>NC_133658.1:451237102-452479602 GCF_037893015.1 Macrotis lagotis
GAACACCAAACTCTGACATGCAATAGGACCTGACTGATTTCACAGAAAGCTGTTACTCCAGATTCCTTGCAAAAGGGCCCAAGGGTTGTTTTGCATTGTATTACACTTTTAGTGCTTCCTTTATGTTGCTGGCCAAGTTTTCACATCCTACAGAATTGGAGTTTTTATATTTAGCTGTAAAGTCCTCAACTATAATCTTCAGATAGCCTGTACATTCTGATAATGAAAATACCTCACAATATTCCAACCATGAGGGAGAACAGGATTAAAGGTCACCACCACCACGTTCTTTGGCCCTCAATTTTCCATCTTCCTTGAATTGTTGGCTGGCAAGAATTCCACTTCTTCAAAGCCATTCATATTCTGCGATGGGTGACTGTTCTTGAGCTTGGTGCTGAGGTCCTTACTGTCTCCACCCTTCAGTGACCAGTTCCTTTTCATGGTAAGATTGCTCCTTATGAAAAGCCAACTCCTACAGTGGCTGGGATTGTAGTTTTATCAGAATTCACCTGATCCAGGGGCATGGAGGAAAGGGAAAGAGGATAACCCCAAAACTTCCAGCCCCAACTCTTAGCAGATGACCTCATTATATGGGTCCACTCCAAATTCCAGCAACAGTGAGGAATTCTCTCATTGTTTCTTTAACCCTGATATAATTTTTAAATGAAAAATTATTAAATTGCAAAAATTGAATGTTAATATTTTAAAAAATAACTTTTAGAAACCAATGCTAAACAAAAAGATTTGAAAAAAGTTATAGAATTTTTTAAAATGCCTTAAAAATATACTTATTAGCTATGTGGAGGGAAATGAACAGTTTTCTTAGGTAAATTGCTTTTAATCCAAATGTTTATTTATAGTAGATTTCAACAATAACCACATGACTTCTTACAGGAAGTAAGACATTTTCAGTAAGGAATATAGGAACCATTAAGTCTGATCCTTATTTTTTTTACAAATGAAGAAACTGAGGACCAGAGAAGGGCCTTAAGTGACTTGCTGAAGGTCACATTGGTAGTGTCTCGGAGTGGAAATTCAAACCAGGTCCGCAGGAAAGTGATTAATAGAACAACACCCAGAGAAGGCTGATTTACAGTGAGAGGGAAAAGTCTTCTGAGTTTTCTCTTAAAAGAACTGGAGAGATTTAATTAGAAGACTTGAAAAAGCTATGGTTGTCTCCAACAATCTGAAGAATGCTTGTAGAAGAGGCAATAATTTACTTCATTTTGATTCATTTTGATCCAGAAATGAATTCAAGGTGCAAAGAGGCAGATTTAGGTTTGATTTAAGGGAAAAGTTGCCAAAGATTGGAATGACCCCAAAGCAACCTGGTCTTCTTTGAGAGGCAGAGGGTTCCCCCTCACCAGGGTCACCAATTCTAGGTTGTTGGGGGTGCTATAGAGATTATTGTTCAGCTGTGGATTCCAATAAATAGGAGTCTGAGATAGTTTCTAATTCTATAAAATTACATAATTTTAAGGCAATAGTTGTAGTGCCAATTGATGTGCATGATAATGGAGGTGGTTATGATAGTGATGGTAAGGGTATTGGTAATGCTATAATGATGGCAGTAGTGATATTGGTGATGCTGGCAATAAATATAATGATTTCCATTCTTGAGTACTGTACATTACTTCCTACAAAACTATATAACACTTCACTGTTTTAAAAAAATGCCTTCAGGGCAGCTAGGTGGCACAGTGTATAGAGCACCAGTCTTGGAATCAGGAGGACTTGAGTTCAAATCCAGTCTCAGACACATAATAATTACCTAGCTGCATGACCTTGGGCAAGTCACTTGACCACATTGCCTTGTTTAAAAAAAATGCCTTCATAGACATTATCTGTTCGACTCTTATAATAGTTCTATGAAAGAGACAAGGAAAGGTCCAAGATGACTTGTTTGATATCATATAAATAAATAATAATCTAAAGTGGATTCCATATACATCTGGTAGGTTTCATGTACATCTAAAGGTTATTTCTCCTAAGTCTCAGTCTGTAGGGTTTTGCGGTGATTCTGCAAAACCTGTCTATCTTAAAGCACTGAGCAGTATCACCAGAAAAAAATCTTCTACAGGATGAAGTTGGGACCTCAGCCCTGAGGTCAGCACAGAGGGAAGGGGTCCCCTTAGTAGAGAAATGTTAAGTGGGAGGTGGGAGAAATGGGGAGGGTGGTGTCATGAATAAAGAATTTTTATTTGTGTAAGGCCTCCTGATGAATCATTCTTTCAAAAAGAAAGTCACAAATACAGGAAATAGCCTTTTGAATAAAGTCTATTTTTTTCTTACTAGGAGGAGGGAAATGCCCTAAAATGGGGATAGGCTATTCTCAGTTCAATGTTTTCCAGAAAGGTAAGGTTGGAGTAGCTTTTTCCATAGTAGAAAATCTCAGTCCAGCTTTTTCTCCAGTTTTTATTGTATGGAAAGTTCCAACAGATCTTGAGTTTAGGTTTAAGTGGACATGAAGACTCAAAACTTCCAGGGAATAAATGTCCATTTAGTCTTTCCTAAAAGCAACATGCTTACTATCTTTATTACATGCCAGTTATATTACATGCCAGGCATGACTCTACTACATCCCCCATTTTCCTTGTCTCAAGATGGTCATATCCCTCATTGCAATCCAATCTCCAGATTGTAGGGAGGCTCCCATTTGCCTAGTCCCTACTCTAGTACAGCTGTACTGAATGACTTGTGCATCTAGCAACAGCTTAATTACAATCATAATTCAGTCATACCTATACTGAACTTACTGTTAGACCAAGTTAGCAACATCTGAACTGAGTCCTGATATGTTTAGGTTCCTTATCATCCCTTGTCTGGACTATGCTAGAGTCTCCCCATTGGTCTCTGTCTCAAATTTCTTGTCTCTTCATCTTCCAAACCATTGCCGCAATAATTCCCACAATTTAGATCTGTCATGTAATTCCCCTCCATAAAAACCTCCAGTAACTCTCTTTTGCCTCTGGGATAAAATACAAATTCCCCTGCTTGCTATTAAAGCCCTTCTCCATCTGCCTGCCATTCAGTATTATTATGCAATATTCCTTGGCATCCCCTCTACATTTCAACCAACATGGTCTATTTGCTAATCCTTGTGCACAGCTCAACTACCTCCTTAACTCACACTTTCAGACTTTTTATCTCTTTTCAAAAAACCAACCAGAGTTTCATTTCCTACATGAAACCTTTCATTCAAGCCTTTCAGTTCAAGTACACCTAAAATTATTGCATATTTTTATATTATTATTATATTTTTGCCTACCAATTAATTAAAGAACATTTATTTAGGAATACAAAAACAAAAATAAAACATTTTTTCTCTTTGAGGAATGTTTAGTCTAGCCAAGGGAGACATGCCACATAGATGGTTATAACCCCTGTTTCATATAACTATAAGAAACTATAGACACTATTATTGTAGCTTTAAGAACTATCGAAGAGAAACTCAATATGTATTTTAGGCACAAACTGTCAAAGACAAATTTATTAATTAAATAATTTTAAGCATCTCTGCTTAGAGAGAAAAATTCAAAAAGACATTGATTCATCTTTTCACTGAAACTCTCTCTGACACAAACTCTTGAGGAACATAATTTTGACCCTGAGACTTGGCACATCATTCTCTGTACCTCAGACTACAACTGATTATACTAATAGCTGCTAAAAAATAAATACATAAATAGACATGAGTAAGCAAAGGAGATAGAACCCACCCATAGATAAGTCACTATAAGGACAGAGAAGATCTGGGTTGATATTCAGAGGAAAATAATAAGAGTTTAAAAAGTCACTCCTTTTTCAATGAAAATCATCAAATGGTCCCAAGTACAAAAAAAGAGCTCTTGAAAGAACTTAAAAAGGACTTTAGAAAGCAAATAAGAAAAGTTGAAGACATATTAGGGGAAAAAGCAATCCAAGAAAATAAAAAAAAAATATGAAAATATTCATCTAAAATAGAGAATCAAAAAAAGGTTTTGGTTTTTTTTAGGTTTTTGCAAGGCAATGGGGTTAAGAAAATAATTCCTTGAAAACTAAAACTGCAGGGTGACTAGGTGGCGCAGTGGATAGAGCACTGGCCCTGGAGTCAGGAGTACCTGAGTTCAAATCCAACCTCAGACACATAATAATTACCTAGCTGTGTGGCCTTGGCAAGCCACTTAGCCCCATTGGCTTTGAAAAAACAAACAAACTAGAATTGGGCATTCTAAGGATGCAAAGGACATTCTAAGACACAAAAACATAATAAAACAAAATCAAAACAATGAAAAAAATGAAGAGAATGTGAAATATCTCATCAGAAAAACAATTGATTTGGAGAACAGATTGAGGAAAAATAATGTAAGAATAGTCAGACAACATGAAAGATATCATCCAAAAAAGAATCTTGTGACAATATAGTAAAGGAAATCATCAAGAAAAACTACCGTGAAATCCTAGGATAAGAAGGTAAAGCCGGAATAGAAAAAAATTCTATTCGATCTACCACCTGAAAGAGATCCCAGGAGAAAAACTCTGGAATATTACTCAAGCTTTAAATATCCTAGATTAAAGAGAAAATATTGCAAGCAACAACAAAATAACTTAAATATCATGGAGCTACAATAAGGATTACACAAAGTCTAGGAGCTCCTATATTGAAGGACTATAGATCTTAGAATACCATATTTCTTAGAGCAAAGAAGAACTGGGGTTATGCCCAAAGTTAAGTATAATCTAGAATGAAAAAAAAATGGACATTTTACAAACTGAAAGACTTTCAGGTATTTTTATCAAAAATATCAGAACTTAATGTAAAATTTGACATATAAAATCCAGGAAAATTATAAGGTAAACATTAAAAGACAATTATAAGGCACTCAATAAGGTCAAATTGTATACTTTTTATATGTGAAAATATTAGGAGTACTCATGATTCTCATCATTATTTGAGTAGTTTGAAAAAAAGGCTTGATCTGAGATGTGTATAATAGAATGATTCTAAAAAAGTAAAACTATGTATGGGGAGTAAAAAGGAGTAAGTGAGATCTATAAGTAAAAAATTGATAGAGGCTAGTAGGGGGAGGGCAGATAGTGCTTTCTTAAAATGGAAAATCATTTTTTATATCAAATCTTTTTTTAATGTTCTATGGTGTACATGGCAATTTTTTCTTTTCTTGTTTTGTATTTAAGTTTTGTATTTAAGTATTAAATTTTATTTTTTCTTCAATTATATATAAAGGTAATTTCAAAAAAATTTTTTTTAAGTTTTGAATTCCAATTCTAACTCTCCATCCTTCCCTGAGACAGTAATCAATCTGATATATATTATATATGTGTAATCAAGTAAAATAAATTTCCATATTAGTCATGTTGTGGAAGAGAAATAGAGAGGAAGGAAGGAAGGAAGGAAGGAAGGAAGGAAGGAAGGAAGGAAGGAAGGAAAGAAGAAGAAGGGAAGGAGGAAGAAGGAGGGGAGGGAGGAAAGGAAGGAAGAAGAAGGAGGGGAGGGAGGAAAGGAAAGAGGAAGAAAAAAGGAAACTTTGGTCTGTATTCAGATAACTGA
Organism: Macrotis lagotis; assembly: GCF_037893015.1. NCBI lineage: Eukaryota > Metazoa > Chordata > Mammalia > Peramelemorphia > Peramelidae > Macrotis > Macrotis lagotis. Next base: position 451,242,651 of record NC_133658.1, read on the forward strand.
GGATACTCAGTTATTTCTATGGAGGGTCATCAGTTGTTTCTGGAAGTTGAGATCATTGTTCCAAGGTAGTCATCCTGAACTGATATTTACAAATCCTCCTTCACTGAAGAACTTCTAATTTTAGTCATTATCCTCTCGTCCTCTGTGACAATTCTAGTAATTAGACTATATACTTTATAAAACTCCTATTTTACCAGGAATGTTAGAATGATCTACACTGTCAGGTAACTTATAGAAGACCTAGACAGAATCTCAAGTCCATCCAGGAGCTGAACACTTTCATCCATGGAAAAAAATTGCTTCATCTAAATTTTGCATTCTATACTCTTTGAATTTAGAGACTATTTTAGAGTAATTAAAATCAAAACTACCTTTCTAACTAGCTAGCTTTCTGAGGAGGAAACAAGTATTTCTATAAAGTTTACAAATTTTAAGGCATGGAAATCCTTCCATTCTCCTGATATCTAAATGAGATATAAAATTTCCTTAAACTTTCCTGGCAATTCCTACTAAATCTCAAGCTTATTCTTTGGTCTGTACTAAATATTTTGATAGAGGCCAAAAATGAGTTTCTTTTGTCCCAATTTAGTTTAAAATTACTAATTCTATATTTTCTCTTGGATTAAAACAAAAACTTTTAAAGCGTACAGGCATTTTTCCATCTTATCAAGTAAAACTTAACCAATTTGAGTTTTTAAGAGCTAGCAAAATTCATGGTTTTTATTCCAATTCTTTTGGATGACAATGTCTAATTTACCTAAAAATTATGGTTAATCATTAACAGCAGGTACTGCAAGGCAAGGGAAAACATTCTCTTTTTGATTTCTTTCTAAGTTAGAGGGAAGAATTAGTTAATAGTTACACTAAGTGGATTATAGTCTTCAAAATTTCAAATTGAAAAACCGCTTGCCATTTTTATTGGAGAGCAGACAGACATTAGAACTGACTAATTAGGGTGAAAAGGGCATTTCTTTTACCACGTCCAGGTCAATGGTATTAATTACAGACAGTTAATAGAGGTCATTTAGTTCTGTTCTCTTTATATTCTTTGAAATAGTAGTCATTCTCCTACTCCCTTCTTTCTCAATCCACTTCTGACTCCAGATTTTCCCATCACCTTACCTGGAAATGCCTCTAGGCCTAGGGGCTCCTACTTTGATTGGTATCTCTTGACATTTTCCACTTTGCTCCTGAAAGGAAACCTTTTCTCCTCTTCTATCTATCATTTTCCAACTTTGCTTTAGAAGAGGGATAGTCTCACATTCTCATATGCATCCCCCCCTTTTTTTGAATTTTTACATTCTAATAGTCTCTCAAGCACAGTAATAGTAAGCATTTAATAAATTTTAAATTAATCCATCTTCAACTTATTGGTTGCCTGACAAGTCACTTAAACCCTGTTTGCCTCAGTTTCCTAATCTGTAAAATGGAAGTGATAATAGCACCTGCCTCCCAAGATTGTTTGGGAGGGTCAGATGAATAATTGTGAAGTGCTAATCCTAGGGCCTGGCAAAAAGGAAGCATTAGCTAGATAAACTACAGTGGTTTCTTATATATACTTGCTGTTTAGTTTTTAATGCTCTTCAAACCACTCATTCCTTCCCAAACTCCCAAGAACATTATAGCCAAAATTCAGGACATTCTGGTCAAAAAAAAAAAGATAACCAGACAAAAAGGTGTTTTTAAGTACATAGAAGCTACAATAAGGATTTCACAAGGCCATAGTTGCTCCTATAAAGGAAAGAAAAACTCGGAAGATAATAGTCTAAAAGGCAAGAGATAAATATTGACAACCAAAGACAATCTATCTGGGAAAACCAAGCTCTTCAATTTTTGTTCTAGGTGTAGCTCTAACCCCTGGGCACTTAGGTTCAGAGTTAGGCTGAAATGAGGCATTTGTGAGTCTTTGAGCAAAGGATGCTCAAATACAGATAGGTTATCCAGTAAGAATACAGCAGCATTTTGCTTCTTTGTATGCAGCCTTCACATCTCTATCTGGAAATATGTTCAGTCAGTAGAATATGAGATCATAAAATATCACATGGTTTTAAGCAAACCATCAAATTTGAAAAGTACCCACTATATGTAGCTGAGATTTCTACTGCCCCTGAGACAGGAAGGTATGTCAGCGAAACTGGGCTCACTCAAATTTCATGGTAGGGATAAAGGAGGGGAAGAGGAAGTCAGGGAACTGAAGGACACAGAATTAAGAAAATGTGGTCCTAGCACAATTCTGTAAAAGGCAGGAGTGGAAGGGGAGTTTTTGGACATTTAAGGAATAGAGAATTTTCAAGCATTCCTGATGAAAAGACTAGAACTGAGTAGAAGTAGAAATGGAACTGTAGGCACCAAGAAAAATATATAAAGGTTCACAAATTTGTATAATTAAAAGGGAATATATGGGGATAAATAGTTTAAATGTGAATGGGGTAGGAGAAAAAGCTTCTCAGAATCCTAAGGGTCATAAGGAAAAATTAAAATGGCAAAGGGTCCTTGGGAGGTTGTTTTGTCTTAATGGTTTGGTTTTTTTGTTTTTGTTTTTGTTTTTGATTTTTCAAGGCAATGGGGTTATGTGGCTTGCCCAAGGCTACATGAGTAGTTAATTATTAAGTGTCTGAGGTCGGATTTGAACCCAGGTACTCCTGACTCCAAGGCCGGTGCTCTATTCACTGCGCCACCTAGCCGCCCGTCTTAATGGTTTTAAGAAAATATAAAATGGAAAGGGGAAGGGACTATACTAGGGAGGAGATGTGAATGAAAGTGAATATAATCACTACTAATTAGTATTCTATATAATTCTATAATATATAATTCTATAATATATATAATATATATATATAATATATATATATATATAATATAATATATAATTCTATAATCATGTATTTAGGCACAAAAACTTCACTAAAGGTATAGAAAAGAAGAAATACTAAACAATTGCTTGCCTATCATAAAGTAATGACAATCATTTAATAAAAGAATCTTAAGGAAAGAATTAAAAAGTAATTGGAGACAAAAAATAAAGAACTGCTGGATCAATGATCAAATTAGGGACAATAGGAAATATATATATATAGAATATATATATAATATATATATATATAATATAATATATAATTCTATAATCATGTATTTAGGCACAAAAACTTCACTAAAGGTATAGAAAAGAAGAAATACTAAACAATTGCTTGCCTATCATAAAGTAATGACAATCATTTAATAAAAGAATCTTAAGGAAAGAATTAAAAAGTAATTGGAGACAAAAAATAAAGAACTGCTGGATCAATGATCAAATTAGGGACAATAGGAAATTTCATCAAAGAAAATGAAAATAACAAAATAATACCAAAACTTATGATATGCAGCTGTAGCTTTTTTAAAGTAAAATTTTATGTGATTTTTAAACAAAAAATAGAAAGACCAATTCAATAAATGAAATATGCACTTTTAAAAATTTGAACAATGGGCGGCTAGGTGGTGCAGTGGATAGAGCACCGGCCTTGGAGTCAGGAGTACCTGGGTTCAAATCCAGCCTCATACACTTAATAATTACCTAGCTGTGGTGGCCTTGGGCAAGCCACTTAACCCCATTGCCTTGAAAAATCTAAAAAAAAAAAAACTTGAACAAGAAATTTTTTAAATTGCCAATTTTCTACTCTACAAAGTAGAAATTATAAAAATTAAAGAAGAAACTAATAAAATTGACAGCAAAAAAGAACATTCATTAGATCCCCTCCCTTTCCTTTTTCTCCCCTCTTCCTCTTTCCTTCCCCTCTCCTCCTTATCCCTCTGTCTCCCCTTTCCCCCTTCCCCCCCCTTCCTTCCCTCTCCCTCCCCCTTCATCTCCTATCCCATCCTTCCATACCTCTCTTTCCAGTCCTAGTTGATGCTGTGTTAGAGATGGCCATGGAAGCCATAGAGCCTGCTGAGGCAGACATCATGGGGCTGTACCAGGCTGTGCTATCCAAAATGACTATATACTTGACAGATGAGGACATGGCCACCAGTGAAGACTATAAACTGCTGGAAAATATGAACAAACTGACTAGTTTAAAGTATCTGGAAATGAAAGATATTGCATTAAATACAAGTAGAAACCTAAAGAACTTAAACCAGAAATATGCAGACCTTCACTTTACCTGGGTCATATCACTTTAATTGAGGAGCAAGTAGCAGCTCTTGAGCAAGTGTCCAAGAAGTTGCATTCATATTCAAACAAATCAGAAGAAAGTAAAAAAAATGTTAGAGAGGTGATGTAAAAATTCTTTAGCACAAAGACTTTAACTACAAGAATGTTTTGGGGGGGCAGCTAGGTGGCGTAGTGGATAAAGCACCAACCTTGAAGTCAGGAGTACCTGGGTTCAAATTCGGTCTCAGACACTTAATAATTACCTAGCTGTGTGGCCTCAGGCAAGCCACTTAACTCCATTACCTTGGAAAAAACTAAAAAAAGAAAAGAAAAAGTTTTTTGAAGTTGAAATTCATGAGATGGAACTTATCAAACTTCTTTGTTTCAATTCCATGAAAGGAAGTAGAACTACTGATTCCAGGAGAATCCCAATCCTCCTCTTGGTTGGCTGTAGAACCAGCCACTTCTTGAAATTTTCCTAAAACTGTACATTTTGTCATGAGCTTCCCAAGGTGCCCTGGACCAAGGCTTAGAAATCAGGAGCAGCCCCATCTAGAGTAGTCCCAAAGGAGAGGTTCTAGGTTCTCTCTCTCTCTTCCCTCCTCTCCTCAACTCCCCTCTCCCCACCCCCACCCCCAGTCTGTTCTTGAACTAAAACAATAAATGTCAATATATGGGGAAAAAAAAGAACATTCATTTAAAAATAAAATTAGGAGTATTTTAAATTGATATCATAGATGAAGAGTCAGTCAACCTGATTTTAAAAGAGAGAAGGAAACCTGAAAAATGAGAACTTAAAATTGAAGAGAAAACAACAAAAATTATCATAAATTATTTTGATTAATTAAATCCTAAGAAAATTTATAACTTAGAAGATATAGATGAATATTTATAAAACACCAAATACCATATTATCTGAGGAACTAGACTATTTAAATGACCCAATATTAGGAAAAAATAGAATTAGTCATATATAAAGTTCTCTTTCCCCTAAAAATGTCTAAGACCTGGATGGACTTACAAGTGAATTCTGTAAAGCATCCACAGAAAAATTAATTCTAATATTATACAAACTATTTGTAATAATAATGTTAAAAGAACACAAGCTTCTAACCTTTTTCTGTGACATAAATGCAGTCTTGATCACTAAAACAGGGACAAAGGAGAAAGAAAAATTACAAATCAATATTCCTAATGAATATTAATGCAAAAATTTTAAAGATGATGATAATAAGGACATAGGATATAACAACATATTAGGAAGATTATATACTTTGAGGTTGAGTTTATCCCAGGAATGCAGGATTCATTTATCTGGAATAATAAACCACGTTAATAATGTAAGTAATAAAAACCACAAGATAATATGAATAGTGCCAAAAAGGCTTCTGACAAAATACCACACCTCTTTCTTTTGAAAAAGTTTAGAGATCAAAAAAATAAGTGGACTTGTCCTTAATGTAGTAAATAGCATTCATCTAAATCCAAGAGCAAACATTATATGTAATGGAGAAGAGATGAAGACCGTTTTAATAAAAATGAGGATAAATAAAAGATCTTCATTATTACTATTATTCTTTGTTATATACCTAAATATACTAGCCACAGAAATAAGAAAAGAAAAAAATTTGAGGGATATGTATAGGAAAGGAAAGAATATGACTTCTTTTTGCAAGTGACATAATGGTATACTTATAGAAACCCCAAAAGTCAACTAAAATTAATTGAAAAAATTAATAAGTATAGTAGAGTTTCAAGTTATGGGATCAAACCACAGATATCCCCATCATTTCTATATATAAACAAGCAAATCAGACAAGAGGAGCTAGAAAGATTCCATTCAAAATAATTAGAAAAGATATAAAATATTTGAGAATTTACATAGCAAGATCCACCCAGAAACAATATGAATCTAATTATTAAATTCTATTTACAAAAATAAAAATAGATCTAAAATAAATTGAAGAAACTGCTCACAAATACATCAAGACAAAATGACAATATTGCCTAAATTAATTTATTCAGTGCTAATTACAATACTAAAAGATTATTTTAATCTAGAAAAATAACACAAACATAGAAAAAAAGAATCACTCTATAAACAAAGCCTCAAAGAAAAATAGTTGGCTACAAATTGAACTAAAATTCCTAGAAGAAATGAAGCAAAAGTTTAAAAATGTCAATGAAATAAGAGTACTAGGGGGGAAAAAAAAGAAAAAGAAAGCTATAGAAACAAGAATTGGAAAAAGGAAATTAACAATTTGACACAAGAGATACTTGCCCAGGAAATAAGCTTCTTTTTTTGTCTTTTTTTTTTTAGTTTTTTTTTTTGCAAGGTAAATGGGGTTAAGTGGCTCGCCCAAGGCCACACAGCTAGGTGATTATTAAGTGTCTGAGGTCGGATTTGAACCCAGGTACTCCTGACTCCAGGGCTGGTGCTTTATCCACTGCGCCACCTAGCTGCCTCAGGAAATAAGCTTCTTAAAAATTTGAATAGACCAAATAGAAACCAATGACTACATGAGAAAATAAGAAATATTAAAATGAAGTTTGAAGACTGAAAAAGCCTGAAAAAAAAAACATAGCAGAAACAAGTGACATGAAAAACAGATCAAAGAGAAAAGTTATTTTAAGAATCATTGGACTGAATAACACTATCAAAAAAGAGAGCCAGGGCGGCTAGGTGGCACCGTGGATAGAACACCGGCCCTGGAATCAGGAGTACCTGGGTTCAAATCCGGCCTCAGACACTTAATAATCACCTAGCTGTGTGGCCTTGGGTGAGCCACTTAACTCCATTTGCCTTGCAAGAGAGAGAGAGAGAGAGAGAGAGAGAGAGAGAGAGAGAGAGAGAGAGAGAGAGAGAGAGAGGGCCTAGACATCTTAATTCATGAACTTTTAAAAGAAAACAGCTCATAACTCTTGGAATCAATGGACAAAGAAATAGAGGGAATCTTCTGGTTACCTCCTGAAAAAACCTCCCAGGAAAATTCCCAGGAAATATCAAAATCAAAATGCAGAGCTTCAAGAAAAATTAAAAAATACTGCAGGGAGCAGGGAGGAATAGCTGACATTGGAACTTAACACTTTTTTGTTCTACTCTGAACTGATGAAAGACATGGAAGGGAGAAATAGAGGGAATGTATGTTAAGGGAGGAATTATCCTAAGCAAAACAAACCCTAAAGATGTTTAAAAATATTTATAGTTCTTTCTGAAGGAGTAAAGTATGGGAATTTGAGGGAATACCCATAAATTGGGGAATGACTGAATAATTATGGTACCTAAATGTCATATAATACTATTGTGCTATAAGAAATGATGAAGGAGATGATTTCAATGAAATTTGGGAAGATATTAACTGACACAAAGCAATATGAACAGAACCAATAGGACAATTTTTACAAGGCAATGTGGAAAAGAGAAATAACTTTGGAAGAGTTAGGATCACTGATCACTGCAATAAACAACCATAATCTGAAATAATGATGAAAAATACATCTGTGCACGGAGAGGTGCAGGATTTGGAGAATAGAATGACACATTTTTTTGACATGGTCAATATGCAAATTTATTTTATTTGATTATACATGTTTATACTCCACAAGGGTTTTGTTTTTCTTTCATTCTCAATGGGAAAGGGGCCATTGGAGGGGAATCCAAAGAAGATAGGTTTTGCTGATAAAAAATGGAAAAAATAGAATAAGTTATCATATTTTTATTTCTTATGTTCCTAAAAGAGTGAACTATCCAGGGAAGAGTACTTATCTTAATTTATCTGTCTCTCTAGCCATGCATAACATATGATTTTCTGTCTATTCTTCCTACGTCCTATACATACACCGATCATAACTTTCTGTCAGTTATTCGGCTTTGTTACCTGCATAACTGTGCAGTCAGGAGTTGTTTATTATGTATTGGATTAAATAGAATTGAAGATCCCAGTCATGCTGACCTTCCTGTCAATACTCTGAACCTGTACATGCCCTTTGATACCTGGACACTCAGAACCACCTGAATATCACCCAAATTTCAGGTCTGAATAAGCATAGTAGGATAGCAGTAAAGATCCTTCATTCTCCTAAGAGAACTCAAACTACCTCTAAAATTTGTTCAAAAATTAAGAAGAATAATGAAACTTCCTCTTCTCTGCCAAAGCTGCTCAGGACAGTAAATTGATGAACTGGAAAGGGATTAGATAATAAGGTGGCACAACATGGTTTAGTGGTATGATTTCAGAAAAGTCGATCTATTGTTTCAGTTTACCCATATGTAAAATGAAGAGATTGCCACTAAAGTTAAAATTCTAAACCTAAATCTCATGATTTATTTTTGTTGAGCCAGGAGCCAAGAAGAGCCAGAACACCTGGGTTCTAGACTTAGTTCTACCAAAACAAGTTTTTTGTATCACTTTGGGAAAATCATTGATCTTACCTGAATTCCAGTTTCTTCATTGTAAAACGATAATTGTAATTCTTGGCTGATCTCCCTTCTTCTCAAGACTCAAGAATAAGGATTCAAAGAAAAGATGGATGGGAAAGTTCTTTTCATAACAAATGTTGGTCTCATAAAGCACTCAAAAACACAGTTCCCTCTTCTTAATGAGGATTGATCCTATTAATGTGTGTGTATATGTATATGTGTGTACACACACACATATATGCACATATTTTGCTATGTTTAATTTTAATTTTTTTATCTTTTAAAAGAGAAAATTTAATATGTATACTTGGGGTGGTGGTAAGGATGGTGAATATATCGGGAAATTATTGCTGTAGGAAACAAAAGAGATATCAATGCAATTAAAAAAAAGAAATGCTTTTCATTTTTATCAAGTGTACATACCATAGAATTTGTTGCTAGATAACACAGGACCCATTCAATTAAAAAAAATTTTGTGATTCTATGAAAGATTTTTGTGTCTTAACACCAGAAACTTTCCTTTTATATGTGTACATATACAAGCCTACATGCACACACTTGCACACATGCATGTGTGTGTATGTGTATATATACATATATATGTATATATACACACTTATATGAATACATGTAATAATTTCCTGGCTGTATCTGTTGATAAAAGGCATTACTTTTTGGGTAATATAGAATCTCCCAATCCCAGTTCTTAGAGAAGTCTAGGATGTTGCCCTTACTAACAGCCTCTGAAACCTTCCTTAGCCTTGCCCTTGCCTATACCATCAGCAAAAAGGTAATAAGACAGCCTTGCCTGGACAAATGGAATTAATGAATGATATATTTATTAAGGGCTTACTATGGCAAAGAACTGGGTTAAACACTGAGGATATACATAGGAAAAAAAGATAGTTCCTGCTCTTAGGTAGCTCACATTCTTTTTTTCTTTTTGCAAGGCAGATGGAGTTAAGTGGCTTGCCCAAGGCCACACAGCTAGGCAATTATTAAGTGTCTGAGGTCGGATTTGAACTCAAGTCCTCCTTACTCCAGAGCTAGTGCTCTATCCACTGTGCCACCTAGCTGACTCTGTAGCTCATATTCTAATGGGGAAATCAGCAAATAGTGAAGGTTGACAGACAGTAGAATGAGAAACAGAGAAGGGGAAGATCCTCTGCGAGGAGGAAGCAAGAAATGATAGTGGAATAATATAGTGGGGTTGTCAGGAGAGAACTTGCCCAATAAAGATCCTAGTCAAGAAACTAGTCAAGATATTTAGTCATTCCCTGTTGAGAGGAACTGAAGCAGTTACTGGTAAAACTGACATTAATCATAAAAATTTTCTATCTTCTGGGGGGGCATATGAACAGGACATGGCAGAACACCTCCCAAGACTACTACCCATTTCTAGTGACACATATAGACCCTAATGACTTATCATTTGACAGAAAGTCTCTAGAAAGCAGTATAGTTTGGAAATACCTCTGAGGGTATTTTAAATTAAGTTTACTTTCTTCAATTACTAGAAATTTATATTCTATTCCCTTCTACCTCCTTCTTCCCCCCTACTCCTTACACTAAAAAGAAAATCAAAACCCTTGTAAAATATGCATAATCAAGCAAAATAAATTCCTTGATCAGTTAAAACCAAAAATATGTCTTATTTAACATCTTGAGTCCATCACCTTTCTGTCAGGAGGTAGGTAGGGTTTTAGAATCATGGTTGGTCACTTCCCTAATCAGAGTTCTTAAACAAAAGCTGTTTTTTTCTAGTTTCCCTTTTCTCTCTTCGACGGCCTGTTTTCCCTAGTCATATTCCCTTATAATTCATACATCTTCCCTTCTGCCCTGTCCCTTTTCTGGAATCCTCCATGTTTTTAAACTTTTATGTCAGGAACATTATAATTATACATTTTCAATTTTCTACTTGATTAGTAGAGGTTTACTTGAGTGGAACACCTCCCAACCCTCCCCTCAGAGCAGTTTTGATCTGGAACTGGCATAACCTTTCAAGATGCCATGATCTCAGAGAGGCTGTAATCCCAGAGCTGAACAAGTTCCTCAGAGGCATGGACCTAGGGATTCTGAGCCACTGTAGACTTTCTTTTCCTGTAATGACCTAAAGACCATCATGCCCAAGGCTCTGTAGTGACAACCCAAGATGCATCCTGGATATTTCACAATCTTACCTCGTAGATGTTAGTCCTGGTTCCAATATTAAGGAATTCATTGAGTTATCATAATATGGAGGTATCAGACCTATCCTGTCCTTATCCCTGCCTTCTAAAAAAATGAACTGATTTTTCTTTTTAGGCCTTCCCTTAAATATGTCCAATAAAAAGGCCTTTTCAGTATTAAGCCTTTAAGGGGTCTTATGTTGACTTTAAGGGGTCTAGCTCCAAAGACAGCACATAATAGGTGTTTGATAAATTCTTGTTCATTCATACTTTTTGCCTCAGTTCACTATATTGTTATATTGATGTGTTTGGCTATGGTACTTCAGGATGATGACTTTGGGGTAGGATAAGCATCATTATCTGTATTTCTTGAGATAAAATACAACCCATATTCAAATTAGCAGGTTGGGCCTCAAGAGAAAGGTTGTCCTCAGAATTAGATGGATAACCCTAAGGGTTTGGAGGTTCTATAGTACCATCATTCACAAGCAACTACCTTATATATTTTCCATAATCACAATTCATATATTAAGATCTTCTTAATATTATTTAACCATGGATTACTGCTCCAATATATTCTAAAAATTAACTTTAACTTTTACAAAAGGATACTTACTAAAAAGATATAATTAAAATCAAAGTACAATAACTAGAGAAATGGAAAGCACACTCTCATCTATGATCTCAGTCCCCAGGAAGAGTGAACTCACACCTATGAGTAATGACTACCGGGGTGGCTAGGTGGCATGGTGGATAGAGCACTGGCCCTGGAGTCAGGGGGACCTGAGTTCAAATTCAGCCTCAGACACTTAATTACTTGGCTGTATGGCCTTGGACAAATCACTTAACCCCATTGCCTTGCAAAAACCTAAAAAAAAGTGATGACTACCAACATTTCTCTCACCAAATTTACTTCTGCCTGTGATGTAGCCAATGTATGAGTCACACTCATACATTTGTTTGAATAATGTGATATATAGGATGCTAGGTTAGTTCACTACTGGGATGGGTCAAACAGGTCAGTTCTCATGTTTAGTTCATCACTAAACTTGGCTACTATAGCCACCAGTAAACTGTACTTGCTGAGCCCCTATAACTGTTTTGCTCTTTTGAACAGTTCAAAACAGAATAGGTCTGCAGGAAAGTCATACAATAATTAGATCTTCTGTCTCTCATTCTTTACCTGAAGACCTCAAGTTAAGGGAAGCCCACTAGATTCAGAGGAAGTTTAAAAACTTAATTACTAAAAAAAAAAAACCCCAAAAAACCCAACTTAATTACTTTAGTTCAAATTACTAGAAAACTTTTCCTTACAGAGCAAAAATATACCCTTCTAAAACTTCAACCACAATTTTTATACTTCAAAGTCACATTTGATATAACTTAGTGGCCTAGCATGGATCCCAATAAGCCTCTACAATTCAAGGAAAGGTCCAGATTCCCTAATATTGTTCTCTACAGTAATAGAGAAGGTAGGAAATGGAGAAAGGTTTAGGGGAAAAGATAATGAGTGCTATTTTGGACATTTTGATTTTAAAAGATGTCTATTAAACATTCAGGTAGAGACATTTGAAAGACAGTTGGAAATGAAAGATTGGTCTAGTGAGATAATTCAGTTGTGACAATACTGGTGGCAGCTGATTAGCTAATGAGAGCCCAGATCTTAGAGAATGCACATATTGGGAACAGTCCAAATGAAGGCTTGGTGAGCCAATTTCTGGACATGAGTATTGGAGGATCTATTTCCCCCATTCAGAATACATGCAGGTATTCTCTGGTCACAAAAAGTATTTTAACTGTCTGTTGAACTAGAGATGAGTGACTGAGTGTGCACACAAATAGTTCAAACAAAAGAATTCTCTTTCTCCTTGTGATTTGGAATAAGGAGGAAAAAATGCTATGGGCCTCAGTGGAGAGGAGCGATCATCATATGTGCTGTGTCTGTCTTAGATCCCCACTTGGGCTATCATGTGGAAGGTGAACAGGTAGTCACCTCTGTTCCATCTATTCTGTTGTATCTTTTCTTTTCTGATCTTAAGTAAATAAGTATGACAGACCAGACCAAATGAGGTCTTTCTCAGCTTTGAAAGGACAGGAGTTTCAGCCACTGGAGCAGACTACCCTAGTTCAGTCTAGAGAAGAGGGACCTGCTCACTTTTGCCCAACCATGAAATGGCCTGGCAGCTGAGACATCTGTCCTGCAAACAAAGGATTCACTATTCCATCAGCTAAGCCATTCCAGAAGACTAGTACTTCTGGTGCAAGGGCTGTGTTTCACCTTTGGTGCCCTGATTTATCCAACTCTCCCCTGTGACTCCCAGAAGCTGAAGCATATGTAGTGTTCATACCTTAGTAGGCCTTTCTGGCAACTGTACTAAATCAAGTAGATCACTGAGGAATCAATCACCTTTGATGTGCTGGGTTATATCTACCCCTAACATGTGAAGATGTTCTCCTGTGAAACTGGTGGAGGAAAACAATTTCTGCCAATGGCCATGAAGGTGACTGAAGCAGGTAGTATTAGCACTTAAAGCTTGCTTAGACATTGAAAAGGCCAATGTTATCCCAAGTCATCATTAATCATCTTGCTTTGACTCACAACTGGATTGTGATGACTCTGGAAGCAAAGTGAAACCAACAACTTCAAACAATTCTGTCCAATACCATTTTATCCTTTTTACTTATCTCAAAGTACTATGGTGACAGACCAGTGACAAAGCAGCAGTTGGGTTAAAAAAACTGGGAGTTTTTTAAAGACCACACTGTTATTCTCCTGGAGAGCTTAGAACTAGTGACAAAAAATTGTCTGTTCCAGCCCTGGCTTTGCAACTTATATCCTGTGTGATCTTGGGTGAATCACTTAACCCCTCTGTGGCTTCAGTTTCTTCATTCATAAAATAAAATAATTAGAATAACTGACCCCAGAGGTACCTTTTAGCTCTAGCCCTATAATCCTATATCAATGAATGTCATGCTGGCTTGAGTGTTTATATGGGGAGTTGAAGGACCTCTTAGGGAAAGCCAGAAATTAAATTCTGATGTTTCCAGAGGAAATCATCCCCTAGGTGGGAGAAAACAAAACATAAAAATTTTTACCAAAAAATAGCTTCATATTTATCATAAAAGACCATAGTTTGTTCTGGGGTGAGGCCCAATTAACACACAATTGACATAACTATTTAGCATTCAATCAAATAAACATTCATTAAGAATTTTTGTATCTTGCGTGGCTAGGGTAATGGATAAAGCACCGGCCCTGGAATCAGGAGTATCTGGGTTCAAATCCGGTCTCAGACACTTAATAATTACCTAGCTGTGTGGCCTTGGGCAAGCCACTTAACCCCATTTGCCTTGTAAAAACTTAAAAAAAAAATTTGAATCTTGTACTAAGTTCTGGGTGCAATTTGAAAAACAAATCATCAAGGAGTTTAAAATCCAATAAGAAGAGAGGTATAGAGAGTGGGATAGAGCATAAGAATAAAATATAAATGAATAAATATGATGGTGGCACAAAATGCAATGATGATAAAGAAGGATCTAGACAAAGTTGGGGATAATTAAGGAGGTGTCTTTATGGTTTAGTTTGCACCTAAGATGGGCCTTGAAGACAGAGCTGGGAAGAGAACATGTCCTAGACCTTGGGTATGACCTATGATGGAAACTCTAGGATTTCTTGAAAAACCAAGACAGATAACTCTTCAGAGAATAAAAGTAATCTATTTGCACTGCCTATGTCACAAAGATGTTGTGAGGAAAGTACTTTTAAAATAATTTATAAATCCCTATAGAAATGCAATCTATTTTTATAAAAATGCAAGGAACCCCTCCTGAGTGACCTTCAGGTAATTGGGGAAGGGGCTCTGAAGCCCATGCAGATTTTAAATGGAAGATGACAGAAAATTTCACCAAGAAGTAGTAAGGAAAAAAGAATTGAGATATAGCATCTTTGAAATCAGTGCCCTACTACATCAGTACATAAAATATTATCTTTCCACATAATCTCATACTTGGAAGGGATAGCAGAACTCATTGAGTTTTCAATGCACAGTTGAATAAGAAATTTCCTAAAAAGCCATCAAGGAGCCTATTACCTTCTGAGATAGCCTGTTCTACTTTGGGATTCTTAACTCTGACTGCTAGAAAGTATTTCCTTTTATTAGATCTAAAGCTGCCTCCTGCAACTTATATCAATTACTCTTAACTTCACTCTCTGGCACCAAGCAAAACTAGAAGAAAAAAGTTCCCATTTTCCACTTGATCTCTTCCATTATCAACTAATAATAACCAAAGATGCAATATCAAAGTAATGTGAATTCTACTTAAAAGTAGAGTTCAAGACAAACAAAAAAGAATTAAAATAAGCAATATCTATCACCTCCTTCCATAAAACTAACTCTTTCAATCTTGGGATAGTGTAAAACCTATAGCATAATGCTTTTAGTGACTTGCTTGAAGAAAACTGAAGTGTCTGTGCCTGGTAGATAGCACTATAATTTAGCCTGCCAAAGCTTCCAGATCCTACTTCTGGAAGGGGAATGGTGACATCTCTGGAATTGTATCTTGGCATAGACATAATGAAATCTCAGCATTCTGAAACCATTGTTTCTTACAAAAGGAGTGAATTCTCAAATTGTCATTTCATTATCTGAAATTGTTAATACAGAGTAAGGGAGTACAAGCCAAGAGCTAACCTGGGGGGAGTGACAGTAGCCCAGAAAAAGATCTTTGCTCCTCAGACATTTTTCTCCTCCTCCTCCTCCACCTTGTCTTTCTCTCTTTGTCTCTCTGATTCTGACTCGCTCTGTCTTTCTGTCTCTCTCACCCCCATTTTGGACGAGATTATAGAACTAGTCAAGAACGAGTTTTCAGTCTAACTCTAGGAACCAGATCACCAATATTTCCTGACCAACACCCCAAACCAGAACTCCTTGTTGCCTCCATTCCCATCTCACCAGTATTCAGAATGATGAATTATAAAACCAAGTAGCAGGGCAGCTAGGTGGTGCAGTGGATAAAGCACCAGCCCTAGAGTCAGGAGGACCTGAGTTCAAATCTGACCTTAAACACTTAATAATTACCTAGCTCTATGACCTTGGGAAGGTCACTTAATCCCACTGCCTTGTAAAACAAACAAAAAAGCAAGTAGCACCTCCACTGACATATTATGTACAGTGCCTTGGAGAGCAAGAGTTTCTAACAACTGGGTCTTTCCATAGAACCGGCTGGCAAACCTCTACCTTTTGTGTCATCTGACAAAGCCAAAGAAAAAATAATTTTAAAAATGTTTTTCCTGATACCTTTCCCTACATTTTGAAGTGGTTTAACACTTTAGCCCTACATCTCCATAGTTCCTATTATAGAGCACTGAGAAAAACAATTCTATTTCTGACATCCTAGATCCTTTCATATCAAATTTCTTTATCTTATAATTTATCAATCTTTCTGGTCTTACAGACTCCTGACTCTCTCCAAGACAGAACTCATCCTTGCCCATCCTCTTCTCAGATTGCTTCTTTTCTCATACACCCCAACCCAATGAACATAAAAATTAGTTAAGGAAAACTTGATAAAGAAGAGATCACTTATAGCTCAGACCTTTGCTTTTCACTTCCATTTTCAGTTTATCCCTTTTCTACCTTTCTCACTTCTCTATCTTTAGTATCTATTCATCTGTATAAGCCCATCCAGATCACTAATATATATATATACATATACATATATATATATATATGTATATGTCCCAAATTTGTCAAAGACAGAAAGGTCTCATATACACCAAAATAATTATAGCATCAATTTTTGTTGTTGTACCAAAATGATGGAACAAACTAGGTATCCACTGATAAAGAAATGGCCAAATAAATTAGTACATAAAGTTAACAGGATAAAATTATGCCATTAAAAATAAAATTTAAAATATTCATGAAGTGATTAATATGAAGATTTCAAATAAGGATGGAAATATAGAAAAACTCAAATGAACTGTTGCAAAAAGCAGTAACTAGAACACAATATATACAATGATTACATCAATAATACATGGGTAGAAAAAGTTAAAACTGAATGCAATATAAATTTTAATTATATCCCTGTATTGACCTTAGAGAAGAGTAGAGGAGGATACTGTAGGTGTGGAATACTGCATATTATATAAGACATGATTATTATTTTGTTTGATTTTGCTGATTCTTTTCCTCTTTTTAAAAAATCTATATTATAAAGTATGGCTCATCGGAAAGGGGAGAGGAATAAACTTAAAAATATTAGTGTTGTAAAAACCAAAAATAGCAATAAAAATAAGATTTTAAAAAGTTCAGTATATAACTTATAGCTTTCCTCTAATCCTACTCCTGTCCCCTTATTTGAAGACTTTATATTTAGATGGCTCTTTGTACACCTTTTTATTCATTAGTTTCCTTAATTTCCAGGCCCTATGTATCTTTACTTTGTTTCAGTCACCTATAGATCTGGTCATACAGAATTTAGAACTCACTGGTCACAAGATAAATGTTTTGCAAACCTTAAAGTTCTCTATAAATGAGTTATAAAATATAGGTGTGGAGGTTCAGAGTAGTCTATAATCTTTGGGCATATTTTCTCAAAACTGAACATGTTTTCCAACATGCTTTTCACCATCCCTTCCTGTATCTGCCTTGCCATTGAATCTACCATGTGAGGGCAGAGTCAAGATGATGGAGAACAGGCATCAAGTTGTCTGAGTTCTCTCTCAAACTCCTCCAAACCCCTTAAATAATTCTATAAAACAATTTCTGACAAGGCAAAACCAACAAAAGGATGGAATGAAATGATTTTCCAGTCAAAGATAACTTAGAAGGTCATCAGGAACCTGGTTGAGAGGAGAGCACAGTCTAGCACAAGTTGCACCAGCATTCACCACCTCCAGCAAACTAGAAGCAGATTTTGGGAGCCACTGAATCGGCAGTGACAATGGCTAATTCTAGAGGTCTCAGTCCACAGGACAGGGGCTTGAATGATTGATCAGAAGGAGATCCCAGGGATCTCTTTGTTGAGACTGTGAGCAGGACTCTGGGTCACAGTCCTTGGTGGTAGTCCCAGGGTGAGGAGGAGCACAGTGCCCACCAGAGCTTGTAGCCACAGTGGAGCAGGGACCCTTGTCACAGTTCTAGGATAGAAAAGAGTACTTGTGGTCACCCATAGAGCAGAATACAGATCAGGAGAGCAATAAATACACTTCTCCCTAGATCATGCCAACTTGGAAGAACTGAAAACTTATAGGTTCCTAGAAGTATCTCTGAAAACTACTGCATAAAACCTGTGTGCCCTCCATACTGGAAACAGAACCCCACTTTAAGTTAAAAGTCAAGAAATAGGTTGGAAAATGAATAAAAACTTGAAAAAAATTCTGACCATACAAAGTTGCTAAGGAGATAGGGAAGATCAAAACACATACTCAGAGGAAGATAACAAAGACAAAGTTCCAGCATCCTAGAAAAATACGAATTGGTCTCAGACTAATGAAAGATTCAAAAGGAATTCTGAAGGTCAAGCAAAAGAGATAGAAGAAAAATTGGGAAGAGATGCAAAAAAAATTTTAAAGGAGAAAATGACACTTTAAAAAACAGAATAGGCTAAATGGTGAAAGAGGCATAAAAATTCACTGAAGAAAAAAATTTCTTAAAAAAATAGAATTGATCAGGGCAGCTAGGTGGCACAGTGGATAGAGCATTAGCCCTAGAATCAGGAGTACCTGAGTTCATATCTGATCTCAGACACTTAATTGCCTAGCTGTGTGCCATTGGGCAAGTCATTTAACCCCATTGCCTTAAATAAATTTTTTTTAAAAAAAAGTAGAAGTGAACAAGTAGAAAAGAAGGTGCAAAAGCTCATTAAAATATTTCTTTAAAAATTAGAACTGAGTAGATGGAAGCTAATGATTTTGTGTGAAATCAATAAACAATAAAACAAAACCAAAAGAATAAAAAGACAGAAAACAATGTAAAAATATTTCACTGGAAAAATAACTAATCTAGAAAGTAGATCAAAGAGATGATTTAAAAATCAATGATATCTGAAAACCATCATAAAAAAAAGCCTAGACATAATTTTCTTTTTTTTTTAAGTGTCTCAGTCCTTTATTGCCTCTATCCCTGTGTGCCCTGCCCCCCCCCCCCCCAGCTTTTAGGCTCTGGAGCAACCAACATACATGCTTTTCTCTACCCCTGCCCCCCCACAACAAAGGTGCTAGTTCTTCCCCTCCCCAGGCTTAAGGGAGGGGCCATAGACAGTGTCCCAGCCTTTTCTTTCAGGCCAAAGATGATATAAACTCGAGAATAGACAGGACCTAATGGATAGAGGGGGAAATTGTGATAGGAAAGGGTCTAATGGAAATGTTGGGGGAGTGGGAATAGTGGAAAGGATTCTGGGTCCTGTCAGGAAAATTGGGTTGGGGGGTCTCAGTTTGGTCTCTAACTCATGGGATGACCTTGAATAGTTCTTTCCCTTCAATGAATTTGTTTTTTCTTTCTGCAAAAGAAGGGGGTTAAACTCTTGTGATCTCAAAGGTTCTTCTCAATTCTAAGATTCTGTGACAAATGGACTGTCCCCAGGGCTCCAACCAGGATCCAACTACAAAGTGAGTCTTTTCCTCACTGTCTCTCTCCCTCTGGGAAGCCATGGCAGTATCATTCCACAAGGGAAATGGTTCCAATAAAAGTTTCAAAAGACTCAGTTTGATTTTTTTTCTGGTTTTAAATCCTATGATGATTAGAAAGATGGTAATGGTAATTAGGGTGATAGTCCTCAAGGAGGAATAACTGGTTTGTAATTGTGGACCTGGGACTTGGGTCTGAAAATGGCTGGGAGCCCCCAGGATAAATAAAGCCTTATCTCCTTTACTTTCCTGATGTGGAAACAGGTTAGGGTGGAGGTTAGGGAAGAAAAACAAGGAATGGATGGGAGAGAGATCCTGGTCCAATTCCTTCAAACATTGTACCAGGTGAGTAATGTATTGGAGTAGAACCCCTGGGGTTAGGAGAGACCAAGTCCAAGGGGTGAGTGACCAGCACATCACAGATGCTCTTGTTAGGTGGCACCACCTGAAAGAGAGCATCCAAGTCCCCTAGGGAGCCAGTGGTACCTGTGGCTTTAGGTGCTAGCCCCCAGTAGGGAGTGCCTGGGGGAGGCAGACACTGAGGGCAAAGTGGAGGTGGGAGTTGTGCCAGGGGCATCACCACATTTGGGGTGTATATTGGGGAGTATGATGAGGACAGCTGAACCCCAGAGGGGGACCCTGGCAGCTCCTGATAGCTGTATCTGATTTGAAGTACCCTGAATTATAGGAAGGGGCAGGAGAAGCCAGCTTGGGTTGAGGTACCCTGCAGAAGAGGAATGGGCTGGAGGGGCCAGTGTCCCCCCCTCTGAGGGAGAGGAGGAAGAGGACAGGGGAGAAGTAGGTGCTCCGTGGCCCCACAAAGACCCCTCTTGTGACTTGGAGAGGGGGCCCAAGGGCCAGGACACTGGCTCTGAAGTGGAAGAAGAGGAAGATGATGGCCATGGGGGCTGGGGCCCTTCTGGAATATCCCCAAGCAAGGAATCAATACAGAAGGAGTCGCTGGCTGGGTTGGGGCTAGGAGGCCGGTAAGGTCAGCCATAAAGAACATATGGGGTCAGGTCCTTGGCAAAGGCTTTGCCCTGACCACCCCTCTCCCCTCGATGGGCCACAGTTGTGTTTTGCAACAGAAGGGCCTCAGCAGGTATCTAGTTCACGTCCACCACCCAAAAATTCCCTTTGGCCTGTGGCTTTTCCAGGTCCTTGGGCACCTTGTGGAAGTACTGGTTAGAGGAGAGGTTGTGCCGGATGGAATCCTTCCACTCTTCATAGTCATCCTTGAAGAAGGGGAACAGGGCTTGAACCTGGGCCAGTTTGAGGCTCTGGGCCAGGGCAGCCTGAATCACCAGGGCTATCATGGCCAGGTAGGTGTAGGGAGGTTTGTCATGCCAAAGGTATTTCTTCTTTCTTTTCTTCTTGGGGGGCTCTGGCTCTGGTTCTGGCTCCAGCCCTGGTTGTGGGGGGCCAGAGCTGGGGCCCCCTTGGGGCACCATGGAAGGGAAGGACCAAGCACTCTAGACATAATTTTCAAGAAATTATCAATAAAAATTGTCCTGATATGCTAGAACCAAAGGGTAAAATAGAAAATGAAAGAATCCACTGATCCCTCATGGAAAGAGATCCCAAAATGAAAACTCCCAGTAATATTATAGCCAAATTCCAGAGTTCCCAGGTCAAAGAGAGAATATTGCAAGCAGTTAGAAAGAAACAATTGAAGTATTGTGTAGCCACAGTCAGGTTAATGTAAGATTTAGCAGTTTTCACATTAAAGGAGTAAACAACTTGGAATATGATATTTCAGAAGGCAAAGGACCTATCCAGCAAAGAAGGACTATAATCCTAGAGCGGGGAAAAATAGATATTCAATGACATAGAGAAATTTCAAACATTCTTGGGGAAAAGACTAGAGTTGAATAGAAGTTTTGACCTTCATACAGACTCAAGGGAAGCATAAAAAGGTAAACAGGAATGGGAAATCAAAAAGCACCTTTTGATAGGGTTAAACTGTTAACCTTCTTACATGGGAAGATAATACTAGTGACTCATAAAATCTTTCTCATTATTAGGACAATTAAGAATATGTTTAGGGGCGCTAGGTGGCGAAGTGGATAGAGCACCAGCCCTGGAGTCAGGAGTACCTGAGTTCAAATCCAGCCTCAGACACTTAATTACCTAGCTGTATAGCCTTGGGCAAGCCACTTAACGCCATTTGCCTTGCAAAAACCTAAAAAAAAATAAATAAATAAAGATTATGTTTAGACAGAGGGTACAGGTATGAGTTGAATATGAAGACATGATCTAAAAATCTAAAAATTAAAATTAAGAGTGTGAGAAAGAAGAATGTGCTGGAAGACAACAGGGGAAAGGGAGGGAAAGAGAAGGGTAAATTATAAAAAGCGAGGAAAACCTTTACAGTGGAGGAGAAGGGGGTAAGGGTAATGAGAGAGAGTAAGTGAACATAATCCTCATCAGACCTGGTTCAGAAGGAATAACATACATAAACACTCAATTGGGTATAGAAATCTGTCCTATCTTATGGGAAAGTAGGAGGGGATAAAAAAAAGTATGGGGGCAATAGAAGAGAGGAAAGATTGGGTGTAGTAGTAGTCAGATGCAAAAGGTACAACAGGGTGAAAGGAGAGAAAGAATAAACAGGCATGAGATAAAAGGAAATACATTTAGAAATCTTAACTGAAAAAAATTTGAAGCAAATTTTTCTGATAAAGAATTCATTTCTCAACTAAAAAAATGGAGTCAAATTTATAAAAATAGGAAACATTCTACAGTTGATGAATGATCAAGAGATATGAAGTTTTCAGATGAAGTGATCAAATCTATCTATAGCCATATGAGAAGGTGTTCTAAATTGCTATTGATTGGAGGCCCTATCTCATACCTTTTAAGACTGGCTAATAGTACAGAAAAGGAAAATGACAAATGTCGGAGAGGATGTGGGAAAAATGAGACATTAATGAATTGTTGGTGGAATTGTGAACTGATTTAACCATTCTTTAGGGCAATCTGAAACTATGCCAAAGGGCTATAAAACTGGGTATTCCCTTTGACCTAGCACTGCCACTACTTGTTCTATATTCATAAAGAGATAAAAAACAAAAGGAACCTGTATATACAGAAATATTTATAGCAGCTCTTTTATGATGGTAGGGAATTGGAAATTGGGAGGATGCCCATCAGTTGAGGAAAAGCTGACAAACTGCTATGAACTCATGATGGAAAACTATTGTGCTATAAGAAATGATTAGCAGGATGCTCTCAGAAAAACCTAGAAAGACTTACATGTGTTGATGTACTGTGTACAAAGTAACAGCAATATTGTAAGATGATTAACTATAAATAATTTAGTTATTCTCAGAAATACAATGATCCAAGACAACTCTGAAGGACTTGAGGAAAAAATGCTACCCCATTCCCAGACAAAGATTTGATGATATCTAAATCCAAATTGAAGCATATATTTTTGATTTTATTTTTCTTGAGGATTTTTTGTCTACATTTTCTTTCTTATGACAAATATGCAAATATATCTTGAATGGGGGGCGGCTAGGTGGTGTAGTAGATAGAGCACTGGCCTTGAAGTCAGGAGTACCTGGGTTCAAATCCGACCTCAGACACTTAATAATTACTTAGCCGTGTGGCCTTGGGCAAACCACTTAACCCCATTGCCTTGAAAAATCTAAAAAACAAAACAAAAAAATATATATCTTGAATGACTATACATGTAAAACTTGTATTGAATTGCTTGCCTTCTCAGTGAGAGTTGTGGGGAAGAAGGAAGGGAGATTATTTGGAACTCAAAGATTCTTTTTTAATATTAAAAAGGTTTTTACATGTAATTGGGTAAAATACAATTTTTTTGATAAAATTTTTTTAAAAAAGAATCTAATATATATATCAAAGTATATGTTGAATTTATCTTTCCAAATTTTTTGTAGAATTTCTCTTCCTTTTTCATTCTAAGCATAAGTGCATAGGCTCCAATTAAGCTCCCAATGTGTCTTCTGGCTTTATGTTCATTATGAATATTCAATGCTGAGATGGTGGAATGCTCTCTTGAAACTTCACTTAATTTGTTTCCTCTAAGCATCATCTTTCCAATTAGTGGTACCTTTTGCTTTCTGATTTTATTATAAAAATATTAATTCATATTTATATTTAAATGGTTTAATTCTTTCAGTGATATATTAATTCATGGCCATCATAACATATTCAGTAAATTAATTTATATATGGAGCAGCCCTCTCATTCAAGTTTTCTATTATACAGAGTAGCAGAAAGTAATGGGACCCCAGTTGCATGAAAGAGGCACCAAAGAAAAACTGAAGGTCAGAGGTCTCATTGCTAAGACCTTGCTTTTGCTTCTATTTGTGTTTTCCAAGACTGATGAACCGATCACATGAGTTTCCTACTGGATAAAAAATATATTAAAAAAAAAAACCTCAATGGCTGAGAAGCAGGTTCTCACTTTGATGCCCTGTACTTGGAAAGACTTGCTTTCTGAGCTCCTTAGCTTTCATCTAAGACCTGTTTTCTAGACCCCTTTGCTTGGAGACACATGACCATGGTGTATGCTGGGAGAGGCTGCATGAGTTTCAATTTTATTGATTCTATGCCAAGACTATGGTACTGCATTAGTTAATTTTGGGACTTTGTGTTTTCTTGTGAAGACTGACTTTATGAAGATAGGATACAGAAGGAAGGCTCAGGAAATGCAGCTTGTATAGAGGAAAGGGTTGTTTTTTCCCCAGTGGAATGAAATCAAGAACTACTCTGATTGAGTAATTCTTCAAAATTCATAGCCTCCAGGTAATGAGTCAGCAGAACTACCCAATTAGAAGATAGATAGCTAACCACCGTCTGGCCTGTTTGAAACTACCAGAGAAAGTAGAAAACTAGTTATAAAGCCTTCTGGTTGAAGAGGATAGGGCTAGTAGCTATTAGTGCCACCTAGTGGTCAAATTATCTATCATCTAAAGATGAGCATTCCACTGAACTCCCCTCTAACGTCAGCTGCTCTTCCAACAACGTGATTTCAGAAGCAGAAAGTGGATAAAGGAAAAGGAGACACAGGAATAAGAGTAATTAATTTTTTCTTTGGTTTAAAGATTTTTGTGCCAAAACATTCATTATCCAGGAGTCAACCTGCTCATTCAGTCAACTCCATACTTGGCAAGCAGATTGTCTGTAGTTAGAACTATAGCAATTTTCACACATTCCCAGAGAAATGGCTGTTCTTGGTTAAATTTCTGTCCTCTATACAGCACAAAGCAGCACTAGCTTCCAAGAGTGGGGTGTGAGAAATGTAGGGTGTTGGTCTTCACAGGGTGTGGAGGGGAGCCCTCAGGGAATCCATTATAAAGGGGGAATGGCCCAGCCAATCACAAGAATCAAAGAGTTTTCCTAATCCCATTCCAGGGATACCAAACCCCAGAGATCTTGACCTAATGCTACAGAGTTTGCACAATTAGGTAATTGAATATTAACCCACACTCTCCCTGTGAGGATTGGGGTTCTTTAGCATATCATGCATCTTATGATGTGTGGGGGGAATCAAATTAGGGGCATATCATGGAATGGGTGGACCTTTTAGATTCTAACTCTAACTCTGAGAGCCTATGAACATCCAAGAGGGAAGGGAAAGAGTTTCTGAAGACCATAAATTACCTGACTTTGAAGACTAATTCATGCTTCACCCCTATGTGAATCTTGCAAGGTTCATGAATAAAATGTACAATTTTCTCTCACTCTGGCAGGTTTTTCTTTTCATTCATTTATAACAGGGGTCTAGAATGCTTATTATGGACTTGGGACAGAAGGCATGTGGAGAATATTAGAGAAATATTTGGAAGATTCCATCTTATTACTCTAATGAAAATGCTCTCATTTATTTTAAGAGCAGTAACCTAGTCGAATGTCTGCCTATACAAATAAACTAAGCATCAGTAGAAAGTCTCAAAGTACATCAAATTAACCAATGACAAAAAGATATTTGAATAACCCATCAAAAAGTAAACTTTTATTAACTTATTAGTCCATTGCTTCATAGCATCTAAACTCATAGCTTCAGTGATATCAGACCTGGTATTTTTGTACCCCTTACAGCTACAATTTTAAAAACAGGCTTTTGGAGTTAATATCTTCATAGTGCTCTGGAAGCTCCCCACTATCAGGGCAAGTTAAGACTCAAGTTCTTGGGGTTTCTCTCTTTTCCTATCCCATTATCCCAGGTTGAGTAGCAAACCCCTTTGGCAATATATCCAGGAGTTTACAAGTCTCAAATCACTGGCTCTCATAGATTGTACAACAATAGCTCCCAGGATAAGCTCTAGGGGTCATTGTTTGGGACCTGATTGACTCAGAGTGAATGTAAATAAGTAATTGTTTCTGTTTTGGCCAGGAAGGTCTTCCTCTCCCAGATGGATTTTTTTTTTTTAATTAGATGTTGCTGTGGTTTGTCCTTCCTTCTCAGGAAGATCATAACATCAGGGAGGTGAAGCTAAAGATGTGTAAATGCTTTGGATTAAAGTGAGGAGATTCTGTGCAAAGCAACCAACCAGCTTCACTTTTTCCTCCCAAACTATCTAGGTCTAGTGGCCAGATCTAGATCAGGATGACTGTGGATTGACCCTGAATGCAGTGGGAGACCTTGTTTTTTTTTTTAAATTATGTCTTTCCCAGGTCAGTTTGATAGAGGCAAAAGCCCATTTTAATTATTAAGTTTAGATAAGAAAGAGATGAGGCAAAGAGGCCAAGAATAAAGACTTCCAAAAAAAAAAATAAGGATAGGCTAGTCTTTTCCTCATTCTGTCTTACCCTAACATTAATGACTGAATGGGCATGGTTCCAGACAAACTGAGATCCATTAAGACCCTAGTTTAAAAAGGCCAAGGTCTCCCATTGCATCCGAGGGCATCTCCAGGCATTCTGACACAGATGGCTCTGAAGGAGA
This sequence comes from Macrotis lagotis, assembly GCF_037893015.1. Taxonomy (NCBI): domain Eukaryota; kingdom Metazoa; phylum Chordata; class Mammalia; order Peramelemorphia; family Peramelidae; genus Macrotis; species Macrotis lagotis. The sequence continues at coordinate 451,268,925 of NC_133658.1, forward strand.
AAGGGAAAAAGTGACTTTGCACAGCCCTCCCACACTCAAATCTAATTTCATGTGCATGTGTAATCTATATCAAATTGCTTGTTTTCTTTAAAAGGGTGGATAAATGAAACGCAAGTAGAAAACCTGGAACTTATTTTTTAAAAATTAGTGTTACAATAGTTACATATAACTAGAAAAACATCTTTTTTTAAAAATCTATCATGCTTCATCTGAAGTAAAAATAACAATCATGATCTCAGACAAAGCAAAAACAAAAAATAGACCTAATTTAAAAAGATAAGCAGAGAAACATTATTTTGCTAAAAGGTGCCACAAGGAAGTAAAAACAATGCTAAGTATACATGCACCAAAGGGCAAAGCAACCAAATTCATAAAGGAAATAGTAAATGAATTACAGGAAGAAATAGGCATTAAAACCATAGTAGTGATTTACCCTTCTCAAAACTAAATAAAAGAAATTACGGAAAAACTAGAATTTTAGAAAAGTTAGATATGATAGATGTCTGGAGAAAATTGAATGGTAATAGAAAAGAGTATACCTTTTACTCAGCTGTATATGAAACCGCTTTTTGGTATATAGCACCAATTGTATTTGTATATGGCACCATGTACTAGGGCATTAAAACCTTACAAACAATGCAAAAAGCAGAAATATTAAATGTACCCTTTTTGAATCAAAATGTAATAAATATTCCATTCAATAGAGCCTTGGAAAATAGAATAAAATCTCATAAGAAGCTAAATCAACTAATCCTAAATAATGAGTGGGTTAAAGAGCAATTTGTAGAAACAATAATTTCATTAAAAATGAAATTATGAAACAATATACCAAAATTTATGGAATTCAGCCAAAGTAGCACTTAGGGGAAGAGATTAATAAATTTAAAAGTTAAAAAATCCATTAAAACAATAAATAAAACCAGGAGCTGGTTTTGGGGGTGGGGGGGCAATATAATAGATAAATCATTGGTCAGTTTGATTTTAAAAAAAATAATAAAACCAAATTACCACTGTAGGGTATCCCACCAATGAAGATATAAATATATGCCAATAAAACTGACAATTTAAATTAAATAGATGAATATTTACAAAAATGTAAATTGTTCAAATTAGCAGAAAAAGAAATAAAATGCTTAAATAATCCATTTTAGAAAAAAAAATAAAATCAAGCAACTAGTAAATGTGATTCCTAAGAAAAATTCTCCAGGACCAGATGGATTTATAAAGAAATTCTACCAATGATTTATAGAACATTTAACTCAAATACTACATAAACTATTTCTACTATAGATAAAGAAGTCCTAGATTATCCTCCTTTGAAGAATTACAAGTCTGAGACCTGGGAATGCAAGTATAAAAGAAAATAAGAGATTTATTAAAGAAATTACAACATAAAAGAAAGAGATATGAAAGTTAAATAGAGATTAAGGAGTCTGAATTTTGCCTTTTTGGAGGAGGGGTCTTTTATGGGTGGTCTGTTTCCAGCCCTGGTTCTCAAAATCAGATCAGATTGAAGGTCAGGCCCTCAGGCCATAGCCTAAATTAGAAGATAAATGAAGAAGGAAGATTCCCTTAACAATGCAAACAAAAGATTTAAAAAAATTTGTCTCCAACTGTTATCAATACTCCCTATGCCCATAGCTCTCTGCATCACCACCAAATTTCAACTATAATACAAATTCGTGGTTCTAAACCAGGGAGAGAAAAAAAACAGATAATGAAAACCAATTTATCAATAATTTTAACTAATAAATATTGGTTCAAAATATTTAAATAAAATTTTGGCAGAGAAAGCATGAGCAGTTAAGACTTATACCTCCAGGAAAGTAGAATTGGTTCAACTTTGGTAGAACTATAAATATAATTGACTATATCTTTAATAAAAACCACAAAAGTTAAAGAATTATTTCAGTAGATGAGAAAAAGCTTTTGACAAATATAACATTATATTAAATATATAAATATAACATTATATTAAAAGCTGGAATTTCCTTTAAAATGATAAATAGTACCTCTAAAACCATCAGCAAGTATTATCTATATTGAAATAAGCTAGAAGTTTTCTCAATAAGATCAGGGATGAAACAAAGATGTTCAATAACAACACCATTATTCAATATTATATTATAAATGCAACAAGAGAAAAAAAGAAATCAAAGGAATTAAAATAGGTAATGAGGAAACAAAACTGCCACTCTTTGCAGAAAATATTGATACAAGAAGTTATGGTCATAGGAGACGTGATTAGAAACAAATTTTGTGGAAATTTTGGGGAACTCTGGTTCAAAGTGACTCCATTGTTAAATATGAATTTGTCAAGATGGGAGTGGCCTTAGCTTGTTCCCCTTCCTTCTTCCACCTTCCAGTTTCCAGCCTACCTGTACTTGACCAGTGATGGGTCTAGCTTATGCTAATGTGACGGGAAATGACATGTTGGATTTAGAGATCAAGGTGAGCCTTGGGACAGGAAAGACCAGCTTGCCTGTGGAGAATACCTGGAGCCAGGTGCTGGATCATTCCCCAAGCACCACCCTTGTCCAACTCGCTATAAAAGTGCATCCAGAAGAGAAGGCTCCTCTTTTTTTCTCTTCTTCAGCCTACCTTTGTTTTGCAAGAACAGCTATCTCTCTCTCTCTCTCTCTCTCTCTCTCTCTCTCTCTCTCTCTCTCAGTTAGGCCCTTTTCCTCAGGTCTCCTAGCTACTTTTCTTTTCATTTTCTTCTTTCTCTCACCCAAACCTTGGCACTCACCCAAGTCTCAGCCCAGTTGGTTCTCCTGGCTGACTCTTCTCACTCAAAAAAAACCTTGCCTTGTCCTTGTCCTGCCCTCTAGCAGCCTACCAACAGCTTCTTGCTTCTCCAGGAGAAAAGATTTTAATTTGTACACTTTGCAGGCTTGTATAGTAAATCCTAAATGGTCTTAAAATCCCAGAGCTGTGTGTAAATTGGTGATAATCTTCAGCAAAAATATGATGGCATGCTTAGAGAATTCTAGAGAATCAACTACAAAATTAGACAAAACAAGTAACAAATTTAGAAAGTTGCAGGATGTAAAATAAACACATATAAATCATCAGTATTTCCATATATTGCCAACAAAATACAATATGAAGAGATAGAAAAAAGAATTTGCATTTTAAATAGCTATAGACAATATAAAGTACCTGCCAAGATATACCCACAGCAACTATATGAACACAATTACAAAATACTTTTCACACAAATGAAAACAGATTTAAATAAAGATATCATGTATAAGCCAAGCCATTACAATAAAAAAATGTAGTTCCCATCTAAATTAATTTACTTATTCAGTATTATGCCAATCAAACTAACAAAGAATTCTGTCATAGAGTTAGGAAAAAAAATAACAAAATTTATCTGGCAGGACAAAAGTTTAAAAAAATCAAGAAAACCAATGAAAAAAATTAAAGGCAGTCTAGTAATGCCAAATTTCACAAGATACTAAGTGCTAATCATCAAAACAAAATTTTACTGGGAAAGAAAAAAAATGATTGATGGATCATGTACACAGTAAACAGATATAAATGACCATAGAAAAATCAAGTGTTTGATGAACACAAGGATATAAGTTTTTTTTGGGGGGGGGGTTAAGAACTAACAATCTGACAGAAATTGCTAGGAAAACTAGAAAGTAGTTTTGACAGAAATTAGGCATAAGCCAATATCTAACATTGTGTACCAAAATATGGTCAAATGGTTTCATAATTTAGCTATAAAGTGTGATATCATAAGCAAATTAGGGGAACATGAATATTACCTGTCAGATCTATGGATAAGAGAAGAGTTTATGACCAAAGAAAAGATAGGATCATGGGAATTAAAATGGATAATTTTGCTTACATAATGTTAAAAAGGATTTTCACAAATGTTATAAATGGCTCAAGAATACTTAGTCCAGAGTGATTAAAATGTCTTTTTTTATTAAGCTATCTTAACAAGGGGGCGGCTAGGTTGGGCAGTGCATAGAACACTGGCCCTGGAATCAGGAGTACCTGAGTTCAAATTCAGACTCAGACACTTAATAGTTACCTTGTGTGGCCTTGGGCAAGTCACTTAACCCCATTCGTCTTGCAAGAAAAAAACAACTAGAAAAAAGATATCTTAACAAAATGGCACATCTCTCTCATGGTGGGAAAGAGGGACAAGAAGTCCCAGAAATGGAAAGTCTTTTATGCAGTTTGTAAGGCTTTATTCCTGCCCACCTCTTGCCAATCATAGGCTGGGGGTACAAATCTAATTTGTCCATTGGTTCTTATATATTTCCCCCTGCCCTGCTTATTATACTAATGAGTAAGAACAGCTAGATCTCCTTGAGCATGTGCAAAGGAGGGCAAGACTCTAGGTTAAGTTAAACAGATGGGGCAATCTCATCAGTTTTTGATCAAATGGAGGCTAAATCTTTTATCTTAAACTCAGTACCTGAGGTACCTAGGTAACAATACAGGCAGACCCTAGTCTTTGTAATGTAAACTTACAATCCTCCCTTTATATTCTTGTGGAACCCCAAACACCCACATTTTCCTCACAACAAATAAAATCAGCATAACCAAAATTAAAAGAAAAGCAGGAAACTGGGGGGGGGGGGGTTGTACAGCAAGTTTCTCTAATAAAGATCTCATTTCTCAAATATATAGGGAACTGAGCCAAATTTATGAAAATAAGAGCTATCCCCTAATTCATAAATGATCAAAGACAGCTTTTAGAAAAAAAATCAAAGCTATTAGTAGTCATATGAAAAAATGATATAAATTACTAATAATTCAAGAAATACACATCAAAACAATTCTGATGTACCACCTCATAGCTATCAGATTGGCCAACATGATAGACTCTAGATCCCAGTATTCTATCCACTGCATCACCTATCTGCCTCTCAGAACTCTGCATCATCAATCTTAGATGGAGGACAACTAGGAGGACCTGAGTTCAAATTCAGCTCAGAGGATTTATAATTACCTAACTGTAACCATGGGCAAGTCATTTAACCCCCCCTGCATTGCAAAAAATAAAAAAAAAAGTCTTAGAGTGAATCTAAATAGACAAAGGGCCTGGGAATGGTCTTGTTATATTCTGATGACATTAGAAGCAAAAGGTAAAGGGAGGGGAAGATAAATATACCAGAGGAAAAAGGAAAGTTGAGGGAAGTTGTCTCACATAATTCAAGTGCCCTGATAGAAGTTTATACAAACAAGGAGGAAGTGGTGACAGGGACAGCAGCATTTGTATCTGACTCATATGAATTGGTCAAATGCAGGGGAAGAACAAATTCACAAAGTTTGTTGCTAGAAATAAGAAGGAAGAAATTTTACTCAGGGAAAGGAGGAAAGAGAAGAATGAATAAGGGGGAGGGGAGACCATGAAAGGGATGAGTTCTGAGCAAGGACAACTAGCATTCGTCTTGGAGTCAAGAGAATGGGAATTCAAATCAAGCCTCAGAAACACTTGACACTTACTAGCTGTGTGACCCTGGGCAAGTCATTCTGATTCATAGCTGACCACTGGACCCAGACAGCTCTGGAGGAGAAAGTGAGACTAGTGACTTAGCACAGCATCCCTCATTCAGATTTAATATATGCGCTTGTCATGGCATCATCTCCCTGATGTCATGGTCTTCTTTAAGAACAAAGGACAAAAAGATCAGTTCTGAGCAAAAACAAACAAACAAAAAAAGAAATCTTTCTGAGGTAGGTAGATTGTGAAGAGAGACCCAAATGAAAATAAAACATTTCTATTAAGCATATTCTTTTTCTCTTAACACTTTTTCTTCATAAAGGGCAAGTGGGCAGCAAAGAGAAGAAAAAGTATAAGAGAATAGGATGGAGGAAAATATATATAATGATCATGGTTGTAAATGTGAAAGGTATGAACTCACCCATAAAAGAGAAGATAATAGCAGAGTGGATCAATAAAGCAGAATCCAAAATTATGATGTGTGGGGGTCCAGCCTCCGAGGGGTCCTTGGAACCTGACAGGAGGGATAGAGTCAGCGAAATGAGTTGAGTCAACAAGTGGGTAAAGGCAGGAGCAGGTTGACTGACTATCAGCTGCTTGGATTTATTTTTATAGTTTCAGAATCATGTATGTTTCAAGCAAACAAGCAAGCTGGGATCATTTCCTTGGTTACAAGAGTGTACGATTTTCATCATCAATCATATAGTTCATATGGTTACAAGTTTTTATCATGTGATTACCAGTTTAAGTAATAATCATATAGTTAATTGATTTCTTATCCCTACTCAGACCATGATGACCTTTAACCTGTCTGTTACCATATTTATTGCTACATTGTATAATGGTTAATTCATTTAGGGTTATTAATTAAGCAATTCTTTTAATGGAAAGTTTTTTATATTTTTTGTGTAGGTAATGTTTTTCGATACACTTCCTTTACAATCTGTAGTGAGGGTCTTTATGCTTGTCCACCCATCCGTTAACTCCTACAATAACCAATTTTTCTTTCAGGCCTTGTTGGTAGAAGCCAGTTTCTGTGACTTTTTTATTCTTTCCCATGAAACTAAGGCTGCTGGAGTTCACATACTGGTCACCTGTACTAACTATTTTCTCACCATCTTTTTCATATATTCCTGTGTATGGTAAGGGGAGCAAAACTATTAATTTCCCTGGAATTCTATCTGACCCATCTTGTATCTGTTTTCCTTGTATATATTCTGGCATCTCCTTGGAATTCCCAGTGCTGGGTTTTCCAGAGATTTCATAATGTTGAAGCCTTTTGTATGCCTCAGAGAGAGGCAGTCCTGTTAAATTTGGACAGAGTTTACAATCTGTTTTATTCAAGGAATTTTTCTGAAATCCTTCCTTTGTAGTCATTCCAGTATTAGGGTGAGTAAATATTGTAATCAATAATAAACCTATAAATATTGGTATGCATGAAATCCACATATATATATGTATATATATACTGAAGAAGGAAATGTTGTTCCATCAGGCAGTGTGACTGCCTTGAGTCTTCTTGCTGCGACTGTGTCAAACAGTTTAGAGACCCTGGCTCCCAACAATGATGTTTAGAAGAAACACAGTTGAAGTATAAAAATTCATATAGAATTAAAAATAAGAGACTGGAACAAAATCTATTATGCTTCAGCCAACATTTAAGAAAAAGAAATCATGATCTCAACCAAGACAATAATAAAATAGTATTATTCAAATGATATAAACAAGGAAACTACTTTTGGTAAAATGTCCCATTGGCAATGGCTTGATTTTATATATATTATATATAAACTATATTTAACATATATATATATATATATATATATATATATATGCCAAATACCAAATGTGTAACTGCTTAAAGGAAAAATTAAATGAGTTACAATGACAAATTGAGAGTAAAACTCTAATAGTGAGTGATTTTAGTTTATCTCAGATTTAGATGATTCTATGATAATAATAAACCAAAGAGGAAGATGTAGTAGTAGCAGCAGCCATAAGAGCAGCAGCAACAGTAATAGAAAAACTAGATATTATAGAACTCTGAAGATTATATAATAGGCGTTAAAAGAATTATACATATAGCTCAGTAATGCATGGCACCTCTCAAAAACTGGCATAAAAATCTTAACAACAAAAGCAAAAAAGTAATAATGTTAAACATCTTTTTTGAGTCAAAATGCATTAAAAATTATGTTAAATAAAAAGCTGTTTAAAAACTATTATAAAGCAATCAGACTAAATAATTAATCCTTAAACATGGGAGAGTCAAAGAACAAATCACAGTAAGAATCATTTCATTAAATATAAGAAAAATGCCAACATATTTAGGATATATCCAAGGTAGTCCTGAGGAAAAGGTTTATATTTCTAAACATTTTCATCAATGGAACAGAAAAAGAGCAGAGCAATGAATTAGACACAAAATAAATATCATAAACAGTCCAAATAAACACCATACATTCTGAAAGTAAAAATAAGAAATTAAGACAATTGAAATTTAAAAAAACTATTGAATTAATAAATAAAGCCTATCACTAATAATTAATGAAATGCAAATTAAAACAACTTTGAATAACTGCTTCATGCCCACCTGATGACTAAAATGACAGGAAAGGAAAATGACAAATACTAGAGTGAATGTAGGAAATAGGTACACTATTGGAGTTGTGAATTAGTCCAACTATTTTGGAATGCAATTTGGAATTATGCCCCAAAATTCCTTTAAAATGTATATACCTTTTGATTCATAAATACTACTACTAGATCTACACCCCAAAAAGATCAAGGAAAAAGGAAATGAATTCACATACTCCTAAAAATATTCCTAACAGTTCTTTTTCTGGTGTCAAAGACTGGAAACTTGGGGATGTCTATCTCATAGTCAATGTTTAAGAAATATTTATTTTTTCTAAAGTACATATTTGACCATGTACTTCTGTTGTAAAACAAAACTCTCCAGTCGCACCTGCTGAGGCTAAAAATCAATTTTAAAACCCTTTGCTTGGTATTTAAAGTTTTTTTTACAATTTGACCTCTTCTTATCTTTTTTTAGTCTTTTTACACATTCTTCCTTCTACTCAATTCTAGGGTCTAGTCACCTTGGTTTACTTGTCCCTCAAGCATGGTTCTTTGTTCTTTCTCTCTTCCTCTGCACTGGGATAGCCTTATGCCATATATATATGTATATATATATATATATATATATATATATATATATATACACACACATACATACATACATACACACACACACACACACACACACACACACACACACTCTTGGAAATCCCTAATTTCCTTCAAGCAAGAAGCTTGAGAGTTTCTTGCCAGAATATTTCATAATTTCAAAGTGATATTATCTCTGTGATAATTTACAAGTTTCCAAAACATTTTCTTATTATTCTTTTATGGGGATTATTATTCCAATTTTACATAAGGGGAGAATCAGGACCAGAAAGGGAAAAGATCTCAAAGGTCTCAATGAGTCAGTGGAAGAACTGGGATTTGAACCCAGGTCTTTCATTTCTTACTAGGTATGCTTTTCCCACTATCCTACAATATCTTTTTTTTCTATAATACCTGTTTCATTGCATCATTTAAAAAATATTTACTGGTGTTTATCATGTATAATAGTCAATAAACACTTATTAAGCACCATTCTAAGCAATGGGGATAATAAATATAATAAAAACAGACAGCCCTGTCTTCAATGAGTTTATAATCTAAGGGTGGAAAGAAACTGAAAAGTCTGGGTGGCGGGGGTAAAAAGGAGAAGGTCCTTGGTAATGATGGGAAAGTTCTAGAGAAATCCAAAAGCAGTATAGTTTGTGAAAAATAAGAACAAATTGTTGAACCCTCTTTTTAAAATAGAGGATCTGGAACTCATGAAATCAGAGGATCTGAGGATACTGATGATATGGGAGTATCAAGCAGATTCAATGAGATATCCGAAAGATGAGGTTCCTGGGGAAGGAAGGCAGGATGCAAAGTTCCAGAGAAAGTCAAAAGTATTATTAGACCCTGTGCTGGGGAAGCCAAAGTTAGATAGTTTCAGCCATGCCCTTAGTCTTTGCTGAAAAAGACAGGAGCAGCAGAGCTGGGACGTGTTTTCTAGAGTTCAAAGACTTGGAGGTAGACAAAATGAGCAGAAGTTTGATTATGGTCTTCAGGAGAACAGGAAGAAATTTGAAGCACCAAGTCTGGAGGAGATGGAGATAGCACAGGCTCTGTCTTCAGGAAGCTCACAGTTTAGAAGAGGGCCCAAAGGAAACTAGAGAAAAGTCTAGATTTGAGCCTGGCCTTGAATCATGGGGAGGATTTAGAGAGGTGGGAGGAGAGTGAGCATAGTCAGGCATTTGAGGCTGCTGTGTCCTGAGGACAATTTCCAAAGGCAAATTATAAAATTGTTGTAAAAAGGTCCTCCTAGACTGGCTCATCATCAACATCCAAGAGGGAACCTGGGAGTAGGATGAGAGTTGGAGGAAGGCATCACATCATGACTCAGTGAGATTTCCTCTGAGTAGCTAGGAAATTCTTCAGGAAAGGGAGTAACACAAACAAATCCTGGGGCTCCTAAGCAAGGACTGGAAGCCTAAGTCAACCACGCCCTGTTATATCAAAGACATGTGACAATTCCATTCTTGGCCCCAACATTGTTCCAACCTCCAGCTTCCTGCTGTGGACTGTCCTCCCCCAGTCCAGCCCGCTAGACCCAAACCAGGCCTTGTCCTGTCCTTGACCTGCATGTGCTAATCAAACATCAGAAACATCTTCTCCACTTCTCCCAAGAATTGCTCCCCAGTCTACTCTCTCTGCTTCCCCAGGAAAATCAGGATTCTAAGACCTACCCCCATTTCTACAGGCAATCTTGTGAGTTTGGGATTTTATTTAGAGGACAAATATGTGAACATGTCCCTGTTAGATGTGTCCCCTCTAAGTAGCCAGACTTATTCCACTCCAGTCAGGTTCATTCATCATTCCTAGTTTTCCCTTATGACATTCCTTCGTCTAGTTGTAATGCCTCTTCTTTTATCTTTCTCAATCTTATCAGTCCTTCCAGGCAAAGCTGAAGTTCTAGGTCCTTCAGGAAGACTTCCCTGACTATTCCAGATCACATAGCTAACTCCCTCCTTTGAGTACCTAACAAAAAAAGTGAATTGTAAAAAGTGCTAACATTAATCTTGCACTTAAATTTTTTTAAATTTTAAATTAATTTTTAATTTACAATATAAAACAAGCAATTCCATAGCACAGCTGAATAAAAGAAGATTGTAGATGAAACTGCAAATCTATTATATATAACTTGCTATTCCTTTTAAAATATATAAAAAATTTATTATGTAAATTTCATTTTTTCCCCTTAGATTCAAAATCATAATTATAGGATGGGGTGGGGCTAGGGAAGGAAATGTATGTAGGGAAGAGTTTAGGTAGGGAAAATGTATAGGTTTTTCTGAACTACCAGTTCAACATGAGTCAATGGTGTGAAATGGAAGCCAGAAAATCCCAACCCTTAGACTGGATTATCTAGGCTAAAGTCAACCAACCAGCTGATGCTCCATAGTTGGCAACCTATACCAGTCCCTGGCCTTTATCTATCCAGTGTAATTTTTCCAGGTAAAGCCCTAGGGAAGCTTGACTTTGAAAAGGGAGGCATCAGTTCCCCTCACCTTTGCACACACCCTGGCTACTCTGGGTATAATTCTACTTTTGGCTCTACTCTAAGATTTCTCCCCAAAACAGGGAAAGTAAAAGAAGTACTCAATATATATAAACATGGGCAAGAAATAGGATAGGCAATTTATTCCTACTTTTAAAAAGTAATGATTAATCCAAGAGGATCACAGTATACATTACAGAATGATTAGAAGACAATTCAGTCGTTTACAATTCAGTAGTTTACACCAAGTATAGTCATCTGGGAGGTCTCAATGAAAAATAAGTTATATGTGGGTCTTTTTCCTTTTTATTCAGTCTCTTGGAGTATAGATCTTGTAGTAGTATTGCTGAATCAAAAAATATATAGCATTTGAGACATAATTCCAAAATGCATTCTGGAATAGTTGGATTATTTGGGATACAATTCCAAAATGTATTTCAGAATAGTTGGATTATTTGGGACAAAATTCCAAAATGAATAGTTGGACTAGTTCGCAACTTCACCAAATCCATCAGTGAATTAGGGAGAATATCTCCTTCAAGCAAAATGAAGACTTCTGGCAGAATGGGAGAATGAGGACAATTTGCAATTTGTTCTATTGGCCATGAAGATGATGAAGCAGACACCGGAGCACTGAAAGCCTGGCAGACACTGCATCCTGGGCCCTAGTCAGTTATCTTGACTTTGGCCTTGCCATCAGACTTCAGTTACTCTGGAAGAGAGAGGCAGATCACTTTGTGTAACTGCCTCACTTAAATACAGTTCACCTGGTGATAACACTGATTCTCTTAGAAAACAAAGGACAAAAATAACATTAGTGCACCTATTTAAGGATCACTGAGGCAGAAACAGATTTTGCAAGACAGATAAGTGGTCATGATACATTCTACCTCCAGTTCAGCTTGATTTTTTCTCTGGCCTCTTCTCTCCCTACCAGCCTGCTCTTTGTGCCCTCTTTCCTGGGCATGGTTGAACTGCTCAACTGAGAAATTTGTCTCTTTTCGTCAGCTATCACCTCTCTGGCCACTTGTGCTATTTTGCCAGTGGGAGCTCCAGGCTTTACAACTATAGGCCTCCAGATCTTTTAACTTCTTATAAGGCCCTCTGCCAAAGGAAAGTAGACACAAATGGAAAGGATCTTTATCCCTGGCACTGACATAGCCAGGCAGGGCATACCTTCTTCTCATGGTCAGATGGGAGAGTCATTTTTTACTTGGGTTCATCTTCATACTTTGTGGCCAGAAGAAAGAAAGAACTGACAAGTTTCTTCTGTTATATGTCCATTCACTTCTAGATCATTGATTAGTTAAAGAATTCTTTGTCATCAAATCCCAAATTATTATGGCTGAAAGTATGCTCTCCCCAGACATGAACAATTGAACTATATTCAGGGATATCAACATGTATTCCAAATTCACTACTATTAAAGAAATATAGTAAACAGATTGAGGGAAATGAGGGACACACTATATCTGGAATACAGGGGTTACATTTTAGGGGAGCATTAATAAACTGGAGTTTGTCCAAAGAAAAGACAAAGGACAAGTTGTAAAGTGAATTGCAGACCAAGGATTGATTGACTGAATTGGTGAGGAAGAGAAGTCTGAGAAAACAAAATATCGAAGGATTAAAATAGAGTAGAGGTATAAAATTAAAGAATCTCAGGAAAGAATCTAACAGGTCATCTGGTCTCAGCTCAATATGAATGGTAATTTACGTTGACCTCTAATAACAAATCCCTTTGTATCCAGGTCACTGTGGTGCTACATTTGTGGAGACCCCTTTCCTTCCCCTTACCCTGATATGCCTGTGTGATCAGTAAGCTTAGAGGAATATTGTGCATGTTAACCTAATTCTGTTTTTCTCTTTCTTAAGGCCAAACTCCAGAAACATTTGTCCCTTATTAAGGCATATCAGAATGTTAACACATACTTATCTAATTATTATTATTATTATTATTATTATTATTATTATTATTATTATTTTAGGTTTTTGCAAGGCAGTGGGTTAAGTGGCTTGCCCAAGGCCACACAGCTAGGTAAATTATTAAGTGTCTGAGTTTGGATTTGAACTCAGGTACTCCTGACTCCAGGGCCCATCATGCTCTATCCACTGTGCTACCTAGCCACCCCCCAATTATTATTTTTAAGTCCAGATTCACAGAATTCCTCATCTCTAACATGTCCATGACAAGTTATTATCTTGTACAAATTTATATTTATGGAGAGCCTACTACCGGCAAGAAAGACAGTAGAATTTTTAGGCAGCTCTAACTGAGGCAAATTTTTTTTCTCATATAGAAAGAAAACTTGTCTACCTCTAGCTTCCACTTATTGCTTCCATATCTTTTTCTTGTTTTACTTGGTTCTACAGGGCAGAGTTAAGGTAATAAAGGTGGTGTCTAGATAGTAGTAGGAAGAAGGAAGGAATTTCAAAGAAGTAGATATTGGCTCAGTAAAAGAAAAAATTTCTTAAAATCAAAATTGCCCACAAAAATAAATGGGTTGCCTCTAAGATGCTACAATTCTTTGAAGTTGGGAGCTAAAAATTAATCTATTGACAATCAAGACTTCTCTGTGGCCCACCTTGTCCTGAGTTGGTGGTATAGGGTGGAAGCAGCAGTATGACTAAAACTGGAATCCTAGAACCATTACTTCTAGGGCATATGGTTCAATCTTCCTGCTTTGGATTAGGCAGGTATATTCTTCCCTTTAGCTGAAGCAAATATCTTTCTGTGCACAGAGCACAGTAAATCATTCTGAAAAATCTGTTGTTAAGAAACAGTTTCTAATCATTCTGGGAAATCTAGAAATCATAGCTGGTGTTGGAGGAAGCTTAAACTCTGTGTCCTCTGTTGTTGTATTTAGCTATTGGACTTTGGGAATTTTCTCTGAAACCCCTTGATGACCAACGAGTCAGATCTTAGGCCTGTGACATGTTATCTCTTAGCCTGACTATAGATTTTGTCAAAACAGAATTTTCAGATTTTCAAAAAAATCATGGAATCAAAATCACAAGGGAATCAAAATCACAAGCTCACAAAATCACAAAATCTCAATTATAAATATTATGAAGAAGGGTGATAGTGGAATCAAAATGGTAGACTGAAAAACAAGGCATTATTGCCTTAACTTCTTCAAAACATTCTTCACAACAACATAGAAAATGTATCAGGAGGGGGCGTAGCCAAGATGGTGACAAGAAGGGATCAAGTCTTAGGAGCTCTCTGATAAAATTCATCAGCTAAGGACTCTAAACTTTCAAGAGACAGAACCCACAAAGGGACCCAATGAGGCAGTTCTCCTACTCAAGGTAACCGGGAAAAGAGCAGAAAGGCTCTGCTCCTCGGGACTGGAGAGGCGGCCGCCAGAGGGGTGGCCTGCCAGAGCCAAAGAACCTCAGCCTCCTGGAGGCAGCCCCAGGGTGCTGGGGGGTCTCAGCTCACAGCAACGGGGGAGTCTCCTGAGCTGCACCCCGAGGAGCACCGGGCACAAAGTGAGGGAACAGCGGGGGACCTTTGCCAGAGAGAGCACATAGAGCCCAGCCCTCAGGGCACACAGCAAGCAGCAGCATCTTTCCCCAGCCCTGATCCAGGAAACAGAAGCAGGCGGAGCCAGTAAGCAGGAGCCCCCAGGGCATGAGCCCATTGAGCTAAGGGAGGGGAGTGAAGAGAGACTGCCTAGCTCTGTCCTCTACCCCTGGAACAGGACTCTGGGGCTCTGACTACATTCAGATCCTGATCACAGTCTAGGCCCCCCCATAGAACAGCAGGGCCCCCCCACCTCAGCCCCGTGGCAGAGGGGGGTGCTTATGGTCATTCATGGACCAGGAGGGAGGACAGAGCCTCATGCACTGAGACCCTTGTGGGAGTGTCCCAAAAGCTCAAGAAACACCCCAAACCAGGCCCAGGCTGGGTGAGCAAACAGAGAAACAAAAGGAAGACTATTGAGAAATATTTTGCAAATGTGCTCAAGAAGGACCAAAATACTCAGCCTGAAGATGAGGAAGCACAAGCTCCTGCATCTAAAGACTCCAAGAAAAACAGAAATTGGGCTCAGGCTATGATAGAGCTCAAAAAAGACTTTGAAAATCAAATGAGGGAGTTGGAAGAAAAACTGGGAAAAGAAAGGAGAGAGATGCAGGAAAAACATGAAAATAAAGTCAGCAGCTTAGTCAAGGAAATCCAAAAAAATGCTGAAGAAAATAGCATGCTAAAAACCAGCTTAGGTAAAATGGATAGAACAGTTCAAAAAGTTATTGAGGAGAAGAATGCTTTAAAAAGCAAAATTGGCCAGATGGAAAAAGAGATAAGAAAACTCTCTGAGGAGAACAAATCCTTCAGACAAAGAATAGAATTCAAGTAGACTGATGAATTTACCAGAAATCAGGAATCAATACTTCAAAACCAAAAAAAATTAAAAATTAGAAGAAAATGTGAAATATCTCATTGAAAAAACAATGGATATGGAAAACAGACTTAGGAAAGATAATTTGAAAATTATTGGAATACCTGAAAGTCATGATCAGGAAAGGAGCCTTGACATCATTTTCAGAGAATTACTACAGGAAAATTGCCCTGATATTCTAGAATCAGAAGGCAAAATAGGAATGGAGAGAATCCACCGATTCCCCAGAGAAAGAGATCCCAAAAAACCAACCCCTAGGAATATTATAGCCAAGTTCCAGAACTCCCAAGTCAAAGAGAAAATATTACAAGCAGCCAGAAGGACACAGCTCAAATATCGTGGAGCTGCAGTCAGGATCACACAGGACTTAGCAGCAGCTACATTGGAAGCTCGTAGAGCTTGGAATACAATATACTGGAAGGCAAGAGAGCTTAGAATGCAGCCAAGAATGAACTACCCAGCAAGGCTGAATGTCCTCTTCCAGGGAAAAAGATGGACTTTCAATGAACCAGGGGAATTTCAAAGGTTCCTTTTGGAATGGCCAGAGCTGAACAGAAGGTTTGATCTTCAGATACAGGACTCAGGTGAAGCATGGAGATTGGAGGAGAGGGGGGAAATATGAGGGACTTAATGAGCATGAACTGCATGTATTCCTGCATAGAAAAATGACACTGATAATACTCATAATGAACCTTTTCAGTTAATAGAGCAGGTAGAGAGAGCTTTTATAGTTGAAGCACAGGAGAAAGCTGAATTCGAAGATAAAATATGGTATAAAAATGGAGTCAATAGAAAAAAAGGGAAATGGAAGGGGAGAAAGAAAAAGGAGAGGGGGAATAGTCCAAGATATTTCACATAAGATTTTTTTATGACAATGAGCTATTGCAATGATATGGAAGGGGGGAGGCAAGGGGGAATGAGGGAAACTTTGCTCTCATCAGAGATGGCTAGGAGAGGAAACAGCAAATATACTCAATGGGGTATAGACATCTGGAGTAAGAAGGAAGGGGGAGCAGTGGGAAGGGGTGGGGATGTGAATAAAGGAGGAGAGGATGGACCATGGGGGGAGAGTGGCCAGATATAACACATTTTCTTTCTTACTTCTTGCAAGGGGCTGGGAATGGAAGGCCTGCCCAGGACCACAGGGCCAGGTGGATTCTGGGCCTAAGGGGTGGTATGGGGGCTCAGGGCTTCTTGGCCCCAGGACCAGGGATCTGTCTGCTGCGCCACTCAGAGACCCTACAGCAGAGTCAGAGTGAAAGGAGAGAGAAAATAGAGTACATGGTAGTGGAGAAATAAGAAAGGAGGGAGTTGCTATCAGCAATGGCAACGGTGGAAAAATATGGAAATAACTTTTGTGGTGGACTTATCATAAAGAATGAGATCCACCCATGACAGAGTTGTTGGAGTTGGAACAAAGACTCAAGCACATTTTTTGTTATGATTATTTGGGGGAGGGTGCAGGGCAAGTAGGGCTGGATGGCCTGCCTGGGGCCACATAGCAGTGTGATCTTTGGGTGTCTGGGGCCAGATTTGGACCCAGGTGCTCCTGGCTCAAGGGCCAATGCTCTGTCTGCCACCCAGCCACCCCTACTATTATTACTATTTTATTTTATTTTGGGGTTTTCTTTCTTTCTTTTTTTTGTTTTTTGCAGGGCAGTGGGGATCGGGTGGCTTGTATGTCATACAGCTGGGTGATTGTTGGGTTTACGAGGCTGGATGTGGACTCGGGTGCTCGTCGCTCCAGGGCTGTTGCTTCGTCCATTGCACCACCTGGCCATACCTACAATTATTACTATTATTATTTTTTTATTTTAATTTTTTTCTCTCCCGTTTACTTTTTTTGCCCAAACAAGTCTATCTATATTCATGGGGGAGGAGGGGTATTTTGTTTACTTGTAAACAAGAATATTTTATTAATGTAAAAAAAATTTGTACAAAATGAGAATAAAAAATAAATTAAAAAAAAGAACATAAAATTCTATAGAAAAAAATTGAAAATAAAAAAGATGCATTTCTAGCCTGATTAAAAAAAAAAGAAAATGTATCAGGCTGAACTATGAATAAGAAAGCCAAGAAATCTATCCTTTTCTTGCTTTTCCCTCAGTGCTTACAGTGGAAGGGATCACCTTATCTTCATTGGCATCATGCCTGCCCTCAGACCCTATGTGAAGCCCAAGATTGCCAAGAAAAGGACCAGGAAATAATCGGACACCATTCACACCAATATGTCAAGATCAAGAGAAACTGGTGTAAATCAAGAGGCATTGACAAGAGAGAGCAAAGATAATTCGAGGGCCAGATCTTGATGCCCAATAATGGCTATGGAAGCAATAAGAAGACAAAAGACATATTACCAAGAGGATTCATGAAGTTTTGGGTGCACAAGGTCAAAGAGCTTGAAGTGCTCCTGATGTGCAAGTGAGATGGCAAACAATGTTTCCTCTAAGACTTGCAAAGTCATTGTTGAGAGAGCAACTCAGCTAGTGATTAAGATCACCAATCCAAATGCTAGTCTGAGAGAAAAAAAATGAAGAAAACATTTTGTACATTTTTATTTGTGTTAAATAAACACTCAAACTATTCTTTCAGCAAAAAAAGCCAAGAAAAAGTGAAAATGAGCCATTTTCCCAGGCTAGGAAAGCTTAGGAAATGAGAGTGTAAGATCTGCAGACACTGAGGGAGGAAAGGGAAGGTTTGGCCTGGATCACAGGCAGCAGCTGTGGTGGGGAGCATCCTTGAGCCCAGGACAATAAATGGACTACACCAAAGCAGAAATATCAGAGGAAGAGAACTCTAGAACTGAGAGCAGAAATGGGGTCAAATTGGCAAGTTCTAGGAATATAGCTAGGCAGCTCTGAGTAACCTCACATAAATAAGCCAGGGCAGAAGACTAAAATCACATGTGAGGCAGAAGTTAAGTAACCCCATAATCTACAGAACCTTCCAGAGGACTAATAGTAACTAAATTTAACAGCAGTCTATGGAACCCAGACCTGGGTCAGGAACTTACAGAGTACAGAACAGGAGAGCAGACAGAAAAAGAAATCAAATACTAAAGAGTCACAGTCAAAAATCACACTACATTTAGAAGCTTCCCTAAAAAAAAACCAAAAAAAAAAAAAAACAGAGAACTTGCAATATAAAATTTCAGAAAGCAAAGGAATTAGGATTCAACCAAGAAAAGTTTACCTAGGAAAACTGGGTAAAATTCTAAAGGGAGAAAAATGGGCATTTTTTGAAATAGAGGATTTTCAAATATTCCTAAGGAAAAGTAAAAAATTTGACATTTCAAACATAAGATTCAAGTGAAAAATAAAAAGGTAAATTGAATGTGAAATCAGAAGGGGCTTAACAGGGTTAAAGTGTTTACATTATAATATGGGAAGATTAAAGCCTCTCATGATTTTAGAAGATTTTCTTTCTTTCTTTTCTTTTTTTTTTTTTTAGATTTTTCAAGGCAATGGGTTCTAAGTGGCTTGCCCAAGGCCACACAGCTAGGTAATTATTAAGTGTCTGAGGTCAGATTTGAACCCAGGTACTCCTGACTCCAAGGCCGCTGCTCTATCCACTGCGCCACCTAGCCGGCCCAGCCTCTCATGATTTTATCATCAACAAAGGTCTTTTATTAAGACAGATAGCCTGGCATAATTCTATTATGTTGAGATGATCTCAAAAGAAAAATCAAAGGATGAAAAAAAGGAATGTGCCTGGGGGTAGCTAGGTGGTGCAGTAGATAGAGCACCGGCCCTGAAATCAGGAGGACTTGAATTCAAATCCAGCCTCAGACACTTAATAATTGCCTAGCTATGTGACCTCGGACAAGTCATATAAACTGCATTGCCTTAAATTTACAAAAAAGGGAATGCACTTGAAGAGAAGGGGAAAGGAAGGGTGAAAATGGGGGAAATAAGCCACATAAATGTGGCTTACAAGGAAGAGTTAACACACTGAAGAGGAAAATATGAAAGTGCAGAACACTTGAACTTCACTTTCATTTGAATTGGTTCAAGGAAGGAAAAATACATTTACACACATAGCTGAGTACAGAAAGTTCATCTTAACTGTGGGAGGGATGGGGATAAGAGGAAGGGTAGATTAAGGAGGCAATTGCTAGAAACAAAATAGACTCTTGAGGAGAGGAGAAAGTCAAAGAGAAGGGTATGTATGAAATAACAGTTTGACAGGAAATACACAGTTAATAAATATAACTTTGTATGTGAATGGAATGAATTAACCTATAAAATAGAAGAGGATTAAAACCAAAATACAATATGTTATTTAAAGAAGTACTCTTGAAACAGAAAGATACTCCCAGAGTTAAAATAAGAGGCTGAAGCAAAATCTATTATACTTCAACTGAAGTAAAAAGAGACAGAATAATTATCACATTAGGCAGAGCTGAGGAAAAAAATATAACTAATTCAAAGAGACAATCATAGAAACTCCATTTTGCTAAAAAGCACTATACAAAATGAATTTTTACTAATATTGAGCATATAAGCACAAAATAGAATAGTATCAAAATTCTTGAAGGAAAAGTAAAATGAGTTATAGGAAGAAATAGACAGTAAAATTATAAAAGGACAGGATCTTAATATTCTTCTCATAGGCTTAGTTAAATCAAAGCATAAAATAAAAAATTTAAAGAAATTAACAGAATTTTAGAAAAGTTGGATATGATAGATACTGAATGGGAAAAGAAAGGAGTATGCCTACCTTTAAGCTTTGTAGAG
Organism: Macrotis lagotis; assembly: GCF_037893015.1. NCBI lineage: Eukaryota > Metazoa > Chordata > Mammalia > Peramelemorphia > Peramelidae > Macrotis > Macrotis lagotis. Next base: position 451,289,202 of record NC_133658.1, read on the forward strand.
TATCTTGACTAAAACTTGACCTTGTATTACAGCAAAAATTCTCCTCCAAAATCCAGAAAAGCAGAAATATTAAATGCATCTTTTTCTTTTTTTTAAGGATTTATTTATTTTCATATTACTACAATAATCTTGTGAAAGTAAACTTAAAACCCCCTCCCCCAAAAAAGATAGAGAAACCTCAAGAGAAACAAAGTAAGAGGAAAAAAAGTATATTTCAGTCTGTGTTCAAAAACCATCAGCTCTGAGATGGGCTGCAGTCTTCATGATAAGTCCATTAGAGAAGTTGCTTCAATATTTTTCACCACAGTTGCTATTGTTAACTGTATTTTCCTCCCTTCTATTCATCCCCACTCCCATTTATTCTATTGGCTCTCACCTTTCCCCCCCTTAAAAGTGTATGGTATCTGACTACCTTCTCCCATTGTCTTCCCTCTCTTCTATCACCTACACCTCTCTCCCCTCCCTGTCCCCTGTCTCCAGTCCTTTTCCTTTCTTTTTTCCTTTGGTGTAAGATAAACTTCTATACCCTATTAAGTGTGCATGTTATTTCTTTTCTGAGCCATTTCTGATGAGAATGAAGGCTCACTCATTCCCCCTTACCTTTCCTGCTTTCCATTCCATTGCAAAAACTTTTTCTTTACTCTTTTATATAAAATATCATAGCCCATTCTATCTCTCCTTCCCCTTTTTCCCAGTACAGTCCTTTTTAACCCATTGACTCCATCTTTGTACTATATTAAACCAATATATTAAACTCCCTCCTGTACCTTGTCTATATATGCTCCTGCTTTTATAAATGAGAAGGTTCAAATGAGTTATCAGTATCATACTTAATTTCTCCAATGTCTTATGAAAGGCTCTGACTGCTCTTCTGGTCTGTGCTCTGGTCTGTGGATGACCACAGGCAATCTCCTCTGCCCTGGAGCTGTGAGGAAGGTCCCTGTTTCTCTATGGAAACTGCTCCACTACCACAGACCCAGGCACCTTGAGGGCTGTTCCTGGAAGGTTGGAAATGATTTGCTCCAGCATCAGTGTGGTTGCAACCCAGGCTGTGCTGTGGCTCTTTCCAATTCTAGTTCAGGTGCAATAGACCTTTTCTGAGGATCTATCAAGTTGTCTTCAGCTGAAAAATTGTTTCACTCACTCTTTCTGTGGATTCTACCTCTCTAGAACTTTGTTAGAATCATTTTATGGCATTTAGAGTTTTTTGGGGGGAAGAATTTATGGAAATTCCTGCCTCCACACCATCATATTGTCTCTGTCCCTACCTGGATCTCTTTTTCTGCCCAAACTGTGATTAAAAACTACATTCAATTACATTCAAAAGATGCCTTGGAAGTATAAATTAAAAATTAATTGGAAACTAAATGACCTAATCCCAAAGAATGAAAGGGTCAAAGAACAAATCATAGAAACAATAGTAATTTTTAATATTTATTTATTTATTTATTCGTTCTTATTTCTGTACAAATGATTTTTTTATACATCACTAAAATATTCTTGTTTAAGAGTAAACATAATACCCCTTCCCCCAGAAAATATAGACCCGCATGAGCGATAAAGTAAAGAGAAAAAAATTAAAATTAAAAATAATAGTAATAATTATAAGTGCAACCAGGTGGTGCAGTGAACGGAGCACAAGCCCTGGAGCCAGGAGCACCCAAGCCCAAATCCAGCCTCAGACACCTAACAATCACCCAGATGTGTGACCCTGGGCAAGTCACCCCAGCCTCATTTCCCTGCAAAAACAAAGAAAAAGACCCAAAATAAAAGAAAATAATAACAATAATAGTAGGGGTGGCCAGGTGGCACAATGGACAGAGCACCGGCCCTGGAGCCAGGAGCACCCAGGTCCAAATCTGGCTTCAGACACCCAACGATCAGCCAGCTGTATGGCCCCAGGCAAGTCACCTAGACCCATTTGCCTTGCAAACTGCCCCCCCCCAATAATAACAACAACAACAACAACAATAATAATAATGAAAGATGTGCTTCAGTCTGTGTTTCAACACCTCCAGCTCTGTCACAGGTGGATCACATTCTTTATGATAAGTCCATCACAAAAGCCACTTCCATATTTTTCCACCATTGCCATTGCTGATCTCAATTCCCTCCATTCGTATTTCCCCAATACCATATACTGTATTTTCTCTCTCTTTTCACTCTGTCCCTTTTCTTAACTGTGCTGTAGGATAGCTGAGTGGCACAGCAGACAGATCCCCAGCCCTGGGGCCAAGAGACCCCAAGCCCACATACCACCCCTTAGGCCCAGCATCCACCTGGCCCTATGGTCCTGGACAGGCCATCCAATCCCAGCCCCTTGCAAGAAGTAAAAAAGAAAATGTGTTATATCTGACCACTCTCCCCCCACGGTCCATCCTTTCCGCCATCACTCACATCCCCTCCTTCCCCCTGTCCCCCTGCTCTCCTTCTTACTCTAGATGTCTATACCCCATTGAGTATATATGCTGTTTCCTCTCCTAGCCACCTCTGATGAAAGCAAAGTTTCCCTCATTCCCCCCTTGCCTTCCCCCCTTCCATATTATTGCAATAACTCACTGTAATTTAAAAAAATCTTATTATATGAAATATCTTAGCCTATTCCCCCCTCTCCTTTTTCTTTCTCTGATTACATTTCCCTTTTAGCCATTGACTCCATTTTTACATTATATTATATCTTCAAATTCAGCTCTTTCCTGTGCTTCATCTATAAAGGTCTTTCGACCTGCTCTATTAAATGAGAAGGTTCATATGAGTATTATCAGTATCATTTTTATATGCAGGAATACATGTAGTCCATCATCATTAAGTCCCTCGTATTTTACCCTTCTCCTCCACTCTCTATGTTTCACCTGAGTCCTGTATTTGAAGATCAAACTTTCTGTTCAGCTCTGGCCATTCCAACAGGAACATTTGAAATCCCCCTGGTTCATTGAAAGTCCATCTTTTTCCCTGGAAGAGGACATTCAGTTTTGTTGGGTAGTTGATTCTTGGTTGCATTCAGAGCTCTTTTGCTTCTGGAATATTGTATTCCAAGCCCTATGAGCTTTTAATGTAGCTGCTGCTAAGTCCTGTGTAATCCTGACTACAGCTCCACAATATTTGAATTGTGTCCTTCTAGCTGCTTGTAATATTTTCTCTTTGACTTGGGAGTTCTGGAACTTGGCTATAATATTCCTAGGGGTTGGTTTTTGGGATCTCTTTCTCGGGGGGGATGGGTGCATTCTCTCCATTTCTATTTAGCCCTCTGCTTCTAGGATACCAGGGCAATTTTCTTATAGTAATTCTTTGAAAATGATGTCAAGGCTCTTTTCCTGATCATGACATTCAGGTATTCCAATAATTTTTAAATTTTCTTTCCTGAATCTGTTTTCCACATCAGTTGTTTTTTTCAATGAGATGTTTCACATTTTCATCTAATTTTTCATTCTTTTGGTTTTGAAGTATTGTGACTTGATTTCTTGAAAAATCAGCAGCTTTGCTCAGTTCCATTCTACATCTGAAAGTTTTGTTTTCCTGAGAGAGCTTTCTTATCTTTTTTTTCCATCTGACCAATTCTGCTTTTTAAAGCATTCTTCTCCTCAATAACTTTTTGAACTGTTTTATCCACTTGACCTATGCTGGGTTTTTAACATGTTATTTTCTTCAGCATTTTTTTGGATCTCCTTGACCAAGCTACTGATTTCTTTTTCATGTTTTTCCTGCCTTTCTCTCTCATTTCTTTTCCCAATTTTTTCTTCTATCTCTGTCACTTGATTTTCAAAGTCTCTTTTGAGCTCTGTCACAGCCTGAGCCCAATTTCTGTTTTTCTTGGAGTCTTTAGATGTAGGAGCTTGTACTTTCCTCATCTTCAGACTGAGTATTTTGATCCTTCTTGGGATCATAGACAACGTATTTCTCAATGGTGTTCCTCTTTTTTCTCTGCTTGCTCATTTCTCCAGCCTGTGCCTGGTTTTGGGGTGCTTCCTGAGATTTTGAGTATTATTGGGGCACCTCCCCACAAGGATCTCAGTGTGTGAGGCTCTGTCTTCCCTCCTGGTCTGCGAATAACCACAAGCACACCCCTCTGCCACGGGGCTGAGGTGGGGGAATCCTTGCTGTTCTATGGAGGGCCTAGACTGTAATCAGGATCTGAATGTGGTCAGAGCCCCAGAGTCCTGTTTCAGGGACAGAGAACAGACCTCCTCAGTCTCTCTCCACTTCCCTACCTAGGCTCAGCACTCATGCCTGGCGGCTGCCATGGACACACAGCTCACTGAGTGCCCCAAGGACTGGGCTTCACACTCGCTCTAACAGAGGTCCCCCGATGATTCCCCTAAGTTGAGCCTGGTGCTCCTCAGGGTGTAAGTCAGGAAAGTGCCCCTGCTGTGGTGAGCTGGCTCCCAGAGCCCTGGGGCTGCCTCCAGATGGCTGAAGTTCCTTCACTCTGGTGGGCTGCCCCCTAAGCTCATGGAACAGAGCCTTTCAGCTCTTTTCCAGGTTACCTTGGGTTGGAGAACTGTCTCACTGGATCCCTCTGTGAGTTCTGTCTCTCGAAAAATTCAGTTGGACCCCTTATTTTATAAGTTCAGAAATATCAGAGAGAGAGAGAGAGAGAGAGCACCTAAGAGAGGATCCTCTCCTGTAGCCATCTTGGCTCGGCCTTCAACAAATTGTAATTTCAAAGAAAATGACAGCAATGAGACAACACACCAAAATTTGTAGGGGGTAGTCAAAGCAATACTTAGGAGAAAATTTTTAACTCTAAATGCTTACATCAATGAAAGAAAGAAAGAACAGATCAACAAATTGGGCATGCACCTACAAAAACTGGAAAAAAACAACAAAATACCCCTCCCCCAACTAAAAAGCAAATTAGAAATTTTGAAAATCAAAGAAGAGCTTAAGAAATATAAAAATAGGGGCAGCTAGTTGGCTCAGTGGATAGTGTACCAGTTCTGGAGTCAGGAGTACCTGAGTATCTAGCCTCAGACATTTAATAATTGCCTAGCTGTGTGACTGTGGACAAGTCACTTGTTACAAAAAACAACAACAAAAAAAAGACTGATATTCATAGTATGCACACAAAACAGAATATGGAGAAATATAAAAATTAAAAGGAGTGTGTGTGTATATATACATATATAAATACATATAAGTGTGTAATATATATGCATACACATACATTTACACATATAAAAATATGTGTGTGTGTGTGTGTATATATAAACACACACACATATATCTATTAGGAGTAGATTTCTTGAACAAACAATAAAATCACTGATTTCTTTGATTATTAAAAAAAAGAAGAAAACCAAACCAAATTACCAGTATCAAAAATGAAAAGGGTGAATTCACAATTAATAAAGATTAAATAAAAACAATTCTTAGGAGCTATTTTGTCCAATTTCACATTAATAAAACTGTCACTTAAACTGACATTTAAAAATTAAATGGATGGATATTTACAAAATATAAATTGTCCAGTTTATCTGAAAAGGAAAGAGACTACTTAAATAATTTTATCTTAGAAAAAGAAAGTGAACAAGCCATAAATATATTCTGTTAAGGGGAGAAAATTTCAGATACATTTACAAATACCAAAACAAAGAATGATTAATTCTTTTTTTTTAAGGTTTTCGCAAGGTAAACAGGGTTAAGTGGCTTGCCCAAGGCCACACAGCTAGGTAATTATTAAGTGTCTGAGACCAGACTTGAACCCAGGTACTCCTAACTCCAGGGCCAGTGCTCTATCCACTATGCCACCTAGCTGCCCCCAAGAATGATTAATTGTAATACAACATAGCTGTTTCTTTTAAGTTAAAAAAAAAAGGAGGTAGAGCCAAGTTGACAGAAAAAGTTAGAAAAGTGCCTGAATTTTCCCAACTTCTTCTCTGAATAACTTTAAATAATGCCATAGAACAAATTCTAAAGTGGTAGAACCCACAAAATTATATGGTGAAACAATTTTCTAACCCAAGATAACTTAGAAGGATTGTAGAAAAGGTTTGTCTCACTCAAGTAAAAGGGAAGCACAGCCCAGTGATAGCAATGTCTAGGATAGCCAGCAAGAGGGCCCTTGTCTCAGACAGGTTAGCAACCAAAACCTGATGATCCTGGCTCAGCAGGTCAATGATAAAGGAAGGCCAGTTCTGAGATCTCCACACCCTGCTGAAACAGGCAAGTGTTCAGGTTTAGTGGAGGCCTAGTGGAGAGCTTTGAACCTGATATTTCAGAAGACAAATGAGCCTGGATTAGAACCAAGAATCACCTACCCAGAAAAACTGAGCAAAATCCTTCAAGTGAAAATATGAACATTCAATGAAATAAAGGAATTTCAGACAATCTTGATGAAATGACCAAAGCTAAAAGGAAAAATTAAATTTAAAATACAAGTCTAAGTTATTCAATAAGGTTAAACTCTTTACATTGCTACACAAAAGATGATACATAGCTTTTTAAGAACAGTATCACTACTTTTATAACATGAAGATGCACATGGAAACTGGAATGAGCATCATTTGAAACTTACTCTCATCAGATTTGACCCAAAGGGAATAACATCTACACTCAATTAGGTATAAAAATCTATCAACCTATAACAAACAGGGCAGAGTGGTAATGATAGAAAGAAGGGGGAACAGATTGAAAGAGATGGTAGTCAGAAACAAAATGTTGGAGTGTGTGTGTGTGTGTGTGTGTGTGTGTGTGTGTGTGTGTGTAAGAGAGAGGAGAGTATAAACAGATGGAAAATAGGATGAAGGGGAAAATGGAAAAACATAGCTAGTAATCATAACTATGAATATGAATGGAATGAACTCCTCATAAAATAAAAGTAGGTAGCAGAATGGATTAAAAACCAGGATCTTATAGTATGTTGCTTACAAGAAACACATTTGCAGTAGAGAGACACACAGAGTAAAGGTAAAAGGTTGGAGCAGAATATGTTATATTTCAACTGAACCAAAAAAAAAAAAAAAGGCAGGAAGGAGCAATCATGATTTCAAACAAAGCAAAAGCAAAATAGATCTGATTAAAAGAGATACTGTAGCAAACTATATCTTGCTAAAAGGTACTAATAGTATCAAAAACAAAAATATATGCATCAAATAACATACGGTCTAATTTTTTAAAAAAAGTTAAATGAGTTATAGGATGAAATAGACAGGAAACTATAATAGGTAGAACTTTAACATTCCCCTCTCAGAACTAGATCTAACCACAAAATAAACAAGAAAAAACTTAAATAAAATTTTAGAAAAGTTAGATATGATAGAACTCTGGAAGAAATCGAATGGGGGAAGAAATACACATTTCTCAGTGGTACAAGGCTCTTACACAAAATTGGCCACACATTAGGGTAGAAAATTCTCACTATCAAATGCAGAAAGTCCTGGAATATTAAATGCATATTTTTCAGATCATAATTCAATAAAAATTATATTTAAAAAATCCATGGCAAGGCAGAATAAAAATTAATTGAAAACAATAATCTAATCATAAAGAATGAGTGGGTCAGATAATAAATCATAGAAACAATAACTTCACTGAAGAGAATGACAACAATAAGATTAAATACCACAATTTATGGAATTCTGGCAAAGCTGTACTTAGGGGAAAATTTATATGTTTAAAAATTTATTTCAATAAACTAGAGAAAGAGCAGATCAATGAATAGGGTACATAACTAAACAACTAGAAAAAGAACAAATTAAAATCCCCAAGTAAACTTCAAATTGGTTATCTTGAAAAATCAACAAAACAATTAATAAAAACTGAAAGAAAGAAAACTACTGGGGCAGATGGTGTGATGGACAGAGCACCGACCCTGGAGTAAGGAGGACCTAAGTTCAAAACCATGTCAGACACTTCAAAATTACCTAGCTGTGTGACCTTGGGCAAGTCACTTAACCTCATTGCCTTCAATAAAAATAAAAAATAAGAAAACTACTGAACTAATATATACAAGTAGGACTTGGATTTATGAAAAAATTTAATAAATAAATTCAATTAAAAAAATAGAAAGAAGAAAAATACCAGGATCAAAAATGAAGAGGATGAAATTAAAGCCATAATTCAGAGTTAATTTTGTCAATTGTATCAAATAATTCTGACAATCTAAACAAAATTAGTGAATATTTACGAAAATATAAATTGCCCAGAATAACAGAAGAAGATATAGAAAACTGGAATAACCCTTTCTTAGAAACAAAATAAATCCTCTAAGAAAAATGTTAAAATCAAATAGATTTACAAATGAATTCTACCAAATATCTAGAGAACAATTCATTCCAATTCTATATAAACTATTTGGGTAAATAGATCAAGGAGTTCTACCAAATTTCATTTACAATACAAATATGGTGCCAAAACCTAAACCAGGAAGGGCCAAAACAAAGAAAGAAACCTATAAGCCAATTTTCCTAGAATACTGATACAACAATTTTAAATACTATATTAGCCAGGAGATAACAATAATATATCATCATGGGCAGATGGGATTTATAGCAGGAATGGTTCAATATTAGAAAAGCTATCAGTATAACTGACTATATCAATAATAAAACCAACAATAATCAGATGATTATATCAATAGAGGCAGAAAATTTTTTTTTACAAATATAGCACCCATTCTTATTAAAAACATGAGAATAAAGGAATAAATGTAACTTTCCTTAAAATGAAAAGTACTATTAGAGTAAAATCATCAAGTATTGTCTGTATTGGACATAAGCCAGAAATATTTTCAATAAGACCGGGGGGCAGCAAGAATACCCATCATCACCACTATTATTCAATATTGTACTAGAAATACTAATTATAACAATAAGAGCAGGAAAAAATTGAAAGAATTAGAACAGAAAATGAGGAAATAAAATGACCAGTAAATGAAGAAGCAAAACTTTCACTCTATGATGATGATATGATGGTATACTTAGAGAATTCTAGAGAATCAAGTAAAACACTACTTGAAAGAATTAGCAAGTTTTGTAAAGTTACAGGATACAAAATAAACCACAATAAATATAAATAATAATCATTTTATACATTACTAACAAAACCTAGCAGCAAAAGATCAAGAAATTCCATCTAAAATAGTTGTAGACAATATAAAATACATGGGAATATATTTCTCAGGAAAAACCCAAGAATTATATATGAACACATTTACAAAACGTTTTTCATACAAATAAAATCATATCTAAACAACTGGAGAAACTTAATTGCTCATAGGTAGACTGAACCAAAAGAATAAAAATGGAAATTCTACCTAAATTAATTTACTTATTCATTGCCTAACCAAAAAAAATATTTTATATAGAGTCAGAAAAAAAAGTAAAATTCATTTGGAAAATCAAACAGTCAAGAATATCAAGGGAATTAATGAAAACAAATGAGAAGGGAAGTGGCCTTGCTATACCAGATCTCAAACTGTAGTTATTATAAAGCAATAATCATCCAAACTATCTGGTACTGGCTAAGAAATAGAGTGGTTTTTAATAGAGTACACAAGACTAAGCAAAAACTATCATGATAATCTAGTGTTTGATGAACTCAAAGATCCAGCTTTTGGGACAAGAACTCACAATTAGACAAAAACTTCTGGAAGAACTAAAAAACATGGTGGCAAAAAACAGGTATAGACCAATTTCTTATACCAAGATAAGATAATAATAGGTACATAATTTAAAAATAAAGGATGATACTATAAGCAAATTAGGAAAGCAAAAATAGTTTATCTATCAAATCTATGGAGAAGAAAAGATGAAAAATGGAAATTTCTGATTATATTAAATTTAAGGGTTTTTGCATAAACATAACCACTGCCATCAAGGTTAGAGAGAACTCAGAAAGCTGGTAAATAATTTTTACAGCAAGTGTTTCTGATAAAGGTCTTATTTCTCAAATATGCAGAGAACTGGTTCAAATTTATAAGAATACAAGTCATTCCTTAATTGATAAATGGTCAATCTGAACAGTTTACAGATGAAGAAATCAAAGCTATCTTTAGTCATATGAAAAAAACAGATCACTATGTTTTTTTCTTTTCTTTTCTTTTCTTTTCTTTTTTAGGTTTTTGCAAGGCAATGAGGTTAAGTGGCTTGCCCAAGGCCACACAGCTAAGTGTCTGAGGCCAGATTTGAACTCAGGTACTCCTGACTCCAGGGCTGGTGCTCTATCCACTGCACCACCTAGCCGCCCCATCTTCTCACCTTTCTGACTGCTTCTGACAGCTCAGTAATTATTAAGTGTCTGAGGTCAGATTTGAACTCAGGCACTCCTGACACCAGGGTCGGTGCTCTATCCATTGTGCCACCTAGCCGCCCCAATAGATCACTATTGATGAGAAAAGTGCATCAGATTGGCTAATATTTTTTTTAAATATTTATTCTCCTTTTATACAAATAATCTTTTTATACATTAATAAAATATTCTTGTTTAAGAGTAAACAGAATAGCCCCTCCCCCCACAAAATACAGACTTTCTTGAGCGATAAAGGGGAAAGAAAAAAATTAAAATTAAAAAAATAATAATAATAACTGTGGGTATGGCCAGGTGGCGCAATGGACGGAGCACCAGCCCTGGAGCCAGGAGCATCCGAGCCCATATCCGGCCCCATACACCCAACAATCACCCAAGCCATGTGACATGCAAGCCACACCAACCCCACTGCCCTGCAAAAACTGAAAAAAGAAAAAGAAAAGATGCAAAATAAAATAAAATAGTAATAATAGTAGGGATGCTGGGTGGTGGACAGAGCATTGGCCCTTGAGCCAGGAGCACCCGGGTGCAAATCTGGCCTCAGACAGCCAAAGATCACCCTGCTATGCGGCTCCAGGCAGGCCACCCAGCCCCATCTGCCCTGCACCCCCACCCCCACCCCCATAATAATAATAATAATAAATGTGCTTCAGTGTTTGTTCTAACACCAACAGCTCTGTCGCGGGTGGATCACATTCTTTGTGGTAAGTCCATTGCAAAAGTTACTTCCATATTTTTCCACCATTGCCACTGCTGATCGCGATTCCTACCTTTCGTATTTCTCCACTACCATGTACTATATTTTCTCTCTCCTTTCACTCTGACTCTGCTGTACGGTATCTGAGTGGCACAGCAGACAGATCCCTGGTCCTGGGGCCAAGAGGCCCTGAGCCCCCATACCACCCCTTAAGCCAAGCATCCACCTGGCCCTATGGTCCTGGACAGGCCATCCAATCCCAGTCCCTTGCAAGAAGTAAAAAAGAAAATGTGTTATATCTGACCACTCTCCCCCCATGGTCCATCCTTTCCTCCATCACTCACATCCCCCCTTCCCCTGTCCCCCCCCCTTTTCTTCTTACTCCAGATGTCTATACCCCACTGAGCATATATGCTGTTTCCTCTCCTAGCCACCTCTGATGAGAGCAAAAATTCCCTCATTCCCCCTTGCCTTCCCCCTTCCATATCATTGCAATAGCTCATTGTAATAAAGAAAAATCTTATTATATGAAATATCTTGGTCTATTCCCCCTCTCCTTTTTCTTTCTCCCATTCCATTTCCCTTTTTTCTATTGACTCCATTTTTACACCATATTTTATCTTCAAATTCAGCTTTCTCCTGTGCTTCAACTATAAAAGCTCCCTCTACCTGCTCTATTAACTGAGAAGGTTCATATGAGTATTATCAGTGTCATTTTTCTATGCAGGAATACATGCAGTTCATCATCAAGTCCCTCATATTTTCCTCCTCTCCTTCAATCTCCATGCTTTACCTGAGTCCTGTATCTGAAGATCAAACCTTCTGTTCAGCTCTGGCCATTCTAACAGGAACATTTGAAATTCCCCTGGTTCATTGAAAGTCCATCTTTTTCCCTGGAAGAGGACATTCAGCCTTGCTGGGTAGTTCATTCTCGGTTGCATTCTAAGCTCTTTTGCCTTCCGGTATATTATATTCCAAGCCCTACGAGCTTCCAATGTAGCTGCTGCTAAGTCCTGTGTGATCCTGACTGCAGCTCCACGATATTTGAACTGTGTCCTTTTGGCTGCTTGCAATATTTTCTCTTTGACTTGAGAGTTCTGGAACTTGGCTATAATATTCCTAGGGGTTGGTTTTTGGGATCTCTCTCGGGGGGATCGGTGGATTCTCTCCATTTCTATTTTGCCCTCTGCTTCTAGAATATCAGGGCAATTTTCTTGTAGTAATTCTTTGAAAATGATGTCAAGGCTCTTTTCCTGATTATGACTTTCAGGTATTCCAATAAGTTTTAAATTATCTTTCCTAAGTCTGTTTTCCATATCAGTTGTTTTTTCAATGAGATGTTTCATATTTTCTTCTAATTTTTCATTTTTTTGGTTTTAAAGTAATGAATCCAGGTTTCTCATAAATTCATCAGTCTCCCCGAGTTCCATTCTTTGTCTGAAGGAATTGTTCTCCGTATCTCTTTTTCCATCTGGCCAATTTTGCTTTTTAAAGCATTCTTCTCCTCAATAACTTTTTGAACTGTTTTATCCATTTGACCTAAGCTCGTTTTTTAGCATGCTATTTTCTTCAGCATTTTTTTGGATTTCCTTGACTAAGCTGCTGACTTCATTTTCATGTTTTTCCTGCATCTCTCTCCTTTCTTTTCCCAGTTTTTCTTCTATCTCCCTCATTTTCTTTTCTTTTTTTTTAAATTTATTTTTTTATTCTCATTTTGTACAAATGTTTTTTTACATTAATAAAATATTCTTGTTTACAAGTAAACAAAATACCCCTCCCCCCATGAATATAGATAGATTTGCTTGGGCGAAAAAAGTAAAGGGGAAAGAGAAAAAATTAACATTAAAAAAAATAATAGTAATAATTGTAGGTATGGCCAGGTGGTGCAATGGACGAAGCACCAGCCCTGGAGTCACGAGTACCTGAGCCCATATCCAGCCTCATAGACCCAACAATCACCCAGCTGTGTGACATGCAAGCTACCTGATCCCCACTGCCCTGCAAAAACCAAAAAGAAGAAAAAGAAAAAAGAAAAAAAAAAGAAAAAGAAAAAGAAAAAAGAAAAGAAAAAAAGACCCAAAATAAAATAAAATAGTAATAATAGTAGGGGTGGCTGGGTGGCAGACAGAGCATTGGTCCTTGAGCCAGGAGCACCTGGGTCCAAATCCGGCCCCAGAAACCCAAAGATCACACTGCTATGTGGCCCCAGGCAGGCCACCCAGCCCCACTTGCCCTGCACCCTCCCCCAAATAATAATAACAAAAAATGTGCCTCAGTCTTTGTTCCAACACCAACAACTCTGTCACGGGTGGATCACATTATTTATGATAAGTCCATCACAAAAGTTACTTCCGTATTTTTCCAACGTTGCCACTGCTGATCCCAACTCCCTCCTTTCGTATTTCTCCACTACCATGTACTATATTTTCTCTCTCCTTTCACTCTGACTCTGCTGTAGGGTTGCTGAGTGGCGCAGCAGATCCCTGGTCCTGGGGTCAAGAAGCCCTAAGCCCCCATACCACCCCTTAGGCCCAGAATCCACCTGGCCCCATGGTCCTGGGCAGGCCTTCTAATCCCAGCCCCTTGCAAGAAGTAAAAAAGAAAATGTGTTATATCTGACCACTCTTCCCCTACGGTCCATCCTTTCCTCCTTTATTCACATCCCCACCCCTTCCCCCTGCTCCCCCCCTCCTTCTTACTCCAGATGTCTATACCCCATTGAGTATATATGCTGTTTCCTCTCCTAGCCACCTCTGATGAGAGCAAAGCTTCCCTCATTCCCCCTTGCCTCCCCGCTTCCATATCATCACAATAGCTCATTGTAATAAAAAAAAATCTTATTGTGTGAAATAGCTTGGCCTATTCACCCTCTCCTTTTTCTTTTTCCCCATTCCATTTCCCTTTTTTCTATTGACTCCATTTTTACACCATATTTTATCTTCAAATTCAGCTTTCTCCTGTGCTTCAACTATAAAAGCTCCCTCTACCTGCTCTATTAACTGAGAAGGTTCATATGGGTATTGTCAGTGTCATTTTTCTATGCAGAAATACATGCAGTTCATCCTCATTAAGTCCCTCATAATTCCCCCCTCTCCTCCAATCTCCATGCTTCACCTGAGTCCTGTTTCTGAAGATCAAACTTTCTGTTCAGCTCTGGCCATTCCAAAAGGAACATTCCCCTGGTTCATTGAAAGTCCATCTTTTTCCCTGGAAGAGGACATTCAGCCTTGCTGGGTAGTTCATTCTTGGCTGCATTCTAAGCTCTTTTGCCTTCCGGTATATTGTATTCCAAGCCCTATGAGCTTCCAATGTAGCTGCTGCTGAGTCCTGTGTGATCCTGACTGCAGCTCCATGATATTTGAACTGTGTCCTTCTGGCTGCTTGTAATATTTTCTCTTTGACTTGGGAGTTCTGGAACTTGGCTATAACATTCCTAGGGGTTGGTTTTTTGGGATCTCTTTCTGGGGGGGGGGGGGGGATTGGTGGATTCTCTCCATTTCTATTTTGCCCTCTGCTTCTAGAATATCAGGGCAATTTTCCTGTAGTAATTCTCTGAAAATGATGTCAAGGCTCCTTTCCTGATCATGACTTTCAGGTATTCCAATAATTTTCAAATTATCTTTCCTAAGTCTGTTTTCCATATCCGTTGTTTTTTCAATGAGATACTTCACATTTTCTTCTAATTTTTATTTTTTTTGGTTTTGAAGTATTAATTCCTGATTTCTGGTAAATTCACCAGTCTACCTGAATTCTATTCTTTGTCTGAAGGATTTGTTCTCCTCAGAGAGTTTTCTTATCTCTTTTTTCATCTGGCCAATTTTGCTTTTTAAAGCATTCTTCTCCTCAATAACTTTTTGAACTGTTTTATCCATTTGACCTAAGCTGTTTTTTAGCATGCTGTTTTCTTCAGCATTTTTTTGGATTTCCTTGACTAAACTGCTGACTTCATTTTCATGTTTTTCCTGCATCTCTCTCCTTTCTTTTCCCAGTTTTTCTTTCAACTCCCTCATTTGATTTTCAAAGTCTTTTTTGAGCTCTGTCATAATCTGAGCCCAATTTCTGTTTTTCTTGGAGTCTTTAGATGCAGGAGCTTGTGCTTCCTCATCTTCAGACTGAGTATTCTGATCCTTCTTGGGCTCATATGCAAAATATTTCTCAATGGTATTCCTCTTTTTTCTCTGCTTGGTCATTTTCCCAGCCTGAGCCTGGTTTTGGGGTACTTCCTGAGCTTTTGGGACACTCCCACAAGGGTCTCCATGTGAGAGGCTCTGTCCTCCCTCCTGGTCTGTGAATGACCACAAGCTCCCCCCTCTGCCTTGGGGCTGAAGTGGGGGGGGGGCCCTGCTGTTCTATGCAGGGGCCTAGACTGCTTATCAGGATCTGAATTTGGTTAGAACCCCAGAGTCCTGTTCCAGGGGCAGGGATTGGAAGTCTCTCTCTTCATTCCCCCCAGGTTCAATGGGCTCATGCCCTGGGGGCTCCTGCTTACTGGCTCTGCCTGCTTCTGTTCCTGGATCTGGGCTGCTGAAAGACCATGTGTGCCCTGAGGGCTGAGTTTCACATGCTTGCTCTGGCAGAGGTTCCCCCCCCCCCCCCCCGCCGCTGTTCCCCCAATTTGTGCCTGGTGCTCCCCAGGGGCGTAGCTCAGGAGACTCCCCCACTGTTCCCAGCTCCCTGGGGCTGCCTCCAGGTGGCTGAAGTTCTTTAGCTCTGGCGGGCCACCCCTCTGACCCCAGGGAGCAGAGCCTTTCTGCTCTTTTCCAGGTTACCTTGAGTAGGAGAACTGCCTCACTGGCTCCCTCTGTGTGTTCTGTCTCTCAAAAGTTTAGTTAGAGTCCTTATTATTGAAGTTTTATGAGAGAGCTTCTAAGAGAAGTTTCTCTCTTGTTGCCATCTTGGCTCCGCCCCCCCATTGGCTAATATTAAAAAAAGAAAAATAATAAAATGAGACAGTAATGCACTGTTGTTGATGGATTTGTGAACTGATTCAAACATTCTTTAGAGTAATTTGGAACTATGGTCAAAGGGCTATAAAACTGTATACCCTCTGATCCAGCAATACCATTATAATTCTGTACCCAAGGAGATCATAAAAAAAGGTGTAGGGAGGAGGACCTAATTTATATAAAATTATTTACAGGAGCTCTTTTTGTAGTGGCGAGAAATTGGAAATTGAGGGAATGTCCAACAATTGAGTAATGGCTGAATAAGTTATGGTATATAATTGTATTGGAATATTATTATGCTATAAGAGTCGATGAGCAGGTAGCTTTCAGAAAAACCTGGATAGACTAAATGAGTTGATGCCAAGTAAAGTGATCAGAACTAAGAGAACATCGTACATGGTACCTGCAGTACCATATGATGATCAATGAATTAGCTATTCTCATTAATACAATGATTCAGGATAGTTCCAAAGTACTAATGATAAAAAATGCTGTCTAGCTATGGAGAAAGAAATGAAAGAATCTGAATGCAGATCAAAGTATGATATTTGTCACTTTACATTTTTCCCCAAAACCCTTTGGGTCTGAGTCTGCTTTCACAGCATGGTATTATGTTTTGCATGATTGAACATATATAGCCTATTTCAAATTGCTTACTGCCTCAGGGAGGAGGAAAGGGAGGAAGAGAGAGAAAATCTGAAACTCAACCTTTTTTTTAAAAAAAATGAGGGAAAAAAATGAGGGTTAAATTGTTTTTATATGCAACTTGGAAAATAAATTTTTTAAAAAATCTAATTGCGAAACATTTAATAATAGAAATAGAAATATAATACAACATTAAAGAAACAAAGGAGTCCTAGCAAATTCTTTCTATGATACATATATAACATTGATGCCTAAACAAGCT
The DNA here is from genome assembly GCF_037893015.1 of Macrotis lagotis. NCBI lineage: Eukaryota > Metazoa > Chordata > Mammalia > Peramelemorphia > Peramelidae > Macrotis > Macrotis lagotis. The sequence continues at coordinate 451,305,997 of NC_133658.1, forward strand.
AAAAACAGAGACAAAAAAAGAGAGACCAATTTCTCTAATGAATTTTGATTGAAAATTTTTAAATAAACAACAGTATGTCAAAAAGATTCTACACTATGATCATAAAGGATTTCTATCAGGATTTAGAGCTGCTTCAGTATTAATCAAAATATAATCATAATTGATGAAATAAATAACAAAAACAATAAAAAATCATATTTATCTCAATAGATTCAGAAAAAGTCTTTGACAAAATATAAACACCTTCCTATCAAAAACATCAGAAAGCATAGGAATAAATGGGACTTACCTTAAAGTAATGTTATATTTATCTAAAGTCATTAACAAGCATTATCTATAATGGGATAGGCTAAAAGTCCTTCCAGTAAAATAAAGGATGAAGCAAACATTTCATCATCACCATTATTAATCAAGAGTATTCTTGAAATGCTTGTCATAATGTTTTGTCATAAGACAAGAAAAAGAAATTGAAAGAATAACAATGAGAGAATTTTTTTTTACTTTTTGACATGATATAATAGGTTCTAGAGAACCCTAAAGCATCAGCCAAAATAAAAAAGTCAAAATAATTAACTTCAGCAAAGTTGCAGGATATAAAATAAACTCATATAAATAATCAATATTTCTCAACATCATCTACAAAACTCATTAAGAAAATATAGAAAGAGAAATTCCATTTAAAATAACTACAGAAGGGATAAAATAATTGGGAGTCTATCCTCTATGACACAACTCCAGAAATTTTATGAACAAAATCACAAAACATTCTTTACATGAATAAAGACAAATCTAAATAACTGAAGAAATATTAATTATTCATGAATAGAGATAATATAACAAAATGACAAAACTACCTAAATTAATTTGCTAATTCAGTTCCAATATAATGCTTGAAAAAATAACAAAGTTAATCTGGAGGAACAAAAGTTCAAGGATATCCCTATCAATAAAAAATGAAAAGGAAGAGTATAAAGTATAAGATCTAAAGTTAAATTACAAAGCTGTAACCATCAAAACATCTTGTAAATAAAAAGGTTGATAATGATACTAATTAGGGACACACTATGTAGAAGCAAATGATCATAGTACTTAATATACCCAAAGATCCCAGATGTTGAGACAAGAACTCATTCAACAAGAAATATAGGGAAAACTGGAAAACAGTCTGGGAGAAACTAGGCATAGACTAATAACTCACAACATATACCAATATAAACTCAAAATGGTTACATTTTGACATATAGACATAAATGGTGATATGATAAGCAAATTGGTGGAACATGGAAGAAATTACCTCTTAAATCTTTGAATAGGAGAATAGTTCAGGACCAAACAAGAAATGGAAAAGTTCGTAGATAATTTTTATGATAAAAATTTAAAGTTTTTGCATAAACAAAACCAAATAAGTTAAGATTAGAAGAGGGGCAGGATTTTGGGGAGGGGGAGGGGAAGGAAACAGGAATCAAGTTTCTCTAATAAAAGTCTCATTTCTCAAATGAGTCAGATTTATAAGAATATGTTTCCATCTCAGATTGCTAGCCAAGGGAATTTTTGTTTAAAACTTTTCAGAGGAAGAAATTAAAACTTTCAATAATCATATAAAAATGCTGCCATCAGTAATTAGAAAATTCAAATTAAAACAACTCTGAGGTGTCACTTCACACCCTTCAGAATGGTTTAGATGACAGAAAACAAAAATAACAAATAATGGAAGGGATGCAGGAAAATTTGTACCCTATTGCATTATTGGCAGAGCTTTGAGTCTAACCATTCCCAAAAAAGCTATAAAACTGTGCAGCAGTGATATTGACCAGCAATATCACCATCAGATCTATACACCAAAGAGAATAAAGAAAAAGGAAAAGAACTCATATGTGCAAAAATATTTTTAGCAGCTTTGCTGAGCAAGTTATGGTATATGAATGTGATGGAATACTATTTCACAATCATTTCAGGAAAACCTGGGAAGATCTGTATAAAAGGTAACATGAGTAGAACCAGGAAAACAATAGGCAAATACAGTACAATTATAAAGATAATCAAATATGAAACACTGGGCTACCTGATCCCCCATAATTCCCAAGGACCCATGATGAAACTCCACCTTCAGAATACAGATTGTAGCATAATATTTTCTCTTTCATTAGTACTGATTATAAAACACTGAGCACAATGTGTATAGTAAGTCCTATATTTACATTAGTTATTATTTTTTTTAACCGTGGCCAATGTGAAAATGTTTTGCGTGACTTCATATATTTCTTGCCTTATTCCTGGATGGAGAAGAGGGTGGGGAGAGGATTTGGAATTAAGAATAAAATAAAATTTAATTTAAAAAAATATTACAGGGATGGCTAGGTGGCACAGTGGATAGAGCACTAGCCCTGGAGTCAGAAGTACCTGAGTTCAAATCTGGCCTCAGACACTTAATAATTACTTAGCTGTGTGGTCTTGGGCAAGCCACTTAACCCCATTGCCTTGCCAAAAAAAAAAAAACAAAACCTAAAAACAATACTACGATCTGTGCCTGGATAAGAATCCTCCTCCTTATACAACATTTCCAACATATAATTATCCATCCTATTTTTGAACACTTATTGTAGAGCAGCCTACCTCTCAAGGCAATTTGCTTCATTTTTGGATAACATTAATTATTTTCTTCATATCAAACCTAAATTTTCCTCTCTCTAACTTCTACCCAATTACTTTTGGTTCTTCCCCTAGTCTGATTCTTCCCCTAGTTCCCTCAAAATGAGGTTTTTCCATAGGATATCTCTTTGGATATTGAAGACTGATGTCATATCTTCTCAAAATCTTTTCTCCTCTAATCTAACATTCAACATTTTCTTCTGTTAGACTTGGTGGAGTTGATTATATATTCTGTGCACAGACACCAGATTCTCCTATGTCTTTCCTGTTTTATATTTCTTAGGCCATGTGATGCAGGGTAAAATTCTTAGTCAAGAAAACCTAGGTTCAATCCCTGATTCTGTCACTTACCAATTGTCTAATCCTGGACACATCACTTGTCCCTGGGCCTTGATTTAACCATCTTGGAAATGGGAAAATAATAATTTCCCCTTCCTTTTCCCAGTGCCTGAGCCTGGAGGCTTCATTTGAGCTTCAGACTCTGTTGGTTGGTTTTGTTGAAGAGTTAATTTTTTTTAAATCCATTATTATAATGGATGACTTGCTGGGAGGGATATATATCAAAATGAAGGTGACATACATAATAAAAGTTATCAGTTTCTAAAAATTGATGGAGATAGCTAGAAGTGCTGGACCTAGAGTTAAGAAGATCTTAAAATCCAGTCTCAGATACTTACTAGTTGGGTGACACTGGGAAAATCATGTAATCTTTGTTTCTCTTTCATTATCTGTAAAATGGGTTAATAAGAGTATTTACCTCTCACAGTTGTTATGAAAAGCAAATGAGATAGTACTTGTGAGAGAGAGAGAGAGAGAGAGAAAGAGAAAGCCTGAAGGAAAAAGAGATTCATGTTTATGTCTATTTCAATTTATATGTAAATAGGTATATCTGTGTCTTTGTATATTTTTGTATTTGATTATATTTATGTTTGTGTCTGAATATATCATAAGGTATCTCTTATTCTGGGCCTTTTTATACATTCATATATATATGAGAAATCTTTTAGCTAATACTTCCTTGGCTATGGGGAGTACTTGGGCAACTGGCTGGGGGTTAGGGAAGGTCAGGGATGGCCTGGACGAAGACAGGTGGGTGTGGGCAGTGCTAGCAGCTGAGGGGGCATGGATAGACAGTATGGCCTAGGACAGGTGTTCTGGACATGGAGGAGGCTGTGGACAATGAGTCTGACAGCTGTGATGAAGATGAGGGTCCATGAGGCTAGCAAAGGGTAAGCAAAGCCAATCTTTCACTATGAACTTCCCCTGGGCTCCTATATTATAACTACATAACAAGCGTTACAGGTATGCAGAAGTAACCCATAGTTCATCTCTCCTTACTGAGCTCACACAATGAAATATAAAATACTAGAACATGCTGTAGACTTAAAATCCACTTTATGTGGAAAGGGTCAATTACATTGGGCTGGGCTATGGAAGCCACCAGTCTGAGGGTACAAATGGCACTCCCTAACTAGTCTATTAGGGAGACAGTCTCTTCAAAATCATAATTGAGAACTGAGAATTCTTGTTCCCAGACATATTCAACTGGAGGTAAGGAGAGAGAATAATGTATAAATTCAGTTAATAAGTTATTCAATTCCCTTAAACTATATAAACAACATTGGCTATAACAAGACTATCTATAAAATTACCAATTCAGAAAAACCTTTTTGACCTCTCAAATAGGTAAGATATGAAGGCTTATCCTTGCAGAAACAAACATTTATTAAGCTCTTACTATGTCCTAAATCTGTCAGTAAATTAACATTTAGTAGTACCTACAATGCCAGACATTGTGTTAAGCACTACTTTCAAGGAGCTCAGAGAAATGGGAGCGAGAACAAGCAAAAAATTACATACAAACCAGGTACCCATATTTCCCCATGTATAAGACACCCTTTTTGGAAAAATTTTGGGTCTAAAAACTGGGAGTGTCTTATACAGTGGTTGTAGTTTTTTTACTTGCATTTACCACTTTTTCATTGTCTTTGTGCTCATTGCTTCACATTTGTTACTGGTATATTAGTTGATGTTTTGCCATGTTCTGTCCAGAAATAGCTCAGAAAACATTTTTGTACAGTGCTGAATTCAAATTCAAAGTGAACCAGTTTGCAAAAGTGAATGGAAATCATGCTGCTGAAGTTGGTCCTCCTGCAACTGAGAAAACAATCTATGGGAAGAAGAAATCTACAGAAAATTCCCCAGCAGAAAAATTGCTGATGAAAAAGAAGTGATTGATTTCCAAGGAGGACACAAGGGGTGCTTCAGGTTCATGAAATGGAATGGACTGATTGCGCGTCCATGCACCAGACTTGCTCAAAAGATGCCTGAAAGTGATGAGCAGAAGATCCTTGAGTTTTATGATGAATAAAACTTGAGTTCAATAATTTTAAGTAATATATTTTTTCAAATTTCAGGCCCCCAAATTAAGATGTGTCTTATACATGGGGGAATATGGTATACCCAGGATAAGCAGGAGGGAGCCAACAAAGGAAAGGCACAAAATAGGAAAGGATTTCTGTAAGTGGGACTTGAATGAAGGTGAGAATGGGGAGCATTCTAGGTATGGAGGACAGTCTGTGAAAATGCTCAGAACTAAGAGTGTCCTGTGAGAGGATTATCAAGCAGCCTAGAGTCACCAGATCACACAGAGAGAGTTTAAGGGGGTGGGAAGTTGAACATTAGAAAGGTAGATAGTGGGAATGGGGCAGGTTATGAAGAATGTTGAAGTACAAACAGAAGAATTTGTATGTGATCCTGGATATAATAAATTACTACAAAAAGTAGAGCACAACCTGAGCAAACTTGCTTGTTAGAAGGAGCAATCAGACAAACTGAGAGTTGTGACAGGGAGACAACCAACAGATCATTGCAATGGGGTGATTAGGTTCCTCATGAGTGGTGACAGTGTCAGAGTAGAAAAGGGATATTATACAAGAAATATTATGAAGGTGAAATTGACAGGCCTTGGCAACAAATTCAACAAAATTGATGAGAAAGATTGAGGAGTTAAGGATAACATTTAGGCTAGAAGCCTGGACCACTGGCAATGCCTTCAAGTATACAAGGGAAGTTTGGAAAAGAGGAAAAATTTAGAGAGAAAGATAATGAATTCATTTTTAGCAACTTGAATTTAAGAAGTCTATGTAATATCTCTATGTGAAGAAGTCTGATAGGTAGTTAAAGGTAAGAGACTTGAGGTCAGCAGAGAGGTTAAGACTAGCTAAATAAAACTGAGCATAGAAATAATTAAATAGGTAGAACTTAATAAAATCACGAGTTAAATAATATAGATGGTCAAATCTAGCCTACAGGCTGTTTTATATTGCCTAAACTAAGAATGATTTTTACATTTTAAAAGGCAAGAAAAGTTTTTTCAATTTTATTAATTTTTTACTAAAGATATTATTTGAGTTTTACAACCCCCCCATCTCAGTTCCCTCACCCCCCCCCCCCCCACAGAAAGCAATCTGTCAGTCTTTACTTTGTTTCCATGTTGTACCTTGATCCAAATTGGGTGTGATGAGAGAGAAATCATATCCTTAGAGAAGAGACAAGAATTCTAAGATGTAACAAGATCAGACAATAAGATATCTGCTTTTTCCTAAATTAAAGGGAATAGTCCTTGAACTTTGTTCAAATTCCACAGCTCCTTAACTGGATACAGATGGCACTCTCCTTTGCTGACAGCCCAAAATTGCTCCCGATTGTTGCACTGATAGAATGAGCAAGTCCTTCAAGGTTGATCATCACTCCCATGTTGCTGTTAGGATATGCAGTGTTTTTCTGGTTCTGCTCATCTCACTCAGCATCAATTCATGAAATTCCCTCCAGGCTTCCCTGAAATCCCATCCCTCCTGGTTTCTAATAGAACAATAGTGTTCCATGACATACATATACCACAGTTTGCTAAGCCATTTCTCAATTGAAGGACATTTACTTGATTTCCAATTCTTTGCCACCACAAACAGGGCCGCTATAAATATTTTTGTACAAGTGATGTTTTTACCCCTTTTCTTCATCTCTCTTCAGGATATAGACCCAGTAGTGGTATTACTCGGTCAAAGGGTATGCACATTTTTGTTGCCCTTTGGGCATAGTTCCAAATTTCTCTCCAGAAAGGTTGGGTGAGTTCACAGCTCCACCAACAGTGTAATAGTGTCCCAGATTTCCCACATTCCTTCCAACAATGATCATTATTCTTTCTGGTCATATTGGCCAATCTGAGAGGTGTGAGGTGGTACCTCATTTTTTCATATGGCTATGAATTGCTTTGATCTCCTCATCTGTAAATTGCCTTTGCATATCCTTTGGCCATTTGTCAATTGGGGAATGGCTTTTTGTTTTAAAAATATGACTCAGTTCTCTGTATATTTTAGAAATGAGTACTTTGTCAGAATCATTAGTTGTAAAGATTGTTTCCCAATTTACTACATTTATTTTGATCTTGGTTACAGTGGTTTTATCCGTGCAAAAGCTTTTTAATTTAATGTAATCGAAATCATCTAACTGGTTTTTGGTGATGTTCTCCAACTCTTCCTTAGTCATAAACTGTTCCCCTTTCCATAGATCTGACAGGTAAACTAGTCCTTGATCTTCTAATTTGCTTATAGTATTGTTTTTTATGTCTAAGTCCTGTAACCATTTGGATCTTATCTTGGTAAAGGGTGTGAGGTGTTGGTCTAATCTAAGTTTCTTCCATACTAACTTCCAGTTATCCCAGCAGTTTTTATCAAAGAGGGAATTTTTATCCCAATGGCTGGACTCTTTGGGTTTATCAAACAGCAGATTACTATAATCATCTCCTGCTTTTACACCTAGTCTATTCCACTGGTCCACCACTCTATTTCTTAGCCAGTACCAAACAGTTTTGATGACTGATGCTTTATAATATAATTTTAGATCAGGTAGGGCTAAGCCACCTTCTTTTGCACTTTTTTTCATTAAGCTCCTGGCAATTCTTGACTTTTTATTTCTCCATATGAATTTACTTACAATGTTTTCTAACTCATTAAAGTAATTTTTTGGAATTTTGATTGGTAGGGCACTAAACAGATAGTTTAGTTTTGGAAGAATTGCCATTTTTATTATATTAGCTCTACCTATCCATGAGCAGTTGATATTTTCCCAGTTATTTAAATCTGATTTAATTTGTGTGAGAAGTGTTTTATAATTGTTTTCAAAAAGATTCTGAGTCTGTCTTGGCAAATAGACTCCCAAGTATTTTATATTGTCTGAGGTTACTTTGAATGGGATTTCTCTTTCTAGCTCTTCCTGCTGTTTCTTGCTAGACATATATAGAAAAGTTGAGGACTTATGAGGGTTTATTTTATAACCTGCAACTTTGCTAAAATTGCTAATTGTTTCCAGTAGTTTTTTGGATGATTTCTTGGGATTCTCTAGGAAGACCATCATGTCCTCTGCAAAGAGTGAGAATTTTGTCTCTTCCTTCCCAATTCTAATTCCTTCAATTTCTTTTTCTTCTCTAATTGCTGATGCTAACATTTCTAATACAATATTGAATAGTAGTGGTGATAATGGGCAACCTTGTTTCACCCCTGATCTTATTGGGAATGCCTCTAGCCTCTCCCCATTGAATATAATGCTTGTTGATGGTTTCAGATAGATACTGCTAATTATTTTAAGGAACAGTCCATTTATTCCTACACCCTCTAGTGTTTTTAATAGGAATGGATGCTGTATTTTGTCAAAAGCTTTTTCAGCATCTATTGATATGATCATATGATTTCTGATGGGTTTGTTGTTGATATAATTGAGTATACTAACAGTTTTCCCAATATTGAACCAGCCCTGCATTCCTGAAATAAATCCTACTTGATCATAATGTATTATCCTGATGATAACTTGTAATCGTTTTGCTAAGATTTTATTTAAGATTTTTGCATCTATAGTCATCAGGGAAATAGGTCTATAATTTTCTTTCTCTGTTTTAACTCTTCCTGGTTTAGGTAACAGCACCATATTGTTTTCATAGAAAGAGTTAGGCAGAGTTCCATCTTTCCCTATTTTTCCAAAGAGTTTATATAGGATTGGAACCAACTGTTCCTTAAATGTTTGGTAGAATTCACTTGTGAATCCATCAGGCCCTGGAGATTTTTTTTTTAGGGAGTTCAATAATGGCTTGTTGAATTTCTTTTTCTGAGATAGGGTTGTTTACATATTTAATCTCTTCTTCATTTAACCTGTGCAAATTATATTTTTGTAAATATTCATCCATTTCACTTAGATTATCAAATTCATTGGCACAGAGTTAGGCAAAATAATTTCAAATTATTACTTTAATTTCCTCCTCATTGGTGGTGAGTTCACCTTTTTCATTTATGATACTAGCAATTTGGTTTTATTCTTTCTTTTTTTAATCAAATTGACCAGAGGTTTATCAATTTTATTGTTTTTTTTCATAATACCAACTTTTGGTTTTATTTATTAATTAGTTTTTTTGCTTTCGATTTTATTAATTTCTCCTTTAATTTTTAGAATTTCTAATTTGGTATTTAATTGGGGATTTTTTATTTGTTCTTTGTCTAATTTTTTTAGTTGCATGTTTAGTTCATTGACTTCTTCTTTCTCCAATTTATTCATGTAAGCATTTAGAGGTATAATATATCCCCTGAGAGTCACTTTGAATGAATCCCATAGGTTTTGGTATGTTGTTTCATTATTATCATTATCTAGGATAACATGGTTAATTCTTTCTATAATTTGTTTTTTGGTCCACTCATTTTTTAAAATGAGGTTATTCAGTTTCCAATTTGTTCTGGGTTTATAGCTCCTTGGCCCAATATTGCATATGACTTTTATTGCATTGTGATCTGAGAAAGATGTATTCACTATTTCTGCCTTTCTGCAGCTGATCATTAGGTTTTTATGTCCTAGTACATGGTCAATTTTTGTATAAGTTCCATGTACTGCAGAGAAAAAGGTATATTCCTTTCTATCCCCATTCAGTTTCCTCCCTAAGTCGACCATATCTAATTTTTCTAACAAACTATTTACCTCCTTAACTTCTTTCTTGTGTATTTTATGATTTGATTTATCTAGATCTGATAGCAGGAGGTTGAGGTCTCCCACTAGTAGAGTTTTGCTGTCTATGTCTTCCTGTAGTTCTTTCAGCTTCTCCTCTAAGAATTTGAGTGCTGTCCCACTGGGTGCATATATATTCAGTATTGAAATGACTTTATTGTCTATGGTACCTTTTAGGAGGATAAAGTTTCCTTCCTTCTTTCTTTTTTTTTTTGCAAGGCAATAGGGTTAAGTGGCTTGCCCAAGGTCACAAAGCTAGGTAATTATTAAGTGTCTGAGGCCAGATTTGAACTCAGGTACTCCTGACTCCAGGGCCGGTGCTCTATCTACTACACCACCTAGCCACCCCCCCCCCCCATCTCTTTTAAGGCTATCTATTTTTGCTGCTACTTTGTCTGAGATAAAGATTGCTACCCCTGCTTTTTTTACTTCAGCTGAAGCAAAATATATTTTGCTGCAACCTTTTACTTTTACTCTATGTGTATCTCTCTGCTTCAAATGAGTTTCTTGTAAGCAGCAAAAAAGTTTTAAAGAATATAAAAAACATTCTTAGTTTGGTCTGCCATACAAAAACAGGCAGTGGCCTGGATTTGGCCTATGGCCCCTAAATTGCTTCCCTGGAATAGAAGAAAAGAAGATGATCCAGGACAGAGTTTTGTAGGAAATCCATCTTTAAGAGCTCAAGAGTGTATGAAGATCCAACAAAGAAGACTGAAGTAGGAGAAGAACCACAAAAAGAGAATCAAGAAATTTATTGCCAAAATCAAAGACTTAAGAAAGAACAAGAAGAAAGAGGACTGAAAAATGGCCATTAGATTTGGCAATTAAGTGATCATGATAACTTTGGAGAGAGCAGCTCAGATTCAAAGATGAGGTTGAAAGCCATACTGTAGAACAGGGCTGTCCAACCTTACTTTCAAAAGTTTTTATTGGTCGGCTAGTTGGCATAGTGGACAGAGTATTGGCCCTGGAGTCAGGAGGACCTGAGTTCAAAGTTGAACTCAGACAATAATTAGAAAAAAAAGTTTTTATTGAAACAATGGACAATATATTTTGATTTGCCACTTTAGTGAGATCTCAGAGGGGCTCTACTTGGTTTCATTTAGTATTTATTAAAGCATTTAGTAAATCCTCAGGAGTCTGCATAAATTTACCCTGGGGGCTGCATTTTAGACCACTCTGTTGTAGAGAGCTAGAAAAGAGAAAGAAAAGAAGTGAGGGATTTACTGACAAAGGACTTCTCAAGGAGTTTAACTATAAAAGTCTGGAGACATATGAAATGATAACCAGCAAAGAACAATGGGTGAGACATAGACCTGTTCAAAGGGAGTAGGAAAGCAGCCAATAACAAGAGATTGTAAATAAAGGAGAAAATGGACCTGGGATACATAGAAAAACAACTGGATCTGGCTAAAACATGAGAATAGGAGCATGGCATTGTGGCAGGTACCATCCCATGGGAATGGCACCACAATTATGGAACTCAAAGAAGAGTGAGATGGCAGCCTGGAGTGGGTAAGGTAGCTAGGGTGGATCTACCCATCCTGTGGCACAAATCAGGGTGGCACAGATCAGCATAGATCACAGAAGAATGTTCTGAGGTATGGGGAGGCTGACTTGGAGGACTGCTGTGGGAAGAAAATTTCTCTACCATGTTGGTCCTGTAATTGCATTCAGTTAAGAGGCAGTCAGTCATTTCACTCCTGAGTTAAGAACCAGAAAAGATTTAAGTGAAAAATAAGCTAGTGGGTTTTTTTTTCTTACTATTTGTGTGACACAAATTCAACACATCATTTTCCCTCTATGAGCCTTTCCTCTTTGTCAAATGGGAGTGCAGTATAGGAATTTTTCTCTAGGGTCGTTTCTCTTTTCCCAGAATCTTTTTCTAAATTCTTTGGCTCCTAATATTTGCCTTTCCCTGGTGAGATCAGTGCCTTGTAAACCTTAGAATACAACAGAAAATGGAATTATTGTTATTATTATTATTATGGTTGTTGCTGTTATTGTAAATGTAAAATACCTCATTAGAAAAACAACTACCTAGAAAATAGATCTAGAAAAGATCATTTAAAAATTAATAAAAAAAAAAAAGAATTAATGGCCCAAAGGCCATGAACAAGAAAAGAGCTTTCAATAAATTAACAAGGAAAACTGAACTAATATCCTAAAACAAGAGGGTAAAATGTCATTCAAAGAATTCATTGATCACTTCTGAAAGAGACCCCAAAATGAAAACTCCAAGGAATATTGTAACCAAATTCCAGAACTATGAGGTCAAGTCAAAAATCCTGCAAAGCATCCAGAAAGATGCAATTCAAATGTGGCTCAAAGGAGCCACAGATTACATAGGATTTAGCAGCTTCTACATTAAAGGATCAGAGGGATTGGAATATAACATTCTGGAAGGCAAAGGAGTTTAGATTACAATCAAGAATCAACTGGCCAGGGGCAGCTAGGTGGCACAGTGGATAGAGCACCGGCCCTGGAGTCAGGAGTACCTGAGTTTAAATCCAACCTCAGACACTTAATAATTACCTAGCTGTGTGGCCTTGGGCAAGCCACTTAACCTCATTGCCTTGCAAAAAAACCCTAAACACAACAAAAAACAAACAAAAAAAAAGAATCAACTGGTCAGCAAAATTGAACATAATCCTTTAGGAGAAAATAAACTTTCCTGATAAAAAGATCAGAGCCAAAGAGAAAATTTAATCTGCAAATATAAGACTCTAGAGAAACATAAAGACGTAAAAAGGAAAGAAAAAATATATAATATTCAATAAGTTTAACTATTTATATATTTTCTTGGGAAAAAAATGATACTTGTAACTCTTAAGAACTGCACCTCCTTTAGGACAGTTAAAAGATGTATTCTAAGACAGAGAAAATGGATATAAGTTGACCATATGTGAAAATTTTAACAATTAATTAAAGTGTAAAAAAAGTATTATACTGGGAGAAGAGGAAAGGGGGAGGCAGAATAGGGTAAATTATCTCACATGAAGAGGCATGAAAGAATTATTACAGGTGAGCAAAAGAAGGAAGAGGGTGAGCATTACTTGAATCTTACTCTCAACAGATTTGGTTCAGAGAGGAAATAACACTACATGCTCAGTGGGGTAAAGAAATCTATCTTACTCTATAGGGAAGTAGGAAGGGAGGGAGATAAAAAGATGGGGGACTGATAGAAGAAGAGAGGGTAGATCGAGAGAGGCAATGGTCAAAAGCATAACCCTGTTAAGGGGGGACAGTGAAAAGACAAAGAAAGAAAAATATAAACAGAAAAATGAGATGGATGGAAATATATATGGTAATCATAACTGTGAATGAGAAGGGATTAACCCTTCCATAAAAGTGAATTGATAGTAGAGTGGACTAAAAATCAGAATCCTACAGTTTATTGAGTTTTTTAAGGGTTTTTTTTTTTAACAAGGCAAATGGGGTTAAGTGGCTTGCCCAAGGCCTCACAGCTAGGTAATTATTAAATGTCTGAGACCGGATTTGAACCCAGGTACTCCTAACTCCAAGGCCAGTGCTTTATCCATTACATCATCTAGCCACCCAGTATATTGTTTAAAAGAAATACATTTGAGAACTGATGCTGAGTGAGATGAGCAGAACCAGAAAAAAACACTGTATACCCTAACAGCAACATGGGGGCGATGATCAACTTTGATGGACTTGCTCATTCTATCAATGCAACAATCAGGGACAATTTGGGGCTGTCTGCAATGGAGAATGCCATCTGTATCCTGAGAATGAACTGTGGAGTTTGAACAAAGACCAAAGACAACTTTAATTTTAAAAAAAACTGATATCTTATTATCTGATCTTGCTATCTCTTTTACTTTATGTTTCTTCCTTAAGGATATGATTTCTCTCATCACATTCAATTTGGATCAATGTATAACATGGAAACAATGTAAAGAATGGCAAATGGCCTTCTGTGGGGGTAGGGGGAGGGAAGTAAGATTAGGGGAAAAATTGTGAAACTCAAAATAAATAAAATCTTTAAAAAAATAAATAAAAGAAATACATTTGAAGCAGAGAGATATACATTAGAGCAGTATCTATTAATCCTGATCTCAGACAAAGCAAAAAAGCAAAAAATAGATCTAATTTTTTAAAAAAGCAAAGAATCTTGCTTAAACATACCATAGAAAATGAAGTAATGTCAATACTAAACATGTATGTACAAAGTGGTAGAACATCCAAATTCTTAGATTCTTAGAGAAGTAGTTAAATGTTACAGGAGAATTCTTAGATTCTTAGAGAAACAGTTAAATGTGTTACAGGAAGAAATAGAAAATAAAACCAGGGGGACCTCAACCTACTCCCCTCAGAACTAGATAAATATAATCACAAAAATGAACAAGAAAGAGGTTAAGGAGATGAATAGCATTTTGGAAAATGTGATGTGTTATATACCTCTCAAGAAAATAGAATGGAGATATAAAGGAATATAACTTTTTATCAGAGGTACATTGTACTTACCCAAAAACTAACCATGTATTAGACCAAAAAAACTTACAGTTAAATACAGAAAGAAGAAAATATTAAATGCATTCTTTTTAGATCGTGATGCAATAAAAATTACAAGTAATAAAGGGCCGTGGAAAGATGAATTAAAAATTAATTGCCCAAGGTCACACAGCTAAGTATGTACTAAGTGTCTGAGGCAAGTCGGGTTCTTCTGACTCCAGAGCCTGTACTCTATCCACTGTATCTCCTAGCTGCCCTTTACATGAATAAAATAGAGAAAGAACATATCAATGAATTGGGCATGAAATTTAGAAAACCCAGAAAAAGAATAAGTTAAACACTAAATTAGAAATTCTGAAACTCAAAGGAGAGTAGTAAAATTTAAAATAAGAAAACAAACTAATAAATAAGGTTAAGAACTGGTTTTGTGGGTGGCTAGGTAGCACAGTGGATAGAGCACCAGCTCTGGAGTCAGGAGTACCTGAGTTTAAATCCGGCCTCAGACACTTAATAATTACCTAGCTGTGTGGCCTTGGGCAAGCCACTTAACCCCATTGCCTTGCCAAAAAAAAAAAGAACTGGTTTAATGGAAAAATTGATAAATAGACAATTTTTCAATTAATCTGATTTAAAAAAAGAAAGCCACATTTTCCATATCAAAAATTAAAAGGATGAATTCACCACCAAAAAAGAGGAAATTAAAGCAACAATTAGAAGTTATTTTATCCAATGCCAATAAATCTGACAATCTGGCTGAAATGATTGAATATTTAGGTTTTTGCAAGGCAAATGGGGTTAAGTGGCTTGCCCAAGGCCACACAGCTAGGTAATTTTTAAGTGTCTGAGACCGGATTTGAACCCAAGTACTACTGACTCCAAGGCGGGTGCTTTATCCACTGCACCACCTAGCTGCCCCATGATTGAATATTTATAAAAATATAAATTACCCAGATTAACAGAAGACGAAATAAAATATTTAACCCCATTTTAGAAAAAAGAAATTGAACAAATCCTAAGAAAAAAATCTCTAGGGCCAGATGGATTTACAAGTGAATTCTACCAAACATTTAAAGAACAATTAATTTCAAGACTATATAAACTATTTGGAAAAATAGACAAAGAAAGAGTCCAACCAAATTCTTTTTATTGCATAAATATGATGCTGATTCCTAAATAAGGAAGAGTAAAAAGAGAAGAAGAAATTATAGATCTATTTCCCTAATGAATATTGATGTGAAAATTTAAAATAAAATATTAGCAAAAAGAATATAGTAATTTATCACCAGAATTACACTAAGACCAGGTAGGATTTATATCAGGAATGAGAGCTGGTTCAAAATTAGAAAAAGCTATCAACATAATAGACCATGTCAATAACAAAACTAATAGAAATCATATGACTGTCTCAACAGATATAGAAAAAGTTTTTGATAAAATACAACACCGATTCCCATTAAAAACATAAAAGAGTAATGGAATAAATGGAGGTTTCCTTAAAATGATAAGTACTATCTAAGTAAAAAATCACTAACATTACATGTAATGGGCATAAACTAGAAGCATTCCAATAAAATCAGGGGAAACAAAGATGTGCATTGTCATCACTCATTCAATATTACACTAGAAATGTCAGCTTTAGCAAATAAGAGAAGAAAAAGAAATTGAAGGAATTAGAATAGACAATGAAGAAAGAAAAACTATTGATCTTTGCAGATGATATGATGACATACTTAGAGAATTCTAGAGAAACAATTAAAAAACTATTTGAAAGAATTAACAACTTTAGCAAAGTCTCAAGATATAAAGCAACCCTATAAGCACTTTTTTTTTTTTAGGTTTTTGCGAGGCAAACTGAGTTAAGTGGCTTGCCCAAGACCACACAGCTAGGGAATTATTAAGTGTCTGAGACTGGATTTGAACCCAGGTACTCCAGGGCTGGTGCTTTATCTACTACATCACCTAGACGCCCCAGCACTTCTTTATATTACCAACAAAGCTCAGCTGCAAGAGATGGAAAGAGAAATTCCATTTAGGATAACTGTAGACTATAAAAACTATTTGGGAGTATACTTGCCAAGACAAACCCAAGTACTATAGGAACACAATTACAAAATGCTTTTGACACAAATAGTAATGTTTTTTTTTTTTAGGTTTTTGCAAGGCAAATGGGGTTAAGTGGCTTGCCCAAGGCCACACAGCTAGGTAATTATTAAGTATCTGAGACCGGATTTGAAGCCAGGTACTCCTGACTCCAAGGCTGGTGCTTTATCCACTACGCCACTTAGCTGCCCCACAAATAATAATGTTTTGTTCTTCATTTTTGAAGACAACATGAGGGATGTAATGCCATGACAAGCACATGAATTGAATTTGAATGATGTGCTAAATCACCAGCCTCACTTTCTCCTCCAGAACCATCTAGGTCCAGTGGACAGGGTTATGTGACTTGCCCAAGGTCACACAGCTAGTAAGAGGCAAGTGTCTGAGGTCACATTTGAACTCCTGTCCTCCTGCCTCCAAGGTCAGAGATCTATGCACTGTGCCACCCAGCTGCCACAAATCAGAACTAAACAACTGGAAAAATATCAATGCTCATGGGTAAGTCAAGCAAATATAATAAAAATGATAATTCTATCTAGATTAATTTACTTATTCAGTTCTATGCCAATCAGACTCCCTAAAATTTTTAGAGTTAGAAAAAATAAAACAAAATTAATTTGGAAGAACAAAAGGTCAAGAATATTGTGGGAATTAATGAAAAAAAATTTGGTACTGGCTGCCTTCTTTTTCTATTTGTATCCTCAGCTGTTAGCATGGTATTTTGTACATAGTAAGTTCTGTTTTTTGTTTTGTTTTGTTTTTGCAAGGCAATGGGGTTAAGCGATTTCCCCAAGGCCACACAGCTAGGCAATTATTACATGTCTGAGGTCAAATTTGAACTCAGCTCTCCTGACTTCAGGACCTCTGCTCTATCCACTGTGCCACCTAGCTGCCCCATGTTAAGTTCTTAATAAGTTTTTTTATTGATTCATTCTTTCAACGTAGAATATATTACTAGAATAATATGCAATGTCCAGAAAGGCAGGTTTTGAAGGGCTTTAAGCAACAAGAGGATGATTATTCTACTCAAATTATTTTACAAATAGAAAAACTGAAGAAAAAGACTTTTATAAACTTCTAAGGCTAATGAGTGTCAGAACTAGGATTAGGTCCCAAGGCTTCTGCCTTGCAGTTCAGGGCTCAGCAGCAAGTGCTGTCTTTCACGTGTTTTTGGCCAGGTGACACCCAAGATTGACCTGAGTTCAGGACCACATGTGTTCACCACAGCAGATGCTTGAAGCTTACTGATAGAGTGATGAGGGGCCATCTGTTCTGAATGACCAAGTCTAGGAGATTGAATCATCAACAGCAGAAGCTAAAGGAAGTTTGGAGTATGGAACATGGGAAGAAGAAAATGGGATATCAGCTCTATTTCTAGATAAACTCAAGTGTGGGGTGATTTCTGCTCCCCTTCTCTCCATTGCAAGCCTGTATGAAGGCCAAGGAGATTATCTAGTGGTGGAGGTGGTGGGAAACTGGATCAGGATATTATGGTTCCTTTAGAAGAAGGTAGGACACAGACAAGGAGACAAGAGGGATAGACACATTCCAGTATTAAGGAATATTTTTGAACAAATATAGGTATGTAAAAAAGTACAGAATACATTCAGAGAATTAAGAGGTTATAAGCATAAGACAGAGGAATGAGGAATGCCAGGCTAAATTTATAATAGTGGGAAACCAATGAAGGTTTTTGAGCAATATGGACAATGGAAAGATTTCTTTGGCAGCTTTGTGAAGGATGGATTAGAGAGGGGAGGAAGTGGAAGAAGGTAAACAAAGTTAGGACACTAAACATGAAGAGGGCCTGAACAAGAACAGTGGTATTTGAAACAGAAAGATGGGACTGATTCAAGAAGTTGTTCACCTTTTGCTTTTAAAGAGGACCAATGACATCACAAGCTATGTCCTGTCTTGTGTATGAACTGGGTTTAAGTGAAGCATACATTACACAAAGTCATCAACCTCACTCTCTCTTCCAGAACCTTTGAATTACAGGGGAAAGACAAAAGTCAAGACAAGCATTAGCCTGGAATGTAGTGGATGACTTTGTTATCTTTGAACTTTGATGAAGCTCTAAGTGCTACAAAATACCTGCTGCAGCCACCTTCATGGCCATTAAAATCAAATTGCTTCTTCTGCCCATTCCACCAGGGAAAGTCTTGGTAGACACACACCCCTAACTCACCATTGGGATGGTAGAATCACAGGACTTATTAAACAATTTGATATGGAGGGGTGAGGGACAGGGGATTCAGGAATGACTCTGAGGCATCATACTTCCATGACCAGAAATATTTTGAGATTATCAACAAAAGAAGAGAATCAAATTTGTAGTTGAGGTGGTAGTGGAGGAGACAGGAAGATGTCTTCAGTCCAAGACCTGTTGAGTCTGTACTTACAGGAGGATATCTAGGTGGAAATATGGCCTGGAGATAAGATTTGGGAGTCAAAAGTCTAGTGGTGAGAAGGGCAGAAGAGATGTCCAAAGGGAAAGAATATAGTGAAGATGAATACTGAAGATAGAACCTTAGTGAATTCTGTCTTGATCCAGAGATGTGACCTTCTCTTTTTTTTTGGCAAGGCAATGGGGTTAAGTGATTTGCCCAAGGTTGGATTTGAACTCAGGTCCTCCTGACACCAATGTTCATATTTTATCCACTGTGCCAACCTAGCTGCCCCTGTGACCTGCTTAACTAAGATCAGAGACTGAATTTATTTCTCTCAGGCAGTGATTTCCAAAAAAGATATGACTCAGGACTGCTTTTCCTCCAGCTTCCCTACATTGGGGCACATGATTTAAAAAAAAAAGAAGCTTTTGGAAAATGTTAGTTTATTCATTTATAGTGAATTTTCCATTCATCTTCTCTTTTCTTACATTGCCCCTATTCAGTCCCTCATCACTTTTTTTAAGTTTTGTTTTTTTTTTTTGCAAGGCAGTGAGGTTAAGTGATTTGCCCAAGGCCACACAGCTAGGTAATTATTAAGTATCTGAGCCTGGATTTGAATTCAGGTACTCCTGACTCCAGGGCTGGTGCTCTATCCACTGTGCCACCTAGCCGCACCTTCCCCGCCCCCCACCCTCATCACTTCTTGCTTGGATATAATTATATTAAAATATACTCCAATTGATCCAATTGATTTCTCTTTTCCAATGTATATTATATTCTACATTGGTACAAAGTGATCTTTTTAAATCACAAATATGACAATTTTACTCCCTTATTTAATAAATTCCAGTGACTCCCTATTATCTCTGGATTTCTAGAAGTCACAGATTTCTCCCAAGATTGGAGAGGTCCATTATTGAGGATGAAGTTTGATTATTTACTCAAGAAAGGAAACACAAATAGAAATGACAGCCATGAGCCCAAGTACAAACTTGTTAAGTTCTTGCCGAACATGGAAGCAGAAGAGATAAAAAGCAGACAATTCCTCCCTTGGTCCTTTTATAGAGAATGGAGAGACTTTGCACATGGGAAAGTCAGCCCCAAAAGACTTTCATTATAAAAGGGGGCACCTTCATTTCAGCAAAGCTACCATGTCCATCAATACAGATCACCACATGGCTGTAAACATCAAGAGAGTTAGTTATTTCTGACAAAGCCAATTCTGAGTCACCCTGGAAGCTTCCAGGGCTCACACTCCCTGGAATGGCCAATATGACTTCCTCTACACCAGTGTGAGTGACACTTGTGCAAATGCACAGAGATGAATGCACAGAGATGACAGATGCAAACTCTTGCATGGAAAAGTGAGCTAGTCTGACTGGAGCATAGACTAAGGGAAGAGAAGGTATGTCAAACCAGTCTAGAAAAGTGGGGAGGAGCCAGGGAGGCTTCATTTTATTTTAGACTCAATGGGAAATCACTGAGACTTCTTGAGGAAAGCAATGTAGCCCTATCTTCATTTTAGGAATGTCATTTTGACAGATGTATGGAGGATAAGTTGGGGAAGGAAGGAAGGGGGAGGGAGGAAGAAAGGGGGGGGAGGGAGGAAGGGAGGGAGGAGGGAAGGGAGGGAGGGAGGAGAAGAGGAAAGAAGAAAGGGAGGGAGGGAGGAGGGAGGAAGGAAAGGAGGGTGGAAGGAAGGGAGGGAGGGAGGAAGAGACCAAGATGTAGCATAGCATGGCATGGTGGTTGTTGACCACTATGTTGTTGAACACAGTTAAAGCTGTTGACCTAGAATCAAGAGAGATCTAGATATGAACCCTGAACTGTGGACATATCATAGATCAAAGGATCATAGTGGAAAGGGATCTTAGACATCATCTAATCCATCACCAAATTTTATAAATTAAGAAACTGAATCTTAAAGAATTAAATTACTTGTCCAAGGTCACATTGATAGTGAGTGGAAGAAAGGCAATTTGAATCCATGGACTCTGACTCAAAATCAGTGAGCTTTCCAGGTCAGCACATTTATTTCTCACTTAATTTCCCTGAGTCTTAGTTCCATCTCTGTAAAACAGATATAATAACACCTGTAAGTCCTAGGAATAAGGAGAGAAGAAAGAAGAGGATGAAAGGGAAGGGAAAATAGGAGGGAAGGGCGCGGGTGCAAAGGGCTGCTTGTTTAAATAATAAATCAGCTTTTTAGAAAAAAAACTAGAGCTGCTGACAAAAGTTTCAATTAGACTTCAAGGATCTTATAGCCATGAAGCACATGACAGGGCATTGTAAATATATGTGAATGCGCGTGAATAAATGTTCAAGTGTAAATATAGTGTTTTCTTCAATGGAAATATATGTGTGTAATAAAGTATGTCAGTGTTCTCATGAGTGTGCATGTTTAAAATAGTGTTTACCTTGATCAAACTCTGAATATTTATATATCTTTCTAATATTTGTGAGTACCTGCCCAAATTTGAATCATTATTTGTGTATGTGTGTTTGTATGTTTATCAGCGCAGCTATTTATACCAGTCTTTGGGCGCTGGTTTAACTGCCTAAATATGTTTGTATCTTTATATTTATATATGCCCATGTGTGTGCCAGGATACTTGTTTTCCTATGTGTCTTTTTATCCATATTTTTGTGTCCCAGTTTACATGCACTTGTGTGTTTTCATGTTTCTCTGTAGCCTATATCTATCTGTCACATTGCACTGTGTGTGGTGCATGGTGTGTGTCCATCCCTGTGTATGTAATCTGAACTTGGCTTGCCAGCTGAAGGCTTTTGACAGCCTCTTGGGCTGGCTTGTTTCCAAGTTGGGGTGGGGGGGGCGGACTGCAGAATGTCTGTCTGTCAGACAGTTATGGTTATGGGGGCACTGGGGACTCAGGATCCATAAAGTTCCTAACCCTGCCCATATAAGGCCTTGGGGAGGGTTGACCCTGGCTTTAACATGTTCCCCGGGGTGGGGTTTTCCAGAAGGGCTGAATTCTCTAAAACAAACAGCAATGAGTTTGTTATATGATTCTCCTTGGGGGGGGGGGGTTGGACTGAGATCCTGAGGTCCTAAAAACTTTTCATCTGGGGTAACTGAAGGGTCCTGGGGGCTGAGAACTGAGGCCAGGCTCAAGCTCTGGAGAAATCTTGACTATCACACCTTTGGTTTCTAGCCAAACTTCCTCCAAGGATAGGTCCCTATAATAGCTGACTCCTTCTTGCCCAGATTTCATCTCTATCCAATTTGACAAGCACTTATTAAGAACCTATTATGTTCTATGGTACTAAGTATATTAGATGAAAACATCACATAGCCCTTGGAATTTACAATCTAAAAGGTTGTTTGGGGGATAGAAAGAAAAGTAAAATAAAGGCAAAAATGAGACACAGACAAAGTTGTCTTTAATAAGGAAAAGACAAAACATGTGAATAATTCAATTTGGAGAAGTAGTAAAATGTCTTATTGGTAGAACTGTGAAATAATCCAACCATCCCAGGTAGCAATCTGAAATTATGAGGTGACAAAAATATCTATACTTTTGGGTCAGACATTCCTCTGCTGGGCATATGCTATGAGGAAGTCAGTGTTAAAATGAATGCCCAATATACACCAATATGTTTATCATAGCATATTTTCTAGTACTGGAATTGGAATCAAAGTATTTATTGGAATCATACTATTGACTGTGGAATGGCTAAATGAATTGAATGACTATGATGGAACTTTTATTGTGTTATATTAAATTATGATTACGATGAATATAGAGAAACATGGGAAAAATTATAAAATTATTGCAAACAAAACTATTGAAATAAGTAGAACTAAGAAAACAACACACACACACACACACACACACACACACACTCTTACAGTAATGTAAATGGAAAAAACAACAACCAACAATTGGACCTGGATATTGCAGATTTAGAATGACCAAACTCGGCTCTATTTCTTTGCAGAGGTGGAGGGCAATGAGTTTGGATCTGTATATAATGTCAGACTTTTTTTTTGATATCAGTTAGTTTTGCTGAACTAAATTTTTATTTTTTTTCATTCCAAGGAATGACTCTAGGAAAGAGAGAGAAAGGAATACATTGGGAACATAGGTGATTAAAAATAAGTTCTTTACCTGGGTTCAAATCTGGTCTCAGACACTTAATAATTACCTATCTGTATGACCTTGGGCAAGCCACTTAACCCCATTTGCCTTGCAAAAACCTAAAAAAAATAAGTTCTTGACCAAAATAGAAAGCCTTCAAGTTTGAAGTCACAGAGAGCAAGTCATCTTGGTATTGCCATTCTATCCATGAGCATGTTACCATACATTGGCATACAACTAAACAGACCCAAGGGACATGGCCCATGAGCAATAAAACTGGCACGTGTCAGAGAACCAAAGACAGTAATGACTCACCAGCTGAGGAATGGGTATCCTTGTGGCTATCACTAAACAAAAATGAAACCAAGGACAAGTATATCTGTGTTTTATTTGTAGTCTAAAACAGGCTAACCCACCTTAAAAGTGTAAGAGAAACTGGGAATAGTGCTTGCTAATTTGCCCAGGTGGTGTAAATTAAGTACTTGCCATCTCAAAACATCTTCCCATCTAATAATTTGTGATAAACACAGAGAAAAGACTGGGAATAGTTAGACAGACACTTTAGATTTAGGGAGAGAAGATTTTTAAAGGGTTGGGAGACAAGATAATAAATATCTCATAGAATAAAGTTCTAGAGAAGTCAGCCCAATTCTCAGTGAAATTCTGAAAATACAAAAGGAAAACAATTCTGAAGGGTGTGTGTAGGGTGGGAAGAAAGTTGTCTAAAAAGGCCAACTTACAGCAGCTCACAAAACAACTTCAATTTTTTAAAGATGTACCAAAAACAGAAGCAAGAGCCAGTAACTAAGATTCGATGCAAAAGCACAGCACAGTTCCCTAAACATAGTGTCAGGAGACTAGAGCTCAGTCTCAACATTAACTTGGTGAGGAAATCTAATATATTAATTATCTAAATCCAAGCATCTTTGCCTTGGAGAGAAGTCCAAAGACCCAGATATTCAGCTTGATTCAAGCCATTTTTAAATGATAATTTACAAGGCAAAATTACACAGTGAAATTTAAATAAGGGCACAAAATTTAGGTTAGAACAAAGATTTTTTAATCTTTTTTGTTTCATGGTCCCCTTTGGAATTCTGGTGAAACCAATGGTTCACTTGTCAGAATAATGTTTTTAAATGCATTAATCAAAACACGCAGCATTATAAGGGGAACTAATATTAAATACAAATATGTTTAAAAGTTCATGGATCCTTAGAATTTTTGATTTACCAGACAGAACATTCAACCATAGTGAACCTTTGAGAATCATCTTCCTAAAACCATTCAATCTGATTCAGAGTAGAAAGGAAGACCTACTGTTCTAAGGGGCATTAATCTAAGAGGCTCCTGATCACCCCCTCATTCTGTCTTCCGGAAGACCAGAGTTCTTCCTGGAACTCTGATTTAGTTTTTTTGTTAGAAATTACATTTTGCCTTTGATAGATAAGTTACAAAAGGACTTCAGTCTAAGACATTGACAGGTTGTCCAATCTTAACATTGTATGACACATCTTCTATGTGAAGATGCTTGAACACAGCCTCTGTTTGTGGGATCCCACATTTCTTTTAAACACAGCCTGTGTCCACAAATTGCCAGATTTCTTTTGCACTTGATTTTCCTGGGGTTTAGATTATAAGTGACCAGTTGGGTCATTGTAAATATGCAAAGTCTCTTAGTCTATTCTTTTGAAAAAAAAATGTAAATATATGGGCTAGATGATAATACAATAAGATAGATTCTGAACTGATTGAATGACCCCACCCAAAGAGTAGTAGGAAGAGGTAGGAGGAATAATTATTTATATAACAGCTTCAGGTTTTGTGCTAAACACAATAAAACAAAACAAAAATAAAGCAAAAACCAATATCTCATTTGATCATCATAACAATCCTTCAAGGTAGATTCTATTATTATTTACATAAGTATCTGAGACCAGGTCTGAACTCCAGTAATTTCATGATTTGATGTCAGCTTGGATAAAAGTCTCTAGCAGAGTGCCCTAGAGTTCTGAGCTTTGCTCTGTGCTTTTTAAATATTTTTTATCAATGCCTTGAATAGGTCAGAAATGACATGTTTATCAAATTTATAGGTGACACAAATCTGAAAAGAATAAGTGAATGATAGAGCTAGGATCCAAAACATGTCTTGACAGATTAGATTAATTAAAATTCTATATATTTTTTCCAAAGATTTTATTTATTTTGAGTTTTACAATTTTTCCCCTAATCTTACTTCCCTCCCCCCCACCCCCACAGAAGGCAATTTGCCATTCTATACATTGTTTCCATGGTATACATTGATCCAAATTGAATATGATGAAAGAGAAATCATATCCTTAAGGAAGAAACATAAAGCCTGCCCAGAAAGATCTAGGACTGATATGAAGATCAAAACTTAAGGTGGTGACGACAAGTGGCATGTACTTTGAGGGGAGGAGACAAGAGTTTGAGATAGATGAAAGCTACAAATAATCCCTAAATACTATTAAATATTCACTCATTAATCTGGCATTCAAAGCTGCAATCTTATCCTAAATTGCCACTATAGTCCTCTACTCTATGCTTAGACCAAATTGTATAATCCATCCCTCCTCTTTGCTTACACTATATAGATTGATGTAGTGAAAAGAACATTGAATTAGGAGTCAGAAGACCTTGGCTTGAATCCCAGATTTCATTTGTTAGGTTTTCATTTGCTACCTGTGTGTATCAAGTCACACTCTTTAGGGCTCAGTTCCTTGTCTGTAAAACAAAGGGGATGGCCCGAAAATTTTAGGGTTCCTTCCAATTATAAATCTATGATACTATGACCTCCACCCACTCATTTTTGTTTATAAAAATCATTCCCCCTCCATCCAGAAAGACCTCCTAGGTCCTCCTCAGGAAAATTAGAATAATTTTTCTGTGATTCTTGGAGTTGAATTATCCATAAGGGCTATCTGGGTCACAAACAGAGGTATGCTTACTGTATGCTACAGTAAGAAATCAATATACATACAAGGAAAGACACCATTGTGAATATGTATAAAAGAGGTGGGGGTATTTAGGTAGAGAGGAAAAGTAACAAATGGATAGCCAGAGTGCTCCATTGGCCAGATGTATTAAAATAACCAAAGGAAGACCACCAACACTCTAGGAGTACCTTCTATGGTGGATTTATAGAAAGATGTAGACCACAGTCCCATACAGTGAAGGGGGTATGAATGGATTTCAATCTATACCATAGAGGGAAAACCCAATTTGTGAGAAATCAGATTTATCAAAGTTCAGATTAAGTTTTCTGGGGAATGCTAGTGGATGTGCAAAGGAAGGTGATATATGTACTTACAACATAATGCTGTTGGAAAAAGGAAGCCTTTCTCTTTCAAGGAATGATAACATACCTTGTACACCTGGGGCCTTAATTAAGAAGGCTAATTTAAAAGAATAATTGTAACACAGTAAAGCTGATCACAATTAGGGAGAGAATCAGTAACAGAGCCCAGACCAGAAACCAGTTTTCTAACTCCCACATAAAGCTTTTGCTTTGTGCCACACACAAACTTCTACACTACACTTTGACTCTGGTCAAAGGTACACTTGAAGATAACTTCTCTTTGTAGCTATGGTCCTTCTTCTGCTAGGCTTTATGCTCATATGACATGAAAAAACTCTGAAATAAACATTGGTTTTATCATTTAGGGGGTATTTAGAGTATGAGGATTTGGAATATTGGGGCCCCCAGATTCTGTTGTGTGAGGAAAATTATTCCTGCACTACCAAATGGGAGAACTCAGTTCTAGCCCTGGCTCTGTGAACCTACATCTGTTTGGGACTTAGCTATCTCCAGGCATAAAAAGAGAAAACTGGAGATTGTGAAGGGCCTTTTTGCCATTTATGGTAAGACTTTAATCAATATATTTCTTTCTGGGCCTTAGTTTCTTCAGCTGTATGTTAAAGGCTAATGCATTTTAACTTTAGCAAAGCTCAAGATGGAGATTTTGAAATGTCAAGTGGAACCCTATTTTTAATATTATGAAGGACCTGAAGGCTTGGATAGCTCACCTGCACGTTTAAAAGAAAGCAGACAATCAACATGTAATTACACACTGCCCCTGCACCTTTGTCTCCAGTCCTTATCTGCATAAAACTCTAAAAGAAACAAGCTGGTCAATATAAGTGGAGATTGGGCCCTTCACTGACCATAGTCATTCAGAACCAAAACTGATCTAGTAAGAGAGGTTAGACCTCACTCACTCTCTGCCTGGAGCTGACAAACCTCAGTTAAAGAGGAGTGCCTTCTACAAAGTTAGATTAGGCCTCACTGCCCATACTGAAAGAGCACAACAGGACTCCACCAGAAAAGATCATTGTAAACCTAGACAAAGAGGACAGTTAATACTTATGCAAATTAGAGACTGGAGGTGGTAGAGACTATAACTACTCTTCAAAGTGAGACTAGGGAGTTTAGCAGATTGACCTATCTCACAAATAAGCCCAGAGGTTGAATGAGCTGCCTGACCTAGCCTGGCCAGCAGAAGTCCATCAGTAGAATGACTTTCCCAGCTGAGTCCACTAGCAGCATCCCAGTGGCCAAATAAGATATTTAGCCTAATTTGCAAATAATTCGATGGTGCAATGGATAAAGTATCAGGTCTAAAGTCAGAAAGATTCTCCTTTCTGACTTCAAATCTAGCCTTGTGACCAGACCTAGCTTATATGACCCTAAGAAAATCATTTAATCCTTTTACCTCAGCTTCTTCATCTGTGAAATGAGCTAGAAAAGATAGTAAGCCACTCCAGTATCTCTGCCAAGAATACCTCAAATGTAGTCATGTCAGAAAAATAACTGAATAGCACCAACCATCTATAACTAAAGCCAACAGCTAAGCAATCCCTTTATCCCAGCCCAATAATAGATCAATATAACTCCATTCAATGGGCCAGCCCAGTCTAGCAATGGAAAAGACATCTTCAAGGATGCAAATGAACTTCATAAGGACTCTACAGAGAAAGAAAAGACATTGATATCCTATTGTTCCAGAGTTGTGAATTGCACTGCTTCCGGCTACCATTGTAGTGTCCTTCTTCCCCCATCAACTCTCTCCAAAAGTGTCTGTCATTGTGGAAGAATGATGTATATTTTCTAGGAGAAATGCTTTGTAATGACTAATTATTATTGCCTTTTATAAAAGCCAAATTAGTTCACTGATTGGTTGTTAAAGGAAAGCTGCCCCTATATCCTGAGGTGGCAGTAGCTCTTGTACACCTCTTGGACCCAGTCAATGCAAGTGAAGTGGAATAACTCAGAAGAAATGCTCCCCATAAGATAAAGGAGTTGGACCAGATGATCTCTCAAGTCCCCTGACTCTTCCAGGGGTGGCATTCTGATTCTGATCTTAGCATTCTTGGGTCACCAGCTGTGGACTCAGTCTCTAGACTAGAATAACCATAACCGGGGGTCATGAACTCAGTAGGACTGGGCTAACTGGCTATGGAACACAGTCATAGGATCACACAACACAAATTTAGAGCTGAAGGGGCCTTCAAGGTCAGCGAGCCCAGCCCCCTTATTTTAGAGATAAGGAAACTGAGGGTTGGAGCAATTTGCCCAAGATCAGCCAGGTTAATGAGTGTCAGAAGCAGAATTTGGATCTAGGTTCTATGATGGAGAAAGCATTGCTCTTATCTAAGGACAACGGAGAAGGAAAGGAGGAAGAAAAAAGCTACCTGGATTGTTTGGTCAGGGACATTGTCCGGAGGCAGTCAGAGCCTCATGGAAAAGGCATTGATTCCTCTCCACTTACTGTAAGGGAGCAGGTGGGCTGAGCAGGCAAAGCTGTAACCAGAGACTCGCCCAGGCTCCGGCTGGGCCCGGGCTATATTTAGATCCAGCCCAGACAACTGGACCTAGTCGCTGCCGTCCCCGAGCCCCGGAGTGATCCAGGAGCTCTAGCCTGGGCCCTGGGTGCCTAGAGCAACGTCACCTCCCTCCAACTCCTTACAGCCTCCTGAGGGCTGGGGGAAAGGGGGTCGGCCCTTCACCCCCTCACGGGGTGGGGGAAGGGGGTCGGCCCTTCACCCCCTCATGGGGTGGGGAAAGGGGGTCGGCCTTTCACCCCCTCGCAGGGTGGGGAAAGGGGGTCGGCCCTTCACCCCCTCACAGGGTGGGGGAAGAGGGTCGGACCCCCCACAGGGTGTGGGGAAGGGGGGTCACAGCCCCAGGGAAACCGAAAAAGCCAACCTGAGGTCCCAGCTTCTGCTTGGAGCAGATCCAAAGGACATTCCCTCGAGGTCGCTAGCCTTTTTCCTGTCAGTCCTTTTCTAAATCCCCAGATCCCTGACAGCCAGCCCGTGGCTGCGAGGCCCTTGGCCTTCCAAGGTCTTAGGCATCTGGGCTCCCTAGGATCTCCCTCAAATGATTCCTCCTTCCTGTCACATCCCAGGGCATTCATTGCAAGGGTAGGCAATAAATAGATCTCGAATTAATACAGTAAGATAATGATGCTAGACGTTTGAGTGAAAGAAAACAGCTTAATTCCAGACTGAATGAAATATTTTTAGTTTCCTAGTTAGTTTCTTAATCTTTTAGTTCAAAGGTTATATTGAAGTAAAGATATCTTTGTTTTTTTCCCTCCCAAATTCATGAATCTCCTAAAATCTCTCCATGAAACCCTTTGTGGGATCCAAGTAAAGAACCTCTGCTCTGTCCCATGATGGTCTCCATTTCCTCTGGGCTTCATCACAGACAGAATTCTCAATATAACAAAAATATCCAGAAGTCTAGAAGATGACTAAGCATGGATGTTGTGATAGGATCAGTATAGGAACAAGTAGGATTGGTCAGTTTCTGCTAAAGCCTCACCATATAGGCCAGGTCAGAATTTCTTTAAAAGTCAGAGACTAAGTGCCTAAGACCTGGTGGGTAAGGGGAGACATGGAAGAGGGAGGAATATTGGGAGACACTGACACAAAAAACAATAAAATTTAAATGAAGTGAAATACAAATATGTGAAATGCAATAGAACATAGATGATGTTAATATGTGATTTCCTAAGTTAATAAACAGCAGCTAGAATCCTTAAATGTGGTTTAGTGGTACTCATTTCTATTTGAATTTGACAGCACTGGGCCTGGAGCACAAAAAATCAACACATAAAGTTTAGTGCTTTTCAGACTTGACAGATAGTCCACTACATTTCTTATAAAACCTCCTACATACAGGCTACTATATCCTGTGATAAATGAAATACAAATGCCATTAATACTGATTTTTTTTTTTTTGAACAGATGATGAAATGGAAACTCACAATTTGTAAAAATTGGAATGCGGGTTTGAACCTTCCTAAAGGCAAGACCAGTTCTTGCCCTTAAAACTGAGCATATCTCTGGACAGAGCGGGTTTCATCTGTGAGAAGTATAATTCCAGGCACAGGGAACCTATGAAAAGAGGCATGAACATAGGAGTGAATAAATTACATTTGGAGAAAAACAAGTTATCTTGTCTCAATTGTGAAGTCAAATATGGGAGCACTAAATGAAGTCTGGAAACCGATGGGAGTAGATAACTGCTTCATATGTGACAGTGGATGGAGGTTTGGGGCTATCCTAAAGACAGAGGCTAGAGGGGTTGGGTAGGAATGAGTGGCCAGGAGTCTGGTGACCAGGGTGCAGTGGTCCAGAGTCAGAAGACCCAAGTGGGAAGTCATCTGTTTAACTTTCATTAAGAGTGAAATTAACTTCAATTAATTAAGTTTAATTAAAAATGAAATTAAGTTTCAATAAACTACAAAAATCTCATTCATATTTAAATCGGCAATCCATCTGTGACCTACAGCAAATCCTTTCATTTCTCTGGACCTCAATATTTTTTGCTATAAAAAGAGTAGGTTGTCCCAGATAGTCTTCAATATTCCTCCTAGTTATCCTGTGATCTACTGGGCAGTGAGAAAAAAGGGGGTGTACAGATAATGGCCAGTGATGTTAGACTGGGAATAAGTGGCTAGATGGAGATAATAAGGGCCAAGAATGGGGCTTCAAACTGAACTCAAACATTATCCAGACATGGGTCAGACTCCATACTCCTAAGTAGCGACCTTCCAGCCTAATAAGGTAACCTGTGACTGGTTGTTTAAAGACATACAGTTTATATTTTTCCTCAGAGGGTGTGGTTTCCTCTTTGGTACCTTTGTAGCAGAAAGCCTTCCTTATCAATTTGACTATGAAATAAATTCAGTGAGGAGCAGCAGCCCTCCATCTCTGGCTTCAAAATGAGATAAATTAAGAGCTTAAGAATATAATAGATGATTATACAGAATATAATAATGATATAATACAATAATGATATATAATATAATAATATAACAATATAATAATGATATAATATAATACAATAATGATATAATAATATAATAATGATAACTAGCATTTTAATATTTTAGCAATATTAACAAATAATTAAATGAATTTATATAGTATATACAAGTACAATGATTATATAAATGTATAATTCATATAGTAACATTTTAATAATAAAAATACCTTTCACAGAGCATTTAGGTTTGAAAAGCATTTAGCATAGATTATTTCATTTGATTCTCACAAAAAAAAAGCCTGTCTATTATTACTCCATTTTTAGGGACAAGAAGACTGAGGTGAGAGAATTAGTAACTTGTCCAGTACCATATAGCTGATGGTACCTAGTCTGGAACATGAATTCATTAGACCACCTAGCAGAGAACCCATCACTGGACATCTGAGCTGCCTATTCCTCAGTGTCCAACTGACTTGGGTGATTTAGGACTAACCAAGTAGCAGGGGAAGTATGTGGGGATAAAAAATCTCAATAAAGGAAGAAAAGGGAAAGGTTATCCTCTGCCCTAGAGTCTTCTTCCATCTTTTCAGCTACACTCTAGCTAATCTAAACCCTCCTATTTGATTGATAGAGACCCAGTAATCCAGCATAAAAGGATTTAATTCTCCTATGTTCAAACATTTTTGCTCAAAGCTGCAGCAAAGTAAAAGATAAAACAATTTATCCCCCCAAAGTGTCAATAGGCCATCACAATGCCACGAGATTTAAATGAAAACTAACACTTTCCCAAAGGAAGAAGAAGATAATAAGCGGAATTTCAGGGTCTGCCCTGAGGTAGGTAGAGGGCCACTCATAAACTGAGTTATTCAGATGGCTAGGAAGTTGACCAAACTCATCACTTTGGGGAATTTCACTTCCTCCTTTACAATCTTTGAATGAGTAATTTGTCTGAAATGATTTATCTCTGTTAGACTATGTATATACAGTGTAGTCAGAAAGGGAGAGCACAGAATGAATACCTCAGAAGTTTTGATTCCATGAAGAATATAAAGAATAAAAAAAATGACTAGTTGAGTATAGAAGCCATGAGTCAGAGAATGCAGGTTCTAGACAAAAATGGAGTTTGGATAACGAAAAAACTAAAATAGTTCATAGTTTATAGTTTATAAATGGACCAAACAATCCAATTAAGCAAAAAAGACTGACAGATTGAATAACACAACAAAACCCTGCAATTTGCTGCTTAACAAGAAACACATTTATAAACAAAGACTTATACAGAATAAATCTAAGAGGATGGGAAAAAAAAATTAGTCAAGAGAATCCAAAAAAGCAGTTCTAACCACACTATCCGAGAAAGCAAAAAAGCAAATATTCAAAAAGTAAAAAGAGAACAACAAAGAAATGACTTTATGCTAAAAGAAATAGAGAACAAAGATCAAAAAAAGACAATGTTAGTAAAATAAACTTCTTTGCTCCAAACAACTTAGCATCAGAATTTTAAAAAGAAATATTACCTAAGCTATACGAATACATAGATTAACACATAAGTGATAAGTGACTCTGATGGCCCTCTCAGTTTTGGATCTAACAAAGAAAATAAAAGGGAAAATATGGAACTGAACAAAATGCTGCAGAAACTAGAACTATAAGTCTTCTAGCTCCTTCTAAATAGGAGAGCAAAAGAATATTCATATTTCTTAGTTTTCATATGGAACTTTTATAATAATTGATGATTTATTAGATCATGGAGATATTTTAAACAACTGTAAAAAGGCAAAAACAGTAACTATATCTTTTATAGATCACAAATTCATAAAAATCATTGGTTCAAGGATGACCAAAAAAGACATGGATCTAAATAATAAAAATCATGGAAACAATAATTATTGAAATTAAAGGATAATGATGAAATGACTACCAAAATTTCTGGAATTCAGTTAAATCAGTTTTCTAACCATCAAAAATATACATTAACAAAGCAAAAAGAGAGAGAATTGATGAACTGAATATGCATTTAAAAGAATAGAAAGCCATCAGATAAATCTAAAATAAACAGAAAAGAGGTGCTATCAAAGAAGTAGAGAAGAAATAAAATGGAAACCAAAAAAAAAAAAATACAAAAAAAAAAACTAAATGCTGGTTCTTTGAAGACATACATAAACCTTTAATTGGTCTCTTTAAAAAGAATCAGAAAATGAAATCAATAAAATAACAAATGAACAAGATGAAATCACAATACTACACGAAATAAGATTAACCAGAACATATTATTCACAGTGATATGCTAACAAAACTAGGAACACAAAAGAAATAGAGAAATATCTTCAAAATTAAAAAATATCACACTTTTAGAAGATCAAATATCCTAAATAACTCAAACTAGGAAAAAGAAATAGATTGAGTTGTAAAGGAACTATCAAGAAAACAAAAACATAAAGAAAAGAATCTCTTCTGGTCCTGATGGGTTCACAGGATAATCCTATCAAACTTTCAAAGGGCAATTAGTACACATACTTCAAAAATTATCCTAAAAACTGAAAAAGAAAGCACTTATCAGAATTCATTTTTGAGATAAATATAGTCATAATACAATATTATAAGCAAACTAAGAAATCAAGAAATATTTTACTGTAAGATTTATGGAAAGGGAAGCAGTTTATGACCAGGGAAGAGATGGAGAACATCATTAAAAACAAACCAGATAATTTTTGATTACATTAAATTAAAAAGATTTGACACAAACAAAACCACTATAACCAAGATCAAAAGAAATATAGTAATATATAGAAATATAGTAAATTGGGAAACAATTTTTTTAGGTTTTTGCAAGGCAATGGGGTTAAGTGACTTGCCCAAGGCCACACAGCTAGGTAAATATTAAGTGTCTGAGGCTACATTTGAACTCAGGTACTCCTGACTCCAGGGCCAGTGCTCTATCCACTTTGCCACCTAGCCACCCCCTGCAACTAGTATTTCTGACAAAGGACTCATTTCTAAAATATATAGGGAACTGAATCAAATTTATAAAAAAAAAACAAGCCATTCCCCAATTGATAAATGGTCAAAGGATATGCAAAGGCAATTTACAGATGAGGAAATCAAAGTGATCCATAATTATATGAAAAAAAAACTGGTTAAAAAAATGCAAATTAAAGCATCTCTGAGGTACTACCTCACACCTCTCAGATTGGCCAATATGACCAGAAAGGACAATGATCAATGCTGGAAGGGATGTAAGAAATCTGGGACACTAATACACTGTTGGTGGAGCTCATCCAACCTTTCTGGAGAGCAATTTGGAATTAAGCCCAAAAGGCAATGAAAGCACACATACCCTTTGATCCAGCAGTACCACTACTGGTTTTATACCCCAAAGAGATCATGAAAAAAGGTAAAAACATCACTTGTACAAAAATATTCATAGCAGTCCTGTTTGTGGTGGCAAAGAATTGGAAATCAAGTGAATGTTCATCAATTGGAGAATGGCTGAACAAATTGTGGTATGTGTATGTGATGGAACACTATTGTGCTATTAGAAACCAGGAGGGATGGGAATTCAGAGAAGCCTGGAGGGATTTGCCTGAACTGATGCTGAGTAAGATGAGTAGAACCAGAAGAACATTGTACACCCTAACAACAACGTGGGGTGATGAGCAGTCTTAATGAACTTGTTCATTTCATCAGTGCAATAATCAGGGTCAGTTCTGCAATGGAGAATACCATCTGTATCCAAAGAAAGAATTGTGGAGTTTAAACAAAGACCAAAGACTATCACCTTTAATTTTAAAAGTTATCTTATATATTATGTAAGTTTGCTATCTCTTATATTTTATTTTTTCTTTAAGGATATGATTTTTCCCTCAATACATTACATTCAATTTTGATCAGTGTATAGCATGGAAACAATGTAAAAAATCAGATTGCCTTCTGTGGGGGGGTGAGGGAGGGAAGCAAGTTTTGGGGAAAAATTGTAAAATTCAAAAAAATATTTTTTAAAAATATAGTCATTATACCTCAATCTAGAAAATATAAAGCACAGGAAAAAAAATTATGGTCCAATAACATTAATGAATATTGACTCAAAAAATTTAAGCAAAATCTTGCCAGAGTAGAGACTATTATTATTCAAAAAATTATTCACTATATCAGGGATGCAATATAATTAGCATAATTAATCATTCTCAAATCAAAACATTCAAAACCACATGATTATTTCAATAGATGCAGAAAAACTCATACTTATGCTAAAAACTACAAAGTATTGGCATAGAGGGACTTTTTCTAATAAAATAAAAAGTGTTTATCTAAAACCCAAAGCAAACATCATATGCAATGAGACACTAGAACCTTTTTTCAATAAGGAATTCATTCTCTATATTTATTATTTGATATAATTCTAAAAATGCTACTCTCAGTAATAAGAGAAATAAATTAAAAGCATAAAGAAAGGTAAAGAAGAAATAAACCATTCCTATTAGTGGATGATTGTCTACTTGGAAAATCCTAAGGAATCAGGAAAGATACTATTTGATATTAATAGCTTCAGAAAACCTACAAGGTATAAGAAGCCCTCTCCCCCCCAAATTAACTACATTTCTATATAATAAGAAAATCCAAAAAGCAATAAGAGAAAAGGAAATTCCCATCTAAATAGCTATAAAATGCATAAAATATCTGGAAACTGATCCATTAAAGAATACCAAGTACTTGTATAGATTCAATAATAAAGTGATCCTTAAAGAAATAAAGAATAATGTAAATAGCTGGAGTGGCTGTGTCAACATACTGAAAAAGACATCACTACCAAATTTAATTTATGTTTTAATGGCATATGAAATCATTAATTATTAATTACTCATTATACTTTAAAGAACTTGATAAATAATAACAAAATTCACTTAGAAAAAATTAAAACTCTAGAAGGAAATCATGAAAGGAGAAAGGGATAGACAAAGAAGAAATCTAGACCTAAGACTATATTATAAAGCAGTAAGAATCCAAACTCTTTTCTTGGCACAAAAAATAGGGATCAATATGATGGACTTAACAAGGGAGAATCAAAAACATAGAAACTCAAACTTGTAATATCTGTTAGAAGTGAAAAACATAGATTATCTAGTAGAGAAAAGGAACCCTTTAAATAAAACTTCTGGTAATACTGCAAAATAATCCAGCAAAAAAAAATAGGCTTAGAAAAACACCTTACATCATATTCTAAAATGTATTGAAAAAGACATTCACCTTTAATATTAAAGAACATATTCTTAAAAATTGGAAAAGAAATAGATCATACAACTTTACATTGTTTCCGTGCTATACAGTGGGTGGAATAGATGGATACAGAATAATTACCAAATATAAAAGAGATAATTTTGATTACATGAAACTAAAAAGTTTCTGCATACTTAAAATTAAACATGTAAAATTGGAAAGGAAGCAGTTAAATGGGGAAAACATCTCTGTGTCAAATTTTTCCAATAAGAGTTTGTTATCTAAAAAATATAAACAATAAACCAATAACCATTTAGATAAGTGGTCAAAGGATATGAACTTAGTTATCTAAAGAACTGCAAAATATTCACAGCCTCAAGAAAGACTATTTCAATTGACTAATAATGAGAAAAATTCAAATAAAAACAATCCTGCTTTTTTTACTGCAAGCCCTGAAAATTGGCTAAAATGATCAAAAAAAGGGAGGAGGGGAACAGTTAATATTAGAGGGGTTGTGGGAATGATAGGCACACTAATGTGGTGCAGTAATAAAGTTCCAGTTCTGGAGTCAGAAAGACTCATCTTTGTGAGTTCAAATCTGATCTTGGTCATTTAATAGCTATGTGACCTTGGGCACTTGTTTGTCTCAATTCCTCATCTGTAAATGAGTTGGAGAAGGAAATGGCAAAACACTTTAGTATCTTTGCTAAGAACACCCCAAAGGGGTCATGAAGAATCAGTCACTACTGAAATGACTAACAGTAAACAGCAATAGGCACTGTAATACATCATTGGTGGTGCTGTGAAACTTTGGAAAGCAAGTTGGAATTATGCAAATCAAGTGATTAAAATATCCATACCCATTTTACCAGAGATTCTATTAGTGTACTTATATCCCAAGGAAGCCATTGATAAGAAGTCCCCATATGTACCCACATATTTATAACAGCATGTTTGTGATAAAAAGGAATTAGAAACAAAATAAATGTCCATTAATGAGGAAAATGGCTAAATTGTGGTACATGAATGTAATATAATATTACTGTTCTATAAGAAATGATGAAAAAACAGAAATGAAAATGGTATAGAACAGGACTATCCAACATTACTTTAAAAAGTTTTTATTGAAACAATTTGATAAAATATTTTGATTTATCATTTTAATGAGAACTCTTAGGTAGCTCAGCTTCTTTTACTAAAGCATTACTAAAGCACAGGGGGCTGCATAAAATCGCAGGGTGGGCTGCATCACATTTTGGACAGCCCTGGTATAGAATAAAGTAAGTAGAACCAAAAAACAATATACATGATAACTACTACAATGTAAGTGGAAAAAGAAATACACAATCAACATGAATATAGCAAAATTTTAAAGATTAAGCATAACTTGAAAGAAAAGATGTGAAAGGACACTCCAGTTCACCCTTTTGTGGAGGTGAGAGATCCTTGGGTGTTGCACATGTAGTTGTTTTGGGGTTTTTTCAAAGCATTGTTCAGTTGAATTGATTTTTTCCCCCTCTTTCTTTTTTTTCTTTTTAAATACTATTTGTTATATGGGATGGTTATTGAAAGGAAAGGGTGGAAAGATACTAGGGGAAACTATGATAACGTAACTAGCAAAAGACATGTCTATGCTGCCTCTTCATTGCTCCACACACCCTGTGACCATTCTAGGTTGGAAACAATTACATAAAACCTTTTGGGCAGTGCCCTGCCTGAATACCTTGCAATGTAACCGTTTTTTTAAGGTTTTTGCAAGGCAGTGGGGTTAAGTGACTTGCCCAAGGCTACACAGTTAGGTAATTATTAAGTGTCTGAGGCCAGATTTGAACTCAAGTACTCCTGATTCTAGGGCCGGTGCTCTATCCAGTGCGCCACCTAACCTCCCCCTTGCAATAAAACCTTTAGAAATCACATTTTCATTTTTTTTTTTTTGGTTTTTGCAAGGCAATGGAGTTAAGTGACTTGCCCAAGGTCACACAGCTAGGTAATTATTAAGTATCTGAGGCTGGATTTGAACTCATGTCCTCCTGATTCCAAGGCTGGTGTTCTATCCATTGTGCCACCTAGCTGCCCCACAACACCCCACAATGAATAGCTAGGTGACCTGGATTGGAGCATATATGCCTCAAAATGAAATGTAAGATGACTGGAAATGTAGAAGAGTGGCAAGTTATGAAGGATTTGGAATGCCAAAGTAATAAGAAGTCACTAGTTTACTGGATTGGGGAGTGATATAGTCAGGCTGCAATTTAGGAAAAACAATTTGACACTTCAATGAAGGATTGGATAGTCAAAAGAAAAGACATGTGACAGAAACATAATCAGTAGGATATTGCAATAGTCTAGATATGAGGTGATGAAGACATACCACTTTCCTAGCAGAGTCAGAGGAGAGGAGAGGACATAAATGAGACATATAACAAAGGCAAAGTCTATAGAATCAGCAACAGATTGGATAATTGAGGGAAGGGGCTGAAGAGAGAGATAGAAAATAGAGGATGGGGCGGCTAGGTGGCGCAGTGGATAGAGCACCGACCCTGGAGTCAGGAGTACCTGAATTCAAATCCAGCCTCAAACACTTAATAATAATTACCTAGCTGTGTGGTCTTTGGCAAGCCACTTAACCCCATTTGCCTTGCAAAAATCTAAAAAAAAAAGTAGAGGATAACACGGAAATTGCAAGTCTGGGTAATGGGGAAAGTGATGAAGTCCTTCATAAAAATAAGAAAGACAGGCAAACAGAAGGGATTGGAGGGGAAAGTTAATGAATTCAGTTTTAGGTGTGTTGAGTTTAAGAGGTCTATTAGGAAATGAAAGTCTGGAAGTCAAGAAGTTAGGGATGAAGATAGAGATTTGAGAAGCATTGGCATAGAGATGATTATTGAATAGAGATGATGAAAATACTAAATGGTATGATATAGAGATAGAGAAAAAGGGCCTTGATAGACTCTTATAAGATACCTTCAGCTAGTAGGACTGGTCTGGAGGAAGATACTGCAGAGGAGTAGTCATATAGGTATGAGGAGAAGCAAAACAGGGAAATGTCACATAAACTTAGGCAGAAGAGAGTATCAAGGAGAAGCATGGTGATCAATAATTTCAAAGGCTGCAGAGACGTCAAGAAGGATGAGGGTTGAAAAAAGGTCATTTGAACTTGATAATTAAAAGAAATCATTGGTAATTTTGAAAAGAGAAGTTGCAGGTAAATTATGAAGTTAGAAAACAGACTACTGAGTTAAGAAGAGAGTGGAAGTGGGGGGATGAATTATCTTTCAAAGATTTTAGCTTCAAAATGGATGAGTGATATAGCATGATAATTAAGGGTAATGGATGGACCAAATGAGAATGTTTTGAGAATGGAGGAGACATGGTAATGTTTGTAGAAAGTAGATAAGGAAAGATTGAAGGTAATGAGAAAGTAAAAATGATAGAAGTGGCAAGCTGCTGGAGAAGATGGAATGATATCATGTGCATATAAAAGAGTTTGTCTTGGCAATGACTTCTTTATGCTAAAAGGAGGCTAAAGGAGGAGATAGTGGCAAAAAGCATCTAAGTGATGTGATTTGGGAAGAAGAGGGAGCTTTTGTCAAATTGTATCAGGTCTTTTTTTTCAATGAAATATGAGGCAAGGTTCTCAGCTGAGAGGGTTGGGTGTGGGAAGCCATGGGAAGTTTGAGAAGGGATGAACAATTTTAGAAAAGCCAATGTGCTAAGTGGGATAGTGAATCAATTAAGCAGGTGTGAAAGTTGTCTTGTCACAGTCAGAACCCAGATGAAATTATATAACATAAATTTATAATGGACTTAGGTAAGATGGTTGTATGATATTCTCCATTTTTGTTCAAGTGCCAATGAGTAGGAGCAATGAGTAGGAGGATTGTGAGAATAATCGAAGACGAGGTTTGGCAGGGCAAGAACAGGAATAGAATAAAGAGAGAAGGAACATGAGAAAAGAGTGAAGAGTTGAACTTGGTCACAAAGGGCTAAAGATGGGGAAAGGAGGAGAGTGTTGTCAATACACAGGTGATAGGGCATGGAGGTACTGGAAGTTACAGGGAGGACACAGAACAGGGTTAGGGGATGCAAGTAGAGAGAGACAGATGTGGAATAACAACAGCTAAAGAAATTACAAAGTTCATGAAACTGAAAGTCAAGGGTGTGGTCATCTCTATGAGCAGTTAAAGTGGGATTAAGGGATGTGCCATGGGAAATGTATAAATTAAAGAACTGGCAAGTTAGGGAGTTTGAGAGAGTATCAGTATGCATGTTGAACTCCTCTAGTATTGACAGCAGGATTTAAGGAGTAGAGAAAGACTGAGTCAAGCAGTGAATTCAACAAGAAAAAGAGAGTGGTCTGAAGGTCAGGAAGTAATAGCCACCAGAATCTGGATGATGGAATACAGACAGATTGAATAAACCTCAAGGGAGAAGTATCACTGAATGATGGTAGTATAGAGAGAGAGCCTAGAAGTTGCATTAGGGATCAAGGAGGATTACAACTTTTCCATCTCAACTAGTAAGTCAAGGATCTACAACTAGTGCAGGGAAGGTTGTCCAGGAGGTTATGTCATCCAGGGGTATCTAGGTCTCAAAGAATGTAAAAAAAAATGGAAGGAATGAGAATGGAAAATATTTAAGATGAAAGCAAATTTATTACCTATGGAGGCATTCCAGGGAGCATAATGGAAGGAACTAGGGGCTGGGTTAGAGAATGGAGTTTAAATAATAGGGTTGGGATTTACAAACCATTGAAGAGCATCAGGTTATCATCATCCCTAGAGGTTCTATTCCCTGTCCCTTGGCAATGTGAATGTGGAAAGAGGCAAAGTAGGGAGAAAGTGAGAAATGGGTGAAGAGGTAGAGTTTAGGAAATCCCAGAGAGTGCCAGTAAGGCATAGCATGATTGACTAGCCAAGGGAAGGCAGGCAAAGACAGCAGCATAGTAAGTGAGCCACTGGAGATAGTAAATGGAGATGAGACTGAGCAGTGGTCCAGTGCCAATGCAACAGACGTGAGGCTCTGAGAATGACTTTTTTTTTTTTTTTTTTTTTTTAGTTTTTGTAAGGCAATGGGGTTACGTGATTTGCCGAAGGTCACAACACTAGATAATTATTAAGTGTCTGAGATCGGATTTGAACTCAGGTCCTCTTGACTCCAAGGCTGGTGCTCTATCCACTGTTTCACCTAGATGATTCCCTGAGAATGACTTCTTATCCAGTTCATCACACAAGCCCTTTCCCAACCCCCCCCCACCCCCCCCCAGAACAGCTAGGCTTATTTCTATTGCTTACTATCTCCTGTGGTTAACAAAGCCGCTGCTCAATTTAGAAGTTGTCTTATGTTTAGAATCTCCTTTAACTTCTGAGTTGTTAAAGAATCAAGTTTATGTGCTAAATTGTGGTATTGGTTGTCTGGTTGCAGATCAGTGGAAGAAGCTCTAGATTGTGGAGGGGTTTTTTGCTTTATTTTATTTTTGCCAGTAAGTCTTGGGGACTCAACATTCAAAGACAGAGAAAGGGGAGTATATTGCATTATCAAAAGAGACAGGAAGAGAGAGAATGCTACAATGCCTCTGAATTATTAAGTGGGGTGAGCTTGCTCCATGATCTAGTCTACTCAGGAAGGCAGGAAGCAGAGTAACTTCACAATGATGGAACAAATCCCAGGTCGAGTCTATACACAGAAATCGGGTGAGCCTGAGGAATGAGTAATGTTACTTAGTCCAGTTCTGCTCCCCATGGCTAAACACCAAAAGTTACTAGTGCTACATATAAACTCATATTTGGCAAACTGTCCCCTATTGGAGCCTCTCTTTCTAGTCTTCTCACTGATTCTCTCCCTCCATACACCATATGATCCTGTATGTATGATCCTACTATATTGGCCTACTTATTCTTTCTCACTTAGGACACTGCATCTTCTGTGAGGAGGGAAAATCATTAGATGTATATCTGTACATATGTATGTATACATACACAAAGCAACTATTCTGAATTTTCTTTGAATTTCCCAAACAGCAAGAATCAAGCATATGGCATCAGAGTAATATAAAAGAGAATGCAAGATAACAAGGAATTAAAATACGCAACAGATATTCCTAGCATATACCTCAAATTGGTTGCTATTTCCTAGGTGTCTTTGGGGAGCACTAGTTGACTCTCAATTCAACACTCTTTTTCCCTGGTCAGCATCATGGACTGTATCAGCATGGCTCTTGTGATGATTTATAAAGATGCTAGTCTCTTTAAATAGTTTCACTGGATTATTTCCAGCCTCATGCACTGATCTATAAAAGACATTAGTAGTCTGCTGAATGAGTTTCAGTCTCCAAGGTGATGGGCACTAATTGCCATAAAACAGATAGACTCTGTCCTGGGCCCTGTAGAAGCTGTCTGCATGTTTAATGTGGTGCCACACCTTGCAGTTTAGGCTATGGTGCTTAAACAGCATATCTCTACCCTTTTATCTGGCATAGCAGGGTAGAGAATGCCATGGATCAAATGCACTGAAATTGGTTGGCACTCTGATGCTCATGCTCACATTCTAAGCCAGGACTACATACTCCTACCCTCTCCTCTGAGCTCTCCTATCTCTTCTCCCTGCTCCCACCTTTCTTGTCTTACATGTAGAGATCTCTATACTGCTCATGTACAGCTCCTTGAACATGCATACAATTCAATGCCTTCTTTTAATGAATGAGTCTTTGGTCCCTAAGTATTGTGGGATCACACCAGTCCTCTGAAGAATCATTATCTCAGTTTTTAAAAAATGGAGGTCTGAAAATCGAATTAGGTATTTAAGTACAATTATAAACATATATTATAAATATCTTCATCAGTTAGTAAAATTTACAGTCACAAGAAATTGTCCTGAAGACACAGGAGATATGCAGGCATCTTGCCACATTATCTCCCTTTGCAGTAAATTGAAAAATATAGGGGCGGCTAGGTGACGCAGTGGATAGAGCACTGGCCTTGGAGTCAGGAGTACCTGGGTTCAAATGAGGTCTCAGACACTTAATAATTACCTAGCTGCGTGGCCTTGGGCAAGCCACTTAACCCCGTTTGCCTTGTAAAAACTAAAAAAAAAATATATAGTATATAGGACATATAGTGAATCAAAACAAATATAGTGAGTACATAGTAAACCAAATACACAGGTTACATGCAGAAAAATGTGTAACATCTAGATTAAAGACACACAAATGTCTGGATCATATGCAATACATTATACCTGAATATCCATATGTCAAACGTGTCACTAGATGGATGATACTGCTACTTCTATAAAGACCAGTTGTCGGTTCAGTTTGTAAGCATCATGGCTAACATTTTGATACCTCCCAATGAGCTTGACACCCCTAAAGAAAGAGATAGCTTCTAGATTCAGCTCTCTTATTTGTCTAGGCAGAGATCTTCCGTGGATGTATTACTTTACTTAATCTCTCTCAGGGAGACATAAAAATGCAATTTCATCTTTATCTGAATCTTTTATATATGAGTCTGGGACTGGGTATAATATTTCTGAGAGTTTACATCTGGGGATCTCTTTCAAGAGGTGTTGGTGGGTATTTTTTCAGTTTCTATAATTTCTTGAAACATGATGCAAAGCCTTCTTTGATCATGACTTTCAGCTAATTCAATAATTCTTTTTGTTGTCTTTGTTGTTGCAAGGCAATGGGGTTAAGTATCTTGCCCAAGGCCACGCAGCTAGGTAATTATTAAGTGTCTGAGGCTGGATTTGAACTCAGGTACTGTTGCGGTCCACTCTGGGCAGCCGGGTCTCAGTTTAATTCACACAATTCTTTGGGGAGCTCCGCCGGACGTGTCCCGCATGTTCAATAATGAAAGTCAGCCAGTGAGAGATAAGCAAGGAGTTTATTGCAGGTATATGCTACATCTCTGATTTACATAGTTGAAATAAGGGTATATATAAGCCTAGTCCCCTTGTATCAGCATCCCTCATCTCCAGGCCTGTGGGGGTATGCCACAAAAGGTCTGTATCCTGGAAAAATGTGGAATCTTCAACAAGATAAAGATGAAAGGTAGAGAGATAAGGACTAGAACTCCTTCCTGGGACAGTTGAACAATATGAGGATGAAAGGCAGAGGGATAAGGACAAAAGGTCCTTCCTGAGAATATTCAACAAGATAAGGATGAAAGGCAGAACAAAGAGAGAGAAGGGCCAGAGCTCCTTCCTGAGTTCAGAGCACTCTGGTATGGACA
The DNA here is from genome assembly GCF_037893015.1 of Macrotis lagotis. Taxonomy (NCBI): domain Eukaryota; kingdom Metazoa; phylum Chordata; class Mammalia; order Peramelemorphia; family Peramelidae; genus Macrotis; species Macrotis lagotis. The sequence continues at coordinate 451,350,494 of NC_133658.1, forward strand.
TTCCTGTTGTCCCAGGTCTCAATGACTCTCAGGATGAATTCCTCATGGCCACATACTCTGTCTGTTATCCCCTTACAAGGTACTCCTGACTCCAGGGCCATTGCTCTATCTACTGCATCACCTAGCCACCCCTAAATTAACTTAATTAAATATAAAAGTTAATTAAATTAACTTTCCCCAATCTGTTTCCCCAGTCTATTGTTTTTCTTATCCAATATTTCACATTTTCTTCTACTTTTTCAATATTTTAACTTTGTTTTATTGTTTCTTGATATCTCTTGAAGTCATTAGCATCCACTTGCACAATTCTAATTTTTAAGGAATTATTTTTTTAGTAAGCTATTTTTCTATTAGGTCATTTTTGCTTTTTAAGGAGTTCTGTGGATTTTTATGCCTCTTTTACTATTTGGCTAATTCTAGTCCTTAATGTGGTATTTTCTTCAATATTTTTTTGTTTCTTTTACCAAGCAATTAATTATCTTTTCATGATTTTCTTGCATCACTCTCATTTCTTTTCCCAATTTTTCCTCTATTATGCTTACCTCTTTCTTTAACTCTTCTAGGAATTCTTACAGGGTTTCAGTCTAATCAGCTTTTTTCTTTGAAACTATTTTGTAGCTGTTGTTGTTTTCTAAATTTGTCTTGATTTTTCCTGCCACCATTTTATGGTCAAATTCCTTTTTTGTTGTCTGTTCATTTTTCCAGACCAAGTCTTTACCCAGGAAGGGTTTCTTTGCTTTGTAATTGTATTCAGGGCCCCTGATCCCTTGTGACCAAACAATATGCTCCTTTCTGTTCTGGAACTGTGACTCAGACTTGTGAATGATCAATAGAGCTGTCAATCAATGTCAGTTAAATCCAGTGACAGCAAAGACTCTCCTCTAATCTCTCTCTGACCAACTGTCTGACTCCCCGGTCATCTCTGGGCTATGAACTCCTGAAGCCATGACTGCTTTGCTCATAGACTTCTCCTGACAGGTTTTTTTAGGTTAGAAAAATCTCACCCTAACCTTTTGTTAGTTCTGCCATTCCAAAATTTGATTTGAGGTATTTTTTTTTTTAGTTTTTGCAAGGCAGTGGGGTTAAATGACTTGCCCAAGGCCACACAGCTAGGTAATTATTAAGTGTCTGAGCCTGGATTTAAACTCAGGTACTCCTGACTCCAGGGCTGGTGTTCTATCCGCTGCGCCACCTAGCCGCCCCTTGAGGCATTATTTTAAAGTTTTTTGGTGAGGAATGTTGAAAAAATTCAGCTTCATGGTTTCTGCTTATCTGTCATCTTGGCTTCACCTACTTAGTCCAGTGACTCTTAAATTATCTTTCATGGATCTTTTTTTTCCCCAATTAATTAATTTTAATATGAGATCCCTCTTGTTCAAACTCAAACCTAAGTCAAGAACTTGCAGAGGTAAGATCAAAGGGACAACAATCAAACTCTGCCCTACATAAAACCCCATTAGCAACACTGAAAGCCTGCAGGTCCTCAGCATGTCCCTGAGAGAAAACAGCATCAGGAGAAGCTCAGACTTGCCTCCAAAAGTGCAATAGAGTGGGCAGCTAGGTGGCACAGTGCATAGAGCACCGGCCCTGAAGTCAGGAAGACCTGAGTTCAAATCCAACCTGAGACATTTAATAATTACCTAGCTGTGTGATTTTGGGCAAGTCACTTAACCCCATTGCCTTACAAAAACAAAAGTAAAAAAAAAGTGGGCTAAAAGCACACTAAAAAAACCCTACCCCCAACTCCATATATATAAAATGAGCCATCATGTTGGCAAAGTTACTTAAGACACAAATGAAGAATGAAGCCAAAACATATACAGGCAAAGCTTCACAACAACAAAAAAAACCCCCATAGATAGAACTCAAATACAACTAAAATTCCTAGAAGAGATGAGATGAATTTTAAAAGATTTTAAAATGTTTTATAAATAAAATGAGAGCACTTGAGGAAAAAATTGAAAAGGAAATGAAGGGACAGCTAGGTGGCCCAGTGGATAGAGCACCAGCCCTGGAGTCAGGAGTACCTGAGGTCAAATCCGACATCAGACACTTAACAATTACCTGGCTGTGGGGCCTTGGGCAAGCCACTTAACCCCATTGCCTTGCAAAAAACTTTAAAGAAAAAAAAAGGAAATGAAAACATTGGAAGAAAGGACAAGAAAGGGACTTAATAGTTTTGAAACAGGAAATACAAAACCTTAACCAGGGAACAAAATCACTGAAACTTTGAAATGGATCAAATAAAAGCCAATGATTCCATGAGACAACAAGAAATATTAAAAAGTTAAAAGACAAAAAAGAAGAAAATATAAGGAATATTAAAGAAAAAACTTTCTTAGAAAACAGATTGAGGAAAAAAATCTAAGAATCTTTAGGCTATCCGATTACTATGACAAAGAAAAAAGTCTAGACATCGTATTTCAAGAAATCTTAAAAGAAAATTGTTTATGTGGTATATGTATGTCATGGAATACTATTGTTCTATTAGAAACCAGGAGGGATGGGAATTCAGGGAAGCCTGGAGTGATTTGCATGAACTGATGCTGAGTGAGATGAGAAGAACCAGAAAAACATTATACTCCCTAACAGCAACATGGGGGTGATTATCAACCTTGATGGACTTGCTCATTCCATCAGTGTAACAATCAGGGACAATTTGGGGCTCTCTTCAATGAAGAATACCATCTGTATCCAGAGAAACAACTGTGGAGTTTGAACAAAGACCAAGGGCTATTAACTTCAATTTAGGGAAAAAACCCTGATATCTTATTGTCTGATCTTGCTGTCTCCTATACTTTTTGTTTCTTCCTTAAGGATATGATTTCTCTCTCATCACACTCAATTTGGATCAATGTACAACATGGAAACAAAGTAAAGACTAACAAATTGCTTTCTGTGGTGGGGGGGGAGGGATTGGGGGAAAAATTGTAAAACTCAAAATAAATAAAATCTTTAATAAAAAAAAAATTTAGATCTCTCAGGACCAGAGGGCAAAGGAGAAATATAAAGAATCCATTGGTTACCTCTTAAAAGAAAGTCCTAAATGAAAACTCATTGGAACATCATGGCCAAAATCCAGTTTGTAAATTAAAGAAAAAATACTATAACTAGGCAGAAAGAATTCAAAGAAAACTAAGGAATCATACTTAGAATTACTCATAATCACCATTATAAAGGAACAGAGAAATTGAAATACAATATTTCAGAAGGCAAAAGATATGGACTTTACAACCAAAAATAATTTATCCAGCAATACTGCGATATAATTCTACAGGAACAAATGGATCTTTCACAAAATAGAGAAATTTTAATCATTCCTGGGGAAATAATCAAAGCTGTGAAGAAATTTCAAAATTTAAACGCAAAAATTAAGAGAAATATATAATGTAAACATGAATGAATGATGATAATTGACTAAACAAGGATAAATTATTCTAATACAAGGAAATGATAGATGTGTCTCCTCTGCACCTTATCATTATCAAGGGTTTTACAGGAAATTGTGTTTAGACAATTGCCTGGGAGAGGCAATTTGAAGATCTTGGAAGAATAGAAAGATACAGGAAAAAGAAGACACTGGGGGGTGGGGGAAGGGAAAATCAGGCTGAGAAAAATTATATTTCATAACTACACAAGTAGCTCTCCAAACAAACAAGATGGAGGGGTTGGAAGAATAAGCTGATTCTTCAACTTATTTTCATCTAACTAATTAAAAGAATACATACCACAGAGTTGAATACAGAAATGGGTTTCATTCAATAGAGAAATAGAAGGGAAAAAGGAGAAGGAAGGGGAACTTGGAGAATAAATTAAGAGAAGAATTGGTCCTAAGCAAAACAAATGCTCAGGATCAATAAAAAAAAATATGTATAATTCCTCTGAGGTGTCAAAGAATGAAAATCTGAGGGAGTGCCCACAAATTTGGGATGGATTAATCAAATTATAGAATTTAAACATGACAGAATGTTATTATGTTGTAATACATAACGAAAGGGGTGGTTTTAGAGGAAACCTGGGAAGATTTGTATAATCTGGTATAGAATGAAATGAACAAAGCCAGGACAATAATTTATGTGACATTTGTATGATATAATGACAAATAACTTTGAAAGACTTAGGATCTCTATCAGAATAATGACCAATCATGATTCCACTAGAGGATTAGCGACCCATTAAAAAGGCAAAAGACTGAGAATGCAGAAGGAGACAAAAAAATTTTTTGGACAGGGATAATACAGAAATTTTTTTTTATTGACTATATGTGTGTGTGTGTTTTTAAAAGGAGCAGGGCTTGAGGAAGAAGAGTTAGGAGGCAGATTTTTGTTGACTGAATACACATACACATGTCAAAAAACAACAGTGAAAATATGAGCCAGAATGTAGAGTAGGAGAAATTTGCAGTGATGTATGTAATATTTTAATTTCTGGTGTAGCCCAGTGGACCACAAACAGCAGTCTGTGTCCCCAATCCAAACTAACTTATCGGGAGAAAAGATGAAAGGGCATCAAGAACTCCCCTCCATATTCCATATTTTTAGAGAAAAATGAAGCATTCCTAAAGGAAAGAGAAGCAAGACTTCAATGGGGAAAAAAGGATTTGAAGTGGAAGAGGATCTTTCTCTGGATACTGGAGAGTGGGAAAGTGTTTTATAAAAGAAAGGAAAAAGGACAACTATGATTGGAATTTAAGGAAAAACATATTTTAAACTCTTCCTGAAGAAGGGACTTAGATGCTGAGGTGGAGAAAAACTCCCTTTCCTCCAAAAAATGGTATGGTAAAAACCCAGAAGTTATCAATTAAGAAATCATTCAGTAAGAAAAAGAATGGTAATTTTCTCCTTAGAAGTAAAAAACCTCATTGTCAACCTGATAGCCACCCATGTGTATGGGACAGGGGGAGGTGGGGGGGGGGTTGATATGTTGTCTTCCTGGGGCATATATCCTAAAAGAGAATTCCACTAACTACCAAAATAGATGATAAAGTGTCCATGTTTCATGTGGATATAAATGGTTCATTCAGATGTCATTTAAAATATATGGTCAACCATTCCACCAGTGCAACAATCAGGGACAATTTTGGGCTATCTGCAATGAAGAATACCATCTATATCCAGAGAAAGAATTGTGGAGTTTGAACAAAGACCAAAGACTATTACCTTCAATTTAGAAAAAAACCCCCATTATCTTATTATGTAATTTTGCTATCTCTTATACTTTAAAGATATGATTTCTCTCTCATCACATTCAACTGAAATCAATGTATAACATGGAAACAATGTAAAGACTAACAGACTGCCTTCTGTGGGGGGATGGGGAGGAAAGCATTAAGGATTAGTAGCATTAGGATTAAGTAGCAAAACAGAGGAAAGATAGATAAAATCCCATGGAATAAAAAAAGATCCCATGGAATAGCCCAAGTTAGCCCCAAAGGGATGGAATTTGTCTGAAGAGATCAATGTTGATAATATATGATTATATAAAATAATACTATTGTAAAACTCAAAATAAATAAACTCTTTCTTAAAAAAATAAAATAAAATAAATGGTCATTAATTATGAAATAAAAACAAAGTAATACAGAAAACTACAGGTCTTTTTTTATTGTTGTCCATTGAAAGTGAAAACAGAAGAGAAAATTTAATTTGTAGGGGAACAGCTGATTAAGAAGGTAATATGATGAGAACAAAATTTTCATTTTGGTCCCTTGTTTAAAATTGAAGCATGGCAAATTCTTGGCCAGAGACAGACTACCCCTAACAAAGTCTGGTAAGCAAGTATTTGCTGGATGTTTTGGAAATCTAATCAACAGGGCTGTTAAATACTAAAAAAGAGAGGGGAGAGAAGAATCTGTTTATCTATATTCTTTAAGCTAGACATCATAGATATTAAAAAAGGATGGCTAACATTTGAAACAACAGAAGTTCACAGGAAATAAGATCCAAGAAAAAAGTCAACCCTTTGCTTCACATAACTACTCACAAATTCCCTAAGTTTAGGGAGGAAAACACCTAAGGAACTAGATAACTTAACATAGGAGGAAAATTTGATCTCACCAATATCCCTGATATTTTGTGGGGTGAATCTTGACTCATCTATGGGGCAGAGTATATTAAGAAGGTATAATTATGGAAGGAAATCCAAAAAACAAAGTAGGGAAGCTTCATGAAAAGTATAGAGGTAAAGGTCAAGGGAAAGAGAAATTGAAGTGATTTTTTATTTATAGTATATACAGACCATCAGTCCAGGAAAGAGGAAATTCATGAGAAGATTGAGAAAGAGATCACATTCTGGTAGAGAAGCATGATACAGAAGAGATAAGGAACTTTAAGTATTCAGAAATCTGCTGGAGTTTGCTCTGCTGAAAGCAGAGCAACTAATAACTTCTTGATTTAGTTTAATGATAATTTTGTCCTTCAAAAGGTTGAAGGAATCAATAAGGAGAAATTTTAATATATTTCTGATTCTCACTAACAAGGAAGAACTGACTTCTGGGGTAGAAATTTTAGGAGGCCTGGGGAGGGACGATCATGCCTTTCTAGGTTTTGTAAAAGAGAAGAAGAAATGAACCCTAGATTAGGATTAAGTAGCAAAACAGAGGAAAGATAGATAAAATCCCATGGAATAAAAAAAGATCCAATGGAATAGCCCAAGTTAGCCCCAAAGGGATGGAATTTGTCTGAAGAGATCAATGTTGATAATATATGATTATATAAAATAATACCAGCAGTGACAAAGTTAGGATAACAAAGGTTGGAAGTAAAGACAACAAAAAAAAAGGTTTTTTGGAGTTTTTTAAATTCTTTTACTATTTTGAAGAAAAAGGAGGATCAAAAAATGAATAGTTCCTTGAGCTGGATGTGACAATAATCATTGACAACAGAAAGAAGGAAGACCTGCTCAATTTTTATGTAAGGATGAAGTTGAAATCACCCCACCCCCATTTTAGCCTTGATACCTTAACTAGATGAGAACATGTCTCAACCAACCAATCAATCATAGGCTTTAAACTAAGTGCAGAAAGGCTTTGAAAGCCACTTGATGAAGTGAAATGACACCAGACAAGAGATCTGTTTCAGTTTGCAAAAGGATTTCATTATGCCTGCAGGTCCTGTATAAAAGCATTGGTATTAGCAAGAAAAAAAAAAATTCCAGAAATTGGAGGGAGTGTGGAGTTCTAACTAATCCCTCCTGACATAAAACCATCTGGAGAGGTTGGAGGGGAAAAGGAGAAACCTGGTTTTGGACTCTGCTAGGTCTCCTTCTGTCTCTCCACACCAACTTTGAAAGACCTTCCAGCTCTGGAGAGTACAGAGGATGTTGGGCTTTCCCATTTTTCCAAAAGTGTCTTAAGTGGAACCCCTAAACCAGATGTTAATTATTCCTGCATCATCAGGAACCAAGAACAGGCCAAAGCCCACTGAAGAAACTTCTTGTACCACCTGTATCTCTCCCTCTTGATGGGGAGAAAAGCCAGCCTGTCTCTGAAAAATGATTCATCAACAAAAGAGTATTGGGGGGGGGGGACACTCCAGAGCATATGTTAACATTTATTTTGCTTCTGCTTTAATGACTTTTGCACTAAGGCAAGTAAGCAACAGCTTAGCTGTTCTTGATAAATTCAAGTTTCTATTCAAATGAATAACATCTTTGGGGATAGAATAAGCTGAAAAATATGCTGAGCCATTTGCAATAATATTTGAAAGATCAAGGAAAATGAGACCAGCACTACATGATGGAAAAGAGCAAATGTTCTGATTTTCACAATTGGAAAGAGAACTACACTTGCAAAATGTGGAATACCATTGGGTTTGTCTTCCATCACTGGGAAAATTTTTCAATGTGTCATTAAAGAAAGAGTTGGCAAATCTATGAAAGAAAGAGATAATAGCAAGTCATTCCAGACTAACTTTATTCATTTTTTTAGGTTTAGTATTAGTAGATAAGGGGAATACTATCGACATAATTTATTATAGTTGAGTGGTTCATGAAGTAAACCCAGAAGAAAGGAGTTACTCTACAAGAAGTTCAAATAGAGTTTCAAAGAAAAGAATGGCTTGACTGTAAGGATTCTAAGAGCACTTGGAAGAAATGAGGCAAAATGTTTTAAAAAACTGACTAAGAGCTCTGGAGCCAAAAATTTCCATGAGAATATAAGAAAATTAGAACAAAATGAAAAGATTTAAAGGATGAAAGAAGAGATATCTACTATCAAAAATAATTGACCCTGAAAACAGGTCAAAAAGTTAATTTATAAATCATCGACTTAAAAGATTATAGGAAGATGAGGGCAAGAAAGGACCCAAAAGGGTCCAGAGTCTTTATAAGTCCCCCAGTAAAACTCTTTAAAAAGTACCAAAAGAACAATGATTAAAAAACATTTTTTAAAAATAAAAAAAAGAACAATGATTTAAAAAATGGTTAACTAATAATTAAACAAAAAGATATAAACTTTTATTTTGTCCAGTTATGCAAAAAGATTTGTGGAGGTGCTATGCAAAGAAAAATCAAAGTATGTGGAAGGTAAAGTGTGCAAACAGTCAGATCCTACAGAGCCAGACATGGCCAGACCAGTGCCCAGCATAGGGCCAGTTCTTACAGAGCCCATTGCAGGACACAGGAGAAATATGCTGAAATAGGATCAAGAGACAAACCCAGAAGAATAAATAACTCTAACACAATTCCAAATAGAGACAGAAAGAAGAATATCCTGGCTACAAAAACCAGAAGAGTACCTGGAAGAAATGAAGCAAAAAAAAAAAAATAATAATAAAGGAAATGAGAGTGAAGGAACAAAGAATGATTAGGAAAATTAAAAGTCTAAAATACATGGTAGTAAAACAGGCCAAAATTGAATTCTTTGAACATTAGAATAGAAAAATAGAAACAAATGACTCCATGAGACAACAAATGTTAAAACAAAATCAAAACACTGAAAAATTCCAGTAAAATGTAAGGCATCTTCTTTTAAAAATAAGTGATATGGAATATGGTAAAGAGAAGGCAGAGTCCAGATGGCAGGGGGAGAGTCAACATTGTTACCTTGCTCTCCCAAAACACCTTTTGCACAACCACCTACAAAATGCACCAGATTGATCTATGATCAGGAAAGCTGAGGAAAAGTGACAGAGAATGTTTCCGATCCAGAGCAGTTTGGGAAAACAGGTAGTTAGCTCTGTGGAGATTGGACTGGGGACTGACTAGGGTGTTTGTGATGACAGCAATGGCTAAAGGTCTGCAACAATGACCAGGAAGGAGATTCCTAGAGGATCCCTGAAGGAGAGCCACCTGTCAACCCTAACACCCAAGAGACAGTTGCAGGGCACAAATCCAGGGTGGAGAAGAGCACAGGGCCCTGGCTGAGTACTGGGCACTAAACAAATTCCAGAAACTTAGCCTTGTGGCTTGGAGCAGAGGACAGAGCAGGAGTTGAACCTCCAGCCTTGAGCTCTTCACTTTAGCTCCTACTGGAGAAGCATGGATGGCCTGAACAGGAAAACCACTCCAGAGGAGCCAGTAGTGCAATTATTCAAACCCCTAGAATTTCCATTGCCTTGAGTGACAGTATGGCAACAATCTACTGAAGTTCAACTAGACACAAACCAGCAGACCTAAACCCAGTCAGGAATTTGCAGATCACAAACCAGGAGGTCAGTAAGGAAACATTTCCCCAAATTTCATCACTTTGACCATGGGCATTGAAAACTTACAGGTCAGTGCTGTGGATAGAACACTGGCTCTGAAGTCATATTTCAAAAATAAAATAAGATTTATAGAGAATAAATTAGGAAAATAAATGAAAGTAATGCAAGAAAATTATGAAGAGCTTGGTAAAAAAAGTTTTTAAAAAAAGACAAGAAAATAACTTTAAAAACTGAATTGGTTATTTGGAAGCTCAATGAAACATCGAGAAATAATAAAGCAAAGTCAAAACCCTAAAAAAAAAAGAAAATATAAAACATCTTAAATAAAAAATTCTGAACTGGAAATTTTTTAAAAACAAATTTATTCATTTTTGTGACAGGCATTTATAATTTTTGCCTCTCACTTCATACCCCTTCCCCCAATCCAATTTATCAAATAAAATCTAAATTATTCTTAAAGAATGAATAGCTTACTAAACAAATTCCTCCATTGGTCATTTTTGAAATGTATGTCTTATTTTTTGATAATGCAATTCCTTTTTTGAGGGATTACATTTCAAGCTCCAAATTCTCTCCCTCCCTCTGCAGCCTACACTATAGAAGGCTGCCATTTCTCTCTGTCTCTGTCTGTGTGTGTGTGTGTGTGTGTGTTTGTGTGTGTGTGTCTTTGTCTCTCTGTTTCTGTTTCTCTGTCTGTCTTTGTCTCTGTCTGTTTGAATTTTCATTTCCTTAATCAACAATTATTTAGAATATTTTATATAATTATATATAATTTCAATTTCTTCACATAAAACTGCCTGTACTCTTTTTTGAATTGGGGAATGACTTGTATTCAAATAAATTTGACACATTTATGGTATCAAATCCACTTGGTCAAAATGTATGATCTATGTGATATATTTTATAGACTCTTCTGAGTTATTTTATTTAGGCTTTTTGCATCTTATATTCATTAGTGAAATTAGTCTATAATTTTATTTCTCTGTTTTTGTTCTTCCTGATTTAGGTATCAGCACCATATTTATTTCATAAAAGGATTTTGGTAAAACTCCTTCTTTGCCTATTATTCTAAATAATTTATTTAATATTATAATATTTAATATTGTTGGTTTTTAAATATTTGGTAGAATTCACTTCTACATCCTTCAGTTCCTGATTACTTTTTCTTAGGAAACTCATTTATGACCTGTTTAATTTCTTTTCTAAAATAAGTTTATGTAGATATTCTATTTCCTCTTTTGTTAATTTAGAGTTTATTTAGGCAATGCTTTTGTAAGTATTCTTCCATGTCACTTTAATTGTTAAGCTTATTTGGATGTGATTGGGCAAAATAACTCCCAGTAATTGTTTAATTGTTTTGATTTCATCTTAATTTGGTAGTATATTTAATCTTAATTTTTGATACTAGTGATTTTCTTTTCTTTTTTCTTTTTTTATCATATGAACCAATGATTTATCTATTTTTTATAAAGTCAACTTCAAATTTTAATTTATTAATTAAATTATTTTCTTACACGTAATTCTATAAATCTCATATTTTAATTTTTAGGATTTCCAATTTGATGTTTATTTGAGAATTTAAATTTGTTCTTTTTTTAATTTTTTTAGTTTGTTTGTTTTTTTTGCAAGGCAAATGGGGTTAAGTGGTTTGCCCAAGGCCACACAGCTAGGTAATTATTAAGTGTCTGGGGTCACATTTGAACTCAGGTATTCCTGACTCCGGGGTCAGTGCTCTATCCACTGCGCCACCTAGCTGCCCCTCTTTTCTTAATTTTTAAAAAATTGAATGTCTAATTCATTGGTTTGTTCTTTCTGTATTTTACTAATGTTAAGATTCATTGCGTAGTTTTAGTATATTGCTTCATTATTATCATTCTCTTTAATAAAACTATTTATTGCTTCTATGACTTCTTTAATCTACTCATTCATTAATATTAGGTTATGTCTTCATATTATATATTATATATAATAAATATAATTTTATTGTATTACCATCTAAAAAGGATGAATTTAATATTTTTACTTTTCTACACTAAACAATAAAGTTTTTATGCCTTAATGTATGGTCAATTTGTCTTTCAGTCTTTTAATGTAGAAGCTGCTAAATCTTGGGTTATTATGACTGTATCTCCAAAGAATTAAAATTATTTTTCTTTCTAGTTGTCTATATGATTTTCTCCTTTTCTTGATTGTTTCAAAACTTAGCTATAATGTTCCTGTGAGTTATCATCCTTCAGGTGGTAATTGGTGGATATGTATCCATGCAAAATTAGGTATAGACATTAATCTTACCTTACAAGGAAGTAGGAAAGAAATGGTTTAAGAGAAAGATGGAGGTGATGGAGATTAAAGGTATAGTAATTCAAAGAACATAATGGTCAGAAGAGAAACAGGCTCTATAGGAGGTGTCAAGAAAAAAAAGATAAAGGTAAGATAATAAAATGAGGGAAAATGCATAATTAGACATAAATATGGATGTAAATAGTATATATACTATTTACACTTAAAATGGAAAAGGTTAACAAAATAGATTAGAAACCAGAAGCCAATTATATGTAACTTAGAAGAAAACACCCTTTTAAGAAACAGAAAGATATATACAGAATTAAAATAAGGAGGTGGAACAGAATATAATATCCTTCAGTGTAAATAAAAAAAGGAAAATCAGAGAACAAAACTGTAGACCAATTTCACTTATGATTGTTAATGTAAAAATGTTTTAATAAAACTATAATAAGGATTTTATTATATTATATATAATTACATAATAACATATTAATATCTAAATAATATATAATATTATCATACTACATATGATATTATAAATATCAAAGATTATAACCAGGTAGAATTTATACCCAGAATACAGAGCTGATTCAGTATTAAAAAAATAAAATGATGAACACAATTGGCTACACCAATAACCAAAAAAAACCTCATGATTATTTTAATAGATGCAGAAATGGTTTTTTGGAAAAATATAATATCTATTCCTGTTTTTTTTTAAAGAAATATTAGAAAACATAGAAATAGAGTTTTGCTTTAAGTGGTAAGTAGAATCTATCTAAAAACAAGAGCATGCACTATTTGTAATGGGAATAATCTAACGGACTTTCCAATAAGATCAGGATTAAGCATAAATGTCCATATCATCATTATTATTTACATTACACTAGAAATACTAGCTACAGCAATAAGACAAGCAAAATAAATTGAAAGACTAAGAATAAGCAACAGGAAAATAAAACTATAACTCTGTGCAGATGACCTAACAGTTTCTTAGAGAATCCTAGAGAATCAACTAAAAAAACTAATCCATACAATTAGCAGCCTCAACAGAGCTACAAAATATAAAATAAACCCACACAAATCATCAGCACTTCTGCATACTACCAACAAAACTCAGCAAGAAATAAAATAAGAAATTCCATCCAAAATAACTATATACAGTATAAAATACTTGGAGTCTACCTGACCAAGATAGACACACACACACACACACACACACACACACACACACACACACACACACACACACAAAGAAATTATGTTTGCACAATTACAAAACTTCATATAAATACAAAATACAAAATGATCTTCATATAAAGACAAAGCTAAATAAATATTAATTGTTCATGAGTTGGCCAAGCCAATATAATGAAAATCACAATGCTAGCTGCCTAAATTTACTTATTCAGAATCATAATAAACAAACTACTAAATAATTGCTTAATAGAACTAGAAAAAAAATCAAAATTCATCTAAAGAAATAAAAAGTCAAGAATATCAAGAAATTCAATGAAAAACAAGTGGAAAGGAAGGCAACCTAGCAATACCAGATCTCAAATCATACTACATAGCTTTGGTAGTAGATAAGAAACAGAGAGATTGATCAATGGAACAGATTTTGTATGCAATATATAGAGACAGTTAATCTGTTGATCTAACCTATTGTTTGATAAACCCAATGATTCCAGCTATTGGGAAATAATGAATTATTTCACCAAATTGATTAGGAAGACTGGAAAGCAATATAGCAGAAATTAGGCATAAATTAACATCTTAAACTAAGGTAAACTCAAAATGGATGCATGACTTAGATATAAAAGGTGATATCAAATTAATGAAGCATAGAAAAAATAACCTGTCAGATCTCTTTTTATTTTTATTTATTTATTTGTTTGTTTGTTTATTTATTTGCAAGGCAAACGGGGTTAAGTGGCTTGCCCAAGCCACACAGCTAGGTAATTATTAAGTGTCTGAGACCGGATTTGAACCCAGGTACTCCTGACTCCAGGGCCCGTGCTTTATCCACTACACCACCTAGCCGCCCCCAGATCTCTTAATAGAAGAAGAGTTTGGGACCAAATAAGAAATAAAGAGATTCACAAGAAGTGAAAGAAAAAATTTCATAAAATTAAAGTTTTTGCATAAATAAGACCAATGCAGCTAAAATTAAAAGAAAAACAGACAGCTGGGTTTAAAAAAAATCTTTGCTGCAAATTTCTCTGATAAAGATCTCATTTCTTAAATATATAGGGAACTGTAACCAATAAGAATAAAAGTCATTGTCTTATTGGTAAATGGTGAAGAGATATGAACAGGTAGTTTTCAAATAAAGAAATCAATGCTAACAAGTGTATGAGAAAATGCTCTATATCACTAATAATTAGAGAAATGCAAATTAAAATAACTCTGAAGTACCAATTTACACATATCAGAATGATTAAGATAACAGAAAAGGAAAATGACAAATGCTTTTAGGGGATCTGTTAAAAATAGGTACACTAATGCACTGTTGGTGGAGATTTGAACTAGTCCAACTGTTCTGGAAAGGACTTTGGAACAATGCCCTCAAAGCTATTAAACTGTGCATACCCTTTGACTTAGCAATACAGCTACTAATAGTAGTATTTCAAAGAAAACTTGTGTGAACTGATGCAAAGTGAAGTAGCAGAAACTTGAGAACAATGCACAAAGTAACCACAACCCTATAAGGATAATTCACTATGAAAGACTCAGTAACCCTGATTGATCCAATGATTATCACAATTCCAAAGGACTCATAATGAAAAATATTATTACCTCCAGAGAGAGAATTTTCTCCTCTTTCTTCTTCTTATTCTTTTTGTTCTTTTTCAGATCATAGCTAATGTAGACATTTATTTTGCATAACTTCATGTTTGTAATGGGTTTTGCATTTCTTGTCTTCTCTATGGTGGGGAAAGGTGATAGGGAAAGAGAATGTGGAATTGAAAATAAATTACAACTGATTCTTAAAAAAATAATTGGCAGACCAAAGAACCAGTCAAGAAATAATAGGAAAAAAAATCAAAGAAAATAACAATGATACTACTTCCAAAACTTCTGGAATGCAACTAAATCAATTCTTAAGAAAGAAATTTATTTCTTTAATAGTACTCATCAATAAAAGAAATGAAAAGAAGTTCAAATTGCTGGCACAATAATGCAAAAACAAAAATTAGAAAACAAGGCAAGAAACCTGAACTAAATAATAGAATAGAAATCCTGGGAGGGAAAGAAATTAACAAAACTTAAATGTAAAAAGAAAAAAAATCAAACTACTGAATTCATAAT
The DNA here is from genome assembly GCF_037893015.1 of Macrotis lagotis. NCBI lineage: Eukaryota > Metazoa > Chordata > Mammalia > Peramelemorphia > Peramelidae > Macrotis > Macrotis lagotis. The sequence goes on from NC_133658.1 coordinate 451,365,736, forward strand.
TAAAACTTGAAACTAATCAATAGATTAGATCCACAAAAAATGTTTGGAAAGAAAAACCCTAATAGACTATAAACTAGGCAGCTTTCTAAAAGAAAAAATAAATTGTATTAAAACTTTTTTTGAAGGACAAGATAAAAGACTAGTTGCTATCTCCAATCTTCACTACCTCTCAAACTTCTCTAAAAAAAGGAATTATACCAAAGAGATTTCAGTTCTTTTCATAGCCTAAGGTACCAACAATCCTACTGAGATAATAACCTGATAAACTAATCATAGAGAAGTCTAATCCCTAATGCCTAATTGTACTCATTCAACATTCCCTGTACCATTGACCTCTACAGTCTGGCCAGGCTGCCAATTCAATTTTGCCCTTGTTTCTACAAACTTCAAAAGCCAGAAGCTTGTTCTGGCCAGGACTGTACTGTGACAGTGTTCAGTCAGAAAACTGATGGAAAGAAGGACTCTACTATGTGTATGGAAACCTCATAATTCTAACTTAAGGCCAGTTTTGTCCCCTAAAAGTCATTTGAAATAGACTTAGGTCAAGGAAATGTGATTTCCTCAGCACTGGAGAAAGCCAAGACAATCATAATGTCTACCTACATAGGACTGGAAGCTCAATCTACAATACATGGGTCCATTTTCTGCTGGACCAGATAGGCTATAGAGTACATAACTTGACTGCTGAATACTTCTCAGGGCAGTTTCTGCTGAACAGATCCATGCACTGGCCTGGGGTCGCTATTAAACCTGCAACTGCAGTCTTTTCTAGTTAGCAAATGATTTATGATTAGGCTGAACTAAGAACAAGTTTTTATTTTTTTATTTTTTTATTTAGGTTTTTGCAAGGCAAATGGGGTTAAGTGTCTTGCCCAAGGCCACACAGCTAGGTAATTATTAAGTGTCTGAGGTCAGATTTGAACCCAGGTACTCCTGACTCCAGGGCTGGTGCTTTATCCACTGCGCCACCTAGCCACCCCAGAACAACTTTTTAAATGAAGCTCTGAATCTGACCCAAGAGCTACAGCTTGTAGACCCTTTCTTCACTTTTTCAACTTGTGCATTGCCTCAGAGCAGATCAGCACAAGACTTACTTTTGACTCCATCCCAGCTGGCAGCTCTGTCCCAGTTTGACAGCTCCAGTGTGGAAAAGCTCCTCCTCCTCCTCTGGGTAAGTCCTTCTGGTTCAGCTGCCTGCTCCTTAGGGAGCCTCCACGGAAGGCTTGGGACCCTCAGTTTCAGGTCGGTCAGGTTCACATCCCAGACTCCTTGGGGAAGCTGGATGGAGAAAGAGTTAGGACCAAAGCTATGGATGCAGTGAAGAAAGTTGTCTTCTTGGACTCTTCATATGCAACTGAGACATTCAAATCCCAGACATTTATAAAGCAGGAAAAAGTCTATTTTATATCTGCAGACTTTCCTCTTTACTTTCTTGTGCCTTTTCTTTAAAAAAAATTTAATGCCTCTTTAATTAATACAGACCTTCAGATTTTTTTCCTGAAATTTCAGTAGAAAACCTTCCTCTTACATAGGAAGGGTAATTAAAACCTTAATTCCATTTTACATTTATAACACTAAAAAAATAAGAATAAATGAAATTTATTTAATATGTGCAGGATAGCAATGAATGTATAATGCATTTATTGTGCATGTATATGATACTTTATAAATATTAGTTCATTTGATAATACAGTAAGTAATATGATAAGCAATAGCTATGCAAAAACACAAGCCAATATTATATGGATTAGGGAAAGATTCAAATCTTTTTCCAAAAATAAAGAATGTCCATTATCACCATTATTATTTGATATAGTTTTAGACATTCTAAAAAAATCATAGCAAGAAAGAAAAAATCAGGGAATTAAGCATGAGAAAATAAGGAGGAAACTATTAAAAAGTAATGGAAAAATAATTTCAGCATAGTTTCAGGATAAAACTCCATGTAAGTCATTAGTAGTTATCTATATATATATATTATCAACAAAACTCATACATGTATATGCCTATATATATTCCATCAAAAATAACTATAGAATGTTTAAAATATTTGGGAATCTTTCTTTTAAGAAACATATCTGAATACAGTTACAAAACTCTATCAACATAAAAATATAAAATAACTCAAAAATCATTAATGAGTAGATGAAGCCAATATAAAAAAAATGACAATACAACTCAAATGAATTTTCCTTTTCTGTATCATACCAACTGAAATACCAAAGAATTATTTTATAGAGCTAGAAAAAATAACAAAATTCATCTTGAAAACAAAAGATCAAGAATTCAAGAGAAATATTGGAAAAAAAACTGAAAGGCCTACCAGTACCAGATCTCAAAGCAGTAATCATAAAAATAGTTTGGTATTGATTAAAAAGTTCATCAGTAAAACAGAGAGCTACAGAAGCAAATGAACATAGTAACATGGTGTTTGATTAAATGCAAAGATCCAAACTCCTGGAGTAATGGGCTCATTTTTCAACAAAAATCTCTGTGAAAACTAGAAAGCAAACTAAGAAATTAGTTATAGAACAAAACCTCATAATATATATCAAGATAAGCAACAAAGAAATACACAACTTCTATATAAAAGATCACACCACAAATTAGAGGAGAAAGCAGGAAATACTTTTTGCAATTCTGTATGGGGGGGGGGGGAATTCATGACCAAATAGGGCTAGACAGTAATTATAACAGATAAAACAGATAATTTCAATATCAAAAAACTAAAGCAATTTTTCATAAACAAAACCAGTACAGTTAAAATTAAAAGAGAAACAGTTAAATGGTAAAAATCTTTGCAGAACATTTCTCTGTTATTTCTCATATATTACATATGTGAAAAATTGATTAAAATTTGACCCTAGTTTTTAGCAATGCCTGGGATATTAATGTATGCATCTTTCCTAATTATGAGAATGTTGAAACAACCTTAGGCATGCCTGTGTGAGGAATGGAGTTAATCTGAGAGATTAGGAAAAGGCGGAGAACGAGACAGACAGATACAGGTCGACAAGGTAGCTCCTAATTGTTATCTCTTCTTCCTGGAGAATCTCACTTGGGTGAGAACAGAGTCTCTTTTTTCATTGTGAACCAACATCTCATCTGGTTTCCATCTAAAGATTTCGTTCTGTTTTGTATAAGCTTAGAATACTTTCCTCCTTTTTAGGATAGCAGGATAATGGAGTTAAGTGACTTGCCCAAGGTCACACAGCTAGTAAGTAATACATGCCTGAGGCTGGATTTGAACTGGGTCCTCCTGACTCCAGGGTCAGTGCTCTATCCACCCTTCCTCCTTTAAGACATGGTAGTTAAGGAGATTTTATAAAAAGTAAATCATAATTACAATAATAACTAGCATTTATATAGGACCAAAGGACCAATAATATACCAGCCACTGTGCTAAATTCTTGGCAACTATTATCCCATTTGATCCTATTGATAACCCACAGCACCACTGGGAGGTAGGTGCCATTATTATATTCATCTTACAGATGAGAAAACTAAAACAAAGAGATGTTAAATGACTTACCTAAGATATGCATCTAGTTCCTATCAGAGGAAAGATCTGAACTCAGCTCTTCTTGACTGCAAGCCCAGTGTTCTATCTAGCTGCAACACCTAGTTATTTTGAATCTAAACCATGCCTCTAAAATAGTTTTACTGGGGAAGGAGGTGGGGAGAAGATAGATGTAATACTTGTCTGGCACCCCTCACTCAGAAACAAGATACCAGAGCATTCAACTTCAAGATACTTTCTCCTGCTCCCCTCAAGAAAGGAACTATATTTTCCCTTGGAAAGGAGTATACAAGCCTTCAGAGATACCTATCAATGTCTCCTATAAGTATTTAGACAATCCAAAGAGACATAAATAGTTAAAATGGGAAATATATTTTATATCTATAAGAAGAATGATTATTCACTACTAAGTATATTCATAGGCAATTTTCAAAGGAAGAAATTCAATCTATCAATAACCATATGAAAAAGTCTCTAAATCACTAATAATTACAGAAATTCAGATTAAAACAATTCTGAGATTTTTACCTCATATGTATCAGGTTAGCAAAGAGGAGAAAAAATGAAAATAACAATTGTTGGAAGTGTTATAGGAAGACAGCAACACTGATGTATTGTTGTTGGATCTGTGAGGGGGGACCTACTAAAATGTGTATATCCTTTAACTCCATGATATACTCCAAAGAAATAAGAGAATGAGGAAATGGACCCAGAATTCTTTGCAAAAGTAAAAAACTGAAGTTAAGCAAAGAACTAAAAACTAAAGGGGTGTCCATCAATTGGGGAGTGATTGAACAAATTATGGTAGAATGTAATATTATTGCACAAAAAGAGACGATGGAACAAAAAGAATGGTTTCAAACAGACCTCAGAAGATTTATGTGAACTGACAGTAAGGAGGTGAGTAGAACCAGAAGTATACTTTATAACAAGAATGTCTTCTAAAGACAATTTACAATTATGTCATAAAGACATTTAGCTCTAAGACTTAAGAGCCATGATATTTGTACTGACCAACCACAAATGCAGAGTGATGAAGCATGCAATCCACCTCCTGAGAGAAAGGGGATGGACTCAAGGTTCAAAAAGTGACATATTTTGAGGAAATTAATGTTGGAATTTGTTTTGGACTTTTTGTTTTTATTGAAAAGGTTTTTGTTTTTCTTTTCTCAGTTTTTTTTTGAGGGGTTGCTTAGTGAGGAATGTAATATGACAGGAGTATGCTAGGTGGAGCAGTGAATAGAGAACTGGCCTTAGAGTCAGGAGGATAGGAGTTTGAATCCAGCCTCTGACACTTACTGTCATGTTGGGCATTCAGGGTCATCTCCAGTCGTCCTGATTCATGTCTGGCCACTGGACCCAGATGACTCTGAAGGAGAAAGTAAGTCTGGTGATTTAGCATAGCATCCTCTCACTCAAATTCAATTTATGTGCTTGTCATGGTATCACCTCCCCTGATGGTATGGTCTTCTTCAAGAACGAAGAACAATTTCTTTTGGGGAATGGCTTAACTGTGGTATATGTATGTCATGCAACACTATTGTTTTATTAGAAACCAGGAGGGGTGGGAATTCAAGGAAGACTGGAGGGATTTGCATGAACTGATGCTGAGCGAGATGAACAGCAACAGAAAAACATTGTACACCCAAACAGCAACATGAGGGTGGTGATCAACCTTGATGGACTTGCTCATTCCATCAGTGCAACAACCAGGGACAATTTTGGGCTATCTACAATAGAGAATACCATCTGTATCCAGAGAAAGGATTGTGGAGTTTGAACAAAGACCAAAGACTATTACCTTCAATTTAGTAAAAATAAATAAATAAAAAATAAATAAAAACACGTTATCTTATTATGTAATTTTGCTATCTCTTATATTTTATTTTTCTTCCATAAGGATATGATTTCTCTCTCATCACACTCAATTTGGGTCAATGTATACCATGGAAACAATGTAAAAATTAACAGAATGCCTGCTGTTGGGGGTGGGGGGAGGGAAGCAAGAATGGGGGAAAATTGTAAAACTCAAAATAAATAAAATCTTTCTAAAAAAAATGAAGGACAAACATCATCATGACAAAGGTGGGATTTAAATGAATCATGCAGGTTTAATTTAATATTAAGAAAACTATAAAACAATAGATCACATAAAGCAATAAAAATTATATGATGCTATCAATTTATACTGGAAAAACTTCTGACAAGTTGCAATACTTTTATATAGTAAAAAATGGAAAGTATAGAAATAAATAGGTCTCTTATCAAAATAATATCTATCTAAAACCACATAGCATTATCTACAGTAGAGAAATGCTAGTGGCCCTTAATGAAGATTTGGGTAAGCAAGATATCCATTGTCATCATTGTTATTTGATTTAATTCTATAGCAATAAGGGGGTATATGGAGTGTTCAGGGAGAATTGGCACTTCATACTAGTGTGAGGGTTTGCTGAGCACTTTTCAGGGATTGTTCATCTACCTTTAGTGCCTACCTTCTCGATCTTCATTCTTTATGATTTTTCTGTAACCTTTAACATTATGGACCCCTCTATTCTGCTGGATATTTTTTTCTGGTTATCCTATCTTTCCCCTCTTTCTCAGTCTTCTTTTCTGAATCTTTATGCAGTTCGCATCTACTTACTGTGCATAGCACCCAAATGTGTGTCCTGAACCTTTTCCTAATTTCCTGCTATATACTCTTTAGTTCCCATGGGTTCAGTTTTCATCTCTATCCAGATGTTCAAAGAGCTATATATCCATCTCTAATCACTCTCCTGAGCTTCAGTCTCGAATCATCAGCTGCTTCTTAGACATGTGAAACTGGATTGCAGTAGCTATCTCAAACTCAAACATATTATAAACTGAACTCTATCTTTCACCAATCCCGTTCTTCTTCCAAACTTGCTATTATTTCCTATTACTGTAGAGGGCACCACCAACCTCCCAGGTATACAGGCTCACAAATTTCAGTGTCATAATCAACTAGTCTTTCATATTAATCCCTATGTAGCCCATCAGTAGCCAAGTTTTGTTGTATTTTACCATCACAATATCTCTTATACATGTGCCCTTCCCTACACTCATAGAGTACCACCCTGGTGTAGGTCCTCATCACCACATATCTGGACAACGACCTTCTGGTTGATTTCCCTGCCTCAAATAGTCTCTTCACTCTAATTTATACTTCATTTAGCTGTCATTCATCTTCCTAAAGTGTAGCTCTGACCACTTCACTTGCCACTCCATGAACTCTAATGACTCCCTATTACCTCCAAGACCAAATAGAAACTTCTCTGTCACATCTTGGCTGCTTCCTGCATCTCCAGTCTTCCTAAACTTGATTCTCCTATACACATTCCCCCCACCCCTTCTAAGCATCATTTCACTTGCTCACTTGATGTTCCTCTCATGACCCACTTTATTTTCCTGTTCCCTTTCCATGTTTCTTCCCTAGGTCTGGCATGCTCTTCCTTCTCACATCCATTTCTGGGCTTCCCAACCTTCTGCAAGAGACCTTTTCCAGATCCCTGCCCCTGTTCCTCCTCTCCCCAATTTTAGTACCTTCTCTAGGAAATTACTTCCCATTTATATGAATGCATTTTGTTTGTGCAAAGTTTTTTGCATGCTATCATTCCCAAAGAGAGAGCAAATTCCTTGAGGGCAGGTAAAGTGTTTTTGCCCTTTTTTGCATCCTCAGGGCTTAGTTGAGGGCCTAGCACATAGCCACTAAATGAATATTTGTAAACAGACTTGAACAAATCCTTGAAAAGTTATTCAGATGTATAATCAAACTCCATCAAACTCCAAATGATGCCAGGTTTAGAAAAGATTGCCAAATGTTTTGACCATTAGTTTCCTGTTCTTATCATTCTTTTACCCATGAGTAAGACTGTTGAGATCCTTAGCAATGATAGTAAAGGATTTTTTTTTGCAATTTTTTTATAGTAACCAACACATCCTAGAAATATGTTTAATAAGAGCTCAAAGCAGCAATTTTGATACTAGTTTTCAGCCATCACAAGAAAAGCACTTTCAAATCAACTTATAACTCATGATAATAATATGTAACAGGAGTGTTCTTTTGGCCTGAGCTATCCACTATCTACTGTGGAGGTGAGCAAGTGTGCTCCAAGGATAAAAGGTGTCTGGCTTAGTTATAGAGCATGTGGACTTTGGGACAATACAGTATAATCTCTCATGAATTTGTGCTTTGGAATGGCAAGGTCAATCTCAGGTAGCATGCATGGGGATGGATCCATGTTAAAAGACATTCATCAATTGGTCCTTTACTCCTAGTGATAAGGAAAGGCTAAGGCTGTGGTTGTTCGGTCATTTCAGTCATGTATAACTCATCATGAACTTATGAGGAAACTGAAGCAAACAGGGTTTGCTAATAAGTGTGTTAAGTCAGATTTGAACTCAGCTAGTAAGTGTGTTAAGTCAGTTTTCAACTCAGATCCTCTTGACTCTTGGGATAGCACTGTGCCATCCATCTCACTGCCTAGAAAATTCACAAGTGAGTAAGAGCTGTCCACTTATTAGTATTTAAAAGTCTTTATTTCCTTTTTTTGAGAATATTGGCACTCTGCTAGCTCTCCCCTTGGATTTCTAGTGATTGGGGGAAGGGGTCTTTTTATCTCTTCCCCCTTCTTTAGTGGCCCCTAGAGTGGCTGCAAACAGCTGGCAGAGAGTGCATATGCATGCTGGAGATGAATCTCAAATTTCCAGTTGATTCTTTATGAAACCAAAATTTTGAGAGATGGATGTTTCCAGGTTTGGTAGCTACTTGATGACCTTGATTTGTTTGGAGAAACTGAGGTGTCCAGAAGCTGGTATCTCAATGGGGGTGCTTACTTGCAGCTACACCTCTCTCTGAGGAAATCACCATTAGGATGATGAGCCATGTATGTCTGATTGGCCAGAAAATAGGGACCTGGAGTGTATGTGTTGCTGCCCAGGTAGTACAGAATGACACGGAAATATGCTAGGCAATCCTACAAGTCTCTCTTCTTCCTAACTCCTATGAGTCTTTTGTTATGGGTTATTATTTCATGTTTTAAGTGTTTGTCAAAGTGTGCTTCTGTACCTTTTTTTTTTGTTTTTAGCATTTTTTTCTGTGATTGAGGAAATAAATAAATAGTTTTCCTGTAACTGATACAGACTTTGTACTTTGAGGGTCTTTTTAGTGTTAAGCCTTTAGGAGATCTCAGACATTTGTCAAAGCCAAGTTCTGGTAAAGGAAGTTTTCTTGAAATAACTCTAGATGAGGAAATTATAATCCCAGAGAGAGAAAAACAGACAGATGAGAGAGAGAGAGAGAGACAGACAGACAGGTGTGAGAGAGAGAGAGAGAGAGAGAGAGAGAGAGAGAGAGATTTCCTCTCTGTGGAGTGAAGCTCCCTCAAGATTTTTTTTTTTAGGTTTTTGCAAGGCAGTGGGGTTAAGTGGCTTGCCCAAGACCACACAGCTAGGTAATTATTAAGTGTCTGAGGTCGGATTTGAACTCAGGTACTTCTGACTCCAGGGCCATGCTCTATCCACTGCGCCACCTAGCCGCCCCTTCCCTCAAGATTGAACTCAGTCCATGTTAGTCTAGAACAGGAGCACTTTGGGTCTCAGGCCTTAACAATACAAGTAAAGGGGCAGCTAGGTGGCGCAGTGGATAGAGCATGGCCCTGGAGTCAGAAGTACCTGAGTTCAAATCCGACCTCAGACACTTAATAATTACCTAGCTGTGTGGTCTTGGGCAAGCCACTTAACCCCACTGCCTTGCAAACAAACCTAAAAAAAACACAAGTAAGATAAATCCTATTTAATGGGAGGGGAAGTTACGTTACTATAATGGCTTAAACTTCATTTTGCAGAGAATAGCCATCACCCTGTAGTTTCTTATTTTAACTAATTATATTAGCTAGCTAGGGACTAAACCCAATTGGTTTTGCTGCTGGATTATTTATATTTATTAGGATTTTGGTGCCTCCTGCTCCAAACTATTTTCTACTCTGTCTTTAGGTAGCAAAAATTATTCAGCCATAGTTAATTGATAGTTTTTTCTTTGGGGGATCCATAATCACTTCCTCCTGAGACACTCATGCTTGATTTGCAGAACCTTCAGGTCAAGTCCTCCAAACTTTATACCAACACCTTTGAGTAATTCTCTGGTCCATCTTCTATTTGAACATGAATATCTAGTTTTTAACTGAAATGAGTTAATTATGGCTTTTTAGAATAGCCATTCTAATCTGGGAATGTTTTAATTATTAGGAAGTTTTTCCTTATAGCAAGGATAAGGCTGCCTCTTTAAGATTTCTTGATCAAGGGAGGGTTATGATCAGGCCTGTGCTTCCATAAGATTATTTGTTATGAAATTAAAATCAGGATAAAGAAGAGAGAAAAAAAATGGAGACCAATTCAAAGCCTATTGTAAAAGCCCAAGAGAAACGAGATTCAGGCCTGGGTTGGGGTGGTGATTGTGTGAATGGGATACACATGGAATCCAGAATACTTGAGGTTTCAAGATGGGAGTGAATGAGAAGGGAAAGCTCCCTAGTATCAGTTTTCTCTGTCACATTGGGATATTTTTTTTACTTTTTACCTCAAAGTATAACTTAGCCATTAAACCTTAAGCGTAGACAAGATTATTATAAAAGACTCCCCCCACCCCATTCAGTTTGGTTCATCTTGTACCCAAGATTTGACTTGTTCTGTCATGTCCATGTTTAAGATTTAATGACTAAATTATATTTGAATAAAAATAATATCCCTGTGACAAAGAGAAAACTGATACTTGGAGGGTATCAAGTAAAGCGACATGCAGCTAGTGATTATTTGAACGGGTACAGCCTATGTAGGCTCTGAGGATATAATGTCATTCCCACTAAGTCAGACTCTCAGAATCAGATGGTTACATTTCCCCCCTCAGAGTTCTAGGGGTCAGATGTATTCCTCTCAAGTCTTTGTCTTCAATCCCTTCCAGTGGAGAATAATAGCCTTGTGTGTATGTTTGTGTTTGTTTCAAAAGGGGTATTTAATAAGCTGGCATAGGAATAGTTGGTATAAAATATTCCTCCAAACTGTGACATTTTCTCTTCAGTTTACACCAGGTCCTAAAGAAAGTAGGTTCAAGCTCACAGAACACTTCAGAAGAAAAGATCTTTCATCTCAGTCAAGGTGTGATGTTTATGATAACCTTGTAGAGCCTTGAATCCAGTGGATGCAGACATTGCTGATCACACTCTTTGGGACCCCCCCCCCCCCCCGGGAAGATGGAGCCGCTGCTGTCGGAGATGTAGAGTTCCTAGGGCACTGAAGCCCAATATCCACTGTAGTCTTCAAAGATGGCAAGGTACCTCTCTGTCAAAAGCAGTGGTTGGAGTGGCTAGGCGGTGCAGTGGATAGAGCACTGGCCCTGGAGTCAGGACAACCTGAGTTCAAATCCAGACTCAGACACTTAATAATTACCTAGCTGTGTGGCCTTGGGCAAGTCACTTAACCCCATTGCCTTGCAAAAAAAAAAAGCAGTGCTTGGAGGTGGGGACTTGACTGAAACAAAGCTGAAGTGCTCTTATTCACCCTTGTCTCCAGGCAGTTGTATTAATTCTAATTCTTTTCTCAACTCAAATCATAAACTTACCCGAGGATAGATGAGACAAGATTGGATGAAGCCGAGGAGAGAAGGGACTCCAAGAGAAACATGCCCAAGTGTAGCTGAAAACCACAGTTAGATTCTAAAGAAAGGGAAGAAAAAACCTAGCTGGTTGGGAATGATGGCACGTGAGAAAATAGAGGTCAGGAGAGGGATCATATTGTGGAGGTTCCTCAATGCTGGACTATGGCAACATTTTTGTTTGTGTCTTTATTCACCTAAAAAACTACGAGTTTCATAAATTCATGGGCCCTATTTATCAAACTGTATCTTCCCTTTCTGTATCCAACACAGGTTCTGAATATGGTAGATGCATCATAAATGTGATCCTAAAAAACTAATTGAATGGGGAAAAAACAAAAGCAGTTCTTAATGTTTTGTGGCATGAATTCTTTTGATGATTTACATCCTTTCTCAGAATAATGTTTTTAAATGCATTAAATGAAACACAAAGGATTATGAAGGAAATTATATTAAGAGACAAAATAATTTTTAACAAGTCTTGTAGACCTCAAGTTTAGAATTCTGAGTAAATTTGCACATTAGGAAGACAACTCTTGCAGCTGTGCACAGAACTAATTGGAAAGGGGAGATACCAGTATCAGGGAAGATAATTAGGAGCTTGCTAAAAACAGTCCAGGTGGAAGAGGTAATGAAATCTTGAACTAGAGTTTGGGCTGTGGCAATGCAGAGGATGGATGGAACCATCCCATCCAACCCTCTTTTTACAGTCTAAAAGGGAATTCAGGAGTCCACAGGCAGAACTAGTCTTCTGATTTCAAATCCAGTGGTCTATGGACTTTGGGACTGGTTGGGTTTGGGAAAAGGAGAGAACATTTCAAAGAAGATCCTGATTATTCTCCATATCCTCCACTTGGGCATTATACAGACCTCTCAAAAATGGACATTTCCAAAAAGGAACTCACCATCTTCCTCCCTAAACCTGCTCCTTTTCTTCTGTTGTGAGTGCCACTATCTTTTCAATAACAGAAGTTGAAAATCTTAGAATCATTTTTGACTCTTCTCATTCCTTCCCCATATTGAAGTGTCAAGTGTTATAGGTTCTATGTGTACATCTCCTCTTTGGTCCATTCTTATAACCTACACCCTAGTAGTATAGACCTGAATCACTTTTCTCCTGGGCTATTACAATAGCCTTTGAATTTGTCTCTGTACTTGTTGTCTCTCCCTTCTTAAATCCAACCTTCAAACAAAAAGCAAAGAGTCTTATGAAAATACAGGCCTGATCATGATCCTCCCCCATCAAGAATTCTTAAAGAGGCAGGTTTGGCCTTGATATAAGGAAAAACTTCCTAATAATTAAAACTTTCCCAGAGTAGAATGGGCTATCCTAAAAAGTGGTAATTTCCCCATAGCAATTAAAGGCTAGATATTCTTGTTCAAATAGAGGATAGCCTAGAGAATTACTGGAAGGCATAAAATTTGAGTTTGATTAGAGGACCTGATCTAAAGGTGTCAGTTCTACAAATGAAGTATTCAGACCACCAAGTCCCATATTTCTTTGGTATAGCTCTGGGAATCTATACTTGGCTCGTGTCTTTCCTTCATGTTGAGTGCTTAGCTACTCATCTCTTTTTTGTATGTGTTGCATGATGTAGAATATAGGTTGTGAGATGTGCAAAAGACAAAGTATTTGGGAAAATCTTTCCTTGAACAGTTTATGTCCCCAGACTTTCAGCCCACCATCCAAGCTAACAATAATAATAATAAATAATAATACTTCTTTGCACAAATAGAATCACTGATGAAATGTAGGGCTAGGGCTGTGGTCTATGGATGACTGGAATCCATGAGGATGTGCACAGGTAAGAAAGAGTGTGTACTTTAAGCTATCCAAATTCCTAAAAAAAAATCAGAATCATGACAATATAGTTAGAAAAAACCCTAGAGATCATCTGTTTATTAATTTCATAATAAATTGAGGGTGATCATTTGGATTTTTTTCCAATGTCACAGAATTAATAAGTAGCAATAGAGGCATAGTATCCATAACAAGAAGGATATTAGTTCTGCTATCTTTTGGCCTAGTCAGTATATTTTTCTAGTATTTATTTAATGCTTACTCTTATGTATACATATTGTTTCCTTCCAATGGAATAAAAATTCCTTGAGGGCAGAACAACTTTCTTTTGTATCCCTAGTATCTGAATCACGGTAGGTGCTTAATAAATATTTATTGATTACTTAATTAAGGTATTTGTGTTGTACTGTGAAGTCAGGAACAGTCATAGTAACCATCAAACTGCTCTTGGGGCCATGTAAGCTGTGGACTTGGGATCTTATGACTTGGGATAATTGTGAGGCATGACATGTGTAAACCAATTTGTTTTAAGATAAAAATCCTTGTGGAGAATTCTGATGGGGAAACACTTCTTTACCCCCCAGAATGGGCTAACAGAATTGAGCAAATAACTTTCTCTGTCTGGATGTCTTGCGCCACCCCATCTCATACTATCATTTCAAATGCTGCAGAAATAAAATGAAATCTGACAAATCTATATTAAGTACAGGAGGCAGCATGACGTGGTAAGCAGAAAGCTAGCTTCATCATAGCCAGGAAGATCTAGGGTCAAGACTCCCGGACAAGGAAGTTTCTTAACATAATTACTTAGGGTTCTAGGCAACTCTTTATGACTACTGGTAATTTCTCATGCAAGCGTTTCTTGGCCCAATGGAATCACAGGTCTAATCTCTATCCTTAATGGAATATACAGTCTGATCCGGTAGGGGATAGGGAACCAGCATTGCATTACGGGGAATGGTACATTATATGATAAATGTAATCCTTGAGACAAGCAAGTACACTTGGTGGTGCTTATTGATAATGGTGGAGGTAATATCAATTATGCTGATGGTGGTAAAGGGGGATGCTAGTGATGTTGGTAGTATTGATGGTGGAGAACTTGATGGATCTGATGATTATTGAGGCTGGAAATGATGCTGATGGTGGGTCATGGGGAAAGTGATTATCAAATAGGGAGGGTGAGAAGGGTTAGCCTACAAGATTTAAAGCTTTGATTGTGCTGTCTCCAAAGGCATTAAACTCCTAATGTGGGATTTCTAGAACAAAAGCGCTCAGATATATGCGGAAATTTCTTCAGCTCCCGTTTTCTAGTGCTTTGAGGTTTGCAAAGTCCTTTAAAAACACGGTCTCCTTTGATCCTCATAGTAATTAGGTATTATTATATCCATTTTCCAGATGAGCAAACTGAGGCAGACCCGGGCTCTGAGGGAGGGTTTGAAGTCGGGCTCCTGGGCCAGGTGCAAACACGGTCCTTCCCCGGGCTGCGGGGGAAGGTGGCTCCGCACCGGCTCGGTTCTGGCCGAGCCCGGGGCCGGTCTTCCCCGCATCACCTTTGCGGGCTCTTCCCCAAGCCCCCTCAGCCCCGCCCCGCGGCTGCCACCGCCCGGCCGGCCTCGCGGCTGGGGGGGCCGCAGCCCCGGAACCCCGGCCGGGTCCCCCCGAGCCCCCAGATGCGCCGCCCCGCTCCGCAGCTCTTTAAAGGGAAGCCTGGCGCCCCCGGCCCAGCCCCTGGCTCCCTGCCGCCCGCCCGCCCACCTGCTGCCCGAGCCCGAGGCCCCACCCTCTCATGAATATGCAGGTGTCGGGCCGCTGCCTGGAATGGGTGAGCGAGCTGTCAGTCTGGGCTCCCGAACTCGCAGGGTGTCGGGGAAGGGGGGAGCGGGGCGCGCAGGGAGAGGCTGCAAGCTGTCCGCCGCAGCTAGGCAGCCAGAGCGCGCCGGCGGCCCGAGCCTGTGCAGGGAGCCGCACCGGCGCGGCGGCTCATGCTCCCCGCTGCTCTCGGGGAGGCGTCGGGCGGCGACCCGCGGCCACCGGCCCAGCGGCTCCGAGCGCCCGGCGCTCTGCCCGCCTGCCCGCCCCCGGGGCACGGGCGCTGCGGGGCCCGCGGTACCGACGCGGAGGGTGCATGGCCCTGAGCTCCGCGCTCGCTCCCGACTGAAAGTGCGGCTCAGGGTCGGCGGGCGGCTCCCGGGCGGCGGCGGCGGCAGCTAGCAACAGCCCCAGCAACAGCACGCAGGGCGGGCGCCCGGGGCGGCGGAGGCGGCGGCTGCAATGCTGGAGCCGAGCCGGCGGATGGCGGCAAGTCGCCTGGGGCTGCTGCTCCTCACCGTTTGGGTTCAGGTGAGGGGCCCCGGCCCCCTGCATTGCGGTGCGGCGGGGGGGGGGGGGGGGGGGGCGGGGGAGGGGGCCGGGGCGCCCGCCGGCCCGAGCCCGGGGTCCGCTCCGCCGCAGCCTCAGGCGCTTCCTGGCCCCTTACAGGGAGGGGCCGGGGCGGGGGGGGGGGGGGAAGGGGGCGCGAAGTTAGGGTCCCCACGCGGGGGGCGCCTTTCGCACTTTACCTGCGCCCCCCGGCCAGGGGGCGGCGGCCCGGGCCCCTCCGGCTCCCGCCGCGGGCTTTCCCCCGTGACTTTGTAAACAGAAACAGGCGCGCCCGGGGCGTGCGGGCGGCCCCGCGGCGGGGGCCGGGGCGGCGGCGGGGCCGGGGCGGCGGGGCCGGGGCGTGCGGGCGGCCCCGCGGCGGGGCCGGGGCGGCGGCGGGGCCGGGGCGTGCGGGCGGCCCCGCGGCGGGGCCGGGGCGGCGGCGGGGCCGGGGCGTGCGGGCGGCCCCGCGGCGGGGCCGGGGCGGGGGCGGCGGGGCCGGGGCGTGCGGGCGGCCCCGCGGCGGGGCCGGGGCGGGGGCGGCGGGGCCGGGGCGTGCGGGCGGCCCCGCGGCGGCGCCGGGCTCCTCGCTGCGGGGCGCTGCCCTCCCCGGGTGCGGGCGCCGGGGGGCCCCGAGCCCGCCCCGCGCGGCGCCGCAGTCCCTCCCACTCCCGCGGCCGCCCCCGGCCCCCGGCCGGCCCCCCGCCCGCACGCCCCGGCCCCCGGCCCCCCGCCCGCACGCCCCGGCCCCCGGCCCCCGGCCGGCGCCCCCTCCTCCCCTCTTTGTGTCTCGTTCCCAGGCGGCGCAGCCCACGGGCTATTTCGAGCTGCAGCTGAGCTCGGTGAAGAACGTGAACGGCGAGCTCCAGAACGGCGACTGCTGCGACAGCAACCGGACCGGCCGGGCCCCGGGCCCGGGCTGCGGCCGCGACGAGTGCGACACCTACGTGCGGGTGTGCCTCAAGGAGTACCAGACCAAGGTCACCCCGACGGGGCCCTGCAGCTACGGCCACGGCGCCACGCCCGTGCTCGGGGGGAACACTTTCTCCCTGGGCGGCGGCGGCGGCGGCCGGAGCGGCCACCCGGGCCGGGCCGGCCGAGAGCGGGGCCGGGTGGTCATCCCCTTCCAGTTCGCCTGGCCGGTGAGTGTCCCCTGGCCGGGGCCGGGGCGGCCCCCGGGGCGGCGGGCGGGGGCTCCTAGGTGGGGCCGCCCCGGGCGCCTGTGCGCGCGGCCTGCGCGGATGTGCGCGTCGAGGGGGGCGCCGGTGCGCAGCGGGGGGCCGGACCCCGGCCCGGGCGCCCCGCTCCCCGGAGACGCCGAGGGGGCGGGGGACGGCCGCACAGGCCCCCCGGACCCCCGCAGCCACAGGCCCCGCCGAGGCCTGCAGAACAGGTGCTCGCTCCATGTTCCACCAAGAGGCCCTCAAAAGAATGGGGTGGTCCAATTTTGGGGAACCCTCAAAAGAGCAGCCGAGATTGTGATTCTGTGGTTTTTAGGGCCTGTAAGGGAAGAGGCTACAGAAACTCCACGGTTCTAGTCTAGACTTGGAAAACTCTATTATTCCAGGTCTGCCGGGTCCCTAGATCGGGTTTTGTGTTTTATTTGTGGGGGAGGGACAAGAGGGCCCCCCTGGCCCGAGGCTGAAGGAGCTTTTAATTTCCCTGAAGCCGCTTTCTCCTTCCACTCCTAGTGCTGGAGAGATCACAGTTAAGGCTAATGAGCAACATCCTTGGCCTTGGAGAGAAGGACGGCTTGGGGGCTGCCCTTCCCCCAGGAGGCCACCGCACTGTGGTGGAAAGAACACTAGATGAAGAGTCAAAGGACCTGACCAAGTTCAAATCTAGCTTAGCTATTTAAACTTGTCTGACTGAGGAAGATTATTTTCAAAGAGGAAAAGGAATCACCTGTAAAATTAAGGTGATCCAACTGAATCTTTAAGATTTTCTGTCTGCATATATCCTGGTGTGTAGGGGTTGTATCCAATAAGAGGGCAGAACCGTGTGATGGGAAATATTTTTTCTGTTCCCATGTTTCTGTTCCAAACTGGACAATTTAAGTTGTGCAAGTCCAGGAGTAAATGGTAGATATTCCAGTGACCAGCAGAAACTAGGATGGAGGGAATGGACGCCCCCTGTTCTGGGGGAAACATCAGACCTTAATTTAGGTTGGATACCAAGATGAACCTGGAACATGATCTCAAGAGAAGCAGGGAAGATGTTTAAGGCCAGGCTAGATTCCTTTCCCTGCTCTTGGTTAAGTATCTTTCTATTCAAAAGGCAGAGGGATAGACTAGATGACAAGGATCATTTAATTCAAGGCTGTTTTTATGAAATAAATGTGATTGAATGAGATCTAACCCCTCTGCCTTTAAAGCACCTGGAAACTTAGTTATGGAAGTCAGGACATGGAGAACTGAAGAAACAGGATAAATGACATGTCATAAAGGTCAACGGTGTTGTAGAAAGGTGCAGTACCTGCTCAGAGAAGGGAGAAGTCATTGTAGGATGGGCTGGGAAAGGAAACTACTGGTAGATGGTTCCTTCCTTAAGCTGGACCTTGGAGAAAAAATGGATAGGTCTTGGGCACACAGTAAAGGAGACTAAAGAATGAGACTGAAATGAAAATGGCAAAACATGGTATGTGTAGGCAAAGAAATAGTTGAAGAGTTAGTGGGAGCCTGTCTGTGGAGAGCCTAGGATACCTGAGGAGTTTGTGCTCTTTGCTTGGAGGCAGTAAGGAGACATTACATTTCTGAGTAGAATGGTGCGGGGCTGGCAGAGGACTGGCAGGCTTTGTAGGCTAGGTTGAGGAATTCTTGTTTATATAGGAGTGGGGCTGGCTGCTCTCTGAGTCTCTTATAATTCTGTGGTTTATTTATAGTTTTGAGGAAGGCCTATGAGACTAAATTCTAGTCATGAACCTACTGTCAGCCTGTTTCCTCTATAAAGATAGATTCTGGAAGGTTCTGCTCAGACTTCAGGAGTCTTGAAGAGACTGAGGAGTGGAGTGTGTATGGTGGAAGAAGAAATAGAAAGTTGTTTTTCCTTTTTACTCTTGTAAATTCTTAAGACATCACAGACATGAGGGATTTCAGGAATAATTTAGCTTAGATAGTTGACCCTGGACTCCTCTAAATTTGACCTTTGAAGCCCAGAAAAGAAAACCCAGCTCTGATCTGTCAGCTTGTGATACCTTTCATATACTTGAAGACTTACTCTGGTTTTGGCCTCAGATGGCAGAACCAGGAATAATGAGGGGAAATTCCAAAGAGGTAGATGTCAGTTCAGTGTTCCAAATTGAAATGAGCTGCCTTGGGAAGTGGTGATGATGAAAATCTAATTTTCCATTCTTGTAGTGCTCCAAGTTTTATAAAACATTTCCTCCACAACAACCCTGGGTTTAGTGTAAAGACCATAAGCTCCATTTTTCAGGTAAGGAAAAGGGAGCTCTGAAATTGCACAGGGTCACGTGGGGAGCAGACACTATGGTTAGAAATCACATCTTCTGATGCCAGTTTAGTTTTGTGATACAGGATGGAACTGGAATCGATCCCAGAGATGATATCCACCAAACTCATTGGACAGACTGTATGCCCAAGGTTCAGAAAACTGAAGTTACATGCTTAAGGACAAAGGTAGTCAGAATTGGAACCTAGAATTGGAACCTTAGATCTTCTGATTATAAATCAATACTTGTTTCAGGGTCCTACACTGTCCTCTGTGCCACCTTTCACCCCCTAAAAAGAAAAAGGGCAAGTCTTAATGAATCAAAATTTTCTTCTGTGCCTGTTTTGATCCTGTTTTTTTTACTAGAATATTTCTCCCTTGTAGAACACTCATTCCCTGGCTGGAGTGTGTAGTCTGAGATTGAGAGAGAGAGAGTTAGTTTAGTTAAAGTTTAGCTCAGGTCTCAGCCAGACCAGGTGCAAACAGCAACTCTTGTCCTTCCAGGTGTTCCTCAATCCCCAGCCCTCCTTAGCACCTGCCTGCCGAGTTCAGGGACACAGATGGAGCCTGTTCTGTTTCCCAGCAGTGGGATGCCCTTTATTTAGAAATTCAGTGACTAGGGGCTGCAAAATAAAGTTGAGATGGGAGCAGTTCTTGGCTCTTCACCCAAGGGATTCTTGAGTTGTGGCATGAGAAGAACTGTTAAGTTCTCTCCCTGTCGGCGCGGACAGTCCAGGGGTGGGCCATGCCATCCTGCTCCTGAGTGAATGAGGAAGAAGGTGTAGATTGAGGGCAGAGCCTGCATAGTTTGTTTGGATGGCGTGGGCAGGTTTGGGCATATGTTCCCACTTCAACAGGGTACTCCTGTGTGTGGTGAAAGTCAAAGACTTGTGAGTCCTGATGGTGGTGTGGCCTCATGGGAGTCTAGGCTCCTTCAGAGGTTCATGATTTTTGTTAACTGCCTTGAAGGAAGACATTCTGTCCATCTATCTGATCCATGTTCTAGAAGAATGATGAAATCATTACTGTATAACATTTAGGAATGGAAAGTACCCTGGAGCTCTTCTGGTTCAATCCCCTTTGTTGCAGAGCCTCAGAGGAAGGGACATGACTTATCCAGGGACACACAGCTAGGGAACAACAGAGTCTATATTTAGCCCTTTGATCTGAAATTATTTTATTTCTGTTTCACCAAACTCCCTTTGGAGCTTGCTTGGGAATTATAGGAACCTCTCCTCTCACTCCCCTTTAGGGAAAAGTTACGCATTAGCAGTTGGGATGGGCTTTTCCTTGATAACTTAAACTTTTCCCACTCTTTCCAAAATAAAGTTTGGGTCAAAGCAGAGTGCTGCCCCAGGGAGAATTGCATCCCAAGAACTGAAGGGCTGGAGAGAGCCACCTGTGAAATGAATGTGAGTAAGACAGGCACCTCCCCCACTTCAAAGATAGTTACGGTAAACAGGGCAGTTTAAAAAAAATAACAAAAGTCCTTGCACAGAATATCCCAACAGGCCCGTTCAGACTTGCATTGTGAGCCTGTCATCTGTACTTGCATGATGTATTTGGGTTGAAGCCAGAAATGTTTTAAAATCACTACCTTAGGATGTGTTTTTTGCCCACAGTTGGCAGAGGTGGAGAGAAGGGAGCAGCCAGAGGAATGTGGCTGGCGGTCTTTTTTTCCTTCTTCTTCTTCTTCTTCCTTCTTCTCTCCACCCCCATTTGAGGACCTTACCTCATGGTTCTTCAGTGACCCCAAACCAGGGATTTACCTGGCAAGGAGCTGGCATTTAAGTAGGAAGTTAATCAAGGTGTCTTGGCTCCACATAGCCTCTACCAGGCGAGGTGGGAAGCCAGTCGAGAGCTGGACTGCTGGAGAGAGTCATGAAATGCTTGTGGATGGGGTCCCTTTGTGTCTTCTGAGAACTGAGTGAAGGGATATGTATTTGGAGGTGCTGTCATAATTTTCAAAGCAGGGCAATATATGACAGGAGCATTGTATAGGGGAGAGAAAGTGGATATGGAGTCAGAACATCTGGGTTGGATCCTAGTTCTGATACTTGATAGTTTGGTAGCCTTAATGAATCTCCTTTCTAGTCTCAATTTTCACTTCTGGTAAATTAGGTGGTTGATTAGGACAAGTCTCTTCTAATTCCAAATTCTATGACCTTATAAATATTTTGCAAAAAAAATTATAAAATTATTTGAGTGTATAGATATATTTAAAAAATTATTTTGGGAAGAAATTTTGCCAAATACAGGGAGTAGCCAGACCCAGTCCTAATTGCAAGGAAAGAAAGTGAAGAATGCTGAGCCTAATGAGACTGGCTTTTTCCAGTTAGCTTCTTTGAACTTCAACAGAACCTATAGGTCTTGAATTCCACATGGATGAGACCAGGGACCCAAAATTGTGAGGGCAGATTGGGCCCAATGTCATGCTGACTTTGATTAGGAAATTGGTCAAGTTTCAGGGAGTTTCAGAACTTTTGCAGTTCACTAGTTTCACTAGTATATTTGTGGTTTGGTCTTGAACAAGTCTCTTTCTCTCTCCAAACCCATTTTAAGATAAGGGGGATGGACTAGGTAATGTGAGTTCACACCCTCCTGCCATAGCTTTCTGTGTTGGCCCTGTGGGTGGGCCTCAGGTATTTGTCACCCCTCTTTCCTCCTTCCCCTTTAGCAGTTCTCTCCCTCCTCCCAGTGGACTGAGTCTCTGTCTCTCCTGACTAGTTAACCAGGAACATGATGATATTTGCCTTCTGTTGCCCTGACTTGCTCCCCAGCTCCTCAGCATCTCAGAACTTGGGGCTAGAACTGAGAGCTTCAGGGCCTTAGCTCCTCCCTAGGATCATTACTTTTATTTCCAGCTCTGTGTCAGAGGTTATATCAAGCATTATTTTTTATTTTATAGTGCTTTTATCTTTTATGGCTACAACATAAGATAGAATAAAATTTGTGGGTGCATCTGATTTTCCCTCCCCTGAGTTACCTAAGGCATGGGACCATATCTACTTCAGTAAGCTATGGGGGAGACAGGAGAAGAAAAAAGATCCTATTCCTACCATTGTGGGGTTTAAAGAATGGGATGGGAAATGGGGCAGAAAAGACTCAGGTCTAGGTGCTCAGGCATCTTGGGAGATAGAAAGAAAAGCAGTTCTTAAAGGTATTCATGGTCTGGAGAGGCCCTATTGAACATGATTGGATAATGCCCTAGCATGAGATTGAGGAATTTAAAGTATATACTTTATTAATTAACACACATTATATATTATAATATAATCAATCTATATTAAGCATAAAATATGTAAAGTATGTATATGCACATATATACATATATACATATACATGTGTGTGTGTATATATATATATATATATATATATATATATATATATGATAAAAGTCCTGGAGTTATAGAAAGAAAAGGTCACTGTTGACTGCATTGTATAGAAAGCCTTCCTGAAGGAAGTGAAATTGATGAACTGTAGCTTTTTGGCAAAATGTTCCACAATGCAAGTATCATATTTTAAGGAAAAATTCTTTGCCTGCTGGCTGTAGATCTCTATCATTTAACTTGAAGATGGTTTTGGTGACAATTCTGTTATTCCTTTCTGTGTTAAAAAATTGCTATTTAGAATCTTTATGTTTATCTCTTTGAATGTATAGAAGGGCTGACTCTCCAACATGTGTCTCACTCTGCCCTGGCTGGAGTTAGTCGTTGTCTTCACAGAATTTTGCTGCTCCTTGTCCTCTTCCTGACCTAAGTATTCTCCATGGGTTCATTCTCCAACAGCTTCTCAGGTTTTTTTGGTACTCTTTTCCTTGGCAATCTCATTTACTTTCATGAACTCAACTACTAGTCCCACACATGTGAGCTTTAGCTCTGACTTCCCTTGTAGCTTTCATTTTACACCTTTGTCTTCCTCTAATACACTTCCATATACTTCATGTCTAGTGTGCAAACTAAGCTTTTCTGCCCCCTTCATCTTGTTCTTTCTTCTGCCCACCATTTCCTTCAGCATTGCAGCCATTTTCCTGATATTCCAAAATGTTCTTTTGCAAAACTAGCAAACTGAACTACTTACCCTCTTCATCTTGTTACTCTCCTGCACTTGTACTTGTGCTCACATGTTCCTTGGCCTGGAATACAATTCCCTCTTAAATTCCTGCCAGTCTTTTAAAGCCTAATTCAAATACCATCTCCTTCAGGAAAGAGATCCCCCTTTCCTTCAATAAAAACCTCAGATAGTCTCCCCTCCAGTCTTTCCTCAAGTAGTGGACATGATGACCCCCTGTGATCTTATAAAGCAATCACCTGGAACTTTCTGTAATGCCCTTATTTCATATTGTCTGTTATGTCTGTGTTGTCTCCCTGTCTAGACCATGAACTCCTTAAATGAAAGAGCTTTGTCTTATCTAATCTTCAGTTCTCTCTCAGTCTGGAGACCAGTCCTTATGAATATGCCCCCTGAAGTTTGAAAAAATGGGGCAGTCCCTGCTTGGGTGAAGGGGTATTAGAAATGAGAGCTGCCTATTGTATTTCATTCTTTAAACTCCTGGGCTAGGTTTGGTGGTCTAGTTTGTGAGTATACTAATGTGGGGGACCTTGTGTGTATGTTGATATGAATGAGTGTCTATTAATGTAGGTGTATTTACTAACCCAGTAAAAGGGAAAGGTAGAGAGGGGAGAATACTGAGCAAATGCGAAGACTTCTTGGAGGAGGGGGAGTTGGGCTTTGAAGAATGGAGAAAATTTGACTTGGAGTGGGTATCCCATTTAGGGGAACAGTCTGAGTAAATTCATGGAGGTAAGAGCAACTGGTAACAATTTGCCCCACAAGCATATGTAATGGCAAGCACAGAAGGTTGAGGTCTGTATGGAAACCTACACAGGTGGCTACTTGCGACCTTGTGGCAAGGTGTTGTGGCCTTGGAGCATGGTCAGAGAAGCTGAAACAAGGGTGGTGGAGTGAAAAGAGCAACTGACTTAGGGTAAAGATGATTTGAATTTGAATACTGCTACATGTGTGACTTTGGACAAATACTTGCCTAGGGCTTTTATTTTCTTTAAAATGAGAGAGTTGTTCTGTATGGTCTCCAGGATCCCTTCCCAGCCAAAATATTCTGTGAGTATGGACTTCTTGTAGAAATAGACCTCTCTCTCTCTCTCTCTCTCTCTCTCTCTCTCTCTCTCTCTCTCTCTCTCTCTCTCTTGTGTCACTGTAAAGATACCTTGGATAAAGAGATGGAATAGGATCACTTGGAGCATGCCCAAAGAAAGGTAATCAGGATGGCCAGAGATGCTGAGATCTGGCAAAATAAGGATATGTTATTTGAGATGTTTAGAGTGAAGAAGTAAAGCCTTGAGGAGTGAAGCACAATTGAGTAGAGCTTTAAAAAGCCCTATTTTGGGGGGGAAGAATTAGACTTGTTCTGCTTGTACCTAGAAAGCAAAACTAGAAATAATTGAGGGTGGAGGTGTGGGGTAGGGTTTACAGAGTCAGAATAGGTTTGGTTCAATAGAAATAGCCTTTTTCAGATTTGAGAATTTATCATCTGTGACTCTTGTTTAGAGAAAGCTAAATGTTGAATTTCTATATTCTTTTCTTATATTTCTTGCATTATTTTTTTTACAAGGAGTTTTCTCATCATGTCAGAAAAACAATTTACTTATGGTTCACCAATGATTTTCTCGATTTTGTCAGTGACAAACAGCCTGGTGTACAGGGGAGGTGAATTTTTTTTGTTCCTGTAGAAATTTAGGCTCAGGTCCCAGGGTTCATAGAGGACAAAATTACATCGTTATGTTGGGGCCAAGGTACAGTGTGGCTGATTAGATCATTCTGAACTTGGAAGACTCTACCACAGGCTGGGCACAAATAGTTCATATGATTATTTATTTGGAGTGGCAATATCTCTAAATTTGGGTTTTTCACTCGTGCAGTTTTGCTTTGCTCATAGAGCACATCATCCTTGATGAAGGCATGCCATGCGGCACAGTGCTGCCTGTGCCAGTGTCTCCATGTTTTATAATTGATTCCAAAATTCTTCAGAGACCTTGAGAGTGCCCTTCTATCACTTCTTCTGACTTCCATGTGAGTGGTTTGTCTTGTGTGAGTTGCCTGTTAAAAATAGTCTTTTAGGCAAATATATATTTACAATCCAAAAGGGTGACCAACCCATTGGAGTTGCACTCTCTGCAGTAGAGTATGAATGTTTGGCAGTTCAACTCAAAAAAGCACTTCTTTGTCTAGAACCTTATCTTGCCAGGTGATTTTCAGAATTTTCCTATGACAGTTCAAGTGGAAATGGTTCAATTTCCTGCCATGGCACTGGTAGACTGTCTAGATTTCATAAGCAAACAACAGTGAGGTCAGCACAACAGCTTTGTAGACACCTTCCGTCTGTCTTCCACACTTTCCTTTGGAGCCTCCCAAACATTTAAGAAGCTCTGGCAGTTTGTGCTTCAACTGCATCTCAAATACACACACACACACACACACACACACACACACACACACACACACACACACATCTCATATATATATATATATATATATATACACACACACCCACACACACACACCCACATATATACTTATACTATATACATGCACATCATATATATATAATATATACACATATATCTCATATGAGATGTATATGTATACATATACACATGCACACTCTATATATATACATAAATATTATGTACACATATCTCATAGATCTCATATGAGGTAATATATATGCACATATACTATATATATACACATGCACATCATATATATACACATACAACTCATATATACTGTATGTACATATGCACATGCACATCCTATATACATAAATAATATACACATATATCCCACATATATACATCTCATGAGATGATGTATACACATATACTACATATATACACATAAAATCTTATATATATTTATGCACTTACATATCTCACATACATCTCATGATATATACTATACATGTATGCATATCCTGTGTATACATATATGTTATATACATATCTCACATATACATCTCATGTGAGATGATATACATATATATTATATACACACATGTATCTCATGTATATACATCTGATATGAGGTGATATATACATATATACATACATGCACACATATACATCCTATACATGCATATATTATACACACATACACTATATGTGTGCATCCTATATATACGTATATATTATATACATACACTCATATCACATATATACATCTCATGAGATGATATATACACACATACTATATATACATACACATACACATGCATGTATGTATATATGTGTGTGTGTGTGTATTACATTACACACACATGCATCTACATCCTTGGAAAGAGTATTGGCAAGGTAAGTAACTTATACACAGCATTCAAAATCTCTCATTTGCTGTAACTAATGGTTCCACAAAAGACTGGTGTGGTGCTGACTGGTGGAGAACCTCTATTTTCTTGGTTTTAATTGTTAGGCCAAAATTAGCACACATGGCAGAGAATCAATCCGTAGTCTATTGCTTCTCAGCCTTAGAGGTTGCATTGAGTATACAGTCATTAGAGAACAAAAAGTCAAGCACCTGCTTTAGTGCTGGCTTGTAACCTTTTCAAGTTAACTAATTTATTTACTAGTATGGTAGCTGACCTTGATGCCTTATTCATCTTCATTGAAGATCTCTGACAGTGCTGCAGAAAACATCCCGCTGAAAACAGGCAGCTAGGTGGCGCAGTGGATAGAGTACTGACCTTGGAGTCAGGGTGATGGGAGTTTGAGTCCAGCCTTGGACACAAGACACTTACTAGCTGTGTGACTCCTGGGGAAGTCACTTAACTCTGATTGACTCGCAACCAGGACAATTTTCAATCATCCTGATTCACATCTGGCCACTGGATCCTGATGGCTCAGGAAGAGAAAGTGAGTCTTGGTAAATCAGCACAGCTACCCTTCCCCCTCAAAACCAATTCATGTTCTTTGTCATGGTATCACTTCCCTGATGTCATGGTCTTCTTCAAGAATGCAGGACAAGTTTGGGGTGGCTAGGTGTCACAGTGGATAAAGCACTGGCCCTGGAGTCAGGAATACCTGGGTTCAAATCCGGTCTCAGACTCTTAATAATTACCTAGCCATGTGGCCTTGGGCAAGCCACTTAACCCCATTTGCCTTACAAAAAAAAAAAGAATGAAGGACAAACATCATCATGCTGAAAAGTGTGGAAGCTAGCACACAGTACTACTTCACTCTGTTCTTGACTGGTAAGACTCAAGAGCATCATCCACTATCCAGAACCCAGACATGGAGCTCACTGTGGACCTGGCAGACAATATTGATGAACTTTTCCAGGCAACGACATTTTACCCTGATCTTCAAAAAAGGGTCTCTTGTAGGTCTGCCTTTTGCCGGTTATTATACCAGGGATATAGTCCTGGCTGTAGTGCTTCTTTCATTAACTGTCAGTGGTGAGATGGAGTGTTAAGTATGGATTTGACTTGGATTCCCTGGCAGAATGGGAATTATTTTCTAAAGACAGGTTATTCTGTTAGAGCTGTGGAAATCTTGATTTTGAAACCATTCCCACCTTCAGAAGGGGGAACCTCATCTTCACCATTTCTCACCTTGGGGTCTCTCCAGATATGCTTAGGACATCATCAAAGTTATGCCTACTGAGTTATAAGAACTGATAAATATATTGGAAATTTTGAGAACTAAAAAGAGTAAGGATTAAGGACTAAACTGAGAAATGTATATGTATAAGGTCATACAGGTCGGAAGTAAAGTGAAATTCAAACATGGTCATGACCATAAGGTAGGGTGAAATATTGAGATGTCACCCTTTCAGGTGACATTTCAGTGGCTTAGCATTGACCTAAGTCTCTGTGACTATTGGTTTTAGTCTTATAGGATTGAATGTATGTGTTATAGAAATGGGGAGGTATTAGGAGAAGTAGTGTATGTTGTGTTTGTGGTCACTTCTTATTCGCTGTGGGAAAAGAGATGGTGTGGAATTGCTGAACAGCCTGGACTGGGATTCAGCCCTGGGTTCAGACTAATGTGCTTCACTGCCTTCCTCTGTAACCTTGGGTCATTCAGGCCTCCTCTTTGGGTCTCAGCTTCCTAGCTGAATAGTGAAGGAGGTGGATTTAATTGGGCCTTTCTAACTCTGTGTGATTCTAGATTGTTTGAAGAATTTCAGCAATTCAGGTCACTGTGCATTTTGAGCCTGCCAGGTGACCAACTCTGTCACTGCAATCTTGGCTGGCAGCCCTGGGCAGATTTCCTTTTGGAATTAATTCAGACTTTGAGAGGTAATCTCAACAAGCATTGAGAGACAGCATGCTGGGGGATAGTAAATGACTTGGAATCAGTAGACCTGGGTTTAAACTCAGGTTTTACTAGCTTTATAATCCTGGCATATCCTTCTTTGGCTCACAATTGGGCACTGTGCCTTAAAAGCACTGAAGATCCAAAAAAAAAAAGGTACCAGACAGTCCTACCCTTCAAAACTCACAGTCTAACAAGAAAACTAAAATATACAAACTATGTCTAGGATAGATATGAAACAATTAAGAATTGGAGGGTACTAGAATGAAGAAGGGAGGAAGATGACATTTTAGTTTGAAAACTTGAAAGAAAGCCAAGCAGTGGAGGTGGGGAGGGAGAACAGTTTAGAAATGGGGGAACTGCCAGAGAAAATGCCTAGAGCTGAGAGGGTGCGGTCCTGTTCATGCAACAACCAGGAGTCCAGTGTCACTGAAGAGTGCTGGGGATCAAGGTGTGAAGGAGACTGGAAAAGTAGGAAAGGATCAGGTTGTAGAGAATTTCTGAATATAAAACAGATAATTTTATATTTAATCTTAAAGACAATAGAAAGGCCATTGGAGTTTTTTGAGTAGAAGGGTAAGTAATACGATTGAACTTGTGCTTTAGGAATATTGCCTTAAAGTGGCTAAATGGAGGATGGTTTGGCTAACCCACCAAAGAAGCTATTGTAATAATCCAAGCTTGAGGAGTTGAGGGTTTGCACCAGGGCAGTGGCCCTGGTCAGAGGCGGAAAGAGAGTGTGTCTGAGACATCAGCCTTGGCCACAGAGTGTGTTGGGGGGGGGGGGGGTCAAGGAGCTTCGTTTCTCCTCTCTAAAATTCTAGAATGGACCATATAATTCAGTTAGAAATGACATTAAGACATAATCCAATTTTAAGTTTCTTATTTTACAGATGAGGAAATTGAGTTCCCAAGAGTGAATTCCCAAGGGTCAACACAGTAAACATATTTCTGAAGGCAGCTGCCGCCAAATGGATGGCATCAGAGCACCACTTTTCTACAAATAAACTGAGTACAGGCCAGAAAGGGATTCAAGATTTAACAGGCTTTGTCAGTAATGGTGAACTCTGAGGGCTGCTGAGAGATTTCTGAAAATGACTCAGTAAGGTGAGCCTTCTGAGAATTCTCATTCTTTCTCATTTGGTAACTCAGTCCCTTCTCCCTCTTGGTATGTGTTTTTGATTTCCTTGCAGTAATCTACTCGTTTCTATGAGAAAGAATTCCCCCCACTGGGATCTGACAGCCTATTCAATGTTTTAACCACTCTCATGTTTAGAAGGTTTTTTCCCCCTTTTTATCCAGGTTTCTTAACTTGGGATCTATGAATTTGATTTTTTAAACAAATATATTTGGTAATTATATTCAATGTAATTGGTTTCCTTTGTAATTATTTATATTTTATTTTATTAATTTAGAAGCATCATTCTAGGAAAGTGTCATTAAACTTCATCAAAATGCCAAAGTTGCCCAAACAAAAATGGTTTAAGAACACCTGCTTTATATTGCTCCAAGATACACTTAATCTGTAATATCTACTCACTTGCCAAGAAAAACAGGCCTAATCCTTTTTTTTTAATGTGATAGTATCTTCCTTTCTTTCCTTTTCAATCTTAACATCTTATTTCTTCTGGTTTATCCTCCACTGAATGCATTCTAATCTAAAAGTGCATTCTCTAAAATGTAGCTCCAGAACTGAATACATCATTCTCAATGCTACCCTGGTCCTAGACTTTTAACTTAATATAGACTAGAATTGCATTGACTTTTGGACTGCTCTGTCACACTATTGAAATTGATTGAGACTGTAGTTCTGTAAAGTTTTTTAGGTCGATTTTTTAAAAAAATTTAACTGTTTTCTAGTCAACAATCTGAGTCTTTCCTTATATTCTAGATTATTAAAATGGAAATGTAGAACTTGAAATTTAAAGGATAAATGTTACCACATCTTTTCTAGCTTGAAGAAATTTTCTGGGACTACATCTTGGTTATCAAACTTCTTTTCTCAGTTTTATCTTCATAAATATCATAAAAATTATCTTTATAAATTTGATGATCTAAGTCATTGAGAATAATGTTAAACAAGCTGAGCTTGGCCAAAGGAAGAATTTCTTCCACCATCAATAAACTTTCAGATTGATATCAACCTGATTATTTAAATATACCTCAATCAGAGGAGGAAAAATGAATTTAAAGTAGGTCACATCATAAATTTTTATTTGAATATAGATTGGGCTAAGTGGTTGCTCAGATCCCTTCCAACTATGAAATTCTATAATTCTAGTAGAAGTTATTATCCTGGTGTTTTTGACTCTCTTACAGAAGTCTGCTATTTTCTATATTTCTAGGAAAACCTGGGGTTCATGTGCAAATCTCTCCATCTTGCTTTATCTCTCAAAAAATTTAATTCAGATGCTTTATTGAACTCTGGCTACATACTGTCTACAACATTCAAGGCTATCAGTCTAGTCATGTTGTCATCAAAGGAAAGGTTAGGCTGACATGACTAGTTCTTGGTGAAACCACACTGACTCCTTATGATCATTACTTTCCTTTCTTGGTGCTCATAAACCATCCCTTTAATAATATGGTCTAGAATTTTGTAGGAAATTAAATGTTCCTGGCCTCAGGTAAGAAGAATTCACTTTCTCCTGAAAGTCAGGACATTTTCACATCTCCAGCTTAGAGGAGCTTTCCTGATTTTTTTTTTATTTTTATTTTTTGTTTGGTTGTTTGTTTAAAGCTCTCTGATTGGGCAGCTCTGTGGCTAAAGAGCAGTCACATCTCTTAGGCTTTCAGTCATTTGCCTGGGTCTGGGACACTGGGGGACACTCCTCCTTTACTGTGGATTTCACACTGTTCGTTTTGGCCTTCCCAGAAACTGAGATCCTTTCCATGACATGTTGAAATATTGAAGCAGTAATAATAACAGCGTATAGTTCTGTAAAGTTTTTGAGAAACAATTTACACACACTTGTTGGACTTTCTAAATATGAGGTTTAGGGCAATTGTGACTTGCTTATTTAAGTGACCCAACTAATGTCTGAGGGAGTATTTGAATCCATTCCTTCCTGACGCCAGATCCAATACTTTTGCCTCTTTGTCCCTCTGCCATTCAGTAGGGATTTTGTGGGGCCACTTTTACATTTTAACTCTTCAAAGATTTAAAAATAATGACCATATTCTTCCCATTTCCCCATGCTTCCTCTAGCCTTCCCTTTGGTCTTAACATTCCTAATAATTTTAAATATGGCATAGATTCAGCATTTCTTTAAAAAGTGGGATGTTCCAAATTGAGCATAATTGAGCAAGAATTTATTTAGTGCCTACTACATTGCACTGAGAATGCAGAAACAGAAATGAAGATATTCTTGTGATCAGAGAGACTGCATTGTCCTTGGGTTAGCTACATAACATAACTATGTACATCTATATAATGGTAAAAAATATTCGAATTTATATGGTGTTTTAAGATTTGCAAAATGTGTAACAAATATTATTTTATCCTCACAACAAAATCTTGGGAGATAGCTTTTTTTTTTTTTTTTTTTTTTTTTTTTACATTTTACGGATGTGGTAACTGAGCAGACAGAGGTTAAGTGATTTTCCCAAGCTCACTGGGAAAAATGGCTGAGGCAGAATTTGAATTTGGTCTTCTTAGAGCCAAGTCCAGGGCAGTATTATTCACTGTGTCACCTAGCTGCCTCTGAGGTGAGAAGGCATTAGAGGCCAGAGGGGATTGGTTCATTTATTTGGTATCATTTGAAATGAAGCTAGGGATTGTATGAAGTGGAGGTAAAGAGAGTATGCAGCTTATGCAAATGCAAGGAAATGGATGATGGAATTACATGTATGATGAATCATATGAAGGTCTGTTTGCTTAGGCTGTAGTATATGTGAGGGGGAATAATATATATAAATTTGGAAAAGTAGACTAGGGTGAAGTAATGAAGGACTTTACATGATAAATAATGTATTTTATGTTTGATCCTTGAAGCAGGGAGTCACAGTTTATTGAGCACCAGATGAGACTTATGCTTTAGGAAAATCACACTGATACTTTTGAATGGTTGTCAACTGTGTCAGAAAAGAATTGGAGCTGGGAGAGATTTGGAAGATAGTGATCAATGAGGAGATTTTTGAAATAGTCTGAGGGGGAAGGAGATGAAGGTTTGAATTAAAAGTAGTAACTTTAAGTGAAGAGAAGAGTCAAATCATCATGGAGGCACAACTGGGATTTGACAAATGATTGGAATGAGAAGTCCAGGATGACATAGATTATGAACTTGAATGACTTGAAGAATGGCGTTGCTCTCAGCAAAAATAGGGAAGTTTGGAAGAGAGGTGAGTTTTGGAGGAAAGAGCCTTGTTCTGGAGATGAGATTGCTATAATCTTGATTCCTATAAACTTGTTTGAGATTCCTATAACAACAACAACAACAACAATAGCATTTATATAATGAGAATGTTCTATGGTTTGGAAAGTACTTTATCATCTCATTTGATTCTGACAACACATGTTGTGATGTATGTTATCCCCATTTTACAGATAAGATAAAGCTTAGATTAAATAACTTGCCTGGACTCACACAACCACATAGATGTGATTTGAACTCAGTGTACTAACTCCATGTACAATCCTCTTATCTACTATGTCCCTATAGCCATTGGAAATGTCTAATAAGCATTTTGTGACATGGGATTAGAGCTCAGGAGGGAGACCAGAACTGGATACATAGATCTGAGGGTCATCAGCAGAGAGATGATAATTAAACTCCTGGTTGCTATGGAGGCCAATAAGAAAGAGTATATAGAGAGCAGAGAATATGTACAATCTAGGATTTTACCAATGACTAATATCAAATTCCCTACACAATCCTCTTCATTTTTTTTTGAAAATTGGTCCATTTGTCTATTTGTGACCTTGTTGCATCTTTCACATGCTTCATGATTTTTCCTGACTCAGAAGTCACATTCATAAATTCTTTCAGTACCCTGGAGATATAGATTACTTGGAAATTGGTCAAGTGACCAACAAGTGGACATACTGGAAGAGCTGAATTATATCATTTTTTTTGACATTCTTGCTACAAACAAAATCTGAAAGAAGGCAATTGCAGCTAAATGAAAGAAACCTCCTTGAAGAGATAAGAAAAAGTCAATGAATTTGGTTGTATGCCCAAAGGCAACAACATCATTAAAAGCCATTAATATTTACTTCATGGTATATTTTGTTATTGTATATTACTTGACTAATGACAAATATTTGTCAAAAGATTAGCATGAAAATAATGTTAAGGAATGCATCAAGAGATCGTATATAATTATTAATATGTCTACTCTCAGTTATTTAAAAAACTTTGAATCGTGTTTCTATACACGAATTGAGAACATCATTAATGAGAAAAAACCATTTTGATAAGTGATAATCAATAATAGAACATATCTTTACTGGTTTAAAATTTACTGAAAGATGTAGAGAATATATGATCATATTGAACTTATTATTTGTCAGTGATGAAAAAAGATCTAAGCAAAATTCTAATCTCACACTTTCTCTCCCATTCATATGTTAAAATAAAGATTTCTTAAAATAAATGACAGAAATAATCTTTCTCAGTGACCACAGGTGTTCATCATGTTGGTTCAGATTAAAACAGCTAAACATAAATTAAACAGTAGAACCTTTTGATAGTTTGATTGTTGTCCTTCATGCTTAAAAAGGACCAGAAGACATTGGTATCAAGGTACTGTGTATCTGACCTGTGGCTGATTAGAAGAATATGAGTTCAGAAGGCTCTACCATAGGTTGAGCACAAATAGGTCATATGAACATTTGGAGGGGAGATGTCTCTAAATTTGTACATCTTACCTGTCTTTTGAGTTACTGCAATTCTACTCATAGAACACATCTTGGATGTGGGCACATCATGCTGGTGGCCTTGTGTCTTGCCTCATAATCAGTTCCATGATTCTTCATAGAGACCTTGAGAGTGGCTTTGCATCTCTTTTTCTGACCCCCAATGTAGTTATAGTTATACTTAGAGTTATTTTAGTTATAGTTTAGTTTAGTTATAGTCAGTAGTTATTTTAGACAAAAGTATGTTTAACCTTCAGTTTCTTACCATGGCACTGGTAGCTGCATACAACAATATGCTCAGCATACAGTCAGTTTGATAGAGAAGACCTCTTCGCTTCCACTTTCCTTTGGGGCCTCCCAATCACTGAGTGAGCTCTAGGAGTTCACGTTTCTACCATATTATTATGTGTACCTTCTTGGAAAGTATAACTAGCAAGGTAAGTGAACTTATGCACAGCATTCAAAAATCTTTCCATTTTCTTTAGCTGATGGTTCTATGTGTTTTGGTGTGGTATTGGCTAGTAGAGAAACCTGTATTTTCTTTGTTGTTAATTGTTAAACCAAAATGAGTACAAATGGCAGACAATCGACCCATACTCTGTTGCTTCTCGGCTTTAGAAGCTACATTGAGGGCACAATCATCTGTGAACAAAAAGTTGAGCCCCTACTCTCCCTCCTTGGCTGGTAGCCTTTTCAAGTTAAATAATTTACCATCAGGTGTGGCAGTGCCATATTCATCCTGATTAAAGGCCAACATTCACTGAAAACATTTTGCTATAAAGCATGGGAGCAGGCAGACAGCCCTGCTTCATTCCATTGAGACTGGGAAGGTTCAAGAATATTGTCTATTATCCAGAATATTGCAAACACAGCGGCATCAGGAAAATGTATGTTTGGAATAAAAGATGGCCATGAGATGTTAGGTGATCAGTCAGAGTTATTTTACTGATACTCTCTCAGTGTCAGGAGAAAAAGGGGACACTTCAGAATGTTGAATGGATTCCCTGTAGTGCACATAAATGGGGTGAACAAAAATGCAGGAAATGAGAATGCATGGGAGAGTTGCAGTATGCATTGATGAGGGAAAACACCAAATCATTGAGATATAAAGATCCATTTGAGGGTTGGGAGTATTCATCTTCCATTAGCTGCCTTCTCTATATGTCTGATAATTTCTTTAGACAACTCTTCCATTTTGTCTTATTGGAATTACTTCTGTTTGTCTTGACTGATATCTTTTGTAGAATTTTAAACCATGGGATCATCCAGATAGAAATGTGTTACACGACTACCATATGCTAGACACTAATGCTGGAAATAAAAAGGTAAAAATCATATAGATTTCAAAGAACTTTCTATTGAGAAAGAATATACATACACACACACACACACACACACACAAATTAAATGCAATGTGACTTTGTAGGGGAGAGATTACTTTACTTTTGCATTAAGTTAAATTTTAAAGGAAAATACGTATTCCTAGAGGCAAAAGTATGGTGTGTGATCATTTTCAGCATAGCAGATAGCCAGAGTAAAGATTTGAAGATAAGAGATGGAATGTCATGAGGGCTGACAAGTCATCAGTATGGCTAGGATGTTATGTGTGTCATAGGAAGTAACTTGTCAGATGCCTAAAAAGGTAGGATGGGGCCAGGTTGCAGTGAATTTTAAATGACAAAAGAAGGAGCTTATATTGAATCCTTGAGTCAGTAGTAGCCACTGTACTACATAGAAGGCTGACTTGAGAAAAAGGAAATCTCTTTGCCAGTTATGTGAGAGAAGATTGGGAGGAAGTGATTTATGACAAGAAGATTAATTAGGATGCTGTTGTAATAGGAAAGGCAAGAGTTGATATTGAATAGGTGGTTTTGATAGAGAAAAGGGGGTTATATCTGAGTGCTGTGGACAGAGATTTAATAACTAATTTGATATATGTGGTGAATAAGTGAGGATGACACAAAAGGTGCAAACTGAGTGATTGGAAAGTGGGGGCATACTTTGCAGAACTTGGTAAATTTAGAAGGGATGAGTTCTCTTTAGAATATGTTGAATGTGAGCTATAAATGAGTTAACTGATGTAAAATTTCCTTTAAGGAATTAGTGATATAGAACTGAGGAAAGTGACCAAGACCATAGATTTGGGAGTCATTTGCAGAGCTGACAGTGAAACCATTGACTGATGTAGTCATTTAGAGAGTGTGATGTGTACAATGGTCTAATCAAAGCAGACTGAGAAGCAGTTAGGTAGGAGGAAATCCAAGAGAGTATCTCAGAAAAGGAGAGAATATTCAAGAGAGGTTGGTAAGTGGAATTATATGCCACAAAAGAACAAAACAATAAGGACTTAGAAAAGCCATTAGATTGTGCAATTAAGAGATGATTGGTGATGTTAGAGAAAGCATTTTTAGATGGGAGATGAGGTTGGGAGCCAGATTGCTGAGGGTTTAGATTGGAGTGAGAGGAAGCAGAGGCAATGAATAGATAACTTTAAGAGTTTCACTGACCAAGGGAGGAGTGATGTAAAAGACAATAACCAGCAGGCATGCATGGATTGATTGAAAGTTGTTTGGTTTTTTTGAGATATGAGGAATATTTGGATTAAGTAAGGAACTAGTAGATGAGGGGAGATGGAGACAAGAGTGAGAAGTAGGGATCAATAGTGGAAGCAACCTGCTGGAGAAGAAGGGAGGGGATAGGAACAGATAGAAGGAAGGGCTTTTTTCTGGAAATTAAGACCACTTCTTTGTCAGAAATTGGAATAAAAGAGAAAATAGTGAAGGAAGAAACCAAGGAGTTGTTAAATGAGAAAGAAGTGAAAAGAGGGAGCTTCAGAAGAATGGCCTCCATTTTCTTGGGAAAATGTTAAATGAGGTCTCTTGCTGAGAGGGTGAAGGCAGTAGTGCTGTTTTTAAGGGGAGAAGAGAAGGTTAAAGAATCAGGGAGGAATACAAGGATTGCTCTTTTTCATTCAGAGCTTATTTGATATTGAATATTTAACATAACTTACTTCACATACAAAATTGGTTGCCAGATCTTGCAGTTTCTACCTCCACTTCCCTCCCATAAACCCCCTTCCCTCTATTTGTGAAAGCACCTGATTACAAGATCATTATCTCTTAGAAAAGCCTCCTAATTGATCCCTTTGCCCTAAGCATTCCTTCTTCCCAATCTATGCTTCACATGGTTACCAATTTTCTTGAATTTTTTTGAATACTACATTCACTTTTCATTTAGTTATTTATTTTTATTAAAGATTTTATTTATTTTGAGTTTTACAATTTCCCCTAATCTTACTTCCCTCCCCCCACCCCACCCCCACAGAAGGCAATTTGTCAGTCTTTGCATTGTTTCCATAGTATACATTGATCCAAATTGAGTGTGATGAGAGAAAAATCATATCCTTAAGGAAGAAACATAAAGTATAAGAGAGCAAAATCAGACAATAAGATAATCAGGGTTTTTTTTTCCCCAAATTTAAGGTAATAGTCCTTGGTCTTTGTTCAAACTCCACAGTTCTTTCTCTGGTTACAGATGGTATTCTCCATTGCAGACAGCCCCAAACTGTTCCTGATTGTTGCACTGATAGAATTAGCAAGTCCATCAAGGTTGATCATCACCCCCCCCATGTTGCTGTTAGGGTGTACAATGTTTTTCTGGTTCGGCTCATCTCACTCAGCATCAGTTCATGCAAATCCCTCCAGGATTCCCTGAAATCCCATCCCTCCTGGTTTCTAATAGAACAATAGTGTTCCGTGACATACATATACCACAGTTTGCTAAGCCATTCTCCAGTTGAAGGACATTTACTGGATTTCCAATTCCCAAAGAAATTTTCCAGAAACTCAGATCTGGTCATGTCATCCCTTACTTAGTAAACACCAATGACTACCTGCCAATCAGCACAGTTATGTAACTTTCTCCAGTTTTGTTGAGCAGCATATTTGTGGAAACCAATGAGGAGTATAGTGGCATTAATTCAGGATAGAATTCGGCAAAACATGAATATTAATAGGACCGAGAGTAAAGGATTTGAAAGTAGAGTTGAAGTGATTCACAGGTGGGATGAGATGTGGAAAGAAAGAAATTGTACTGGGGAGCTTGAACTTATTTGTGAACTTGAAGACCAAGTTTAGGAGTAATAAGCATCAGGAAAAGATGGAATCATAGATGGTGATAAACTAAAAGAATGAATACTTGTGGGTGGTGGCATGATGAAGATGTGGCCATCTTGTGTTTAAGGTGGATCCTCAGAGTCAAGGAGATCGAAGAATTGAGAGAATAGTGTGTTTGAAGGAACTTCAACATGCATGTTATAAAGTCTCCTAGTAATGAGGGTAGCAATTGTGGTGGTGAGGGAAACTGTGATCCAAGAAAGAATGTATTGGGATCAGTAGATAACAACCACCAAGATCTGGAAAATTTGGATAATGTGAGAGAGGAGGAGAGAGAGGTTGCTGAGTAATGAAGGTAGAGGTAAAGTCTAGAAGTAGAAATGAAAAATGAGAACTATTCTGACTCTACTGTAGGACTACTGAGTTGGGGATATGAGTGAAGGTGCAACCAGGCCTGGGGATAAAGGGATCCTTCACCCTCTTGCAGAGAGGGTCTAGGGAATCCAGGTCTGGGTATGTGTCTACTATTTTTTTGATTTTGTGAAATCTGCTGTCCTAAAATGTAGGGTATATGTCAAATTCTGTCTAGTTTTCTTTTCTTCTTTATCATGAACATATATTCACATTCAGAGTTCCCTTTTTCTTTTAACTTATCAACTGTTTTTATGCTAAAAAGAGCATTTTATATATTCAGGATGAATAAAATGAAAATTATATGTAAAACCAAATGATTGTAAATTTTAAAGCCTTTTTATCTGTTCTTTCTTCTGAACTCCCTTCTCCACTATACATTTAAGAAATGTTATGATAGTTCTCTTTTTAATTTTTATTATTTTCCTTTTTTTCCTCAAGTTTTTGCAAGGCAGTGGGGTTAAGTGACTTGCCCAAAGCCACACAGCTAGGCAATTATTAAGTGTTTGAGACTGGATTTGAATCCAGGTACTCCTGACTCCAGGGACCGGTGCTCTATCCACTGCGCCACCTAGGCGCCCCCTATTTTTTCCTTTTAAGAAAGATTTTGTTTATTTTGAGTTTTACAATTTCCCCCCATTTTTGATTCCCACCTCCAAGAAGGCATTCTGTTGTTTTTACATTGGTTCCATGTTGTATACATTGATCTCAGTTGAGTGATGACAGAGAAATCATATCCATAAGGAAGAAAAATAAAGTATGAGATGGTAAAATTACATAATATATAACGTTTTTCTTTCTAATTTGATGGTAATAGTCTTTGGTCTTCATTCAAAGTCCATAATTCTTTCTCAGGATACAGATGGTATTCTCCATTGCAGATAGCCCCAAACTGTCCCTGGTTGTTGTACTGAAGGGACGACCAAGTCCATCAAGATTGATCATCACCCCCATGTTGGATAGCCCTCTTTTTTAAATGATCCCCTCCACTTCCCATTAAAAAATGGAAAGAAAAAGTAAAAAACAACAACCTTAGAGCAAATGAAGCAATTCAAGATCCATCCCAGCAGCCATGTCCAAACATGTATATCTTTTTCTGCATTTTGTATCTGTTTGTTCTCTGTCGGGATTTGCTTTCATCCAAAGTTCTCTGCTAACATGGTTGGTCGTAGCATTGATCCAAATTCTTAACTCTTCCGAGGTTTTTCTTTACAGGGTTGCCTTCCCTACATAAACTTCTCCCCTTGTTCTACTTACTGCTCTCTGGATCAGTTCATACTACCCAGAATGCTCTGAAATTTCCTTTTTTGAGTCAGCTAGATAGTATAGTGGTGGAATGCTGGGCCTAGAGTCAGGGAGATATGAATTCAAATCTGGAATTAGACATTTTCAAGTACTTGAGTAAATCACTTAATTTCCATCAACTTTAGTTTCCTCAGTTGTAAAGTGGGGATAGTAATTCTATACAATTCCCAAGGTATTGTGAGGATCTGATGAGATTATACTTGTAAAGTACATTGTTCAGAGTCTTACCTAGTAGATATTAAATGTATGCTTATTTCCTTCCATAGCAATTTTTTCAGTGCAATAATATTCCTTCATAAACTATACTGTGTTCATCTATTCCCCAGTTGATATTCATCTCATTAATTTCCTTCCTTTTCTTTGTGATTATCTTTTTTCCCTCTTTAATCCCTCCTCCATCTTTACGATAAGGAAATTTGCTTTGCTTGGGACTTCCTGGATATTATCTTCCCTCTTAAATACTCCAATCCTTTCAACAACCAGATCTTCTAACTGACTAACCTCTTGGGCAGTTTGGGGGTGGAAAAATTCACCAATTGTGGTTTCTTGTTGCTTAGTTGCTCCTTAGTTGATCTGGCAAATACGTCAGGATTTTGCTAACTTAAGTAGGTGGATGCTGGTGGCCAGTCTCTGATTCAAGTGACCATCTAGAATGGAAGCGTTCCCTTCATTTCTTCTTGTTTTAGTTTTTTTAGTTGTGTGTGTGTGTGTGTGTGTGTGTGTGTTTGCAAGGCAATGGGGTTAAGTGGCTTGCTTAAGGCCACACAGCTAGGTAATTAGTAAGTGTCTGAGATCAGATTTGAACTCAGGTACTCCTGACTCCAGGGCTGGTGCTTTATCCACTGAGCCACCTAGCCATCCCCCTTCATTTCTTCTTAAGCAGTCAGGACAAGAATTGGTTTCAGAAGTTTTTCCTGGTGACTTTTGAGGAAATTACCATCTATTACAATAAGCCAAGAAACTTATTAACTATTCTGTTTTTGGTAGAGAGTTTATCACTACTATGGCACTAAACCCTAGTGCCAGTCCTTGTGTTGCATTTCCTGAATTCCTTATTTTTAATTCTTTCTTTTCAGGAGATCAGAGCATTTCCCACAACAATAAAGCAAATATTTATGTTTCCATTTATCTTTATTCAAATGCACTTCATCATATTTCCCTCTTTTGACTCTTGGATTTTTTTTCACAAAGTCATATGCAATATAAAATGCTATATATTCCCACTCCTAAGCCTCCATTGCAATCTATAAGTTACTAGACCTTTCCACCTGTTTTCCCAGGTTACAGCTATTGTTTGATAACTTGTGTGTATGTGTATAGCTTTGCAAGACTCAGGATATATGTGTGTATTTTACATGCATATACATATGCTTATACATGCATAAATATATCCCCATGTATATGCGTGTGTGTATGTGTATTCAAGTAGTTAGATGGTTCACTGGATAGAGCTTAGAAGACTTGAGTTCAAATCCAGCTTCAGACATTTAATTTGCTGTGTGATCCTAGGCAAGTCATTAATCTCTGTTTGCCTTAATCCACTAGATAAGGAAATGACAAACCACTCCAATACCTGTTCCAAGAAAATCCCATGGACAATACTGGCATGCTGTGGTCCACAGGGTCACAAAGAGCTGGATACGACTGAATAATAAAAACGTGTGTGTGTGTGTGTGTGTGTGTGTGTGTGTGTGTGTGTGTGTAAAATTTTTTAAACTAGCCCTTGGTAGGGATATTATATTTCTGGCCTGGAACCCATCATTGTTATATTCTGAATTGTAACCCAAATACCCAAATTCCCATTCTCAGATACTTTTTTTATTATGAAATATTTTATTTCCCCAAAGATAAGATACATTGAGAGAGATAGCATGACTTAGTGAAGAGAAGTGTAACCTGGGATCAAATCCTGCCTTTGACAAATATTATTAGCTGAATGGTTCTGGACTAGTGACCCTTTCAATTGCCACAAAGTATCTCTCTCTCTCTTTTTTTGATTTATTTATTTTCACATTATTGCATTAATTTTGTTAAAGTAAACATAACCCCCCCCCAAAAAAAGAAAGAGAAACCTCAAGAGAAATGAAGTGGAAAAAAAAGTGTACTACAGTTTGTGTTCAGATTCCATCAGCTCTGTCTCTGGGATGAGTTGCTTTTTTTTTTTTTTTTTTTTTAGATTTTTGCAAGGCAATGGGGTTAAGTGACTTGCCCAAGGTCACATGGCTAGGTAATTGTTAAGTGTCCGAGGTCGGATTTGAACTTTGGCACTCCTGACTCCAGGG
Source organism: Macrotis lagotis (assembly GCF_037893015.1). Taxonomy (NCBI): domain Eukaryota; kingdom Metazoa; phylum Chordata; class Mammalia; order Peramelemorphia; family Peramelidae; genus Macrotis; species Macrotis lagotis. Next base: position 451,407,836 of record NC_133658.1, read on the forward strand.
CCAGTGCTCTATCCACTGTGCTACCTAGCTGCCCCGAGTTGCTTTCTTTATCCTAAGTCCATCAGAGAAGTTGCTTCAATAGCTTTTCCCAGGGTTGCTTTTGTGGACCATCCCCTCCCATTCTGTTCCTCCCCATCCCCATTTATTCTGTTCTCTCTTTCCTTTCACCTTCTCCCTTCTCCAGTGTGTTGTATCAGATGCTTTCTTCTTTTTTTTATAATTTAATATTTATTCTCATTTTGTACAAATAATGTTTTTTATACACTAATAAAATATTCTTGTTTAAGAGTAAACAAAATAACCCCCTCACCCAAAAAAATATAGACTTGCTTGAGCGATAAAGTAAAGGGGAGAGAAGAAAATTAAAATAAAAATAAAAAAAAGTAATAATTGTAGGTATGTCCAGGTGGCGCAATGGATGGAGCACCAGCCCTGGAGCCATGAGCACCCAAGCCCACATCTGGCCACATACACCCAACAATCACCCAGCTGTGTGACATGCAAGCCACCCCAACCCCACTGCCCTGCAAAAACCAAAAAAGAAAAAGAAAAAAAACACCAAAATAAAATAAAATAGTAATAATAGGCGTGGCTAGGTGGCAGACAGAGCATTGGCCCTTGAGCCCAGAGCACCTGGGTCCAAATCCAGCCTCAGACACCCAACGATCACCCTGCTATGCGGCCCCAGGCAGGCCACACAGCCCCATTTGCCCTGCACCCCCAAAATAATAATAATAATAATAAGCAATAATCGTAACCATAATAATAATAATTGTGCTTCATTCTGTGCTCCAACACCACCAACTCTGTCACGGGTGGATTACATTCTTTATGATAAGTCCTTCACAAAAGTTATTTCCATATTTTTCCACCGTTGCCATTGCTGATAACAACTCCCTCCTTTCTTATTTCTCCACTACCATGTACATTTTCTCTCTTCTTTCACTCCGACTCTGCTGTAGGGTAGCTGAATGGCGCAGCAGACAGATCTCTGGCCCTGGGGCCAAGAGGCCCCGAGCCCCCATACCACCCCTTAGGCCCTGCATTCACCTGGCTCTATGGTCCCGGACAGGCCATCCAATCCCAGCCCCTTACAAGAAGTAAAAAAGAAAATATGTTATATCTGACCACTGTACCCCCATGGTCCATCCTCTCCTCCATCACTCACATCCCCCCCTTCCCCCTGTCCATCCCCTTACTCCAGATGTCTATACCCCATTGAGTATATATGCTGTTTCCTCTGATGAAACCAAAGGTTCCCTCATTTCCCCCTTGCCTCCCCCCTTCCATATCATTGCAATAGCTCATTGTAATAAAGAAAAATCTTATTATATGAAATATCTTAGTCTATTCCTCCTCTCCTTTTTCTTTCTCCCATTACATTTCCCTTTTATCTAATGACTCCATTTTTACACCACAATATATCTTCAAATTTAGTTTTCTCCTGTGCTTTATAAAAGCTCCCTCTACCTGCTCTATTAACTGAGAAGGTTCTTATGAGTATTATCAATGTCATTTTTCTGTACAGAATACATGTAGTTCATCATCATTAAGTCCCTCATATTTTCCCCTTCTCCTCCACTCTCTGTGCTTCACCTGAGTCCTGTATTTGAAGATAAACCTTCTGTTCAGCTCTGGCCATTCCAACAGGAACATTTGAAATTCCCCTGGTTCATTCAAAGTCCATCTTTTTCCCTGGAAGAGGACATTCAGCCTTGCTGGGTAGTTCATTCTTGGCTGCATTCTAAGCTCTTTTGCCTTCCCGTATATTCCAAGCCGTTATGGGCTTTTAATGTAGCTGCTGCTAAGTCCTATGAGATCCTGACTGTAGCTCCACGATATTTGAACTGTGTCCTTCTGGCTGCTTGTAATATTTTCTCTTTGGCTTGGGAGTTCTGGAACTTGGCTATGATATTCCTGGGGGTTGGTTTTTTGGGATCTCTTTCTCAGGGGGATCGGTGGATTCTCTCCATTTCTATTTTGCCCTCTGCTTCTAGGATATCAGGGCAATTTTCCTGTAGTAATTCTTTGAAAATAATGTCAAGGCTCTTTTCCTGATCATGACTTTCAGGTATTCCAATAATTTTTAGATTATCTTTCCTAAGTCTGTTTTCCATATCAGTTGTATTTTCATTGACATGTTTCACATTTTCTTCTAATTTTTCATTCTTTTGGTTTTGAAATATTGAGTCCTGATTTCTCGTAAATTCATCTATTTCCCCAAGTTCTATTCTTTGAGGAATTTGTTTTCCTCAGAGAGCTTTCTTATCTCTTTTTCCATCTGGCCAATTCTGCTTTTTAAAGCATTCTTCTCCTCAACTTTTTGAACTGTTTTATCCATTTGACCTAAGCTGGTTTTTAGCATGCTGTTTTCTTTAGTATTTTTTTTTTGGATTTCCTTGACTAAGCTGCTGACTTCATTTTCATGTTTTTCCTGCATCTCTCACATTTCTTTTGCCAATTTTTCTTCTAACTGCCTCATTTGATTTTCAAAGTCTTTTTTGAGCTCTGTCATAGCCTGAGCCCAGTTTCTGTTTTTCTTGGAGTCTTTAGATGCATGAGCTTGTGCTTCCTCATCTTCAGACTGAGTATTTTGATCCTTCTTGGGCTCATATGCAAAATATTTCTCAATGGTGTTCCTCTTTTTTCTCTGCTTGCTCATTTTCCCAGCCTTTTGGGGTGCTTCCTGAGCTTTTGGGACACTCCCACAAGGGTCTCAGTGTGTGAGGTTCTGTTCTCCCTCCTGGTCTGTGAATGACCATAAGCGTCCCCCTCTGCCACGGGGCTGAAGTGGGGGGGCTGCTGTTCTATTGGGGGGGGCTAGACTGCAATCAGGATCTGAATGTGGTCAGAGCCCCAGAGTCCTGTTCCAGGGGCAGAGGAAAGAGCTCCACAGTCTCTTCAATCCCCTCCCTAGGTTCAATGGGCTCATGCCCTGGGGGCTCTGCCTGCTTCTGTTTCCTGGATCTGGGCTGCCACAAGACCACATCGCCAGCTGTGTGCCCTGAAGGCTGGGCTCCACGTGCTCGCTCTGGAAGAGGTCCCCCACTGTTCCCCCAGGTTGTACTCAGTGCTCCCTGGGGTGTAGCTCAGGAGACTCCCCGCTGCTGTGAGCAATGGCTCTCAGCGCCCTGGGGCTGCCTCCTGGAGGCTGAAGTTTTTTCTGCTCTGGTGGGCCACCCTTCCGGCGGGCTGCCCCTCTGACCCAGGGAGCAGAGCCTTTCTGCTCTTTTCCAGGTTATCTTGAGTAGGAGAACTGCCTCACTGGGTCCCTTTGTGGGTTCTGTCTCTCGAAAGTTTAGTTAGAGTCCTTAGTTTATAAATTTTATGAGAGAGCGCTTAAGAGATGTTCCTCTCTTGTTGCCATCTTGACTCCACCCACAGATGCTTTTCTTCTTAACCGGGTCTTCAAATCTAATTTTCTTTTTCCCATGTTTTTGGTTTCTTATTTAGGCCTTAATAATCCCTGGCATTTATCTTGGGAGACTCCTTGTCCCATCTCAAGGCCCCTTTCTGAGGGTCATCCAGGTAGTAAGGCTGAGACAGCTGGGATTCAGAATGGTCCTTCCAGACTGCAAGACCAGTAGTCTCTGGCCCCACCTGGGTTTCCCTTCAGCACCCCATTTAGGGCTGCCTTCTCAGCAGGAAGTCACTAGCTTTCCCTTTGTCTTTCTTCTTCATCTGATCCTGATGGCGTGAGGATGATCTCCTTGTGTTGCTGTGGAGCACCAGAAGCTGCTTCCCACCTAGAGGTTCCAGATCTTACCTCAACAAACCTATTTCTAGCTCGAAACATGCAGTAATCTTTATTCTCTTTCTTGTTACCTTCTTTTAACCTTCCAACTTCTCAAAATTCCTTCTTACTTTTCCAGATCCTTTTTGTCTTTTGATTGTAAACTGAGGACCCCATACCTTTTTTTCAAGGATTATTTTCTTCTCCTGATGATTATAATATTTATAATATGGTTTGGAGAAGCAGCCTTGAAGTCAGAAAGACCTGTATTCAAGTCCCCATTTGAGATCCTTACTGACTCTATAGTCCACGTAACACTTTCGTGTTCTAAGTATCTGCTAAGACTAGGATGCAGAGAAAGTGTTGACCTGCACTGGTAGAAGTGATTTCCTCATCTGGTTTCCTAAATCATTAAAATTGCAAGGATGTCCTATTTTTTCCCCTATCCCATTATACTTTAATGTTCACAAAACGCCTTTACAATTCTCTGAGGTTACATACGATAAATATACAATTGAAAGTTGAGGAAATCAAAACTTCGATTCTGAGTGACCCATAATTGGACAGACAGTGAATTTCTGAAACAGGATTTGAAACCAAGTCTTCTAATTCTAGGGCCAAGAGGCTTTCCTCTCTATCCTTTCCCTATTCTTTGGCATTAGTGAGATCATTAAACCCTTGACCCTGTAATGCTTTCTCAGGCAATTTTAACTCTGTTCTGATTTCCCTTTCCTTCCATTCTTTTTTTTTCTTTCTTTTTTTTTTTTAGATTTTGCAAGGCAATGGGGTTAAGTGGCTTGCCCAAGGCCACATGGCTAGGTAATTATTAAGTGTCTGAGGTTGAATTTGAACCCAGGTACTCCTGACTCCAAGGCTGGTGCTCTATCCATTGCGCCACCTAGCCACCTCCCCTTCCATTCTAATTTCAGCCTAATACTAGATATCACCATACTAAGGCATTCTATACTCTTGAATCCCTCACCCTTTATCATCTTGAGGCTTATCTCTTGCCAGACTTGAGCCCTGGGTTACTTAGTCCCTCAAATCCTCCATTAGAGCTGGAGGAAGTCACACAATATATCGACTGGGTACATAATAAATTCTTATTAATCCAACTTCAGCTGCACCAAGTCAGTCCTATTAATCCTTCCTAATTGATTCCCTGTCTCACTTTCTATAAAATTTTCAAGTCTTCCACGCCACTCCTGTCCCTCTTTCTCAGCCGAGTATTTCATCACTTACTTTGCCAAGAAAATTACTGCCACTCTCCTCAAGCTCCCTCTTTTCTCCTTTCCTTCACCTTAAAATCCTTTGATATGATCACCCACTCTCTCCTCCTTTATCCCACTTTCTGACTTCTGCAAAGAATTTCCAAGCCCAGTGTACTATTGATTCCCATCACTTCCTATTTCTATTCCATTTTCAACCTCTTCACAACCTCTTTCTAATCTGCAACCTCATTCTCTCTACTGATTTCTTCCTTACTCCCTTCAAACATTCCAGAGTTGTCTCTATCCTTAGATAACTTTTCTTAGCCCCAACCACATTCTCCAGCTATTATCCTATATCTTTTCTTCCTTTCTCAGATATACTCCTAGAAACAGCTATTCATACATTCTCTCCTCTTAATCCCTTGCAGTTGACTTTCAGACTCATCACACAGTGGAATTACTTTTTCCAGTTACTGATGATTTCTTAAATTAACACATTGCCAAATCTAGTATTTTAAATAAGTCCTCATCTTTTTTTCTCTCTCACATTTGTAACTATAGATTAACTTGTTCTCTCCTTTCTTTGTTTCGATTTTCTTCTTATTTAACCACTCCTTAGTCTTTTTTGCTAGTTCATCAGTCAATTGCATAGAAAGAATGATTTATGACATCCTCTGCCCAAAGTTTTGTCCTTGGCCCCTACTTTTTTTCTTTTTCTTCTCTCTCAATGACCTTATTAGCTCCCCTGGGTTTACTTATCTCTATGCAAATGACTCATGGATTTATATATTTGGCGCCAGTCTCTCTCCTGAGCCTCAGTCCTATGCCATCAATTATTTCAAATTGAGTATCTTAGAGACTCTTAAACTCAAATGTCTAAAACTAAATTCCTTTTCTTTCCTTCCTCAAAATCTCTTTCAAATTCCCTATTTGTGGGAAAACATTGCCCTTCTTCAGTCTTTCAGGTTTGTAACCTGGGAATTATTCTTGACTCTTCATTTTCTCTTATGTATATTCATTCCGTTGCCATATTTTACTCCCTCTACCACAAGGCTTGCATCTGACCACTTTTCTTTAGTCAAACAACCTTCTTCAGGACCTGATCACCTCTTATCTACATTATTCCAACTGTCTCCTTATTGACCTCTCTACCTTAAGTCAGTTCATTCTCCACTGCTGCTAAATTGATTTTCCTTCCTCATGGATATAGCCATTTCATTCCTATACGAATAAAATCAACTTCTCTGTTGAGCCTTTAAAACCTTGCAACCTGGGGCCCAGTTTGCCTCTGCACACTCTGCAATCCAATCAAACTGAACTCCCACTGCTTCATCTCTCTACTTTGAACCTTTGCATTGACTGTCCCCCCAGGCTGGAAGGTAATCTCTCTCTTGCTTCAGGATAGCTCCAGTGTCACCTATACAAAAACTTTTTCCTGAACTTTTCATCCTTGTAGTTAAAAAAGTTTTGTATTTATTTGTTTTGTCTGGATTACTTGGTATGCACTTATTCATGTAGCCATCTCCATCTATAGAAGAAGGGTTAGGGATTCTTCCATTTGTTGTATTTGTGTCCAGTGCCTAGACATTATAGATACTTATTTGACCATGATAAGTAAACTGGAGAAAATATTCCTTGAAATCCTGTGCCTCCCCTTTTAGTAGGTCTAGCAGACCTCCTTGTACTTTGTTGGAAGTTACTTGGCTTTGATAGACAAACATCTCACATTTTTTGCAGGTCCCTGCAAGATCCTTCTTGTTCTCCAAACTTGTTGGGCCTGGGGATAGTAATGCTTACATGATATATTTCATAGAGTTGTTATAAAGAAGGTCCTTTAAGGCTTACAAAACATGCTATAAAGTGAGAATGTCATTATTAATTTTGTTTTAACATAGATAATGACAGGGTGGTTAAAATAGGGAATTGAAATATTTCTTTTTATAAATAAGAAAGAAAGAGCACACCTTCTGAAATATCCAGACTGCTTGAGGCAGGAGTTTGTTCTAGAATTTGTAAGTTCATTGTGAAAGTCATAGGAAGGGATGAGAGACTACATTACCAGGAGATGGAAAAAGTGCTAGAACTAAAGTTAAGTGACTTGGGTTCACAGCCAACCTCTTTCTTTCACTTCTGGGGTATGAGAAAATCATCAGTTTTCCTAAGTGCTTTAAAAAAAATCTGTCTTCAGATCTTTGACCCCATCCAGTTGCCATTCTATCTTTTTTCCCTTTCTTTCCCAAACTTAAGAAGATGACTTAATTTCCTGTCTTCCACTTTCTCATTAGCCACTTTTTCCTGGGCTATTTTTATTTTAAATTTAAAATTTTTTTTTATAAATTCATTTAGTTATTTTTCCAATTATATATAAAGATAATCCCCCTCCCACTTTTTTCTCCCTTCACCTTTAGATAGCAAGTAATCTGATGTGGTTTTACATGATTGAACATTTTACATTTTAGTCATTCTGAAAGAAGAATCAAAACAAGAAAAAATCAGAAGGAAAAATAGTATGTTTTGATTTGCATTCAGATTATGGTTCTTGCTCTAAATGTGAATGTTATTTTCCATCATAGATTTTTAAAAATTGTCTTTTATTGCTGTATTTCTGAGAAGAGCCAAGTCTATCACAACTGATAATTGCACAATGTTGTTACAATGTGCAGTGTTTTCTGGTTCTGCTTGCTTCACTCAGCATTAGTTCATGTAAATCTTTCCAGGTTTTTCTGAAATCTTATCTGCCTCTCATTTCTTACAGGATAACAATATTCCATTATATTCATATACCACATCTTGTTTGGCCATTCATCAAATGATGGGCATTTCCTCAAATTCCAGTTCTTTGTTACCCTAAAGAAAAACTACCTGAAATATTCTTGTACTCCTGGGTCTTTTCCCCCTTTTTTTGTTATCTCTTATCTAGCAGTGGTATTGCTGGATCAAAGGACATGCATGTTTTTATTGACCTTTGGGTATAGTTCCAAATTGCTCTTCTGAAAGATTGGATCATTTCACAACTCCACCAATAGAGCGTTACGTGTTTTCCCACATCCCCTCCCACATTTATCATTTCCTTTTTCTGTCATATTAGCCAATCTGATAGATGTGAAGTGGCACCTCAGAGTTGTTTTAATTTGCATTTGTCTAATAGTCACTTGGAGTATTTTTTCATATGACTATAGATAGTTTTAATTTCTTAATTTCTCAACTACTGTTCTATAACTTCATTGGGGAGGGGAATGGGGGAAGAACCTAGATCTTCCTGGCTTTCATTTGCTGGGCTATCATCAGGAATATTTTAGCTGATATGAATGACTCTAAAACAGAATAGTTGCCCATCTGCTTTGGATTTCCTCATTGACTGGTTGCTACACTTAATGAAATCAAAGGTCTTGATTGAACCAAAACAAAAAAAAAGAATAGTAACTCAAATTTAAATTGAGTGAGTGATTTATGATCTTCCCCCAATAGTAGTGTGTAGAATAGTAGAAGTATTTTTAATTCTATATTTTGGGAATTAAAAAAAACCAGAGGCTTAAGTGGTGAAGTGTTAACTCTATACAACCAGCAATTCTTATGAATACAATAATCTTTTTTATCTTTATAACCCTCTGTTCCCTTAACTGTTTTTTTTTTTTTGTCTTCTTGACTTCTTAAAATGGATGGTCCCTAAGGATTGGTTATTAACTGCCTTTTTTCACCTTCCCTCACCTCTTTCTTCTTTTCAGTCTCAGTCATTCACATGGCATTATCTTGTATTTAGTTGGCTTCCAGTTATTTATCCTAATTTCTCTCTCACCTTTAGACTTAAGTCTCTACATACCTTCAGAACATATTTCCACCTCAACACTGGTTACACTGACACTTCCAAATTAAGCCCATCCAAAACAGAGCTTGCTACTTTTCTTCTTAAACTCTGATACTTTTGCTATTATAATTTTTCACTGTTTCTGTATTTCTAGTCCATCTCCTAATATCTGGTGTCTTTTCTGACATTTCTTATATGCAAGCCATCCCATATAATATGCTTCAGCCTCATTAAAATACTATTCCTCTTTTCATTGTCCTGTAAGACTATCTTTCTTATACAGTTCTGTCATTTTCTTATTCATAGGAATTAGCATACATTCATAGGAATTAGCATACATTCATAGGAAGTTCATGGTTTAGGATTTTTAGAACTGGGAAAGACCTTAGAGCTCATATACTCCAGCTCACTCATTTTTACAGATGAGGAATATGAGATCCAAAGAAGGTAAGTTATTTGCCCCAAATTATTGAGATAATAAGTAGCAGAGCCAACATTGTCAGTCAGTAAACCTTTATTTAAGTACCTTTCATTTACCAGATATTGTTCTAAGCAATGGTGATATAAAGAATGAAAAAAATGCAATCTCTCTACCCTCCCAGCAGCTCACAGTCTAACAGGGTAGATGACAAGATAACCATATAAATAAGCCAGCTATAAGTCATGTGTTATGATTCTAACATTAATGTTTTGGTTGCTTTCTCTTTGATTTCATTGGGTTCAGGTGGCTGCTCAGGTAACCCTTCATGGAGGATAGAGGCAAAATAAACTAGGTGGACAATTCACAATTTCAGCCCCTCTGGTAGCTCTGAGGTTAAGCCATGAGGATTGGAAGGATGTTGGCAAGGGGTTGGATTAGTGGATAATATTTGGGGGTTGATAGTCTTTCTTCATGTGTCTCAGGAGTCTGGACCTGCCCCTTTCACTGGATACCTGGAAAAAATGAGTAAAAAGGTGTGTAGGAGCTGTAGCAAGATACAGGTTTATTAAGCATTTTCCAGTCCACATTTGAGGACCGGTGTCTGTGACACTCATACTGTGTTTGTCCATCTTCCTATCCCACACATTCCTCTCAGATAACAACAGTGGAAGGAAGGCAAAGCCACCAGATTCTAGACTATCTCGGGTTTTGGAAAGTCCATTAATGCATAGAATTTGTCCATATTCACTGTGGGGTGGGGAGAGAAATTGATGGAGGGGGGAGGACAGCAAATTGAAGGGAGGGTCCTTTCACTAGAAACACAGATTTGTGTTCCTTTTTCCAGACTCTCTCCCAGTTGTGTGAAGGAAATTCAGGGAATAAAAACATAACAGGATGATGGCATTAATGGAAGTCAGTACAAAGGAGAAATTCATTTGGATGTCTGACTCGGGGTGGGGGGACGGGACGGACTATGGCTTACCTGAGTCAGTAGTTTGGAATAGGAAGAGGAGGGCAAACTGACAGGTTGTAGTCATGAAACATATGTAGAGTTTTCTGACTCAAGAGGCAGAGTAAAGTTTATTTTCAATTTGCAAAGATTGAGGATGAATATCAAATATCACTCAAGACACTTTATTTCTGGATTTCATTTTCTTTGACTGTAAAATAAGGATAAAAATACTTGCACTTCCTATCTCACAGGTTACTGAAGGAATGACATCATTTTATATCCTAAAGTGCTTTTTAGAGATGTGAGCTCTTCACCTTGTCCAATTGACTCTCTTGTTTTCCTGAGGGAGGAAATTAATTTTGTGGATTTTTCTCTTTCTGAGACCGTAAAGGTTGCATTTCCATCATTGCTAGCCTTTGATTTAACCCTAGAATATCATTTACTCCTATGTTGCTCTCCTCTCTTCTTCATTCATATATATATATATATATATATATATATATATATATATATATATATATATATATGTTGATTCCTTTCATGTTGTAATATAGTCCCATAAAAAAATCACTGATTTACCTGTAGATTTGCCTATGGACAGGCTCTGTCCATAGCTCTTGTCTGGCTTTCTTCACTGTTGCTTTTCTCAGATTTTAGCCTTCACCCATTTCCCTGTGTACATTTAGAAAGAAGTCTCAATGATTCTACTTCCACCTGATTCATATATTCACTTCTGTGTTTCTCTTGTTTGGAATGTTAGAAAAGGAAAACTCTTCAGACTGATTTTCTTTCTAAAAATATTTTGAACTTTTTTTTTGAACATCTCTCTCCCTTTATATGGTTCTTAAAATATGCAGAGTAAGTCATCCTGGACTGCATCTTAAGCTCTATTGATCTTTGAAACACATTATTTCATTCCCTCCTATATTTTCTAGTAGATGCAAAATGGTCTCATATTATTTGAATACCTTTCCATTTTTTTTTAGGTTTTTGCAAGGCAAATGGGGTTAAGTGGCTTGCCCAAGGCCAACAGCTAGGTAATTATTAAGTGTCTGTGACCAGATTTGAACCCAGGTACTACTGCCTCCAGGGCCAGTGCTTTATCCACTGAGCCACCCTAGCTGCCCTACCTTTCCATTTCTTTCAGGGTCTTCTTTCTCCTGATGGCTTACAGAACTTGTCTCTTAATTCAATTGTCAAATTTAATCATATTTTGTCTTGGGGTTTGCAATAATGGTTTTTTGTTTGGTTTGTTGGTTTGGAGGATATCTGTGAATTCTTTCAACTGGAATTTTTTCCCTGTTCAGAAGTTCTAGAAAGTTGTCATATTATTTCCTGCATTAATGGTGGTAAGGTTTTTTTGTCCTTTTGTGTTCTTTTGGGAGACCTACAATCCTTAGGTTGTTTCTTCAGATCCTGTTGTCAAGATCAATGTGTTTTGTTGCATAGTGAACATATTCTCTATTAATTATTTTTTTTGCTTCTCCTTTTCTAATTTGTTTCACTTATGTATATTTCCATTGCCATTTAATTATGCATTCTCTCATTTTCTTTGGTGAGGCTTGTCTTTGCAGGAACCGGTTTTTCTATGCTACTTTTTATTTTTATTGTGTAGGTCACAAATTTTCACTTCTCTTTGGAAACAGATCTGTTGTCATTTCATGTTCTCATCAAATGTTGGATTATTTTCTTTTCTTTTGCAGTATTTATTCATAGATGCCTGAACTTGTTTATTAGATCTGGAGACCTTATTTCCTTCTTTGTTACTGTCTTTTTTGTTGATTTATATATTTATGTTCAAGGTCTTTGAATTTTATTCGTCCTGAAATCTTTTATAATATCAGTCTTTTTTCCCCACTCTTATTTTTCCTACCACTCAGTTTCTAACTCTGTTCCCTTGGACATTGGTTTCTTGTGGGGTTGGCTCTCAGCCTCCTCCCACTCTGGGCAATTCATGATTCACCAAGTTAGATTTCTTCCTGGGTGATTTTTGTGTGGTCAGCTGCCAGTACCTGCATGCTGTGCTCTTTTCTTCAAGCTTGATGGAGTGCTACAAAGATTCCCTCCATCCTCCTCCCACTCCCCCCCTGCAACTACAGACCTGTCCTGGCCTGGTGACCTGTTCCACTCCTCAGTTTTCTGACCGGCACTGGCAGTGTAGAGCTTTGCAGCACGATTTGCCCCAGCACTTGCTGGTCTGGAGCTTGTAATACTGTCTTCTCCAATACTAGCAATTCAGAGCTTTGTAAGGTTAGTTCTGTAGGATTGCAACCTCTGGCAGGTTTTTGCTCTTTTAGGGTTATGGCCAAGCTGACTACAGTAGGAGCCAGTAAAAATTTTCACAGCCTCGAGATGGAGGCTCATTGTATTGGAAAAAGAGAGGGGAAAAGTTAGGATATATTGGAATTTGTTGTAAGCCTCTATCCTGTCTTTAGGTCAGCTAGTCACCTCTTGGGAGGTTTTAAGTAAGCTCAGGATTGGTTAAGTGGGTTTTTTGGTCATAGTTCTTTAAGACTTTCTTTTGGATTGCAGGTATCCTAGACAAAAGATGACTAAAGTTGTTTTATCTTTGGGGTGTGCAACTTCTATTTTGGATCAGTGTGAGAGCTTGTAAGGATCAGAAAAGAATATCTAATTCTCTTTTGTTGCTTAAGCGACCTGAAATGTCCTCTGAGTTGGACACTGCTGCCCTTTACTGTCTAGCCTCTTCTAAGATGAAATTTATCATAGAACATGAAATTTGAATTTCATTTCTTATCTATAACCTCTATGACATCAATAAGTTTCTTTCCTATTCTAGGTCTCAGTTTTTCCATTGGTAAAGTAAAGAAAGTTTTGAACTCTTCCATTACTAAATTTAGTGATCCAACAGTTTTTGAATCATCTATGTTAATCAAACAAGCTTTCTCTATGTACCAGTCTCCTCCTCTTCCCAAAGATAAACATAATCATCTTTATTGAAAAATCTATACCTGGTTTGAGAAAGAGGAAAAACCACAAGGGCTCTTTTGCTGGCATTTGAACTGACATTAGATACCTAATTTGTGTTCCAGGTATGATTCTTGCTTTTTAACCTTGGGCAAATCACTTCCCCTGGCTGAGTTTGTTTGCTCATCTATTAAATGAGGCTAATATCTGCATTATACATCTGCCTCACAGGGATATTGTGAACCAAGTGTCTTATCCAGTCAGTAAGCATTTATAAAACAGGCAATTTGCAAAACGCAAGGAGTACAGAGAAAGTCAAATAACAAAACCTGCTCTCAAGAAGCTCACAGTCTAATGGGAGTGAACATACCAAAAACTATGAACAAATAAGCTTTGTCCAAGATAATTTGGAGATGTCTCAGAAGAAAAGAACTAACATGAAAGGGATTAGGAAAAACTTCTTGCAGTGGAATTTGAAGGAGACCAGAGAAGCTGGGAGCAAAGGGGAACAGGGAGAGAAGTCCCACATCCAGAATGGGAGATTGAGTATTGTGTCTGAGGAATAGTCAGGCAGCCAGTGTCACTGTGATGCAGAGTACATAGAGGAATATCAAGTATAAGAAGTTTGGAGAAGTGGGAAGATGTGCATGAAGAACTGCAAAAGCAGAGGGATTTTATATTTGATTCTGGAGGAGTTGGGAGCTATTGGAGTTTATTGATTAGCGGAGTGACATGATCAGACCTGCACTTGTAGAATATTTGTTTGACAGTTGAATGGAGGATGAACTGGAATGAAGAGAGATGCAAGGGAAGGAAACCCACCTGCAGGCTTGTGAATTGTAAAAGCTGTGCAAATGTGAATCACTTCATACAGCAAGGATCTGTATTCCCTTGGGGTGGATCCTTCCTCCACTAAATGTAGATTACAAACCCTATTTTAACTTAGTGGATAGTCTTTTGGAATAATCAGAGGCCCTACCCTGCCATCAGCGTGACCTTTCTTAACTTAGTTGAGGTTGGCTGCGCTGTTTATCACAAGACCCTTACTCAAACCCATTCCCACTTAGGCAGGACTTTTGAAGACCCAGACATTGCTAAGTGGGGATATATGGGTCAGGGATATGGCATATGGATAGTAAAAAAAAAAAAGAAAGAAAGAAAAGAAACATGAAGGCTATTCCCAAACCAGCAAAGTTTGCAGACATACCTAAGTATTATATAATCATTTTTCAGTTATGTCCAACTCCTTGTGACCCCTACTGGGGCTTTTTTTTTGGTAAAAATATTAGAGTAGTTTGTCATTTCCTTTTCCTGCTCATTTTATAGATGAAGAAACTGAAGCTAACAGGATTAAGTGACTTGTCCAGGATCACACAGCCATCAAATGTCTGAAATCACATTTGAACTCAGGTCTTCCTGACTCTAGCTCCAGCTCTATCCACTGCGCCATCTAGCTGCTGATACAACAGTATCATGCAAATAACTTCCACGACAACAAATTAAATTATATTCATATCACATGCAAATATGCAGTTTTTTCCATCTCCTGTCAGGCTAGGTGAAGCTACCTCGAAAGAAAGGAGCTCTGAGAAGCCTTCCCTGGGCTTGTTGGTAGGGGAGTGGTATAGTGTTAGTCTTTGCCTTCTTATTAATTCACAGAATGATCGTGCCTTCATTTTCCCTTCTGCAAAAGGACTTGTACAAGATGATCCCTCAATATTCCTTCTAGCTTTGACATTCTATATCCAGGTCAGTGGCCTGGCAGGGTGAGAGGGACGACTGCTAGGAGGGGTCATGGCCAAGAGTTGGGCAGGTCATGAGCTACACAGAATTGGGAGGGGTCACTTTGCTTTGACAGATTATCTATTGGAAATAGAGAGGAAAAGCTGCCTCTGCCTTCATGGGAGTCCTGGTTGGGTCTGCCCCAATACCAGGGGTGACCTGATTCTCTCTATGAATCATGCCCTCTTGCTGCCCTTAAGTATCTCATCACCTGACCTTTCCAGAGCATGTGCAGAAGGCAAGCGCTTAACCAAGAAGCTGCTTGCTGGCAGAATTTCAGGCACCCTATCAGACTGGCTGGGGAATTCTCTTGGTTGGGAAGCCTGTCCTGGTGTTCCTTAGGTCATTCTGCGGAGGTGATCACTTATTTAGCATCTGTTTCAGGGAGACTCCCATCTGTCAGTTCCCCAGGAAAGTGAGAAGAGCTCCAAGTTTATCCTGTTGCCTGATTTCCACCTGTCTGACCTCGAGTTCTTTTTATACCAAGATGGGCTGAGAGTGGGGCAGGAGAGTAGGTACCCCCCCCAGCTTATGCCTACCCCCACCCCTGCGTCTGTCTCTCACTTTAAGATCTTAGACTGTTCTGGAATGATTTGGCCTCTCTGATGAGTCAAGAGGCAGAGAAGACTTTCATAAGGCTAGTGCCCTAGAATTTTCATAGGATCCCAGATATAGGGTTAGAAGATCACTTAGCAACTCTCTAGTCCTCACGTTTAACAATTGGAAACTGAGACCTCGAGAAGGGAGAGATTTTGCCCAAAGTTACACAGAAGAAGAGGCAAGACTTGAACCCATGCCCTCTAACTACAAACCCTCTGCTCCTTTTTATTGTAACAGGATTGCCAGGGACCCATGCAAGGTCATGCCAGACATATTCAGAGTGCATGTAGCATAAAAGTGTCACTTTTCTCAGGAGCCTGCCAAGCGGATGAGTGCTATCTGATACTGGTGGGAGTTGGGAGGGAGGGGGGAGGCCTCTAAGCGGAGGGAGGGGGGGGAAGAGGGAAACACCTGCCTCTTCCTAAGTTCCATGTCTGTTTGTTTCTAACTGGCCAAGAAATGCCCCACATGGCAGAGTTTTCACTTATTTTGGGGAAATTTTGAACCTTTCCTCAGCCAACTTTTTGCATTACTGGGGATCTCATCAGACCCTGTCAGTGGAGCTGACTTTGACATCTATTCATCTATTCAATAAATCATCCCCTTCTGTCCCCATACAAGACAATGGCACATAGGCATACCCTGGAAAATGGGAAGTGACCTAGATACCAGTCCAGTCCCTCCTTGTCTGCCTGTCCTTTCTCTGATTAAAGATGAACCAAAGGAAGGAGTGAGCCATCCTGCAAAAAAAATTACAGGAGACATAATAGTACTCCCCAAGCCTCTTGAAGGATTGTTATGCTGAAGAAGGATTTTATTTGCTTTGTTTTTAACTTGACCCCAGAGAGTATATCTAGAGAGTATATCTAATAGCAATGAATAAAAGTTGCAGAGGCAGGTTTCTGCTTGATCTAAGCAAGACCTGATATGAGAATGAGCTGCCCCAGAAAATATTGTTTTCTTTCTTTCGGGAAGTCTTGAAACAGTTTGTTGGACCACTTGCCAGATTAGGCTACAGGAAGCAGTATGTGGAGTTAGCAGACTTAACTTCAAATCCTGACTCTGCCATTAATTATCTGCACAATCTAGGACAGGATCCTTTTCCCCTCTCTTGGTCTCAGTTTCCTTAAGTGTAAAATGAGAGGATTGACTAGGTCTCAGCTTCAAATTTGTGATCTTCTGATCCTGTGAATAAGATGTCCTTGGCATAGCAGGAAATGTGGACCATGCAATGAATTCCACCTCATTATGTTTGAGGGGAGAGAGGTTTAAAAGAGAGGTATTTATTACTTTAAAAAATTTGAGAACTTTAATCAGAGCAAGAAACAGTCATAGTTTTAGAGCATTGATGAGGAGGAATGCAATCTCCCACTCCTCACAGGTGACAGACTTAAGTTGCAGAATAAGATAGATATTGAGATACAGCCAATGTCAGAAATTGTTTTTTGCTTGATTATGATTATTAATTTAAAAAAACTTTTTTCTTTTTCTTTCTTTTCTAGACAAAGAGAGGAATAGAGAGATAGAGTAACAGGAAAGAAGTTGAAGTTTCTTTATTTGAAATGTAGAAGGATAGCCTGAAAGAACTACAGACATAAAATTGGAATTTAGATATTTAAAAAGACAAGCAAGCTGTACATAACTGAGACCTGAAACTTTACTCTCCTTTTCTGTTATACTGTTTTTATGGAAATGCTCAGGTTTGGGGTATTTAATTTCAAAAAAAATAAAATAAGAGATGTGATTTTCAAAGTGGTGAATATGTAGTTTTTAGAATTTAGAGTCCTTTGCTGTCAGAATTGGAAAGACCATTTTAAAGGTAACGAGAGGAAGGCCTAGAAGGGGAAGGGGCTTAGAATCAGTCACTTAAAAAACTGGAAATAGTGTTCAGGTCTCCCGATTTTCTATCCAAGTTCTCTTCACTGCATTCTATAATAGATGATTTTCATTGGAGTCAGAAATTTCTGGCTTTCTTTTACCTTATTAAATTTATTAATTTTTATCATTCTTTTTCAATTTGAACTTTTCCATTAGTTTTGTTTTCTTCTGATCTTGAGTAGCAATGTATCCAGGGCCAGATGTCTTCCCAGTGACTGCTTAGCTATTGAGCAGAAGGGCTAATCAAATATTAACATGTAACTTCATCTTAGTCACAAAACTTGCAGTAGTTGAGTGTATTTTTTTTTTGATCTGCTATCCCCACCTCCCCCCTCAAACATCCCTTCATGTCCCAGCAATGACTTTGTACAGGTTCTTAGGACTCAGTTATTACTTTAAGGGGCATAGTGAGAGAATACAAAATCTCTTGCTGTTCAGCCTGCATTGGGCTAGATAGGAAAGATATTTTAAGTGTGATCGAGATCTGGTATATGTAGTTTGAAATGTAGATTGTGTCCTCCTCCTTCCCTACCCTCAGCTCCCTCAACCAGTCTGGGTGCTAGGGATTCAAAAGCAAAATTAACAGTCCTCAGGGACATGTGAATAAATTGACTGACCTTTCCAGGTTTGTGTGGCTATAAGGTGATCATTGATGTCCTGTCTTTGACTCCAGGGAGCCAACCTGGTGACCAGAGGCATGGATGCTGAGGTGTTGGCAGTCAAAGGTGAACTATGCTGGGGATAGTGTTAGGCTTACTTACTGTTCTCTCTTTCCAAGCCTCAGAATTTGCTGTTCACAGCCAGACCTCCCAGAGGTGGAATAGGTGCCAGACTATTGCGTTTGGTTTACAGGGTGTTGGGAAAGTCTTCCTGCCCAGTAATCACCACCCTCATCAACCCGTCATGGTGCTTCAGTCTTCAGTGGAGGCTCTTTGATGGCAGGTGATGGATTAAGCTTAGTGACCTCACAGACCTGGTTTGCCAGGATTAAATGGGAGTCTTGTGCACCCCACTTACTCAGACTTTGGGGAGCTGTGACTGACTATAGATGCTTCAACCTCTCTTTCACACAGCACACTCTACCCCCCAAGAGCTCCTTGGCTTTTGCAGACTAGAGTCATTTTCTTCAGAAGCTACATCTTTGCTGGACATTTGAGGCCATCTCCAATCTGGTCCTACCCTGTTCTTCCTTCCTCCACTCACCCAGTCTTATATTCTTACATCCCTCTTTTCCACCTGTGGCCTCTGTTCTCTCAAGGACAGTTTCTTCACTGTCCCATCCTGCCCCCCAAACCACCACATGTATTCTCATCTCCCTGCCTTTCCTCAGGCAGTTCCTCTCAGCAGAAATTTCTTCTCTCCTTTCCACTTGCTTGAACCCAATCAGTCCTTCAAATTTTTGCCAGAGTTCAATCTCTTTGAAGAATCTATCCCAGATGACTTCAGCCACATGGGTCCCGTCACATCAACCCTTAGTGTCTATATTCTTGCTGTTCTCAGTTATCCATTTTAACTTCTTTATCTTCTAGCCTTCTTTGATGTCTCATGTAGGTAAATTGTGCCTCTCCAGCCAGATTGGTAGTAGTTTCTAGAGAATAAGTTCAGTTCACCTTGGAAAGGGTAATTCCTTTAATCCTGTTAGAACAAATGGTGGCATTAGATACCCTCTTCCAACAAAGAGCCTGCTGTGTTTGTTAAAGTTCTTTGATGTAAACATAGCATTAATTCTGTTCAAACATCTTTTGATTATCAAAAATGAGTGAAGCACAAAACAGGATGTTGCTCACCAAATATGTTTGTCACTGTCATGGAGAAAGCCCAGCAAGAAGTTCAGCTGGAAAAGGAATCCTTTATAGATGATCAAATTCTCCAAATGCCTTTTTTTGTGGATGACATGCTGATTTCATCATACTCATAGGGCCTGTTCAATTAGATCCACAGATGTTAGATCAATGTCTAACAGTCTATACGGAAAATACATAAAGAGTGTTGGTTGTACTGACTAATAACATGGAGTTGAATTGGTCCATTAGTAAATATGGCTTGGGTTGGCACTGATCTACATCCAGATTTGAACAAGAAGAAGAGAAGAGACTAGCTTGTATTTGGGAAAGAAGGCAGCACTTTAACCTGCTTTTCCCTTACATATACACATGCAAACATTCTCATTCTCTCTCTCTCTCTCTCTCTCTCTCTCTCTCTCTCTCCCTCCCTCTCCCCACCACACACACACACACACACATACACACACAATACCATAATGCCATGTGACTGTGAATTATGTAACACTATAATTTCCAAAGTATTGAAATTATAAGTGAAGTAAAGGATAGTTAAAGAAATGTATGGAGGTCATAAATTGGTTGTAATTATTAGATGTGTTGCCCTATGAGTAAGAAATAGTATTAATTTCGTGTAGTAAATGTATGATGGAAAAATACATGAACTGCCCATATAATACAGTTGAGGGCTAATAAATGACAGCCTAAATGCTGTAACCAAAGAATTTTCAGTCACCTAGAGGACATAGGAAAGAATCACACAAGAAAAAGCATGTATGTTTTTTAAAATTTTAATTTGATTTTTTTATTTTTTAATTTTTTTTAGGATTTTGCAAGGTAAATGGGCTTAAGTGGCTTGCCCAAGGCCACACAGCTAGGTGATTATAAGTGTCTGAGCTTGGATTTGAACTCAGGTACTCCTGACTCCAGGGCCTGTGCTCTATCCACTGCGCCACCTAGCCACCCCATGAATTTGATTTTTTAAGTCACAAAATTTATTTGTTCCTCTTTCATTGGGAGAGGAAGGAGAGAAAAAAAAATTCCATGTAATAAATATACATAATCAAGCAAAACAAAATTAAGTGACCTCCCTGTCTCTCTCTCTTTTTTTTTTTTCATTCTCTCTCTTATTTTTAAGTATCCTGACTGCTAGAAGATGGATAGTATTTTTAATTATGGATGACCTGGAGTTCTTGGTCTCTGTTTTGATTAGATTTCTTAAGCTTTGCAAAGTGATTTGTATTTACAGTGTTATTGTATATGTATTTTCCTGGTTCTTCTGACTACACTTCACACCAGCTCATATAAGTCTTCCCAGAATTCTTGGAAGCACTATCCTCATCATTTTATATAGCACGATAGTATGCTATTGCATTAATTTACCATAATTTTTGATCTGTTTCCAAATTGATGTGCACTCCCTTTGTTTATAACTTTTTGCTATCACATTTTTTTTTTTACATATGTGTGGTCATTTCTTCTTTGATCTCTTTGGAGTATAGTCATAGAAGTCCTATTAACTGGGTCAAAAGTCACTTATAGTGACTTTTTGGATACAGTCCTAAGTTGCTTTCTAGAAATGACCAGTCCGTTGTCACAACTCTGCAATGGTTCATTAATGTGTTTGTTTTCCTGCAACACTTTTGTGTTATATCATCTTTAACAGTTTAATTGGTATGAAGTGAAACTTTTTTTTCATGTTATGTCATCTTTACCAATATGATTGGTTTGAAGTTAAACTTTGCTTTTCTCTAAATTATTAGTGATTTGGAACACTTTTTCATGCTTATTGTTAGCTGCCTATTTGGAGTATTCGACCACCACTAAACATGTAATATAAATGTGAATCAGTTCCTCATGTATCTTAGAATTAATATTATTATAGAAACTTGCTGCAAAGATTTTTTTTCAACTATTTTTTTCTGATTGTTTTAGCTGTTTTGGTTTTGTTTGTACAAAACTTTTTTGGTTTTCTATAATCAGAATTGTTCATTTTATCTTTTGGAATCTTTTCTATACTCTATTTGGACGTGAATTCTTTCCTTTATCCATAGATTTGAAGGTAATTTCTTCTTTGTTCATCTGATTTTTTTTTTTTTTATGATGTTACCCTTTGTATCTAAGTCATGTATTGTGGCAGTTAGGTAGAGCACTGAGAACGTGAGTCAAATGTGGCCCTACTAGCTATATGAACTTGGGCAAGTCACTTAACCTGGATTGCCTTGCAACCAGAGCCATCTCCAGTAATCCTGATTCTTATCTGGCCAGTGGTTCAAAAGGACTCTAGAGGAGAAAGTGAGGCTGATGACTTAGCACAGCACCCCTCACTAAAATCCAATTCATGTGCTTGTCATGGCATCACCTCTCTTATGTTGTGGCCTTCTTCCAAAATGAAGGATAAACATTGTTATTAATATAAGCATTGTATTCAGAGTTTTTCTTGGAATTCAGTATAAATTGTTGGTTTTTACTGTGTTTCTGCCAGACTGCTTTCAAGTTTTAATAGGAGATTTTGTTGAATATTGAGTCCTTATTCTACGTACTGCAATCTTTGAGTTTATCAAGCAACAGTTCTACTTGTATTCATTTGCTTCTTCTATATATTGAGTACCTAATTCATTCTCTTATTTCTTCACTTTTTAAAAAAAATTCATATTTATATGAAAAGAACAATTTGGATTTCTTCACTCTTTAAAATCAGATTAGGTAACCACCTTTTTGACTTTTAAAATATATAACTCTTAGTTTTATTTATCAATTAAGTTAACTTTTTAAAAGTGCAAAAGAAGGTGGCTCAGCCCTACCAGATCTAAAATTATATTATAAAGCATCAGTCCTCAAAACTGTCTGGTATTCGCTAAGAATTAGAATGGTGGATCAGTGGAATAGACTAGGTGCAATAGCAGGAAATGATTAATCTGCTCTTTGATAAACCCAGAGAGTCCAGATATTGGGATAAAAATTCTCTCTTTGATAAAAACTGTTGGGGAAAATTGAGAAGAAACTTGGATTGCCAATACCTCATGCCCTATATCAAGTTAAGATCAAAATGGATACAGGATTTAGACATAAAAAACAATATCATAAGGAAACTCAGAGAAAAGGAATAGTTTACATATCAGATCCATGGAAAGGGAAGCAATTTATGACCAAGCAAGAGATGGAGAAAACCATTAAAACAAACTAGATAATTTTGATTACATTAAATTAAAAAGCTTTTGCACAGACAAAACCACCGAAACCAAGATCAAAAGAAATGTAATAAATTGGGAAACAGTTTTTACAACTAGTGTTTCTGACAAAGGACTCATCTCTAAAATATACAGAGAACTGAGTCAAATTGTTTTTAAAAAAGACAAGTCATTCTCCAATTGACAAATGGTCAAAAGATATGCAAAGGCAATTTATAGACGAGGAAATCAAAGCGATCCATAGTCATATGAAAATTGCTCTAAATCATTACTTATTAAAGAAATGCAAATTAAAACATCTCTGAGGTACCTACACCTCACACCTTTCAGAGTAGCCAATATGTCTTTAGGAAGATTTTATGAGAGAGCACCTAAGACACATCCACTCTTGTCGCCATCTTGGCTCCGCCCCCCCGACTGGCCAATATGACCAGAAAGGACAATGATCAATGTTGGAAGGGATGTGGGAAAACTGGGACACTAATATATTGTTGGTGGAGCTGTGAACTCATTCAACCTTTCTGGAGAACAATTTGGAATTATGCCCAAAAGGCAACGAAAATGTTCATATCCTTTGATCCAGCAATACCACTACTGGGTCTATACCCTGAAAAGATTATATAAAAAAGGTTAAAAAGATCATCTGTACAAAAATGTTCATAGCAGCTCTGTTTGTTGTGGAAAAGAAATGGAAACTGAGGGAATGTCCATCAATTGGGGAATGGCTTAACAAACTGTGTATGTGATGGAATACTATTGTATTGGGAGGGATGGGAATTCAGGGAAGCTTGGAAGGATTTGCACGAACTGAAACAGTGAGATGACCAGAACCCAGAAGAACATCGTACACCTAACAACATGGGAGTAATGATCATCCTTAATGGACTTGCTCATACCAACAGGGCAACAGTCAGGCACAATTTTGGGATATCTGCAATCGAGAATGCCATCTGTATCCTGAGAAAGAATTGTGGAGTTTGAACATCTTCTTGTGATCCAGCTCTAATGTTCAAAACAGTAGTAAAAGGTGGATCCTGGAAACTACAGAGTAATAAGATTAATATTATTCCCTGGTAAAATTCTGGAATGGGCTATTTTTAATTTTTTTTTTTTTTTGTAAATTTCCTTGTCCTTTAAGGCAAAGCAACTTAGCTTGTGTGGCAGGGACTTAGAAAATCAAAAAGTCATATCAGAGCTCAAGCCTTAGCTTTTGGACTAAGAAGTCTCGGCAACAGGTATTTTTGTTTCAGAGTTGCTGGTTTTTTGTTTTTGTTTTTTTCTTTTTTAGGTAAAAATAGCATGTCTAACTTACATGAGAAGGACCCTAGTAGATGTTGTGCCTATCTTACCATACCTCTTGGTATCAAGATCCTAAAGATTTTCTAGAGGCTTTTTCACAATTAATAATCATGGCCTTTCCTGACCTTTTGCTGACCAAGAAGCCTGTCAGAGGCAGTCTTGAAGGAGGAGCTTAAAACAAGATGAACAAAAACAGGAACAAAGCAAACAATGTGGTGATCCCCTGAAGCAGTGCAGTATCATGGAGACAGAATATAGAAGAAAACAAAGACCAGAAGCCCTAGGCTTCTCCTCCCTCCTTTAGAAGGACTGAGTCACATGTGGAATATGTGGGTGAGATTTGTGGAAGTTCATAGTACCTTTCCTCTGTCTAAAACCATATAGATGAAAAGGAGCAACACCTGGGCCGCAGCCACTAGTCCTTATTACAGTCTTTAGTGGTAAAGCAACTAAGAGGTTGTTACCCTTTTACGCGTATCATGTCCTACTGCTGAGACTGATACGGTGAACTGCTCCCACTACCACTTGATCAGTATTCCCTAGCTTGCTAGTCAGAATATTCCTTTCCTTGCCTTCTGCTGAGGAGCTATCCGTGTGTGTGTGTGTGTGTGTGTGTGTGTGCGCGCGCATGTGCACGCACGTGTGTGCACACAGCTGCTTAAGGACTCTCACTTTCATCCAAGTTCTCAAGATTAGCCACTAAGTCAGCTAGTGAATCTCCTTTTTCCCCCCCCTCCCCTAATTCACCATAGTGATATAGAAACAGTGACATCTCTCATATACTTAGAGCAAGGCACCTCCTAAAAATACTGCCTTTTGGTCTCCTAACCCTTTCTGGGAAGAAGTTGTCTAAACTATTCTCAGGGAAAGAACCTCATTTAATAGAAGGTGACTCAAACTGTTTTTCCTGTGGAATTCTCTAAAGAGACCAGGATCCTTTAAGACCTGGCTGACTCTGGGCATGGACAGTCAACCAAAGCTATGTCTAAAGTCTATGGGGTAAAACTTTCTAAAATCTTGATCCAAGAAACTGATGAACCAAAGATCCCTCCCTTTCCTTGTTAAAGTGGTTAACAGCCACAAGACTAAGCAAGTATGGTTTTGAATGTACTATTTACACTTAATAAGAAGCCTTATTGTCATACCCATTGAGTTAGAGGAACTATCTCACACATCTAATACTAGATGAATCTGCACAGAAATTTTCTTTCTTAGAAGTCTTTATGTAATTTTCCATTAATGATTAACAAACTCCTTTCCCTGGCGAAACTCTCTCTCCTCACCATTGTCGCACCTCACTCACCTTTTCTACTGTGTCCCTGGAGTGCCTGAACCAAAAACAACAAACTTGCTCTCATATTAAATCTTTCCCTCTTCCACTCCTTCCATCTTCTGTCAATCAGTGAAATCTGATGATGTTTTGTCTTTGTTCTCAAAGAAGATGATGATATCAGGGAGGTGATGTCATGACAAGCATGTGAATTAGATTTGAGTGAGGGGGGTGCTGTGCTAAGTCACGGGCCTCACTTTGTCCTCGAGCCATCTGGGTCCAGTGGTCAGATATGAATCAGGATGACTGGAGATGACCCTGGATGCAAGGCAATCAGGGTAAAGTGACTAGCAAGTGTCAGGTGTCTACAGCTGAATCTGAACTCTCATCCTCCTGACTTCAAGGCCAGCACTCTATCCCCTGCGCCACCCACCTCCTTCTTAATGACTCAAGTTACTTAGCCCCCATTTTCCACAGTGACTACATTTTCACATGTTCCCCCCAACTTCCTGGTCAAGTTGGGGTGTTATAATGCTTTGAATTTGCATTGCCTGAGTTCAGATCTGTCCTCAGATACTAGCTGTGTGATCCTGGCTAAGTCACTTAATCCTGTTGCCTCAGTTTCCTTATCTGTAATATGAACTTGGGAAGGAAATGGCAAATACTCCTGTATTTTTGCCAAGAAAGTCTGACATGACTGGAAAATAACTGCATAGTCATGTTTACTACATTGACTCAGCCTATTGGTATTTCTCTAATTGTTTAGATCAGTCTTTATGTGAAATGTTTTTTAATTGCATTCATTTAATTCTTATATGTCTTGACAGATTCCCAAATGTTTTTTTATTGTCTAGTTATTTTAAACAGAATTTTTCTCTGTGTCTTCCTGCTAGGTTTTTGATGATAGATTAAAAATGTTCATCATTTATTTGCTTTTATTTTATATCTAACACCTTTTCTGATGTTGTTAATTGTTTTGATTAGTTTTCTCTAAACTACCATATCTGTAAAAAGTGATAGTTTTGATTCTTCTTTACCAGTACTGATTTCTCAATTTGTTTTTCTTGTCTCATAGGTAACATTTCAAATAGTTAATTTCAAAATGTAAATATTTATTTATTTTTCCAACTACATGCAACAGTAGATTTTACCAATCATTTTTTGACTAGGTTTTGAGTTTTCCTTTTTTCTCCCTCCTTCCCTTCCCTTCCCCCTCTCCCTGACAGAAAGCAGTCTAAAGCAGGCACTAAATTTATGACCATGCTAAACATGAATTCATATTGCTCATGTTGTGAAAGAAGAATCAAATCCAAATGGAAGAAAAGAACATTAGAGATAAATAATAATATAATATATAACAACTTTTAAAAACTGAAGATAGTAAGTTTTGGTCTGCATTTAAGCTCCATAGTTCCCTCCCTGGACATGGATGGTATTTTCCATCACAAATCTTTTAGAATTGTCTTTAATTATTGGTATTGCTGAAATGATCAAATCCACCATGGTTGATCATCACTCCATGTTGTTAGCAGATTCTGCTCATTTCACTCAACATCAGTTCATGCAAGTCTTTTCAGTCTTTTCCAAAATCTCATCTCTTATGATTTCTTATAGAATAATAGTGTTCCAGCACATTCATATACTACATTTTGTTCAGCCATTTGTTGGGCATTCCCTCAATTTCCAATTCCACATGAATATTTTTGTACGTGTAGTATTTTTACCTTTTTTCATGATCTTTTCAGGATACAGACCCAGTAGTGACATTGCTGGATCAAAGGATATGCACAATTTTATTGTCCTTTGGGTATATTGAATAGTTTGGGGTTTTTTTAGGTTTTTGCAAGGCAAACGGGGTTAAGTGGCTTGCCCAAGGCCACACAGCTAGGTAATTATTAAGTGTCTGAGGCCAGATTTGAACTCAGCTATTCCTGACTCCAGGGTCAGTGTTTTATCCATTGTGCCACCTAACTGCCCCTAGAATTAATTTTTCTTTAAACTTTTAGTATAATTCACTTAAAAAACCATCTGGTTTTTGGTTTTGTTTTTCTTTGGGGAGGGTACATTTATGGCTTGTTTCATTTCTTTTTCTTAGAGTTACTTAAGAATTCTATTTCCTGTATTAATCTGAGTTTGTTTCTTGTAAAGATTCATTTCATAATTTGTCAGTTTTATTGGCCTATAATTGAGTGAAATAACATCTAATAATTGCTGTCATTTCTTTTTTATTGGTTGTTAATTTACTCTTTTTACTTTTTATACTTGTAATTTAAGTTTTATTAAAAATGAAATTATATTACTTTTTTTTTAAAGTTTCCATTTTCTTACTCTCACCTTTGATTTTCAGGATTTCTATTTTGGTATTTAATTGAGGGTTCTTATTTTGTTGGCTTTTTTAGGGTTTTTTGTTTTTATTTTTACTTGTATGCCCATTTATTCTCTTTTATTGCTAAAAGAGCTTAGAGGTGTAGTTTTTCCTCAAGCTATTGATTTGACTGAATCTCAGAAATTTTGATATGGGACCTTGTCATTGTCCTAGAGTACTAACATTCATAACAAGCCTAGGCTATGAGGGGTGGGAGGTGGGTGAATGATATCAAGGAAGAAAAAGAGAAGGCAGAACTACTCTACTCTCTACTTCTATTTTATCTGCCAAAGAGAATAGTATTTGGACTGGAAAGAATAGAAATGGAAAACAGCTGACGAATTTGAAGTCCCTTTCTTTATCTCATGATTTATGTTGTTGTGCCTGGAAGAACTGCATTTTAGAGAAACAAAATCGGCCTATCACTTCTTGGATACAAGAAGAAGGTAGATGAGGAAGGGAAAGCTTGAATTAGATAGGTAGCATAAATTAGTAAAAGAGTTTTTACTTTGAAATAGGTATTTTGGGCACCTAGATGATGTGGTACATAGAGCACCAGACCTGGAGTCAGAAAGAACTGAATTCAAATCTGGCCTCAAACACTTACTAGCTGTGTGTCCCTGGGCAAGTCACTTCACTCCATTTGCCTCATTCTCCTCATCTGTGAAATCATCTAGAGAAGGGACTGGCAAACCATTCCAGTATGTTTACCAAGAAAATCCCAACTGATGTTATGAAGAGTCAGCCTTGACTGAACTGGGGGAGGAGGAAGTTGAAAAATTTTTTAATATACCCACCCTTAAAGTACTTTTTTTTCAAAGGATATGGAATGAAGCCAGATTTGGAAGGAGGTGGGGTGTTGGTGTCTGACTGCATTCACACTCTGGACTGTTCTTTGCTTCATCCCAAAATGGGATGACATGTTACCAGGTGGCACCCTAAGGGCAGAATGTATATTTGACTCTTGACCAAACTTAGAGCCTGAGGCCTAGTGTATAGGTACTTAATGATTATGGAAGATTAAAGCTATTTTTTCCATATGGTTTGGTGAAAAAACCTCTTTTTATATGGCAGTAGGTCAACAAGATCTCCAAATCTAGGGGCTGGCATTAGAATCACACTAACCTGAGTCAAATAATGTTGAGGGAGTGGGGCAATGAGCTAGGTGTCAACAGTGACCTCTACCTCTATAGCACCTTCTTGGTCAAGGAGGGCTGAAGGCAGTAATAACACAGGACAGAGACTGTTTTGCTTCTACTTGTGGATGTTTGCTCCCATCTGCTTGTTATGGTGGGCTGAGACATTTTCTCAGAAGACTTGGAGACAGAGGATGAATCTAGT
Source organism: Macrotis lagotis (assembly GCF_037893015.1). Classification (NCBI taxonomy): domain Eukaryota; kingdom Metazoa; phylum Chordata; class Mammalia; order Peramelemorphia; family Peramelidae; genus Macrotis; species Macrotis lagotis. The sequence continues at coordinate 451,436,393 of NC_133658.1, forward strand.
ACTGTTCAGTTCCATTTATCCAGTAGGTTCAATAAAACTTGGAAAAATGCTTTACTTAATAAGAGTTCATGCTCTTCTGTTCTCAATTTCTTTCCTTGCTTTTGGGCATATGATTGTCCATGTCCTAGTATTACCATCATATACCATAATGTCCTGGATATTCTGATTTCTGTGATATTATAATTATCATTAGTAATCAATAACTTATTAAACTTTAGCTCCTGAAATGATTTTCCATTGCTCCTGAAAAAGCTTGACTACAATTTAACTATGGTGACTCAGTATATTTGATATGAGAGTTAGTTAGCTCAACAAAATGGACCACGTGAATTACTTGAAGACAAATGGAGTTAGAATCTGAAGGCAACTTACATCTAGTCCAAAGAGCTCAATATGTGGAGAAGGAATCAGAGGACTAAAGAGTGGAAGGAATGAGTTGATAGTTCTAAACTCATATCTCAGACTGTTGAAATCCATGTTTTCAAGGCCCAGCTTGGGTGCTGTTTTCTCAGTTGAGAGTGATCTTCCCTCTTCAGATTTCTTATAGTTCTTGTGTCTGGGTCTCTACATTATCTCGGATTACGTTCCACCTTAAATCCATCATCTGTGTATGTCTTGCCCTTTTAAAATATTAGAATATTCCTTAAGTTCAAGGAATTGTTGTGACTTGACTATGTCCAGTACAGAGTACAGAATGTAGTAAGCACTTAATATTTGTTTGTTGAAGTGATTTGACCCTAAAATATAGAACTCCTGTCTCCTAGTCCAGGGCTCTTTCCAGTACCCCATGATCCCTTCAAAGAGAACTTCCTTTTGCCATACCCTTCTCTAAGAGCACTCTGGTTTTATTTTGTAAACTACTATTTCTGTTCAAAACCCATGTGTCTATTTAGGACAGGTGAACTTGGTTTAGTCTACAACTTATGTTTTACTCCCATGTAGGTAAATCTGGGGGGGGGAAATCTTAATTTGACACATTTCTGAGGTATTTAAGTCTGTTTTCTATAAAGAAATAAAATTTCTAATTAATATTTAAACATAAGTATTTATTCAGAACATCAGTGAAAAGGAAAGGGAATTGTATCTCAGTTCTTTAGTAATTAGGAAATAATTATTTTCTATCTTTCATGGTATTATAGTTTATTTTACCCCTTCTCCCAGTAATTCCTACCCTTACCATGCCTACTACCTGCATATTGAATTTTCTTAAAATGGAGTATGCCCTTCCTTAAGTAGATAGCTACTAAGACAATGAACTATTAAGAATATTGGCAGGATCAGGAAAGACTTCATAGGTGCTTGAACTGAGTCTTGAAGAAGATAAAGAGGGATGGCTTTCAGGACATAGAGGATGGACAGTGCAGAGTCACAGACACGGGAGGATTCTGCCTTTGAATATTGGGAAAGAAGTATGATGAGTCCAGAAAGACTTGGTTGGGGCCAAGTTGTGATTTATTCTGGAGGCAACAGGTAGTCACTGGAGTTTGAAGAGAGGTGGGATTTGAACCCAGGTTCAGAATTAGTGCTTTTTTCACTCTATTCAAATCTGTTCAATAGCATATGAGTAAAGATCAAAGGTTCTGTAGGTCTTGGGAGTAAGCCAGCCCTGGAATTGGCCTAGGAACTAGTGTCAATAAGCCAATGTAGCAAGGGAATTGACAGTAAGGGGGGGTGTGAATTGAACTAAACTCTAGAATTGAATTAGAAAGGGCAAAAGTGACCTGAGCAAGTATTAGGGATGGAAGAACTAGAAACCGATATGAGGGGGGGAAAAGTAGAAAAGGAGAAGATGAATTTCAGAGTTTTAATCATGAAAGTGTTATACCCCTGGGTGTTGCAGGGTGGAGCTGGAGGAATAAGAGAATTTGATGATAAGAACATCAGTGCTCAATGCTTATCCTATATAAGGAGAGGAAATCAAAAAAAGGAGAGAAGATAGCTTTAAGTCCTGAATTCTTTAGAGAGGGATGTGGTGATTAGTAATAATAATAATAACAACAATAATAATAATAGCAGCTAGTACATATGCATATATTTGTGTGGGTTTGTATTATATATATATATATAAAACTTTACATAACTATAAGTAATATATTTTATATATAGAAAAAAATATGTAAAACTTTATGTAACTATTTTATATCAGTCCTGGGCTCTCCTGAATCAAATCCAATGCTAGAGGGTAGCTTCTGCACAGCATTATCTTGTTCAGTTTAGTATGCTGTTTCTGATGTTAATGAATTGCTTTGTCTCAGTTTCCTAATGTGTAAAATGAGGATACTATTTGTCAATCAACTATATATGAAATGTAATATGCTTTATATAGTTATATAGCTTTTGTATACATATATATATTTTATATGTATATATACCTTTTTATATATACAAATTTATATGTATATAACTTTAAGGTTTGTAAAGTGCTTTACATATTTTATCATATTTCATCTTCATAATAACCTTATGAGTTAGATATTATTACTCTACCCATTTCTGTAGATAAGGGAAATTGAGGTAGAAAGTATGTTTCCCGGGATCACACAATTGGTAAGTGTCTGAAATAGGACTCAAATTGAGATGTTGCTGACTCTGGAGGCCAGGGCCTGGCAATGTGGTTTGTCTTAGGGACCTCAGGAATAAATAGGTCCTGAATTTTCCATTTCCCTTCTGGGTACAGGTTCAGAAGACAGAACTTTAGAGGCACCTAGGTGGCGCAGTGGATAGAGCACTGACCCTAGAGGACCTGAGTTCAAATCCATCCCTAGACACTTAATACTTAGCTGTGTGACCTTGAGCAAGTCACTTTAAACATATTACCTTGTGTAAAAAAAAAAAAAGGAGGAAGCAGAAATGATCATTCCTCCCAAACTGGGATGTCTCCTATTAGCTTGAGACACTCTTCTCCTTTCCCCCTGTTTATGCTCTGGCCCATCATTCTGAGTTCCTGGAACATAACATAATAAATACTTGTTGACAGGCCCATTTTTAAGCTCACTTGAGCTGAGGCTCTGTTGTGATGACTTTTTCCAGCTGCAGATCTCTTCGATGTCGCCTGTTGGGGCTGGCCACAGTATTGTCCGGCTCCTTCTCCTGGCCTCCAAGTAGAATCACTTTGGTAGCTGCCTCAAGTCCTTTCTTTCCTGCCCTTTGATCTCAGACCCTGGACCCCACCTATGGAAGTTCCTGTTTGCTTTGTGACCCACTGGTCTGAACATGCCAGACTTTGGTCTTCTTCTCCTTCAAGTCTGTTATTCTCCAACCTTAGCTGGCCCAGACTGACTCCCTCTTCAAGGCCAAGCTCTGACTTCTCTAGCTGTGTTTTAAATATCTCCCTGCTCCTATTGTACTGTAAGGGAGGAAATTACCAGCCTAGGCCCGACTCTATGGTGGTTTTGGAAAAAATGGGCACTTTTTTGTGCTTTGTAAAGAATTTCTAGGCCGTGTAGCAGATCCACACAGTTTCTGAATTTTTATTAGATCTTAGGCAACAGTTATGGTAATAGTAATAATAATAATAGTAATCCAGCTTTCTATAATGCTTTTCTCACAGCAGTCTTGTCAAGTCTTCAGTACAATTATGAATATCCTGATTTCATGGAGGAGAAAATAAAACTAGAGGACCCTAGATCTCTATCTGGAAGGGACCTTAGAAGTTATCAAATACAAACTCCTTAGTACTTAAGGAGGAAAACTCAGTGACCTTTAGTGACTTGTACACTTATGTTTCAGAAAGGGAAGTCAAGACCTGAGCTCCTGAGTCAAATCTAGTGCAAGGATGATCCCTGCATACCACCATCTTATTCAGTATAGTATGCTTTCCCTCAAGTCTGTTGTTTCTCAGTTTCCTGATGTGTAAAATGAGGATAATACTATTTGTTGGTTGGGGCTGAGGGCAAAAAGAGATTTGGGGCAGTGAAATTGAAGACACTCACCTCCCTAGGTTTTTGAGCCAGCCCTTTCTCAAAAACTTGTCTTGCTCTAATCCTGAAGCTAGTCTTTTCCTTTTCTCTGTGAATGGAGGAGTTGTATCCCTACACATGAACTCAGAGAACCTGGCAACAATCCATAGGGAGGGGAAGAAGAAACCGATGCCTCCAGGGCCCTTAAGCACATCCCATTTCTTCTCCAAGCTTTTGTTTTCTCTTGAAAAAGGTTAATCTTTATGACTCTTCCAATGTCTTGTCCATTCCCTTTTTCTGCCCTTTGACAGTGACCATAGCCACCTACTAGAATTCAGATACCCTCACTTTCGTGGTTCTTCTACCTCCTTCTCTCTCTCTCTCTCTCTCTCTCTCTCTCTCTCTCTCTCTCTCTCTCTCTCTCTCCAACTGACTATTCCCTAGAGATGTCTAGGAGAGTGTCTTTTTCTTTCTGTGTTCTCTTCCTTAGAATTTCCATTCATTCTCATTGTTTTAACCCTCTGTCTCATGTGGATGATTCTCCATTTTCTATTCTAGTATTGACATTTTGAGCTGTTACCTGAAAATCAGCATTCCAAAACTAAGATGCTTCTTTATCCCAAATCTGTTGTTCTCCTGCTTTTGCTGTTTCTGTACCACCAACATTCACTTGTGTTCAGGCTCGCTGAGTTCTCTTTTACCTGTCTTCTCTTTATTCTTTTTGCTATTACCTTAGTTTAGATTTTTATTGCCAGTTGTTTGGATAATTGCATCTACCTCCTCACAAATCTTCCCAGTTCTGTTCTCTGTTCCCTCTGTGCACTTCTGACAGTTTTTCCTAGGCACAAAATATTCCTTGGCTTCCTGTTACAGTTTGTTTAGTCTCCTTTGCTTGACTTTGAAGATCCTTTACAGTTTGACTTTTTTTCAGTCATTTTTACTCTCCTCCACAGGTTCTAGCTTCCAGCCCCACTGGACTGCATTTGAACTTCATCTGTGTTCATACAAAACACAGCTCTTAAAGCCTTTCTTAAAGCTCTTAACCTTCCTTTACTATCCCCTCTACAAATTACTGCTCACATAACTCTAATGCTCCTATTCTTTAAATGACTTGTAGCACTTTCATTTGTATTCATGTAATTCTTGTTTGCATATAACTGAATTCTTTGATATACATTCTATAGGTATTTTGAATGGAATTTATTTTTTTTTGTCTTGGATACCACAAAACTGGGTAGGTTCTAAACCTACTTTGCTAGGGTTAATTGTTTTTAATTTTTTATTTGAATTTTTAGGGTTCTTTAGTATACTATTTGCAAAAAAGTGATTTTGTTGTATTGCCTATGTCTCCTTAAATTTTTTCTTGTCTTATTCTTATAATTATTATTTCCAGAACCATATTAAATAATAATTGTAATAATGTACATCTCTATTTTTCCCCTGATCTTATTGGAATGATCTTTAGCATTTCTGCATTATAAATGATGTAAACTCTTAGTTTAAAATAGATACTGTAACCATATTAAGAAATTTATTCCTATGCTTTGTGACTGCTCTTCATTCCTATACTCTCCTTTTCTCTGCTTCTTGTCTTCTCTGGTTTCCTTGAATTCTCAACTAAAACTCTACCTTCTCTAAGAGGCTCTTCTCAGTTTCCCTTAGAGCTAGTGACTTCCTTTTGGGATTATCTACAAGGTATCTTATTTGTTTCTGTCTTGTTTCTACAAGATGTTTGCATATTGTTTCCATTAGATTATGAACATCTTGAAGACAGGAACTGTTTTTACCTTTCTTTGTATCTCTAGTACTTAGTAGTGTTTAGCTAATTTAGGAAATGCTTGGAAAATCCTTCTTGACATTTAATGGTTTCAACATATAAAGCAATATTATTTTCAATATCTTTTCTTGATATAATCTTTATTGATTTTTTCTTATTGATTTGGTCTTTGCAGTTTGCAAAATATCAAATCAACCTTGAATTCCTGGCTTCATTCTATTCTGGTCATAGTTTTTTTAATATATAACTTAGTTTCTTTGGTGTTTTTGCAGCATTGATCTATGATTTATGATTTTTCATTCTCTTATTTATCACTCTTTGATTTAGGTATTTGGACCATATTTTTCCTAGTAGAAAGAATTTGATAGTATTCCATCTTTCCCAATTTCTGCAAACAGTTTATGCAAAATTAGAGTTAATTGTTCTTCAAATGTTTAATAGAAATTGCCTGTAAATTTTTCTGGACTAGAATTGAAAGTGGGAGAGAGGTAGAGGGAGGAAATTTTCTGGACTGTTCTATTTTTTTTCTAAAATTGGATTATGTAAATTTTGTTTATTTTTGTTATAATGTATAATTATATACTTACATTTTGTAAATATGCATACAAATTATCTTATTTGTTAGTTTTTTATCTATATTTGGATAAAATAATATTTAAATAATTTCTTTTTTATCTGTTACTTTTTTTATTCCAGTACAATACAATACAGTATAGTGGATAAAGTAATGGAGTCAGGAAGATCTGAGTTCAGTTCCAGTCTCAGTACTTAGTAGTTATGAGATTCTGAGCACATTACATAATCTCTGCTTGCTTCAGAAGGGAGATAATAATAGCACCCACTTACCCAGGGTTTCTGTGAAGAGAAAATGAAAACATTTTCAAATCTTTATGGCTCTTAAAATACTGTATAAATGCTATTTTGAGTTCACATTATTTTGAGTTAACAGTTTAATTATACTCTCTTTGGTCAAATTAGCTAATTTTTCATTTATCATTTGAGGCTTTAAAAGAGCTGTTCCTACTTTTATTTGTCAATTAAGTGCATTTCTTTGTTTATAAAATTTCTATTTTTGTTTTATTTGGAGTAAAAACTCCAAATTTAAATTTTAAAAAACGGTGCTTTTTCAAGTTTTTTTTTGTTGTTGTTTTTACATGCCCAATTCACTGATCTGAGCTTTCTTTTTACTGTTGAAAGTGTTTAGAAATATAAAGTATTTCCTAAGGATTGCTTTGGCTGTTTTTCCAAAGTTTCAGTATGTTGTTTTATCAATTTTACTTTCTTTGGTGAAATTATAGATTGTTTCTGTGATTTGTTCCTTGTTCCATTAATTCTTTAGCATTGGGGCGGCTAGGTGGCGTAGTGGATAAAGCACCAGCCCTGGAGTCAGGAGTACCTGGGTTCAAATCCGGTCTCAGACACCTAATAATTACCTAGCTGTGTGGCCTTGGGCAAGCCACTTAACCCCATTTGCCTTGCAAAAAAAAAAAAAATTCTTTAGCATTAAATTATTTTTAATCTCCATTTTAATTTGAAGACTTTCTTCAAAGACTTTTTAAATTATAATCTTATTGTGTAGGCCAGTAAATGGGGTGAAATATTGTTTCTCTATGCATTTATTTATGAATTGTTACAGCTTTTCATATGATCAATGTCAAATTCAATGAATCTAATTCAATAAAGATTAAGTGGCTGCTATATATATAGGCACTGTACTAAGAATTGGGAATTAATAAAAAGAAAAGCTGTCTCTTCCCTTAAGGAGCTTACAGTCTAAAGGGGGAGACTGAACAGAAGGAGGCAGAAAAGTAGGGGTTAGGGCCATCTGGTTTTGTGGCATTAAAACCAGGTAGAGCAGCAGATGCAAAATGAGAAAAATATTTCTAAAGATATCATCTATGGCTGAGAATGCACAAATTCCTTTCTTCTCTCAGTTAAAGAGAGATCTGTCATATTTAACTTTTCTAAAATTCTTAATTTCTTTAGATTTAAAAGGTTATTTTGAAGTACCCAACTCATCTTTTTTAATTGTCTATTACTCCTTTTAATTTCATTTGTTTTTCCTTTAAGTACTTGGATGCAGTGATATTTCAGCCTATGACCATTAAGCATAATTCTCTTTTAACCATATCTGTTTTTGTTCTTCTGTTGTCTGATTATCCTGATTACTGTCTCTGCTTTTTTGAACATTTGATTGAAGCATAATAAATTCTGCTCTAGTTCCTCATTTTAACTCCATGTTAATCTTTTTCAACTATATATATACATTTTATAAAGGTTATATTCCACTTTCTAATCCATCTGCTACTTTTCAATCATGGTTCTGATTTTTAATTATGTTTTCCCTTGACTATATCTTCTTACGTTTTTCTTCCTCTTTCACACCACTACATACAGTGATGGAGAAGTTAAGTGTGGGATTGTGATCAACACTAATAATTTATAATTGAAGTAGTCTGATATCTTTTCTCTTTCTCTAGGCTGGTCCCTTATCAGTGGTTCTCAAAATTTCTGTCTCTTCCTTTTGACACCTCCTTTCTTATCTGTTCCAAAGTTAAAGTTTAATCTGCTTTTGATTGTTCCTCCCCAACCCTACCTTGCTTCGTTCTTTTGTTACTTATCTCCACTGAACTTAATATATTTTTACACCAAACTATTTGTGACTTTATGTTCAACCTTTCTTTGTCCAGTTCATGCCTTCTCCATTCCTTTCTCCTTTCATGCTTGGATATTCTTCCTCTTGAGTCCATTTCAATTCTGAGAAGAGTGGGCAGAAATAAAGTAAGAATGAAGCGGGAGGTAAATGCCTTTTCAGTAATGAGAAATAGCTTTCTCCCCCACACTTCATCTTTAGTTTATTCTGCCTTATTTCCTCTCTTAAAAACATAAAAATGGAACCAAGCCACCCTCCATTCTTTATCTTTCTGTATTCCCTCTGTGATCCTAGCTCTCCTCATTAGAATAAAAACATTCTTTTCATCATTAATTCCTTTCTTATTGCCCAAATGCATTTACCTTTAAAGTTCCCGCAATTTCAGTCTTTTTGTCAGGAACACTTGAAAGTCCTCTGTTTTGTTAAAGCATAGTTTTTGGCCTTTTTAAATTGTATCCATCTTTTCAGAATAAATTGTTGCTTTGTTTTTGTATATCCTTATCTTTTGCTTTTAGATGATTATGTTCCAGTATTTTCTCTCCTTTATATTCATGAGCCAGGTTTTGAATGATTTTGATGAGTCTTCTTGCTATTTGAATTCTTCCATTCTAACTACTAGAAATATTTTTGAATTGTTCTACATTGACATTCCTGAGTGTCTTCAATTTGAAGTTTCTGCTAGAGGCAACCAGTGGATTCTTTTTTTCTATTTTCATTTTGATTTCTTTAAATATAAAGTCCAGGTGTTACATTTAGTCATGTTTTAGGGAGTTTGAGGTTGTTCTGTCTTCCCAATTCTTTTTGTTTTGTTTTGTTCTATTTTGTTTGCAAGGCAATGAGGGTTTAAGTGACTTGCCTAAAGTCACACAGCTAGGTGATTATTAAGTGTCTGAGGCCACATTTGAACTCAGGTCTTCCTGACTCCAGGGCTGGTGCTCTATCCACTGTGCCACCTAGCTACCATGTCTGCCCAATTCTTTCATTACTCCATGAACCAGACCATGCCAGGTCCTCCTAACCTCCACTGTTTCCTCAAAGTCTATCCAATTTCATGTTCATTTTAGGAAGTTTGACATTTCTTAAATCATATCTCTTGACCTATTTTCCAGGTAATTTTTTTTTTGTTTTTATATTTTCATCTGCTTTTAAAAAACTCTTCACTTTGTTGTGAATATTTCTTGCCTCATGACATTACTGAATTTGGATTATTCCATCTGACTCAGTTTAATTTAATAGACACTTATTATTAAACACCTTCTATGCCTTTAACATTGGGTATCATAAGTAAGAAAAAGAGACAGTTCCTATCTTTAAGGAGTTTATAATCTAATGGAGGTAGACAATATGCAAAAGGAAAGGAGATCAAAGGAGACCCAGCAGGGGCCTAGTCTTACAGAATTGCTGATGGAGAATGGAGTTTTCAGGATATTTGTTACTTTTGCAAGATATTATGTGTATTTGGGTTTATTTCTTTCAGGCATTTCTTTATTACTTGGGACTGGGTCCTTTGTTTCTCAAGACTGTTTGAATTTGTTGTGGAGTTACTCTCTTTTTCTGTGTTTACCATTTGGCCTTTTCTTTTTTTTTATTTGGTCTTTTCTTAATCCATAATACTTATTTACTGTTTTCTTCTTATTTTTTATATCCCCATTTTTCAGGATTAGAATGTCATCCTTGGGTCAGACCCTGCTCTTTGCTTCATCTGTGATATTGTCTTGTTATAAATGCCCTCTGCAGCCTGGATTCCACTGCCTCTTCTGTCAGAGGCTAAGCCTTGGGCCCATTTTCTGATGGAATTGTGAGTTTGGACTCGCATTTATGTTTGGACCTTATTTCCGTATCTGTCTCTTTTCTCTTTGCACAGTTTCAAACCAGGAATTGGCCTCATCCCTTGCTATATCTAGCAGTCCAGCTTGGGGTCAGTTTTACTGGTGGTGGCTTCTTGCAAGCCCCCTGGTGTCTTGTTGCCCAAGCATGAGCTACCAGGGTATGGAGCTGCTGGACATCTCTGGGGCAGTTTCCCCACATGCTGCATTGTCCAAGCCCTGCACTGACCGTCTGTCTTTCCTGCTGCAGCTCCAGCCAGAGTTGTCTGACTGCTGTGGCTTCTGCTGCCCTCCCTTTGTCTCTACTCAGCTGCCTTGGACTAGAAGGAGTCGCTTCTTTGGTTTTCTTTCCCATTGCTCCTTCTAGCACATTTCTGGATCTTCACTAGAGTGCTTCTGAGTCCTGCATTATGCCACTCGAACTGGAAGTCTGGACTAGTTTCTTATTTGTCTCTTTGTCTCCAGACTTCACCTCCCATTTCCCTTCTGTAGACTTTGAGTCATCCTACTTTGCATGACCTTTCCTATTCGGAAACTTTTCCTTCTTATGTACTTGTGAATAGCCGGGTGATGCAGTGGACAGATCAACAACCCCAGAATCAGAAAGACCTAAGGTTCAAATCTGTCCTCAGACGCTGTGTGACCCTGGACAAGTCGTTTAACCCTCCTTGCCTCATTTCCTTATCTGCAAAATAAGCTGCAGAAGGAAATGACACACCATTCCACTATCTTTGCCAAGAAAATGGAGAGGTGGACATGACTGAAATGACTCAACAACAAAAGCCTTTATTCATTTTTAAAGTCTATTTTTAAATCTATTTTTAAAGTCTATTTTTAAAGTAGGTATTAAATAGAGCATGATGGTACCAAATTGCTCTGCTTTTCTTATGTCCTCTTTTGAACTTCCTTCTGTTCTCGTTTAGGTATGTTGTAAAAGTTTCATTGATGTTCTTTTCTTTCTTGTCTTTATATTTGAATCACTATTACTAGCCATTCATTTCCTAATAGCTCTCTATATCTTCCCCTCACCCCATCCTTTCTAACAGATTAGGATAATCAAGCAAAAACATATTTGAATCATTCCTGCCAGGAAGTGGAAGCATGTTTCATTATTATCTGGAATCATGATTGATCATTGCATTAATCAGCATTTTGAAGTCTTTCAAAGTTTGTTTCCTTAATGTAATTATAGTCATTGTTTAAATTGTTATCCTAGTTCTATTCATGTTACTCTGCATCATTTCAAAACAAGTCATTTTAGATTGTTCTGAATCCATTCTGTTTTTATGATGTAATAATATTCCATTACATTCAAATAACACGTTTGTTCACTAGTTCCCCACTTTATTTCAGACTTTTTGTTTTTGTTTTCTTATAATTGCTGCTCTAAGTATTTTTCCTATATTGCGTCTTTTCTCTAGATTAGACTTCTGTGTTATGCTTATTAGAGATATCATTGAGTTAATGAAAATATTCATTTTAGTGACTTTTGGTTCAGAATTATTTTCCAGAATATTCAGAACAGTTCACTGCTATCAGTAATGATGTTTCTATCATTCCAGAAACTTTATAACTTTTACTATTTCCAAATTTTACTCTTTTCCAGTTAGCTAAGTCTGAAGTTTAAACCTCAAAGGGGTTTTGATTTCCATTTCTCTTATTACTGATACTTTGGACCATTATTTCATATGGTTGTTTATGGCTTATTTTCTGAAATCCCTTTATATCCTTTTATCACTTTTCCATTGGAGAATGACTTAGGACTTTATATGTTTGTATTAATTTACCATATATTTTGGGTAGTATACTGATCTTTATTGGTTGGTTGTTTTTCTTTGCTCTCAAAGAGGGCCAAAATAGCAACACTATATAAAAATCAAGTTTCAGTGTGTCCAGTTGTGGCTAAATGGACAAATAATATGAGTTCAGAATGCTCTACCATTAGATTAGGCACAAATAATATATGTGTGAACATTTGGGGTGAATTCTCTAAATTTGCTTATCTTGAATTTTTTTTTTAATTTTCAATTCTGCTTTGCTCATGAAGTGCAGCACCTTCTTTAATGAAGGTAGGCCATGCTGGGTGGCCTATCCCAGTGTCCCAAGTCACACAATCAGTTCCAAAGTCCTTCAGAGAGACTTTGAGAGGGTTCTTGTATTGCTTCTTCTGATCACCATGAGTGCTTGCCTTGGGTGAATTCTTCACAAAATTGTCTTTTAGGTGAGTGTATGTTTGTTACATGACTTGGCCAGACTTGGAGTTGTATTCTCTGCAGTAGAGTATGAATGCTTGACAATTTAGTTCTAGAAAGTACTGTGGTGTCCAGCACCTTGTCCTGCCCAGTGATCTTCAGAATGTTCAAATGGAGACAATTTAGTTCCCTGGTATGGAGGTTTCACAGGTGTACAAATTTTGACAAATTGACAAATCCATTATCTTTGCCAAGAAAACCCTAAATGGGGTCATGAAAAATCAGACACAGCTGAAAAAAACTGACAAAAACAAAATTTTCCATGTAGAAGTTATCAAAAAGGCCCATACAGATAAGTGTCTAACTCCTAAAATCTCATGAGAGTCCTTCTCACTCAGGAATGCACTTTGGAGGATCCATATAGAGCAGAAACTTTTAAGGGATGTCTTAGAGTTGGGTAGAGCTGAAAAGTCTCTACTGCTCTGGGCCTGCCATAAGCTAGCCATACTTTTTATTTTCTTTCTTATCAGTCCTGGGTTTCAGGAGTCACTCCCATATCCCCCTTTCAGACTGGTTCTGTGCCTTGTCCCTTCATTTCTAGACTGTATATTGAAAGAAGAATTTTCTTAGGACATAGTTATTTCTATCTGCTGCTCAAATTTCTCCATCCTTGTATGGAGGAGGGAGTTGGAGAAAGTGGACACAGAAAAGAGTGGTCTTATAGCTAAAATCTAAACCCTTTCAAACAGGGTTCTACCCAGAGAGCAGGATCTGGTGTGCGGTGAGCCATGTGGAGACCACATAGATCTAATCATTTTTTTTAAAGATTTTATGTATTTTGAGTTTTACAATTTTCCCCTAATCTTACTTCCCTCATCCCCACCCCCCACAGAAGGCAATTTGCCAATCTTTACATTGTTTCCATGGTATATATTGATCCAAATTGAATATGATGAGAGAGAAATCATATCCATAAGGAAGAAACATAAAGTATAAGAGATAGCAAGATCAGACAATAAGATATCAGGTTTTTTTTCTTCTAAATTTAAGGTAATAGTCCTTGGTCTTTGTTCAAACTCCACAGTTCTTTCTCTGGATACAGATGATATTCTCCATTGCAGAGAGCCCCAAATTGTCCCTGATTGTTGCACTGAGTGAGTCCATCAAGGTTGATCATCGCCCCCATGCTGCTGTTAGGGTGTACAGTGTTTTTCTGGTTCAGCTCATCTCACTCAGCATCAGTTCATGCAAATTCCTCCAGGCTTCCCTGAATTCCCATCCCTCCTGGTTTCTAATAGAACAATAGTGTTCCATGACATACATATACCACAGTTTGCTGAGACATTCCCCAATTGAAGGACATTTACTTGATTTCCAATTCTTTGCCACCACAAACAGGGCTGCTATGAATACTTTTGTACAAGTGATGTTTTTACCCCTTTTCATCATCTCTTCAGGGTATAGACCCAGTAGTGGTATTGCTGGATCAAAGGGTCACATAGATCTAATCTATTAAACCTAATTCCTTTAGGAACTGAATGTCATTCCCTGTAGACCTCCACTGGGAAATGGGTTGCAATGTCGATTCCTTTTTATGGAGTTAGGTATACCTTAGCCACTTAAAACTGGACAAAGCAGTCTCCATGTGAAGACTGTTCTCTCAGCCAGCTTTGCAGTACTAAACCTTTTGAGAGCTCCTAAACCAGTGACCCTCGGCTGCAGGGAAGGTCTCCATTGGCTCTGTTAAACCACTCCCTCATCAGTGATTGTTGCTATTTGAATTTCTCTTATAGCTTCTCCAGTTCCTTTGGTGAAAACGGCCCCCTGCTTCCTTTCCATCAGGGATCAACCTGCAGCTTTCTTATGATGGGTTTCCAAGCCTTCTTCTCATTTATGCTCTCCTTTTCCCTCCATTTTTATATGGAAAGACCAAGTCTGAAGGACCCAACTCTATTTGGGTATGCCTTTTTATATTCTTTGTGACCAGGAAACCAAGACACTGTGGCCAAAAACCACCTTCTATAGCTCCCTCATTGATTGATTCACTATCCACCCACTCATTTTTCTAGACCTTTTCATCCCTTCTCCAACTCCTCTCCCCACCCTATCTACTGAGAACCTTGCTTTTCATTGAAAAAAAAAATGAAGCTATTTGCCATATTTCCCTCCTCATATACTTTTTGCTATTATGGCCTTCTTCATCCCTGTCTCCATGAAGAGGTGAACCTTTTCTTTGCTTTCTACACATTAGTTGACTATAAATACAAGGCAGTTTGAGAGGAAAGACAGTAGCAATTGAGGGGATCAGTTTTTTGTAAAGGAAGAGCTCTTCTGTAATGTGGTGGTGAAGACAGAATTGATACCAGGTATGAGGAGCTTGGGGGGATTCAGGGTCAATTGCAAGGAACAGTGACAAGGTCAGTTTGCCTGGCTGATAGTGGGGAGTGATGGAAAATGGACCTGGAAAGATAGAATGGGCCACTAAAGTATCATGTCTGAGGAACAGCAGAGACCAGAGGTCAGAGTACGGGGGTGAGAGGTGGAAGAGTTCTCTGTTACAGCCACAGAGAGGGTCCTTCAGACTTGGCATTTCTATATGAAAGAAGGAGGCAAAGATGGGGCATCTACTCAAGACTGGCAGGTTAGGAAAGGGCCAGGCTATGAAGGGCTTTAAATGCCATTTGGATCATGGAGAGAGGTAATAGGGAGTATCTGGAGTTTATTGAACAGGGAAGTGACATCATCAGATCTGTGTTTTATAGGAAGATTAATTTGACAGCTGAATGGAAGATGGATCTGAGTGGGGAGAGAACTGAGATAAAGAGATCAGTAAGCTATTGCAATAGTTCCAGTGTGAGGTGATGAAGACCTGCACTAGGGCGGAGCCAGTATTAGGAGAAAAGAGGGATATGAGAGATATCATGAAAAAATGAGAGGGCTTGACAGCTGACCAGACATGGAGATGAGAGAGCCTGGAGACTCAGAGATGGATCCCTATGTTGTGAGTCTAGGGTGCACTCCATCATAAAGATGCTGAGAAGGGAGGTGTTGCCTGGAAGAAGAACGATGATTTTGCAAATGTTGAATTTAAGATAACTATCAGACATCCACTTGGAGATGGCAGGAGAGGTTAGAGATGGCAATATATATCTCAGACTCATCAGCATAGAATCCATAGGAGCTTATGAGATCCCTGGAGAAGAGGACCTCAGATGGAGTCCTGGCAGATATACCCACTATTATTGATAATGACCTGGATGAAGATCCAGGGAAGGAGATTGAGACATCCGATACGTAAGAGTAGAACCAGGAGAGAATAATGCATCTTTGTTGTATATAATAGAAAGCATTGGCATTTACATTAGGAAACCATTCTGAGCTTCCTAGCTGTGTGACAGTGGTCAAGTCCTTTAACCTCTCAAACTGTTTCTTCTGCTGAAAAAAATGGGAATAATGAAAATATACTAGAACTCTTATGAGGAAAGCATTTTGTATGACTGAGATACTATGTACAAGTCTGACCAGGTCAGTTCTCTACTTACAAATCTTTGAGAGCTCTTCCTCTTTACAGGATCCTGGCATTTGATGCCTCTACAATCTTGCCCTGCGTCACTGACCTCTTCTCCTATTACGTCCTGGCTCCACCAACTTGGATCACTCGTCACCCCTGCATCCGTCCTGTTTCCTTCTGGTTTCATACCCTTGTACTTATTGTTTCCACTGCATGAAATTACTCCATTTTCTATCTGTCAAAGGTCTAACCATCTTCCAAAGTATATCTCAAAAGCCATCTTCTCCATGAAAAACTTCCTTTATTATTACCCTTTATAACTAGTTACAAGTGATCACTGAATCTCAAGAGCATTCTTTCTTGTGTTTTCTCATACTCAGCCTTATAATTGTCTTTTTCTCTTCCTAGATTATGAGCTTTCAGAATGAGAACTAGTTCTCATAATAGTAATTGTGTAAAATAATTACATAAATAGTGATTCAGTAAGTTTTCACAAGTACTTCTTCAGAACCATATTATGAATAGTACAAGTTTGAGAGAGAGGCAATAGCAATGGAGGGGATCAAGAATGACTTCTCATAAAGGTGGTACTTGAGCTGCACCTTAAAGGGAATACTGTAAAGATACTCTGTAAGGGTAGAGGAAGTCGGAATTGATACCAGACATGGGGGACAGTTGATGCAAATGTATGGTATTGAAGGATGTAAAAAGGAAAACTAGAGGAGATTTTGTCATCTCCCATGGAAGACCTGTGATTCTAATGCAAGTCTGTCTGTCTGTCTGTCTCTCTCTCTCTTGCAAGGCAGTGGGGTTAAGTGACTTGCCCAAGGTCACACAGGTAATTTTTAAGTGTCTGAGACCAGATTTGAACTCAGTCCTCCTGACTCCAAGACCAGCGTTCCATCCACTGTGCCACCTAGCTGTCCCATGCAAGTCTTTTGAATCCAAATCTAGAATACCAGTCATACATCCCACAGATTTATATAGATACATGATCTGTATATGTGTGTGTGTATAATATGTATATGATCCATATTACCCAACTGAGGTTTCTGCCCACAACAGGTTGTCAGAAATCAGTCATTTGAACAAATTGAAGTAGAAATTGAAGGGATGTCTATCTTTGGAGTCTAAAGCAAACTGGTCACATTTAAATTGTTCTCTCTTCTTTGTTTCTAGCGCTCGTTCACCCTGATAGTGGAGGCCTGGGATTGGGATAATGGCACTCAACATGGTGAGTATATTTATATCTGTTAAGATTCTCTTGATGGCATGATTTGTGGGAACTTGCAGGTTGTGGGCAGGGAGACAAGGCTGGGACCAAGTGTGGTCTTCAGAGACCAGCGGAGCCAGAGGTTATTTTGACTTGCTGTTTCCCAAGAGAGATGGGAAGTGGATTGCCTGCTGACCTGTAACAGCTCAGCTGGCACAGAGTTGTGGAGGGCTGGGTCTTGTGCAGATTGAGGTTCTGGTGAGGTTCAGAATGCAAGAGTTTCCTATAGTTACATTTTTCTTTGCAAATATGGAATAGATTAGTGTAGTGTGGGAAATTGATAAGAGGACTATGATTAATAAACTTCCACCAGCTCACCTGATAAATCACAGGATGTAATTGGAGAAAGTTAAGGTGCCCCCTTCCATTGGCACAAAGACCAAAAGACACAAAAAACGGTTTGATTTCTCATGAGTTCTAAGAAACATAGCTCTTCACCTGGGATGCAGTCTATAAAAATGTCTAAGTAAATGCAAAAATGATAAAAACTACCTGACTGAATTTAAGATTGCCCAGCCTTAGGAGATGATTTCTAATAAACCTCAGTTCTTCTATTATTTTTGAGAACTCTTTTTGTTCTTTGGTAGGGGATGGATTGAAATTTTCTTTTTGCCTTTGCTTTTTTTTTTTTTTTTTTAAGTTTAGGGAACACCTTGCAAACAACAATATAGGTGATGACCACCACTGGTTTAATTGTATAGCTAGGTATTTGGGGGGTGGGAAGGAGGTGAGTATAGTCTCCATACCCATCATCTCTGACATCTTGGGTCCTCATAGAGTGATATAGACAACTGTTCATTTTCCTTTGCTTGAGAATTGTGCCCAATGGACTTAACAGAACTCTGTTATGAGACACCAGGGGAGGTACTTGAAAGGACAATGCTTCAACTCCCCCAAGTTAATAGAGAGCCATCCAGAATTGGGAATATAAACAAATATGCTGAAAGAATCTCCTCTGATTAGCAAATATTTAACTGAAGTGGGGGGGGGTGTAGTAGAGGGTTATTCAGAACACCACTGATCAATTAAATTTCTATCATCCTGATAAAAATCACAGAATATAAGGGGGCAGGTTGCAGAGTTATTAAAATCTTAACTGTAACATGGAGAAGTCCTTCATTGAAACTTAATGGAATTAGAGGACAGTTTTCATTACCCCTTTGAGGGTTTAGCTAAGTTTCTTGAGCATACTTGATGGATTTAGAAGGCATGGTGCCAACATCCTAGACCCTAATGTCCCTTTAAAAATCTGGACACAGTCTTCAGTGGAAGCAGGAAGCTGAAGCAGGAAGCAGCTTTGAGAAGATAACACTGGCATCAAAGAGCTATGAAGGAAGAATCCAGTTTCTGAGCAAGGAGAATCTCTCGTTGCTGTCCTCTGCCCTCTGGAGAGGTGCAGTGGAAGGCAAGATTGGTCCCTCTTCTGCCATGCCACCCCCAGTTGGCCCTGGTGCTTTTCAGTGGAACTTTTCGGCAGGACCCCTGGCAGCAGAGAAGAGAACCAGGTGTGAAAGAAGAGACTGAACTAGCAAGCTCTGGCCATTGGAAACTGAGTGTGCAGAGTCCACTGAGTGATCTGCCCAGTTAGAAAAACTGAGTCCAGGGGCAGCTAGGTGGCGCTATGGATAGAGCACTGGCCCTGGAGTCAGGAGGACCTGAGTTCAAGTGCGGCCTCAGACACTTAATAATTACCTGTGTGACCTTGGGCAAGTCACTTAACACCAGTGCCTTGCAAAAAAAAAACAGAAAAGCTGAGTCCAGAAGTGGGTCTGTGATGACACCACAGAAAGAGAAAGGACTTTGGGGTTCACAGGCCCTGGAGATGTAGGTTGCCTTGGTCACATGTATTTCTGTCTTTTTACTTCTTCACTAGAGTACTCCATGTGTAAGCCAGCTCTTCCTACTGAGTTTGATGTGTTGGTGGAGGAATGTCACAGTTTTATGAGGGCAATATTTTATAGCTACTTATTGTCTTATTGGTTGACTTCTTAAAGGAACTCATGAGCCATTGTTTTAGACAGGCTCAAAGACCTTGAATTTAAGGCAATTGGCTCTCATAGAGACCCAGCCTGTGAGCGTGAGTTTGGATTGCTCTGAAGGAAATAACACAAATGGAAACAGCTGTTTTGAGGTTTTTGAGTTAAGGACCTAGGTTGGAATCCTGGCTCCAACATTTACTAGCTATCTGACCTTGGGGAAAATCACACAAACTCTCTGTGACTCAATTTTATCATTAGTAAAATGAGCGTAATAATACTTTTACTAACAGAGTTATTGAGAGGAAAATGCAAACTTTAAAGTGCTGTATGAATGTGAGCTGATATTAATATTACTAATAATATAGTGCCTTTCCCAAGCCATATATTTTCTATTTCTTGAGCACTGTTCTCAAACCTGTAAAAATGGAATTAATAATCCTTGCCTTGCTTTCTTCTCCACAAGGTAAAGGGAAAAGAATTGAAACTAGTATTTCATTGGTATAGAGAGCTCCTAGTCAAGAAAATCCTTTATACTAGGCAACTGGGTTCTTGCCTTGCTTTATTTAGAGTTGCCTAGAGCAGAGAGATTAGGTAATTAATATATGGGGGAAGGATTCAAATCCAGATCTTCTCAACTTTCAAAGTTGACTCTATCCATCAGTTAAAAAGTGCCTTGGAAATTAAGAGTATTATGGAAACTATAGGCATCTAGTTATCATCAAAGAACTGGAACAGAGTATGCCAGGGTATACCAAGGAGGATACCAAGATAGATGTATGTATACTTGCATATCTTTATAAATAACATATTTTATGCATATATAAATTTCTACATTATATATTTTACACATATATGCACATACATTTTATTTTCTTATACATCATAGTTTTTCAACTATTTAACCATTAGATCTTTGAATTGAATTTCCTAAATTTTAAGACTGAAACCCGGGGCGGCTAGGTGGTGCAGTGGATAAAGCACCGGCCCTGGAGTCAGGAGTACCTGGGTTCAAAACCAGTCTCAGACACTTAATAATTACCTAGCTGTGTGGCCTTGGGCACTTAACCCCATTTGCCTTGCAAAAGCCTTAAAAAAAAAATAAAGACTGAAACCTGATTAAGGAATGAGTCAAGGATCCCTGGCAGATGACCTTTTGGCTAAGTGGACTCTATATTAGGCATCTCTGTCCACTCAGTGAAGGACCCCTTCAGAGGCAGAGTCTCTTTTTTTGGCTGCAGATCTCTTTTCTGCCACCAACTACATTGATCATGGCATCACCTTGCAAACTTGCACAAAGCATCAACCTCTGCAAAGCTCCCCTTCCTGGGCAGAGGGGAAGGTGATTAAGTGTGTTGTTTTTAGTGGATGTTACCTGCAACCAATTAGCTGTTAAATATTAAGTGCCCACTAGGTGCCAGACCTTGAGCTAATCCTTATCCTCAAGGAACTTACAATCTAATGGAGGTGGAGTGGGGGGGGGGGGACGACGGACAAAAGGCAAACAGATATGTACAAATAAAGCTACATGCCAGATAAATAAGGGATCATTAAGGGAAAGGCACTGGGTTTAAGAGGTTGGGAAAGGCTTCCTGACCAAGATGAGATTTTAGCTAGGATTTGAAGGAAGCCAGGGGATTGGAAGAAGGACATTCCAGGTATGGTGGACATGGCTGGACCTTAGAGATGGGGTGGAGGGTCATGTTTATGGAACGGCTAGAGGACTAGTGTCTCCAGGTCAAAGGTAACATGGAAGGAAGAGATAGAACATAGACCCCAGAGTCACAAAGATGTGGATTTAAGGATGGACTCTGAAACACTGGTTTTGTAACTCTAGGCATGTCACTTAACCTGTCACTTCTTCAGGAAACCTAGAGCAATAAGCTAAAGAGCAGTTGTTGATCTCTTTTAGCAGAAGGGGCTTCTTCATTGGCAATTCTGTAGACACACAAAAGTACAGCTCTGTCCTTCCCCTCCATCCCACTATATATATAGATATAGATATAGTTTTTAAGTTTGCAGTGCATTGTATATGCATTATCTGATTTCAGAGCAGTCTTGTGATGTGCTTACTTCAGACATATATCCTTTGAGCATATAGCTTGTGCTTTCTACTGAATTGGAGATATGATGGTACTTCTCTCTGATCCAGTTGTGGCATCAAGAGTGAGTTTTGCTCAAAAACAAGTAGACTTAATGTACTAAGTTGAATAAATGAGAATTCCAAGTTAATTAAATTTGTAACCTATACTGAGCATTTCCAACAACATTAAGATTGCATAGTGCAGGGGCAGTGGGAAGGAAAAGGAAACTAAATCTGTTTAGGATTGGAACTACATAAATATGCATGTGTGCACACATATACAATACAAACATGTATATACACTCACATATACACATATACTAGAACCTGGAGTTCTGGTAAATGAAAAGCCAACCAGTCGATCTGTTTGGAAAATGACTAGATCATTAACTTGTTCATCATTTGTTTTTTTATTTCATTCAATTAAAACAAACATTTATTGAACAGTAACCATGTTCAGGGTCCTATGTTTGACTTTGGGTTAGTAAAATAGAGCAAACATACTTTCTCCTCTAAAGGGCTATACTGGGAAAAGGTCAAATATACTCACAGAGATCTATTCTGACAACTTTTCAGGGTTTTGGGGTAAGCTGTTACAATGGTACATGCGCTTGCACATAAACATTCGCAATTACTTATTGTCCCCCCTAAAAGAATGTAGTTTTTTTCCCCTTTTCTTTTCCCTTCTCCTTGTTTCCATTCTTAGATTGAATAAATTAGGTTTTTAAAGTGGAAGGAATTGCAAGTAATATATATATACACACACACACACACACACACCAATTGATCAGTATCAGTAGTAGTGGAAGAATGCATACTATAAATCCTATAAAGGATTGCTCCAAATCACTAGGAAGAGAAATACAAAAAAAAATTCCTGAAAACTAAAACTTTACACTAGTTCATTCATTCTGTAATACAATTTGAAATGATGCTAACAAATGACTAAAATGTCCAAGCAGCACTTTTAAAAAAGTAGTATCAAAGAACTAGAAACAAAGTAGATAGTCATTTATTTAGGAATGGTTAATCAAATTTTGGCACAAGAATGTAGTGGAATTGTAAGCAAAGTAACATGTTGAACACAGAACAAGAGAAAATTTATATGAACTGAAACAAAGCGAATGCAGAAACAGGAAATCAGTAATATAAGATAACTACAACAACCCAAATGGAAAGAAAGAAAAACAGCAAAAACAAACAACTAAATATTGTATCATTATATTGATCGATTTGGCTCCAAAGAAAGGATAACATTTATCTCCCTCTCATCACAGAAGTGTAGATGACTTTTGGTGTGGGTGTGATAGACATATTATGAAACTGAGTTGAAGGTGATGGTTTATTTTACTGAACAACTTTGTCCCTCTTCCTTTTTCTTTTTTATTCTTTGTTATATGAGAGATAGGAGAGGGAGAAAGAATATCTTGGGAAATGAAAGTGATGGTAAAACAAGACAAGTAAAAACTTAGCAAGAAGAAAGTGGAAAGAAGCGGGTGAGTTTGATGGTGGGCAGAGTAGGATTCCACCCCTTTTTTGGGGGGGGGGGAACCACTTCCTCCTGACTCTGGTCCAGTTCCATAATATTTCCTCTGAGTTGCCCTCAGCCTGGTTTCCTGCCCCGCCTTGTTGCCAAACTCTAGACAACAAAGCCTTCCTCTAGCGCAGTAAACCCTGGACCTCCGGAGGAAGTGTCCACTTAGGCACCAGGCCTTATAGCTTTTTAAAAAGAGGTGAACTAAAAGGTCGCTATGCTGTTTCTCCTGCTCCAATTCCCTTCATATTTCTACCAGAATAATTTTCATGTATAGTCCTCACAATATTATTATTCCAGTATAACTCTTTGGTGACCCCTGATAGCCAGCTTGGTAAGTTCCCAGACCTCTGCCTGGCATGCAGGATCCTCCATGTGGAAGCACTGACATCACCCCCCCACTCTTACCTCATTTTTGTTCATTTTCATTCACTCTCTGTCCATCAGTCCTTCGAGGCAAATTCTCTTTGCTTGTTTTTGGTTTTGGTTTTGGTTTTAGTTTGTCTTGAAAAGCAATAGGGTAGGGGTGGCTAGGTGGCGTAGTAGATAAAGCACCGGCCCTGGAGTCAGGAGTACCTGGGTTCAAATCCGGTCTCAGACACTTAATAATTACCTAGCTGTGTGGCCTTGGGCAAGCCCCTTAACCCCGTTTGCCTTGCAAAAACCTAAAAAAAACCCAAAAATAAAAGCAATAGGGATAAGTAACTTATTCAAGGTCAAACAACTAGATAGTTATTAAGTGTCTGATGTCAGTGTTCTATCCACTGCACCACCTAACTGTCCCTTAAATTCTCTTTGACTACCCTATGTATACCCCTGCTCATCTGTGTGCCTCATTTCCAATTGTTTCTTCTACCTGGAATACCCTTCCCCAGTTTCTGTCAATTAAATTGTTGTTCTTTCTTTCTTTTTTTTTTAAGGTTTTTTTTTTTTTGCAAGGCAAACGGGGTTAAGGGGCTTGCCCAAGGCCACACAGCTAGGTAATTATTAAGTGTCTGAGACCGGATTTGAACCCAGGTACTACTGACTCCAGGGCCGGTGCTTTACCCACTATGCCACCTAGCTGCCCCTTGTTCTTTCTTTAAAGTCTATACTCCCCTTTCCAGGAATACCACTCAGATCTTCAATCAGTAATCTTGTCTTGATTTTGAACTCCATAAGAGGCTCTGCCATTACCAAGCACAGGGCTCTATATCTAGGCAGAGGAGAAACAAATCTATTAGATTTGTTCAGTCAGTAAACATTTATTCCGCACACAACGTTCTTGTTCTTGAGGGAACTAAGTAGTACAATGTATAGAGTTCTGGATCTGGAGTCAAGAAGGTTTGAATTAAAATCTAGCCCTATTTACAAGTGATGTAACCCTGGGTGAGTCCCTTAACCTCTGTCTGCTTCAGTTTCCTCCTCTGTAAAATGGAGAATACAGTAGCACTGTATGTGAGAGTAAAATGAGATGTTTGTAAAAAACTTTGCAAGCCTTAAATCTCTATATAAATATTAGCTATTCTAGGGGGATAGTGACAAAAATGAATTGCCTCTGTCCTCAAAAGAGCTTCCCTTCCCCAAACTCCATTAAATGTAAAAACAAGTTTTAACACCAAGAGCTTACATTTTATTGGGGGAGTGAACATGCATCCATGTAAGTGGTTGAGCTGATCACAAGGAGGGTTGGATTTGTGAAGGGATTTCTCATATGCCTTCATCACGATGATCAGCCCTTTCTCCTTCCTTCTCCATTCTTTCCCTCTATTCTTCTGGCAGATGGGCTTCTGATTGAAAGAGTGTCACATGCAGGAATGATCAACCCAGAGGACCGCTGGAAGAGCCTGCACTTCAGTGGCCATGTGGCCCACCTGGAGGTGAAGATCCGTGTGCAGTGTGATGAGAACTACTACAGCAGCACCTGTAACAAGTTCTGCCGGCCAAGGGATGATTTTGTGGGCCACTACACCTGTGACCAGTATGGCAACAAGGCCTGCATGGAAGGTTGGATGGGCCCTGAGTGTAAGCAAGGTAACAGCAATGTGGCACATTCAGGTGGGAGGCAAATCAATAGGGTGAATATGGGGATTTACAATTCCACCCTTCTTCGTTGTTTTCTGCCTCAGATTCCATACACAGTATTATGTTTGGGTCTAAGTAACACTTGAGGAGAATCCTATATATAAAGAGAAATATGTCCTGAGGATGATGCAAGGAAGGTTGGAGACTTTGGAAGCTAGTGTGAGAGTCCACCCAGAGCTATATGCCTTTGTTTTCTCCTCTTTTCAATGCAGTCTGGAGGGAGGGTCATCTTGAGTTACAGCCTTTAGGGCTTGTCCAAAGCTCCACTGGTCTATTTTTCTCCAAATCCAGTGCTTGTCTCCACTGCACTGCTCTTAGCATATAAAGATAACCTGAGGGCCTTCATGCTTGTTGTCTCAAGTATTTAAAGGGCTGCCTTGGTAAAAGGGGATAGATTTTGACCTAGTATGAGGATAAATTTTCTAATAATACAACTGTCCCATAATTAAGCTGTTTTGAAAGATAATAAATTTCCATCATTGGGCGTGCTTGATTAACTTGCTGGTAGGGAGCCTGTGAGTAGAAAGGATATTCTCCTAGAGTCCTCATGGATTTTAAAAGTCTGTGGTTTCAGTGATTCTTATTGAGTAGGAGCTGCTGGTTATCTGTGTGACTTTTTGTTTGTAGAAGGGTCACTCTGGCTCAGTGCAAGAAAGGAAGGGTCCTTCTTGCTCTGGGGAAAACTGGAAGCTCTTCGACCTGACACTAAACAACTCTCAGGCCTGGATTTTGTTGGCAACTCACCAGAATTTGCTGTAATGTACTTTCTAATCCTAAACCCAAGCAGGAATTTATTCCACAATATCCTGAATAGACATTCATTTACAGCTTCTATTTGAAAAACCTCTGGTGATGGAGAACTCACTGCCTTCTGAAGCACCCCATTGCATTTTTGAAATATCCCACAGTTAATTAAATTCAACAGATTTTACATACATTTTACATCCAGTGCATTATCCAGTAACTGAAGGATGCAACATTGAAGAAACACACAAAAGTAGCATAAAATGTTAAACTAAAAAGCATACCCAAGTTTTACTTTATTTATCAGCTGCATGACCATGAACAAGACACTTCACCTTTCTGTGCTCAGTTCTTTGCATCTATAAAATGGGTATAATAAGGTATGTCATGTACTTCATAGGATTGCTTTTGGGTACCAATGAGTTAATGTATAAAGTTTTTGCCAAAATTAACACTGTATAAAATTTATTACCACTTTTTGTGGCTTCTCTTACAAAGGAAATTATAGTCTACAGAACAGAATGTGACTGAATGAAAGGAGGTATCCAAATAGAATGCTATGGAAAATTTGGTGATAATGAGATTTTTTTTGTTAGAAATCTTTAAATTACTTCATCAGAAACTTCTTCCTATTACTTCTTCCTATTAGCCCTAGTTTTTAGCCCTGTAGGGACAAGGAGATTTCAAGTCTTAATCCTTCTCTGTGATAGCCCTTCAAATACTTACAGATACCTGTTGTGTTCACCTGAAGTCTCAGTCTAAATATCCCCAAGTCCTTTAACCAGTTCAACCTGTAGAATTATTGATAAATTTTTACCATCATTCTGGTTATGTGTCTTTGTACTCCTATTTGCACTTTCCTAAATGTAATATCTGGACCTGAACAGATTGTTCTAGATGGGGTTTGACTAGGGCAAAAAAGCAGCATAACTCCACTAATGCAGTCAAGAACCTTTTTGACTCACAAGAAATAGCATATGTACAGAGCTTTGCAATATAAGGAACTATTGCAAAATCTAACTTTTACTAAAATTCCACAATCTTATCTGTTTTGCTGTCCCTTTGCAGCAGGTATCTTTGGAGACAGATTTTAAACCAGTCCAAAAATATTTGTCTTTTCTGGTTAACAGTTTGTTGCTGATGTTAGCATCATTGATTCTCATGTAGCCATGTGTATTTTACCAAATATCTATCTGTTGACCAGATGTTCATATGACAGAAGTTCCTGGTTCTAGATTTCTAGATCTGACACCCTAGTTGTATCCTGTTCCTGTCTCTAGATCATTCCATTTGAGATGAAATGTTGAACTTGGCTTTGTCTGTGGGACACATGAAGTATAGCTTGGTGAAGTGGAAAGAACTTGGATTGGGGAGAGAGAGGGGAAAGGGGGGACAATACAAGGAAATCTGTGTCCTGACCATTTCACTAACACTAACTTGTTGGTAGATACCCTATTTTGTAAAAGGAAAGGACTAGACTTAATGTTCTCTGAGGTTCTTTTTTAGCTCTGGCATTCTATCATGCTGTGAAACTGGGAATAAACTCATGGTAAAGTATAAATGGCTTGGCTAAAGATTCTGACTCAGTTGCATCCAACTCTGATTTTCTCTGATATGGTTGTGTTTGGAAGGTAGGAATGCAGCCCAGGATGCCAGCTGATGGCTCTGACAGACTTGGGCTGGCAACATTGAGGGCCCCTGATAGCTGCTGCTTCAACCTGTGTCTCTGTGTTCACAGCTGTATGTAAACAAGGATGTAATTTACTCCACGGGGGATGCACCGTGCCTGGGGAGTGCCGGTAAGTGTGTGCTGGGGCCCTTCTCTTCTCTCTTTTTTCTTGGTGGGAGGATTGACTTCATTGATCTGCAGGTTCCTCTTCTTAATGATGTCTTCTATTTGATTCAACAATTGAACTCATTGAGCCTGGTCACTGGAACCAGTGACTCAGCAATGGGAGATACAAGTATTCAAGAATTCAGAGGTGATAAGGAAATGAGTTATATTTAAGGTCTGTTTTTTTTGGAATTTACTCTGAAATGTAGTTAAATTCCTTTAAGAAGTTTAACTGCTTCTGCAGATAATGGCTATCCCCATCCAGATGTTTGCAAGGAGAAATGGTCACTCATGGACCATCCTTCAATGAGTATTTTGATTAAAAGCATAGGATGGGAAAGGAGCACTTTCTCCACAGGACCTGGATTATCCAAGCTCTGTTACTTGCTCCTAGGTGAACTTGGACACAGTCCTTAAACCTTTAAGGCCTGTTTTATCCTATTTAAAATGAGGGGCTATGTGATATAGTGGAAAGTGTTAGATTAGAGACAAAAACTGGGAATTTACATGAACCTGTGTGAGCCCTTTACATCGTTGAGCCCTAGTTCCCCTTTCTGCAAATGAAGGGACTGGACTTGATGACCTCTTAAGATCCTTATAAGTCTAAATCTGTAACCCTATGACCCTAGAGCCTAGCAAGTGCTTGACTCATAGTAGGTGCTTAATAAAATGTCTATTGATTGACTGAAGGGGTTGGATAAAATGATTTCTGAGTTCCTTTCCAGTACTTTCTAAAGCCAATAATCTTGTGAAATTCCTGGATAAATCTTTATACCTGGCCTCTGTGCTATTCCATTTGACCCACTGCTAGAGAATTTGTAAAAAAGAATTTTTCCTCAATATTATCTCTGCTGCCAGTTGATGGTACTACTGTTCATTTTAAGTGGGACCTACAGTTATTAGTGCTTTAAGGTCATTCTCATAAAGATACTGTTAAGTAGTACAAGTACTATTGTTTGTGGATGAGCAAATTAAAGTCCAGAGAGATAGTGATCCTCATAGTAAGTGTCTCATAGTCACATAATGTCAAAATCCTGGAATTCGAACCCAAGTTTTCTGAATGCACAGCCAGTATTTCTCTTTACCTAAAATATTCATTTGTGTTTCTTTTTATACTGACAAAAATCTCTTAACATTAACCATTAAGGGGCAGCTAGATGGTGCAGTACAGAGAGCACCAGCCCTGGAGTCAGGAGGAACTGAGTTCAAATCCAGCCTCAGATACTTAATAATTGTCTGTGTGACCTTGGGCAAGTCACTTAGCCCCATTGCCTTACCCCCCAAAAAAGCAAAAACAAAACAAAGCATTAGCCACTAAGATTTTCCTAAACCCCTTCCTGCAAGCTTGGGCAAAAGGGGCTATTTCTAGAAGTCCGACTTTTTTCTGAATTCTCTGTTTCCAGAGTTCTGATATGTCTTAATTATGACATGTGCACCTCACCGCTTGATGGTGCTTTGAAAAATTTACATGTATCATTCAATAAGTACTCATTAAATTATTATGTGCTTGGCATTGTGCTAAGAGATAAAAGCAGTCCTTGTCCCAGAGTTGCCTACATCCTAACAGAAGAGATAACATAGGCATAGAGGGTGAAAGAAAATCTTAGAGTGAAAGACACCAGCATCTGTAGAGTTCAGGGGAAATCTCCTTAAAACTGTGGTATCTGATCTTCCTCTTGAAAGGAAAAAAATGATTTGGTTTCCAAAGTGTTGGAATGGAGGAAAGGAGGCATTTTTGGCATGGGAGAGAGGTTAGCCATGAAAGATGAGCATTGTTTGTGTAAGAATAAGTAAGTCAGCATAACTGGACCATTTAAACATATGGAGGAAAGTGATACGTAAGAAAATTGAAAAGTTGAAAAGAGATTGGGTAAAATAAATTTAAATGTCAAGAAGAATTTATATTTGATTCTAAAAGTAATAGCCAGTAGGATTTAATGAATGGAGGAGACTATGTGAGATAGAAGATGGATTAGAATGGGGAAAGATTTGAGGCAAAGAGATTCAAATAGCTATTGAAGTGGCTTCCAGGGAGAGGTGATGAAGGGATAAGCTAAATGGTATCTATGAGAGAAGAGACAAGGAGACAAATAAGAAATGTTGGGAAGAAAGAAATGACAAGATGTCCTATGTTGGACCTGAAAACTTTTGAATCGGAGGATCCAAATAAATGTCCAACTTGAGTAGTGGAGGTTGAAATCCTATAACACTGTTTGATATCAGAAGATTTTTCTGAAGGAGTTGTGCATATTATTTTTCACATTACATACAGTACTTTAATTTAGAAAGTTCTTTCTTCACAATCCTTTGGGTCAATGCAAGTATTATTCCTATTGTATAGAATGAGGAACTGAAACTTCAAGAAGAGTTGACTTGATGAAGATGATTTACTTAGCAAATATTAGAACCAGACTAAAATGTAAGTCTCCTGACTCCAGGCCAGTCCACTGTATCACAGAAAATATAGATGGAGGGATGTAAAATGTTTTTAAGAATTTGGAAAAATAGGAAAGTGTTAGGTTATGATGGTCTTTAAAAGCTAGACAGAGGACTTTATAACTGATTCTGGAGAGCCACTGGAATTTATTGAATAGGGAAGTGACGTGTTTTGGGAAGATCTATTTGATAACTGAGTGGAACAAGGAAAAACTAGAGGAAAGAAGTCCAACCCCTCCTCACCAGTTTCCTTTTTTTACTGAGATAGATTACTTACTGGAGTCCATTTTAATGAGTTCCATCAGCTAAATTATACCATGCTTCTTATCAGCTTTCAGGACAACCCTTGTTGGTCCTGTGATTTAGCCGTGGTTATTGTTAGTGCCAATTCCTTTAGGAAACCAATTGGCAAGTACTTATTAAGAACCAACACAGCCCTAGGTGTTAGAATTGTAGGGTTTAAAACAAGAAGGGGTCTCACTACCCTGAAATTCTGATTCTGCCCTCATTATCTAACATAGCCACTATTCCAATAGCTTTCTGGTTGCTCTCCTTGCCTCAAGGCTCTTTTGCTGTTCTCCTCTCCCCCGCCCCCAATTCCCTGGCTTCCATAGAGTCTCATTCAAGGCCTCCCTTCTTCAGAAAGCTTCTCCTAGACCTCCTTAATCTCAGGGTCTTCCCTCTGTGACTACCCCAATTGGGGGGGGGGTGTATCTTGCTTGTATAGAGCCATTTACAAGTTGTTGCTCCATTAGATTGTGAGCTCTCAGACAACAGGGCTTTTTTTTCCTTTTTGATATGCACAATATTATATATATATATATATATATATATATATATATATATATATATATATATATATATATAATATGTTGACTGATGAACTATTTCAATATAATTATTTTTCTTTGTAAATTCTTATGATTTAAAAATGTCATTTTGAAAGTAAATCCATAGACTTCATCCTACTTCCAAAGAGGTGCATGACCCCAAAATGGCCAAGAAACCCTGATTTAGTTCAACCCAATTACTGTAAAGATGAAAAAAATCTCATTAACTGACTACTATCCCAGGGCCATACATGTGGTCAAGCAGATGAGCCAGGATTCAGACATAGGTTATCTGACTCTGTAGTCATTGCTTTCTGGATTGTAATGGGTTTGCCAGAAAGAGCAACTGAATTAGGTGTTGGAACAAAACCTGTTTTTGATTCAGGGGTTGGGGGGAAGGTAAGCCATCACTGTTCAGTTGTTATTTCGATAGATGTGAGTGAAATCTCCTGGAGGATCTAAGAGAACAATCCCAGTCTCAATTCCAGGTTTCTGGAATATCTCCACCTTTCCCTTCATAGGTAAAAACAATAGCCACTCTCTGAGTCAATAATAGAAATGAAAAATGGGAGGAAAGACTGGGTGTGAAGGGAGACTTTTCCTGGTGCTCCCAGACTGGGAGTTCTGGGATGCAGGTCATTGTATGAACAGCAGAGACCATTAATTTCGTGCTCTAGTCAACAAATGAGTTTAAAAGGCCCATTTCCTCTACTTGGACCTAAAGCATTAGATTGGATTATAATGTTTCATGGCCTAGATCCTAGAATAAACTCTTCAATTTGGACATCAAGTAATTCCACTCAGATTCCAGCAGTTAAGTGCTGGGGTGGAACGGAGGCTGTTCTTTGAGGTTAAAAGCAAGATGTAGCCACTTAACCATCAAATAACAGGAAGCTCTCTCCAAGGTCTCTGTACTTTCTCATTTTCTCTGACTTTATGGCATTAATCTTTAGTACCTCATATTCATAAAGGACCACAAAATTACATTTTGGAAGCAATCATCTATTCAAACTCCTGATTTTATATAAGACTGTATAAGCTCAGGTAATGGGAAGTACAAGGTGATGCAATAAGCAAATATTATCACTTCCTTTACTTTGGGAAATTGCTAGGTAATGTCGGGGTTGGGGAGGAAGGGGATGCAGGATTTAGATACTGTTTGGATATTCTTAGTCTTCATTGAGTTTAAAGTTAGTAGGAAGATATTAGCACAGATAGCCCAGGGCCATTTAGTTTAATGCTTGAAAGATCTATGTTTTCATTGCTCTGGTTCTTTTGTCCCATGACCTTGATTGCAGTTCTAATATAAAAAGAACTTGAACATGAAAAGTAAAGGCAAGGGAAAAAACTATATTTAACAAAATTGAACATCATATAAAATACCAAAGATACCCTGAAAATTAAACAAGATCAAACTAAAGAAAGGATCCAGTCATAAAGCATGAGTCAGGATAAATGTGTGTAGACATATTTAGCCCTTGTTTTATCCTAAACAAAGTATGGATAGTAAAAAGTGAACAATTCTAATACAAAGAGACAACTATAACCACATAAATATCTCTTAAGCTTTGGTGGAATTGATCCTAAAATCTGGATGGGTATATAATGTATTGAAAAGGAACAGGGCAGGTTAAAGGAGAGGTGTGGGGAGTTGGCACAAGAATAGCATTATATATTAAAAAGATATGTTTATGTGAACCAATCCAGAAACCAAAAGGAAAGGAGTAGAGTAAGTGCTTCATTTGTGTGAAAATAAACAGAGGCAAAATTGTTATTGGACAGATGACCTGGAGAGAAAAAGGAAAGAGATGAGAACTAAAAACAACCCTGACAGAGGAATTTGCATAATAATGGGGGACTTAAGTATGTGTATATATATTTTAATTTCTTAACTTAATATGATGGTAATTTCAAAAAGTAGGGAAAGCATTTCTGGTTAAGATGGCAACATGGAATGTTGTAGAGGAGCACATCTCTTCCCTATGTCCTTCTATTAGTGTTCTCAAAAGGGTACTGTGTTGAAAAATGGTGAAGAAATTACAAAAAGACAGTTAGACATCAAGGACTTTGGAAGAAGGATTCTGCCAAGGAAGCACACATAAGCTCAAGTTTGAAAATCCTTCAGCAATGCCTTGATGTGGGAGGAACCAACCAACAGAAGGCAACAGCAGTACATTGACATACTAGTCAAGGTTCTGCAAGAGGCCATTTCCTGGGGAAGCTTGGTCAATGTAGTGG
The DNA here is from genome assembly GCF_037893015.1 of Macrotis lagotis. Classification (NCBI taxonomy): domain Eukaryota; kingdom Metazoa; phylum Chordata; class Mammalia; order Peramelemorphia; family Peramelidae; genus Macrotis; species Macrotis lagotis. Next base: position 451,469,263 of record NC_133658.1, read on the forward strand.
CAGGCAAATCTTTTTCTAAAAACTAAGCTAGAGAAGGAATAGGACCTCTGCTTTGGGTGGAGCTAAGGATGGTAACTGATCCTGGACCGATACAGCTACTCAGCTCTTATTATACTTCTTCCATTTCCATTTCCCAATCTTGCCAAAAAAAGAATGCTCTTTGAACTGGAAAGGACAGAGCAAAAATAGCTAATAAGGTAGTTTGATAACCAAGATAAATAGGGAGTTTGTCAACACCTTGACAAATTCATTTTCTGGCTGGTGTGATTACAGAAACACACTGTCTCAGTGATCTTTGAGGGTTATGGAAAATGAGAGAGGTTCTGAAGGATTGGCAAAAAGCAAATGTTTTGACTTTCAATAAAGGCTAATGGGTTTGATTCTTGGCAAAATTCTTGAGTGTATTATAAAAGAAATGATTAGTGAACATATTGAAAATAAATCAGTGAGGGCAGCTAAGTAACACAGTAAATAGAGTACCTGCCCTGGAGTCAGGAGGACCTGACTTCTAGTCCAACTTTAGACATTTAGTAGCTCTGTGACCCTAGACAAGTCACTCAACCCTGATTGCCTCCAAAAAAAAGAAAGAAAATGAATGAGTGATCATAAAGAACTGGCATGATTCATCATATCAGACCAATCTCATTTCCATTTGGGAAAGGGAGCATTACTAGACTGGCAGGTTGGGGGATGCTGTAGATGTGGTGTCTTTCTTTCATATTATTCTCAAGGAAAGATATGAGCACATTATAAATGTTAATCAATGCTTATTGATTGACTAAGTTAGGCAGATTCAGGTACTCCTGACTCCAAGGCCAGTGCTCTATCCTCTGCACCACCTAGCCACCCGGTTAGGCAGATTCAGAATTGGTTCATTATCAATATTGTTGTGGAAGGTCCCCAATATACTACCCAAGGGAACCATGCAATGTTAACATTTGAATCATTGCCTTGGATAAAGTCATAAATGGCATACTAATCAAGTTTTCAGAGGACAAAGCTGGAAGGGATAGCTAGTCTATAGAATTCAGAGTTGGATTCCTAAAGGACCTTGAAGTCCCTAAATTATACTTCATGGCCCTCTAAGGCACCACTGTGAATTCATAGGGGCATTGTGAGATATTTAATTTTTTAATGAAACATATACCAAGATTCCCAATACTCTTCTATACAATATTTACTAAACTATAGATATTTATTGCCTTTCACTGTCCAGAACTTACTCTCAATTAGATACCTCTTTTTAATTATCTTTCATTATTTCTGTTTTTTTTGGAATCAGTTTTATTTTCAAGTTCACATCTTCTCCTTTCCATTTCCTTCCCCCCAACTCCCACTGAAAAAAAGCAAGAAAAACAAAAGTTTCTATAAACATGTATAGATAAGTAAACCAACTTCTAACTTTGACCAGGTCCATATACACATGGAAAGATACAGACTTAAGTTCAATTTAAGAAAGAAAGGAAAAAAATAACTTCCAAATAATTTAAAATTGGAAGAACTTCTCAGGAAATTTTGACTCCCTTTCTCCTAAGTCTAGGTAAAGGTTTAACTGTGACTACCTGGTTTGTGAAAAAGGGCTTTCTTGGAGTGGATGCCCTATAAAGGTGCCTTACAATTCTGAGATTCTGTAATGGTCTAGGTATTACAGAACCTGGACCTTTGAGGTCTCAAGGTGAAAGTTAAATATCTTTCCCCATCATCACTCCCCATTCCCATTTCAGGGAAAAGGGAGGCTTAGAATCTGCTTAGCCCTGGAACTCTGCATTGTGTCAAGAAATGAGAAACATGAGCAGAAGTGTTCCTGATTGGTGAGATTATCTCAGAATTGATGGATTTGACTTTGCATGTTAGAAGAAATATAGTGGATATGCAGCATATTATCTTTAACCCTTTGTGTGTTGTTTTGCAAAATAAATATCCTAAAGGGTATTTTAATCTTTACAAAGCTTTTCATTTATAGCAGCCTTCTGTGGTATTTAATGTAGATATCCCCATTTTATAAATGAGGAATCTCCAACTAGGGAAGTGACTTATCTGACACTTGTCACATACTTACTCTGTTGGAATTGGAATTTGAAGCCAAGTATCTTAAATCACAGACCAATATTCCTTCAAATGGAGTCTTCCTAGAGAGAACAGAAGGAGTCCATGTCAAGATGGGGCAGATTTGCTTCTGCTTGTTCTGTTGATCTTCAGGTGCTACCTGCACCTCCTTTCTTCTCTCCTTCCTAATTGTTAAGAAGCATTTCCTTATATTGTACTTCTGCAGTTTTGGAGGTGAGCATCTGATACCATGACCCCACTCCTGCATTGTTTCCCAGCCCTATGTCTTTCCATATTCTTTGTTCAAGGGACACTAGAAGCAGATTATTCCAGTACCTTGGGTTTCTGACAGTCCCCGTCTAACATATCTTAATTATCAGCCTATCCACACTGGCAAAGTAGAGAGCAACAAGCTAGCACTCTCACGCTCCCTCTCTCTCACTCTCACACTCATTCACTTGCTCGCTCTCTCATTCTCTTGCTCACTCTCTCACTCATGCTTGCCTGTTTGCTGTCACTAGATCTTGCTCACGCTTTCACACTCTTGTTTGCTTTCTTGCTCTTGCTCACTCTCTTGCTCTCTGTCACTCTCTCACACTCTTGCTTGCTCACTCTCACTCTCTCTTGCTTGCTCATTCTCTCACACTCTCGTTCGCTTTCTCTCTCTCTCCCTCTCCCTCTCCCTCTGCCCTGTAGGATTCACTTCTAAGGAGAGGAGTGTTTTCATTTATTCGTTTGTTCAATAAGTATTAAGTGATGATTATTTGCCAGAGACTGTGCTGGATGATACAGGTGACAGAGGTACAGAAACTAAAAGCAATTCTTATTCCCTTTGAGAAAGAAATGACCTCCTTTTGTTTTCTGGGATTGAGTCCCTTATTTGGACACTGTGGAAAAAGTCCTGAATGAGGAAATAGGGTCCTAGCTTCTGACTTCAGCTGTAAAACTATCTATGCCACTTCTTTCCAAGCTTTAAGTTTACCCATCCATACAGTGTGGAAGTTAAACATTGTTTGCTATGGTTTTTTTGCAGCACACAGACCATTTAAATTATAACATTAATTGTTAAGAACATTATATCAATTGCTAGACTTAGTTGCATTTAGGCCTGAATTAGGTGTTTGTTATAAGAAAAAGGTAATCCTCCATGTAGGTTTATATTGAGAGTTAAGAAGCAATGTAATAATAGCAATGTTCTAGTTTTGTAATTACAAAAGCCCAGGTCTGAGTCTCATGTCTGCCCCTCATACCCCCTGTGACTATGGACAAGCACTTTTTCTCAGTCAGGCCTTAATTTTCTCATTTCTACCTTGAAGAGATTACCTTACAAGATCTAAGCCTGTAGTTCTGTGTGCTTTTGCCTCTGGGAGAAAATGTAACTCTTGGTGATGTGTGTGTGTGTGTGTGTGTGTGTGTTTTGAAGTGTTAGAAATAGCATTTCCCAGGGTGCAGTGAGAGATGTTTGGCCCCTTCCCACCTCCCAAGGTCTTACTCTGGGTTCTGAACAAGGAAATTTCAGCAGTGGACACTCCAAATCTAAGCACTGGCCCTGGAATCATTGTTTCTCATTCCACTTTAATGTACTTTTTTATTTGTAAAGAAAATACAAGTTCCAAGTATTTTAAGCCAATGCCTTAAGCCCAGTTATTGTTGTCCTGGCCCAGCCCCACATCATCCTGTGCATGTCACTGCAATGTTGAATCACTTTTCCATTCATTTGAGCTATTTTTTGCCATCCTTTCTGCCCCTCACCCTTCGTGGACAAGTTGCTTTGGCTGTCTTGAACTGCATCTAGCAGAACAGCCAAGTTTAAAGGAGAACTGTACTGAACAAGGACATCATTTTCTTCTTTAGGATTATAGATTGAGACCTGGAGGGGACCTTGGAGAAGATGAAGATGATAGATGAAGAAAATGCACCCTAGAGAGATGTAACAGTTTGACCCAGAGTCTCAATTCTAATACCTAGCCTTGGCTGTTTAAGAAGGCACTACTTTTTCCTTATGCAAATCAAAATGAAGAAACTGAAGGCATTGCCCCCATGTTGGCAACTCAGCAGAGCTAGGTTTCTAATATTCTGGGGGAAAAGGCCTGAATTTGGAGTCAAAGGAGCTAGGTTCAAATATTTGCTTACTACCTTGGTATGACCTAGTTAAGCCTCTTTTCATTTTACTGAATCCTACTTTTCACTCTGTATAATGAGGACAGGGAATTAAGAACCTTGCTAGCTCCAAACCTTATTCATGAACTAAAAAAGTTTAGAGCAAAAAGTAATAGACAAAGAGTAAGCATATATGTAGATAATAGATTAAGCCTTGATCTGTCACATGTTAATTAGAGTCCAAGATAGCATGGGTTGGAATACAAGATTACTCATCTAGGAGCCCCAAAATTTCTCCTCCAGATTTAAGTAGGGAATGAATAGTGGACAAAGTATAGACATGGAAAAACAATGATCCTAAGATTGAACACTAATGGATACCACGTTGGGGGGGGTTGTAACACAGCAGAGAGGGACAGATGGAGATGATGATTAATGTGAAAGAGGGTAGAGAAAGTCAGGTGATAGCTTTCTGCTAGAATTGATATGCTAGAAGATTGAGTGGGAGCTGCAATAAGAGAAATTTAAGTTAATCAAAAAATAGAATGAGGTTATGGGTTATGAAAGACAGAAGTATAGAATTAGAATTGAAGAAAGGGCTGGATTACCATTTACTGGGTTTGCTGTAGTAAGTATTTATTTTTTGAACTAAAAATCTGCTGGGGTCTCTTCCAATAATCAACTTCTATGAATATCTTTGAGCCCTTATTGCTTGGCCATATTGAGAAAAGACAGAGGAGAGCTAAAACCAGGTCATGGCCTTAAGGATCTTAATCTATGAATGTCAAAAGACAACTGTATCTGTTGCTGGCCTCAGGAAGTTTTGTGGTTTGCTGGAGATAGATGAGGAGATCCTGGTTTTGCCCTCTGAGGTCTCACCATCTGGAGCACTTAGAAGAAGATGGGTCTACACTCCACAGTGTGGTTGAAACAGAGGACCCATGCACAATATTTTAAAAAACAAAGGACAGTATTTGTTCAAGGGATAGATAATATAATCAAGACTTAGAAATTAATGGTTACAGATGTTTTCTGTGATTAGGAAGGGAAGAGATTATTAGTAAGAGTTCATTTGACTTGACTTCTTGGGAGGGAATAGTGCATGAGTTGGATCTCAAAAGTTTCTTGTTGTTCAATCTCTTCAGAAGACAGAAAATATCTCTGCGACATCAGAAACAAAGGGAACAAAGGTGGCACAGGCAAGGATTTCTCTGGAGTCATTTTGTGCCTCTTGGAATTAGCCTCAAAATTGCCTCATACAATGCTGGAGTGTGACCATCTTAATATACTATCATTGTGGCCTGGACTTATCACTAAAAGAACCTAGCATGAACCTTGTCTCACTAGTGTGAGCTTTTAATGCATTAAAAGTCTGGGAGATTGGAGCAGTTAGGTGGAGTCAGATAGACCTGAATCAAATCTAGCCTCAGACAGTAGCTGAGCAAGTCATTAAGTCTGGGAGACAGCATTATCATAGTTGATATAAATTTATCTCTGATTCTACTCACTTCACTCAAATTAGTTCATATAAGTCTTCCCATGTTGCTCTAAAACTATACTTTGCATGATTTCTTATAATGCAATATTATATTGTATTCAGATACTGTAATTTGCACAAGTATTCTTCTATTGATGAGCATCCACTTTGCAGGTGTTTGCTACACCAAATTCTGCAATAAAATTTTTGGAATATATTTCCCTTTTTTTTTTTTTTGACCTCTTGTGGTGTCTAACAGTTGCTTCAAAAGATAGATACAGTAAGTGCCTTGCTATGGATACATATATATAAAAGAAAAACATTTTCTTACCACAAGGAGCTTATAATTTTACGGGAAGAAGCCCATGCACAAAAGGAAACTGAGGCAGGGGCAACCTAGCATAGGGGCGTTATGGAGAATTCCAAAGGAGTGCCAACCAGGTAGAATATGAAAAGATGGCTGACTTAGGTACCTCTCAAATGGAGGTTTTGGAGTTCATTGCTCCAAAATGCTTTCCAGGATGGCTGGGCCAATTCATTGTTCCACCAATAGTGCATTAGGATATTTTTCTATAAGAATTCATGAGCAGGTGAATTTCAGAAAAAACCTGGAAGGACTTGCATGAACTTGCTGAGGGAAGTCAGAGGATCAGGAGAGTGTTGTACAGTTCAAGAGCAGCATTATGTGATGATAAGTAGCATTTCAACAATACTGTGATCAACAACACTTCTAAAGGATTTTTCACTTTTTAAAACTTGTTTTCTTTCCCACAGTTCTGATTCTTATTTTACAATATGACTAATGTAGAAATATGTTTGGCATAGTTGTACATGTATAACTTATATCAGATTACTTGCTGTCATGGGAAGGGAAGAGGGAGAAGGAAGGAAAAAAGTGAAACTCAAAAAAATGGGGAGAAGACTTAATTTTTTCTACTCAAAAATCATTCACTTTGTCTTTTATGATCCTCTCTATACTTAAAAGATAAATGTTGGTGGAGTGATGATAACCATGATGGACTTACTCACTCCATCAGTGCAATAATCAGGGATAATTTTAGGGGGTTTGTGATGAAGAATACTATCTGTCTGGAGAAGGAACTGTGGAATTTAAATGAAGATGAATATGTATTATGTAATTTTGCTATCTCTAATGTTTTCTTTCTTTTGGATCTGATTCTTCTCTCACAGCACATTCAGTTTCGATCAATGTTCATCATGGATGCAGATTGCCTTCTGGGAGGGGGAGGGAGAGGGAGAAAAATTGTAGAACTCAAAACCTTGCCCCCCAAAAAAGATAGGTAGAAACTACCATTGTATGTAATTAGAAAACAAATAAAATAGTTACATAATAATAAAAAAGATAAATGTTAGAAACTATGTATTTTATATATATATGTATATAAATATATGTAATTGGGGGAAAAATTAAAATAAAATAAAAAATAGTGCATTAGTATACTTAGCTTCTAATATCCCTCCAATAATTGTCATTTTTCTCATTTGTCATCTTTGACAATCTGATGAATATGAGAAGAAACCTCAAAATTGTTTTAATTTGTTTTTATCTAATTATTGGTTATTTAGGGTATTTTTCTATGTGATTGCTTTTCTCCTTTTGAAAGTTGTATGTTCATGTCTTTACCATTTATCTGTTGAGGATTGACTCTCTGGTTCTTATATATTTGTATCAATTTCCAATTTATCTTTTATCCGAAAGATCTTTATCAGATATATTTTCTTCAAGGATTTTTTTACTCATTTAACTTTTTAATTCTACTATTTTGTTTTTATTTTGAGTGGGGAGAAGATTTTCAATTTTATCTACTCAAAGTTATCTACTTTGTCTTTTATGATCCTCTCTGTACTTAAATATTCTCCTCTTTGGCAGAGTTAGAAAAGATATCTCCTTTAATATGAAATATGATATCTATTTAATATGAAAAGACCCAGAGGACAATGCTTAGTATATTGACTAGATGCTATAGTTTTAGAAAGATATGCCCAAAAATTGCACAAGAAGAATCATCTTTTTAAAAATCCTTTGTCATGAAAATGCTTGTTTAATTCCTTTTATTAAAATTTTACATTAAGAAGAAATAAGAGGAGCAACTAGGTGGTGCAGTGGATAAAGCACCAGCTCTGGAGTCAGGAGTACCTGGGTTCAAATCCGGTCTCAGACATTTAATAATTACCTAGCTGTGTGGCCTTGGGCAAGCTACTTAACCCCATCTGCCTTGCAAAAACCTAAAAAAAAAATAAGAAAGGAAGAATTGGATAATTGGTGGTCCATACTTTTAAAAGAAGATAAAAGTAGGGAGAAAAATTAATTTTTTAAAAAAAAAATCCAAGTGGAAGTAACTTTGTCCTAGTTAACTGAATTATATGGGAGATGGATTTGATTAGAATATCATGAACTATCTTGATTCCTTTCTTCTCCTGGAATCAATTTGGTTTGCTTTAGTTTGTCCAAATCAATTGAGAATTTGAGGAGAAACTATTCATTGCAGTATTTAATGATTTCAATAATATAGGGAATTCCTGGTGAGAAAACTCTTTTTACAATACAAAATGCAACCTCTTCTGTGATCTCTAGCCTTAGAGCATGCCCAACACATTGACTTGCCCAAGGTCATGTAGCTCTTGATGCTGCTTCTCTATACATTATGCTTTCTGAACAATTAAATCTCTTACTTTCTAGCAGCACAAACCGGATCCTGAGTTTTTTCTCCTACGACAAGACAACCAACTTTGGAGCACAGGGGAGAAAGATTTTGTTATTAATATTTAAGCTAAAAAAGTGGCTCTGAGTAGAATCCTGCTACACTGCCAACCCATAGATTTCCCCTTCCCCATCTCCCTCCAAGAGGATGTACGTATGAGTATAGAAAGTAGTCGTCTTCCCCCTGGTTTCTCATCTCCGCCGTTTGGGGACTTTGCCGTGCCTTGCTTTACTAAGTAAGGGCACCGGTGGCCATGGACGGAGTCGAGTCGCTCCTAAAATAACCCCGAGGAAACTGAGAAGACAGCTGTCTCTTTCACCCTCTCCGACCGGCCCTTCCCCCCACCTCAAAATAACCAGGGCCTGGCTGTCCCGTGGCTGCGGGGGCCAGGCTGTGACCACTGCTTCCTGCTGGGCCTCTCCGATTCCACTCCCACAGCCTTCACTCCAGCCCAGGCCTTCATCTACTCTCACCTGCACTATAATAATAGACTCCTGACTAATTGGTCACCTGATTTCCAGCTCCTTTCCTTCTAATAATTCATCCCACCTTCACTTTGCCTAATACACAGGTCTGATCATGTTATTCTTTTATTTAAAAAAAAAAAATCAGTGGCTCCCTATTGCCTGTTCTGATTTTTAAAGCTCTGCTTCACTAGCTACTTTACTCCTCTTCCCCTGTACCCTACACTAGAAGATGTCAAACTAGAGGCAATTTGTGGTTTTCTAAGTCAGTTTGCAGATGCTGGGATTAGTTGCTATTGGAGTGTGACACCACCCCTCTACACTGTAGCCAGACTGGACCCCTTTGTCCTTTGTGCTTCTTTCATCACTTGACATTTACTTACAACCATCCTCCATGAGAAAAATTGATTCTTCACCTCCATCTCTGTCTGTTGAGAGCTTTCCCTTTTCTTTAGGAACCAACTAAGTGCAGTATCTTAAGTGAACCATCTCTGATTTCCACCCTCTTTTGTCTTTCCCTTCAAACACACACATACACACACAGAGTGAAAGTACTCTTCTCATATTTCTATGTCCCTTTGTCTCCACCTCACATTTCTAGTTATCACATTCTTCCTTGTATTAGAATTTAATATGTGTGTGTGTGTGTGTGTGTACACACACACACACACACACACACACACACACACACACACACGTCTTTCTCCTATTGGAATGTTAACTCCTTCAGTGAGAGGCCTACATCAGAGGTATCTTTGTAGAGATACAGCAAAACCAGCATCTTGTCATGAGAGCAACTCCCAGAGCTCAAGGTTCAAACCTTGAGTCTAGTTACTTATCTGTTACGTGTCACATAAACACAGCACTTTAAGGGACAATAATAACTTTGCTTTCATCACAGAGTTATTATAAGCAGTAATTTGTAAATTTAACTTGCTAAACCAAAGTGAGCGGCATCATTTTGATGTTCAGCACCCAGCCTAGTGACTTAGAGTCGGATGTACTTTGTGAAGATGAGCAGAGCAAGGAGCAGGAGGCAGCAGCATCCTTATCCTTGTATTCACCAGGAGTGAAAAGAGTACTCCTCACACACCGTTGTTCTGGGATATTTATCCTGTCTTCAAACTGAGTTCTAAAGGAATGCCTAGTACCCAGTTTAAGATACATTTGTGTTGAATAAAGGATAGTGTGTAAATGGCTTTGGCAGCTATATGACTGGCAGCCACTGACTCTTTTCCCTCCCCTCCTGTTTTAGGTGTCATTATGGCTGGCAGGGAAGGTTCTGTGATGAGTGCGTCACTTATCCTGGCTGTGTGCATGGGAGCTGTACAGAACCTTGGAAGTGTAATTGTGAGACCAACTGGGGAGGACTTCTTTGTGATAAAGGTACTTGCTGATCAATTCCAGCCACAACATTCCTCTCTATGCAGGATATGGTAGGGAAGAATAAAAACAAATTAATCCAAATGGATTTCAATGGACCTTTGCCTTAGTGGCTAGTAGAGATCAAAAAGGAAAACAGGATCTGATAAAAAGGAACCTCTTGATGTGAGGAAAATATTGCCAATATTTAGTACCATCTAAAAGTGCAATAAAAGCTTCACCCTCAGTTGGTAGTGAGGGGGCAGGCCAGATCACCATTGTAGAGGAACTGGCTCAGGGCTTGAGAAGAGAAAAAGAGAGAGTGACTTCCTTTCTCCTTTGTCAAACCCCCATGGTCTCCTCTCTTTGGGTAAAGAGAGCACTTGCAAAATCCTAGCAGTGAGTGTGTTGAGGAGTGGGATTTGAGGAAGGTAGAAGGTCCAACCTAAAGTCTGATAACCTATAGGAGCAATAGTGTTGAGATGTGTGATGCAAGTCTGTTTCTCCGTGTTTCTAGATCTTAACTACTGTGGAAGCCACCATCCATGTACCAACGGAGGAACATGTATGAATACAGAGCCAGACCAGTATCAATGTGCCTGCCCTGATGGCTACTCAGGGAAGAACTGTGAGATCGGTATGAAAGCTGGTGCCAAGGTGCCTTGGGTCCTTCCCAGCATCATCAGTAGGACTCAAGGAATTTCTTCTTTGTTGCTTTTATCACCCCTTGCTAAGAAACTATTATCAATGTGGCTCAGTAGAAAGAGCCCTGAGCAGGTACTCTGGAAATTTGGAATCTGAAAGGGAAAGATCTCAACAGACAGAGAGATAGGGGTGAAGAAATAGTGAAGAATAATTGGTTCCCCAGGCTTTGATTTCCTCATCTGTACAATGGGCGTGGTAACCTCTTTCTTGCCTCCTTCTGAGGGCAGTTGGAAGGATTTAATGAGAAAACATTTGGTCTCTCCCCTGTAAAAACACATGCCCTGACCTCAACCATAGTAGCTAGGAATGGGGTGGGGAAGGGGAGGCATCAATTGAAGAATGGTGTCTTTTTCTCCTCTGTTGGCTTGGCATGTTACCACAGACAGTGGCTCATAGGAATTTTGTTTTTTTTCCCTAGTGGAGCATGCATGTGTGTCTAATCCCTGTGCCAATGGTGGCTCCTGCCATGAAGTCTCCTCCAGTTTTGAGTGCCACTGTCCCTCAGGGTGGAGTGGGCCCACCTGTGCCATTGGTAGGTACTTCACAGCTTGTGGCACCTATTTCTCCCCAGGAATGGGTACAGATGGTGGCAAGAGTAAGCAAATAAACTGTAAGCCTCAACACTCAAAAGAATTGATTGTGTGCCAGTATGAACAGAGGACACACAGTCAGCTCACATTCCTTCATTTATCCATGCATTTCTTTGTTCAGTAGTCATATTAAGCTTTGACCTTTGTGCCAGACTGTACTATGGAATGAAACACTTAAGATAGGTTCCCTACCCTCAGGAAACTCACATTTTACGTGAGAATGCAAGTCATATAATGAACAATATGAGGAAATAAGAAAAATGTCCATTTTTTTGCTATAATAGGAAGGAGTTGATGAGAAAAAAGATTTTGAGAAATAGAAAAAGTATGTACCAGGAGATGGAAGTCATTCTTTGTCCTCCCAGCTGCTAGTGCCCTCTTTTTGAGATTAGCTTCCCTCTATTCTTTATATTTATTGAATATATCCAGTTATTTTCATGTTTGTATCCCTTATCAGAATATGCCTTCTCTGAGGACAGGGGAAAATTTTGCTTTTATTTACAACTGTAGCAATTAGCACCAGGTTAAGTGGTTAATAAATGAATGCTTATTCGTTCTCTTAGTGTTGACTGAATTACCTGGATAAAGACTGAATTACCTGGATAAAGAGATTAATCTTTACTTCATAAGCCACTAAAAGATTTTGAGCAAAAGAGTAATTATCTAATAACCTGTTCATAATTTAGCCAGATCTGGCACAATGTGAATGAAGGATTGGAAGAAAGGGTGGGGAGACCACTCAGAGGATGGAGCTGTAGAATAGTCTAGATTGGTGCAACTGAGAGGAAGCAACAGCACCTGGTAATTGATTGGATGTGTGAATTGAAAGGGAAGGTTTCAAACATGGAGAATCAAGTGGTATCGTGGATCAAAATAGTGAATTTAGAATGACAGGCTTAAGGACAAACTTGGATATGTTATATATTATATACATTCAGATGAATCTGTCTTGTAGGCTGTTGGAAACACAGGTCAGGGCTGGATATCAGAAAGGAGAAATTTGAAGCAATGGAAGTAAAATGGAGAGAAAGAAGAGATAGACCAAGGAAAGGACTTTGGGAATTATTAATGTCTTCCTGGTCCTTCCAGTCTGGTTTGCTCTGGAGAACAAACAGAAGTCCTTACCTCTAGGGAACTAAGACCAGGGTGGGGGTTCTGCTGTGCTCAAGCAAAGTACGAGTATATAGATTCTTGAATCTTCCTGTTTGTCTTTGTTCTCAGCAAAGCTATTCTTCTGAAGGGAGGTTCTTCAAGTTGGGGAATGGGGGAGTAGGGGGGCCAGGAATTCATCTCCTGTTAGCACTGGGCCTCAAGACTTCTATGTCTGCCCCAATTTCTGAATTTTTCCTCTTACATGAATATTCTTTGCAGATATTGATGAGTGTGCATCCAACCCCTGTGCCCGAGGAGGCACCTGCATTGACCAGGTGAATGGCTTTGAGTGCATCTGCCCCCAGCAGTGGGTGGGCACAACGTGCCAGCTGGGTAAGAAGATGTTCTTGGGGCCTTGGGAAGTATGCTCAGCCCCAGGGACACAGACCCTTGGCTGCTTCTACCTGCCTTACCCTCCAGGCAGACTCACTTGTTCACTTGGCTCACAAGCCTATCTGAGTCTCATCAAACCAAGGCTTTAGACTTTGTATGGTATATCCTGTGTGCCTGTCCCTATTCTGTCATTTTGGAGCTCAGGATTGGGAGTAGTATTTAATTTTCCTTTGTTCAACACAAGATCTTAGGTATTAGTGAGGGAATTGGCACCTAGATGCCAGGCTGCTAAGTAGCAGGCACAGAAGGCAGAACTGCAAGCCTTAGATTAACCAGGCTACATGTTCCCTGTCCCGCTTTCCCCCATTTGTCTCTTCTCTTGTTAGGTTCTGGTACCTCAGACTAATCATCCTGTTCCCTAATGTCACTGTCTCCTGTTTCTTGTCCTTCTTTTCTTCTTTCCCCTTGCTTGCTGGGTGTGGGGGCTCTGGTGGGTGTGCAGGAGCTTGTGTCTGGTGGTGTGAGCTTTATTCTTTTCTCTGTCTTTTTTCACAGACGCTAATGAATGTGAGGGGAAGCCCTGTCTTAATGCTTTTTCTTGCAAAAATCTGATTGGTGGATATTACTGTGACTGCATCCCAGGATGGAAAGGCGTGAATTGTCACATCAGTTAGTATTGCCTCTGATGGGCCTGGGGGAGGAGTGGCCTCATTTCTTCAGAGGGCAGATGTCTTCCTGGTGCCCTGTGGGTGAATGTCAGGACTTCAAGACATGGGAGAACCTGAGTTTGAGTCCCTGATCTGCCACATGTATCCTTATGACCTTGAACGTAACCTCTCCCAACTCCTCCCCTGACCTCTGTTTCCCTATCTCTAAAATGAGACGATTGAAGTAGATGAAATTCTTTCATCCTGTAAGTTGCTCAGCCAAATGAATGGATAGGAAGTCCACCAGCTTCTCCTTGATCTCCAGAGGCTTCTGGGGAGGGAACATCAGGAATGGGCCCTCATTGCTGAATAAACCATACTTCTTCATTTTCTTTAAGTCCTTCTGGCTCTGACCTCAAGAAAGTCATCCAAACTCTTTTTGACCTTGTTTATGGTGACTGAAATATGAAGTATGATAGTCTGTTTTTTGGCTCTAAAATTCCCTTCTTCAGATTTCTCCTTAAAAGACTCTAGTTCATGGGGCAGCTAGGTGGTGCAGTGGATAAAACACCAGCCCAGGAGTCAGGAGTACCTGGGTTCAAATCTGGTCTCAGACACTTAGTAATTACCTAGCTGGGTGGCCTTGGGCAAGCCACTTAACCCCATTTGCCTTGCAAAAACCTAAAAAAATAAATAAATAAAGATCCTAGTTCTTTTATAGATTTATGATGTATCTCTGTCTATCCCTTCATCTTTTGATGACTTTTTAGATAGACTGAGTGTCCATCCCTTTCCCATGATATAATCTCTAAATTTGAGCCAAAGGTATAGCCAAGCTAATAGTTTTAACATGACTGATCCAGTACCTGTTGAAAGACACTTTAGGTGCTTTTCATAAGTAGGAAGACTGATATAGAAGTCACCTAATCATTATGAGTCTGAATTTCCTCATCTGCAAAATAGATTACTGGTCAGTTATGTTATTTTCACTTTTAATCTCTGGTGTTTGGTGTGAGAGAAAGGTAATCTTTAAGTGTTATAAGAATCATACAAGTTATGATTTTCATGAAATGTACCTTGGCCTTGGTTGGCTTTAGAATAGGGAAGATTTGGGTTCAAGTCTATAATTAATATTTTCCTGGCTGTGGGAGTAAGTCACTTAACCTCCTTCTCTTTGCCTTAGGCAACAGTGAGACTTAGTGCATTGTTACAGGGAGTTTCCTTTTACCAATGAGGTCACAGGTCCAGTCCAAAAATACCCACACATACGTAATTATTAGATCTGGACCTCTTCCCTGGATGCTTGCTCAGTATTCACAGATTTTTGACTCTCTTGCCAGTAGAGGAGGAATTTGACCTAAATGTATGTCCTTTGGACTGAAGGAACTCTGTCTGTCTGTTCATCTGTCTCTTCTTTGCATACACATACTCTCTCTCTCTCTCTCTCTCTCTGTGTGTGTGTGTGTGTGTGTGTGTGTGTGTGTGTGTATGGATCTCTGTCTCTGTATCTGTATCTCTGTCTCTCTTTCTCTCCCTCTCCCCCCCTCCCTCCCTTCCTCCCTCCTTCCCTTTCTTTCCCTCCCCTTCCTTCCCTCTCTCTTTCTTCTTTACCCCTCCCCCCATCTTTTATGTTTGGGGATAAACAGTGAAATCTGTATTCTGTTTCCTAGATATCAATGATTGCCGGGGACAGTGTCAGAATGGAGGCACATGCAAGGTAACACTCTCTTTACTTGACTTCTGTAAGCACTTCTTAAGTGCCTACTATGTGTCAGACCTACTATGTTTATCCAAAGTGACAGCCTTTCTGTCTCTAAGATATACCAGAACCCATCTCAAAACCTAGGCCTTAGATGTTAGGCAGAGGAGAAAATATGATTCAGGGTTGGCTTGGGGCATCTATTTGTTTTTCTTGCTTTGTTTTTTTTTTTTAACAAACTATTTGTCATTACTATAACTATAGTCACACCCCGATCTCCTGACCCCTTTCCAGAATATCCTTCTTTTTAAAAATAAATTTCATCATATAAATTAAATTCTTAAATTGGCTGTATCTGAAAATGCCCAGCGGTACCTGTAGTCCATAACATCTCTGTCAAGAGGTGAGTAGCAAACTCTGTCATAGGTCCTCTGGAGTTATGGTTAGATATTGGATTAATTGTGGTATTTCTGGGTTATTTTTCCTTAGAGTATTGTAAACATTGTGTAAATTGTTCTCTTGGTTCTGCTCACTTTAATACAAGTCTTGCCAAATTTCTCTTAATCTATTCCTTTCATCATTTTTAAAGCACAACAATACTTCATTATTTATACATTCACTTTTCATAATTTGTCCAGCCAATCCCCAAATTGTGGGCTGCTCTTCCATAGTTTCCAATATCAAAAAGTGCTGTTATATATATTTTTGTGTAAATGGGTTCTTTACCTCTTATGGTTATTCTAGATCAAAGGGTAAGCAGTTTGATGACTTTTCAGATATAGTTTCAAATTGCTTTCCAGCAATTGTCTTTCTAGACAATTCACAACTGTAATAGTACATTAGGGTGTTTGTCTTCTCATGTTGCCTCTAACAGTTATCATTTTCCTTGTTTCCCATATTTGCATTATGTGAGGTGAAACCTTGAGATGTTTACATTATTATTTTTGTATTAGTTATTTGAAGTATTTTTAATACAGTTTCTAATAACTTGGATTTCTTCCCTTGAGAGCTACCTATTCATATTCTTTGACTGGTTATCTATTGGGGAATGGCTCTTGTTCTCACATGTAGGAAAATCATTCCCTAATATACCTTTATCAGAGAATTATGCTGCAAGAATTTTTTTCCTCCCAGTTAACTGTTTCTCTTCTATATATTTTGCTTGTGCAAAAGCTTTTCAATTTTATAATCAGAATTGCCTAATCCATTCATTTTACTCCTTCAGAATCATTAACTTGAACCATAAGGCCTGATGTGAAGTTTTTCTGTTCATGGTCTATATTCCTCAACCAACCAGTTAGTATTTACTGACTGATGCCTCTAAGACCAGCCTTGTGCTACTCTGGAGGTCAGAGTGGTGCAAAGATTTATGAGATATATTCTTTGCTTTCCTTCATGAGCCAGCTTCCCAGGATCATTCTCCTTCTTTGATCATTGAATCTATTCAGAGGAATTGGTTTTGAATCATGGCCCTGTTGGCGTCATTTCTAACCTTAAACAACTTACTTGGAATATCTGGATTTCAGATTCCCCCCTCTATAAATGATGGGGTTGGACTTGATCAGTTCCTTTTTAGCACTAAATCCTGGGACCTTGGCTAATAGCCATGACTCAATAGCACTTATCCTTCTGAGGCCCAGTTTTTTTCCCCATCTGCAAAATGTCAAATAATAATGTAATATAAAAAATAATATCACTTGGCACCACCTATTTCTCAAGGTTAATATAAGGGTTGCATTTAGCACATCTCATAGGAGTGGTGGTGGAGGTAGTGGTGGTGATGGTGATGGTGACGATGATGATGATGATGATGGTGATGGTGATGGTGATGGAGTCTTTGTCTCTCTGCCCTGTGTTAACTAGGATGAGGTGAATGGCTATCAGTGCCTTTGTCCCAGAGGCTTTATAGGCAAGCACTGTGAGCTGGAGAAGAATGAATGTGCCAGCAACCCCTGCCAGAATAGGGGACTCTGTGAGGACTTAGTGGATGGCTTCCGCTGCCACTGTACCAAGGGTTTCTCTGGTCTCTTTTGTGAGGTAAGTGAGTGACTTTTCTCTGTCTCCAGGGAATGTTGATGCCACATGGGCTTATGGGACCATGGAAAAGGAGTCTAGAATAAAAAGAGCCATCTCAGAAGTCCAAGTATCCTAGGGTACTGCAGAAAGAACAGTATTGGTTCTTTGAGGTCTTTCTGCGACCAGAAGGTGACCCTAGGAGGTCTGACTGTAGTGTATTATTGAAGGTCCATCTCCTCTGTTTTATTTAGTTATCAGTGAACACAAGTCTCCTCTAAATGAGCACATTTTGGAACTTTGCTGAGACCAAGTGTTTGACAAGATGGAATTCTAAATTCTAACATATTTCTAAATCCAATTGAATCCACCTCGGCCTGCAGATTGAGAGATGTTTGTTTCGAAATGAAAAGCGTTGCTTAGGATCCAACTTCCCCCTTCTCTCTTAAGTGGTATTGGACTTTTGTTACCCCATATAAGAGGAGTACCAAAAGGCCCCCATCTGGCTCCCTATCTGGCTTCATGGGAGGTAGTGAGTGATAAAAAGTCTCTTTGTGTTGTTTAACTTATTGTTTCTCTTATCATGATCCCCAGGGTTTGTTTTGATTTTTTTAAAAGAATCTTTTAGCTGTTTTGCCTTGGGCATGTTAGCCTGGGGGAGAGTGAGGCACATTTCAGCTCAATTTAAGGGAAAAACTTCCTCACCCTCAGAGAAGTATAAAACTGGTTGCTGTGGTGAGGGAGTAAGTTCCCTAACTCTGGAAATCTTCCAAGCATTTGCTGGAAGTGTTATAGAGGAGATTCTTTTTCAGGTATTGAGCTGGACTAGATAGGTGGCCTGTGCTCAGATTCCAGCTTTGAGATTATGTGATCTTAAATTACAAGAGGTATACTTCAGCCCAATATGAAGAATAATTACATAACAATTAGGGCTTTCCAGAACTGGATGAGACCTCCTCAGAGAGCTAGTGAGCTCCCCTGTCCCTAAACATCTGTGAGCCCAGGCTTTCTTAATGACCTCTTGTGATGAATGTCATAGAGAAGATTGCTGTTCAGATTGCTGTCCAGCCAGGGGTCCTTGGAGGCTCTTTCCAGATCCAGAATTCCATGACTCTCAGTCTGCTATTGACCATGGCTGTGAGGGGTCTTGATGATTTGGGGCTGGGCTGAAGTTAAATAGGCTGAACTGGCTGGCTGTTTTCCTTGTAACAGGAAATCTTCCCCCCCTTCCCCTACCCACCTTCATCAGTGCCCCGGCGCCGAGTGGAAATTGGAAAGGGAAACTCTGTTGGAAGGAAATGAGTGGAGGTGTCTGATAGGAGAGATCTGAGAGCTTGCCTCATTCTCAAAACGCTTCCCCTCGGGTCAGCAGTCCCCCCTTAGAAAACACACAGGGAAGCAGCCCAGCCAAGCTGAATGCTTTCCTGCGCTGCTTCTTAGGAGACATTGTGGTCATTGTGACAAGAACATGCGATTTGGAGCCCAAGACATGGATTTGAATTGCAACTCGGACACTTAACCTTCGTGAGCTTTAGCAAATCCCTTAATCTTCTTGTGCCTGTTTCATCATTTATAAAATGAAGGCACTGGCTTGGGCTGGGCAATTTTTCTAAGATCCCTTCCTGCTCTGAAATCCCATGTTAATAATTAAAGTGTATCTGGTTTGCAAACAGAGAACAATACTTGGAATTCACTATTGGCAACATCTAAATGTTACCTATCGTTTCTTTGGCGATCATGTACACCGGAGTGGAGAGGGAGATTGTGAGGAGGGGGTGAGTAGGAAGAATGCTTAGAGAAAGAGGCACATGGTCATCTTTCCTCTCTAGATGCTGGCAGATAGAATGAGAGCATTCTGACTGCTCTGGGGCTTCCTTGGAGGGAGACCCAGATAGATATCTCCTTTGGCCCCTGGTGTTGCTTGCTGGAACATGATGGTAAATTCTGTATAGAAATAGGATAAGCCTTTTTCTGAGAAGAGGAATGACTTTTTTTTACAAGGAATCATTGGCATCACAGTTTGAGTTTTGTTTAAATTTGAGTTTCAGAAATGGTGGCAGGTCCTTAGGAGAAAAAATAAAGAGTTTCAATTTTTAAAGAGACATTTCAGACAGACTTTTGAAGCTGGTACAGCCTAAAGGGCTTTCCTGTCATGAATGAAAAGTCCACATGTTGTCTGGATGCCTTCCCAATCCCCTCCCACCCCCTGTCCTCTGGACGCAGGCAGAGGAAACACCACTCCATCCCTGTGAAGGTCAGAGAGTGCACCTCTGAATGATTCAGGCAGTTTGGCTGGGAAGCCTCGGGCTGGGCCTCCCACAGACATGTTTGGAGAAACACAGATGTTTCCTTCTAAGATATTCTGGCATGACCTGTGAGAGCTGCTGACTTCCACTAGGCTGCACTGATGGTCTAGCGTCAAGACTCGGAGATCAAGTCTCCCTGTTCTCTGCCCTGGTCAGACTATATCACCCATGGCCCCTTCTGGGCACCAGATTTTAATAAGTCTGTTACTAAGCCAGAGATCAATCAGGATGTGGAAAGATGGAAGACTGACAGATCAAGACTGGTTGAAGGAACTGGAGATTTTTTTTACCTGAAAGAAAAGCAGCCCAGGGATTGTATCCAAAAATTCTGCACATAGAAAGGGAGAACTGTTTAAGCTGAGAGGGCAAAATTTAGCATATTATAGACTTCAACTAAAAATGAAGATTGATTTTCAAGATGGACTAGGGTGCTCTTGAGTGGGACTGAAGCCTCCTTCTGCTGGAAGTGTTCAATCAGGGACTGGAATGATATGTACAAGAGATTTTCATTCAAGGATGGTTTAGGCTAGGTGTCCTCAGACATCTCTTGCCACCCTGAGAGTCTCAGATTCTGTAATAGAATGATAACGATCAGTAGTCACCTTCAAAAAACTCTTTCCCTGAGACACTTTTCTTTAAGAAATGTTCTTGGGGTGGCTAGGTGGCACAGTGGATGGAGCACCAGTCAGGAGTACCTGAGTTCAAATTCAACCTCAGAAACTTAATAATTGCCTAGCTGTGCAAAAACCTAAAAAAAAAAAGTGTTCTCCAAGTCAGAGTTGTCAGACATGGTACCCACAATATTCTTGAGCACTGCTGAATCAGATAAAAACATAATTGGAAAATATTTTTTGAATTTATTTATTTTTGAATTTTACAATTTTTCCCCTACTCTCACTTCCCTCTCCCCACCCCTACAGAAGGCAGTCTGTTGGTCTTTAAATTGTTTCCATGCTTTACAGTGATCTAAGTTGGATATGTTGAGAGAGAAATCATATCCTTAAGGAAAAAAATAAAATATAAGATAGCAAAATTGCATAAGATTACTTTTTTTTAATTAAAGGCAATAGTCTTTGGTCTTTGTTCAAACTCCACAATTCTTTCTCTGGATACAGATGGCATTTTCCATTGCAGATATCCCAAAATTATGCCTGGTTGTTGCACTGATGGAATGAGCAAGTCCATTAAGGTTGATCATCACTCCCATGTTGCTGTTTGGGTGTACAATGTTCTTCTGGTTCTGTTCATCTCGCTCAGCATCAGTTCATGCAAATCCTTCCAGGTTTTTCTGAATTCCCATTCCTCCTGGTTTCTAATAGAACAATAGTGTTCTATAATGTACATATACCACAATTTTGTTCAGCCATTCCCCAGTTGATGAACATTCACTCAATTTAATTGGAAAATATTTAATAAAATACATCAAAACATAGTAAAACATAAATAATGTTAATATGTGGCTTTTTAAGACAATGTAGCCCACAGAGATCCTTAGTATACTGTAGTGGCTCCTATTTTTATTTGACACCACCACTCTAAGACTTTTTTTCCAGTGGAAGATATTGTTGGTGTTGGGCTGAGGAAAACAA
Organism: Macrotis lagotis; assembly: GCF_037893015.1. Classification (NCBI taxonomy): domain Eukaryota; kingdom Metazoa; phylum Chordata; class Mammalia; order Peramelemorphia; family Peramelidae; genus Macrotis; species Macrotis lagotis. The sequence goes on from NC_133658.1 coordinate 451,490,469, forward strand.
GTTTTTGGTGTGCTTCACCCCACGTTTCTTGAGCCCAACTATTAACAAGACTTCTTGCAGGGCCACATTGGGGGGGGGGTCGTGGATAAATGGTAACTACTCTGCTCCCTAAATGTCACAATCTTAGCCCAGTGACTGGGCAGCCTGTTATGAGACATGTGCAGATGAGAAGACGAACAGAATTGGAGGGGAACGAGACATCCAGGGATTTGATGTTTTAAAATCTGGCAAACAATTCACATTCCATCTGTGTCCAGTACCTCCTATGTCCAGAATCTTGGATTTGGCATTTCTTACATTATAGCTTCATCATTTGGAATTACTCTATATCTTATCTGTGCCTTAGCAGATACTCTTCTTGTAAACCATTGTAACTTAAGAAAATTTACTTCTCAGCTAATATAATTGTGATGACCTTTGCCACATTTAACTTGGATGACAAATGGACTCCATCACCAAGCCCATCCTCAAAGACTTCCCAACTTGAATGAGGTCTGTGAGAGCTTGGGCTTCCCTAGTATGGTCTTCAAGAGTCAAAGCCTCCTCCCTGGCATCATGAAGAGGCCTAGTAAATCACTGAAGTTAAAGGACCCTTATTTTGAAGCTTGACTTAGATTTTCCTAAATTCTGGGTTTGTTCAGGAAGATGCAAAACTGCCTCTGTGACCCAATGATCCCTTTTTATTCAGATATAGCCATGGCTCCTCACTCCCCAGCCCTCATTTTGTTACCCCCCAGCAAGATGGGGGGAAGATTCAGCTACTTGCAGTTAGCCTTCTCTGTTTCTTACCTGAGGCCTCCCCATTTCTTGTGTCTAGTTGAAGGAATTAACCTGGAGAAGAGAGGACTTAGGGTTTGGAGTATAACTATATACTATATTAAACTATACTAAGGTCTGTAGGACATGACCCTGTTTCCTGTGGTAGGTCTAGGAACCCCCAAGTCCCCCCAGAGGAAATTATAGCTCATATCTAGCATCTGTCCTTCCAGGTGGACATCGATTTCTGTGAGCCTTACCCCTGTCAGAATGGAGCCAGATGCTACAGCCTGTTGGGAGATTATTACTGTGCCTGTCCTGAAGACTACGATGGAAAGAATTGCTCCTACCTTAAAGACCACTGCAGAAATGGCTCCTGCAAAGGTGTTTGATTCCCTTCAGTTTCAAAATGATAGTCCTTTTACAATAGATTTAGAGGAGGAAAATACCATATTAACCATAAAGTGCTATAGAAAATGGGAACAGTTGTTTAACTGATACTCAAGTGGACCTATGAACTCTTCCATGTAAGTCCTCCTTTCAATTTTGGAGGTTATAACTGAATAGTAATAGGAAGGCAGTACACAGTAGAGTCACTAGTGCTAGGCAGGGTTCTGGGTTCTAGTCCTTGCTTTGCTCTTCCTTAGCTTGCCACTTGTAAACTGAGAGGTTTAGAGTAGAGAGCTCAAGTCCCCTCCAACTCTCTCACACTGGGTCTTCTGGTCTATATTGTCCCCTGCACAGGGTTCTCATCTGTTACCATGGGTCTAATCCTTTCCCTGATCCTTGGTTACTGAAGAACTCTAGACAAATCACTGTCCCTCTTTGGATGTCAGTTTTCCTCACCTGGCAAAATGGCAGGAGTCCCCCTCCTTCCCAACCTGTACAAAGATAAAAGGATCATCACTAAATAAAAGATGGGAAAAGTAGCTTGTTAAGGATGTTATTAGATCCTTCTTGGCTTAGTGTTTGGAATTCCCAACCTAGTCCCTAGTCCTTGCTCCAAGGTGGACTTGGTTTCACCTGAATGAAATGGGATTCTGTTTACATTCATTGTTGTACTAAATGTTCCTGTAGACCTAAGAGTCTATGAGAGTGTTGAAGATGATTAGGAACAAAAGATGCTTTATCAGCCCAGTTAAGTAGTATTAACATTAACTTTGTCCTTCATTGTCCAAATGTGGAGTTTTAAAAACTGCCCTCAAAATCTACAGGTTTTCATTTTTTTCTAAAAGGCTTTCAAATCCTTTGTCTCCTATAACAGTAACAATAGTGCATAGTTCTCTTGTCCTTTCAGGCTTCCAAAACATTTCACACAACTCTGGGAAGCACATCATAGAAGGACCTTTATCCCCTAATTTATAAATGAGGAAACAACTCCTACAGGTCAGAATGATTGGTCCAGTGCCATGTGACTAATAAACATCACAATGGAAACTTGACATTAGCTGTCCTAGGGACCTCAATTCCAGTTGTGCACTCACAAATACCTGGAGTCTGACTAACCTCTCTTGATTTTATAAACCCTGTAGAAGTGTTCTCATCCCTATTTTATAAAAGGGAAATTGAGCCTAGGCACAGACATAAATCTATCAAGGTCACTCTGAGTCAATGGCAGAAACAGGATTAGAACTTATGTCTCAATTCCTAGCCCCAAGGAAACAGGATGACTGGAAATAAATACTCAATTCCACCGGCTCACATTTTTGTCAAATAGCAGATTTGAACTCTCTTCTTCTTCCTCTGATTTGGGGAGATAGTGTACAAAAGTTAATGGAATGGTGTGACAGCCAGGAATCCGGACATCTTAGAGCCACATATCCACTACTCTCTCTCTTCCTTTCCTCCCTCCTTGTCTCATGTCCAGTGATCGACAGCTGTGAAATTGAGATCTTTACCAACACCACAAGATTCATCTCTTCCAATGTGTGCGGGCCCCATGGACACTGTATCAATCAGCCTGGGGGTAACTTCACGTGTACCTGTGAGAGTGGCTTCACTGGCACCTACTGCCATGAGAGTGAGTCTGAGGTCCCTGCCCATTTTTTCCTTTCTTATTGGCCCTAAAAAAAGCTAGAAGTCATCTGGGTTCTGTGTCTATCAGTTGACGTTGGGAATTTCTGTTTGGGTTGTTTTGAGGGTTCAGACTTGAATATTTCTTCCAACCCCTCAGGAGGGATGGTCTTGCTGCAAGGAGTGGGTACCAGAACTACCCACATATTATTCCCATCCTCATCCCAGTTGGGTGGGAAGGAAAGCAAGTTCTCTTAGTTAAGCATATGTATTTTCCTCAGTGGGACTTCTTATGTAGGGTGGGGGGAGATCAGGGAGAACTTCTTTCCTTCTCTGTCCCATTCCAGTGACTCAGCTCCAGCTTTTCTCCCTCCACAGACATTAATGACTGCCTGGGGATGCCTTGCCAGAATGGAGGCACTTGTATTGATGAGATCGACTCCTTCCAGTGCTTCTGCCCCAGTGGCTGGGAGGGCGAGCTGTGTGACACCAGTGAGTAAACCCTGGACCATGTAAGATGTGGACCCCCCCCCCCCCCGCACACAACTGCTTTTAGGCAGGCTCTAATCTTCCCAGCGTGTGAGGGTCTAATTAAATTATCCTTCCCCTTACTAGCTGCACAGACTTGAGCAAGGAAGCTTAATTTCTTTGAGTCTCAGCTTCTATATCTGTAAAATTGGCATAAGCTTGTATTACCCCAGAGGCTTTTAAAACCTTTTAAGGCCTATACATCAAAATTGGAGATTTGGGCAATACATACAGTCCTCCAAGTAGCTTTCCCCAGTTATTTCTTCATCTTTACTATTAATAACAGGTAGTATCAGTATGGGGGCCCAAATAAAAGAATATTTCATTGACCATAATTAGAAGAAGAAATCTTTCTGTCCCCAGAAGAACCCAGAGCATCTCAAAATTCAGCCACTAGACTGTCAGCTGAGAAGTAATTTTCATAGGGGGCAAATTCAGAATTTATTTTTTATCTTAAAATCAAAAAATACCTCCCATACCTGTAGATGGTCAAGTCTTACCTGACTTCAGTGGGTTTACTATAGATATAAATTACAATTGGGTTATAGTAGTAGTGGGAGGCTAAACTTCATTTTTCTTCCTTCACTTCCTTTCTTTATTCACTTTGAATATTACCTTGTTACCTTGCCTCCCCCCCCACATTGGGAGAAACAATCTATCCATCTCCTTATAAATTGTTAATTAGAAAGGAAGTTTCAAAGCCTTGTGGCCTGGATGAAGGTTTCTGTGTTACTGTTTGTGACCAATCAAGTAGTCAATATTTAGAAAACTGAACCCTGACCGTAGTATTCGGGGGGGGGGGGGTGGCATTAGCCCGGAAGTAAGATGAGGAGCCAGACATGAGAAATCACCATAACTTCCCTGCAGAGGACCAAGGTATGCATTCTGACTGTGTTATTTGCTTACCTATGTGACCTTGGAGAGCACCTCTGGGTTTCACTTTCTTTCTCTATAAAATAAGAAGGGGTAGGCTATCTAATCAATATTCTCCCTTCTAGCTTTTCCCTGAGCTTATTCTTGAGCTCCCTAGTATTGTGTTGACATTAAAATGAATGGCAACATTAAAGCTGGAAGATCAGATTTAGAAGCAGCATAGAAGAGTGGAAAACAATAGATTTGAAGTGAGACACCTTACTCATTTCCATACCTACACTTTTATTTATGCTGTTCCCTCTGCCTAGAGTCCTCTCCCCATTTTTTCTCTATCAAAAATCTTATCCTTTCAGGCCCAATTCAAGCCCAGTCTCTTCCAGGAAGTCTTGCTCAATGTCCCCCTGCCCACACTGCTCCCTTCTTGAGCTGCAATCTTCCTTATTACTTGAATCACATAATTGAATCATGACCTGTCTTGTTCATTAGTCTACATTTGCAAGTCACATCCATCCCCAAGACTAGTAGCTCCCCAGGCAGAATGAGTCTTCTTGTCTTTCTCAACAGAATAGCCAGCAGAGAGGATTGAGGGAAGATTTAGAATTAAATATCCTTCTTTTATGAAGTGGAAGAGACTTTAGAGACTGCTGAGAAACTAAAACCCTCAGAGGAAAAGAAGTATATGACTAGGGTCACATAATGAGTGAGTGGTAGAACCATAGCTAGGACCTAGATTTTCTGTCTCAAAGCCTAGAACTCATTCCTCTAAGTATGCCTTAGATTAGTGAATTTAGTACAATTATGATCAAAAATCAGTATTTAACAGAACAGTGGTAGAGGACTTCCACTTACATTCCAACAAATAAGAATTCCAGAAATACCAGTGATCGGAATCAGAAGTCTTCTGTATCAGATAATATAAAAGATGTGGTCCATCAGGAGTGGGTTGAGGTGTCTTCCCAGGGAAGTCAGCATGCATTTAGGCAAGAATGAAATCCAGTGAAAGGAATTAAGAGACCTGTAGAACAGACTAGAGCCATACCAGAGATATCAGTGTGAGTACAGGTAAATAGACCAGAAGTGATTGGAGGTAAGGAAAGAAACTATGACAGGAAACCAGCACAAGTTTCCACAAATGAAGCTGAAGTCAGCCCTTTGTCCTAGCAGAGTGAAGGTCAAGGTCCAGTACTCAAGGCCCTGAAGCCAGATTCTGGCCCTTGCCATTTATAACAGAATTGAGGATGGAACCAACTCCATTGGATAATTCAGAAGGCAGATGGGTCCATGTATTTATTATTCCTTGGAGCCATAGTAGAAACAGAGTCAACTTAACACCCACATACTGGTACAGGGTTCTGTGCAGGAAACCCCAACCAGTATAATAGTCAGCATCTCAGTGGGACCTCTCAGAGCCAGAGCCATAGCAGAGAATGGAAAAAGATTTGAGTTCAGCCAGGGTCAGACTCTGAAGTAGACCACCAGAAGATGGAGACAGAATCTTGGGATTGAGGCAGTGGGTGGAACCCAATGCCACCACAGCATCTGAACTGGCAGTGTATTGACTTACAGAATATAGAGGAGACAGGACCAAATAAGGTGTATTCAACCCACCCAAGAGTGTTCTTACAGGCTAGTACACAAAATTGCAGTGTAAGAATTGATGCTGAAAATATGAATAAACAGAAGAAGAGATCAATGTGGAAAATTGAGTGAATCTTAAGGAAAAGCCAGAATAAAGAGTGTAGTTCCACAATATCATCAGAAGAGAAAATGACTATAGGTTATAGGGAATACTAGAACTGATGAAATAAATACTATAGGACATTAAAATTTTTAATTAGAATCTGGAAGATTCTTAGAACAGAAGCTAGGAAGCCTTACTACCCAAGTAATTGAGTCCTTGGAAAAATAGAATGGACCAAGTAGGATTCCATGAAATATCCAGAAAAATAGTAAAAATGCTGGAAATACTGAAAACTATAGGAAAGGATTGGGAGGGAAATGAAGGAAATATAAGATATAATCTTTAAAAAATAGTTAATCTGGAAAAGAGAACAAAGAATGAGAATGAAAAAAATCATCAGTTTCTAAAAGACTTTCTAAAAGCATGAAAAAAAAACTCTGACTACTAGAGTTCACAAAAATCACAAGTGAAGACTGCCCAGATCTTTCAGAACCAGAGAACCAAGTAATGACTTCTGGTCACCTTCAAAAAAGGAACTCCAAACTTAAAAACATCCAGGAGTATTATGGTCAAAATGCAGAACTTCCATTCAATAAAAAATATTGTGAGTAGTGAAAAAGAATTCAACTACCAAAGAACCAATTAGGATAAGACTTGGCAGCACCTACTTTAAAGGATAGAAAATCTTGGAATATGAAATTTTTTTAAAGACATTATAAAGTATTACAATCAAGAATAACTTTTACCCTACAAAATAGAGTATTACTCCTAAAAGGGTTTGGGGTACAATGGAGTGGGAATGAATCTTTAATAGAATGGTGAAGGCATTGCTTTAAAAATTTAAATAAAATCTTGCAAATAAAACCCTGGAGATGAGAAAAGGTTAAATACATTTGGGTAAATGGAAGAGGTTAAATAATGATGAAATATAAAGTTTTGGTTTAATGGGGGAGATAAAAGTACCCCTTTAGCATCCTAATATCTTTAGGGGTCACAAAAGGAATAAGATGGAGGACCTATGATGGACTTTGTTACATTTTTTAAAGGACAGAAAAGAGGTATTCTATATTGGGGAAGAAGTTAGATAGAAGAGGGAAGAATTTATTGGTTTGTATCAGTTGGATGCTAGAGATGAGAGTATAAACAAAAATGGGATTGTAAGGAAGCAGGCATCTCATTAATTCCCTTTGATTTGAACCAGACAAACACAGAATATACACACATAGAGTTTAGTGTAAAAATGTATTAAACGGTGTAGAGACAGAGTTGTTGAGAGAGTAGATCAGAGAGGTAATAGGCAAAAGGAAAGCAAACATCTATTTCAGTAGGTTGATCATATAAGAAATGATTGAGAAATGGAAGAACCAAAAATTGGGTTTGGAGATTGATGAATACAGTAAAGAAAAAAAAGAGTTGGAACAGAGGACTTTAATTATGGATTCGTAGTGATAATTAGATTGCTTCTTCCTCCCTTGAAAAGGGCAGGAAGAAAAGAAGGAAAGGTATAATTGGGTTATGATGAAGAGAAATTACACCATTAGCAGCAGTAGTAACTTTAAATGGGATTAATTTACCTATAACAAAGAGAAGGGGAATAAAATGAATTAAAAAACAGAATTTGACAATATGCTGTTAAAAGAAATAGATTATTAGGTTTCATGTAGAATTAAAATGAGAGACCGAAACAAAATTTATTTTGCTTCAAGTGAACTCAAAAAGCAAAGGAAGCCACCATCACATTGGTATGACCTAAATAAATAACATTCTTTATGAATATGATTAGATTTAAGGTATTAGACCTGGCAAATAAAGTGCCAGAAGAACCATGGACAGAGGTTCACAGTATAATATAGGAGGCAGCAACTTAAAAAACTTTAGAGAAGGAGAAGAGAAAGAAAGCAAAATGACTGTCTGAGGCTTTACAAATAACTGACAAAAGAAGGAAAGGGAAAGACATAACCTCATGAATGCAAAATGCCAGAGAACAGTAAGATTTTCTTAAATCAGCAAATGCAAAAAAAAAAAAGGCAACAGTATAATTATAATGAAAATTAGAGTTAAGGAAAAGTTCCTCCAAAAATAGGAAAGATGAGAGACAAAAATAGTATGGATATAAGAGAAAGAGAAGAGATTGAAAAGAGGTGGCAAGAATATACAAAAGAACTATACAAAAAAATCTTGATATCACCTATCACTACAATGGTATGGTTATTGATCTAGAACCACACATCTGGGAGAATGAAGTCTAGTGGGCCTTGGGAAGTATATTGCTAGCAATAGGATTAAAGTGCCATTGGCCAAGCTATGTAAAAGATGGGATTGTTAAATCGCCACATTCTATATAGCAACAAATTTGGAAAAACATAACAGAGGCCACTGAAACAGAAAAGATCAGTTTATATCCCACTCCTAAAAGAGAACAATGCCAATGAATATTTGATTTACCAAACATTGGTGTTCATTTTGCACATCAGTAAGGTTAGACTTAAAATACTGCCAACTAGGCTTCAGCAATATATGAACCAAGAATTACCAGAATAATGAGTTGACTTTTGAAGTGCCAGAGGAACTAGATAGCAAATTCTCAACATTCAGTATATTCTGGAGAAAGCAAGAATGTCTCAGAAAAAATTAACTTCTGCTTCATTGGTTACACTAAAGCCTTTATGTGGATTACAACAAAATGTGACAAGTTCTTAAACAGAATGGAGTATCTGATCATCTTACTTGTCTCCTGAGGAACTTGATTATGGGCTAAAATGCACCAGTTAGAACTGTACATGAAACAAATGATGATTAAATAGGAAAAGCAGACTTTCAGGGTTGTTTGTCACCGTATTTAACTTACGTGCAGAGTACATCATGCAAAATACATATCTTAGATTGTTGATAATTTCTCTTGGCAACCTCCAATCCAGATTTTGATTCATCCAGCCCAGAAGAGACCTTTCTAACAGAGGTCCATATAGTCAATGCTATGGTTTTTCTAGTAGTGGTATATAGCTGTGAAAAATGGACTATAAGAATCCACAAATCAAGTTTTTGAATTGTGGTGTTGAAGAAGACTTTGAGTATCCCTTGTACAGCAAAGGAGGTCAAATCACAAGGAAAACATCAGTCAGTATGCAAGACATTAATTCAGACTAGTCACTTGGAAGGTCAGTACTGAAGCTGAAGCTTAAATGTTTTGGCTTCATAATGAGAACATGGGACTCTTTGGAAAAGACCCTAGTTTTGGGAAAGATTGAAGACTAAAAGGAAGAGGACAGCAGATATGGAAAACTGAACATGAATTTGGATAGATTTCGAGAGAGTGGATAATAGAAGGGCCTGGCATGCTCTGGTCCATGGGATCAGAGTCAGACACAATTGAACAGTAACATCAGTTATCTCAGATAAACTGACAGACAACATAGATTAAAAAATTAACAGAGAAACTTAAAGGTGTACCATAACTGACAGAATAAACCATTTAATAATATATTTACCTAATATGAGTTTCTAAGTACTTGAAAGAAAAGTTAAACTACAAGGAGAAATAGAGAGCAAAACTCTAATATTTGGAGACATCATTTTGCCCCTTTTAGACTTTGAGACAAAACTAGCAAAAAGCTATATAAGAAAAAGATTAAGTACATGAACAGAACTCTAGAAAAATTAAATCTGATAGATTTCAGGTGGTTATTGAAAGGGAATATCTGTCATGTTTAAAGACATAAAAACCTCACCAAAAAAGCAAAATATCGTAAATATGAAATTTAAGAATTTTTAAAAATTGAATAAAATAGGAGGCTAAAAACAATAAATAAACCTTAAGCTAATCTGATTTGAAAAAAGAAAGACTGCTAGTATCAAAATGGGAAAATAATCCACAACAAATGAGGAAGTAAAGGAAATTATTAGAAATTATTTTGATAATCTTTAGGTTGTTACTATTCCCAGAACACTTGGTTTTATTTACCTATTTGTGTAATTACTCAGTTCTTGGTGAGGGTAGAGATGGCAATGGGGAGATGGGAGATGGCTGTAGGGGCTAGGTTGAAGTCTGAGGGGCATATATTACTGGGTAACAGAATCTTGGCTCTCCTTGGGTATAAGGAGATGGGTTGGTCAAAATTACAGCTATGGTTTGATGCATCTGGCACTTAATACCTACTGTCTCTTCATAAAGAATCCTTGCTGTTTCAGATAGGTTAGCTTACCTACCTCTTTGATGGCGGCCGATCATCCCTTGTGGGTGGTGATGGAGACTGAGATAAAGTGTCCCTTATCAAAAGAATAGATGATGACTATGAAGGTCCAGGGCAACTAATATAAATTTAAAACCAAGAGTTAGCTTAGCATCATCTTCAGTGGAGAAATACTAGGGACTTTCCAGTAAGATGAATAATAAAGTAAGGTTACCTATTGGCACCATTATCATTTGATATAGAAAAGTTATAACAGTAGGACAAGAAAAAGAAATTCAGGGAATAAATATACTCAAAAGAAGAAATAAAAGTATTTTAAAAAATTTTTAAACAAAGGATATATATTACTTTGCCCTAGACAGTTAATTTAAAACCAATTGAAATAAAAAGAAGTTAGAGGGACTTATTCAGTAATATTTGGAGTACTGCTTTATGTTGTAGTAAAGAACTGGAATCAAAATATTTACCTTTCAAGTGGAAAATGACTTAAAACACATGTTATTTAAATGTAATGGAATATTATTACAGGGTAAGAAATGACAAAAGGGATGAAATTAGAGAAATCAAGGAAGACTGGTATGAGCCAAAATGAGTAGAACCAGAAGCACAATTTATAGAGACTATAATTTTTGTGAAGAAAACGTAACTTTCAAAAACCTAAGGACTATGAATAGTGCCATGATCAGTCAATCTTAGAAGATTGATGGTCAATCATACTTCCCACCTCTCCTCACAGAAAATAGACTAGGTTGCAGAATAAGATAAATGTCTTCAGACATATTCAGTGTTTACATTTGTTCCATATATCTTTTTTTTTTTTGGCTTCACTGAAGGACTTTTATTTTTATTTTTGGAGAGTGTTGCATTTTATAGTGGAGGTGTAGTGAAAGTAGTATAGAGGGGCAGCTAGGTGGCACAGTGGATAGAGCACCAGCCCAGGAGTCAGGAGTACCTGAGTTCAAATTTGGCCTCAGACACTTAATAATTACCTAGCTGTGTGGCCTTGGGCAAGCCACTTAACCCCATTGCCTTGCAAAAAAAAAAAAAACCTAAAAAATAAAAGAAAGTAGTATCAGAAAAGAAGAAAAGGAATATAATATCAGTAAATTACTTTTTTAAAAAAAGAGAAGAGCCAAAGAAATCACCCAGATAAACAGGGTAGTGAACAATTGGATATTTAAATAATTTAATTTTATAACATTTATCACACCCCTGCCACTTGCAGGGTTTGACAGGAGGCTTGTTTGCATTCCCAGTCCTTCATAGGGAGAGGTGGGCAGCTACCAGACCCAGTACCAGATCACACACTTTGCCTGCTCCTGGGTCACAGTCTTCCTAGGCTTCCCCTCTGCATCCCAGCCCTGGTTCATCCTTCAACTTCTACACACCTATCCCCAGATTCCTTATCAGCATGGAACCTTGCTTATTTGTCCCCTCCTCTCCCCTTCCCCCATCATCTCTCCAGATTTGAATGACTGCTTCCCTGACCCATGCCATAATGGGGGCCACTGCATTGACTTGGTGAACGATTTCTACTGTGAATGTCGAGATGGTTGGAAGGGCAAGACTTGCCACTCACGTAAGTTTAGTTCTTTTAACCCTCTGCATTCCCCATCCTCATTCTTCTTCCTCCATCACCTGCTAAATCTCAGAGTTTGAAAAATGAGCTTTGACAAGAAAATGTGACTGAAATCATTCCAGGGGTGAGCTGATGGTTTTGTCTGGGACATTGGGCTGAGGATATGCCCCTCCCAGAGTCAGGGATACAGGTCAGAGCTATAGAAGTTAATGGAAACTGGGCTTAAAAATTGGTTTTTATTTGACCTGTCTTGGGATTTCTGCAAGGATACCTCACAACAGCCAGATGGTGCCTGATTCCCCATGGCCTGTGGGGAAGGTGAGATAGCTGAAGTTGGCTCTCCCAACATCTAAGAACAAAGACCTGGCTACTACCAATGGTTACTACTATATCAGGAATGATATGGTTTCAACAACAGAAAGCACTTACCTTTGATTGATGACTGGTCTATTCAGCCTCCCTCCTTCCAGTTCTATCTCTGGTCCCTGGCCTGAGTCTTATGGCAATATGGTCCTTAATCTTCTAGAACAAACCTAAAAATTTCTCTCTTCCATGAATCATCCTGAACTATTCTAGAATCATCTTCTGTTTCTGTGTAGCCTGCCTCACTCTAATGCATGGGTAGAGAATTAAAACATGGGCCAAAAAAGCTCCATCAAATGATTTTTACTGTTCAGCTGTTCTCTTCTTCGTGGTATATGATAAACTTGCCTTACTTTTACCCTGGACATAGTAAACTGCAGGGTGATGACATCTGTCCTCAGAGACCAGGAGAGAGGAAATCTGGGGCCAGCAGCAAGGTGGGATCCCGGACATACTGTGATTATCTGAGCTTCCATTCTTGTAGCATCAAGGGTTGACATCTCACCTCACTTTTGTAGCCCCTTCAGAGAATTCCTTTGGAATTAATGGGAACTGTGTGAGAGGATGTGGATGACTTGGTTCGACCTCTATGTTATTTGGCAATCATGTATGGATTAGGAGTCTCTCCCACTAATCCCACTAAACTGGGGTTGCCCCTGTAGGTCACAGACCAGGTTGAGAGCCCTCTAATGGCAAGGCATTGCCAAGCATCTCATGTTTGTTCCTAGGTGAGTACCAGTGTGATGCCAACACATGCAGCAACGGTGGCACGTGCTATGACAGTGGAGACACTTTCCGGTGCATATGTCCCCCAGAATGGAAGGGCAGCACCTGTAACACAGGTACCTGGGCCTGGGGGGAGTGGGGTAAAGAAGGTAAGCCTTGGTGGGGAACAATATAAGAAGGTGGGAGACTAGGCTTTGAGGCCATCTTCATTAGAATATAGAATTTAGAACTAGTATGAATGGTATAGATCAAGTCCAATTCTTTTATTTTGGTTAAGTCCAGGGCCTGTGGAAGGAAAGCTAGAACTGAAATCCACAAATCTCAACACCAGACCTTTCTTTCTTTGTTTTCTTTTGTTTCTTTTTTTCTTCTTGGTTTTTTTTTTTTTTTGAGTGTCCTGGCCTGTGATATTGATGTAAAGAGCATCTTTAACTAATGCAGCTGACAGATTTTCTGTACCTTAAAAATCTAAGAATTATCTTAATGAGAGGCTAGGTTCCTGGCCAGATATGTGGCCAATATGCATCAGAAGCAAGACTTGGATCCAGGTCTTGACACCAGGATTGCTCTGTACTGTTTACACATTGCCTCTTCTCTTTATATAACACTACATTGTGCTTACCTAACACCATATTGTTCCTTTCCCCTCATCATCCTCACTCTCTGTCCATCACGGATATGCCTTTTTGCAGTGTTGTATACTTCATCTGACACCATAGGGTGTATTCTGATATACCTTCTCCTCTGTCCTTCTAAATGCAATACCTCTTTCAAACCCCACTTGCTTAAGAAGCCTTTCTTGATCACTCCAGATCACACTGGTCTCGCCTTGATAAACTTCTGAGAGTAATTCTGAACTATAAAAAGTAATAGATATAACTGCTGGTATTTCAGCACTTAATGATGTCTCCTGCCTTTTTGCCTTGTTTGTTTTGTGAATTGGTACCATAAGCCCAGACTTCAGAACTAAAAGGGACTGAAGAAACCTAGCTATCATTTGTCTCCTGGACATCATACTATTAATATCCCTATCCTTAGATTGAATCTGTACTTCTCTCAGATAATGACCGCAGTTTCTAAATGTTCTCATAACGGGATTTCCCCAGACAAAATATGAACCCAAGACCTAGGTAGTTCTTGAGGCAGTCAAATGCCATTTAAGATGCTTCTTTGTTGGGTGACTACTCAACTTAGTTGACCAGTCACTTAACCTATCAAAATTTGTTTCCTCCATAAAATGGGAAAAACAGTTATCCTTCATAGGGTAATTAGGAGGACATTACTTGACAAAACTTAAATTGCAGAATAAAGTGGTAGTCTTGTTATTCCTTCTTTGTCCTCCCACTTTTGCCATAGTTGAACAAGCGCCAAGCACATTGGAAGTTGTGTATGATGATTTAACATATAGCAAAGACCCTGGGATTAGAATATTTACTCTTAAAAGATTTTATTTATTTTGAGTTTTACAATTTTTCCCCTAATCTTACTTCCCTCCCCCCACCCCCCACAGAAGGCAGTTTGCCAAGCTTTACATTGTTTCCATGGTATACGTTGATCCAAATTGAATGTGATGAGAGAGAAATCACATCCTTAAGGAAGAAACATAAAAGTATAAGAGATAGCAAGATCAGACAATAAGATATCAGGGTTTTTTTTCCTAAATTAAAGTTAATAGCCCTTGGTCTTTGTTCAAACTCCACAGTTGTTTCTCTGGATACAGATGGTATTCTCCATCACAGACAGCCCCAAATTGTCCCTGATTGTTTCACTGATGGATTGAGCAAGTCCTTCAAGGTTGATCATCACCCCCATGTTGCTGTTAGGGTGTACAGTGTTTTTCTGGTTCTGCTCATCTCACTCAGCTTCAGTTCATGCAAATCCCTCCAGGCTTCCCTGAATTCCCATCCCTGGTTTCTAATAGAACAATAGTGTTCCATGACATACATATGCCACAATTTGTTAAGCCATTCCAATTGAAGGACATTTACTTGATTTCCAATTCTTTGCCACCACAAACAGGGCTGCTATGAATATTTTTGTACAAGTGATGTTTTTACCCTTTTTCCTCATCTCTTCAGGGTATAGACCCAGTAGTGGCATTGCTGGGTCAAAGGGTATGCACATTTTTGTTGCCCTTTGGGCATAGTTCCAAATTGCTCTCCAGAAAGGTTGAATGAGTTGGATGAGTTCACAGCTCCACCAACAGTGTAATAGTGTTGCCCCTTCAGAGAATTCTTCCAACAATGATCATTGGGATTAGAATATTTAGAGCTGGAAAGACACCGGAGAAATTGAGGGTTAAAAAAAAGAAAAAGTGACTTGATAACTTTATTAAATATTTAAAAAGATTAGTAAGTTGTATTTAATAGATGTGTAGTTTCAAATGCAGCCTTTTTTCTACTTGATTTATTTTATAAATTAAAAATAAAATAAATTTTAAAAAATGATCAAGACCAACTCCTTGATTTTTATAGGTGAGAAAATTGAAAGCTATTGGTAAACCAGGGTTTTGGAGTAGAATCTGTGACTGACTCCTCACTCTCATTTTCAATTGAGTATGTCAGAATTTCACAGAGTCCCCTGCCCATATCTCATCAATTCCTCATCCCAAGAGGATGCATAGGTCTATGAAGTGGTGATGTCTAGATTCTGCTGCACCAAATGTGGCAAAATGGAAAGAAGAATGATGTTGGAATCGGAACCTGGTTTGGAATCCTATAGGTGTGATCTCAAACAGATCTCTTAACAACCCTAAGACTTAGTGCCCTTTCAGTTCTAGATCTCTCAATCCTATCTGTGATCTGGAATAAAGGGTGACAAGACTGGGAAGATCAGATCAGATGAGTGAGAGGGCTCTATGACCCTCTTCTTTTCAGGAAACTGAAATGTGTCTTCCCTCATAGCCAGGAATAGCAGTTGTCTCCCGAACCCATGCATGAATGGCGGCACGTGTGTGGGCAGTGGTGATTCTTTTTCCTGCATCTGCAAAGATGGTTGGGAAGGCCGTACATGCACCCAAAGTAAGTCTAGACTTTTCTGTTCCTCTTTCCTATATCTTCTCCCTCCATTGTATTATGTTCTTTGGTCCCTATGCTGAAATAAGAGAGGGGAGCAGACAATTCATTTAAGAGTAAAGCCCCCTAACTATGACTGGATTGAACTTTAATTTTTTCCATCCTCACCCCTTGAGAGGCTTACTACAGAGAATACACTTTGAAATTCTGGAAGCCCTTTGTAGGAAGGGCTACCATGGATATTCTCCCTGCTTCCTTCTAGAGGATTATTTATTGAGAGGCTTTATGGAATCTTCAAACCCTAATCCTGTCCCCCAAACACACCATGATCCTAACTAACTCCCATCAATGTCTCCAGAATCTGAAGTCATTCTCTGTAAAATGCCCTCTAGCTTTCTTATCAAAATCCAACTTGGAACCAGTTGTGGCTTTTAGGCCATTTACTGTCCTTGGCTCCCTCGTGGTGATGGAAGCAGTGAACTGGTATAGTAAATAACAGTGGTCCAGCAAAGGCCTATGTATTCAGGAGGGCAGAGAGGTGCAGATAATAAAAATGATGATCGCAATTTGTTGTTGCTGTCGTTCAGTTGTTGTCAGTTGCATCCAATTCTCCATGATCCCATTTGGGATTTTCTTGACAAAGATACTGGAGTAATTTGCCATTTCTTTCTCTAGCTCATTTTGCAGGTGAGGAAACTGAGGCAAATAAGGTTTAAATGATCTGTACTTTTCCTCAATTTGAAGGCAGAAAGGTGATGCCTTGGGTGGGGGGGGGAGGTCCTAAGGTCTGACTCATCCATCTGGAATTAGTTCCCTTCACCATCCCACTAAACACTGTTAGCCAAGTCAAGAAGAGTCACTTTATTTTAGATTTATGCTGATCTCTCTCTCTCTCCTATTTTCTCCCAACCAAAAGCCCACTCACTCCTATTGGAGGTTAAATCTGCTTCTTTGCTTGGGTTATTCTTTGATTAAGCTGTTTAGACACTAATGTAATATTCCTGGAATGCAGTTCCCCACACTAGGAACAGTAAAAATCCATCCTATGACCCTGACACCGATTGCTTCCAGTTAATGGAAAGGATCAGAGAGGGGGCTTAGTCTAGTCTTGTCAGTACTTGAATAATCCCTTTTATACTGTACACTCCAGTATCTGTCTGTTTCCCAATCAAGACTTTAGAACCCTTGGCAAAGATTCTTAACTATTTGAGGGTAGGAACTTCCTACTTTTGGGGTCTCCACTGCTGAGCACAGATCATTGGTTGTAGGAGGAATTCAGTATTTTGTGACTGTTCTGTCCTATAGCTTGAACTCCCTCATTGTTTAAAAAAAAAAAAACTGTTCTCTTATACTTCTTTCCTTTTTTCCTTTCTCTCTCTTTCTCAGATACAAATGACTGCAACCCTCACCCATGGTGAGTATCCCTGGGTTAACCTATGGGGAGGTGGATCTTTAGGGAAAGTATATCTCCCTCTAACAGGTAGAGAGATCAGCCCAGAGTCATTAGTCAAGAACCCTCCTTGAGCAAGGGTTTCCCCAAAAGAGCAGAGCTAGGGTCCTCTGCTCACAGGGAGAAGTATGTGACTTAATTAACAGAGGCTTAATTAGAAAGAATGCTAACATAGTAGCTTATTATGAAGAGAGGAATCCAAGAATGAGCATTATTAGAGGAACAATGAAACAGAGACTAGAAATGGTGCAAATGAAGAGCAGCATAAGAAGCAAGTGTTGGAGGAAAGGCCTTGAGCGTGTGGTTCCTGCAGCCTCAGGATTGGTTTGATGCTCATGGATTGGGGTGGGGGGGCTTGTGTTTTGCAGCTACAACGGAGGCATCTGTGTGGATGGAGTGAATTGGTTTCGTTGTAATTGTGCCCCAGGGTTTGCTGGTCCCGACTGCCGAATCAGTGAGTACAAAGGCTAAACTTTCTCCTCTCTGAGCTTTAATTTCTTTTTCCAGGTAATTTTAACATCCCTTGCATTTCTCTCTTCTGCATTATGGAGTATCTGATAAGTCTAATCCTCTGCTCCCATCCCTCACTCCAATCCTTGTGGAATGGCAAAGGGCTCTAGCAGCACGTGCCTCCATGAAATGTTATTTCCCTTAAAGAGTACCTGTCTGAAGGAGACCCAAAGAGTATGTATATGATCAACCTTCCCATTTGTTCATGATTGACAAAAATTTCACTGGATCCTCACATCAACCCCAGCAGAGTTGGCAACAGGGTTTGTTCTCACTCCTGTAACACAGATGAGGAAACAGATTCTGGGGAGAAATGTCTCCCTGAGGCACAACCACTTAGAAATTGTTCCAGGTCTCACCCACCTAGTGGATTAAGGCTTGCTGGAAGTTGAAGGGACAGCAGATCTCATTTCTTCAGTCCCTATCTTTTACACACAAGGAATCTGGTCCAGAGAGAAGGATCCTGTTCTAGGTTGTGTAGTGAATTATGGAATACTGAGACTGGCACTCCGGTGAGGTGGCAGCAAAAGCACATTAGGGTTCAGAGACCTGGGTTAGAATCCGTAAACTGTGTACTGGGCAGAGCAGGCACAGGTAGATGCGCTACAATTTGTCTCAGACACAGCAGGGTCATTTTGGTCTTTTTCAGTCACCAAGGACAAGAACTGTGTGACCTTAGGCAAGTAGTTTCCTCCTCTCTTAAATAAAAGAGCATAGGATGCAATATGACACACCCCTTCCTGCCTTGTACCCTCTCCCTACTTGTTCATCTCCTGCCATCCCTCAAGTTCTACCTTCAGGGAATCTTTGTTCTTGCCCTTTAATTTTCGTGCCATTCCCTGTGGATACTTTTCAGCTTCTCCTGTCTGGGTCTCACTTGCACAGAGTTGTTTTCAGGTCTCCCCTGTTAGACCAGGACCTCCTGGAGAACCTTTGCCCTTTCTTTGCATCCTATTTTTGGCATATTAGCATTTTGCAGGAACTTATTAAACGTTTATTTGCTGCTGTCATTCACTTGTTTTCAGTTACATTCCACTGTCTTGTTTTGTCATCCTGATTCCCAGTTGTCTTTATACTGAACCATAAGCAACTTGGTGGATGAGGTTGAGAGTGGCTGTCCAGGCACTCACAGTGGCTGGTGTCCTCGATGTCTGGCTGGCTTCCCTTATGCTCACAGGCCTCATTTATAGCAAGTTCCCCCTTCCTGGATGGGTGCAGCAACCATACTAGTGTTGTTGCCTTGACCAAGGGCTAAGCACCATCCTTGGGGCGTCCCCCAGTGACTGTCGAAGGGACAAGGTCAGATGAGAAAGGTGGAGGGTAAAGCCCACTTGGGCAGGGGTCCTACATTATTAAAATAAGGGCTGTTTCACTGAGGCGGTCATTTGTGGTGCTTTCCAAACCTTTTTCTTACTGCACCCAGAAAATCTGAAAGGGGAAGATTCTGAGGTTAACCCAAGGCTTGTTCCCTCATTGTATTGTCTGTGGTCTGCTGGCAGAGCCCGAGACTCCCAACTACTTGCTGGAGGCTCTCCGTTATGAGGAAGATTGAGAACAGAAGCCTGGAGCTTCAGACCCTGAACGCTACGGCTTCTGGTCCTCAGATGAGAAGCAGAGCCTCCCCTGTTAATCCCCACCTTTTCCCTGGGAAATGGCCAACCATGTGTCTGCCTTCCCTGGAAGATACCTGCTGCAAGTTGGACAGTTGTTCCCACGGGCAGGTCATTCCATCTTTGACCCTCAGTTTCACCTGAGAAATGAGCATCACGCCTCTATGTCCTAGCATCTTCCTGTGCCCTGCAGGGTTGTTTTCAGAAGAGTGCTCTGTAAACTTCTCTAGAAATGGGATTTGTTCTATTTGTCTTGCAGACATTGATGAGTGTCAGTCCTCCCCGTGTGCCTATGGGGCCACCTGTGTGGATGAAATCAATGGGTACCAGTGCATCTGTCCCCCTGGGAGAGCTGGGAAAAGATGCCAGGAAGGTGAGGGTTCACATTTCAAAGCTGGAGGCAGACAAAGGGGCAGCTTTCCTATACCTCAGGCCTCTGGCCAGGGTCTCAGTACAGGACATGGCTGCTTTGGGGCTTGCTTCTCAGTGACATTTTTTAAATACATGTTATGGTTGAATGTAAATATTTAACGTTTGTCTTCCTCCATTCTCAGTGATCGGCTTTGGGAAATCCTGCTGGTCGCAGGGTATGTCATTCCCACATGGCAGCAAATGGACCGAGGAGTGTAACACATGCCACTGCGTGGATGGCCGCACCGACTGCAGCACAGTAAGGAGGGGCCCTGGGTGGGTGCCAGACCCCACCCCATTCTTGTGTTCTAGGATCATACTTAGAAAATGGGAGGGTGAGTTTGAGATCACCTGGTCCCTGCTCTTCTTTTTACTGTTAAAAGAATGGAGACACCTGAGATATAGGCTGTTACTTATCCAAGAGGCCAGTAATTAAGTGTCAGCATTGGAACTGGAGCCCAGACCTCCTGACTTCCAGTTCTAGTGCTTTTTTTTTTTTTTTTTTTTTTTGTCATTTCTGGCCAGGTTCTGAGGCTAGACCTCCTGACTTATCTAGTTCTAGTACTTTTTGTCATTTCCATTAGATCTCACTGACACAAAAGAAATAGGGCTGATGTTTTTAAATGGACCTGGAAGTTGTTTTAACCATTGGTGAAAAATCCAGTACTGATGTGTCTGTCTGTGCCTGTGTCTGTGTCTGTCTCTCCCTTCAGGTATGGTGTGGGAGAAAGCCCTGTCTTTTACCTAGACACCCAGACTACACGGAGGATCAGTGTCCACGAGGCCAGGACTGCCTGGAGAGAGCCTACCCCAAATGCCTGCAGCCTCCTTGTGCATCTTGGGGGGAGTGCAGCCCAGTGGAGGCTATTGTCCCAAGCACCTCATGCCAACCTAATTCTGGACACCTGGGGAATAATTGTGCCAAGATCACTCTCATCTTTAACCGGGACAAAGTGCCCCAGGTATGGTACCCTTCCCATCAGAAAGTATCAAACCTAGGGAACTGGCAGCTGGAGTCTGTTTCAGTCTCATAGGATCATATAACCTTCTTGCCTGCAATACTTCCAGTAACAGAGTTCATTATCTTGAGTAGCAGTACTTTTCCATTACAGATAGAACAGTTATGAAAAATATTTTCCTTACATCAAGCTGAAATCT
The DNA here is from genome assembly GCF_037893015.1 of Macrotis lagotis. Taxonomy (NCBI): domain Eukaryota; kingdom Metazoa; phylum Chordata; class Mammalia; order Peramelemorphia; family Peramelidae; genus Macrotis; species Macrotis lagotis. The sequence goes on from NC_133658.1 coordinate 451,511,331, forward strand.
GTTCCTCTATACCACCCTTGCTCCTGATGCTATCCTCTGAGCTCAAATAGAACAAACTTAATTTCTCTTTGCTTGGAAGGCCGTTCTGAGAGTTTAAAGAAAGGGATGAATGGGGCAGCTAGGTGGTGCATAGTGGAGAGAGCATTGGCCCTAGAGTCAAGAGGACCTGAGTTCAAATCTGGCCTCATTCACTTAATAATTGCCTAGCTTTGTGACCTTGGGCAAGTCACTTATCTCCATTACCTTGCAAAAACCAAAAAAGGGGGGGGGGATCAATTAAATCCTGACCTCCTTCTCCTTGGACATGGGTTTGATGATACAACTTAGTTCAGAGTTCTAGGTTTCTGTCAGAGTCTGGTTGTGAATGCATGTGATGCCATTTATCTTCTAACTTTTGGGAACTTCTACTTCCAGGGGTCACTGGTAGTGCCCTCAGAATATGTGAGATGTTTAGCAAGCGAAAAGACTGGCAAGGGACAGGCTGGTTTTGTGGTTTTTATTTTTTCCTTTTGAGAATTTCTTCTAAGGTTTGGGGGTAAAAATAAACAACCAACTAACATCATTTTATCACTTTTTAATATGAGAAAAATAATGATTTTCCATTTCTATGGCATCTGTTCATAAATTCAGAAGCCAGAATTTGATTTCTGTTCTCCCTCTAAGGCTAATTCTCTTTTTCCTATACTACATGTTGTGACAAGCTTTCTCATTTCTCCTCACTCTCCGTGTGTGCATCACTAATTCGTTTCTATAGTGCTTCACAGTTACAACGTTCTTTCATGTTCAATATCACATAGAATCCTCACAATAATGAGAAGAAATCTGAGAAAAGGGAGGTAGTGATTTTGAAGCTGAGGAAATTTGGTAATAAGTTCTATATCCCAGAACACTGAGTCCTTGTTAATTAGATTGGATTTCACTAATATATGGTTTAGGGCCATGAGCCCTGATGCTGAGCTGATGTTGCCCTTTGTTCTCTGTGGATCAGGGATTTGCTGAACCCATTAGAGTATAAACAAGCTTATAAGAGAAATGTTGTACAAACTTCTTCCTGTTATCCTGGCAGTGTTTGTGTCGTCTCACCCAGAGTTGGGAACAGAAGTCAGCTTTTTTTATGCTTGTTATAAAATTTGTGTTGATTCATTTATATCTCTTCGTTAAAGCAGGTCCTCTGTTGTGCAGCACTGCTCTGGGTCTCTAGGTCCCTATTTAGCCCAGGGTTGAGACCTTTCTTAGAAGGCAGTCTGTTGGGGCTGCTAGGTGGCGCAGTGGATAAAGCACTGGCCCTGGAGTCAGGAGTACCTGGGTTCAAATCCGGTCTCAGACACTTAATAATTACCTAGCTGTGTGGCCTTGGGCAAGCCACTTAACTCCATTTGCCTTGCAAAAAACCTAAAAAAAAAAGAAGGCAGTCTGTCATTCAGATGGCTCCCCTTGCTAAAAACTTCTCTTAATTGATCTAAAGTAGGGAGCTTTTACTGAGTGTTGGAAATCTCTGGATAAAACCATCCATGTTTATCCTCCAAAGGACAATATTGAAAAATAACCTTCAAATGCACATCAAACAGGACCTGCCCATAGCAAGTAACTGAATTATTAGTTCCAGAGTTGGAAGAAACTTAAGGGTTCCCCTAAGGTAACCTAGTGGATGTTCATTCTTGAATCAGGACCAAGGTTCAAATTCTGCTTCTGATCGCCTCCTGTATGTGTGACCCTTAACTTTGAGGCACTTCAGTCTCTTCCTCTGCAAAAGGAAGGAGTTGCACCAGACACCTGAGCTATGACTGTTTGTTGTTAGGAAATTTGTTTGTATTGAACAGAAATCTACTTTCCTATAACTTCTCTGCCTATAGGCTTTCTTTCCCTATGGGTGAAGGCCATGTGGTAGGAAAGACCACCGATTTTCTTCCTTTCTTCCTGTGTCTGATGCATCCCCTTCCACCTCATTGAACACCTGCTTTTCCCGTTGCCTGCCATGAAGTAGGTCATTCAGAGAGTAATTAATGTTTGTTGGATGAAAAGAGGACTGGGGAAAGAAGCAAGCCTATATTCCTTATCCTCAAGTAGCCCCCATCCTAGGGAAGAGCACAGGACAGATTCTCGTTGTGCCAGCATCTGTAGATTACGAATGGGCTTAAATTGTACACAATGACTGGGCTTCTACAAAGTTATAGGAAACCCTATTCTTAGGGAAATGGAGTCATTTCTCTAGAGACTGGCATACTCGTGCCACTTTATTCTTGGTAAGCAATAGGATAAGGGATTTTAGAACCAGAAGGAATGTTAGAGGTCATCAGGTATACCCCTTTATTTTATGGAAGAGGAATTTGATCCTCTCCCTGGCATTCCCAGATTAGAGAAATACTTTACCTGAAGTGGCATAGGTACTTTTTAGAAATAAAAACAACAGAATGTAGCTGTCTGTGTCTCTGCATCTATGTTCCCGTCCTCTCCTTCCTTGCATGGTCAGAGGAGGGAGAGAGACCCAGGAGCTACCATTTCTGCTAGATTCTCCCATCTGTGTTCCTGTCCTCTCCCTCCTAGACTTTGCATGGTCAGAGATGGGGAAAGGCACTACTTGACCATCCAGGCTACTAGTAGAATAAGCCTCTTCTCTCTCCTCCTAACTTTGCTCTCCTTTCCCCACCCCAGGGTACCACCGTGGGAGCCATCTGCTCAGGGATCCGCTACCTGCCAGCCACTAGGGCCGCAGCACGGGAGGGCCTGCTGGTTCTGCTCTGTGACCTGTCAGCCTCTACAGAGAACGCTGTGGAAGTTGCCATTGTGAGTTCACTAGGACCTGGAGGGAGGGAAGCTGCGTCTTCTCCCTCCCGCATTGGACATGATTGCCTTGATGTTGGAGCTTCCGTCCTCCTGGCTCAGCATATCCTGAAATAGCAGATAGGGCCTATCTGTCTGGGGTCCAGTAAGGGTTCAAGGCGTATGGGCCGCAGATGAGATCAGTGTTCTTATGAAATGGAAGCTGATGCTTTTATTCAACATCTGGTTAAGTTCTGGATGTGCACTGTGCTCGATACTGTAAGAGGTAGAGTTTGTTTAAGATGTGTTGCTTCCCAAAGAGTTTATGATTCTGGAGGAGAAAGTGAAGCACCCCCTCACTCAAATCCAATTCATGTGCATGTCATGGCATCTCCTCCCTGATGTCATGGTCTTCTTCAAGAATGAAGGACAAGGGGCAGCTAGTAGCACAGTGGATAGAGCACCAGCCTGGAGTCAGGAGTACCTGAGTTCAAATCCAGCCTCAGACATTTAATAATTACTTAGCTGTGTGGCCTTGGGGAAACCACTTAACCCCATTGCCTTGCAAAAAAAACCTTAAAAAAAAGGTGAATTAAGAATGAAGGACAAGGGGCAGCTTGGTGGCACAGTGGATAGATCACTGGCTCTGGAGTCAGGAGTATCTGAGTTCAAATCCAGCCTCAGATGCTTAATAATTACGTAGTTGTGTGGCCTTGGGCAAGCCACTTAACCCCATTGCCTAGCGAAAACTTAAAAAAAAAAGAATGAAGAACAAACATTAATATTATTATTATTATTATTATTATTATTATTGTCTAGTGGGGGAATAAAACATGTAAGTACATTGGTATATTAGATATAAAATGCAGCATGTGAGGTCTGAGAAGTCTTTACCTGAGGGGGGAATCATCAGGAAAGGCCTACTAGAGAGGGGAGCATTTGAATATGATTTTAAAAGATGGGATAGGAATGCAGGAGATGAATATTAAATATTATACATAGAATAGCATGAGCATAAAAATGGAGAAATACAGATTGTTTTAAAGCACTAAGAATAAATAAACTATTGGCATAAGTATAAGATCATAGATACATAGGTCATCCAACAGACCATCATTTTCAGGTGAACAATCTGTGGCCCATAGAGACTTGTCTAAGGTCCCTCATTGTTAAGTGGAAAAACTAAAATTTCAGCCCAGATCCTTTGATACTAAGTCTAGTGACTATTGCATTGTGCCAACTCCTCAAAAAATGAGGATAAAAGTAAAACAAAAACAGACTCAAAAGGCATGGTAATGTTAGTAGAGTGCTATAAATCACTAGTAAAGAGATAAGAGCTTTCCTCAATAGATCACAGGGAGCCACTAAAGATTTTTGGAGCGGAGGGCTGATGTGAGGAGATCTTGGTATAAGGAAAATTGGTCTAGCAGTGGTAATGAATCTGAAGTCGGAGAGTGAATTTAAGAGGCCTTTTTAAAGGAAGCTCTTGCAGTAGCCTAGGTGGATGATATGGTGGTCTATACAAAGCCAGAAACAGTAAGAATAAAGAGCAGGCTGTGGATGTGGAACGTTTTCTGGAGGTGAATTCAAATAGCTGAGCATGAGAGATGAAGGAGAGGAGATAATCAGAGATAAAAGAATCTTAACCCAGGAGACCATGTAAATAGTGGTGCCAGCCACAGAACAGCAGTCACATCACAGCAGCAAGGAACTGGGCTTGGCTCTGCCAGTTTGGGCCACTCCTACCCTCCCAGCCTGGAGAGTGAAGACTTTCAGGTACCCGATGAAGTGGAGACCTGAAACATCTGAGCTAACCTTCCTTTCCCTTCCCAAAAGAAATGGGACATATGCTTGCCTCTGGTAATTCTATTTTAGGAGAGAGAAAAAGATACCAGATTAAGATTTAGATTCATAACAATTGCCTCAGGCTCCTATAAGAACGACCCCAAGTTTTGTTCTGGCCAGCAAGCCACAGTGGGTAACTATAATTTCCAGAGCTTTATAAGATTTGCTGATAGCATTATAAAAAGTTATAAAATTTTTAGTTATGAAAGTGATGATCAGGCAGCAAGCTCTTCCCTTGTTCATCCAGTACTATAGTTCAATCTCTAGTAGATAAAATCAGAAAAAACTTAGGCCATGTTTTGGGACAATAAAGGTAATAGATTTTTTTAAGCCTGGTGATAGTAAAGATCTTTTGTGGCTTGAACAGGCCACCAGCCTCGTGTTCTTGGTATTGGAAGGCTAAATGACATCTTCACTATGTCCCACAGTCCTTCAGCCCGCCCCGGGATCAGCCAGATAACACCCTCATCCAGAATGCTGCAAATACCATCGTCAGTGCTATAACGAAGCCAGAGAATAGCACTGTGCTGCTTGCTGTGACCGAGGTCAAGGTGGAGACTGTGGTGATGGGAAACTCCTCCACAGGTGAGTGAAGGAAGTGGACATTCCTTCAGATGTTCAGTAAAGCTTTCCCATATGGAAGTAGTTCTTTGGGTGCCTTGAAATAATGTCACCATTAGGTGACACCCCCCCCCCCCAGGATGAATCTCAGGCTTACCTTGAACTGATGAAAAAAAGAACAGCTTCACCTTCCCCTGCACCTTCTTAGACCTTTCAGGTTAAAGAGCATTGCTGGAACTTCCTAAAGGATAGGATCAGAATCATAGAATTTTTGAAGTTAGAAAGGATGCAGTAAAATTCACTCCATTGACAGGTCTTTTCTTGTTTGAAAATTTCAAGCAAAGGAGAACCTACTACATCCCTAGTCCACCCATTTTAATTTTGAATAGCTTTACCTATTAGGAAGTTTTTCTTTACACCAAGTCTAAACATGTTGCTCATTGTTGCTTCTAATTTGATTGCTTCTGGGCCCAGCTCTAGTTTGTCTTTCAAATATTTGAAGTAGCTAGCATCCAATACCCATCTTCCCTTCAAATTTCTGTCTATTTCAGATAGTTTTCATGTGGTATGATCCATCCTCTCAGTGTTTTTCCTTAATTGAAAACCTAGAATTTAAAAAAAATTCCAGATAGGGTCTGAATCCACATATGAATACAGTGGGACTATCACCTTCTTCATTCTGGTCACCTTTCTCTCTTAGTAATAATGTATTCTAAAGATATTTTTTGACTTGCATATCACATTCTTAACTTGCCCAGAAATCCTTTTAAAATCCTTTTAAAATAAACTCCTGGGAAGATCTACTGGTTGTTTTGCTATATTACATTTCTGATATTGATCTGAATCCCAATGATGACTTCACATTTATTTTTCTTTTAATATTCACCTTATGGATTTGGCCTGGTGATTTTTAGATTGTTGAGAATATTTCTGGACCTTGACTCTGTCAAACTAGCATGTTAACTATCACAACCAGCTTCATGTCATCTGTATACTGGACAACACATCTTCTATGACTTTATTCATGTCATTTCTAAAAATGTTAAAAAGCACAGAAATAAGGGTATCATTCCACTGTAGACCTCCTTTCAAGTTATGAAATCATTAATGACTACTTTTGACTTCTCTTCATTGAAGAAATTTCAGCTCTACCTAAATATCTTGTTCTCTAACCCACATCTCTCCAACTGGTATGCAAAATACCAATATTACGGCCCATGCCATATATATATGTGTGTGTGTGTAGGTGTGTATATGTGTATATACGTATATGTGTATATGTATATATGTGTATATATATGTATATGTGTGTATGTATATAGATGTATATGTGTGTATGTATATAGATGTATATGTATATATATGTTAGCATCTGCCTATAACATTCCTCTAGTCTAGCAACCCAGTCAAAAGAAGAAATTAAGTAGTGTGGCATGATAAAATGAATTCATCAACCATCAGCTTGGATTTCAGTTCTCTGTTAGCCACTTCTGCTCCTTCCACTGCCAAGAGCATTTGCCCTGGTACCAAATACAGAAGCAAAATAAGAGCTGAATTGTTTTATGTTTTTTCCACTATCATTATTATTCATCCATCCAAGTACTGGTGCTTTTCTGGCCCTTGTACTTGTTATTGGGGCAAGGGGCGGCTGGGGAAGAAGATGGACCCTGTTGATTATCTTCAGCATTCATCTGATACTGTTTTTAGGAGATCATGTCATACATCGTTTTATTCTGTTACCTGTCCTTGCTTCCGTTTCTTTTTCCAATCCAGGTGGGTTGAGTTCACTGTGTATCTACATTGTTCTCTTTAGACAGTTCCCTCTTTTCTTCTTCACTGGCATTGTTTTGGTTTGGTTTTTTGGGGGGGGTTAGAATTCCATTCTATAGAGTTGTAGGCAATGATGTCCTAGTTCTCCTTTTTTAACTCTTAAATCTCTTCTTTCAAAATCTGGGATATGTTGCCAATTTCCTTTTATTCTCTAAAACAAGTTCTAAGATTGTCTCTTCCTCCCCAACTCCCTCAAAGTTCCAAATCTTTCTACAACCAGCCCCTCAAGATGGGTAGAATTAAAAAGAACACTTCCTATTAATACTTACACCAGATTCTTGCATCACTGCCTCATTGTGGAAAGAAGGACTTTCTGTAGCTCAGTGAAATCCTGCACTTTACCTTAAGGGTTACCCACGATAGGTAAGGGTGGAGAGTTTTGACAAAAGGTGATCCCCTAGAGAAAGAAATGGCATACTACTCCAGTATTTCTGCTGAGAAAATTCCATGGACAAAAAGTCCATGAGGTCATTAAAAATCAAACACAGCTGAATGACTAAAGGAAAAAAACCGCCTTCTGAATTATGGATTTTTCATTAAGACAAGCCAGGAATTTAGTAATAATCTGTTTGGGAGACGGAGGAGAAAATCGGCTGAAAGAAGAAAGAGGGAAAATCCAGGAGAACATAAACAGATGAATCGTATATACCAAGTTTAGATACTTGTAGCCCCCTCTCCATTATATTCTATTGGACCAAACTCTTTTGTCTGTGTCCTACTTATGTCTAAGTGCTCTGTATTACACATTCCTTCCTTTTCTTCCTCAGTTTACTTTCACTCAAGTGTTCTCCAGCAGGTTTCCTCTATTTAGTTTCTGTTCTCACATAAATATAAACAATCTTCCTAATGTACAGTGCAACTTCATCCCCTCTTTTACCTGTCCTGTATCTTTGGATAAGCTCTGCCCTACTAGACCACATTCCAGCCATGAATCTTATAGACTTAACAAGTCTGAAAGATGTCTCCTTTTTCACATTGTTTGTTTACCTGTACTTTGTTCATAGATACCTGAGGCCCTGAATTTTACCACTGCCTCCTTTTTTTGTATTTTGGCCCCTGTGAATTACTAGGCTTCTCTACTAATATTCTTTACATGCTACAGTTTTTTTTTTCTATGGTATCTAATTTGGTTGATATGTAAACAATTTTCTTCTCTCTCCCAAAAGTTTAAAGTCCTTTTGATTCGATTTTCAAGTCTCTAATAAAAACATTTTTTCCCACCAAGCTTTAAGAAAAAAACATCAATCCTGTATTTTCTACCATGATCTAGAAATATCCTGTTCTCACATACCATCTTTTTAACGAATAGTTGACTTTTCAAATCTGTCTTTACTCTGCTGTATATCTTGAAATAGGAAGTAATACTGATTAAAACATAACTTCTGCCCCAAGTTCTTTAGGTTTTTATTTAAGTCTTCATAATTTCTAGTAATATTTTCTCTAGATTTCTTCTAGAAATAACATGCATCCCATGTGACTCCAGAAGTAGAATAAGAGTCATCAGTTTTGACAAAGTCTTGGGGGATTCTTCATCATATCCTAAGTACATCTTTTTATTTTTAAAAAGAGACAGCTAGGTAGCACAGTGGTCAGAGCTCCAACTAACACTTGCTATTTGTGTGATTTTGGACGAGTCACTTAACCCCAATTTCCTTGCCCCCCCCAAGTAAACTTATCTAAAAGCAGTTTCTTCATCAAAGAGACTTACAGCCACATTATTCATTTCTTCATAGGCCAGGCCTTACCATATGGTCTTTTCTTTGATGCTGTTTGTGGATAATCATTTTTTGAAGCATTTTGGAAGTTTCTTCTAGAGAGGACCAGCTCTCTTTTTATGACAGCCTCAACTTATCATTTATTTCCAAATGCTGTCCTCCATGCTGTATTCACCTTGCAACTTTCTGATGGTGGGCAGCATACTGTTCTGCTTTTTCAGCAATTTTTTTTTCTTTTTACCTTAAAACCTAGACTCAGCTAGGTTATACAATGGATGGAATGCCAACCTCAGACACTTATTGACTGTGAGACCCTAGGCAAGTCACTTGACTTGTGCCTGCTTCAATTTGTAAAGTGGAGATATTAACAGTAACTATCCCCCAGGATTGTTGTGAGAATAACATGAAATAATGTATGTAAGATATTTTCCTAACCTTAAAAGTTCTATATCACTGTTGACTATTATTACTACTTAAAACCCTTCTTCCATTTTTTTTTTTTGAAGAAACACTTCACTCTCCCTTTTTGCCTCGAAATCACTCCTGTTACCTCCTCTTGAACTTTTAACAAGATACCACTTACTTGGCTGTTGCAGAAAACAAACAGCCCCACCTTCACAGTTTGCTCCAACATTCTTGTCATTGACCCTTCTCTCTACTTGTGTTCATTAGTTCTGGGATGTGGGCCATGTGCAGGGAATGTGATTTTAAATATGTTTGTACCCTCCCAGAAAGGGTGGCATATTTAGTTAGTACAGATAATATAGTACTATGAAAAAGGGATGTTGGAGCTGATTTGTGGGAAGACTAGAGCAGGTAGGTGATGGGGAAGGCATTGAGGGGTCTATTTTGTGCTAATCCTCAGAAACTGAACAGAAATACCAGATATTTTACAGATTCTAGATTGATAGCACTAGATAGTGCTAATGTATAGACACAAATCCTAGCTCTGAATGACTTTTTCTTCCCTTTTTGCCTAGATTACCTGGTTCCCATCCTCTGTGGGGTCTTCAGCATCGTGTGGCTGACGTGCATCATTATCTGCGTGTGGTGGACTCGAAAGAGAAGAAAAGAGAGGGAGAGAAGCCGACTTCCCAGGGAAGATAGTGTGAACAATCAGTGGGCCACCCTGAACCCCATCAGGAACCCTATAGACAAACCGTATAGTAACAAAGACATTTATTATGAATGCAAAAACTTCATTTCTCCTCCTAAGAGAACTCGTGATGAGGTGGAGGAGTACGTAGAGTATGAGGAAGAGGAGGAAGAAGAGGAAGAGGAGGAGGAAGAGAGAGAGGTCATTGAGGTAGAGAAGTTCCTTTCTCAAAAACTCCAAAAGCCTTCACTCACCAAAGGACCAGGGGACCTCAAGGAGAGCCCCCTTGGAAAGTGGGCACAGCCAGGGGCAAGCCACAAAATAGACAACAGATCTCTCAAGAATGTGAATGACTATGAAGATGGAAAAGATTAGCCCCAAGGAGCTGGGGAGCCGAAGTCCCCTACACTTCCTGGCTCAGCAGGGGCAAGGCAGGGGGAGGAAGGGGAACTCTCTGTTCTGCCTCAAGAACCGACGTATCTGGAGTCAAATGTAATGTTTATAGTTTCTTTATTTTGTGTAAAAAAAAAAAAAGTTTATTTTCTATGTTTCTTTAGTCTTGTATAAATTATTCAATGACCGTCAGGTGAAAAACAATTGAGTATTCTTTAATAGTTGCTATTTTTGTAAAGTTATAAAACACTCACTGTGGCAGAGGAGAAACAAAACGGTATCTGTATTTTCGCTATTTTGTGTAAAGTTTATTATAAGAGATTGTACACTGTTTACAGAATCTTTCTTTTTTATTCCTTGATCTGATTGAATGGTGGCTCCCAAGCCCCTGACTGAGGACCCTGTGGGACCCGTTTGCCAATGCCCCGAGCCTGGTGGCTCCTGGCGGGCTCAAGAACTGCACTTGTGACTGTGCCGGCTGCTCCCCACCTGCAGATCTGCCTTACCTTCATAGCTGGGACTAAGCTATAGAGCTCTTTCAACTGTGGTTCAAATGTGGCCTTTCTGTCTCTTCTTCCTCTTTTTTGCTCTCAAGTCCTTTAGGATCGCAGTATTGAAGCATGGGACAAGTGCCTTGAGATAAACTTTTCTATCGCAACTTTCAGAAACTGCCATCTCTCCATCACCCCCCTGGCAAGCTCGGCCAGGCCCAGCCCAACCTGCTCCTTTTCTGCTCTGATTGTGAACATGTGCGTCTGTACATATGTACATATTAAATGAATCACTCTGTATATTTGATTTAATAACTTAAAATATTTCAGTCTCCCTTTTTTAAAAAAAAAAATTGACGTGTCATTCCTTAATTTATGCTGCAGGCTACTGTTTACAGGAATGTTCCAGGTCCCTGGACAAACGAAGCTAGAGAGGATGGAATGAGCAGGTCAGGATGTTAAGACAAAGCTGGGACTGCCTCCCTGTTGGGTCAGGATGACCCAGCAGGGATGTGTAAATAGACCCTACAGTGATTGTTTGCCCCACTTTTAATGACCTGAGGCTTCCAAACATACAGGGACACCCTGCCTGCAGATGGGTGTGTGTGTGTGTGTGTGTGTGTGTGTGTGTGTGGCTACCTGTAAGAGAGACAGATGGGTTCCTTTGTGAATGTTAATTACACATGGTATTAATGTATTTTTTGGCATTTTAAAAACAGGCCTGATGAAGGGAACAATAATTTTTTCTCCTCTGTTCACAGCTCAGTTAATGGTAGTTCTACGATGCAGCAGCGGAGCTACCAAGGTGAGGGAATCCCCTTAGAAAGCCTGCATGGTTTGGTTTGGTTAGGACTTCTGTTCCTGCTTCAGTTCATTGCTATTAGATGGGAAGGCTATATAAAATTTCCTTTCTCATTACTAGGAAGATACTGTACTCTCTTGCTATTAGTTGGGGTAGGCAGTGGAGGGGGGCAGGGGAAGTGGCTGGCTGACTGAATGGCAAGCACCCTGGCCAATGCACAGTGTAAACATGGTCGTTTGGAAATGAGTTACTGTATACATTAAACCCAGGAGTGGTGTGCAGGATCCTCTGTTCAATACATTTTGTTTGGTTCTTAAACAACTTTCAGAAAAACTATTTATTAAAACATTTTATAACAATGTCTGGGATTCTTGTACTTGAATGTCTGTGTTTCTTGCCAATATAGCATTTGAAAAGAGCTATGTGTGTGGCTTTGGGGACAAGACACCAGAGCTGCGTCACTCTTAGGTCTTCAGCAGGGGATACACATTCTCACCTTGAAGCCCAGGTGGTTTAGGTAGATGGTTCTGTTGACCCATACAGCCTCCTTCTGTCCCTCTGTACTGTGGTCCAGGAAAGGATGTGGAGTCTGCCAGTGGTCTTAACTACCCTCTTTTGGGTGTTAACAACCAGCTTCCTGAAGGAGGATGCAGTGTAATGAGAAGAGAGCTGGATTTGGAGATGGAGCATCTGAGTTCAAGTCATAGCTCTAACACTACCTATTTGCCCTTGGACAATTCACTTCCCTTAACTGTGCCTTAATTTCCCTTTGTTAAATAGGATTGGACAGAGATGAGTCAGTCAATAAGAATTGATTATGTATGCCTACTATATACAAGGTATTCTTTTGAGGAAATACAAAAACAAAATGGAACCCCTTTCTTCTAGGAGCTTATATACAGTTTATACAAATTATATATATAGATATATATGTATATGCATGTATAAATATATGTATATATAATAAATTATATAAATTGGGAGGGTAGTATTGGGGGATTAGGAAAAGACCAAGGAGAAGGTACCAGCTTGAGTATAGTTTTGAAGGAAACAGTATTTCTAGAGTAGAGGTGAGATGAAAGTATATGGGGGGAGGGGGGAGTTGGGGCCCACAAATGCAAAAAAGTGACAATGGTGTGATCAATATGAGAATCAGCAAGAAGGCCAATTTAGCCAGACCACGAAGTAAAGAAAGGAGAATGCTATAATAAGAATGGAAAAGATTGATTGGAGCCCAATTTTTTTTTAGGTTTTTTTTTTTTTCAAGGCAGTGGGGTTAAGTAGTTTGCCCAAGGCCACACAGCTAGATAATTATTAAGTTTCTGAGGCTGGATTTGAACTCAGGTACTTCTGACTCCAGGGCGACTGCTCTATCCACTGCACCACCTAGCTGCCCTGGAGCCCAATTTTAAAGGACATTAAAAGCTCCACAAAGGAACTTACAGTTTATCTTAGAGGCAGTAGGGAACAATTAGAATTTATTGAGTGGAGGAGTGACATGGTCAGTCAGACCTGTACTTTAGGAAGAATAATTTGGGTCATCGGAGTTTACTTAGTGGGGGAATAACATGATCAAACTCACCCTTTAGGAAAATCACTGGCATTTGGGGAGAAGATGAAGACAGGAGACATGAGGTAGACCATTTAGGAGGTTCTTGCAATGAGCCAGACAACAGATGAGGGTCTGAAATAGGATAGTGGCCTTGTTAGAAGAAAGGAGATTAATGGATTATGCAGTTAAAATGACAAGATTTAGCAACTGGTTGAACATAATGGGGATGGAGAGAAGAGAACTAATGCCAAGGTTATGAAACCCAGGTGACTATAAAGATGGTGTAGTTGTTGATGGAAGTATGTTTGGAGAAGGGTGTATTTTTAGGGAAGAGGAGTTCCATGGTGAACACTTTGCCTATGAATTCTTGGGGATCTCCATAAGTAGTATGTCATAGATGATGAGCCAGCAAAGGAAAAGAGGGAAAAACACTCAGAAGAATGGAGAAAAGACTTGAAAACTAAGAGAAAAGAGAATAATCCAAGAGGAGGTGGTTAACAGTGTTAAATACTGCACAAGAGTAGAAAAACATGAAAATTGTGGGAAAGGGCATCTGATTTAGCTATTGAAGATCACTGGTAACTTTAGAGTAATTTCATTTGAATGAAAAGGTCAGAAAGCAGGTTGTAAAAGTTGAGAAATAAAATGAGAAGAGGAAAAAGTGGAATCAGATATAGGTTTTTCTTACATATAGCTTGTAAGAGGAAGGAGAAATATAGGATGATACCTTGAAGAGATGTAGCCTCTAGAAGGGTTTTTTCCCAGCATGGGCGGGGGGGGGGGGGGGGGGGGGGAAATGGATGTTTTTAAAAAGCAGAAAAGAATACAGTAGTAAGGAAAAGATTTGAAGATTATGGAAAGGGGAATGACTTCAGGAGTAAATTCCTGGGACAGAAAGGAGAGGCTAGAATCAGTACCTGAAGGCATTGGGTTTGGCAAGGAGATGGGTTACCTCTTCATCAGAGACCCAAATGAGAGAGTCAAAATGAAGCCATTTTGAGATAGAAGAGATTTTATTTGATTTCTAGAAAGTAATTCCCTAGCCAATATGACCAATTGATTCTAAGGGAAGTTCTTAATAAATATTGATTGAAGTAAAAGCAAGTCAGTTGGTTTGACTTTCATGCATTCTAAGGTCCTTTCAAGCTTCAGAATCTATAATTCTGTGGGTCTTCACCTTGCCCCATTCTTACCTCCCTACTATCCAACATAAGGATTGAGCTAAGTTTAAATAACAACCCTTCGTGATCAAGAGGAAGACAGAATTCTACCTCTTTGATAGAAGGATATATGGTATAGTGGAAGGAATACTAAATGTTTGAGTTTTAAAGACCTGTGTTTGAATCCTAATTCTACCACTTATTATCTATGTGACCATAGGCAAGTGACTTATCCATTTTAAGTCTCAGTTTACCAATTTATAAAATGAGGATAACATTTGAACTATTTACCTTTCAACCTTGTTAGGAAATCACTTTATAAATTTTAAAGTGGACAAGATGTTAACTAGTAGTTAGCTAGTAATATTATTTGGTTTAGGTTGGCAGTATGAAAAGATCACTGGGTTTAATATTGAAGTAACTGGGTTCAAATTGACCTGTGTGACCTTAAACCTACATTTTTTGATTAATAAAATGTTATTTGCCCTGGCCTCACAAGTGGATTTAAAACCTTTGAATTATAATTGCAAAGGGCCATCTGGGTCTAGATATGAATCTAGATATGAATCAAGATGACTGGAGATAGTCCTGGATGTGAGGCAGTTAAATGACTTGCCCAAGGTCACACAGCTAGTAAGTGTCTGAAATCAAGTTTGAACTCGGGTCCTCCTGACTTAAGGGCTGGCACTCTACCCATTGTGTCATCTAGTTATTAATGACCTAATATCTGTAATGGGGGATAGTATCTAGTATGAGACACTATGGATCTGCCCTATAGGTAGATAGACCTCGGATGAGAGTTCCTCCCACCCCAAGACCAACACTAACAATTCTGGATAATTTTTCCTACAGGCACAGGACATAAAATTCACTGAGTTGGGAAAGGAATTTGTTTTCCCTATGCTCTGACATTTGCATGAATGAGTTGAGTGAAGGTCTAAATGTGCATGTTAAGTTTGTGACTGATAAACAGCTGAAAGAATAGGTAATGTATAGCTAGACAATTTGTATAAAAGGTTTTATGTCAGGGCAGCTAGGTGGTGCAGTGCACCACCAGAGCACCAGCCCTAGAGTCAGGAGTACCTGAGTTCAAATGTGACCTCCGATACTTAATAATTACCCAACTGCATGACCTTAGACAAGTCACCCCACTGCCTTAAAATTTTTTTAAAAAGATTTTATGAAAATTTTATGACAATTCAGTTTCATTTGAATAATGATTCCCCCTCCCCAAGGTACAATTCTGACTTCATTGATGAAACCAGTGTCCAAAATGAAAGGGGAGATAGACTATTAGATTGTAAATGCCTTAAAGGCAAAGATTATGGGTTTGGTTTGGTTTTGGATTTTTTTTTTGGCAGGGGAGGGAGCTGTGTCTTTATTTCCAACATCTGGCATGTGGCTTCATATACAATAAGCTACTCCTGTACTCTGCCCTAATTAAACACTGGAATATTGTGTTGAATTCCTGCTACCATATCTTTTGATCTTAAGCTGGACCACAATTTGAGGGGTGACTAGGAAGGGGAAGGTCCAGAAACTTATATATGAGTACTGATTGAAGGAATCGCATCTTCCTTGCTTGGAAATCCTATTTAGGATGGACATAAGAACTGCCTCTAAGAATCTTGAAGGGCCACTACTTGTGCCCAAAAGGCAAGTCTAAGAGGAGTGGAAGTTGCAGACACATGATTCAACAAAAGGAAAAATTTCCAACAATCAGCTGTCCAAGGTAGAGTTGCCTAGATCTTTCTTCTGGAGCTCATCCAGTGATGGTTGGTTGGCCGCTTGTTGGCAGTGCTATTGGCAGGCCCCTCGGGCCCTTCCAGGTCTCAGATCCTCCTATTCTAAGTGACTGGTTTGTGATCCTGTAGCCAGTGATTCCTCGCTTCTCTAACCAAACAAAACTAAGCAAGGAGCCGGGGGCAAGACCCAGGCTGCCCATGGTCGATGCTTGCACCATGCTAGTGAAAACTGCTCAGACCCTGTAGGCCAGTGCTCTCCATGCTGGGGACTGGCTGTCTGTTTTGTTGTCTGCCTGCAGAGCAGCTAATTAATCCTCTGAGAGGGCTATACTCTCAGGAAGTTGAATGAGATCAAAACACTGCAAGGCTACTGAGGCCTACGGTTTAATCCATGGCTCTGTCTAAGGGTATTTCAGCAAAAAAAAAAAAAAATTACCCAGCTGATTCCGTTTATTTTTTTTTAATTCTTTTTTTCTTATGAACTTAATCATCAATGCAAAGATTTCAGGATACAAAAAGAAATAGAAAAGGAAACAACTTGTTATATGTAGTTTTTAAAGATAGATTAGAGCTCTATAAGGTTTAACAAGATAGCAAAATTTCTGTGTTCACTTATGCATTTAGTATTTCAGTCAACTGGTCATTGAATAATTAATACAAAGGTGATTTACTTAGCCATAGCAGAAAATTATATTCAACCATTCCTTTCTGCACCCCCTCTCCCCAAGGAGGCACCTCTGCCTACTGGAAATGGGGGGTGGGGAACTCTACTTAACCCATTCTACCTCCCAGGCACCGACTATCCCTCCTCCACCATCCACCAGGTGAAGGCTGCAGCCAGCTCCCTCTGCAGCTCTCCTTGGAGATGAAGTTTTCCACTCATCTGCCACCATTACTATTCCTCTTATGGCTTCTCTCTTTCTATCCCTGTAGTTAGCAATCCCTCATTGTCCTGACCTCCCTATTGCTGTTTTCATATCCACATTCCCCTCAGCTCTGTCCCATTCCAACCTTACCCATTCCTCACATTTTGCTCTTTGTAATTACTGAATAAATTGCCCTTCAACTTGAACTTTTTTTCACACTCCTTCCATCACTTAGCCTTCACTAAGACTCAGCTCCCCACTAATTATGCTACATTCCTATCTTCCCATTTTTTTCAATATCAACTGTCCTTCCCCCAACCCCACACCTGCTGGTCCTGATTTGGGAATTGGAATACCCCTTGGATCCCAAATTGCTGCTTCTCCCTTTATCTCTTTCAGTCACCAACTTTTCCTCCTTTTAAGTCCATTCAAATTTTTCTACTCAATTCAAAATATAGTATCTTTAGTACACTGACCCTCAGGTTATTCTCCCTCCTTTCTCAAGGAGTTTAGCATCTGACTCACCCCTTTCCTCTTATACTAAGACTTTAATCTCCATGTCGTTATTCTCTGATATTTGACTATTTCCTCCCAATTCCTCAACCTAGATCTTGTCAGGGTCACAAATATTCCACTTCCCTAAATTGTATCTGACATTTCCCCAACCTCTGATTTCTTATGATTCTCAATCTGTGCCTTACCTATCCTAAATATGTTCCTCCAACACTTAATATAACTTCATTTTCTTATCCTTCCAACCTCAGCCCAATAGTTCAACTCTAGACTCTTCTGTACCCTAATCTGTTGCCACCTTATCCTATAAGGGCACTTCTCTTGTCAAAACTCAGTCCTACATGACTGAGCTTCTGCTCAGGACCAAGTGAAGTCTTACAACCTACTTGATTGGTTGCATAACCAATCCATGTTATCCAACTGAGTCTTTTGATTCCTCCATAATTGATTACTTCTCTTTCTCTCAGTGAAGCTATCTAAACTTTATCTTTCTTCCTTAAGCATCTCCCACCTTAGCTGAGAACTTTCTTCTTAATTGAGAAACTTAAGAGCTTTCAACACAGCACCCTTTTCTCACATTCTCTTCAAGACGTTATCTACCACTTTCTTTTTTTCCCCAGACTCACAAAGAGGTGGCCTTTCCTGGCAAGGCCAGCCCCCTTTGTATGGACATCTGATTCTATCTCCTCCTACCCTCTGAAGCATCTTGCATCTTCAGTCCTCCCTCCTTCTCTAGAATCTTCAACAATTTTTCTATCAGCTGATTCCTTCCTTACTACTTTCAAATGTACACAAGACTCCTCTTTCCTTAAAAAAAAAGACTTTTACATACTCTTCCATCTTCTTAAGCTAGATAACCCTATATCTTCCCTTTTTCAACCAAATTACTTGAAAAAAGTTGTCTAAAGAATGGACCAGGAAGCAGTATAACCCAACTCCTTCTAAAACTATTCAACAGCAACCTAAGAACACCACAGGGGCTAGTGATCAGGAAATGGAAGGAGGAGCTACAGGGAGTCATCTTTCCAGCCTGCGATTACAAAGCAACCTTAAGGCAAGTGACTAGCAGAGGACCTATAAACTACCAAGAATTGGTTTCATAGACTGCTCAAATCTTCAAATTAGGTAAGTGTCAAAGGATACCTAGAGATGATCACAGACTCTTCCCAAAGACATCAGCAAGGCTGCTACCAGAGAGAGCTTCCAAGATGGGTTGGGGGCAAGAGGATGAATAAATCCCAGACAGACTCAGACCTCAGCCCACAGTGGGGGGGGGGGGGGGCTCCCAGAGGAGTTTAGGAGTACCCAAAGCTCTATAGTAGGCCAACATTGGTGGGATGTATGTCTAGAGCTAATCTCAAATAGCTTATTCCCCATCTTCTGCCAACAGCATGTAGGATTTGAGGGAAAAGTCTCCATCAGGGTTGAAGATTAAACCCAGAGAGTTCCCAACTAGTATCCATCAAAGTGGGATTGCCCAAAGCAGATTGCTGGAAGAATGATTAAGCAATTCTATTGTGAGCCCACAGTTCCAAAGACACAGGCCTAAAACATCTATAAGCAAAATCTCAAAGAAAAACATAACTTAGAATTCCTCAAAACAATAACATAATGGTTCAAATGAGCTAAAATGATATAAGTGAAAAGAGAACAATGGAGAAAATAAATTAGAACTATGGAAAACAGACTTGAAAAGAGAATTTATAGCTAAGTATAATAACCTTACCCAACTAATAGACATTTTAAAAATGAAAATGGGTCGATCAGAAGTTAATAACTGCATTAGACAACAGGAAATGTTATTAAAAAGTCAAAAGATTGAAAAAATAAAATACAAGATCTCAAAGTTGGATAATGGAGAAAAGGCAAATAACGCTAAGAATCACTAGACCAGGGACTAATCAAGTTGGTAGAAGTGCAACTGAGTGATCCTACAACCATTTCAATATAATACAGAAAATAAGTCAGAGGGGCAGCTAGGTGGTGCAGTGAATACAGCATGGGCCCTGGAGTCAGGAGGACCTGAGTTCACATCTGACCTCAGATACTTAATAATTTACCTAACTATGTGACCATGGGCAAGTCACTTAACATTGCCTTAAATAAATAAAATTAAAAAAAAAAAGTCAGGCTGAGTTCTGAGTAGGAAATCCAAGAAGAAAGTACAATGAGCATAACATTTCTACAACACAGTTAGTATCAGCACAGAAGATCTACCGGCATATGTCATGAGCTCTATCTAGGAGCACACTGAGCATAGGCTTTCTATAGAAGGATGGAAAAAAGACCTGTCCACAGCTGTGCTCAATGGGCCCTCCCAGAGAGAGAGACTCCAAGGTCAAGGGTTTCAAGGAAAATATTTTTTTTAAAAATAGTGGGAAGGAGGGGCAGCTAGGTGACACAGTGGATAGAGCACCGGCCCTGGAGTCAAAAGTAGCTGAGTTCAACTTCAGCCTCAGACACTTAATAATTACCTATCTGTGTGGCCTTGGGCAAGTCACTTAACCCCATCTGCCTTGCAAAAACCTAAAAAAAAAAGTGGGAAGGAAAAGACCTAACAATAACAAGATCTCAATCTAAACAATGAAGCAGTAATTATCAAAACTGTTTAAGCAAGGTGAAGTAGTAGAGGGGAAAGAGAAGAAAACTCAGGATAGAACCCTGAAAGACAGTATGATTAGAGGGTGTGATCTGGAAGGTCAGATAGGTAGGAGGAAAACCAGAAGAGAGGTGTCCAGAAAACCTAGAGAGAAAAGAGTAAAAGCAAGTAGGAGAGGGTGATCAATAATGTCAAAGATGCAAAGAAATCAAGAAGAATGATTGAGAGAAGACTATTGAATTTGGCAACTAAGAGATCATTAATAAAAAATGAAGAGAACAATTTAATGAAATGTTATAATAATTTTGGAGGGGTAGCTGGATGGTTCAATGGATAGAGCACTGACCCTGAAGTCAGGAGACCCCAAGTTCAATCCAGTCTCAGACACTTAACCCTTGCAAAAAAAACCAAAAATAACAATAATAATAATAACAATTTTGGAAGCCCAGTTGGAAGCCCAGGGATTAAGATGAGATAAAGTGGAGGCATCTTTTATAGATGGTATTTTCAAGTTTAATAGAAAAAAAACAGAAGAGACATAGAATAATAGTTAGCAGGGACAGGGAGATATGGGCATGTTGTAGGTAATAGGAAATGAACCAATAGAGAAGGCAATTGAATAAGTCAAAGAGTCAGTATAACAGAGGACTATCTGCTGGAGGAGATGGGTACACTAGGATCATATTAACAAGTCAAGGGTTGAGGGATATGTAACAGCTATGAGTGAATCCCAGCACAATTGATTGCATAATTTTCTCCCCCTTTATTCACCAACACACGTGTAGGAGTGAAGAAGACAAAGACTGGGAGTGATTCAAGACTGAACCTTGACTTAGTGTAATGATAAAAGGATTAAGGAATTAAGGAGGATGTGAGAGCTGAATTGGTTCACCAAGGAATCAAGATGGAGAAGAGAGGGACAAGTTCAGGGTCAAGCAATTAGAGGTCATGGTGTGGATGAAGAGAAGACCAAAGCTTGATGGAGAAATCGAACAAAAAGACACAGGGAATCATTTTTCCAGCTCAAGTTGGAGACAGAGAGGTGTGTGGACAGTTGGGCAGGGTCTGACCCAGGAGCAGCCCCACAGATCACTCAGTACATGGGGAGACTGAACCAAAGGACAAGAGGAAGTCACAGACCCTTATGGGGTATCCCCAAACCTATGCTAGGTTGCTCTGATGGGAGAAAGGTGCCAACTGGCAGCTCTATCATTGACTATCCAGTTCCAGACCCAGGGCAAACTGGAGAGGAGATCTGCATTGGGAGACACTAATAGTGCTGAAGAATCCTTACGCAGAAATCCCAGATCCAAATGGAGCCTACAGTTCTGCACCTCCCAGGATCTGCTAGCAAAGAGTAACCAAGACCATCAGCTTAGACTTAAACAGACTTAGCCTTGGATCAGATCACTTTTGAAGCACTAAAAACTTGCAAGTCCACAGTTTGTCCCTGAGATCCTGGAATAGCAGAATACTCAGCATCCCAGGAAAGAAGCTCCAAGACCAACCTGGTCCATGCCCAGCATAACATAGCCCCAATAGCAAGTCCAACATCAAAAAGTAGGCTAGAAAAAGAGCAAATAAAAAGGAAACATATATTAA
Organism: Macrotis lagotis; assembly: GCF_037893015.1. Classification (NCBI taxonomy): domain Eukaryota; kingdom Metazoa; phylum Chordata; class Mammalia; order Peramelemorphia; family Peramelidae; genus Macrotis; species Macrotis lagotis. The sequence continues at coordinate 451,532,861 of NC_133658.1, forward strand.
AGAGCAAGTGACAGGAATGCTCAAGACACAAATAGAGAAGGGAATTATTCCAAAATATCTATAAGAAAAGCAGAACTTAGCACAAATTCAGCTATAACTTCTGGAAAAGGTGAAGTAAAAGGTTTTTTTTAGCTTAAAAAGTTTTGTCATTGCAATGAATGTACTAGACAAAAAAAACTGGAAAAGAAACCAGAACCGTGGAAGACTTGGAAATGGAATTAACAGTTTGGCACAAAAGATAGGCTGCTTTGTTCAAGCAATAAACTCCCTGACAATTAGAATGAGACAAATGGAATCTAATGATTCCTTGAGACAACAAGATAGATTAAAACAAAATCAAATATGGAAAAATAGAAGAAACCGTAATGTATCTCACAGAAAAAAAGATAACTGACCTAGATAACAGATCAAAGGGAGAAATTAAGAATTATTGAATTATCTGATTACATGATCAAAGAAAAGTCTAAACATCATATTTCAAGAAATCTTAAAATAAAACTTCCTATATCTCTAAGAACCAGAGAAAAATAGAAATATAAAGAACCTACTAGTCACTTTCTGAAAGAAATCTAAAATAAAAATTCGCAAGAACATCATAGCTAAAATCCAGAGTTTCTAGGTCAAAGAAAAAACATATTGCAAGCATCCAGAAAGAAAAAATTCAAGTTCTGAGGACTCATCATCATGATCATGCACAATTTAGCAGCCACCAATTACAAGGAGCAAAACCCTTGGAATACCAAATTCCAGAATGTAAAGGATAAAGGCTTACAGCTAAGAATAGCTTATCCAGCAAAAATGAGGAAAATCTTCAAGGAGTGGAGTGGGGGAGAGGTGGACCTTTAATAAAATAGAAAAGCACTCCTTGATGAAAGGACTAGAGCTGCATAGAGAAACTTTGAAGTTCAAACACAGGAATTGAGAAACATAAAAAGGAAAACATGAAAGAACAATGGTAAAAAGCTAAATAATGATAAACAGTTTACATATTAATATGGGAGATGATATGTCCCCACTGAACCCTCTCATCATCAAGAATGAGGGAGTCTAATGAGGTAGAAGGCCAAGAAGTGGTTCTGTTATGTCTTGATGATCTTAAGCTCAACACACCAGGTAGAGTGAGGGAGTCAGGGAAAGAAAGGTTAAGGAAAAGTATCCCACAGGGTGTACAAGCTGACATCCATACAAACAAGGAGGGAGTGGAGGAGCAGCTGGTATTTGACCTCACTCTAGTCCCAGCTGGTCAAAGGAGCTAAAAAATATATACATGTAGTTAGGTACAAAAATATATCTCACTCAATAGGGAAATTGGAAAGGGGAAAAAATGGAATTTCAATACAATAAAATAAGCATTTATTAACTTCCTACTATGTTTTAGGGACTGTGCTAAACTCTAGGGATACAAAAAAGAAAAAAGTGAGATAATCTAATGGAGGAAAGATGATACCCAAAAGGAAACTGAAAAGCCTGACTGTGGAGAGAAGATCTTGGCACAAGGCATATAAAGAGTTAACTGAACTTCTGAAACTTCTTTAAAAGGGAATTTTAGGAAGAGGTTTTGTTCTACTTTCTAGCCCTCCAATCCAAGAGACAGAGGTGGCTGAAGTGGGAGAACAAAAGCTGATGCCATCTCCATGATGATATTTCCTTGTGATGAGCTTTTCCTGGGGCAGCATTATGATGAAGTAGAATCTAAGCTGTGCAGTTGAACTAGTGAGAGGGTAAATTAAGAGAACAATTATCTTAACAAACTAAGGGTGTGCAAAAATATTTATAGTTCTTTTTGAGGTAGCAAAGAATAGGAATCTTAGAGGATGCTCATCAACTTGGGAATGACTGAACAAGTTGTTTTATATAAATGTGATGGTATATTAAGAAGTAATGAAGGCTGGCCTTGGAGTCAGGAGTACCTGGGTTCAAATCTGGTCTCAGACACTTAATAATTACCTAGCTGTGTGGCCTTGGGTAGGCCACTTAGCCCCATTTGCCTTGCAAAAAACCTAAAAAAAAAAACACAAAGAAGTAATGAAGGAGATGCTTTCAGTGAAACCTGAAAAGAATTATATGATGCAGATACAACAATATTGTAAAGGAAAACAATTTTTAGAATTTTTTCCAATTACATGCAAAGGTAGTTTTCAATATTCATTCTTTTCCAAGCTTTTGAGTTCCACATTTTTCTACCATCCTCCTCTCCTTCCCCTCTCCCCATGGTAGCGAACAATCTAATATAGGTTGTACATGTACAATTGTGTTTAACATATTTCCATATTAGTCATGTTGTGAAAGAATAATTAGAATTAAGGGGGGGGAAAGCATGAGAAAGAAAGGAAAAAAAAACATAGTTTTTTTTACTCTGAATGTGGATGACTTTTCCATAACAGTTCTCTCAGGATTGTCCTTGAACACTAACCTGCTGAGAGGAGCTGCATCCATCAGAGCTGATCCTCTCACAGTGCTGCTGTTAATGTGTGCAATGTTCTGTTCCTGCTCCCTTCACTCAGTATCATTCACACAGGTCTTTCCAGACTTTTGTGAAGTCCTCCCACTCAGGATTTCTTATAAATCAATAATATTCCATAATATTCATTCCCCAATTGATGGGCATCCCCTCAATTTCCAAGTCTTTCTTTGCCACCACAAAAAGATCAGCTATGAATATTTTTGTATCTGGGGATCTTTTCCCCTCTTTCATAATCTCTTCATGGTACAGATCCAGTAGTAGTATTGCTGGATCAAAGGGTATGCACAGTTCTGTTGCCTTTTGGACATACTTCCAAATTGCTCTACTGAAATATTGGATCCGTTCACAACTCCACCAGCAATGCATTAGAAGACAAAGAACTTTAAAAGAATTAGAAACTCTGATTTATGTAACCACCAACCTCAGTTTCAAAGGACTAATCTATAAGCTACCTGTCTCTAGATAGAGAGCTGAAGTCCTCAGAGGGCAGACCTGACCTTGGCTCTGTAACAGCCTTTTATGTTTTTCCTTTCATTCTCAATTGGGGGAAGACAAGGAAGAGTTTGAGGGAGAGGTTTTCGCTGATTTTTTTAGAATGTAATATAATTTTTTAAATCTAGTAAAAAAAAATCTGGTTAACATGCCAATAGAATGCCAGAAATTATGCTGACCTGGCCTCCCTTGAAGTCCACTGGCTAATACACTTGGGTGTCATCGGTCCTGTCTCCTCCTTTGACTCCCCCAAAATGACTCTCAGGACTTTGGAGGGCACCAGTCCTGGCCCCACCCTGGCCCTTTCTCCTTCTGTGGGTCTGAGTGTCCCGGGGTATGGACACTGTTCAGATCTGTCTCCCTGAATCTCTAGGAGATGGCTCTGTCCTCCCTACTCCACTGCCCCTCCAGGAAGCCCAGCCTGAGATCCTTATGGACCCTGCCTCTGGTTAAAGAATTTCCTGCTGTTCCAGCCTTCTTTGGGATTTTTCTTCTCTGAGTAACTGCTTAGAACCAGCTATCTTCTTGGACAGACCTGGACTGGATGAAGGAGTTGATAAATGCTTCTTTTGGGGGGTTTTGAATCATTTACCAATGGATGACCTTTTATATTTTTGCTAATGTATTTGTGAGAGGTGAATTTTTCTAGTATCTTTTAAATCACTCCTCTTATTCCTTTCTTTACAATGTTTTAGTTAATTCTCTTTTTTTTAATTTTTTTATTCTTTTTTGGGGGGATTCTAATTTCTTTTTTTTTTTTTTAGGTTTTTGCAAGGCAATGGGGTTAAGTGGCTTGCCCAAGGCCACACGGCCACACAGCTAGGTAATCATTAAGCGTATGAGGTCGGATTTGAACTCAGGTTCTGCTTACTCCAAGGCTGGTGCTCTATCCACTGCGCCACCTAGCCACCCCAAGAATTCCAATTTCAAGACTAATTTCTATCTTGTTTTTTCTCGCTTTAGTTCTTTTATTGAGTTTATAAGTCACTTCAGTGTTTCTTTTAGTTGTTCCATTCTTATTTATGGGGGTCTAGCTGTTGTCATGGTATTAAACCTCTGTTCTTCCAACTTGGCCTTGCTTTGTTATTGTTGTTATTTAGTCATTTCAGTCCTATCTCATCATTTGGATTTGGGGAGGTTTTTTCCCCAAAGATATTGAAGTGATTTGACATTTCTTTCTCCAGTTCATTTTATAGATGAGAAAAGTGAGGCAAACAGAGCTACGTGACTTACCCAAATTAGAAAGTGTCTGCAGCCAAATTTAAATTCAGGAAGATAAATCCTTCTGACTTTAGGCTGCTTTCTTTTATAATATTTATTAATTCTATTAAGGTCCCATTGTGTGTTTCTGTGTGTGTGTGTATGTGTATGTGTATGTTTACTCATTTTCCCATCTTTGTTGGGTTTTGTTATAAGGTTTTCTTTTGTGAAGAATCCTTCATTTCCCGTTTTTCTTTGTTTTTGTTCTTTTACCTTATCTGGCTCATTCTCAGTGTTTTAAGGAAAGGTAGAAGACCTGAACTTAGACACAGTCTCATTTAGTAATTGTACCAGAAGTCTTCCAAGTTTTTATATATCATGGTTTGCAGTCCCTGGGCCATTTTGGTTAACCAATCAGCAACACCATAGCATCCATGTATTATTATTAATGCCCCCCCATTACCACAGATTACAATTTCTTTGTGCTTTAGTGGAAGGTCTCACTAGAGGAAGATTTTTGACTGATAAGAGGAGGTTTCTGAGAACCCTTAGCCACCTGCCTCCTTGCCATGGAGCATGTGTAGTAGAACAGAGAACTGTGGAGGAATTGGAAGCCGATCTGTCCTAAATGAACCTAGAAAATAGCAGTCCCCTGTCCTGGGCAGGTCACATCTGGAGGGGTAAACTCAAGTCCCAGCACCACATTTTAGGCAACAAATTGTATAAACTGAAATAGAGCATGAAAAGTGGAGAACTGGAGACCAGACCCTGGGAAAAATCCTTGAACTAGGGAAATTTAGCCTCCAAGAAGGAAGACTTAGGAGGAATATAATAGTAATAAATATAAAATCTAGAGCTAATTTGGATCTCTGAGGTTAATTAGATTTTCTTCATTAGAAGGAAGACATTTGAGTCCAAGGGAGATTATGTGACTAGTTCAAAACACACAAGTAATAAAGGTAGGATATGATCATTCCCCCATTGAGCTTTAACTATATTTTTTTTGTTTGGTTGGTTTTTTTTAGGTTTTTGCAAGGCAAATGGGGCTAAGTGATCATTCCCCCGAGCTTTAACTATTAAAAGAAGTTTCATACGAAGTGGGATTAAACTTTTTGTTTGTTCCCAGATGAGAGAACTTAAAAGCAAGGAGTAGCCATCTCCTAATCAGGACTTGAGTCTCAGGGCAGCTAGATGGTACAGTAGATGAGCACCAGCCCTGGAGTCAGGAGTTCCTGAGTTCAAATCCGGTCTCAGACACTTAATAATTACCTAGCTGTGTGGCCTTGGGCAAACCACTTAACCCCATTTGCCTTGCAAAAAAAAAAAAAAAGACTTGAGTCTCTTTCATTTCTGATATTCTGTGACTCTGTGAAGCATTTGAAAGACTGCCATAAAGAAGAGAAATTAGACTTGTTCTTCTTGGCCTGAGAAGCGACTTGACTCAATATGAGGAAGATGCTGCTTCCAGATGAAATAAGCTATCTTACAAGGTGATGATTCCCCATATATGAGGGTTTGGAAGTAGAAGCTCCTTGTGAGGGGTTGGTATTTCTGCATTAGAGATGGGATAGATTGGACTGGATTTCTGGACTCTCTCCTCTGTCAGGAAGCCTGGGATGCCTCTTGTCCCTGCATGCGAAGGCAACCCTCTATCTCTGGCCCTTAGGCAACAATGCACCCCCTCACCAAGTCAGAGCCAGAGATGAGATGATGCTGCTCGAGCTGGGAATGGAGGAAATCATGGTCATTTCCTTGCCTGAGAGCCAGGCTTCCAGAACCATCTTCATGTGGCCCCATGGGGCCCTAGTCTATGCCCGCTATATTGGGGCACAGGGCTCCTTCACAGCTGAGGCCCAGCTCAGGTTTCTGTCTTCAATACCCAGCTGCCTCAGCTTGATAATTGCTGAAATGATGTCATCCAACAGCCAGGATCAATTTACAGCTGTTCCCTCCACCTGTCCCTATCTCTGCTCCCCCACAGGTCCTCCCCCCTGGTGCCCACTTCTTCAGGTCTGAAGACTATGGGGAAGTATATCTCTTATTCGGAGCTGGCAAGGGAGGGGTCAGTATGCAGCTAGAGGAAGGAATACCAGCCTCCCATCTTGGGGAACCCTCTCTGGATGTCTACACCCACTCTGAATGTCTACACCCACTCTGGATGTCTACACCCACTCTGAATGTCTACACCCACTCTGAATGTCTACACCCACTCTGAATGTCTACACCTACTCTGGATGTCTACACCCACTCTGGATGTCTACACCCACTCTTTCATTCTAGGCCAGTTTCACGAACCTTTCTCCAAAAACTGCCCCAATCCATTCTGAGCCACCCCTTTGATCTATAAACCCTCAACCTCCAGCCTTCATTCTGCATTCTGCATTCTGATTACCCAGAGGATAGGACTTTGCAGTCTCCCTCACCTTTCCCTCTCCCCATTTAGATTCTTGATGGAAAGGTCCTGGACTATTCCCATTACTATTCCCTTTACCCAGTAGAACCCAGTGGAACCAAGCCCTAGGACCCTCCCAGGAGGCACCCCAGGAAGCATGGTTTAAATTAAGTGAAGTCACATTGAGGAAGAGAGATGAGGTTGGTTTTTCTTATCCTCAAGGACTGATCTAGGATCAATTGACTAGCAAGTAACTGAGAGCTGGATTTGAACACTATATAAAGGGAAGTGAATGACTAACAACTGGAGCAGTCCAGTGAGAGTATAATGGACCAAGCTAGCTCTGGCTGGCCTCCATAACTCAGATTCAAAAATGAAATAAAATGAAACACTCATAGGTCATTCAACAGTTAACAAAGAGTTTTATTAGCCAAAGTATAGAAAGGATTTCTGACAAGTATACATTTAGCTTAGGTGATCTATCTGGTTATCAAGGCAGAAGGTGATGGCATCCACCAAGTCTGAAGAGCACTTCCCCACCAGGGAAGACCTCTTTTATACTTTTAGGTGACAAAGAAGTCTTACCAAAGGTGATAAGGCTTGATAGGACCAGGAATCCATATCAATAAAGATATAACTTGAACCTTACCTTTTAGGGAACAAACTATTCTAGCTTTCATGGTGAAGTATCCTGGTATTTACTGATTGAAGAAGTAAGCATATTTCTGTTGGCAATATCCTAAAAGCAGAACTTCTTCCTTTTTTATGTAAGGGCAGTCTTTAAAAACCTATGGAATAATGTTTTTAAATGCATAAAATAAAATACATAAGATTACAAAGGAAACCAACTATAATAAAATATACAATTGTAAAAACCAGTGGTTACATTGACCTTAGAACCATTTTGGGGACATGAAAAATATGACATAGGCTCTACTAGAGAGAAAATAAAATGGCCCAAATCAGAAAGCTAGCAACAAAAAAAAAAAAAAAAAAAAGGAAAGAGGAAAGAAGGAAGGAAGGAAGGAAGGAAGGAAGGAAGGAAGGAAGGAAGGAAGGAAGGAAGGAAGGAAGGAAGGAAGAAAAAACCAACCACCTTCTGAAGAAGTGACTAAATCTGGAGAAGACCAAAAATCCCAAACTTCCTCCCCCAATTCTTTTCCTTGTCCATCCCCCCACCTTAAGAAGACCTGAGTTCAAGATTTCAATGCTCTGGTCCACATAGTGGGGAATGGTTAATCTGCAGTTCATAGTGGGATATCCCAGCATGTATAAGTGTTGATGCTGAGCACCAGAAACACAAAGCAGAAGTTATGACCCCAGCACATCTTTATTACTAGCCTAGATCATCTCTAGTAAAATAGTTAAGCCTTACTCTAATAGTGTTCCCAGGGAGGGAGCGGTTTGAGCTGATGGGCCAGAAACTATGAGCCTCATGGTTTCTGGCCCATCAGCTACTCTTCCTCCCTGGGAGCTCTATTAGACTATGGCCCATTTCTTTGCCCTCTAGTGTTTTCTGTTGAGAGGCTGTCTTATTTTTCTGGTGGCCCTGAGTGAGGACTCTCCCTCAACTTCCTCCAGAGACTCAGGATTGTCATCAAGTCAGCTAAAGGAGCCATTCCTTTTCTTACCCATAAATTCATAATTTTTTGCTGAAACAGTTTTACTTCGGGGCAGCTAGGTAGTGCAGTGGATAGAGCACCAACCCTGGAGTCAGGAATACCTGAGTTCAAATCCGGCCTCAGACACTTATAATTATCTAGCTGTGTGGCCTTGGGCAAGCCACTTAACCCACTTGCAAAAACCTAAAAAAAAAACAGTTTTACTTCCCTAATATTATTAGAAAGTCAGTTAGTTCCTATTAGTTTCACTCTATGGTCCTTCAGATTCTTTCTCAGAAGTACAAATGATTCTGGAAAAAATGAGACATCAATTTTAAGGGAACCTGGCTAGATATGCAATAGTCCCTCTTTCTTTATAAGACTAGTAGGGGCCACTAGGTGGCACAATGAATTGAGCACCAACCCTGGAGTCAGGAGGCTCTGAGTTCAAATCCCACCTCAGAGACTGAACAATTACCTAGCTGTTTGACCTTTGGTAAGCCACTTAACCCCATTCATTGCCTTGAAAAAATCTAAAAAAAAAAGAGTCAATATAAGACAAGAGTAACTACTCACAGACCCTAAGATTCTGCCCACCCTAGTATTCAAGATCCCATATTCTGGTTCCTTATTTTCAGGTCTTTTTCACTCATATATGTTCCCTGTGCACCAAAAGGACTTTTTCCATCAACAAACTCTAATTTCCCTGCCTAAAATATCTTCTTGCTCAAATTTTGTTCATCTTCCCACACCCAAGTTAAGTCCTATAACCTTCAAGAAGTCTTCACTAACTGTACCTCTCTTCTTTCCTTTGAGCTCTGTAAAAATCAGATTAGGAGTACATTAAAGGGATGAGCATGACAGGGAGAGCAGGGGAGGAAGTTAACATAATAAATAATTTAATTTAATGAACATCCAGGCCAAATCTTGAGTAAGTTAAATGGATTTAGAACTAATTGACAACTCATAGAACTGTCATTATGGTACCATACCAACTTGGAAAGAGATCTCCAGTGGAGTGATTTTTGTGCTGCACTATGCTATTTATTTTTTTTTAAATTTGGAATAAAACTAGCAAATGCAAGCTAGGAGAGATTGGCGACAATTGATGGCAGCATGAATCTAAAAGAATCTTAACAGGCTTGAACATGGGGCTAAATCAAGTAAGATGACATTCAGTAGGGATAAATGTAAAATAACAAGGTTAATGGTTTGGAATTTTTTGTTTGTTTTTTGTTTTTCCTTTTTTTGGTTTTGTAGAACTTTTAGATCTATGATGTGCTTCTTTTTTTTATTTTAACATTTTATTTGTTTTCCAATTATATACAATAGTAATATGTACCCATCATTTTTTGCAAGGCTCTGAATTCTACAATTTTCCCCCCTCCTCCCTCCCCCCCCCAGGCTGTCTGATAGTCTCTACATCGTTTCCATGCCATACATTGATGTGAATTGAATGTTATAAGAGTAAACATAAGAATAAACATAAACCCCCTCCCCACAAGAAGATGAGAAACCTCAAGAATAGAGAGAGAAAAAAAAATTGTACTTCAGTCTGTGTTCAGATTCCAATGGCTCTGTCTCTGGGTGAGTTGCTTTCTTTATCATAAGTCCACCAAGGAAGTTGCTTCAATATTTTTCCCACAGTTGCTATTACCTCCACTCTATTCCTCCCCACTCTCATTTATTCTATTCTCTCTCTCTCCTTTCATCCTGGCCCTGTCCAAAAGTGTGTGGAATCTGAATACCCTCTCCCTCTATCTTCCCTCTCTTCTATCACCTATTCCCACCTTCCCTCCCCCCATTCCCCCTTATCCCATACCTTTCTTCTCATTTTTCTCTAGGGTAAGATAGATTTCTATACCCTATTAAGTGTGTATGTTATTTCCTCTCTGAGCCATTTCTTTTTTTACTTTTATTTTTTTAGGTTTTTTGCAAGGCAAATGGGGTTAAGTGGCTTGCCCAAGGCCACACAGCTAGGTAATTATTAAGTGTCTGAAACCGGATTTGAACCCAAGTACTCCTGACTCCAGGGCAGGTGTTTTATCCACTGCGCCACCTAGCCACCCCTCTGAGCCATTTCTGATGAGAATGAAGGTTTATTCATTCCCCCCTGCTTTCCCCATTCCACTCTATTGAAAAATCTTTTTCTTGATTCTCATGTGAAATTTCTTGGCTTCTTCTTCATCTCCTTTCCCTTCCTCCCAGTATTTTCCCCATCACCCAGTGACTCCATATTTTTACTATATTATACCATTATATTCTACTCCTTCCTGTACCCTGTCTATATATGCTCCTTCTAACTGCTCTTATAAAGGAGAAAGTTCATATGAGTTATCAATATCTTCTTCCCATGCAGGAATACAAACAGTTCAATATCATTAAGTTCCTCATAGTCCCTCTCTTCCATTCCCTCTATGGTTCACCAGAGTCCTGTACTTGGAGATAAAACTTTCTGTTCAGCTCTGTTCATCTCAATAGGAAGAAACTCCCCTGTTTCATTGAAAGTCCATCTTTTCCCCTGGAAGAGGATGTTCATTTTTTCTGGATAGTTGATTCTCAGTTGAAAACCAAAATCTTTTGCCTTCCAGAATATCATATTCCAATACCTTTGAGCCCTTAAGGTAGATGCTACCAGATCCTATATAATACTGAGGCTCGGATTGCTTTCTGGGGTGGGGGGGGAGTAAGATTGGGACAAAAATTATAAAACGCAAATAAAATCTTTAAAAAAAAAATACCGAGTCTCCGTAGTTGAATTGTTTGTTTCTGGCAGCTTTTAGAATTTTCTCTTTGATTTGGAAATTTGGGAATTTGGCTATAATATTCCTGGAAGTTTTTCTTTTGGGATCTCTTTCAGGGGGTGACCAGTGAATTCTCTCGATTTCTATTTTACCCTCAGCTTCTAGGATCTCAGGGCAATTTTGCTGTATAATTTCTTGAAAAATGACGTCTAGGCTCTTCTCCTGATCGTGGCTTTCAGATAGCCCAAAAATTTTTAAATTATTTCTTCTGGATCTGTTTTCAAGGCCATTTGTTTTTCCAATGAGATATTTCACATTTTCTTCTAATTTTTGGCTTTTTTGGAAGAGTTTTATTTCTTCCTGGTTTCTTGCAAAGTCATCAGCTTCCTTTAGTTCTATTTTGCATTTGAAAGAGTTATTTTCTTCAGATAGCTTTTTTATCTCCTTTTCCAGCTGGCCAATTCTGTTTTTTAAGGCATTCTTCTCCTCATTTGCCTTTAGTTTTTCTTTTTCCATTAGGCCTAAACTGGTTTTTAACATATTGTTTTCTTCAGTATTTTTTTTATATCTTTCACCAAGCTTTTGATTTGGTTTTCATGATTTTTCTGCATTGCTCTCATTTCTCCTCCCAATTTTTCCTCCATCTCCCTTAATTGCTTTTCAAAGTCTTTTTTTTTTTTTGAGCTCATCCACAGTCTGAGACCATTTTCTATTTCTCTTGGAGGTTTTGGATATGGAAGCTTCGATTTTGTCGTAATCTGAGTATGTGTTTTGATCTTCCATGGGACTGAAGTAATTCTCTATGGTCAGATTCTTCTTTTTCTTTTGTTAACTCATTTCTTCAGCCCAAGACTAATTTACAGCACTTCCAAGACTTTGAGGTTGTTGTTTTAGGTGGAGAACACCCCACTGGGACCTTTATTCTCTTATGCTCTCTTGCCTGTGCTTTGATATGTAGATGACCACAGCCCTACCCTCTGCCCTGGGGCTATAAGGAGGAATCCAGCTTGGTTCTTTAGTATGGAAGCCCAAACTATATCTGAGGCAAACAGCAGAGTTCTACCCCAGGGAGAGCAGAGAAATCTCTGCAGACTTCCCTTACCATCTCTGGGGGCGCAGGCTGCTTTCTCTAGATTTTCGCTGCAGATTCTGCAGCCATGCTCACACTCCACACTCACCAACAGAGTTGTCTCACCGCCCCTTCAAGCTGTTGCCAGTGATCTCTGGGCTGCACTGGGCTATGCTGCAGCTTTTTTCCCAACCCCTGCTCCTGGTGAAACACACCCTTCCAGTGGAACTTCTAAGTTATCTTGGTCTGGGAAAATGCATCACTCAGTCTTTCTGTGGGTTCTGCCCCTCTAAATTTTGTCTAGAGCCATTCTTTGTTTTGGGGGGGGGTTGGGGGGTTGGAGTTCCCAGGAAATACTGACTTCACACTGCCATCCGTTTTTATTTTCAATTGTATTATTTCTCCTTTGATTTTCAGGATTTCTCTTTTGGTATTTAATTGGAGATTCTTAACTTTTTCTTTTTCTAATAATCTTTTAACTGCGTAACCAGTTCACTGATCTTCTCTTTTTCCTCTTTTGTTAATGTAAGCATTTAGAGGTATAAATTTTCCACTAAAGTACAGTTTTGTCTGAATCCCACAAATTTTGGTATACTGTCTCATTCTTGCCATTATCTGTAAATATTGTTTTTATGATTGTTCTTTGACACATTCATTCTTTAGAATTAGATTTAGTTTCTAATTAATTTTTTAAACTTTATTTTTTTTTATTTATTTAAGGAAATGGGGTTAAGTGACTTGCCAAAGGTTGCACAGGTAGGCAATTATTAAGTGTCTGAGGCTGGATTTGAACTCAGGCCCTCCTGACTCCAGGGCCAGTGCTCCATCTACTGCACCACCTAGTTGCCCCTTCTAATTAAGCTTTAATCTATGCTTCTAAGCTTACTTATTGAATGTTGTCATTGTATTTTGATCTGAAAAGGTTGCATTTAATATTTCTGCTTTTATGATTTTTTGTCTTAATACCTGGTAAGTTTTTGTGAAGTGCTATATAAGCTGAGTAAAAGATATGCTCCTTTCTATTCGTACTCAATATGCTTCAGAGATCTATTATATCTAGCATTTATAAAATTCTATTCACCTCCTTAATTTATTTATTTTATGGTTAGATTTCTAGGTCTGAGAGGGATATATTAAAATTCTTCTCTAGTATACATTTACTGTCTATTTTCTCCTATAATTAATTTAACTTTTTCCTTCAAGAAATTGGATACTATGCCATTTGATGCATAAATATTAAATAAATAATTCATTGTCAATGATACATTTTAACAAAATACAGTTCCCAGATTATTTTTTATAATCAATTTCTTTGAATTTTACAAATTTTCCCCCATCTCACTTCACTACCCCCACTCCCACAGAAGGCAGTCTGATAGACTTTACATTGATCAAAATTGAATGTGTTGAGAGAAAAATCATATCTTTAAGGAAAAAAATAATAATAATAGCAAACTTACACAATATATTAGATACCTTTTTTTTAAAATTAAAGGTAATAGTCTTTGGTCTTTGTTTAAACTCCACAGTTCTTTCTTTGGATACAGATGGTATTCACCGTTGCAGATACCCTAAAATTGTCCCTGATTATTGTACTGATGGAATGAGCAAGTCCATTAAGATTGATCATCACTCCCATGTTGCTGCTAGGGTATACAGTGTTCTTCTGGTTCTGCTCATCTCCCTCAGCATCAGTTCATGTAAATCTTTCTCTGAATTCCTATCCCTCTTTGTTTCAAATAGAACAATAGTGTTCCATAATGTGTATGTACCACAATTTGTTCAGCCATTCCCCATTTGATGGACATTCACTCAATTTCCAATTCTTTGCCACCAAAAACAGAGCTGCTATGAATCTGATTATTTCTTTGAAGTTATTTTGCTTTTGCTTTGTCTGAGGGAAGATTGCTATCTCTTCTTTTGTACTTCAATGGAAACATAGCAGATTCAGCTCCAACTCCTTATGTTAACTCTGTGTGTGTGTGTGTGTGTGTGTGTGTGTGTGTGTGTGTGTGTGTGTGTGTCTTTCTGTTTCAAGTGTATCTCTTGTAATTAACATATTGGTGGATTCTAATTTCTAATTTGTTTTACTATCCTCTTCTACATAGAGTGAGTTCAATCTATTCACATTCATAGTTAATGTTGCTCCATCTTGTTTTTGTCTATTTTTCCTCTTATTTTTAATCCTGTCTCCTCCTAAATATCTGTTTTGCCTCTGATTATATCTCTCCTTAATCTTATTACACACATACACACACACACACACACACACACACACACACACACACACACAACATCCCTTTATCTTATTCCCTTCCCCTCCTATTTCCCTTTTAGGTAGGATGGATTTCTATACCCAACTGTGTAGATATGACAATGAAGTTCAAGCATTGCCCATTCTTCCCACCCACATTTTCTCCCCAATTGTAAAGAACTTTCCCTTCCAAACTCCTTTTATTTGAGATAAATCTCCTTATTCATCTTCTCCCTTCCATAATACATCCCTTTTTTCTTTGAACTGCGGAGCTCTGGAATCTCTCCAAAATATTCCTGGGAGTTTTCATTTTGGAATCCTTTTCAGGAGGTGATCGGTGGATTCTATATCTATTTTACCCTCTAATTCTTCAATATCTGGGCAATTTTCCATTATAATTTCTTAAAAAGGCTCTTTTTATGATCATGAGTTTCAGGTAGTTCAATAATTCTTGAATGATCCTCTCCTCAATAGATTTTCCAGTCAGTTGTTTTTCCTATATTTCACATTTTCTTCTACTTTTTTTTTCTTTCTTTTGACTTTGTTTTATTGTTTCTTGATGTCTCGGAATCATTAGCTTCTAATTTTTAAGGAGTTATTTTCTTCAATGAGATTTTGTACATTTTATTAGCCATTTGACCAGTTCTTATTTTAAGAAGTTATTTCCTTTTTCCATTTGACCTACTTTGATTTTTAAGGAATTATTTTATTTAGTTTTTGCCTGTTTTACAGAGTTGTTCATTTTCTAGTCATAACTTTCTTGCATTCTCATTTCTCAATTTTTCCTCTAAGTCTCTGATTAGTTTTTTAAATTTTTTTTCTCTCTAAAGACATCTTCTTTAGCTCTTCTGGAAATTATTGTTGGACTACTGTCCAATCTACAATTTTTCAAGCTTTTGCTCATGGGTGCTTTTCAGTTATATTTTTCTTCTTTGAGCTTCCCTGTTGCCACAGTAATTTTTGTAATTGTTAACTCATTTTGCCAGAGTATTTCTTGAATTCAGATTTATGCTAATATTGGTCTCTGTTTATCTCTGAAGGGGAGAGGAGAAGACTATACTAGGAGAATATCTTCCTTCTTGTCCCAAGGCTCAAGCTTTTATATTCTCCTGTTTTTCCCCACTCTTTCTGTCTCTTCTTAATAGGTTATATTGATTTAATTTGTATGGATTTTATATCCTATATGCATGTTAGTGTTTTTAATTATTCCAATTATTTTTTTAATTTATACTCTATCATTCTTTAATTTATATTCCACCATAATATCACCTGCAAAAAGTAAAAATTTTGTTTATTCTTTACTTTTGGTAATTAATTCAATTTCTTTTTGTTGTCATTGCTATAGTAAGCATATCTGGTAGTACATCTAATAGGAATAGTTGTAATGGACAACCTTGTTTAACCCTTGAATTTATTGTTCTGATATGTCTGGGCAAGTTTTAAAAATAATTTCTGGAAATAGATTTCCCAGATTCTTTTTGGCCAAGAATTTCATGTAATCCTAAGTTACCAGTCTCTGTTCCTGATCTTTTTTTTTTTTTTTGCAAATAATAGGGTTTTTTTTTATATGAGATATATTACATGTCCTCTAATTTCCTCGTGTTTTTTCTTCACTTTAAGAATTCTTCTTGTCTCTTAAAGACTCATTAACTGGAGTGGCTAGGTGGCACAGTGGATAGAGCACTGGCCCTGGAGTCAGGAATACCTGGGTTCAAATCCGACTTCAGACACTTAATAATTACCTAGCCGTGTGGCCTTGGGCAAACCACTTAACCCCATTGTCTTGGAAAAAAAATATAAAAAAAAGACTCATTAATTTCCATTCGTTTCATCCGGGTTTTTACGGAGTTTGTTACTAAGGCAGAGTTTTGTTCCTCTTCTATTAAGCTGTTGATTCATATTCCTAATTGTCTTTTCCATTTCTTGAAAATATCTTTTTCAACAGATTTATATTATTTCTTTTTTTAATTTATATTTATTTTTATTAAAGATATTATTTGAGTTTTACATTTTCCCCCAATCTTGCTTCCCTCCCAAAAAGGTGGATTTTTTTTTAGGTTTTTGCAAGGCAAATGGGGTTAAGTGGTTTGCCCAAGGCCACACAGCTAGGTAATTATTATTTGAACCCAGGTACTCCTGACTCCAGGACTGTTGCTTTATCCACTGTGCCACCTAACTGCCCCTATATATTATTTCTTAGAATGATTCTAATTAGGGGCGGCTTGGAGGCGTAGCCCCATTTGCCTTACAAAAAACTAAAAAAAACCACAAAACACAAAGAATAATTCTAATTGTTTTATACTTTGAGGTTTTAAGTCCAGATCTTGTTTTCCTCTTTTAGGATTTTACCTTGGTCATTATCCCTGACACTATAAAAACTTTAATTTTTTGTTTGATTATTCATTTTTGTTGCTGAGATTTCAGGACTTTGAGTTCCAGGTTTTACCTACTATGGGGAAACAAAACAAATTGAGTCCTTTCCTTTGACAACTAGTCTTGCTTTAGACCTTTTCCTTTACTATATACATCAAAATTCTTCTCTTCTGTGAAGATCAACCTTAATGAGATAGGAAAGTCCTTTTCTTTAACTTTCAGTTAAATTTTTGAATGTCTGCTGTGGTGGGAGAGACCTAGTTGAGGTCTTTTATTTGAAAAGAAGGAGGTAATAATGATAATAATAATAATAGCTAGCATTAATATAACACTTACTATGTGGCAGGCATTATGCTAAGCACTTAACAGTTGCGATCTCATTCAATCCTCATAACAACCCTGGGAATTAGTTATTATTATCCCTATTTTAAAGATGAAGAAATGAAGACAACAGAGGTTAAGTGATTTGCCCAGAATTACACAGCTTAGTAAGAGACTGAGGTCATATTTGAACACAGGTCTTCCTGACTCTGGGTCCGGTATTCTGTATGCTGCAGAAACTTTTCTTCCACCTTATTCAAAACCATAAACTGTCAGCCTGAAAGGAGCTTTTTCCTTCAAACTGGTTTTTTTTCCCCTTAGAATTTAGAAGCTGGGTTTTTGTTTTAATCATTTAAGTTTGACAGTTTCACTTTAGTACCTTAAGGGATTCTTTCTATAAAGGAAGTTAAATATTTTTTAATCAACTTTCAGGGTTTTTTTTTTATCTTTTCTTCTTACTCAATTGTCTTTTTTCTTTCTTTTTACCTTAGCTCCAAGGTCTGTCAGTTTCCCCCTTCAGGGGATTTCTTATTGTGGAGGCAATTTCTTTCAAGGTGAAATACTTTACTGTTACTTGTACTTTCCTTGATGAGATCTGAAGCTTTTTACTTTCTTTCCTAATTGGACCTGGGCTCATATTTATTGCTTGCCTTAGGGTTAAGTTGTTTAGTATTAAATTTGGTTAATGGTAGGATATAGCTGAATTGTTCTGTTCCTTCTACACCAGGCAGATAGGTGACACAGTAGATAGAAGACTACACCTTGAATCAGGAAGACCTAAATTCATGCCTCTTCATAGTCAAAAAATATTTTTAATAACAAAAAAGGGAAAATATAAACATAAATGATTAATCCATCAAAAAATCCAAATATATATGCAATGTGCAAATACTTGTATAACTTCCAACTCTGCTAAGACATAGGATGAGGATATTTTAAATCTCTTCTTTCAACAAGTTTTGTTAATTATAATTTTGTAATCATTTAGTTTCCAATTATATTGTTGTAGTTATTGTATGTATTGTTTTCTCGGCACTGCTCAGCTCACTTTGCATCAATTCATTTAGATCTTTACATGGTTCTTTATTGTCATCACTCTCATCATTTCTTATAGCACAGTAATATAATATTATATTCACACTACAATTTGTTTAGTCACTTCATAATTCATGGTCATCTACTTTTTCCAATTATAAATATCATTAAAAGTGCTTATATATATATATATATATATATATATATTAATATCTTAGTATATTATCAATGACCTCCATGGAGTACAAATCTTGTAATGGAACCTTTTGGTCACTTTTACTTTCATTATTCTAAATTGATTTCCAAATTTGTTATGCTCATTTGCAGCTCCACTGACAGTGCACTAGTGAGCTTATTTTCCCACAGACACCCCGACAGCTACTGCTATCTTTTTCATCTTTGTCAATTTTCAGGATGTGAGATGAAACCTCAGGAATGTTTTGATTTGCAGTTCTCCTACTATTAGTAATATAGAGTATTCTTTCACATGATTGCTAACTTTGAGAACTATTTTTGATAACATATACTAAAGCATAGTTATATATCTTATAATTCTATAATACATATAAGATCAAAAATATGCATATTACATATGCATATATAGATTAAATGCACATATGTGTATGTTTATTGTTTATATATCTTGGATACAGAGCCCTTTACCAAAGAAATTGGGTATAAAGATTTTTTCCCATTCTATCTTTTATCTTTTATTTTATAATTTCCTCTATCCTAAATTTGAGTGAGAATCTATGTCCTCTTCCATCTGTGATAAATATATGATCTTTTCTAATTTTTACATATTATGGTATTTAATATTAAAGTCATGTATCTCTTTAAATGTGTCATAGAATGTACTTTGAGATGCCTATGATTATGAAATAACTAAACAAATTATAGTATATGAATGTAATAAAATATTTCTCCTTTCTAGTTTTCCTAGAAGTTTTGTCAAATAGATAGTTCTTTCCTAAGTAATTTGTTTGAGGTTTTGTCAAACATTGTTTCCACTGTTTCAGAATCTCTCTTGACTAATCTATTGCTCTATCTCTCTAATTTTTTAACCAGTGCCAGCTGGATTTGATGACTCGTTTAATAATATACTTTGAGGTCTGGAATGCTAGTCCCCTTTGTCTTAATTCCTTTCACATTTCCCCTTTGTATTCTAGTTATTTTGTTTTTCCAAAAGTTTTTTTTTAATTTTATCAAAGTTGTATAAGTTATCCTTTAAATAATTTAGTTAGTATAGAATTAAAAATATAAATTCCCTTTGGAAGTATCATTTTTATTTCATTGGCTTAATCTAGCCATAAGCACCAAATATTCTACTAGCTATAGAAGCTGTTCTTTTCTTTCAAGGCTTCATACTTGAATCTGTACAAGTCTTTTGAGTGCTATTGATTGATTGATCCCCAAATAGTTAATGGATTTTTATAGTTATTTAGAATAGCACTTCTCATTCTATTATTTCTTCTTATGTTTGTTATTATTATGTAGTAAAGTTATCAATTTTTGAAGATTTTTTTGTAGCCTGCAACTTCACTAAAGCTATAATCTCAATTAACCATTAGCATCTTAATGATTCTTTGTTTTTTCAAGTAGAAAATAGGGGTAGTTTTATGTCTCTCTCTTTTTTTTTTTTTAAGGTTTTTGCAAGGCAACTGGGGTTAAGTGGCTTGCCCAAGGCCACACAGCTAGGTAATTATTAGGTGTCTGAGACCGGATTTGAACCCAGGTACTCCTGACTCCAAGGCCGGTGCTTTATCCACTATGCCACCTAGCCACCCTGTTTTATGTCCCTTTAACGATCTTTTAATTTAATTCCCTTCTCTTGAATTATTGCTGTTCATTGGATTTTCATTACTATGGCATAAGAATGGAGGACAAGGGGCTGCAGAGGGAAAATGATACTTATAACTCATTGAAATTCATTAATTATTATAATATTAGTGCAATATTCTTCCCTGATTTAAGTATTGGGATTATATTTATCTCATGAAAGAAACTGGTAAATTGCTTTCTCTCTCAATTTTTGAGAGTATTTGTATAAACAAACTGTTCTTTAAAACTTGATAGAATTCTCTTGTGAATCCATCAGGACCAGAAGGTTCTCCAGCACAATTTTGGTAGTTTCTTTACAGCAAATTATATTTTCTTTTCAGGGATTAGGTTACTTAACATCTCTCTTAGGGTATTCCTATTTCTTTTGAGTTCTCAGGTTTGTTAGCATATTTGTGGATAATATGTCCTCATAATTCTTTTTTATTTCTTCTGTTCTTGTTTTGATTGCACCTTGCTCATTTACTATTCTATTTGAATTTCTGCACTCTTCTTTCTAATCCAATTCTCCAAACATTTATCAAAGATATTAGTCTTTTCATGAAACTAGCTTTTCGTTTGATCATTTTTAGATTTTAATTATCATTTCATCTATTTTCATCTAACTTCTAATCACTTCACTTTGATTTATTTGTTGATTTTCTAATTTTTTAAAAAATGAATATTCTGTTAATTCTCTATATTTTATTTTATTTTGCTAATGTATATTTGTAGGGATATATTTTCCCCTGAGAACTTCATTAGCTTCATCTCAGAAATTTTAATGCTGTTTCATCATTATCATTTTGCTCCACTTTGAACCACTCATTATTACATCTTTGAACTCTATTTTTCCAGCAATTTGTTTAGTTTCTCATTTTTTCCTTTTATGTTTCTTTTAGATTTATCCAAAACCGACAGACCTTGAATCTCCTGTCACTATTATATTACTGTCTATATTTTTAATAGTTTATTTCATTTTCTTTTACAAATTTAGATGTGAATGAATTTAGAATATACATGTTTAATATCAATTGGCTTGTTGCCCATGATTCCTTTTAGCATAATGTAGTTTCCTTTTTTCCCTTTTATAGGATTTGAATATTTGTTTTTGCTTTGCCTGATAACAACTCTTAATTTTTTAAGTTCATTTGTGACATAGTAATTTTTTCTCAGCCTCTCATTTTAATTGTGCATCTTTGGTTTTTATATGTGTTTCTTGTAGACAACAAATTGTGAAATTTTGTTTTCTTATCCAATCTGACACTTTTTAATTTTATTGGATTATTTAATACCTTCACATTTCAAGTTATGAGAATAAGATTTATTTTTACTCCATTTGTCTTTAATATTGATTTTTCCTTTGTGAATTGGGATTTTCCCCCACTTCCTAGCATTCCCCTTTTAAATATAATATTGTCTCATCAGGTATTTTAGCTTAATCTATTTTAAAGCTAGCCTATTTCCACTAGATCTCTTTCTTTTACTCTCAAGTCTCCCTCATTCCATTTATTATCCATTCCCCAATTTTAAAGTGTTGCTTATTAGTTCCTTTTTCATTTCATCCTCTTCCTTCCCTTCCCTTCAACTTATATTGTTTGTTAGGTTTTTAAAATATCATTTTTTGCACCTTTTTCTTCCTTTATTCCTTTTTTTTTTTGAGTCAATCAGGGATAAATGATTTGCCCAAGATCATATAGCTAGTAAATGTCTGAGGCCACATTTGAATCCAGGTCCTCATGATTCACCACTTGTTGCCTCTTTTGTACCTTTTTCCAGAAAGGACTTCTTTCTCAAATTCTCTTCATTATTTGTCTCCTTTTCCCATTCTGGACTTTAATTTTTTTGAATCAAGGCTCTTAAGCTTACTTAGTCCTCTTTTTGTCTCTGTATTCTGCTAGAATATCACTTCTCCAAAGGAGAATTTATCAAGAAATATCCCCTACCACCACTGAAATTAATATTCCCCCCCCTTCTTTTCCTGTTTTCCAATTCCTCCCTTTGACTCTTTGATCAGTTTCACATAGACTCTGTTATTCCTAAAGGACTACAGAAGTTATGCTTCCTTTCATTGTTAGCCTTTGATTTGATTAGACTACAAAACATATTCACTTCTATTTTCTTCTGTTCACTACTTTTATGAAGCCTCCTATGCTATAATTTAATTGCATAAAAAATATTGATTCATCTGTAGATAGGGCAATGTGAAGTTTAGTCCCTCATGTTTCAGACCCATTTCACTACTGTCACTTCTATTTGATCTCTGCTTTCATCTTGTTTCCTCATGTACATTTGGAAAACAATCTTTCTTTCATTGATTCCTTTGTTATTATTTTGTTTTTCATATTTCACTTTTTATTTTATCCTTTGCTTTTCTTATCTTTTTTTTTGTCTAGAGTCTTTGAAAAGCAAATGATTTCTTTTGGTCTGGTTTTCTGCCACATTTTGTTTTGAATATCTCTTTTTTGTTGAATATCTAACTTTTTCATTTATAGTTAGGTTAATATTTGCAGGACAGGTCATCTTGAGATACATCTTGAGCAACATACTTCATTCCCTCCTAAAGTTTCTGTGTTTCTCCTGGTCACTTGCAAAATTTGTTGTTTGACCTTGTAATTATTAAATTTAATCACTGTGTATCAGCTTTATATATATATATATATATATATATATATATATATATATATATATATATATATTTTTTTTTTTTTTTTTTAGGTTTTTTGCAAGGCAAATGGGGTTAAGTGGCTTGCCCAAGGCCACATAGCTAGGTCATTATTAAGTGTCTGAGACTGGATTTGAACCCAGGTACTCCTGACTCCAAGGCCAGTGCTTTATCCACTGCACTACCTAGCCACCCCAATCACTATGTCTCTTGGAGTTTGTTGATATAGAATTTTTTTCTGGAGATGATCTCTTAATTCTTTCAAAGCACTTTGTTTTCTGTATTCAAAAGGCAGTTTCCTTGTACTATTTTTTTCATTAGGATATTCCAGTTGCTTGTTTTTTACTTGTTTTTCATTTCTGGGTGCTCTGTAATCCTTAAATTTTGTCTAACCATTCAGTCTTTGAGATTATGTTTTGCTTGAATGAAAATCATGCTTTCTTTTCAAGTTATTGTTGTTTCTCTTCTTTCAGATTGTCCTTCACTTCTATGTATTTGTATTTCCAATATGTTAGGGTCTCATGTTTTTTCAGGGAGATTCATCAATGTAAATTCAAGTTTTTTATATTCTGTCAATTATTTCTGTTGTGCATGTCATTAATTCTGCTTTCACAAATCTTATTTCTCTTTTTTTAAGTAGTACTTTATTTTTTCCAGCTATATATAAAGACAATTTTTAGTATTTATTTTTATAAGGTTTTTGCATTTCAAATTTTTCCTTACTTCCTCTCTTCCTTAATAACAAGTAAATTTGATATGGGATATATATATATATATATATATATATATATATATATACATATATATATATATTCAATCATGAAATAGCACATTTCCAGATTAGTTAGAATTATGAAAGAAGAAACAGATCAAGATTTATATCTCTTTTAAACCATTCAGGAATATCCTATTCTTTTTCCATGTTTTCTTAGGATTCCACAGTGTCTTCTTTCTTTTTATATGTTGATTCATTTTACTGTCTTGAACTAATTATTCATCTTATTCATGCTTAACCTTTTTAGTTGATCTGAAAGCCAAATTTCCTTCTGCTTCTGGTGTTTTCCCTGTTGGTCTATATTGTTATGCTCAAGATCTTTAAGGGAGGTTTCTTTCTCCTGAAATGTTTGGTGATTTCAGTCTTTTTTTTTTTCTTCTTGCATTTGCCTATTGCTCACTTCTGACTCCTTCCTCTCTGATGATGGTTTTCCCAAGGGCTGAATTTCAAAGAATATCAACTTCCTTCTCTGCTAGACAATTTCGCCTGCCTTAGTCTCTACCTGGAGCAGAATTTCCTCCAACTAGATGCTGAATTCTTTCCCTCAGGCTTAGTGGAGTGGCCACATATACAAGTCCTGCTCTCATTCTCTGTTGTTTCATTCTCTGGCCAATCTTAGTTATATCACGAAACACTGCTTCCTTTCTATCTCAGTCTGAGCATATTTCTGCCATTTGGATCTATCTCTTCAACACTGGGTTGGGGAGGAGGCCATGGAAAAGGGGAAGAATTGTCAGGGTATAGAATTAATTTCTCACCAGCCCTGGAGTCAAGAGTACCTGACTTCAAATCTGGCCTCAAACACTTAATAATTACTGAGCTGTGTGGCCTTAGGCAAGCCACTTAACCCCATTTGCCTTGCAAAAACCTAAAAAAAATTACTGTATTGCTGTATGTAGAATTAATTTCTGTTGCAAGTTGCAAGTTGCAAGGTGCCGGGAGTTTGGTGGGTAATGATAAAGGAGATCCTGGTGAATATGATTTAGAGGTTAGTAATTAACCTTGCTTTGCTGTTAGTCCATCAGATTCTTACCTTTTGGGGCTATTGAAACACTAGAATATAGTGACATGGCACATATTTCCTATTTTGGAGATGTTTGAGAAGTTGTTAGAATTTTAAAAAATTCTAGTCCACTTATTTACCATATGATCTGGAAGTGCTCTCTGTAATACCTCTCTTTTTAAAGTTTAATTAAATTTATTTTTAATTTCAAGGACTTTTTTTATTCTTTTTCTTTCAGGCCCCAATCTTTTTCCCCCTTTCTTTACTCCTCCATCCAATGAGAAGGCAACAAAGACAAAACATTATAAATATGTATTATCATGCAAAACGAAATTTTGCAATGCCCAGGTTCTAAAAAAAAAAAAGAAAGGAAAAAAGACAAAGAAAAAATACCCTTCAATCTCTATTCTTTGTCTACCTCAATCTAGAAGTTAATAGCTTGCTTTATTAAGGGTCCTTTGGAATTTTGATGAGCAATTGCTATGATCAGAATTACTAAGTCCTTCTGAGATGATTATATTTAAAATATTACTGTTACTATGTAGATTGTTATCTTGGTTCTTCTCTGACTTTGCACAAATTCATACAAGTTTTCCCATGTTTTTCTGAAATCATCCCCTTCCTCCAGCCCAATAATCTCAATCATATCTCATTCATAGCTTTTTAAGCAATTCCCCCAATTGATGGTCATTCCCTCAAGTTTCCAATTTTTTGCTACCACAAAAAGAGCTGCTAAATTTCTTTTTGCATACAGGTCATTTTTTTCTTTCATCTCTTTGGGTGATACCATTAGTAGTGGTATTGTTTTATCAAAAGATAAGAACTAAAAATAGAGAGAAAATTAGATTCTATTTTGTTCTTGATTCAATTGTTTCACAACCACCATTTTTGTAACTACCAAAATCATGTTTCATATTTCTCAGAATTAAGTTTAGAAAATCAGCTTTCCTACAAATCACTCATTATCTCTAAGTTAAGTTTAGAAGTTAGTTCTCCTGCTAATCACTGTTCTAGTCTTGCCTCAAGGAAATATGTTGTTCTTGAAGGATGTGGAGAGATAACAGAGAGTCTGATCTGTTATCTAAAATAGTCTGCTCTATTATCACTAAACTGTCCTTGCAGGTGGACTCCAACAATAAATACTTTTTAGCAACAGGGTTGAAGGTGGGGTTGTTGGTAGCCCTTTATTCCCAATTTCTGATCAATCATATTGTTCCTCACAATGATAATTCTACATATTTTGAAACCAATTATATTGTTATCCCCATCTATGATGCTATCTTCTATTCTGAATATTCCTCCTTCTGTTCTATAAAGAGAGCTAGCCCCCTCATTTGGGATCTCAGCTTTACTGAGGGGCTGAGATCCTGTTTTTGTTGGCAAATTCATGCTTTGTCCTTAAGTTGATGATTCTTGAAACTTTATACTTCAATTTATCTTTATTTTGATCATAATACAATTCAATAGCTTTTTAGGCAGAGTTTCTAATTGCTTTACCAAATGGTTCAGAGCAACACCATGCATTAATGTATATGTTTTCTCATCTCTTTCAGTTTTTGTTTACTTTCCTTTCTAGTTGTCCTAGCCAATCTGATGGGTATGCGGTAGTACTTTAGAATTTTTTCAATTTTCATTTTATTATTAGTGACAGAACATTTATTCATATAACTATTGATAGCTTTGATTTCTTCCTCTGATAACTGTCTATTCATATAAGTGACTGTTTGTCAATTAGGAAATGGTTTTTGTTATGGACAATTTGACTCAGTTGCCAATATATTTTAGAAATGAGACCTTTATCAGAGAAACTTGTTGCAAAGATTTCCCCCCAATTTTCCTGTTTTCTAACTTTGACTGCATGAGTTTGTTTCTCTGATAGAGTTCATTTCTCAAAAATAGAGAACTGAACTAAATTTACAAAAATAGGGGTCTTACCCTAATTGATAAATGGTTAAAGAATTATGCACATGAAATTTTTAGAGAAAGAAATCAAAACTATTATAAGTCACATAAAAATAGCAAAATCATTAATATTAGACAAATACAAATTAAAACATTTGTGAGGTACCACCTCTACTTCAGATTGTCTAACATGATAGAAAAGGAAAATGTCAAATACTGGCGTGATGTAGAAAATTCAAATACTAATATACTGTTAGTAGAACTATGAACT
This sequence comes from Macrotis lagotis, assembly GCF_037893015.1. NCBI lineage: Eukaryota > Metazoa > Chordata > Mammalia > Peramelemorphia > Peramelidae > Macrotis > Macrotis lagotis. The sequence continues at coordinate 451,559,240 of NC_133658.1, forward strand.
GACTAACCATTCTGGAGAATAATTGGAAACTATACACAAAAGGCTGCAAATAAAACTCAGTAATACAACTACAGGATATATACCCCCAAAAATAAAAGGAAAAAATACATATATACAAAATATTTATCCTTGTGATGACAAAGAATTGGAGACCGAAGGGAGGCCTATCAATTAAGGAATAGCTGAAAAAATTATGATATATGAATTTGTTAGGTGGTACAGTGGAGAGAGCACCAGCCCTGGAGTCAGGAGTACCTGAGTTCAAATCCAGCCTCAGACACTTAATAATTACCTAGCTGTGTGGCCTTGGGCAAGCCACTTAACCTATTGCCTTGCAAAAAAAAAGCTAAAAAAACAAGAATATTATTATACTGTAAGCAATGAGAAAATGGATGGTTTCAGAAAAATCTGGATAAGACTTATATGAACTGATGCAGAAGGAAGTGAGCAGAACCAGAACAATTTACATAGTAAATACCATGTCACCAGCAAAAGGTGTTAGTTTTATTCTCTCACTGGCTATTCATATTCCTTCAATTTCTTCTAATATATTCCTTTTCCTTACCCTTCTAATCCTCTTTTGAAGTTATTCCAACAAATGCTCAATGTTGGAGAGGTTGTAGGAGGATTGGGACATTGATATATTGCTGGTGGACTTGTGAACAGATCCAGCTTGTCTTGAGAGCGATATGGAACTGTGCTGAAAGAGCAATAAAATTGATCGTATCTTTTGATCTAACATTACCAATACTAAGCCTATATCAAGATGAAATGATAAAAATGGGAAAAGTCCCAGATGTTCCAAAACATTCATAGCAGTTCCTCTGCTGCTATGACAAAGACAACCCCAAGAGACCTGCTATGGACAATGCTATCTATATCCAGAGGAAGAAAAACAAAACAAACAAAAAAAAACCCAAAAACCTACAGAATCTGAATGAACACTACATTCATTTTTTTAAATTCCCCTTATGTTTTTCTTTCCTATTTCATGGTTTTCTTTTCCCTTAATCCTAATTTCTCATACAGAAAATAACTAATCTCTAAGCATGTTAAACACAATGTGTATGTGCAATATTCATTAGATTGTTCACTGCTGAGGGGAGGGGAGGGGGGAGAAGGGTGGAAAAAAATTATGAAACTTAAAAATATGCATATGCATGTGGATGAATGTTGAAAAGCTTTCATAACATGTAATTAGAAAAATAAAGTAAAATATCAATTAAAAAAAGAAATTATTCCAATAAGATAGAAACATGCCCAAACCCTCTGTCTAATTAAACTCCTTCTAAGAACTTAGTGATAATAAAGTTCTTGATGGTTAAATTTCCCCATATAAGAATTTAAACAGCTTAAATCTTGTTTAATCCCTATGATTTCTCAGTGTTAATTTTTTTGTTTCAGCTATGGCTTATTTCATCAAGATGCTTGAAAGTCTTTTATTTCATTAAATATTAATTTTAACCTTATAGAAATATACTCAGTTTTCCTGGGTAGATTATCCTTAGTTACAATCCCAGATCTTTTGACTTCCATAATTATATATTCTAAATTCTTCCTTCTTTTTAGTGATGGCTACTAAATCTTGTGTCATCTTAACTATGGTTCCATGATGCTTAAATACTTTCATTCTTACTACTTGCAGTATTTTCTCTGATTTAGGAGTTCTGGATTTGGTTATAATATTCCTGGAGAGTTTTAATTTTGAAGTTTCTGTCTTCTCACCTGTAACTGGCTTCTTTCAAGATTTAGCTCTAATCCCAATTTTGATAGGAAACCTTTCCTGATCCCTGCTCACTCACCATTCCAATTCTACCTTGTTAGTGCCTTCCCTCTGAGATTAGATTTCATCTGTTCTGATATGTTTTTACACAGTATTCTAAATATAAAAATATACACACAAATTGCCATTTACATGGTTTTTTTCCCATAACACTGTGAGTTCCCTGAGAACAAAGAAAGTGGTTTTTACTTTCTTTCTATCCACAGCATGGTACTTGGCACATAGATAAGATGTAATAATAAATGTCCGTTGACTTATTGACTTTTCTTTCCTTTAGAGTTAGAAGAACACATTAAAAGGGTTATAAATGAATCTGTGAGTATTATACATATACATAGATCTTTCATTTCTTTTAAAATGCATAATAATTTCAACATGTAATTTTTAGACTTGTCCTGCTTGTCTTTAATTTTTCTGACCTTTCTTCTAGTCCTTTCTTTGAATTAAAAAATGCTTCAAAAATCTTGCTTTTGTTTTTTTTTTTCAATTTTTGGCTGCCTTATTTCTAATCTCATTGCTCCCCCATCCACCTACTCATGAAATTGAAAGGAAAATATAAAAGAAAACCACAATTCTTACTCCAAATAGGCAAAATCAGAAATAAACTCCTACATTGGTCATGTTCAAAAAATCTATTTTTTTATTCTGCATCTTGAGTCCATTAATTCTCTGTCAAGTTAAGCCCACTTCATTGGACCTCTGCAATCATAGTTAACCAGTGCATTGATCAGATTTGTAAGTCTTTCAAATTAGTTTTTCTTAATAATGTTGTTGTTATTGTTCAAATTATTATCTTGTTTCAAAGCCTGCTTCACTCTACATCAGTTCTTACAAGCTTTCCCAAGTTTCTCAGATTCCTTTTCCCACTCCAGATGGTATAGAAGGACTTAAGAGAAACTTGTTGTTGTAACTACCCTTTATCAATAGCCAAAGGATCTTGAGAGGTGTGCCTGGATCTTGGGTTCAGCCCTCCATTGAAAGTGTCCTGGCTAGAACATGCGTTAGAAGAAATAACCATGGATAATAGGTACATCTCCACAGAATCAGCACTGTTGCAATTCTTTCTTAAAAAGTCCTGTGAAGTTCAATATAAATATCAGATAATATTATATTTAACACTTCAACAATACATGATTTCATTGATGTAAATAATTCCTTCATCAATATAGATTACTTTCTAGAATTTTTCACCTTTAACAGTTTCTGTAGCTGAAAAATTACTATCCTTTTTTTAATTTTTTTTTTGTGAGGCAATGGGGTTAAGTGACTTGCCCAAGACCACACAGCCTAGCCGCCCCTAAAATTGCTATTCTTCAGGAAATGTAACCCCTCTGAAATTTGCTAAACTACTTTTTAAAAAATTATTTATGTCTTTTGTTTTTACATCATCTATCTGTATTCTCAAAGATGCCCCTCTTGCCTCCCCCTTTCAAGAGAATTGTCACAAAGACTATAAAGAACAAACAAAACAGTCCATTAAAACTAAATAGCAGGGGTAGCTAGGCGGTGCAGTGGATAGACCATCAGCCCTAGAGTCAGGAGGACCTGAGTTCAAATCTGACCTCAGACACTTAATAATTACCTAGCTGTGTGACATTGGGCAAGTTACTTAACCCCATTGCCTTAAATAGATAAAAACTTAATAGCAGATCAACCAAATGTAACATTATATGCAGAATTCCATACCCATCATGCCAAGGGAGATTGTTGCATTTTCAAATATAAGTAATACACAAAGTAGATGTACATTTCTGCTCTTTAAGAAATTATGGATAAGATGAATAAATAAATAAATAATGACTTAGAGTATTTTTTACATAATATATATATATATATATATATATATATATATGATTTCTTCATCAAAAAATTGCCTGTTTATATCATTTGACCATGAATCAGGTGAGAAATGACCCATAATCTTATAAATTTGAAAAAAGTTCACTTCTTATTTTTAAAGCATAATATTTAATATTCAACTCAGTTATCATTTTGCTTGTTGAACAATACTGTGTGTAACTCCAGTCCCAAAGACCACTGATACAGATGTGTAAGGGACAATGCAAAGTTAGCAAGAGAAGAGTTCTTCAGTTTTCTTCAAGTCACTGAATCTGTTCAGACTCTTTAAGTCTGAAAGCCCAGTTGCTTGAGTCACTTCAGGTTCTGCAATCATTTCTAGCCTCTAACTTTAGAGAAAAGATGCCAACTCCACTGCAGTTGGCTGAAGTAAAAGACTGGGGAAAACTAAATTGAGAGGAGTTGGCATTCTCCATTATGTCTCCATCCCCAGTATGCTCTACCTGAGAATTTGGGGGACATCCCCTTGGGAAAGATCTGGAACTCTCTCTTGGTTGAGTGTTGAGATAGAGTTGTGGTTCAAAACTAGACTTTCAAATTCAATTCAAAACTGAATTACCTCACTCTCAATTTAAGAGTTCTCTGATTTTGTATTATCTGTTATTTATCCTTTAATGCATTTTTTGTTCAGTCATTTTCAGTTATTTCCAACTCTTTGTAACTTCAAATGGAATTTTTTGGCAAAGATATTAAATTGGTTTGCCATTTCCTTCTCTAACTAATTTACAAATGAGTAAATTAGGGCAAAATGACTTTCCCAGGGTCACACATCTAATAAGTGTCTGAAGTCACATTTGAATTCAGGAAGATGAGTCCTTCTGAATCTGCATCTGCTGTTCTATCCATTGTAATACTTGGCTGCCCATAGGAGCTATCCTATGCATACTCTCTCTGATTTCAATTTTTGCCTTGGATAAATGGGTTTCTTTGCAAATTGCTCTGTGCATTCATTATGGAACTGGTATTTGGTGGGAAGGGAGTCAAGCTTTGAATATAAAGCTTTGAGTTCTCTTTTCCCTATTGAATTAGTGATCAGAATTTAACTTGAACCTGAAGGAGCAGAGAAATAAAATTCTAATCTGGTACTCTCTCTGAAGAAAGTCTAGTGGCAATTTTTCTGTCCCTAATCCTGACTTTATCTTTGTGATGAATTAATCAATGTGCCAAACTGAAATTCAGACTCTCCTCATAAGGGGGATAGGGGAAGGGATGATGTCTGACCTAGCTCAGGGTGTGTATTGGGGAGCATGGAGCAGAGTTCTGTTGATAGATTCCAACATCAGGGAGCAGAGATAAGATTTGGTACTGTCCCTTCTTGAGGATGGAGGTGGGGGAGAAGGACTGGGGCAGAACCCAAGACTGACCTAGGGAATCAAAAGCCAGTTCTAGATCTTGCAGGATCTGTTTCATTGGGCTTGCCCCTTGAGAGCAGAGCAGAGAGAAGAGGCACATTCAGACTCCAGGAGTGGTAGCACCTTTGGTAGAGCTTCTGCCCTAGCAGAGGAAAGCCCAGAAGGTAAAGAGCATTGCCAGACTCCAGCACAAAGTGGCAACAGGCAGTAATGTTGACTTTAGTGAGAGTGGAAAAGTACCCTGTCAGTACAGGCCCTCAGCAGCAACATGTGTCAGATTATGCCACAACTTGGCCCCCCAAAGGGGTGGGCACTGGCATGGACAAGCCCATTGTGGCCCTTGGCTTGCTATAATCTAGAACTGATTGGCGCTTCCATAGAGCTGTCAGTGTGACACCACTTGTAGGCGAACTCTTCTGGGGAGGCTCAGGACCAAGGGCTACTATTAGGAGGTGACAGGGAGAAGATGAAATAACCTACCCAGCCTCTCCTAAAGCAGACTCCAGAGTGGGCAGAAGCATGGGAGGTGCTACCTTCAGGTGCGGAGGCAAATCTTGAGTAACCATGTTTTATTTTAATCTGGACCTCATCAATCCTCTTCACATTGTTACCTATATCCAGTGGTAATTGGACAATTCCTCCCAAGTCCAAAAATTCCCCAACATTAATAAAGAACTATACCATGTCACTGTTTTCCTGTAGATTTAGCCATGATTGCATCAAGTAAAAAATTCCTTGAAGGAGGGGGGAGTGGGAGAGTTGAAGTGGTTTAGAGAAAGTTACTAATCCAAACCTTGTTGGTTATGTCCCAGCTATTATCCTAAATAAGGATGTAAGCCTGAAAGGCTTGTGGCTGTCCACATGATAGAGGAAGAAATTTGGAAGGAAATTTTGAGGTAGAGAGTGGTGACTACACTCAGATTCACTTGGAGGATTTTGTTCCTTGTCATTCTTTCTCCTTTTTCAGTTGCATAAGAATCCAAAAGAATTTAGAGGTTGAGAAATCAGAGGAAGCAGTACCTGAGTTAGAGTCTGGTAATCTGTTAAGAGGAAAGCTCCTGATTCTGAAGAAGATGGATGTCGACAATCAAAAGCTGTATTGGATTTATAAGAATTTTCTAGTCCTAAACCAAATAGTAGCCTTGGACAATCAAGGGTATCTCCTCTTAGGAGGAAATAAGGTGGAAAAACAAATTAGATGCATATAAAGACTCCTTGGCTGACTGCTTGTTTTTTGTTTCAGAAGACTTTCTTCCCCTAGAAGACTCCCTTTTCTGGAAAGAAAAGGGCTCTGGGAACTAGTGGACTTTCTCTCTCTCTCTCTCTCTCTCTCTCTCTCTCTCTCTCTCTCTCTCTCTCTTTCTCCCCCCTACCCTCCTAAGGTGACTGACCCTCCATCCTGTGGGCTCCAAAAGAGGCAGTGGCTTCTAGTTTCCCATTATGAGAAAGATGAAGACCCTCCACACAGGACTTTTACTACAGTCAGGAACTGAACACAGAGGGGGATCCCCAATCACACACACACAAGGAAGCTATTCCTGGTAGAGTCACTGAGCCAGGGGTTCAACACCCAGCAGCAGAGGACCCCACCAGCTCACAACTCTGTGTGTGAAACCTGTGGGGAATAGAGCAAAAGAAAGAAAAATTGATCATCCTAAGACCCCAGGGTGCAGGCGGCCCCTCAGTGCATCAGTTCTGGTCACCATGCATTTCTCAAGGGGGGCACCCAATCCTCTCACTGGAAGTGTGTAAATTTGTGAGCACCTCTGCCCTCAATTTGTGGAATAAATGTTTTATTACTATTTTTCTTACTAGATAATTTCAAGAAATACCCTTACTTTGAACTAAAGTGTCCTTTTGGACATGGCCTTTAAGAACTCAGATCCTCCCTACAATGCAATCATCAAAAACAATGTCAAAGCAGAATTAATAATTGTTGTTATTGATAAAGGTAAAATTATCAGTATTAACATTATTATTACAAGAGCATTCATAATTAAAATGATGGTTTTGGTAATAGTGATTATTGTTTACAATAAGAGAAGCTACTGTAGACACTGAGACCAGTAGGAGAGCAGTTTGGAAGGGAAAAAAACCACAGACCCCAGGAGGGAATGGGCTCAGGAAGCTTGGACTACTAAGGAAGGGAGGGAGGGAGGGAGGGAGGGATGGATGGATGGATGGATGGATGGATGGATGGATGGATGGATGGATAGATGGCTCAAGAGCCAAACTTCTCAATGGGAGATTCACATGGGCCAGGAGGGAGAGGTGAGGTTCAGAAAGGCGGACTCTCTCCACCATGACAGCATTGGGACACCTGGTGGGAGGGAACAGGACCTGGCCCCCTGAGTCATCTGCCTTCCCAGTACCCTCAAGGAGGAAACAGGAGGTACCTGAGCCCACCTAATCATAACAGGATCTTGACCTCTCTCACCATATGGGCTTACAACTCCATGAGGAACCCATCTCTCACTCTCTCTGTCTCAATCTCTTTGTCTCTCTCTGTCTCTGTCTCTGCCTCCCCCCCCCCCTCCCCTGCTTCTCCCACAAGTGCAAGCAAACCCAGTCTCCACCAGAAATCCTCCCAGGACAAGGAAGACTAGAATTTAGAAATATTTTCCAAATAAAATGAAAGGTTTATACTAGTCTCTCTCTCCAGATTCAGCTCTGACACAAGACTTCTAAAGTGTTACACTTCTGACTTTCTACTTTTCAAATTTGTGAAGAGGGAAAGAAGTAAGGGGCAAAATTCATTCAGTGCCCACAGACATCTCCGCACTTAAGCCTCTGGGTCTTTGGCCAAGGAACCTCTAATTTCTGTGCTTGAAAGGCTTTGAGTCTTCTGTTTCCTTCATAATTGTGGGGCTGAATACCTGTGAGGAACAGCTGTGTCTTTACATGCCTGGAATGTGACACCGGCTTGGCCCAGCCCTCCAAGAAAGCCTTGGAAGGGCCCCACCTGCAGACAGAACCTGGGGGCTCTGTTCCCTTGGGCCCAGCCCCCATTCTCTCTACCCCCAGCCCTAGCACACACACACTCCCCACCTTGGAATTCCAGCTTTGCCAGGACCAGGGCAGCAACACCTCAGAGAAAACGGACAAGAGATTCTAGCGGGGAGCTCCCATCAAAGAGCACCCACGGGGTAAGGAAGAGAAACAGTTCTGTGGAAAGCTTCAAAATTCCCACCTGCTCTCCTTCAGGGTTGGAGCCTTCCAATACTGGCGGTCGTGATGTGGTGAGGTGCATCCTGGTCCATACTGGAAGTACCCCAGTGACTTTGAACAAGTATCAATCCAATGTCCTCTAGTGGTCACACTGCAGAGATGTAGTACAGGAGCCTGGATATGGTTCAGGGCAAAGTCTGAGACAGAAGAGGAGGCCCAAATGCTGTCCGAGGTGGCTCCCACTCACAAGGACTTTCAGACACGAGAGGCAGAAAGCAATGTAAAATAATGGTTAATCCAAAGCTCGATTGTGTGGATCAGACTTCTGGCTCTCAAAGACCTCCTCAAAGGGGGCTGCAGAGATTGACCTTGAGATTGACCTCATTTCTCTAAGGGCCAGGTCTGCCATCACAACCATTTTTGTGTTTCTAATGCTGAGCACATGGCAGAGACTTAATAAATGTGTTAAATTGAATGGAAAAGAATTGAAAAGAAAGAAGTATTTAGGATGAAGGAGCAGAGGGGGTAGTACATGATTAGAAGTAGAACAGCATAAGCAAAGGTGAACCTAAGATATGGTAGAGAAGAGATGGTTCAGGTAGATGGATGCCGGTGAAGGGGAAGGCAGGGAAGCTGGGCTTAGGATGACATTATTGGAAGAGTAAGAAAACTGTTAAAAATCAGGTCAGTTTTTGCCACCAACTTGCTGTGTGACCTCAGACAAGTTATTTCCCTTCTCTGGATCTTCTTTTTTTTTCCCTCCAGAGTTCTGCTATCTCCTCCTTTTTACTATACAGAGGAAGACTTGCTGTCATCTCATTATCCACTCTAGTTCTTTTCTTTCCATTACCCAGTATCTTGGTATTTCCTTGTCTTATCTCCTGCCCCAACTCTGTCTAGGGGAGGCAAGGATCAGAGGAGGAGGAGATTTTTTTTAAAAAAAAAAAAGAACTTTGGCATCAATACCACTGCTTGCCATTAACCCTGGCAAAAGATCAGGGTAGGGCAGAGACTATAACTTTGACCTTTGCAACTTTTACCTCAGACCCCCTTCCCCCAGGTTACCTGTACATTTTAGTTTTCCATGTTCTTAGGAGACATATTGGCAGGCAATAAAATAACCAGATTTTATAGATGGAAGTGATCTTAGCAATCATTTTGTTGAACATTCGTTTTATAAATGAGGGGAGCTAAGTAACCCCCAAGACATCTAAGAAAGCAACAGCCAAGGTTAGGGATTGAAATAGTGTCTTCTGATTTCAAATTTAGTGCTTTTCTTACTAAACTTTGCATCCCCTGAGTTCTGAGACATTAGCAGCCTGAGTTTGGCATATGGGGCCCACGCTTACATCCATTTTTATACTTTGACCTCTAAGGATGGCAATATTTCTTTTCTTTTTATTTCCCCCACCTCCACCTCTCCACACACATAGAATGATTAAAGTTCCTGAGTCACTCATCCACCTAGTAAAATATCTTCCCCCTGAGAAAGTAGATTCCTGTGTAATAAAACAAGTTCCCACCCAGCCAAGGAGAAGTCTGGGTTGGGACATGTCTCCCATTCCAAACAACTTAGATTAAAAAACAGATGTAAAGGAAAGGGGCAGAGACAGTAAGGAAAAGGGAGAGAAGGGTGGAAGGGAGTGGTTATCCTTTACTTCTCTTAAGTACCAGCAGATCATCACATCCGTGGATGGCCTTAGAAGGATGGAGCTGGGCTGCTACTTGGAAACAGGGTGATCCTGGTTACTAAACCTGAAATTCTAATTGTCAGTGACCTAGGGGCAAAGATTGTGTGACCTGGACCCAGGTTTGAAAGAAAAAAATAATAAGACCTTTGTCTTTGTGTTTCTTCCTGTGGAGCATGTTGCAGCTGGTACAACATCTACCTTAAGCCACAGTTATTATTCCTGGATAGTTCTCCTGCCAATTCCCTCCCACCCCACCCCACAACCCTTTGCCCCTGGCTCTGGGCCCCAGGTCTTGGCCTGGACGGGTCCTAGCCCTCCTTTATTTTTTCAGTACTTGGCTAGAACAGTGGAGGGCTCACATTTTTGTTGTGACTGCTTGCAAACATGGTTTAGGTCGGTGTAAGGAGGGCCTAGCCCCATTCCTTCTATTCCTCCCCCCCAATCAAAAAAAATCTGGAAATTCAGGCTTTAGCTGCCTTCCTCCAGTAAGGGAAAGAACAGGAAAAGAATGGGACCCACAAAGAGCCAGGATCCAGAAGAGAGGGTCCATGGGTTTAACCCAGGTTCTGTGTTCTGGGAAAGGACCTTTAAAATAAAGCCCCAGAAACTGTGTGGTTTTCTTCTGAGGAAGATACTTCAGAAAATCTATTCCTTTCTTTGTAGAGAAAATATCTCTCCCCTACAAGGACTTAGAATCACCTCATCCCTTACTCCTGTGAAGCAGCTTTGGTGTCCTGGAGAACAGGGAGTGCTAGTTCTAGAGGAAGATGTAGGAAGGGATGGAGAAGAAGAGGCAGTGCTAGTTTTAGGGGGAGATGTAATGGATGGGATGGAGAAGGAGAGGTAGTGCTAGGTCTAGGGAGATACGTAATAGATGGGATAGAGAAGAAAAGACAGTGTTAATCCTAGGGGTAGATGTAAGGTTTGGGATGGAGAAGAGACAGTGCTAGTTCTAAGGGGAGATGTAAGGCTCAGTATGGAGAAGAGTCAGTGCTAGTTCTAGGGAGAGATGTAACAGATGGGATGGAGAAGAAGAAGAAGTAGTGTTAGTTCTAGGGAGAGATGTAAGGCTTGGGATGGAGAAGAGGTAATGCTAGTTCTAAGGGGAGACGTAAGGCTCAGTATGGAGAAGAGACAGTGCTAGTTCTAGGGGAAGATGTAACAGATGGGATGGAGAAGAAGGAGAAGTAGTGTTAGTTCTAAGGAGAGATGTAAGGCTTGGGATGGAGAAGAGGCAGTGCTAGCTCTAGGGGGAGATGTAAGGTTTATTGTTCAGTGATGGATGGTAACCTTCACTGCTCCAGTGAAAAAGAAAGCAAAACAATTTCTCCAGTTCTTCAGAACTCATCCTACCTCCCACCTCCAGAAATAAAGAAATGGTTAGAATAATTCAGTACACATAAATTATCTAAAAGAAGAAATGTGGATGGAAATGAGAACAGGATTCAGAGTTCTAAAAGATGAAATCATACAACAGAAAAGAACAATTTAGAATAGATGAAAGGAAATCTCTCAAAACTAATACTATAAAAAAGAAAACCTAGTACTTAGAATGCAAAAGCATAGAAGTAGAAGAAATTTGACAAAATGATACTATTAAAGATATTAGAACAAGTGAGCTTTAGACAAACCAAAACAACTGATATTTAAATAATTTACAAGATAATTTAGATAATTACAAGATAATTGAAAAATCATAGGTCTCTCAGAAAAAAAAAGAATTGAAAAGGTTGAATAGTCTACTTCAAGGAAAAAGTAAAAAAAAATTGACCAAGAATATTTGAAATAAAGGGTAAAATAAAAGTAGAGAGATAAAATGCAGTTTGTCTATTTCAACATCAAACAAAAAAATTATAAAAAGTTAAAAGATCTTTAGCTATGAATATGAATAATCCAGGCTTTATTATGATTTTTAAGGAATTAAAGTAAAAAGGGCTTAGTTGAGATTTGAATAAAACAAAAAGATCAGATTGCATCCACAGTTAAAGTATTCTTCAGAGTTGAACCTTTTCATCAGTGAGAGAATAAAAATTTTTTAACAAAAGGAAAATTTTGTATTATTTCTTCAAAATAAACACAATATTTGTAGAATTTTCAACAAGAGAAACAAAAGTGAATAAATGCAAACAACTTCTAACAAAATAGTAAACTACTTTCATACACATAAAATCAATGGATATAGAAAAAAGAGAGAAAATGCAACAAATTGAGATATTTGGATAGGGAATCGACACAAATATAACCCATTCCCCAATAGATAATATAGTCAAAGGTTATAAATAAAAATTATCAAAATGAGAATTATGGTCACTGTTAATGACCACATAAAACCTACTATAAACCACTAATATTAAAATAAGTATAAATTAAAAGAACTCTATGGTTTCCCTCAAGCTTTGAAGATTAGTAAAAGTAATGAAAATTGAGAAGTCAGTGTTGGAAGGTCTATGGAAAGAAAGAACACTAATATGCTCTCAGGAAGATGAGAGAAAAGGATATTTAAACTTAAGCCCAATTTCTCCTGGACTTTATATGTATTAGCAAGAAAAAGTGTATAGGCTTTTAGGAAGCTGTTTTTGTCAATTGTTCTTACTGAAACACCTTAGTAAATATTTCCATTCTAAAAACTACTTAGGGTTAGGTGAATAAAATTATTCTCAACTGGTATTAGTGGAGGAAAGCACACTACTTTACAAAATAGCATTAGAGAATAATCTCCTCATCTACTCAGAAGTACTCCTAGAACAATGAAGGGAATAGATTGCCAGAGGGTCTAAGAATTATCTGAAAGTCAGATTTTGTACTTGTTCCCTCTAACTTGTTTGTGAAGTGATTTTTATTTATAAGTCATGTAACCATTTGGATGATCTTTACCTAATTTCTGCCAGATTGATTTTTAGTTTTCCTAACACTTTATGTCAAATAGTGAGTCCTTATCCCAGCAACTAAAACTTTTAAATATATATATATGTATGTATATATATATATATATATATATATATATACACACTTTATTCACCTTTATATATTATATACCTAATCTGTTACTGATTGAGTCTAATTTTTAGCCAGCACCAAATCATAATGATGATTATTATTGTAATATAGTTTAAGACCTGGTTTAGCTAGATTATTTTCCTTAAAATTCTTGACTTTTTGATCTTTGCATAATTTTCTTTTTAGTTTTCCTAGTTCTATAAAATAGTCCTTTCATAGTTCATTTGGTGTAAAAATGAATAAGCAAATTGATGTAGGTAACATTAACATGTTTATTATATTTTCTTGAGTGATTAACATTTTTCTAATTAGACATGTCCATGTTGATTTCTTTAAAAATAGTTTTATGCTTGTAGTCATATAGTTCCCATGTCTACTTACTAAGAAGACTCCCAAATATTTCATATGTATAGTTACTATATGGAATTTCCCTTGCTATTTTTTCTTATTTGGCTTTGTTGACAAATACATAAATAAGACTAATTTATGATTTATTTTATATCTTGAAACTTTGCTGAAATGAATATTTCAATTAATTTTAGTTAATCCTCCAGTGTTCTCTAAGTAAAACAGCCTATCATCTTTAGAAATGATGATTTTGTTTTCTTTTTAACTTATCCTTATTTACTTATTTTTTTGTCCTATTGTGATAACTAGGATTGTCTCACTATATCATAGAGTGATAATGGACATGATTTTGTCTTATTCCTGGAGAGATCTCTAGTTTATCCCTATTATGTATAAAGCTGGATAAATATTATTTACTACAATAAGTAAAGGCAAATTTATTCCTAAATTTACTGTGTTAACAATAATGAATATTGTATTTTGTCAAAAAACTTTTTTGTACCTATTTCTCCTTTATCTGTTCTCCAGGCCAGTTGTTTTTTAATATGAGATACATTATATTTTTTCTTTCTTTTCAGTCTTTTGATTTTGTTTTAATATTTATCACATTGGTATGGAACCATTAATTTCTATTTGGTCCATTCTAATTTGAAGAAGTCTGTTATTTGAAGATTTTGTACCTTTTATATTCAACTGTTATTTTCTTTCCAAGTTTTTTTCCCTAAAAAATCTTCATTCCCCCCCCCCCCCATTTTTTCCTCCAAAGTTCTCATTTCACTATCAAGGTCATTGTTAAAAATGCTTGCTTCATTTTTCTAGGAATTCTAGCTGACTTTTTGATTTTTTTCTTTAAGACTTTGTTTGTAAATGTTGTATCATTTTCTTCTTGTTTTGAATGTTAAGAGTTTGTGGTTCCAAAATAGCTATTTATCATCATTGTCTCCTTTTTGCTCACTCATTCCTCCACTTGTGTTTCATGAATTGGGACTTCGTGTTCAGCCCAGGATCTATACAACTCTTGTTTAGTATTGATTTTTCTTGGCATCTTTCCACTGTTTTATCCAGATATTGACTGCTTTTCCCCACCAAGGATCTCAGGGATCAGTCCCCGTAGCTACAAACTTTCAAGTATATCCTAAGAAAGACACATTGTGATTACAAAACAGCATTTTAATGTGAAATTTACCCAGCAGGAAAGTCAATTTGATGATAATTATAGTCCTTTGAATCACAAATAATGTCAGTCTGCTTTATACAGTTTCTGTGCTGTTGAAAGTTAAAACAAGAAGCTTGATTTCCATTCTCACACAAATTTGCAATGGATATGTTTGCCAAGTTCAAACTACAATTCCAGTAGCTTTTTTTGAACCTTGATGCAAGAGCAAAAGAAATTTCCACAATTCAAAATCCACTTAACTGTACAATTGAGACACTTCCAACTAATTTTCAAATGGAAGTGAATAATCTGCAATGGAATGACATTCAAAAGGGTAAATATCAAAAAAAATTCAATACAATTCTATAAATGTCTTTCATATGATAAATATGCTCAATAAAACCATATGTCCATATACTGATATAAGTATTTGGCAGTACCTATATGTGTGAAAAGTCATTTTCAAAGATGAAATATATATAAAACCTCGTTACAGATCAGCATTAACAGATGAACATTTACAATTGATTTTCATGATAGAAAATATTTGAACCCCAATTAAATAATTCAATTATTACTATCATTATATTTTGAATTTTAGCAATAAAACAACCGTGGAAACTTGCTTTTACTCTTATAAAGACTTTAGGTATACTACATAAGATCTTCTTTGGCTCTTGGTCCATAAAGCTGAAATATTGACTATCACTGACCCTTTACGAGGAAAAAAAAATACTGAACCTAAAACCTTAGAATTTCAAGTCATTGCTTTCAGTGGCTACTCATTACAGTCATGGGGAGATTTGGGTTAAACGTTCAATTTAAATATCTAGTTTCAGAAAAAAATGATTACTCTTGAAGGAAAATACTGCAGAAATTTATAAGGACAGCATACCAAAATTCTTAAGGTTTTAGGGGGGACTAGGGACAAACTGACAATTGCTTGGAAAAATAAGCAATGAGACATTACAGTTTTATTTTCTGCAGCTGACATCCCCACATTTAAGTTGTGTGATAGCATCCTGTGTGCTGTCTATGTAGGACATATGGATCTGTCTAAATATGACTCTCAGGGCAGCTCTCTCTAAAGCAGCATCCTCCTCCCACCTTTCTCCAAGGGAGAGTGATACCTGCCAGGAGAAAAGCAGGAGGGGGAGGCAAAATGCTAGCCAGAGAAAGGGATGTTAGGTTTGAATTGTATCTGTCTTCTCCCTTAAGTATTATTAATCTAGTGGAAATAATATTTAGATTCAAGCTGTGTTCCTGATCTCTATCTACATGGGGAAAAGTGTCCCAAGCTATATATCCACCAAACGCCAATTCCACAATGAACAAACACACATAACAAATAATGAAAAAGCCTATTTATCCAAGTCAATAATAAAACAGCTATAAAAGTAAGTACAAATAAAATACCAGGCAATACTAAGTGAATGAACTCTTGAGGTAACTCAAATCAATCAAGAGAAAGACAGATGACACCGAGAGGACTAGACAGATGCAGAGATGGCAGAGACAAAGAGACAGATGTTCAGAGCATCTCAGACCTTATCCCAGAGAAAATTTCTCCCAGTCTCTGGTTTGGTAAGCTGAGGACAGGTGTCAGTTCCTCCACATATGGGCTTCTTCCTCCATGCTTTCTCTCCCTTCCAGGATGTGAAAAGAATCTGAAACACGGCTTCTTTCTGGAAGTAGAAACCAGTAGATGACTTCTCTTCTCAGAGGCTTTCACCAGCTCCTTTCCTCATTCAGACATCATGGAGCGTAACATCATGGAGAGTAACACTCTAGGACCTTTGGTTTTTGTGAAAAGACATCAGAGACCATAAATAATATTTATTGATCCTTGCTTAAAGAGCTGTGTCTTTTGCTCACCTTCTCCCTTCCCCAGTCCCTGTCCTTTTCCCAGAGGGCTTCCATATTCTCATTAACACTACCTCTAATACATATAAAAAGGTTAATTCCTGCTCCTTAGCCTCCTTAACTTTCATGACCTAATCCTTCACTCTATTTCAGCTACACATAGGGATAGTCACACACTAGAATTCATACCCACAAATGTTCCACTTCTTCAGCTGAGAAGCCAACATTCTTCTGTCTGACTATGACCTACAGCATTCCATTTCCCTCATTGCCTTAACCCTCCTAGATCTATTTTTTGACTTTATCAAGACCTCCAATCCCTCCAACTCACAGTATGTTCTCAGGTCATAAGCCTTGCTCTCATTTTAATTTCCTCTCTTTCTAATCTCTACCCTATTGTTAGCCATTTCAATTCTACACTATTTCCCGTTCTCAAATCCTTTACCCTTTGTCTTATCTCCATTCATCTTTTGCCAAACCTCAGTCCTTAATTACTCCCTCCATCCTCCTCCTCCATTCACTCGAGGCAGATGGCTCAGCTGATAGAGGGTTATGCCTTGATGCAGCTAGCCCCAAGTTCAAATCCAACCTTAAATACTTATTTAGCTATGTGATTCTGGGCAAGTCACAAAAAATCTCTATTTGTCTCAATCTCTACAACAGAAAACTGAGAATAGTAATAGCATTTCCCTTGTAAAAATCCCATGAGATATTTGTTGTAAAAGGCTCTCCCATGTTCATCATGGTGAGTATTCAATAAAGGCTTATACCCTTCCCCTTCCACTCTTACTGGTGGACTGGTGGAGGAAGTCTCACAACTGTGCTCACTGTGCACATGATAGATTCACGTGATTCCTTTTCAGTCTGACCCTCATTACAGCAAGGCAGTCCCTTTATTTCTTCCTAATATGTTTCCTATTTCCACAGAAGCTATTCCCCATCTCCTTTCTCCTCAAGTTTTCCAAGTTGCCTCCTACCCCTCTCCTAGCTAAAACCTTACTTTACTGAAAAAAATCGATCCCTTCAGTATGAGCTCTCTCCCTTTCTCTTCATCACAAATCCTTTGCCATCATCACTCACTCTTCCTCTCCCCAATCTCTGACAAAAAAGTAACCCTTCTATTTGCCAGAGTCAACCTCTTTATAGAAAAGTTTAATCTCATCTCCCATCTTCTCTAGTAGACTCAATCTCACTCATCCCTAGTCTCTCTTAAATATTCTCTCTCCCCTACCAGATGGTTGGTTCCTTCCTACCTTCAAACATGACTGTCCCCTCCGGCCTTATATATAGAGTCCATATAAACTCTATACTCTCCAAACCCCACTTATAATAGCAGGACTAGTCCCCAGAGTTTGGCTACTTATCTCCGCAAAATCTAAGGGATAACCTAAGGAGTGAAGGGATGATAAAGTTTATAATCCCCCCACACACACACACATTTTGTGATTATCAGCTAATTGGGCAGATTTAATTAGCTTTCAGAAAGGAATATTTCCTAAAATGACATAGCAAGAACAGAGGATACTTAAACATTAAAGCATTGCTTTATCATTCTCCCACAGATACGTATATAGCTTATAGGGGCAAGTAGGCTCAAGCTTAAAGGGAATATGTAGCAAAAAAGTCATTCATAGCTTCTTGGAAGTCCTTTTGCTGGAATTCTTAAGATGTAACTTTGTGCTTTTTTTCTGGGATCTTTGTGAAGTCTTTGCTTTGTTTTCATCATCTCTTCCAGTATAACCCTGGATCCTGGTGTAGACTGCAGGGTTATTACTTGATCTGCTTTCAGTATTGTTGTGGAATATGGGAGGCCTGAGAAGGAGAGAGAAGAAAATGAACCTGTCAGGGAGCAGACCTAAGAGAACAATGTCCACATTAACAGCAACATTGTGAGAGGATCACCCTTGATGGAAGCAGCTGCTCTCAACAGTCCAGAGAGCTAGGGACAACAGAATTGGACCAGCTATGGACAATGTTATTTCAGAAGGAAAAAAACCAAACCAAACAAAACACAAACAAAAAAAAAAAACCAACCCTTCAGAATCTGATGATCACTTTATAAAAATTATCTCTTTCCCTTAATCCTAATTCCTCATACCAAAAATAACTAATCCATAAATATGATTATCAAAATGATGTACAATAATTATCAAAATGTATGTACAATGTTAATCTGACTGTCACTGAGGGGAGGGGTAAGGAGGGAGGGTGGAAGGAAATTTTGTAACTTAAAAATATGCATGAGCATATGGATGAAAATAGATAAATTTAAAAAAAAACCTGTCATTGGAGCAGTCAGAACATAATCGCTATTTATCTATTAGTTTTGCCATCTTATATGGGCAAAGTTTATGATGACTCAAAGTAATAGCAAAGATCACTGACCACATAATAGATTTAATAATAATGAGAAAGCTTGAAATATTGTGAGAATTACCTAAATATAACGAAAAAACATGATTTGAGCACATGCTATATATATTTAGATTTGCTCAGGGCAAGGTTGCCACAAACTTTTAATTTGTAAAATTTACAATATCTGCAAAATGCAATCAAGCACAATAAAATGAAACTAAACAAAGGGATAGTCACACATGAGAGTTCATACCCACAAGTGTTCTGCTGCCTCAGAGTTCAGAAGTGAATATGGGGCACAATTTTTTGTAAAAAAGTAAAATAATTTTTTTACTATTGTAAAGCTAGTGTCTTTAAGCTTTACAACTCTTTAAAGCACTTTTTCAGGATATAACTAGCAAATCTCTGAGTGGAACTAATCAACATATGTAATCTTTTGGAGATAAAGCCATTTGAGTTGGGTTGTTGTTGGTGGTGGTAGTTATCTGCTTTGGTAGCACTTGGCAAATAAATGCTTCATGGAAAAAAAAGTGAATTGTTGAAATGAAAAAGTTTCTAATAATTAGAAATATCCAAAATATTTAAGGTACTGAGTTATTTCTTGGAAGTCCTCCAGAAAG
Organism: Macrotis lagotis; assembly: GCF_037893015.1. Lineage (NCBI taxonomy): Eukaryota > Metazoa > Chordata > Mammalia > Peramelemorphia > Peramelidae > Macrotis > Macrotis lagotis. The sequence continues at coordinate 451,578,430 of NC_133658.1, forward strand.
ACTGGATAACCAATTATTGAATGTATTATGAGGCAAGTCTTTTTTTTTTTCCTCTCAGTTATATACTGCAGTGGAAGGCCATTGAGTTCCCTTCCAGTGCTTCAGTTTCTTGATTTTTCATTCTGCTCTGGACCCCAGACTTGGACCTCTCTCTCCACTCCACACATGCCATTTCCCATCCTGGAAACTACTCCTCAGTCCCCCTCCAAGGACCCCTTCTTGTGTTTGGCCATTTTATCTCAGGACCTTGTCAACCATGCTGCATTTCTTCCCAGACCTCATCTTGACTCTCCATACTTTCCCCTCTGCCATAGAGGTCTTCTCTGGTTCACTCTGTCCCCTGGCCCCTTCCTCTCATTTCCTGGCTCCTCCAATCTATCTTCAACTATGAGAAGAATTAGCACCTAAACCATGGATTTTGCTTGGCCCCAAAGGTCAAAGCATTTTTTACAAAACACAGTAGGGTAGATTCAACAAAGTGGAAAATTTGGACTTAAGATGGAAATAAAACAAAACCAAACCCAAAACTGCCTTAAGGATTCAAGCCAAGCAAGATGGCTTCCTAGGTCCTTCTAGCTGCAGAAGGCATTGATTTAGTTGACTCTTCGAGAGAGGGAACCATTTGCTGTTCAGAGAGCATCTGGTGATCTGAGGAGGGTGAGTGGGAGAAGGGGGACTGGGGCACACCTCTCCATGTTTTTGGTGCTTTGGGGGGGTCAACGTCATGGATGGTGGTTGAGTCTGCCTTGCACCCCCTTTGCATCTGGATATGTGCTATTAGGATGAGCATGTGATGATGAAGCTGTGAGTTTGGCCAGTCTAGCGATGGTGGTCCTCATGCTACCAACAGCTAAACTAGATCCTAGCTCCCAATCTTCCACTTTGACAGTAGAATTTGGCTTACAGGATAACATGCAAGTAACCTTCTCTCTTTCCTTACAGTTTTCATTAAAAGGGTTTTTAGACTCTTCTTGAGGCTCTGAAGGGGACAAAGGTCTCAGGCAGGAAAAGGCCTGGCAGAGAAGGGATGGGATTGGAGCTGTGACTCCTGCCCTTCCCCCAACCTCCTATATTTAGCAGGGCATCTGTGCCAACAGTCAGCCACTCATCCAGCCCCTCCGAAATGCTTCTTGGCTGGAAGCAACTTATTACAAATATTTTAGGATTTCCAGTCTCTCCTCTTCTCCCCACCCCCACCCCCAATACCCATATAACCCTGATACTTATCAATTATTTCCAGTGCTTTGCTTCCATTCTAAGACTGCTGGCTTCTGGTTCACTTGGTACTAGGATATCAGTATGACCCACAGGGACAGGAGCTATTAGGCAACCCCCCAGCCTCCTGGCCTGGAACCCAAAAGTGTAAAGTTTGAGCCTTTGTGAAATAACTAGGCCTTTGGCCAAGCCAGCCCATCCCCAACCCTACAGTGTGCAAAGGAACTGTTCAAGTGGAATTTACCTTTGTTCCTCTCCCCACCCCCAAATCATACCAATCCTACAAGGTCCAAATCCAAGCTTATTTCTTCCAAAGAATAGAGCAGCAAAACATGAATGAATAAAAGGAAAAACCCTTTCTTCTAGGAAGTTTGGGAGTCAGGAGAGTTTCCACTCTTTCAGAGTTTGCTGCGTGACTTCTTCCCCACCATGAGCTTGAGTTTCCTCTTTAGTCACCTGAAGTGGCAGGGAAGACCATCTCAGGATAGATTATATTACTGGCCAGCAATTCAACCCCTGATAGGTTGAGCAGACCCTGGCCTGATCAGGATACTGAGTCATAGCACTAAACAAGTCAGGGAGCAGAATCATTCCTGGAAGAAGCAAAGGGATGCTATGGGTGGGGAGGACACACACATACACATACACACACACACACACACACACACACACACACACATACACAAGGCAGCCTTTTCCCCACTACTGTTTGCACATCCCTCACCTAAGGCTGTCTGACTCTCACCTAGGCCCTAGGCCCCAATACTAGAGGTTCTTAAGGCCTCAGTTCTAAACCAGAGTTCCACATCAGGGCCATCTCTGTCTTCCAGTGACCACAGGCCTTTAGGAGTTCAAGTCCCAAAAGGCTCTGCCTGCCCCCCCATCTCTTTTCCTCTTACTAGTCAATGACAGCAGCCTCTGCTCCCTGAAGCTGGTTTGGATGCAACCTCTCTGCTATTGCAATGCCCTTTATGCAGGGCTCTTCCCTGGACCACCACCCTGGACTAGGCAGGACAAGAATCATCTTCACCACTGTGTTGTTGAGTTCAGAGAAGGGAAGCATGGTTGCTCAGTGAGGGTCAGAACCAGGACTCAAAAGCAAGATGATTCTCCCTCAAAATCAAGTCCTCTTTCTAATGGACCGCTATCTTTGGTGACTGTGACCTACTCAGGGTCCTCCACCCTCAAAACCACCTTCCTGGCTCTCGAATAACCAGAGTACAGGGACTGGTTCCAGAGGACAGCCTGGGCCTGGAAGTCAAGAAAGAGTCTGCTTTGCAGTCTGCGGTTCCCCCACCACAGGACTGGCTCATCCATTGGGCGGGTGAGAACAAATGATAATGAAATGCTGATGAGTGTGCCCAGACCAAATAGGGTACTGCAGATAAGTTCAGTGAAAACCAAGTCCTTTCATTCAACAAACATTGATCAAGCCCCTCTGTTTGTGAAACAAAGTGCTAGGTGTGAAGAGAGACACAAAATTTATCTAAAACACTCATAAAATTCATTCTGATAGAATGACAAAATTTAAATACAAACAATTGTAATGCATTATGATAGTCATGTTAGAGCTCCAAATAAAATGTCATGAGAAAAATAGTGACTTCCTGGGCAGGGAACCGAGCTTTCTGGCCTGGGAAGGAACCTGGAATCAGTTCCCAGGAGGAGCGAGGTGAGCTCAAGGAGGGAAGGGACTAGGAGATGCACCCATGGGGCTGGGAATTGATGTAACTTTGAGTCCCTTTCCCTTGTGGTACCTCTTTTCCTCTCATTCATAATAGGAAGGTACTGGACAGGATGGCCCTTTCAATTAAGGCAGTTTAGTTCGAATGACCAGGAATGGTGAAGAGCAGGCACCTCATCCTAGAGAGGGAACAGCCAGAAGGGACAGGTAGCCTCCCCCCCCTTGCTAGGCTTCACACAATGATGCGGCACTTAACTATTTTATGCATTTATTGGGGGTTGGAGTAGAGACACACATTTTAATTAGCTTTGAAAACCTGAAGATGCTCTCTGCACATTCATGCCTTTGGTATGCTCTTGGCTGGATGACAGACTCTCTGTTTTCCCTCTGGCCTCAGGCAGCAGGGTTAGTGGGGAGGGAGAGGCAAGGAGGAGTGGAGCCAGAGTCGGCCCTTCTGGACCTGTGGCATGCCCTTTGCCAGGGTCTTCACCCGCCTTCACCCCCAAGACCAACTCCCAGGTCCTGCGGCAGGGGGCAGGTAACCCACCCCCACATTGGCATCACCCCTGCCCTCTCCTCCAGGAAGCTGGGCCAGTGAGCCACTGGTTTCCTCAAGTAGGCCAGGCTGGAATGTGGAAGGAGGTGGAGGGGGTGGAAGGTAGGAGACTGGAATGTGCTACAAGTTGAGTCTTTTCCTGGCAAAAGCCTTGAGCCCGAAAAGGAAACCCTGGCCTAGAGCTCAGGGCCCCCTGGTGGCTGCTTCCCTCCCACTAGTCTCTTGTCCCCTTCCAGCTCTAGATGGTGACAGAAGGAGGTAATGAGTGGAGCACCCCCACCCAGGTGGACCAGATGCCATGACTGGACAAGGTCTGGAGAGGTGACCTGACAGCTGGCAGGAGGCAGCCTCCAGGTCTCCTCCAGGAGGTTTCTTCTTCACAGGCCCCACCTCCAGGCTTCAGCTCTCCAGACACAATTTGTTCTCCTTTAGCCTGTACTTAATTCCTTTTCTCCTGCTTTGTCTCCTCTTCCAGGAGGGAGGAAATCTGTTCTCTTCTATTTCTATTCAATGAAGTTCAATCAAATTCAACAAAATATATGCAGTTTCTATATATTGGGGTAACATTCAATATTTTCTTACTGTTTCATATTCAAGGTAATCTATATTTCTAGCATTAGTTTTATTTGGAATAAAGCCTTTTCATGAATTTTTCAGCAAAATTGTCCTGCCTTCATTGCCCTAAAAAAAGTTTGTGTGTTTCAGCCTCTGTTGTTCATTTGAAAAACCATGTCTTCCTGAAAGCCTTCCCCTTAAACCTCACAGAATTGTCAACAACTCTCTTTTGGTTTTTATTTATTAAATAAAACCCTGACTTCCATCTCCACTAGACTTCAAGCTCTCTGGAGAGCAGGGTTATATCTTTTTGAAGTCTTGTAGCTTATTCAGAAATCAAGTATTGCCCACAATAGGTGCTTAATTAAATTAAAGATCTATTAAATGTTGACCATATTACTTTTGTTTAAGTTGATTTTTCTTTTCATCTGCATTTTCTTATCATCTCTAGGAACCAGAGAAAAGAAAAAGAAGGAAAAAATTAAATTGCTAGGGAAAGTTAAGGTAAAATAGGGTGGGGTGGCATGGGAAGTTTTTCTAGATCATTTTTTTTTCCTTCTAGATCTTTTCATCCTTCTTCAAACTCCTCATGGCTTCCACTCTTTCAGCTGAGAACTTTGTTTCATATTTTACAGAAAAAAAATTAAGACCATTTACCATGATCTGCCTCTTCTCTTCCTTGTCTCCTATCACTCAGATGCCTTCTTGCCACTTTCTCCTCCTTCACCTTTCTCACATGATGAAGTGACCTCACTCCTTCCCAATGCTAACCCTTGGATTCAAGTCATCCCCATACCATCCTGTCTCCTCCAACAGATTGCCCCCTCCACTGTCCCCACTATATTATTTCTTTTAAATCTCTTCCTGTCTATTGGCTCACTTCCACTGCTCATTTCCTACTGCCTCATTTCCTACACATATGTCCATGATTTCCCTATCCTGAATAAAAACCTCACTTGATTCTTCTGCCCTCATATTTGCCTCCTTGATAAAGGCTATCTCTAAATAGGTACCTCTACTCTCTTTCCTCTCATTCTCTCTCCCAAGTTACTGATGATCTTAGCTGCCAAATCCAATGACCTTTTCTCAATCCTCTTTCTCCTTGACCTCTTTGCAGTCTTTGCCACTGTTGATCACTCTCTCCTCCTTGATACTCTTCTCTCTAGGTTTTTCTTTCTCCCAGTTTTCCTCCTACCTGACACTAATTGTCAGTCTCTTTTGTAGGATTCTCATCCAGATTTCTCCTTCTAACCACACAGTCCTTCACAGTTCTATCCTCTTTTCTTCTCCCTTTACACTACTTTACTTGGTGATCTTATCAGTTTTTGTTTTATTTTTTTTTAAGTTTTTGTAAGGCAATGGGGTTAAGTGGCTTGCCCAAGGCCACACAGCTAGGTAATTAAGTGTCTGAGGCCGGATTTGAACTCAGGTACTCCTGACTCCAGGGCCAGTGCTCTATCCACTGCGCCACCTAGCTACCCCTGATCTTATCAGTTTTTATAATTTTAATTATATCTCTGTGCTATTCTGCCCTAACCTCTCTGCTGATTTTCATTATCTCATCTCCTGTCTCCTTTCATAAATATCAAAATTGGACATCCATCTAGTAGACAACTTAAACTGGATATGACCAAAACTGAACTCATTATCCTACTCCTCTCTTACCTTTCCAGTCCCTCAATCTAAATGTCAACCTCAACTCCCAAATATCTCTCAGAGCTCTGCCCAACCCCAGTCTCTTTCCAAGTTCTGTCAATTTTACCTTTGCAACATTTCTCCTTTGACACCATTTCATGAGAGAGATCGCCTGCTATTGGGTCTCTCTGCTCCAGTCCATCCTCCCACTCAGGTATCTAAGTGATATTCGTAAAGTGAAGGTCTGACCGCTTCACTCCCTTACTCTGATTTGCCAGATCCAGTAGCCACTGTAGTGGTTACCTATCACCTCCAGGAACAAATTAAAAAATCTCCTGATTTTCAAAGTCCTTGACAACCCCACCTCCTCCTACCTTAACCATCTTCTATCTTACTCCTCTTGGTTCCAATCCAATGATGCCATGCTCCTGAATATTCCAAAAACAAGATACTCCATTTCTCACCATCTGGCGTTTTCTCTGACTGTTCCTCCATGCCTATAATTCTCTCTCCTCATCTCCATTTACTGATTTCTCTGGCTTCCTTTAAAGTCCTAACTAAAATCCCATCTTCTACAAAAAGGCTTTCCCATTTCCTCTTAACTCTAATGCCTTCCCTCTCTTAATCCTGTTCTTAGCATTTTTTTGTACACAGTTTTTTTTTTTCATATTGACTCCCCCATTAGATTGTGAACTCCTTGAAGGAAGGGGCTCCCTTTGCTTCTTTTTGTATTCCTAGGGTTTAGCAGGTGTCTAGTTCACAGGAAGCCATGACTGCTCAGCCTCTCTTATTTGTTCTGCTTCATTCTACAACTTTCTTAGTAAATCCACAGGTTTCCTGGTATAAATACTCCCCCTCAGCTGTCTCAATCAGAAACAGTACTCTGGAAAAACTTCAAGGTTAGATCTCTCTTTCACTTCAGTGAATATACTCCTTCTTCCCTTCCTTCTCAGGTGCATCCTCTCAACCACATTTCCAATAAGTCCAAACTAAAAGCAAAGACCCATAGTTAATGCTGTTTATAAAGACAAAGTAAGTGCCTAAAACAGAGAAAGATAAACAAACAGCACATAACTTTACTTATTATCAAACTCTCATAAATATACATTACTACTGGACCATTATCAGCAAGGTGAGGGCTGTGCTTTTTGGTATTCTGTCCAGATTTGCCATAGCTTTCCTTCCAGTGGTCTTTGAGAACAAGAATATAAAGTCTGACACCACTTCCATTTCTTCTCTATTCACCAGGAATTGAGACCAGTTGCCAAGATCTTAATTTTTTTTTTATGCTAAGCTTCAAGTCAGCTTTTATACTTTCCTCTTTCACTCTCATTATCTTAATTCTTCTATACTTTCTGCCACCAGGGGAATCATCTGCATATCTGAGATTATATTCCAGATTTTGTTACATTCAGTCCATCTGACATTTCACATCATATATTCTGTATATAAATTAAATAAATGAAGTGATGATATACAGTCTTGTCATTCTCCATTTCCAATCTTAAATCGTGTTCTGTTCTAATTATTGCTTCTTGGCTCACATACAAGTTGCTCAGGAGACAAGTAAGATGATCTGGTATTCCTGTCTCTTTGAGGACTTGCCAATTTTTTTTTTGTGATGCATATAGGCAAAGACTCTATTGTAAGCAATGAAGCAGAAGTAAGATACTTTTTCTGCAACTCTCTTGTTTTCTTCATAATCCAGAAAATGTTAGCAATTTGGTCACAAATTCCTCTGCCTCTTTGAAAATAGGTCTGCTCTTCTGGTATTTCTCAGTTCACATAATGCTGAAATCTAGTATGTTAAGGAGAGAACCTCTTCCAGGTATTTGTTAAACTAGGTGTGGTATATGCTCCCTTTCAGTTCTGAAGTTCTTTGATTCTGTGATTCCTCTTTTTTGGTCAGAATCAGCACTCCTTTATTGCTTCATCTGTTTTTTAAAGAATGATTATCTTTAAGTTACATTTTAAAACATGTCAGCTGTTCTGGTATTAACAAAGAAGTCTTAGTACCACTTCTGTAGACTGGTACCAAAACTTTCCATCAGTTTACTCCAGTTAATTGGAGTTCACTCCCACAAAACAATCACTTCTAATTCTTCCTCCTTTGAAACTCACCAAAACCTTTGCATGATACTTCTCTGCAGTTCCTGAACTCCCATACCTGAGTGTTTTAAAAATATAATACCACTTTCTCCTTTCAACTATTCTATAATTTTTAAAAACATATACCAAACCACAGCCATTAATCTCACCCTAATCAAATCTCAGCAGTACCCAAAGAATTTCAGAACTGAAAGGAAATTACCAACAAATTAATTCAAATTGCTCCTTTTATAAATGAATTCACTGAGGTATAAAGAAATAAATGACTAGCTCAAGGTCCTACAGGCGAACTAAGAGAGAGATAAGATTTAAACTCAGTTCCTCTGACTACCAGTTCTTTTGTTGTCCAACTAAGTTCTCTATTAGCTCTAGAAGCAAAATAAAATATTCCCTATGATATTTAGTCCTTCACAACCTAACCCCAATCTACCTTTCCATAGATCACATACTATTCCTCATATCTTTTGGTCCAGTTAAGCTGTCAAGTTTACTTCTTCCTTGTATATGGCACTTCATTTCTAGTCACTGTGTTTTTGCACATGGTTATTTCCCTTGCCTCAAATGTTCTACTCACCTCCACCTGAATTTTATTACTACCTTCTTTGGGATATTGTCTACTGTGAATTAGTAACCCCTTCACTTCTAATCTTATAGTATTGTACTTATGACTGTGGGAAATAACTTAAAAGATATGTTGAGGGGCAGCTAGGTGGCACAGTGGATAGAGCACCGGCCCTGGAGTCAGGAGTACCTGAATTCAAATGTGGCCTCAGACACTTATTATTATTTAGCTGTGTGGCCTTGGGCAAGCCACTTAACCCCATTGCCTTGCAAAAACTAAAAAAAAAAAAGTTGACTTTTCCCTCCCATTTTCATTTCATTTCCTTCTCGATTTTCCATTTCCCTTTTCATTTTTAAAACAGAAAAAATATATAAATAAATAATATGATACCAGACTTTTTTTTAATCAGATTTCACTAGGTATGCTCCATCTCAGACCAAGAAATCAGTTCCCATATTTTAAGTTATTATGAGTCAGAAATGTAAATCATTCTCTGTCTTCTTAATTAACCTTTTATTTCCTAAATCTTTTTCTTCTAAAGCCTTTGTCTTCAGGAATGAAAGAAATGTTTCTGCCCTCATGTTTTCAGATATTCTGACTAGGTCTTCATGATTTCTAGCAATAAATTCTAGATTATTTCTGGGAGTATAATTGGTCCTCACTAACATGATTAGGAACCATAAATAGCTAACATATTTATCAAGTTGCAGAAGGCTCATATCAGATACATGCCCCCCAGAAAATAACAGATATATATATATATATATATATATATATATATATATATATATATGTATATATACACACACACATGAAACCTCAGGGGTCTTCTGGCTCAATGGATTCCTAAAACAATTATCACCTTTACCCCATACTGAGTGGTTGACTGATAGTGGTCTTGGTACACTTTAGTGGAAAGTCAATGACCAACACTACTCATTTCTTCCTCTGACCATTATCTTACCTTAATATGTTTTATTAAGCTTCTCTTATCTTATATTCTGTTCCTTCTTATCTTTAATACTCATTTAACATTCCTAATGTTACAATTCTTACAAGATCAAACCATATTTTTGTAGTCATCCTGTTGTATGACCTTGCTTCCATCTTTCACATACAATTTTTTTAAAGTTTAAATTGGGATACCTAGTTAATACAGTGATAGATCACCAACCTTGGAATCAGGACCTCAGTTCAAATCTGACCTCAGATACTTGACACTTAGTAGCTGTGTGACCCTGGGCAAGTCATTTCACTCCAATTGCCTCAAACATACACAAAAGTCTAAACTAGTTGGTAAAGTTCCCTATGCATCAACATTAAACAATCTTTTTTCTTTTTCATTAGAAGTATTTCTTTTTGAACCTTCAGAAACTTATTCTTGAAAGCATCACTTATATCCTTGACTGACTTCTTTTCTTTTATTAAAGATTTTATTTGAGTTTTACAATTTTTTCCCCAAATCTTACTTCCCTCCCACCCCCACCCCCCATGGAAAGCAATTTGTCAGTCTTTGTTTCCATGCTGTACATTGATCCAAGTTGAGTGTGATGAGAGAGAAATCATATCCTTAAGGAAGAAAAAAAAAGTATAAGAGATAACAAGATCAGACAATAAAATATCTTTTTTTTTCTAAATTAAAGGGAATAGTCCTTGAATTTTGTTCAAACTCCACAGTTCTTTATCTGGATATAGATGGTATTCTCCATTGCAGACAGCCCAAAATGGAATGAGCAAGTCCATCAAGGTTGATCACCTCCCCATCTTGCTGTTAGGGTATACAGTGTTTTTCTGTTTCTTCTCATCTCACTCAGCATCAGTTCATGCAAATCCCTCCAGGCTTCCCTGACTTCCCATCCCTCCTGGTTTCTAATAGAACAATAGTGTTCCATGACATACATATACCACAGTTTGTTAAGCCATTCCTCAATTGAAGGACATTTACTTGATTTCCAATTCTTTGCCGCACAAACAGGGCTGCTATGAATATTTGTGTACAAGTGATGCTTTTACCCTTTTTCATCATCTCCTCAGGGTATAGACCCAGTAGTTATTGCTGGATCAAAGGGTATGCACATTTTTGTTGCCCTTTGGGCACAGTTCCAAATTTCTCTCCAGAAAGGTTGGATGAGCCCACAGCTCCACCAACAGTTTAATAGTGTCCCAGATTTCCCACAACCCTTCCAACAACTATCATTATCCTTCCTATATGACAATATTGGCCAGTCTGAGAGGTGTGAGGTGGTATCTCAGAGAAACTTTAATTTGCATTTCCCTAATAATTAATGATTTAGAGCAATTTTTCATATGCCTATGGATTGCTTTGCCTTTGCATATCCTTTGACCACTTGTCCTTGACTGACTTCTTTGAAAACTTAATTCTTGGTATCCTATCTATCTTACCCTGAGTCCTTCAAAATCAATTCTCCCAAAATATAATGTGCTTGGGTATCCATGTCTGGAATCATCACTTCTTTCCAAAGGTTCCATCACTTGCACCCAAGCAACCAGTCCTTTATTGTTGGTTAGAATAAGATCCAAAATAAAATTTTCCTTGATTGGTTCCTCTGACTTTTGAAAGATAAAATTTTCATCAGAGTTAAATAATAAATTGTTACCTTCTCCTTTTGGGGCAGAAAGAAAACTCCAGAAAATATCTGGATAATCAATATCCATGAAACTGAAAAAAAAATAAGATTTAAAAAAAAATCAGTCCTCCATTATTGCCACATAACATGCCTCTGTAATAGATTTGTAATCTGTTTTCTAGCCCCCACATTTCTCTTCTATACATGTAATCAATTCTATTTTATTTATAACAGTTCTGTTTTTGCCTATGTTCCCTTCAGTTTTCTGAATTTCCTCATGAGTGAAGATCAAAATTACTTCATCTTTACTTATCTTATTTGATTTCAATTAAGATGCTCTTCCAGAGTCCCATTATAATAATAATTACAGCACATTATTATAACAATTAGCTTATTATAAGCCTAAGGACAATATAATGGTCCCTGTGGTCCATGTGGCAATCTCCAATTTTGCTTTAGGAAGTTTATTTTATTTTTTACCTTATTTCTTTATTTGTTTGTTAGTTTATGAATGTTATTTTATTTGTTAAATTAAATGAAAAGTTAGTTTTCAACATTCATCTTTTTGCATTTATTTATTTATTAAGGGTCTAGATTTATTTTGTATTATTATAATAATTTTGTTATAAGAGTAAACAAAACCCCCCTCCCCCCAAGAAGATGAGAAACCTCAAGGATAGTGAGAGAGAGAGAAAAAATGCACTTCATCTGTGTTCAGATTTCAGTAGCTCTGTCTCTGGGGTGAATTGGTTTCTTTATCAAAAGTCCACCAGGGAAGTTGCTTCAATATTTTTCCCACAGTTGCTATTACTAGCTGTATTTCCCTTCACTTTGTTCCTCCCCACTCTCATTTATTCTATGCTCTCTTTCCTTTCATCCTGGCCCTCTCCAAAAGTGTGTTGTATCTGATTACCTTCTCCCTCAGTATTCCTTCTCTTCCATCACCTATTCCCCCCCTTCCCTCCCCCTCATTCCCCCTTATCCCATATCTTTCTTCTCATTTTTCTCTAGGGCAAGATAGATTTCTATACCCTATTAAGTGTGTATGTTATTTCCTCTCTGAGCCATTTCTGATGAGAATGAAGGCTCACTCATTCCCCCTTGCCTTCCCTCATTCCACTCCATTGAAAAAGCTTTTTCTTGATTCTCATGTGAAATTTCTTAGCTTCTTCTTTATCTTCTACTTCATGGGGAGTATTTTCCCCCATCACCCTTTGACTCTCTATTTTTACTATATTATACCATTATATTCCACTCCTTCCTGTTTCCCTGTCTATATATGCTCCTTTTAACAGCTCTTATAAATGAGAAAGTTCATATGATTTATCAATATCTTCTTCCCATGCAGGAATACAACAAACAGTTCAATATCATTAAGTTCCTCATAGTTAGTCCTTCTCTTCTACCCCCCTCCCCCCATGGCTCACCAGAATCACATACTTGGAGATCAAACTTTCTGTTCAGCTCTGGTCATCTTGTTAGGAAAGTTTGAAAGTCCCCTGTTTCATTGAAAGTCCATCTTTTCCACTGAAAGAGGATGTTCAGTTTTGCTAGATAGTTGATTCTCGGTTGTAAACCAAGATCTTTTGCCTTCCGGAATATCATATTTCAATACCTATGAGCCCGTAATGTAGATGCTGCCAGATTCTGTATAATACTGACTATGGAGCCACGGTAGTTGAATTGTTTGTTTCTGGCAGCTTTAGAATTTTCTCTTTGATTTGGGAGTTTGTGAATTTGTCTATAATATTCCTGGAAGTTTTTCTTTTGGGATCTCTAGCAGGAAGTGACTGATGAATTCCCTCAATTTCTATTTTATCCTTTGCTTCTAGGATCTGAGGGAAATTTTGCTGTATTATTTCTTGAAAAATGAAGTCTAGGCCCTTTTCCTGGTCATGACTTTCAGGGAGCCCAATAATTTTTAAATTATTTCTTCTGGATCTGTTTTCAAGGTCATTTGTTTTTCCAATGAGATATTTTACATTTTCTTCTAACTTTTTGGATTTTTGGAAGAGTTTTATTTCTTCCTGATTTCTTGCAAAGTCATCAGTTTCCTTTAGTTCCATTCTGCATTTGAAGGAGTTATTTTCTTCAGAGAGCTTTTTTATCTCCTTTTCCAACTGGCCAATTCTGCTTTTTAAGGCATTCTTCTCCTCATTTGCCTTTTTGTTTTGCTTTTTTTTTTCCATTAGGCCTAAACTGGTTTTTAACATATTGTTTTCTTCAGTGTTTTTTGTATTTCTTTCACTAAGCTGTTGATTTGGTTTTCATGATTTTTCTGCATCACTCTCATTTCCCCTCCTAATTTTTCCTCCACCCCTCTTAATTGCTTTTCAAAGTCTCTTTTAAGCTCATCCATAGTCTGATCCTATTTTCTATTTCTCTTGGAGGTTTTGAATACAGAAGCTTCGATTTTGTCATCATATGAGTATGTGTTTTGATCTTCCATGGGACTAAAGTAATTCTCTATGGTCAGATTCTTCTTTTGCTGTTGTTTACTCATTTCCTCAGCCCAAGACTAATTTAAAGCACTTCCAAGGCTTTGGGGCTTTTTTGGGGGGGACACCCCACTGGGACCTTTATTCCTCCAAGGTCTTATGCTCTTTTGCCTGTGCTTCGATATGTAGATGACCACAGTACTTCCCTCTGCCCTGGAGCTGTAAGGAAGAGCCCTGCTGGGCTAGCTTAATATGGAAGGCCAAACTGCAACCTGGATCTGAGTGTAGGCAAACAGAAGAGTCCTGCCCCCCAGGGAGAGCAGAGAAATTTTTGCAGTCTCCCCTGACCCCCTTACCATCTTTGACCTGTGCTCTGGAGGTGCAGTCTCATTTCCCTGATTCCCCCTGAAGGCTCTGCAGCCGGTGCTCCCTCACTCACACTCACTCTGGTGTAGCAAAATTCTCTCCCGGCCCCTTCAAGCTGTTCCTGTACTGTGCTGTGACTGGGGCTTTTTCCAACTCCCCATCCTGGTGAGACACACCTTTCCTGTGGAACTTGGGACCAAGTTATCTTGGACTGGGAAAATGTATCACTCAGTCTTTCTGCCCCTCTAAATTTTGGCATAATTTGACAGCTTTTGGAGTTGGGGGGAAGGAGTTCCCAGGAAATGCTGCCTTCATGCTGTCATCTTGGCTCTGTCCCCCAGAAGTTTATTTTAGAAAAAAAAAATTAGGAGTATAATCACAATCACTCTGAACCTTCAATCAGGAAAATTCCTAACATTTAGGAAGAAATGCCCTCTACCTTAATTTAAATTTATATGTACTGGGGCGGCTAGGTGGTGTAGTGGATAAAGCACCAGCCCTGGAGTCAGGAGTACCTGGGTTCAAATCCAGTCTCAGACACTTAATAATTACCTAGCTGTGTGGCCTTGGGCAAGCCATTTAACCCTGTTTGCCTTGCAAAAACCTAAAAAAAAAAAAACCCAAAACAACAACAAAAAAAAAAACCTAGAGAAAAGAAATAAATTTATATGTACCAGGGGCAACTGGGTGGCACAGTGGATGAAGCATCAACCCTGGAGTCAGGAGGACCTGAGTTCAAATCCATACTCAGATACCTAATAAAAAAAAATCAAATCATATGTATTTCTAGTTAACTCATGGTCTCAATCCCTGTTGTTGTGGTAAAATTCAGGTTGCTTCTGGTCATGCCCCATTCTAACAAAGAATTGTTGCATTCCCTGTGTCATAGGTGGGACATCTTTGACTGACTGCCAGCATCTTTAAAACTGACCAGACAGCTTGTTACTCTTTTCCTCTATCTTTTTGGGGAGCCTCTTTTTGATGACTTCTTCCTGCTGTGCCCAGTTATGGATGACACTTTGTCTCTTTTACCCTAGTTCTTAGAAAAAGAGCTTGGGGGTATTTATTTCTCTCCATATCCTCAGCTTCAGGGACTAGAGGTGATCTCAATGAGACTCACAAGTTTGAACCATGCTGATTCTAGGTAGAATAGGGAGACAAGAGAAGCCACAGTGCCTGGAGCTGAAGGAGGGTTTTGGACTTGGAACTGGGACTGTCCTCCATGGGACCCAAGCTAAGGAAACCTAAGTCTTTTCTCTTCCCTAGACACCGAGGTAGTATAGCAAGTGAGGGAGATTATACCTCTCATATGTTGGGCAAGTATGTTTGTATATTTGTGATTATACTTTTGAAATAAATAATTATTTATATTTTTATTTTATTTAAGGCAATGGTTTAAGTGACTTGCCCAAGGTCACACAGCTAGACAATTATTAAATATCTGAGGATGGATTTGAACTCAGGTCCTCCTGACTCCAGGGCCTTTGCTTTATCCACTGTGCCACCTAGCTGCCCTGAAATAAGTATTTCTTTGTAAAAGTTCCACTGTGCTACATATCATAGTGTCTATAACACAGGCATTAGGAGAAGATGTTGGAAAAAGAACAAAAAATTTTTCTTAGAATTTCCATCAAAACTTAAGTAGAAGGGATTTAGATATTGCATCTCTGCCATACTTAAGTCCAACTTTCTCTTTCTCCATTTGTTCATAGCCCTGTTCATTTAAGTTTTTCCCCCCCAACTCAGTTTAGTTCTATATGACCCTACTAATTCTTTGCTTCCAGATCCTTAGACTCTCTATCTGATTGGGAGATAGCTTCTCTTCCTTTTTTTTTTTTAAATTAATTCAAGGTATGGTCAAATTTCTCACCAGTGATTTGAATTGATTCAAGGATCTTTGCATGACTTCTATACCAAAACTCTCTTATGACAGATTCAACCAGGAAGTGTTCTTAACTAATAAAGGCAATGACTTCTAAATGATATGAAATGATTAGTGGAGTCCTACTCTAACACATATCCCCAGACATGGGACTAAGTCTCCGGGATACCTAGGAAGTCAAGTTTACCTCTGTTTTAAGACAGCCTGTCTCATCTTGCTTGCTAGCTTGCTTAAATCTAGTCTATGGAATATGACATATGGAAAGACTACTGTGGGGTGACTAGGTGGTGCAGTGGATAGAGCACCAGCCCTGGAGTCAGGAGAACCTGAGTTCAAATCTGACCTCAGATGCTTAATAATAACCTAGCTGTGTGACCTTGGGCAAGTCACTTGTCCCACTACCTTTCAAAAACCAAAAAACTTGCCCCATAACCCCACTGCCTTGCAAAAACAAAAACAAAAAAGACTACTAGACTTACAGTCAGAAAAAGCAGTGACTCAAGCAGAATTAAGAATGCTCTGCACTTGGAAGATGGGAAGACATGAGTTCAAATCCTGACTCAGACATTTACTAGATGTGTAACCCCATTTGCCTCAATTTTCCCATCTATAAAATGAGAATAATAATAATAGCACCAACCTCCCAGAGTTGTTTTGAGGTCAAATGAGATAATAGAAATGCTAGCTGTTAGTATCACTATACAATCCTTCCTCTTACCTTACTACTCTTGTGACCTTGAACAAGTTATTTCACCCTTTTGTGTCTCACATTTGTCTTTTAGTTATTTTGTTGTTGTTGTTTTAATATTAAAATAGAATACTTGCACTTCTTGGCTATTTCTTTATATGAGTATTATAAAAAAAAAAAGCAAATTTTAAAATACTATGGCAATGGGAGTTACTCTTCAGTCCTAAGTGAGAAGAGTTCTTTGGCTGGAAGTAGGTTCCTGTCCTTGTTCAGGAAATTCAGTTTATGGAGAAATAAAAGATTCACACATCTGAAGTAAAGAAAATAGAAGTGGAGCAGAGCCTGCAAGAAATGAGATTTTTTGGGTGATCCTTAGAAAGGAATTTGGTGCTGTTTTTTGTTTGGAATATCCTGATGGGCAATGTTAGCCACTAGAGCAGAGTAGATCTGAGTCACCCCATTTTAAAACCTTGTTTATACTTTGGGTATATGTGCAAGCCAGACTGCAGGAGATGGGCATCCTGCTTGTGCACACATCCCACCTTGCTATGAGACCGGTGGAGGGAGCAGCACCAATCCCAGCTCCTCATGATTACATGCAATAATCAACATATTTTTTTCCCTCATATAAAAGTTGTTTACTTCTCTCTTTGAAAAGTAACACAATAGCTGATGCTTGCTGCCTTAGTGTGCCAATGAAATCCTTTTGCCTTTCTTTTCCTGAGTTTTCCTCATTGATCAGGCTGAGGTCCAAAGCAGGATTTCTTTTAGCAATGGATATAACCCCTGATCAGTTTTTCTCGGGACACCCAAGCTTCAGGTCCACTTTGAAGGACTTCTCTTGTTCTTTGGCTCCAATACCTAAAGTACATCCCTTAGATTATGGTTACTAGCTCCCCTTATGAGGGGCATGGATTTATTAGATTCAAAGAATGAACAGCTTTATTTACAATTCCCTGAAAATAGAATTTTTATCAGAACCAACAATAAAGAATGTAGCCCACCAGGACCAACTGTCTCCCCAAGGCTTGTCCAGTCTCGGTCACTTAAAGCACCCCACCCCTTGCAAGACCCCGAAGGAGGCCTTCTTCCTCCACTCCTCCGCTGCTCTGGATGTCCCCGAGGTGTCTCTTTCCTGAAGCCCCCCCTCCCCACATAGACCCCCACATCACCCTCTCTACCATTCATTGCAGTTCCCATCCCCTTCTCCACAAGACTCGATTTCTCTCCAAATTTTCTGGCATTTCACGCCAAGATCATAGTTTCATTCCGAATTTCCTTTCTTTCTAAAACCTTCCT
Source organism: Macrotis lagotis (assembly GCF_037893015.1). Lineage (NCBI taxonomy): Eukaryota > Metazoa > Chordata > Mammalia > Peramelemorphia > Peramelidae > Macrotis > Macrotis lagotis. The sequence continues at coordinate 451,596,007 of NC_133658.1, forward strand.
TTAGAATTCGTGTTCCAAAATTCTGTAATTTAAAATTATGTGCATGCACGTGGATGAAGGACGAAAAACTTTCATAGCATGTAATTGGAAAAATAAGATAAAGTATCAATTGAATTCAGGAGAAAAAAAAAGGTCGTGCTCCTACAAGCTCCAGTGGGCCAAGGCTCTGGGACCGCACACAAGGGGCTCCTCGCTCCTGGACCAGGCCGGCCCGCCTGAGTCGCGGCTGTGGCTCTTTCTCTCCCGGCCTCGGCAGGCTCCTTTCTGCTTCTGGGCGCCCCTGGAGCTCAGGCTGCGGCCCAAAGCCACCCCCAGCTGTCTCTGGTCCTTCCCGATTCCCTTGGGGCGGGTCACGTTTCCCACAAGGGCATCCGACTCAGATTTCCGGGGATAGTCTCATTTCCCGGGATAGTTTCCCGAAGTGGACAGGGAGGGGCGGGCGCGGGAGTCCGGGGCGGGCGCGGGAGAGGGTCGCAGTCCCACTGCATGAGGGCGCCCGGTCACGCGGGCCGCCCGGCGTGGCCCTGGCACCTCGCGTGATCCGAGCCGCGCGGGCTGCGGCTGCGCCCTGGCCGCGGAGCCCCTGGGGCTCGGGGGGGAGCCTGGGGGCGCGGCTGCTCCGGCCTGCGACGCGGCGGGCTGCAGGGCCCGGCCCCAGGCGCGGTGGGGCTGCGGGGGAAGCCCGGGGCGCAGGAGCCGGGCCGGGCCGGCCCCCGCGGTCCTCGGCTCCCCGCGCCTCGTGGCTCGGACTGCGGCGCCGCCCATGAGGCTCGGGCCGCCCCGAGACTGCTCGGGAGGAAAAGCCGCAGATAACCGAGACGAAGCGCCGAGGCCCAGGAGGAGGCCGGCCCAGGTGCGCCGACAAGCCCGACAAGGGAGCCGGACGGCGGGCTGCTGGGCCTTTACCCGAGAGTGGAGGAGGGCGGGAGTTCGGACCCAGCCTGGACACTGGCCGCTTAGTGGCCGTGTGACCTTGGGCAAAGCCACCTCGCCGTGCCTACCGGGCATCCAGGCACCTCCAGCCCTCCTCATTCCTAGGCAGCCCCGGAGGAGACCCTGAGGCGGGTGACTCCCCGCCCTCGCTCCAACCCAATCAGGTGCTTGTCATGGCATCGCCTCCCTGACGTCAGCGGGTTTTTTTATCTTTGTTATAAGGAATGGTTTTCTGGGAAGTTTGGGAATTGTAAATAAAATAAAAACAAAATAGATAATAGAAATGTGTTTTTAAAAATTAAAACCACCAAACACCCAATCTGGGTCAACCCAAGCTCAGGAGTGATCCTCTTTCCCTGGCCCCTTGTGACCAGAGCTGCTGCTGCAGACGAAAACCCATTAATCTAGTCCCTTCTCTCCCTGATCCCCTCCAGCTCAAACCTACCTCTTCCTTTGCCCCCTTAGCGAGCAAGCATCAGAATCTCCTCCATCATAGAAGACTTCTCATATTGCTTCCATCTTCTCGTACTTCTGGAAGCTTGGCTCTCATAATTCCTGGTTATGCTCTGTTATAGGATGCTCCTTCCCCTAAACCTACTGGGCTAAAAGGAAGACTGGACATCCTCCTCGGGACACTCTCATCTACCATCTCCACTCAGCACCTTTTTATTAAGATTGCGTCGCATATTGGATAAGACGTTGGTTGGACTTCTCAGCAGGGAAAATTGGGTTCAAATCCTGCCTTAAATATCTATTAGCTCCATGAGATTGGGCATATATCTGAGCTTCAGTTTCTTAATTCATTAGATGGGACTCAGACATGTAGCACTTATCTTTGCCAACAGAATTCATAGCTAATATCCATGAAGTACTTTGACACTTATAAGTATATCACAAATGTCCATTGCTTCAACTCAAGGTTTCCTCTGTCTTTATTAGCAAATATAGACAGTTAAGACTATAATCTAGTATAATTAAGTGATCTTCCTCCTATCCTCCCTCCTTTATGAAGTTCAATATCTAACTCCTATTACTCCTCTCTACCCCAACCCCTGAGCACAAGAAATTTCAGTATTCATGCTGATTACACCTGCGTGGATGGGTCTTATCTGCCTCCTCATTTCCCATGACCTATACAGTCATTCCTCTGATCTTACTCTAGACCTCACTATCATTTTTTTTTTGCAAGGCAATAGGGTTAAGTGGCTTGCCCAAGGCCACACAGCTAGGTCATTATTAAGTGTCTGAGGCCAGATTTGAAACTCAGGTACTCCTGACTCCAGGGCCAGTGCTCTATCCACTGTGCAACCTAGCCACCCCTCTCACTATCATTTATAACTATCAGCTCCATGATACCAAACTGGAAATTTCTTCTCTGATCAAAATTTCCCATCTTTTCTATCTTCCTCCTGCAAAATCTTCACCTTCACTGTGATGTCCAGTCTTTCCATTCCTCACTTTTTTCTCTTGAACATACCTCTTTTCCTCCTCTCCACTCTGCTTCAGGTCCTCATCATCTCAAATGGTTGCAATAACCTGATGGCTAATCTCTCTGCCTCAAGTCTCTTCCAACTCAAGCTCATCCTCCATTCAGCTGTCAAAATGATCTTCCTACAGTGCAGAAATACATATCAACTCATCTCCCAATTCCATAAACTCCAGTGGGTCCACATGCCCTCTAAGATAAAATATAAAATTCTCTACTGACACCCTTCCTAACCTTCCCCAAATCCCTTGTACTCTTCCATTCAGTGACCTTCTTACAGTTCCTATTCCAAGACATTCCATCTCCTAACATTAGACATTTATTATGACTGTCCCCCATTCCATAAATGTTCTCCTTCCTTATCTCTAGCTTCTCTTTAAGTAAACTTTTATCAGAAAAGGAAGTCTTTTCTGATACTTTTTAATTCTTGAGCTTTCACTCTTTCCAATTTCTGTATTTCCAATTTATCTGTACATATTTTGTTTATATGTAATTGTTTGCATGTTATCTTCCCTCTTAAACTGTGAATGCCTTGAAAACAGAGGACTATCTTTTACCTTTCTTAGTATAGTGCCTGGTACATCGTATTTGCCTAATAAATGTTTATTGACTGACTTTCTTTCATAATCTTGACTCTATAGTTGTTTTTTTCCCCATCTTGCCTATCACCACCTTCCCAACCTCATCCCATTGACTTTATCCATTCCTACTCCTGAACTTCTGAATACTACTAAAAGAAATCCTCTGCAAATTTATAATTGCTTAATCTCAACAAGACCCTCACTACCACATGGAAATACTTTTATTCTTCTCTGGTCGAACCTCTAACACATAATCTGAAATGACTGTTCAAAACCTTTCCTTTTTCATTAGGTAGCCTATAATATTCTTTCCCCCTTTCTTTCAAAAGAGGACAAAGACTCCTACTTAATTGAGAAAATCAAGTTTCTCTTTTTCTTTAATTTCTACCTTGAAACTGCTCTATATCATTTCCTATTAACTCCTTATTTGCTTTTGCTTCTAAGGAAGAAGTGATCTTTCCTCTTATCAAGAGCTGCCATGTACCTTTGATTCCACTGGCTACCATACCTTTATGTGGGATAATAGTAAAGTATATCATTAATCATTTCTTTTCTTTAATTTTCAGTTTTTCCCCTATTCTTCCTATTTCCTACCAAAAAAGTCTTCCTCTCCATTTCTTACAAAACTGTTTAGATCTTCAGTGTCTTTATAAAAACCCTTTATTGACCTTTTGAGCTTTTCCAGCTCTGTTTTCCTAGAGGCTTTATCCCATTCATAACCAAACTCCTAGGAAAAAAGTATATTAACATTGACTGCCTACAGTTCCTCTATTTTTACTCACTTCTCATCTATTTGCAATATGGCTTGAAATCTCATTCCTGAATTTTCTCTCTCAAATTTAGAAACAATTTCCATTGCTAAATATAATGATCTTTTCTCACTCCTCATACTCTTTGAACTATAGGAAACTTTTAAGACTCCTCCAGTCATCTTCACGAATATTCCTTTTTCTCTAGGCTTCTGTGTCCTTTCCCTCTCCTTCAACTCTTCTGACTACTCCTTTTCCATCTCCTTTTCTTTCTTTTTTTGTTTTTGTTTTTAATTTTTGCAAGGCAATGGGGTTAAGTGACTTGCCCAGGTTCACACGGCTAGGTAATTATTAAGTGTCTGAGGCTGTATTTGAACTCAGGTCCTCCTGGCTCCAAGGCCGAGGCTGTATCTGTACTGTACCTGTACCACCTAGCTATCCCCATCTCCTTTTCTTGATCACAAATCTCTGACAGGAATCTTTTCTTCTCTTTTTACACTCTCTTCCTTGATGGATCTGTTCCCAAGCACTAAATCAACACATGAATAGAAATTTAATATCTCCTAAATCTATATATTATTTGATATCTCGCAAGTCTATATTTTGATTTTGTTGAATTGTTCAGTCATGTCTTACTCTTCATGACCCTGTTGACCCCAGCACATCAGAACTATTCATGAAATTTTCCTGGCAAAGATACTGGAGTGATGTGTCATTTCCTTCTCCAGGATCACACTACTAAATGAGGGAAGTTGGATTTGAACTCAAGTTTTCTGACTTCAGACCCAGCATCCTATTCATTGAGCCAACCTAGCTGAACAGACACACACACACACACACACACACACACACACACACACACACACACACATACACAGTGCTAATGCTTCTCCAGTCTTGCAGGGTTAACTGTATTCTGGCTATCTCCACTTGGCTATACTATCAGCATCTCAAACTCAATGTACCCCCTTTAATTTATCTTCCCCTTTAATTTCACTCTTCTACTAAATTTTTTTTATTTCTTTTGAAAACATTGCCTTGGGGCAGCTAGGTGGCGCAGTGGATAGAGCACCAAGCCTTGGAGTCAGGAGGACCTGAGTTCAAATCCGGCCCCAGACACTTAAAAATTGCCTAGCCATGTGGCCTTGGGCAAGCCACTTAACCCCATTGCCTTGCAAAAAAAAAACACTGCCTTCCTCTTGGTCACAGAGATTCAAAACCCTGGAGTCATCCTTGATTTTTTCATCTCTTTCACCTACCATATTTTAAAAATTGCCAATTCTTGGCAATGCTGCCTATGCTTATCTCTCACTTCAGTTCCTTTCTCAACATACCCATAGATCTCATCTAGTTCAGACCTTTTGTTAACTTCTTATTAGGATAATTATATTCTTTCTTTAAAGTTTCACCTTTCTCCAATTCATTCTTCACACAACTTCCAAAAACTGGAAAGAAATCTGGCATAAAATTATACATATGTCAACATCTCATGCCATAATATCAAGATAAGATCAAAATGGAACTGGGCTAGATAAATATATATATTCTCTTTGCAGCCAAATAGGTAAGTATGGAAGAAATACCTCTCAGATATACAGATAAGGGAAGTTTATTTTTTCATTTATTATTCCTTTTCAATATTAATTTTATTTAAATTTTGAGTTCCAGGTTCTGTCCCTCCTTCTTGCCTCCACCCATTGAGAATGAAAGTAAACAATCAATTATACATATGAAATAATACAAAACACATTTCCATATTAGCCATGTTACAAAAATTAGAAAGCGAAAAAAATTATGCTTCAATTTGTACTCAAAGTTCATCACTTCTCTCTCTAGAAATGGATTACATTTCTGATCATGAGTCCTTAGGAACTTTTTTGAATAGCTGTATTGATCAGTAACTAAGTTTTCTTGATTGATCATTATTACAATATCGCTGTTACTATGCACAATGATCAGTTGATTCAGCTTACTTCATTCTCAATCAATTCCTTTTCTGAAAGTTTCCTACTCATTGTTTCTTATAGTATTCATCACAATCAGATTTGTGATTTGTGAACAACTTGTTCTGCCATTCCTCAGGTGATAGGCATCCACTCAATTTCCAATTTTTTGCCTCTACAAAGAGAGCTGCTATAAATGTTTGTTTACATATACATACATATGTATATATATATATATATATATATATATATATATATATGTCTTTTTCTTTTGTCTTTGATCTCTTTGAGATTCAGGACTAGTAGCAGTGTTGCTGAATCAAAGAGAGTGCACAGTTTTATAGTTCCAAATTGTTCTTTAAAATAGTTGGACTAGTTTACAATTCCACCCACAATGAATTAGTGTCCCTGTTTTTCCACATTTCCTTTTAACACTTGTCATTTTCCTTTTCTGTCATATTAGCCAGTCAGATAGGTGTGAGGTCATTTCTCTAGTCAATAATGATTTAGAACATCTTTTCATATGACTATAGATAGTTTTGATTTTTTCTCCTGAAAACTTCCTGTCCATTTCCTTTTGAAATTTATCAATTGAAGAATGACTTGTATTCTTATCAATTTGACTTAGTTCCCAATAAATTTGAGAAATAAGGACTTTATGAAAAGAAGCAAGCTGGAAATTTTTTCCATTTTCGTGCTTTCCTTCTAATTTTGTCTGTATTGGTTTTTATTTGTGCCTTTAAGAATTTAGATGCTCTGATATTTGGTGTATGTACATATAGTATTGATCTTATTTCTTTGTTTATGCTATGTTTTAGTAAAATACAGCTTCCTTAATTATCTCTTTTAGTTAAGTCTATTTTTGCATTTATGTATCAGAGATCATGATTGTTACCTTTGCCTTTTTTAAATCTCAACAAGTATACTAGATTCTATTCCAGCCCCTTATTTTAACTATGTGTCTGTGTTTTGAGTGTATTTCTAGTTGGACAAGGTAAGAAGAGAGAGAGGGATAAACATCAGAAAACAGGATAGAAGGAAATATATAATTAACAGTCATCATTGAGAATGAATGGAATGAATTTATTCATAAAATAAAAGTGGATAGTGGATAGAATGAAAGAGAAACTAGAATCCAGCAATATGTTGTTTATTACAAAGATGAAATTAGTTCTCAGAAGATGTTATCTCTTTGTAGGAGATGGAATTAGTTCCAAGGGGACTGCTGAACATAGTACTCAAAGGTTGGGAAAGGTTAAATCATGGGAGTCACTTTGGACTGACTTCATCCCAATGACTTTATGCAAGGTCACCAAATCTACTACTAGATCTATTCTCAAAGGGATCAAAGAAAAAAGAAAAAGACATATATGTACAAAAATATTTGTAGCAGTTTTTTGTAGTGACAAAGATTAGAAATTGAGGAGAATCAATTGAGGAATAGCTAAATAAATTATGGTATATTATTATGATGGCAGCACCATTGTGCTGTATGATGAAGGGCATGATTTCAGAAAGATCTGGGAAAACTTATACGAACTGATGAAGAGTAAAGTGAGCAGAACCAGGAGTTCTTTGTTCAAAGGAATAGTAATGTCGAAATAATTAAAAATGAAATGACTATGAAAGACAGTTATTCTAATCAATACAATGTTCTAAGACAATTCCAAAGGGCTCCAGATGAAAAATGCTATCTACCTCCAGAGAACTGATAAACTTTAAGTAAAAATTAAAGCATATTTTTTCACATTCTTTATTTTTCTTGCTTTTCCCCCCAACATGGTTAAAATAGAAATATTTTACATGTCTATTTAGTAGAGGAAATTTTATGCTAAATATTATTTCCTTCATATTTATGTGGGTGTCTGATTCCCATCCCATTGTTACCTAGATAAATAACTCCCATTTAGGGCCACCTGAAACCTATATGCTGAAAGTATCTTATTAAAAGACTTACTAAATGACACTCCCATGCAGTATAGTATAGTTTGATATTCAGATAATGGTACTTTGATGTTGGTGCCCCAAAGATTATCCCATGAAAAAAGGGTACTGAGATGTAAATACTCAACTCCTTCCCCAAACTCCCTCCAATGACTATCCCATCCAAAGGGGTACTGAGATGTAAATCCACTGAGATCACACAAATTACTTCAATGCCTTCCCCTAACTCCTCCCTTACCCATTTCTTAGCATGTACACACCATGTGCTGCTCCTCTCTATTAACTCTGCCTTTACCCTTGAGGGCTGCTGTGATATCTTGCAACTGTCCTAACTTTCTTAGCTTTGCTACTTTCTTAGGGAACTCTGGTAGTTTCCCTAAGAAATCCAGCCCAGTCCCGATACTCTTGTCACTGTCCCTAATTTCTCTTCTTTATGTTAATCACCCCACCTGGCTCTGCTCATCAGCCTAGATACAATACCCTTTTTTTAAGGTTTTTGCAAGGCAATGGGGTTAAGTGGCTTGCCCAAGGCCACACAGCTAGGTAATTATTAAGTGTCTGAGGCCGGATTTGAACTCAGGTACTCCTGACTCCAGGGCCGTGCTGTATCCACTGCACCACCTAGTTGCCCCTAGATGTAATACTCTTGCAATTATGTTTACTTTTCTTCTTCACTGCTAAATTCCTTAGCTGCTTCTTATAAGCTTGCAACTGCTTTTACATAATCTCTCTCTCTCTCTCTCTCTCTCTCTCTCTCTCTCTCTCTCTCTCTCTCTCTCTCTCTCTCTCAACTTTTGTTAGCTTTCCTTAAGAGATCTAGCCCATATTACTGCTTAATTCACACATTTCTTTTCTTATTACTTTTAAGTCATATAATAATAAACCTTGTACCTCTGAGTCAGGCAAGAGTCTATGTGTGGAATTCATACCATACTTTCCAAAGAATCCACCATTCTTTCTCACCTTTCTCACCTATTTCCAAAAAGGATAAGAATAACTGGCATTTCAGGTTACTTTAAAACTGGCTTAATACTCCATAGATATTTTCTTATTTGGGTATAATATTCTCTGAGGGTAGAACTTCTATGTTTCAATGGATCTGGGAAGTCATTAATATTCCCTCTAAAAGTACAGATAGCAGCCCATTTGTGTTGGTTGGGCAACCATTGATTGTATCCTTCTAAAAATCAGCCACAGGAAGTTCTAGATCTTTTGATATTGCCTGTATAAGGCTTAATTGAAACAGCTTATTTGTCCTTAATTCTTACCACCCACACTGACCCTTCAGCAATTTTCTGAACTTTTAAAGACTAGAAATAAAAGGAATTGTAGAGCTGTCTGATTATTTAATGTAAATGAGGTTATTCAAAATGTCATGCTGGTGATGGAACATTTAAAAAAAGATTTATTATGATTTGGGGAAAGATGGGAAATGCAGCAGATGCCAGAGATGATCAAAACAACAAAGTCAGAGAGAAAAGAGGGGAAGCAGATTATGGTTATATGTATTATCAGCTATGAAAACATATGACTATATCTGCTATGTGAACAGGATATCATTTATCTTACAGTCACGAGGATAGAAATTATTTGCCTATTATACAAAAAGATAGGGGAGCTCAAAATTATAAGACTAAGCAATGCATAGCAAAAATCCTTTGGACATGCTGATTTCTGCCATGATACAAGAAGAGATCTATTGAGAGACTTGAGATTTCTTATCTTGCCAAGAAACAGCTCTGCTGCTCTGAAATTCTATCCCTGTACCTTTTGGTTTTGATCTTGCTTTATTATAAGTATTTTATATGTGAGTAAAGATGGGAGAGTAAGAATCCTGTGGAATAGGGCAACCATGAGCCAACCTATTTTTGAATTGTGATGAAAATTAAGCATTGAGAAGCAATAGAGATCATCCTTTCAAGACAAGGTTAAGCAAGTACCATATGCACATATACACAGAGGGGTCTGAAAAGAATTTGAGTGCTGCTTGTGATGAAACTCAAGGCTGTCACCTGGTGGTATAAACAGATATAACGACACCATGCAACATTCCAGTCACATCCTTTAAGGCTTTGGTTTGGGGTGTGTGAACGCTTTTTTCCTTTTAACATTTTAATAATAATGTATTTTTTTCTTAAAGTTAATGTGACTTTTCAATCTAATTTATTTTCTTTGAAATGCTATGTATTTTACTTTATTCATTTAAAAATGTTGTTTTGTGAAGGAGCCCATAGGCTTCACCTGGCTCACAAAGGGTTATATGTCACAAAAACAGATTAATATCTCTCTCTTCAGTGCAATATAAAACATTGCCCTACAAGTAGAGGCAAGTGCTTTACACCTGAAAACCACTGTACTTGTCCATGGGTTATCTCTTTCTATCAACTGTATGACAGGTCTATTTTTTTCAATCATATATTTCTTAACTGACACTCTTTATGCAGCTGCTCTTGAATATGTGTTTCCTTTATAATTATTGTGTTCTATACATATTCTCATTTCAAATTTGAGGATGGGGAAGTTCAATGAGTCATCTATAGATATATAGTTATAAAGGGTCAGAGGTGGAATTTGAATCCACTTCTTCCTATATCTAATTTCAAGGCTATTACACTGTCCTAATAAGTTCTTGAATGAATGAATGAGTTAGTGAATAAATGAATGAAAGAGAACTTTTTATAAATATTTTATTTTTTCCCAATTACATGTATAAAATACTTTTAATATTTGTTTTTTTTTATTTTGAGTTCCAAATTCTCTCCCTTCTTTCTTTCCTTTCTCCCTGATTTGATATAGGGCATGAATCATGAAAACATTTTTCCATATTAGTCATTTTATGAACAGAAAAAGACCAAAAAAAAAAAAGACCAAAATAGATTCCATCAATTCTTTCTCTGGAGGTAGATATATATAGTATTTTCATCATGAGTTTTTTAGAATTGTCTTGTATCATTATATTGTTGAAAATAGTTAAGTCATCCATAATTGATCATCCTACAATTTGCTTTTATTGTGTACAACGCTCTCCTGGTTCTGTTCATTTCATTTTGCATTGGACAAAGAGAAGAAAGTCAGATTTCAGGAACGCATATAGCAGAGTGCAGCAAGTGATAGAAGTATATCTTTCTTTCCTTCAGTAATGGTAGTTTGCATCTTATCACTCATTAGAGTGCAGTGTCAGAGTTGGCTCAGCAAGAGGAATCAAGAATTCTGATTCTGAAGCTGGAATTACCTATGGGAGAGGGGAGGCCTCAGAACTAAGACTCTTCCTGGTCCTATAGTGTGGCCTCAAGTTCTTTCAAGGATATCAACAGATTCTGAAGCTGGATGTGGTAGCTTACCTTCTGGTAAGATCTGATAAGAGCCAGTGGTTAGCAAAAGGCAGGGAATTCACACTGGGAAAACTTTCACTATGGATTATTTTTACATACATGTTTTACATATATACACATACATATGTTTATATGTACATTTTTTTCTTATTTCTGTTTTGCTACTGATTTGGATGAATTTGGATAAATAGATTTATTTGCTATTTGATATGCCTTCATCATGGAACTGGCTTTTGGTGGAAAAGCTGTCAACCCTTTGGTATAAAAGCTTTGGGCCCACCTTCTCCATTAATAAACAGCAATCAGAAGTGTAGCTTGAGCCTTAGAATTACATCTCCTAGGCTAATAATACTTAAGGAAACAGAGAGGTATAATTCTAGTCTGTTTCCTCCCTCTCTCCAAGAAGAGCAGAGTAGCAGCTGGCCCCCATCTCCTAGTTTTCCCTCTGGTTGGAATTGAAGAGAATTCTCTTGGAGAAGAGTGTGGGGAGGGGGATGGGGGTGGGTAGAGATGCTAAAAATGTCTAATCTGGTCTGCAAACCACACACAATACCCTACATATCACTTAGAAGGAGGCTGAGAATTCTAAAAAGTGCATTCCAGGCCTGGCGGATAACCTATGCAAAATATAAGAGAAGGAATGTTATTGTGAGGGGTAATAAGTGGGTCAGTTTGACTGGATTGTAGAATGTGTGAAGGGAAGAAAGGTATAATAAGTCTAGAAATATAGACTGGTGCTAAACATAGTCTGTATTATCTTCTGTAGTCTGTTCCCTGCCTTTCATCTCTTTTCCCCTACCAGAGCTATTGTAATCTTTAGTTAGTATAGGAAAAAATGTCCTAGAGGAAAGAGCATAGGACTTGGAATCAAGAGAGTTAAATTCAAATTTGGTTTGGTCACTCACTCAACTGTATGGTTTCAGAAAAGTATTTAACATCTCTGAACTCCTGTGTCTTCATCTGAAAAATGGGGAAATACTATTTGCTTTATCTACTTGACAGAATCATGAGAAAAGTATTTTCTAACCTTAATAGCATTACAGAAATGTTAAATATGGTTTGAAAGAGGAAGAAAAGTTAAAAAGAAAACAACACCAGCAACCCACAAGACTTAGGAGTGAGTTCTGGAAAGGGCTTTATAAAGGGCAGAGCAAAGGTAGATTAATGAAGCTGGGTCCTATGTGGAGGGTGGAGTCCTACCTTCCTCTTGGCAAGCCGGAAAGAGAACAATGTGTGTTCCTCTTTCACCTACAGAGAGAGGAATTTGTGCCTCCCGGGTATAGAATTTGGAAGCTACTTTTTATGTTTGACCTGGTACTGAAGTCTCCTTTTTACCATTCCAGAGGGAGCAGGAAAAGAAAGGGGAGATGGTAAAGGTTTGGTCATTCCTCCTTTCACCTTCTTGTGGAATCCAAACACCCACATATTCCTCACAGGGTAGGTCCTCTCAAAGCTGAATTTAAGAAACTAAGACCTAGAGAAGACAGGTGGTAGCAACATAACTATTCATCATGGTCAAGATATTTGTAGATACTGTGTGGGACAATCGCCACTTAAATAAATTTCGGAGATCTCTCAAGGTATGAAGAGAAAGCTTTATTCGTTTCTCGAGGAATGGGCCACAATCAATTACAGAGATTGAGGCAAAAGCAAAAGGCCCAAGAGTCACATTTATCCTAACTCGCTTCCCACCCCGCCCCCCCACTGAGGAATGTGGTTTTACAATCTAGGCCTGCAAACTAATCTAGGAAAACAGCATAAAATTCAAACCAAAACCAGATTATTTCTTCAGTCCCAGGAATTGAATGGTCATCCCGACTTCAACTGACAAGGTGGGGTCAGATGACTCTTCACCAATATCCCAGAAGTCGCTTTGTCAAGGGAGGGGGGACACATAGTTAACTATTCTCCAATCTATAATATTCTACTGAAGAAATCTCAGACTTAATTCCACTCAATACCCTGTTTCCTAGAGTTTAGGCACAGCAAGAGGCCATATCCTGGGCTTGGCATAACCCCAATCCTTTGTGTTCAACCTCTGGATGATCTCAGCCACAGCAAATCCTAGAATTGTTTCCCACCAGCGTCAGGCGGTCTCTGAGCTTGGACAAGCACCTGTAATATCCATGTTCTGGTCATGAAGTCTTGCTATGAATCAAACTTGTCCCTTGTTATTGCTACCCTTCATTGCCATAGCCGCATTCCACTGTGCAGACATAGACATAAATATCTAGATCTCCCTGCACTACCTCACCACACTACTCCCCACACTACCTCAGGTGTCTCCCATTTTCCTCACCATGAAATTAACTTCTGTTTGTTCCCTGACTCTCCTTTCTAATCTGTTCACAGGTTCAAGACAGATTTCAATATGATTGATACTATTTTCAAGTATTTGAAAGGCTATCAGGCTTAAATGTGAAAAGGGAATGAAATCTAATGAAAACAAATGTTGTAACTAGATTCCTAAAATCTGTGCTTAAGTCCTTTCTGTCCTATTCTATTTGTTGAACAGGGCAAATCAAATGACATCTCTGAATTTCAGTTTCTTCATCTGTAAAAATGTGTATAATACTTGTGCTATTGTTGAAGAGAGCATTATAAAATGCTAAGGAATGTGAGATATTTATTTGTTTTGTTTTGTCTGTCTGCAGAAGATAGAACCAGAACCAATATAGGGAAATTACAAGAAAGCAGCTCAATATGTTGAAGAGTTTTCTAACTATAGGACTTGTTCCCAAATGAAATTATTTTTAAGTTGAGAGTCTCCTTTAACTAAAAATAATCAAGAAAAGCTAACTGATCAACTCTCAGGGAGTCTATAAAGGGGGTTCTGTCACTGGACAATCCAAATGGGTTAACACTGAAGCTCCTTTCTATCTCTGAGAGCCTATGATTTTATGAGTTATGTTTCACCTCTCTCATACTTGAACACTTTCAGTACTTCTTGCTTCAAACCTTGTCACCTCTTGACTACCCTGAAGTCCTGTTCTCCTTACTGGAGACCTCTTCTCTCAAGTCACTATTTTAGGAAGGGCTGCAGCCATGCTTTACCTTCCTTGTGTCTACACTCATTCTCTGACTTCTACCTCATCCACTACTCCTAGCCTCCCCACAACTTTTTCTTCACCATCTCCTAACTTTATCCAGTTCCCTCATTTCTTTCCCCATTAGATTATAGGTCCAAGAGGATAAGGACTTTCTTCTTTATTTGCATTAAGTTTTTAAGTATTTTGTCTGTTTGTCTATCTGTTTTTCTGATTCTATATCAATCTGGAAATAGGATCTTCAGTCTTTTGTCTTTTTTCTAACAGGAGCTTGAGAACTGAATGGCATTCTGGATTTTGTAAAGCAAAGGAACAAGTATTTTGTCTCAGTCCCAAGAGCGATTTGAACTGCTTTTGAGCTTGAGAGTGTAAATCATGCCCTGGAGGTTTTTGTTTTGTTTTTTTAAACATTCATACTATCCATATCAAAACTCTATCATTTTCAATACCCCCACGCATGACTGAAATCAACCTCAAAGATCACCATCGTCGAATTCATTCTCAGGGTTGAGACCATGCTTGTTTCCCAGCATTATGTCCCAGAATGTCAGTTGGTTCTGCTTGATCCATTAACCCTTGCCTCCTTCTCTTTTATCTCTCCTTTATAGGATGAGCAGATTATCTTTCTCAAATGAATTTCCAAAGGAACTGACAGCTGCTCCCCATGAACCACACCCTCCCAGGGACAAAACTAAAGATCAAAGTCTTTTTTATAAAGAGCAGAAACGAAATCAAGATAATTGACATTTATATAGTACTTATGATACTCAAAAGGGGCTTTTCACTCACTATTTGATTCTGATTACAGTCCTGTGAAGTTAGTACTAAAAGTTTTATTATTCTAATTTTACAGATGAGGAAACTGAAGTTCACAGAACTTGCTTGTGGACACACAGCTATAAAAAGTCAGAGGAAAGTTTCAAACTGAGATCTCTGCTGATGCCTGTTCTAGGGTTTTTATACAGTGTAATACACTATGCTTTTAAAAAGTATGGAGAATGTTTACAGATTTTTTTCACTGTATTGATTGATTTTGCTGATTTTCTTCTTTCTTTTTTCCCCTCTTTTAAAGAAAAATAAATATTTGTTATATGAAATATTTTTGTCATATTGGATGGCTCTCTGAGAAGGAGGAGAGCAACACTGGAAGAAATTTGGTGTAAAAATAAAAAATATGAATAAAATTTTATTTTAAAAAAATTTTACATTTTATTATTTATATTTAAAAAATAAAAAAATTATTTTATGTAAAAGACTATGATATAGTCTATAGAGATTACTTAGTCAATAGAAATGGATAATTCAAACCCTCCTTTGGGGACTCTGCATTTAAAAGAGTATAATTGCCAGAGCACCAGACAAGTCAAAAGATTAGGGTTTGAATCTAGACTCTGCCACTTACTTGCAATATAACCTTGATCAAGTGATTTCCCCTTTCCAGACCTCAGTTTTTCATTTGTAAAGTAAGTGGATTGGACAAGAGACTATAAGGTTCCTTGATTTTTTAAAATCCTAAGGTCCTGTGATCTCAGTTTTTAAAATCCTAGGATCTTATGATGCATCCTTCTTCCCAGTTCTTTTTTAGGCTCTGGAGAGGGAGACAGTAGAAGACATCTACAAGTCCTTCCCTCGTCCAATTTGATCATCTGGACCAGTAAAGCGGTAACTGGATCCATTTCTTGATCACTTAATGTCACCTGGCCTCAGGTCCATCAAGGTGGGCAGTACAGCTCAAGTCCAGGATGGTGAGAGGAGAGGACATGATCCTGGAGGCCTCTTTGTGATAGGCACATGCTTTGGTGATCACTTCCCTGGCGCCCCCACACACACATGCACAAGTCTGCTCATCTAAGGGCCCTGCTAGGACTTGTTAGCAGGCTTTCCCACACTGACAGGAATGTGAAGCCTCCCTCCTAAAGACAGCCCCTCCCAGAGTTTTACTGGCAGGGGGCTTGTTCTAAGTGAATCCCTGGAGGCCATAGATTTGTCTCCCTCCTCCCTACCAGCTCATTTGAGAAACATGCTTCTGTCCCTTTTATCTTCCTACTTCTTTCATATGACCAGCTCTTTCCTGGCTCTTGTCCACTGAGACTGACTCCTTTATCACTTCCATCCATTTTTTTGAGGCTAGATTAGCACTAGCCCTGAAGAGAGATTTCTTCAGGGTTAGAGAATTTGATGCTTAGGTTTGAAATGGTTCCTAGCCTACATGAGGACTTCACTCAGTATTCTCCTTTCAGAAGTCCCTGAGGGCAGCAGAGATGGTGACTTTTTTTTAATTTAATTTTTATTTTATTTTTCTCAATTATATGTAAACAAAATTTTTAACATTTATTCTTTAAAATTATGAGTTTCAAATCCTCTCTCTTCCCTCCTCTTTCTTGAGAAGGCAAGCAATTTCATAGATTATACATGTGCCGTAATGCAAAATGTTTCCATGTTATCCACGTTGTAAAAGGAAACATAGACCCAACAAACTCAAGAATAACAAAGGATGTAAAAAAGAATGTTTCAGTCAACATGCAGATTCCATCAGCTCTTTCTCTGGAAATGAACAGCATTCTTCACCTTAAGTATTTTCAAAATTATTTTGGATCATTGTAGTTGAGAATAGCTAAATCATTTACAGCTGATTATCAAAAATCTGTTACTGGGTACTGTGTTCTTCTGATTCTTCTCACCTCACTTTGCATCAGTTCATGTAAGTCTTCTCAGGTTTTTCTGAAAGCATCCTGCTCATCATTTCTTTTAATATAATAGTTTTCTAACACAATCATATGCCACAATTTATTCGATCATTCCCCACCTGATGGGTATTCTCTCAATTTCCAATTTTTTGCTACCACAAAAAGAGTTGCTATAAATATTTTTGTGCATATGGGTCATTTCTTCTTTCATTCCTTTGGTCAAAAGTAGTCAAAAATAATCAAAACTATTGTTTTAGGTTGAACTAGTTCCAAAATGGTTGAACTAGTTCACAAGCTCCACCAATAATGAATTAATATCCCTTCAAACCCCACAACCCCTCCAAGACTTACCATTTTCCTTTTTTTGGAATATCAGTAGTGAAGTAGTGTCTCAGAGTAGTTTTAATATGCATTTCTCAAATCATTAGTGATTTAAAGTACATATGGTTATTGGTAAGCTTGGATTTTTCATTCTGAAACAAGCTATTCATATCATTTGATCATGTATCAGTTAGGAATTGACTCTTATTCTTGTAAATTTGATTCAGTTCCCTATATAACTTAGAAATGAGCCCTTTATTGGGGAAATTTGTTTTTTTTCCTACATTGATTCTATTTGTGGGGGAAAAAACCTATAAGTTTTATGTAATAAAAATTATCCATTTTTCCTCCTGTAATCTAGGAGATAAAATTTTTGGTGGTGATAATTTTGTCTTTCAAAAGATGGAGGAATCAACACAGGAAATTCTATTGTAAATATGATTCTCATTAATAGAGAAGAAGGGAATGTTGGGATACAAATGACAGGTACCCCTGGTAGATAAATGATCACTCCATCCTAAAGTTTGTGAAAAAAGAAAAGAAACCTAAGCACAGATTTGGGAACAGTAAATTTCAAAGGGTTCAGAGAAAGTTAGGTAGGATTTGATTGAGTAAAACACTTGCAGAAGAAGTCAGCCCAGGAGAAACTAGAGATGTTCAAAAATGAAATTCTGAAGACACAAAGGGAAACAATTCCAATGAAAAAGAAAAATGAGTTTGCTTGAAGAGACCAGTGTGGATTCATAAGCAACTCTCCAACCATCTAAAGATTTTTAAAAGAAACTAGATAAGCTTTTGTCATTATAGTAAAATGAAATATTTATTAATGGGTTTGGCTAAAGACCTCTGAGATCTTTTCCAAGGTTCAAATTCTGAGTCTAGGAAGGAAAGATGTTCCTTTTGGTTCCAGTTCTCCTTCATTAGTTGAATTAACTAGTCCAACTTGGGTGCATTATATAGTCTTCTTGACTTAAAATTTTTATTTCTGAGCCATCTTCTAAATCAGATAGTCTAAGAATCACTGCCAGATAGTCTCTTTTGCTCAGAGTCTGCTGAGGTGAGTCTCACCAGTCTCTACTTGCTCATCCAGTAGCCCAACTGGCAACAAGTCATTGTGGTGAATTGTATTAGCAGGGGCCCTGCCAGTCTCTGAGGCTATTTTGTAAACAGGCAAGTTGCCCAATCTTTCCTAGGTAACTGGGTATAGAGTAGCTCCTGCTATTTGTGTGTACCAGGAAAACCAAGATTCTTCAGTAAAATCCTGTCACCTTATTAAAGGGTCTGATAACAATCTCAAGCATCATACTGATTTTTTTCTCCCAATAGGAAAGAGTGTTCCTAATATGGATCAATACCACCTGTTCTTACTATACCATTTTGGTAAATCCCTATTTCTGAAAGCTAATTAAGTCAAGCTGACTAGACATAAACTGATAAATACTGAAATGAATCACAATCTTGAGAGATCTTGAACTATAGTATTTGAAAGATAATCCCCAGACTTTCAGAGTACCCCATAACCTAGAAGGGTGAAATAGCAGCTACCCTTTATAATATAGTCTACCTGGGATTGGGAGACTAAAGCCAGAATATGCCCTACATTGTTCTATATTTTATTTCTACCAGAGCTTACTAGGTAAAGCTGTTTATTAGGTTTTTTTCCCCCTGAAATTTTTGTCATATAGTGAATTTTTTATCACATTTGCTGTGGTCTTTCAATTTATAATATATATTTGATTCTTTATATTTTATATTATTATATATATGCATAGATATATACATGTAATATATTCCATTTATACATGTGTATGTATATACATGTATGCATATATATATGTATATATATATACATATATATACATATATATATATATATAAATTTGCTCCATTGATCAGACTTTCTTTTACTTAACCAGAACCAAATCTTTTTTTTTCAGAACCAAATCATTTTGATGATTACTCTTTCGTAGTATAGTTTTAGATATGATACTGCTAGGCACCCATCCATCCCATTTTTTCTCATTATTTCCCTTAAGGTTTCTTGACCTTTTGTTCCTCCAGATGAACTTTGTTATCATTTTTCTAGCTTCATAAAATAATCCTTTGTTGGGGCATCTAGGTGGCGCAATAGATAGAGCACTGGCCTTGGAGTTAGGAGTACCTGGGTTTAAATCTGGCCTCAGACACTTAATAATAATTACCTAGCTGTGTGGCCTTGGGCAAGCCGCTTAACCCCATTTGCCTTGCAAAAACCTAAAAAAAGAAAAATAAAAAATAATCCTTTGTTAAACGGATTTGGCACTGAATAAATAAATTAATTTAGCTAATATCATTTTTATTAGATTGACTTGGTCTAACCATAGGTAATTAATATATCTTTATTATTATCCTGGGTGTACTTTGATCGATGGACTTTCAAGTAATTTTTACATTTTATGGTTATTTTGAGGGAAATTTCTCTTTTTTTTTTTTTTATCTCTTCTTACTTGGTTTCCTCAGCTAATGAGATGTGTGGTTTTATTTTATATGCTTTTATACCTTTAATTGCCTCAATTATTTTTAGTTGAGGTAGTATCATTTTCAAAAAGAAATAATTTTATTTTCTTTTTGCCTATACTTGTCCCCTCAATTTAATTTTCTTGTCTTACTGTTTATATTTTGAGTACCATATCAAATGATGATAATGATATTTGTCCTTTGTTCTCAGAGAAGACAAAGACATCAGAAGAGATGATGCCAGAACAAGCACATGAACTGGATTTTAGTGAGGGGGGCTGTGCTATGTCACCAGCCTCATTTTCTCCTCTAGAGCCATGTGGGTCCTATGGCCAGATTTAAATCAGGACAATTGGACATAGCCCTGGATGTGAGGCAATCAGGGTTAAGTGACTTGCCCAAGGTCACACAGCTAGAAAGTATCAAGTATCTGAATCTGAATTCCAACTTTCATCCTCCTGATTTCCAAACCAGTGCTCTATCCAATATGCCATCTAGCTGCCACCATATCAAATAACAGTGGTAGCAATGGACATCCTTGCTTTACCTCAGATCTTAACAAGTCTCTGCTTTGTTTAGAGAATATATAATGCTATCTCTTGGTTTTAGAAAGGTGCTACTTAAAATATTAATGATAATTCATTTGTTCCTATTGTAGTGTTTTTAAAAGAAATGGATTCTGTTATTTATTAATGTAGTCATGTGATTTCTTGGGTTTTGTTATTAATATTATATTTATAGTTTTCCTAATACTAAACCAGCCCTTCATTCCTATAATAAATTCAACCAGGTCATAGTGAACAGTCTTTTTAATGTATTTCTGTAGCCTCTTTGTTAAATATTTTATTTATGATATTCATTAGAAAGCTCTCTCACTCTCTCTCTCCTGACTCTCCCTGTTTAGGTATCAAGTTTATATTTATATTTTAAAAGAAATTTGGAAGAATTTATTATTTTATTTTATTTTCATATCTAGTACATATAATAAAGGAATTACTTGTTCTTTGAAAATTTTGTAGAAATGGCTTGTAAATGTACCTGGTTTTCCCCCTTTTAGAAATTTATTTATTTATCAACCATTTAAACAACTATTTATTAAGTACCTTTTATATACCTGCTGCTGTACTATGTGTTGGGAATAAAAGTACAAAGAATGTAATAATCCCCTTTACAGGGAGCTTATATTCAACGCAAGAGACAAAAACATAAAAATATAAATTAAAATTAATAAATAGAATGATATGTTTCGATAACCATCTAAGGTATATTTCAGATAGATTTAGATAACTTTATAAGGTATATTTAATAGGAGGGCACTTAAATTTAAAATTAATAAGTGAAATGATAGATTTAGATAGCTATCTGAGGGTACTCCCTATTAAACATTGAGGGAATCAGAAAAGAATTCTTGTAGAAGACAACTCTTGCGCTACATCTTAAAGGATAAAATGGAGTCTATGAGACAAAAATAAGGAATTGTGTCAGACAGAGTGGACAGTTAATACAAAGGAATGGAGAAAAGAGATGTTATGAAAGAGGACCAAAAAGAAGATTGGTCTGTCTATATCATAGGGGAACTGATTTTCAATGAGTCTATAAAACTGGGTGAGGGTGGGGAAGGGAAGAGGAAAGATAAAAGGGGAGTAGGCTATAAAAGGTTTAGAATGGCAAAGAACTTTTTGTTTTTGCTTGTATAAAGTAATGGGCAGACACTGGAGTTTATTGCGTGACATAATCAGACATACATTTTAGGAAAATCACTATTGGCTTAATGGATGATGAATTGGAATGTGGAGAGGCTTGAAGCCAATTGACCCACCATCAGATTATTGACATAGTCAAAAATGTGTCATGAGGTGGTGGCCATAGAGAGAAGGGCATTTGAGAGATGATGCAAAAGTGAGATTGATAGACCTTGGAACAGTTTAAATATGAGGGAGGAAGGGGGAAAATATTAAGGTGAAATAGTTTTGGTAAAGGCACTCCCTTCACTTAAATAAACATAATTGTGCAAATCGTGTCATCATGTACACGACATGGTCCTCTTTGATTATGAAGGATGAACATCGACAAAATAATTTTTAGATTCTGAGCCTGGGGGACTGGGAGGATACTTTTGTTCATAAATTCTGTTTTGAAAGTATTGCATATAAGATGTTCTGTTTGAGATATCTGAAAATAGTTACCTGAATATCTGAAAAGCAATTGGAGATATGAAATTGGAAAGAATTGGACAAGAAAGATAGATTTAAGAATCAGCAGCATAACAGACAAAACCACTATAACCAAGATCAAAAGAAATGTAGTAAATTAGGAAACAATTTTTGCAACTAGTATTTCTGACAAAGGACTCATTTCTAAAATATACAGCAAACTGAGTCAAATTTTCAAAAAACAAGCCATTCCCCAAGTGACAAATGGTCAAAGGATATGCAAAGGTAATTTACAGCTGAGGAAATCAAAGCAATCCATAGTCATATGAAAAATTGCTCCAAATCATTACTTATTAGAGAAATGCAAATTAAAGCATCTCTGAGAAACCATCTCACACCTCTCAGACTGGACAATATGACCAGAAAGGTCAACGATCAATGTTGAAAGGGATGTGGGAAATCTGGGACACTAATACATTGTTGGTGAAGCTGTGAACTCATCTAACCTTTCTGCCCAAAGGGTAACAAAAATGTGCATACCCTTTGACACAGCAATACCATTACTGGGTCTATACCCTGAAGAGATGATGAAAAAGGGTAAAAACATCACTTGTACAAAAATATTTATAGCAGCCCTGTTTGTGGTGGCAAAAAATTGGAAATTAGGTGAATGCCCTTCAATTGGGGAATGGCTTAGCAAACTGTGATATATATGTATGTCATAGAACACTATTATTCTGTTAGAAACCAGGAGGGATGGGAATTCAGGGAAGTCTGGAAGGATTTGCATGAAATGATGCTGAGTGCTATGAGCAGAACCAAAAAATCATTGTACATCCTAACAGCAACATGGGGGTGATGCTCAACCCTGATGGACTTACTCATCCCTTCAGTGCAACAACCAGGGACAATTTTGAGCTATCTGCAATGGAGAATACCATCTGTATCCAGAGGAAGAATTATGGACTTTGAACAAGACCAAAGACTATTACTGTCAAATTAGAAAAAAAATGTTATATTATTATGTAATTTTACTATCTCATACTTTATTTTTCTTCCTTAAGGATAAGATTTCTCTGTCATCACATTCAACTGAGATCTTGTCTTCTGTGGGGGTGGGGGGGAGGGAAGCAAGAATGGGGGAAAAATTGTAAAACTCAAAATAAATAAAATCTTTCTTTACAAAAAAAAGAAAAAGTAGAGGAACCAAAAAAAGAAAAAAAAAGAATCAGCTGCATAGAAATTAAACTAATGAGCTAATGAAATCACCAAATGAAGTAGTTCAGAAAACAAAGAGAAGATAGTCCAGGATTCCATTCTGAGAGCACCAATAGTTAGAAGATATGATTTGGAAGAGAAAAAAGAAAGAGAAAAAGAAATCAGATAAGTTAGGAAGAAAACTAGGAAAGAATGATACCCAGAAAACTTTTAGAAAAGAGAATATCAATCTCCTGTATCAAAGGATACAGAAGTCAAAAAGAATGAAGACTGAGAAAAAGCTATTGGATTTCACATCTAAGAGAGCATTAATAATTTTGGAGCAAGCAGTTTCAGTGGAATGATAATGTAGGAAACCAGAAGAAAGTGAGAAAGGCGTAAAGGGTGTCAGTCACATATGGTAGATGGTCTTTTTGAGAAGTTTAGCCACAAAGAACAGAAGAGAAATAGGGTGATGCTAAGTGGGGTTTGAAGGATCAAGTGAGGGGTTTTTTTCAGAAAAGAGGAAATATAGGCATATTTGCAGACTGTAGAAAATGAGCCACTAGAGAAGGAGAGATTGAAAATTAGTGAAAGAGTGGGGATGATAGAGTAAGCAATCTATTGGAGGAGACAAATTGGAATGGAATCATTTGAACAAGTAGAGAGTTAGGAGATAATATTAGAAGGCACCTGAATGATAAGAGATGAGGAAGAGGAAAGAAGGAATTCTTGCAAAAGGCTTAAATTTTTTGTGTAAACTATGAGGCAACATTCACACTGAGAAAGTAGGAGGAAGGAGATCCATGGAATGTTTGAAAGAGGAATGAGAAAGTTTGGAAGAACTGCTGTGGAGAGATAGCAAGTTGATAAGAGAGACAAAGTTGGATTGCTAAGCAGCAGTGAGGATCCAGATGAGGTTATGAAACATAAATTTATCATAGATCCAGTCTATGGTTGCTTCAAATTGGTTGCTCCACCTTAATTCAGCAGATCACGTATAGAAGTGAAGGTGATGAAAGGTAGGAGTGATCCAAGGAATTCAAGGTCATGGTTTGGATGAAGAGTAATGTCAAGGAAGGCAGAGGGAGAGGTAAAAAGTCAATAGAGTATGATAATTCTTGAAGCAATAATTATTAAAGTCAGAATTCTTGATCATAAAGGGTACATTTGTGGGAATTAGCAGTTATAAGGGTATGACCATGTTTGTGTGTGGCTGGAGTGAAGTGGAGATGACTAGGTTGGGGAAGTGAGTAGTTAGGATATTTGAGGAAGAGTCAATATGTGTGTTGAAGTTACCTAGTATGAAAGCAGAATTTGAGATGGGGGAGAAAATTGTGAAAAACATATATCAAATTAATTGAGGAATGAAGGGAATGAACTGGGGGCCTCAAGTCAAAAGTATCAAGATTTTCAGTGATATGAATAGCATGATCCTCAGAGAAAGAGAAGTTACTGAGTGATGGAGGAAAGGGGAAAACATAAATGGCAATTAAGAGCAAAGAGTATTCCAACTCCAACATGTTGGCCAGTGTATAGAGGAGAATGAGTGAAGGTGCAGCCAATATTGGAAAGGGTAGCCAGAAAAGTTTTAGTCTTACTGAAAGTAGATAGAAGGAATGGTAGAGGAAAGTGAAAAACCAGCTGAAATTGGATAACATCTATTTTCTGTTTCTGAAATGGTATTTAAATTCTCCATTTCTTTCTCTGTTAATCTGAGTGTTTTCATTTTTGTAGATATTCATCTATTTTATTTGAGGAATCATTTTTATTATAATATTATTGAGCAAACTATTGTCTAATAATTTCTTTATTTCTCCTTTATTTGTTGTGAATTCTCCTTTTTCACTTTTGATAATGGCAATTTCATTTCCTTTTCCCACTTTTTAAATATTTTGTTGGTATTATTAAAAGCTCTTAGATTTATTTATTCAATGATTTTTTTTCAGTTTTGATTTCGGTCTTTGATTTTTAGCATCTCTAGTTTGCTGCTCAATTCAAAATTATTTATTATATTTATATATTTATAAGTTTATTTGTTTTTATTTTGCATATGTTGTTATATTTCCATATTATATTATTTATTATTAAATAAAAATTAAATTAAATCAAATCAAGATGTAATAAAATAAATAATTGAGTGATGGATGTTTAATAAATAAAAATTAAATAAATGAATAGATATCAGATAATATATTATTTATATGTTATATTAAAAATAAAAATATTTGTATATTTATTATAGAAAAACACATTTTAATTTGTTTCTCTTGAATGAACAATTAATATATTTGATGTTTTTTCTCTCTTTTGTTGATGGAACTATATAGATACATGTCTTATCCCATAAAACAAATTTGTTTTGTTTTGGTAATATTGCCTTATCATTTTCTTTCAAAAAAAGTCTGTTGTTTTTACCTGTTCTTTTACTTACTAATTTATATTCTATTGTGGAATGAGTTTCCCATAATTACACAGATTCAGGAAAGGTCACAGAGAGAACTTGGCCTGTAATCCTTCTGAAATTTCTTCCTAGTTCTAAGATCTGAGAGCTCCCAGTAAAGTCAGAGTGAACCTAACCTCTAAAGGCTACTCTATAGAGCAGAAGTTTTGACTGGAGGCAAACAGAAGTAGAAGCCCCAAAATGAATTATACATTTCCCATCTAGGAATTAGCATAGTTAATTGTAAAATGTCTTCTCACCAGAGTTGGTTACCAAGGCATTCAATTTTTTGGCCACAACAGCTCAGAGCAACATAGCGTTTTGAAGTTGGACTGTCAACAGAGGGAGCTCTTGTGATGAAATGAAGTATTATTCAAAGTACTAAAGTTTCAAGGATAAAAAAGAATAAAAGCTAAATATCTTGGTCAGGATGCCTCTTATCTCTCCCTGCCCTTTAATGTCCTCATTGTCCCAGCCGTGCTTGCTTAGAGGCTTCAGGCAAAACAGAGTGATATTTTAGCAACCTGGGCTATATATCATCAAAAAAGCCCAACCAGCAGCCATCTGTGCATTCTCATCAAAGGGGATGAACATGCCAGAAACTGAATCCTAAATCCAGATGCCAGCTTGGACTAGCCTAGAGCACAGCTTACAGTCAAAAGACCAGAGCAGCTACCAGAGCCATATCGGAGCTCAACAATTAAAACCTAGAACCTGATTCAGAACCCCGAGTCCTGAGCCCAATCAAGAATCCAGGATCCACAGCCCAGAACCTTGCTGAATTTGGCATCTAGGGTCTATGGACAGTGACTAGCAGTGGCCAAATTCATTGGCCATTGGAAGATCCTGGGTTATAGTCTGTGGTCAAGAGTGGGCTGTCAAAAAAAAAAAAAAAAGAGTGGGCCTTCACTGAAGTTCAGAACCAGAAGCATAACAAAGGGAGAGAACCACGAACAAATGAGTTTTTGGTGTGCAAGGATCTTTGCATTTTGGCTCAGACCCTTCCTGTTTACCAAGGATCAGATTGCTTTTGCTCCAGTCCCCAGGAATTCAGAGGCCATTAATATAGCTTCCCCAAAGTAGCCCCCTAAATAGATTTTCCATCTGTGAGACAAATGTGGGAGAGACCTGCTTAGAACCTATAACAGCCAGATAAAAACTTAGTATCTTTAAGCCTCAAAGGAGAACCTAGAAATGGAAATTTTCCATACTGGAGAAGACCTCAGAAATCATTATGACCTACTCCCTCATTTTAAAGATGGGAAAACTGAGGCCAACAGAGATGGCCTTGTCCATGGAAGAGGCAGAATTTGCATCCAGGTCTCCTAACTCTCTGCCCAAGCTCTCTCCACTATATCTTTTAGGCTCTGGTTAATCCTAGCAAGAAGAAAGAGAATTGAAACTGAGATGCTCTGGTCTGAAAGGTTAAGAAGAGGTTGGGCAGATGCCTTCTGGCCCACCATTCCTTTCTCACACTGACTTCCCTATTCTCCAGAGGACAAAAAACAAAAGAAAAAGAAGAGCAATGTGGAAATCTTAGAGAGAAAAAGTATTTCAGACACATTATACAAAAGAACTGCTTAACACTCAGAATTGTCCAAAAGTGTACCAGATGGCCTCACTAGGGGTTGAGATCCCCATGACTGAAGACAAGCTGACACTAGATTACTTCTCTCAGGGAAGTTGTAGAGGAGTTTCCTGTTTGGGTTAAAGATCTTGAGCTCCCTTCCAGTTTTTAAGTCAAAATCTGAAGGGTAGTTCATCAGGCTCTGGGCTTCCTCTACCTCTGGGCCTTGCATATTTCCAAGCATATTCTCCAATCTTAGGACTTGGCCACCCTCCTTTTTTCCTCCCTTTTCCCCTTCCTGGGGATCTAGGGGGACATCCAGACTCTGGACGGAGGTGGGAGCCTTTTCTCTGCCATTTGGATTTTTTTTTAAGTATATTTATTTATTTATCTATTTATTTATTTATTTTTATTTATTTATTTTTATTTATTTTGCAAGGTGATGGGGTTAAGTGGCTTGCCCAAGGCCACACAGTTAGGTAATTATTAAGTGTCTGAGGCCGGATTTAAACTCAGGTACTCCTGACTCCAGGGCCGGTGCTCTATCCACTGCACCACCTAGCCTCCCCCATTTGGATATTTATAACATCCTGTGCAGGCCGTGTGAAATTATCAATTTAAAAATGAGCTTGCTATATGTGGTCAGATATTTCATTAATTCACCCCTAAAAAGCTTTTCAACTCTAGTTGCTTTGGCAGTTACAGACTACAATCCAGGGACTGAACATTCTCCTCCCCTGCTCTAGAAGTATTCTGGGATTTCTTAAAGGCAAAAATAAGAACTTAGCTCTTCTCAACAATACAGCAAAGACAATTCCAAAAGACCTACAATAAAAAAATGCCTTCCATATCCAAGGAAAGAAATATGGAATCTGAATGAAGATCAAAGCACACCATCTTTATCTTTTTAATTTTACTTTTTGCTTTTCCCTTTTTGTGGTTTTCCCTTTTTATTCCCATTCTTTTTTCACAGCATGTCCAACATGGAAATATGTGTATAAGCTAGATCAGATTACTTGCTATAATAGGGTGGGAGGAGGGAAGGGTGGAAGGAAACTTTTCAAAAATGAATGTTGAGGGGGTGGCTAGGTGGTGCAGTGAATAGAGCACTGGCCCTGGAGTCAGGAGTACCTGGGTTCAAATCCAACCTCAGACACTTAATAATTACCTAGCTGAGTGGCCTTGGGCAAGCCATTTAACTCCATTGCCTTGAAAAAATTTAAAAAAAAAATGTTGAAAATTATTTTGACATATAATTGAAAAATAAATTAAGAGAAAATGAAAGAAAGAAAAAATAAGAGGTTTGAAAGCTGGAAAGAACCTCAAAGATCATTTCACCTAAATCCCTCATTACTAAGGGTCAGCGAGGAGATGCGATTTGTCCTAGGTCATACAGTGACTTAACAACAGAGACAAGATGCAAAAATTGATTCCACATTGAGTGCTCTGTCTATTATACGATGCCATTACACACACACACACACACACACACACACACACACACACACACACACACACCCCAAAACAAATTAGGCTCTGACCATAGGAATAAGGCCTAAAAGAAAGCATCTTCTAAACCCAGCACAGGAATTGGATCTCCTATTTTTTTGTATATAATAAAATGGAATGAAAATCATTAAGTGCTGCCAAGCAGGTGAGTGCTAGGGAATACATATTGAGATAGTTCCTGCTCTCAAGGAGATTACATTCAATTAGATCTGTCCAACAGGAAGAGATAGAAAAGGAAATTCCATTTAAAATAACTATGGGGTGGCTAGGTGGCACAGTGGATAGTGCACCAGCCCTGGAGTCAGGAGTACCAGAGTTCAAATCTGGCCTCAGACACTTAATAATTACCTAACTGTGTGGCCTTGGGCAAGCCACTTAACCCCATTTGCCTTGCAAAAAAAAACCTAAAATAAAATAACTGCGGATTAAAAAAATATTTGGGAATCTACCTGTCAAAAAAACCCAGGAACTATTTGTACATAATTATAAAACACTTTTCACACAAATAAAGACAGATCTAAAAAATTTGGAGAAATATTAGTTGCTCATATAAAAATGAATTAATTTATTATAAATTATATATATATAATAAATTTATTTATTTATTCAGTGACATACTAATCAAACTACCAAAAAATTACTTAGTAGAGCTAGAAAAATGATAACAAAATTCAGTTGGAAGACTAAGATATCAAGGATATCAAGAATATCAAGGGAATAAATGAAAAGAAAAAGTATGAAGGCAGATAGTCTAGCAGTACCAGATCTCAAACTGTATTACAAACTGGTAATCTTTAGAATAATTTACTACTGGAGTCTGTTTTGACTAAGAAAAAAAGAGTGGTGGCTCAAAGAACTAAATTATGTACACAATGCTCAGAAGTAAATGACTTTATTAATCTAGTGTTTAATAAACCCAAAGATCCAAACTTTTGGGATGAACTCAATACTTGACAAAAATTTGTGGGACAATTGAAAAGCAATTTGGCAGAAACCAAGTATAACCAACATTTCCTACTGTGTAGGTCAAGATAAGGTCAAAAAGGGTATATAATTTAGACATAATGGGAGATGTCATAAGCAAATTAGGGGAGCATGAAAAATTTTTACTTGTCAGATTTGTGGGTAAGGGAAGAATTTATGACCAAAAAAGAAACAGGGAGGATCATGGGATGTAAAATGGATAATTTTGATTACATGAAATTAAAAATGTTTTGTACAAACAAAACAATGGAACCAAGAGGAAAAGAAAAGTAGGAAATTTTTCTGATAAAGGCTTTATTTCTCAAATATAAAGAGAACTGAATCAAATTTATAAAAATACAAATCATTCCTCAACTGATACATTGATCAAGTGGATAATTGGTCAAAACATATGGACAAGCAATTTTCAGAAGAATTTAAAGCTATCTATAGTCATATGAAAAAATTAAATCGCTATTGATTAGAGAAATACAAATTAATACAAGTCTGAGGCACTACCTCTCACATATCAGATTGACTAATATGGCAGAAAAGATAAAGTATAAATATTGAAGGGGATAAGGAAAAATTGGAACACTATGCATAGTTGGTGGAATTGTGAAGTTATTCAATCCTTCTTTGGTTTTTTTAAGACAATGGGGTTAAGTGACTTGTCCAAGCTCATACAGCTAAGTAATTATTATGTGATATGTCTGAGACTGGATTTGAACACAGGTCCTTTTGACTCCAGGGCTGGTACACTATCTACTACAACACTTAATTGCCCTGATCTTTCTTGAGCAAGGGAAACTATGCACAAAGGACTTTAAAACCGTGCATGTTCTTTGATCCAGCAATATAAATGCCAAAGGCACCAAAGAAAAATAATAAAAGATCTCTATGTTCAAAAATATTTATAGTAGCTCTTCTTGGCAAAGAATTAGAAATTGAGGGATGCCCTTCTGTTGGAGAATTTGTGATGGAATACTATTGAGCTAAAAGAAATTATGAGGGGCGGCTAGGTGGCGCAGTGAATGGAGCACTGGCCTTGGAATCAGGAGTACCTGGGTTCAGATCCAACCTCAGACACTTAATAATTGCCTAGCCGTGTGGCCTTGGGCAAGCCACTTAACCCCATTGCCTTGAAAAAATCTAAAAAAAAAATTATGAAAAGGATGGTTTCAGAAAAACCTAGGAACATTTATATGAACTGATGCAAAGGAAAGTCAGTAAAACCAAGAGAAGCAGTAATAACAATACTGTACAATGATCAACTCTGAATGATTCAGCTAATCTAATCAATACAATGATACAAGACAATGCTAAAGGATTCATGATAAAAAAAAAATTATCCATCTCCAGTGAAAGAATTGACTAAGTTTGAATTCTCTATTTTTATGTTTTGTTTGTGATACAGCTAATATGGAAATGTTATGCATGATTTCTTTTTTTTTGTTTTGTTTTGTTTTTTTAAGTTTTTGCAAGGCAAATGGGGTTAAATGGCTTGCCCAAGGCCACACGGCTAGGTAATTACTAAGTGTCTGAGGCCGGATTTGAACCCAGGTACTCCTGACTCCAGGGCCAGTGCTTTATCCACTGAGCCACCTAGCCACCCCTTTGCATGATTTCATATGTAAAGTTGATATCACGTTTCTTTTCTTCACAATAGGTGGGGGGGAAGGGAGAAAATTTAGAATTCAAAAAAAATTTTAATAAATGTCAAAAATTAACTTAAAAAACTTAAAGAAATTTTTCAAAAATCATGACCTAAGTAAGGTCATTGCTTGGTATGAGTTGAGCTAGCTGACTGGGGAAGAAAAAAAGAAAGTCCTTACAGAGATCTCTCTTGGATTCATACACATAAAGAGATACCCCAGGAAACAAGCATAAGAAAAATTCTCCTGGTATGTCTGTAAAGCTGTTTGAATTATACAAAAAGGGAAATCTGACTTGTTCTAACCATTCCAGCTATATTTGCAATGATGCTCTGATTGCCCACCTGTCATCTCTTCTACTTTAACTGAATTTGGCCAAAATGTGAAATGTTCTTGCAAAATTGGACATTTCATTGAAATTATTGCATTAGTAAGTAATATTTGAGAACGTAAAAGTCATATCAAGGTGTCCTGAATTGTTTAAATTTTTTTTTAATTTTAGGCAATGGGGTTAAGTGACTTGCCCAAGGCCACACAGCTGGGCAATTATTAAGTATCTGAGGTCACATTTGAACTCACGTACTCCTTACTCTAGGGCTGGTACTCTATCCACTGAGCCACCTAGCAGCCCCCTGAATTGTTTTAAAATAAAATGTGCTTGGGGGAGCTAGGTGGCGCAGTGGATAAAGCACCGGTCCTGGAGTCAGGAGTACGTAAGTTCAAATCCGGTCTCAGACACTTAATAATTACCTAGCCGTGTGGCCTTGGGCAAGCCACTTGACCCCATCTGCTTTGCAAAAACCTAAAATAAAATAAAATAAAATGAAATAAAATAATGAAATAAAATGAAATAAAATGTGCTTCCTAAGAATTTTGGTTTCTTTGTCACTCCTCTGGCCAAAACTTTTCTTTCATTCCTCTTGCCTACTAAGTTCAAATTTCATTCTCTGTGGTATTTAAGGACTTTAATGATTTATCTTTATTCAACCTTTCCAGATTTATCTTATAATATTTCTTTCTATGTATTCTTCCTTCTAGCCAAACTATTACTTTCTATCTGCTGAACATATTTCACAATTTCCTTACCCTTTTCCTTTGCTCATGTTGTTTCTAGAATTTTTTTTTCCTATCTTACCTGTTGAATTCTCAGTTCCCCCAGGCAATTCTTTATTACTATAAGTTGCAGAGTAGATAAGGATAAGTATTAGTTTCCTTAGTGGAAGCACCTATACCAATGAAATCATAAATTTACTGAAAATAATTAATTTAATCATCACTTATTTAAACTACTATAAAAGAATGTTCTAGAATCGTCTACAAAGATAAAATGTCTAATCTCAAGCATGCCAAATCCTCAAAGACCTGCATCACATCTTCTTGCTGTGTGTCCCCAGAAGTAGGAATGCTAGAGTGACAGGCACCATTTCCTCCATTAGAGATCTTTCTATTTTTTTCAATTAATTTTTTTCAATACTATTGAGTTCTACTCAAAACCCTCAATTTAAGGAAGTGCTCATGTCAATCACATTCACTCCTTCATTCCTTTTCCAACTTCCCTCCCTGACTCTTGACCTTCTCCACCATGCCTCAACTGTCTTCTTATCCTGGAAAACCCCTCTGTCCTTGTGGCCCTTCCTCATGTCTGTGAATTCCTCACAGAATCTCCATTTTGAGGAATTACCCAAATCAGCCATCTTTGCTCCCTCCCTGTCTCCCAGCTTTGCTCCTGGCTTCCAGACTTCACCATTACCCCCACACACCATTATTTCCCATATACCACCTCCACCCTTGCTTTTCAACTCTCCCATTCTAGCATAAGCTCCTAAGGGCAGAAACGATTTTTTGGTGATTGTGATTGTTCTTATATTTGTATTGCTAGGGCTTAGCACAGTTCTGGGGCACAGTAGGTGCTTAATAAATATCTGTTGACTTGACTTGTTGACTCTCAATAAACAAAAATTGATTTTTCTCTCCTGCCTACCTCCCACTTCCACTAGAAATTTTTTTTTGGGGGGGAGGGTACAGGAGTCCTCTTCTTTTGTTCTTTTCTGGGTTGAAGAATATGTACAGATTGGTAACTTTGACAAATTACTTCAAATTGCTTTCCAGAATTACTGATGATTTTATAGCTCCACCAACAATGGAACATTAATATGCCTGTTTTCTGGGAGCCCCTCCAACATTTTTCATTTTTATTTTTTTGCCAACATTGCCAATCTGATGGATGTGAAGTAAAACTTCAGAGTTGCTTTAATTTGCATTTCAACAAAAGCAACAATAGTTATAAAAGCTAAATGTATATAGTGCTTTAATGTTACCATAATGCTTTACAAATATTATATAATTTTATCTTCACAACAACCCTAGGAGTTAAGTCAGAGAGAAGTCAAATGACTTGTCCAGGGTCACATAACTAGGGGTTGTATGAGCCAGGTTGCAAACTTCAGTCTTCCTAACTCTGGATTTAATTCACTATCCACTTAAGTGCCTATAATTAATCACTAATTGTTCGTGATTTGGAGCTTTTAAAAATATGTTTATATATGCTTCATATTTTCCCCTCAAGAATCACCTGCTCAGGGGGTGGCTAGGTGATACAGTGGATAGAGCGCCGACCCTGGAGTCAGGAGTACCTGAGTTCAAATCCAACCTCAGACATTTAATAACTACCTAGCTGTATGGCCTTGGGCAAGCCCCTTAACCCCATTGCCTTGCAAAAAAAAAAAAACCTAAAAAAAGAATCACCTGTTTAATATCCTTTAGCTATTTGTCAATTGGAGAATAGTATTTATATATCCTAGAAATGAGACATTTATAAGACACTTGCTGAAAATATTTTCCTTCTTATTACGGATTTTCTCTACTAATTTTACCTACATTGGTTTTATTTATACAATTTTTTAATTTTCTGAAATCAAAATTATCTATTCTATCTTCTGTGATCCTTGTTATTCCTTGTTTGGTCATAAATTATTCTCCTCTCTCTTAGTCTCAAAGGGAATTTCTTCCTTGTGTCTCCAATTTGCTTATATCTTGTCCTGAAAGTGCCCAACCCTGAAAAGGAACTCCTACCTACATTTTCTCCTCCTCTTCCCGGCTCTCAAATTTCCTTTTCTTTCCCTTTCCAAGCCAACTTTTGTCATTATTCTGGACTTCGGGAGGTTCACTGAGGTACTATGCCCTTCTTCCCCTATTTTTGCAAAGCAATCAAGATTTGAGGCTGGGAGAGGGAGAGAGGTTATATTAGATTCATTAATGCAGATCAAGGACAGAGTGGTGCCATGCCCAAGATCATGCCAGAGGGATGTCAAGACTGACGGTGGTGGAACAGCTAGGTGGTGCACTGGATAGAGCACCAGTCCTACAGTGAGTTTAAATCTGGCCTCAGACACTTAGGAATTGCCTAGCTGTGAGACCTTGGGCAAGTCACTTAACCCCATTGCCTTAAATAAATTTAAAAAAAAAAGACTGACAGTGGTGACTTGTGTCAGTACTAGAGATGTATGCTGAATCTAGCTGCCTTGATATATGATGGACAAAAGAGTGAATACCACTTGCTAATGGAGTGTTCGTTTTCTTCCAAGTCCCCTGCATCCCAAGCTTTGAGCAACAGTCCTAATTTCCTTCCAAGTTTCTATCTAGTCATTTTGCAGTTGAGTGGGCTCCACGGTAACCAAGTAAAACAACTTGTACTTTGGATTTTCCAGAATTCTCAAATCCAGATCAATCTTAAATCTGGATAGACTTCAGAGTTTGGAAGAATGGAGAACTGCCATTCATCTGTCTTATGAATTAGCTTTATAGATTCTGTGCTAAGTATAATGCTGCATTTAGTATAAAAACATTTTTTAAATTTTTATTTATTTAAGGCAATGGAGTTAAGTGACTTGCCCAAGGTCACACAGCTAGGTGTTTGAGTTCAAATTTGAACCCAGACCCTCCTGACTCCAGGGCCGGTGCTCTATTCACTGCACCACCTAGCTGTCCCTATAAAAACATTTTTACCTGCTTCTGTCAAAATAAAACACTGATCTTTGCTAAAATGCAGCATTTTCAGAAAAAGGAGACAGGGTTTGGGAAGTCTTATATGGAATTTAAATCTAAGTGCTCATTGGGTAGATACAAAAATCCACAAATCCCTGGGCAATGAATCAGCAGCACTCTGAGTGATAGAACCAGGCTGACTCTCAGGAAAACAGAGAGCCTGGCTCTTACTCAGCATTTCCTACTCGCTGGAGAGGGCCTAAGCAGCCAGGCTGAGTCTGGCATAAACCCAACTCGTGATTTAGAGAGTGGCTTTCATTGCCCCCTGGTGGTTAAACCTTCACGCTTTATGTGGGAATGGTTTTCCTCCAAGAAGCTCCAGATATTCCCGAAATTTTGTTAATTTGCCTTGAACTTTATCTCTGAAGAAAAACTTTTGTAACTTGCTTTGAGAAGATCTTCTTTTCACTTTGTTTTGTTTTCCTTTTCAATGAAATCAATATCACTTTCCTACTGGAAGCCTTCTCTCTTCTGGACTAACTTGCTACTGGTTCAGAGTATCTTAATTTATAACAATTTCCTAATCTTGTGACACATAGCTACATATTTTACTTATGTTTTTTTCATTGCCCTTGACTTTATACTAATTTCTAATTTAGTTACAGATTTATACAAAGCATCCTTTAATCTCCATTGTGACATAGTACTTTGAACTTAGGGTAATATGAATATGATCAAATTTTCTTCTGTTACAGATATATTATTTGCTTATTATGTACTTTAATATTGTTACTTTTTGCAACACTAGATCCAATTTTAGCTTTAATTTCTTCATTTGAAAACTGTCTGTTCATATCTTTTGACCATTTATCAATTGGGGAATGACTTGTCACCTTATAAATTTGATTCTACATATTTTAGAAAGGACACCTTTATCAGGACCTCTAGCTATGAAAATTGTTTCCCCAGCTTTCTGTTTTCTTCTAATTTTGACAGAATTGGTTTTATTAGTGCAAAAACTTTTTAATTTAATATAGTAAAAATCATCCATTTTGCAATTTATAAAGTACTCTATTTCTTGTTTGGTCAAAAATTTCTCCCCTTTCCATAGATCTGACAGAGCATTTTTTGAATGTTAATTGGTCTATAATATCACCCTTTATGTCCAAATACTGTATTCATTTTTGACCTTATTTTGGTAAAGGGTGTGAGATGTGGATCTATGTCTAGTTTTATTTTTAATTTTTATTTATGGCAATTGGGATTAAGTGACTTGCCCAAGATCATACAGCTAAGTAATTATTAATTGTCTGAGGTAGGATTTGAACTCAGGTCCTCCTGACTCCAGGGTCGGTATTCTATCCACTGCACCACCTAGCTGCCCCCTGAATTTGTTGATTGATTCAAGTAGTTTTAAGATGATTTTCTCAGGTTCTCTAAGTATACCATCAAATCATCAGCAAAGAGTGAAAGCCTTGGTTCCTCATTGCCAGCTCTAATTCCTTCAATTTCTTTTTCTTCTCTTATTACTAATGCTAACAATTCTTTTTTTTAATTTTTATTAAAGATATTAATTGAGTTTTACAATTTTCCCCCAATCTTGCTTCCCTCCCCCCACCCCCACCCCACAGATAGCATTCCGTCAGTCTTTACTTGGTTTCCATGTTGTACCTTGATCCAAATTGGGTGTGATGAGAGAGAAATCATATCCTTAAAGAGAACAGAATTCTCAGAGGTAACAAGATCAGACAATAAGATATCTGGTTTTTTTTTCCAAATTAAAGGGAATAGTCCTTGTACTTTGTTCAAACTCCACAGCTCCTTATCTGGATACAGATACCACTCTCCTTTGCAGACAACCCAAAATTGTTCCCAATTGTTGCACTGATGGAATGAGCAAGTCCTTCAAGGTTGAACATCACTCCCATGTTGCTGTTAGGGTGTACAGTTTTTTCTGGTTCTGCTCATCTCACTCTAATGCTAACAATTCTAATACTATATTGAATAGTAATGATAATAATGGGCATCCTTGTTTCACCCCTGATCTTATTGGAAATGCTCCTTGTTTATCCCCATTACATATAATATTTATTGATAGTCTTAAATAAATACCACTTATTATTTTAAAGAAAACTCCATTTATTTCTATACTCTTCAGTGGTTTTTAATAGGAATAGATGTTTTTGTCAAGGGCTTTTTCTTCTTTCTATTAATTTTTAAATTTTTCTTTACTTTATTTACACATTGCTAAAATATTCTTAAGAGTAAACATAATACACCCTCCCCCACAAAAATATAAAACCTCATGAGAAATAAAGTAAAAGAAAGAGAAAAATATGTGTTTCAGTCTGTGTCAGCTGATACCATCAGCTCTGTCTTGGGTGGAACACTTTCTTTATCATAAGTCCATCATAGAAGTTACTTCCATATTTTTCCACAGTTGCTGTTGCTGATTGTAATTCCCTCCCTCCTACTATCTGTTATATTTTATATTTGCTTTCTCCTTTCACTTTGTCCCTCTTCAAAAATGTGCTGTAGGGTAGCTGAGTGGTGCAGCAACAGAGCAGCAGCCACTGGGGCCAGGAGGCCCCAAGCCTACATCCCAACCCAGAGACCCAGACAGACCACCCAATCTCACCACCTTGTAAAAAGTAAAAAAGAAAATGTGTTATATCTGACTATACTCTCCTATGATCTACCCTCACCTCTATCACTCACATCCCTCATCCCCTCCTGTCCCCCTTCTCTCCTTTTTCTTCTAGATGTCTATACCCTATTAAGTGTGTATGCTGTTTCCTCTCTGAGCCATTTCTGATGAGAATGAAGGTTCCCTCGTTCCCCCTCACCTTCTCCCCTTTCATACCATTGCAAAAGCTACATGAAATATCTTTCATATGAAATATCTTAGCCTATTCTAACTTCTCCTTTCTCTTGCTCCCAGCACATTTCCCTTTCACCCACTGACTCCATTTGTGCAATATATTATATCTTCAAATTCAGCTCTCTCCTGTGCCTCATCTATAAAAGCTCCTTCTACCTGCTCTTTTAAATGAGAAGGTTCATATGAATACGATCAGTATCATCTTTCCATGCAAAAATACACACAGTTCATCATCATTAAGTCCCTCATAATTTACCCTTCTCTATGCTTCACTTGAGTCCTGTACTTGAAGGTCAGACTTTCTGTTCAGCTCTGGCTATTTCAACAGGAACATTTGAAATTCCCCTGTTTCATTGAAAGTCTATCTTATCCCCTGGAAGAGGATGTTCAGTTTTGCTGGATAGTTGATTCTCAGTGGCAATCCAAACTCTTTTGACTTCCAGAATATATTCCAAATCCTACAAGCCCTTTACATAGTTGCTTCTTAGTCCTGTGTGATCCTGACTGTAGCTCCATGATATCTGAAGTATGTCCTTCTGGCTGCTTGTAATATTTTTTCTTTGACTTGGGAGCTCTGGAACTCGGCTATAATATTCCTGGGGTTGTTTTTTTCTTTTTTTTTTTTTTGGATCTCTTTCTGGGGGAGATTGGTAGATTCTCTCAATTTCTATTTTGCCCTCTCCTTCTAGGATATCGGGGTAATTTTCCTGTAGGAATTCTTTTAAAATGAGGTCAAGGCTCTTTTTCTGATCATGACTTTCAGGTATTCCAATAATTTTTAAATTATCTTTCCTGAATCTGTTTTCCAGATCAATTGTTTTTTTCAATGAGAGCTCACATTCTCTTTTAATTTTTCATTCTTTTGGTGTTGAACTATTGTGTCATGATTTCTCACAAAGTCATCAGCTTCCTTTAGCTCCATTCTACATCTGAAGGATTGTTTTCCTCAGAGAGCTTGCTTATCTCCTTTTCCATCTGGCCAGTTCTGTTTTATAAAGCCTTCTTCTCCTCAATAACTTTTTGAATTGTTTTATCCATTTGACCTAAGCTGATTTTTAGCATGTTATCTTCTTCAGCAGTTTTTTGGATCTCCTTAACTAAGCTGCTGACTTTGTTTTCACATTTTTTTGCATCTCTCTCATTTCTTTTCCCAATTTTTCTTCTATCTCCCTTACTTGATTTTCAAAATATTTTCTGAGATCTGTCATAGCCTGAAATGAACTTCTATATTTCTTGCAGTCTTTAGATGCAGAAGCTTGGACTTTCTCATCTGCTGATTGTGTGGTCTTCCATGGGACCAAAGTAATTGTCTATGGTCAGGTTCCTTTTTTTCTGCTTTTTCATTTCCCCAGCCTGTGCATGGTTTGGGGTGCTTCCTGAGCTTTTGATTATTGGGACACCTCCCCTCAACAAGGACCTCAGAGTGTGTGAGGCTCTGACTGACTGCTCTCCTAGTCTGTGAATAACCCCAAGTCCACCCTTCTGCCCTGGGGCTGTGAGGTGGGGTCCCTGTTCTATGGGGGGGCCTAGACTGTGACCAGGATCTGAATGTGGTCAAAGCCCAAGAGTCCTGTTCCAGGGACAGAGGACAGACCTCAGCAGTCTCCCTCTACTCCCTTACTTTCTGTGGGCTGAGCATTCAGGGAGCAGCTGCCCAGCAGCTTTTGCTGGGCAGTTCCATGGGCCTGATTCCATTTCCTGGGATCTGGGCTGCCATGGCCATGCTGAGAGCCTGGGCTTCATGCTTGTTCTGGCAGAGGTTTCCAGGTGATCTTCCAAGTTGTGCTTGGTGCTCCCTGGGGTGCAGGTCAGGAAACTGCTTCTGCTGCCAGAAGCCAGCACTCCCAGGTGCCCTGGCACTGTTCCTGGGAGATTGAAGTTCTGTCGCTCCAGTGCTGCCACCCCTTCAACCCCATGGAACACAGTTTTCCCACTATTTTCCAGGTTACCTTGGACTGGAGAATTGCCTCATTGAATCTTTCTGTGGGTTCTCTCTCTCAAAAATTTAGTTAGTTATAATTTTAAGGTTTTTGAAATATTTTGGAGAGAGTGCCTAAAAGAGACTCTTCTCTTGCTGCTATCTTGGCTCCACCCCCATTATGTCTGACATAGGCTTTTTCAGCATCTATTGAAATAATCATATGATTTCTGATAGGTTTCTTATTCGTATGTTCAATTATATTGAGTGTTTTCCTAATATTGAACCTTTCCTGCCTACCTGGTAAATAAACTCTACCTGATCAGAGTGTATTATTCTAATAATAACTTATTATAATCTCTTTGTAAAATTTTTTAAAAGATATTTACATCAATATTCATTCTTTGTCTGTTTTGGCACTTCCTAGTTTAGGTATCATCACCATATTGGTATCATGAAAGCATTTTGGCAGAACTCCTTTTTCTCCTATTTTTAAAAATAATTTATGAGGAATTGAAATTAATTGTTCCTTAAATGTTTGGAAAAATTCACTTATAATTCATTTGAGTATACTTATCTGAGATAAGTATTTTATCTCCCCTTCTGTTAATCTGGGTAACTGGCATTTTTGTAAATATTTATCCATTTCACTCAGGTTATTAAATTTATTGGCATATAGTTGGGTAAAAGAAACCCTGAATTATCTCTTTAATTTCCTTCTCATTGGTGTGGAATTCAACCTTTTGATTTTTGATACTGGTAATTTGGTTTTCTTATTTATTTTTTAAATCAGATTAACTAAAAGTTTATCTATTTTATTGGTTTTTTCCATAAAATAAACTCTTAGTTTTATTAGATTCCTTAGTTTTCTTGCTTTCAATTTTATTACTCTCCCTTTTGACTTTCAGAATTTCTAATTTGGTATTTAATTGGGGATCTTTAATTTGTTCCTTTTCTAGCTTTTTTTAGTTGCATACCCAATTCATTGATTTCTTCTTTATTTTATTCATATAGGCATTTAGAGATATAAAATTTCCCCTAAAAACTGCTCTGGCTGAATTTTCTTGGATAAAATGACTGATTACTTCTAAGATTTGTGGTTTGATCCACACATTCTTTAAAATTAAGTTATTTAGTTTCCAATTAATATTTGGTTTATCTTTCCAAGGTCCTTTATTACATGTAATTTTTATTGCATCATGATCTGAAAAGTAAGCATTTATTATTTCCACCTTTCTGCATTTGACTGAAAAGTTTTTGTGCTCTAGTACATGGTTGGTTTTGGTATAGGTGCCAGTGTACTGTAGAGAAAAAGTATATTCTCTTCTAACCCCATGAAGTAGCAGGATGTAAAATAAACTCACATAAATTATCAGCATTTCTATACCAACAAAGCTCAATAGCAAGAGATAGAGAAAATCCATTTAAAATATTTGGGTATATACCTGTCAAAACAAACCCAGGAAATATATGAACATAATTACAAATTCACAAAGATTCAGATCTAACAATTGAAAAAATGTCAATTGTTCAAAGTAATATAGCAAAAATGACAATTTTACTTAAATTAATCTACATATTCAATGCTATACCAATCAAACTTCAAAATTTATTTTATAAAGCTAGAATAATAGTAATCAAATTCATCTGGAGGAATAAAATTCAATAATATCAAAGGAATTAATGAAAAAAAATGCAAAACAAGATGGCCTAGCCATTCCAGTTCCAAAACTATATCATAAAGCTGCCATCATCAAAACTATTTGATACTGGCTAAGAAATAGAGTGGTGAATCAGTGGAATAGATTAAGTACAGAACAAAAAGAAGGAAATGACTAGTATTGTATTTTTTATAAATACAGATTCTACTTCTGGAATAAGAACTCATTATTTAACAAAAACTGCTGTGAAAATTGGAAAATATTATGGCAAAAAAGGGCAAAAACAAACATTTCATACCCTGTACTAAGATAAGATCAAGATGAGTAAATAATTTAGACATAAAAGCTGTGGTAGGATTCAGCCAGTTCACACGGGTTTGGTAGAACCAATTCCTAATTTTTTTGTTGAGTTCAGCAAACTGGTTGCTAAAATGGCATTTGTAATCAGGATTTGTGCCAGTGGTGGGATTCAGCCAGTTTGCACTGGTTTAGCAGAATTGATAGCTAATTTTAGGCTGAGTTTGGGGAACAGATTGTTAATTTATTTGAATCCACCACTGCATAAAGAATGATATATATAAGCCTATTAGGAGAACTAGGAATAGTTTAACTGACAAATCTATAAGAAAAGGAAGAATTTATGATCAAACAAGAGATAATTATAAATTACAAAATGGATAATTTTGATTACATTAAATTAAAAAGGGTTTGCACAAACAAAACCAATACAACCAAGAAGGAAGACAGAAAGCTTAAAAAAGAATTTTTATGGTTAGTGTCTCTGATAAAGGCTCCATTTCTAAAATATAGAGAACTGAGTCAAATTTATAAGAATTAAAGTCATTCTCCAATTGATAAATGGTCAAAACATAGTTTTCAGGTAATTCAGAATTTCATGAAGACATATGAAAAATTATCTAAATCACTATTAATTAGAGAAATGAAAATTAAAACAACTCTGAGCTACCACCTCACATCTATCAGATTGGCTAATATAACAGAAAAGGAAAATGATGAGTGTTGGAGTGGGTATGAAAAGATTGGGACAGAGGTATACTGTTGATGGTTGGTGGAGAACTGATCCAACTATTCTAGAGAGCAATTTATTCAGGTATTGCCTGAAAAGCAATAAAATTATCCTGCCCTTTGATCCAGCAATACTATCACTGGATCTATATCCCAAAAAAATCATAATAAAAGGGAAAGGACACACATATACAAAAATATTTATAGATGCTCTTTTTGTGATGGCAAAGAATTGTACATTGAGGGGCTGCCTAAACAAGTTGTGGCATATGAATATGATGGAATACTATTGTTGTGTAAGAAAACATGAGGAGGTGGATTTCAGAAAAACTTGAAAGACTTATGTGAACTGATGCTGAGTGAACAGAATCAAGAGAAAATTACACACATTAACAGCATCACTGTATGATATTCAACTATGAGAGACTTTGCACTTCTCAACAATACAGTGATCAAAAACATTTCCAAAAGACTTGAGTGGAAAATACAATCCACATCCAGAGGAAGATCTAAGGAGTCTGAATGCATACTATTTTATTTTTTGTTTTTTCTTTCTCATGTTTTTTCCTTTTTGTTTTGATTCTTCTTCACATCATAATTAATATGGAATTATGCTTAACAGATTTTACATGAATAACATATATATCAGATTGCTTGCTATCTTGGAGAGGAGGGTGAGAAAGGAGGGAGGGAGAAAAAAATTGGAACTTAAAATCTTACAGAAATGCTTATTGAAAACTACCTTCACAGGTAATTGAAAAAATAAAAAAAATTAAAAAAGCCAAAAAAGAGGCATTAAAGAGCCATTATAATGAAAGGCAAGATAAAGGAGGAATGGACAAAACTTAAGTCTTACTCTCATCAGATTTGACTCAAAGAGGGAATGACACACACTGTCAGTGGGATATAGAAATCTTTCTTACCCTATAAGAAAGCAAAAAAGATCAGGGATAATAGAAAGAAGGGTGACTGATAAAAGTGAGAGCAGTTTTAGGGAGGTGGTAATCAAAAGTAAAACATTTGTGAGGAGAAAAAGGGTGGGGGGGTTAAGAAAGAAAAGGGAAGTAGGGAAATATAGTTAGTTAAAATAACTATAAATGTGAATGGGTTGAACTCACCCATAAAATGAAAGTGGATAATAGAATAGATTAAAAGAAAGAAATAGAAAAAGGGGGTGAGGGAGGAAGAATGAAGAAATCCCTATCAGATAATTGGGGTGCCCAAGTGAAAGCCTATAAAAATTAAAAAAGAGTGGAGAAATCAGGTATCAGTTCAACCTTAATTTCATCTAAACTGGTCAAAGGATAGAATGAACACACACGCATGCCAAAAAA
The DNA here is from genome assembly GCF_037893015.1 of Macrotis lagotis. Classification (NCBI taxonomy): domain Eukaryota; kingdom Metazoa; phylum Chordata; class Mammalia; order Peramelemorphia; family Peramelidae; genus Macrotis; species Macrotis lagotis. The sequence goes on from NC_133658.1 coordinate 451,639,817, forward strand.
CACATGGAATTTGATTTTTTTAAAAGTGCATTCAATTCAACAAGAAAACATGAAAGAACAGGGAAGGAAGAAAGAGAAAAATAAACAAGGGGGATTGTGAAGAGATGGTTAAAAGAAAGGTTAAGTATCTATGGGGTCAGAAACAGAAGAGTAAAAATAAATTGCATCAAGCACAGAGCACTGTTGCTAAGCCCACTCTTCTTCCATGACCTTCTTTATAAAAAACAGAGCATAGAAAGGAAAAAGTATAAGGAATAGGATGTAGGGAAATTACACAATGATCACAACTATGAACATGAAGGGGACAAATTCATCAATAAAATGGAAGAGAAAAAAGAAGAAATGAGAAACCAGAATCTGACACTATGTTATTTACATGAAATACTTTTATAATATAAAAACTCATGGGGTGGCTAGGTGGCGTAGTGGATAAAGCACGGGCCTTGGAGTCAGGAATACCTGGGTTCAAATCCGGTCTCAGACACTTAATAATTACCTAGCTGTGTGGCCTTGGGCAAGCCACTTAACCCCATATGCCTTGCAAAAAAAAAAACTCACAAAGTTAAAAAACGAAAGCTGGAGAAAATTCTATCATGTTTTTCCTGAATTTTTAAAAAAAGTTTTAATAAATTTTAATTTATCAAATAAAATAAGCATTTCCATGGCATAGTACAGTAAAAAAGATGATTATACATGAAACTGAAAATCTACGATGTACAACTTGCTGTTTCTTTCAAATATACAAAAAAATCCCGTAAATTTTTTCCCACCCTTCCCCCTCCTCATCTTGTCCTAAAAATGGCTAACATTAGACTCAAATAGGTTGGGGTGTGTGTGTGTGTGTGTGTGTGTGTGTGTGTGTGTGTGTGCACATATGAATATATATGTAAAATTGTTTTATACCTATTTCTATTTATCAATTCTTTCTCTGGATTCAAATAGTGTATTTCTTTTTAAGCCTTTTACACTTAATTTGGATATTCATAATAGTCAAAATAACATATTTGTTTAAATTCACTCCAGACAATATTGGTGTTACAGCATACAATGTTCTTTGTTCTGCTCATTTCACTCTTCATTATTTTGTACGTCTTTCCATGTTTTTTGAAAATCATTGAGTTAATTATTTCTTATAGCACAGTGATATTCCATCACAATAATATATCACCTGAATTTTAAAAAGCAGGAATAGCAATAATAGTCTAAGATAAGATAAGAGTAAAAATAGACTTAAGAAATAAAAATCAAAACTACATGTTTTGTATCATGGATAATAAGTTAGTAAAAATCAGTCAATCAAGAAACATTTATTAAGCAGCTACTACTTTCCAGGCACTGTGCTAAGTGCTGAGGAAATAAAAAAAGACTGAAGACAATTCCTGCCATCAAGGAACTCACAATCTAATATCAATATTTCTTATATATTCAAAAAATGGCATAGTACCTAAAGACTTAACCAAAAGGCCATAAATAAAGTACAGAAAAAAATGTCATCAGTAAAATATAATAACAGGAGACTCCAGTGTACCTTTCTGATCTAGACAAGTCCAGAAAGAAATTAAGTACCTGAATAAACTTAATTAATAAATTAATAAATTAAAAAGTATACATTTCTTTTTCCTTTCTTCTCTTTTTCTCTTTTTTTGACTTGATTCTCTGCAACTAAGAAAGACTAGAATTGCAGTGGAATTGTAAATGATACCTTCCTGAATGCCTTCAGAACCAAATAGATCTGCTTTCTTTCCAATCCAAGCTAGTTTGTCCCTCCACAGGAAACTTGATTTTTTTCCATACCTCTCACCTCCAGAGAGGGAAGATTATTATATTAATACCAAAATTAGTGCATATACCTCATTAGTTTAGCCCACTATAGCACTGGGGTCAAGAGACTTACCAGACTTAGCCATTGAGGAATAAAAATTATAGTTGTGTGCCATGGTACCCTGCCAAATAAACATATTTCTCAGATATTCATCATACCTTTACCAAATTGACCATGCAATAGGACATAAAGGTTCACCAAGAATTGCAGAAACAGATAAATATTAAATATGTACTTTGATGACCATAATATAATAAAATGTATATTTTATAATGGGCTTTTAAAAGAAAAATATTAAAATTTAATTATAGAATAAATAACCTAATCCTAAAAAATTGGTGGATCAAAGAACAAACCAGAGAAACAATAATTTCATTAAGATAATGACAAAAAATGAAAAAATAAAGACAATGAGACAATATACCATAATTTTAGGGATGTAACCAGAGCAGTAATTACATATAAAGAGAGTTTCCAACCTTAATCCCTTTGCAAGCTTTTGAGTTTCACATTTTTCTACCCCCTTCTCATGGCAGTGAACAAACTGATATGTCCAAGTGTAAGCAGGGCCAGGAAAACAATAAACACTCTAACACCAACATTGTGAGATGATCAACTATGATGGACACAGTTCCTCTCAGCACTTCAGTGATCAAGGACAATCCTGAGATACCTGTCATAGAAAATACCATCCACATTCAGAGAAAAAACTATGGAGTTTGAATGCAGAGCAAAACATACTATGTTCTCTTTTTAAAACTTCTGTCTTATCTTTCTTTCTCAGGGTTCCCCTCCCCTCTTAGTTCTAATTCTTCTTTCACAAAATGACTAATATGGAAATATGTTAAACATTTCTCTGCTTCTTAGTCAGTACCAGACAGTTTTGATGAGAGCTGCATTATAATATAATCTTAAATTTGGTACAGCTTGGCATTTTTTTTTCATTAATTCCCTTGATATTCTTGATGTATTGCTCCTCCAGATGAATTTTATTTCTATTTTTTCCTAGTTCTATAAAAATAATTTTTGGTAGTTTTGTTGGTATGGCACTGAATAAGTAGATTAATATAAATAGAATTACCATTTTTTATATATTAAATCAGCTGACCCATGAGCAATTGATGTTTTTCTAATTGTTTAGATCTGCATTAATTTGTGTGATTGTTTTGTAATTGTGATCATATAGTTCCTAGGTTTGTCTTGGCAGGTAGACTTCCAAATATTTTAAATAGTGATTTTAAATAAATTTATCTTTCTATTTCTTGCTGCTGGACTTTGTTGGCACTATATAGAAATGCTGATGATTTATAGGGGTTTATTTTTAGATCCTGCAACTTTGTTAAAGTTGTTAATTGTTTCAAGTAGTTTTTCAGTTGATATTCTAAGGTCCTCCAGGCACACACTATCATATCATCTTCAAAGAGTGAGAGTTTTGTTTCCTCATTGCCTATTCTAATTCCTTCAATTTCTTTTTTTCTCTTACTGCTAAAGTTAACATTTATAATACAATATGGAATAATAGTAGTGATAATAGACATTCTTGTTTCACCCTGATCTTACTGGGAAGACTTCTAGCTTATCCCCATTACATAAAATGCTTACTGATAGTTTTAGATAGATACTATTTATTATTCCAAGGAAAACTCCATTTATTCCTATGCTTTCTAGTATTTTTAATAGGAATGGGTACTCTATTTTGTCAAAGACTTTATCAGCATCTATCGAGATAATCATATGATTTCTATTAGTTTGTTATTGATATAGTCAGTTGTTTTCCTGATTATTCTCCTAATATTGAACCATTTCTGTATCCCTGATATAATCCTACCTAATCTTAATTTATTACCCTGGTGATAACTTACTGTAATTTCTTTGCTAATATTTTTTAAACTTTTGCACCAATATTCAGCCAAAAAAAAAAAGAGAAATTGGGCATGCAACTAAAAAACTAGATATTAGACAAAATTTTAAAATCAACTAAATACCAATATGAGAGTTTAATAAAATTGAAAGTTTAAAAGTCATTGAATTAATGAATAAAAGTGTGAACTGGTTTTTTGGAAGGGCAAAGAAAATCAACATTTTATTTTTAAAAAGAAAAAGAAAAATCAAATTACCAGCATAAAAAAGAAAACAGAGAATTCTCAATAAATTAAGAAGCTATAAAAGATATTACCAAAACTAATTTGCCCAATTATCTGCCAATACACTTGACAACCAAATGAAATGGGTGCATAATTATGAAAATACAATCCCTTCATTAACAAAACAAGAACTAAAGAAATTAAACAATCTATGAATGACTCTGGGAGAAAATCTATAGGACCACTTTCTCAAAATATTTTCTCAAACATTCAAAGAACAATTAATTCCAATGTCATATAAACTGTTTTGTTTTGGGTTTTTTTGCAAAACTAAGGGGGGGGGGGAATGATATTCTACCAAATTCCTTCTATAATACAAATATGGTCTTGATATTTAAATCTGAATTAAAATAGAGAAAGAAAACTACAAATCAATATCTCTCATGAATATTAAGTTTTTAAAAACTGAATAAAATAAGTAATATATTATTAATGAAGATTCTACATCAAGATATCACAGAGCTTATACAGTTTAACCTGGTTGGATTTATACCAAGAATGCAGAATTCAGTCAATATTTGGAAAACTATAACTTAATTGATCATATTACTAACAGGAGCAACAAAAATCATATAATATTAATTGATGCATAAAAGCTCTTCTAAAAATAAATTCTTATTTCTGTGAAAAGCACTAGGAAACAGAGGGATAAATGATAACAATATAAATAAATGTGACTTCTTTCTAATAAGATCTAGAGTAAAGCAAGAATATTAATTGTCACAACTACTATTTGATACAATGCTAGAAAAAAGTGGTTATAGCAATACAAAAAGAAACAAAGAAATTTGCTTATAAGCAAAAAAAAATCACTTTTTGCAGATTATGTGATGAGTATTTAGAAAATCCTAGAAACTTGCCTAAAACATAATCAAAGAATTAATAACAGCAAAGTTACAGTGGACCATAAATGAGTCCTAAGGATGATATAACAGCCAAAAAGCAAATGTAATCTTGGGTTGGATTTAGAGGGGAATATCTTGCAAGAATAGAGATTTATAATCATCCTAATGTACTCCAATATGTTCAGATATCATCTGTATTTGAACACATTTACATTTATGTTCACCTGTGCCTGTATTTTGAATTTATCAGGAGCAGCTAATTGCTCTTTTACCATTTCTTTACTTATCTTAGATACCATTTTCATTCTATCAGTGTAAAAGTCATTCTCCTTTTCAGAGAAAACAGAACCAAAATAAGAATTGATTAACTTAGCATTCTTTCTCTTTCATTATCATCAACTGACCTCTTCTTTGTTGATTCACCTTTTTCTCTAGAGGTCAAAAAAAAAGATTTTTGTTATCTCTTACAACTTATTTTGAGCATTCTTGACATTGTTTTTATAGGACCATGTTACTTGCTTTTATTCATCCTATTTGACCTGATCTTGCTTCAATCTTCTGTACTTTGCTTTTTGATCGGTGTGTTACCACTGTATCTGCCTCTTTAGTCAAATCTCACTTTTCTACCTTCATGGAATTCTTTCCATTTCCTTTTTTTTCAGAATTTCATTTTCTTGACCAAGATACCATAATTTTTGACAAAACTTTTTTTTTATGTTCCTTCCAGAAGTGTGTTTCCATTTTAATTACTAGAAGATAAAAATTGTCATACATTTTGATTTGGCTCATAGGTCCATAAAATCATAGAATTTCAGAATTAGAGGTCATAAAGTCCATCTCATTCACATAAGAAATCCCTATTAGAAGGGATTCAACCAGCTATTGCTTAAGGACTTCCAAGAGGGACAATGCACTGTCTCTAAGCAGTTCAGTCTTGTTTTGGACAGCTCTACTTGTTAGTAAGTTTTTCTTGTCATGGGACCTAAATGTATCTCTTTTCTAAATTCTACCCACTTTACTCTCTGAGGCAAAACAGATCCAGTCTAGACTCCCCCTCTTCTTTATAAAAGTCCATCAAATACTTAAAGACACTATATCTTTCTGGAGTCTTCTCTTCTCCAGGTTAAACATGCCCAGGTCCTATAAACAATCCTGACATGATGTGATATGATATGATATGGTATGACATGACATGACATGATATGATACAATATGATATAGACTCAAGGTTCTCTAATATACCTCAGATTAATGCCTTAGGAATACCATAAATAATTACATTCCATTGCTGGTATCAGATGGATAAATAACTAAGTTGTCTCAGTATCCTTGAGCAAGGAATTGTTAACTTCTACCCCTGATTTTGCCATCATGAACAAATGCACCACTTAAGAACTGTGATATTTCCTTATCAATCATAATCTATTATCATTCCCTTTCTTCCTCTGTCTTGCAACCCCAGATTATTCTTCATTTCTTCAGTTCATTCCCATGTCACCACTTCTACATTTTCTTTGTCCTTTTCTCATCTTAGCACCAGTTGATGAACCAATTCAACTCTATACTCAAGTTCAACTCTTGAATTTCTTTGTTTCCTCATCCTTTTGTTTGCCCTGCCAAAACTCAGTCTTATATTTCTCTCACTTTCTGCTGCCTTAACTCCTTATTCACATGATGCTAAATGAATTTCCAATCCAAGATTACATTTACTTTTTTGGTTGACACATCTGACTATGTCAGCCTTCCCTATCACCACCAGGATTAAATATAAAATCTTCTGATTGTTCTTTAGAATCTGTCCATTCCCACATTTCCAGTCTTCTTACACCTTATATCACTGCCCCTAATATATTCTATGATCCAATGACACTGGTTTATTTGCTGTTCCTCAAACAAGGTACCATATCTCCCAACTTGGTACATTTTACTGACTTCCCTAAACCTGAATTCTCTCCTTCCTCACCTACACCTCTTGGTTTCTCTGGCTATTTTCAAGTCTGCTATAAGAAATCTTTCTTAATCCCCCTTAATTTTAGTGCCTTCCTCTGTCAATTATTCTCAATTTGCCCAGTCGATATCTTATTTGTACATGATTTGAATCTAATTAGGCCCATCAGACCATAGGCTACATGAAAGCAAGAACTGTCTTTTGCCTTCCTCTGCATCACCATCATTTAGTATATTGTTTAGCACATAGTGGATACTTATAAATATCTTGAAGTCTAGAAGCATTCTCCATTTCTGCTTGTCTAGAAGTCAGAGGAAACTATGGAGACCTCAGATCAAGAATGTGTTTCTAATTCTACCCCAGGCTTATCCTGTATGTTCAGTCCAAGGCCCTGTCTGAGGAAGAGCCTGGATGAGAAAGAGGCTGATAGGTAAGCTCTGTCTCATATATAGCTACTTTTCTACTACCTGAAAACCACAGGAAACTATGTGATGATCTTATACAGTTAGAAAAGTGGTTTGATGAGTAATGTCAGGAGGCAAATGACCTCAGTTTCTACTAATATTCAACCTCAGAACATCCTGGTGTCATACAAGAATTATAGTACTGCCACCTTTTGCTTTAAACAAGATATCACATCACTAGCTAGAGCTCATAACTCAGGTAATTAAAGGGTTAATGAGAGAAGAATTGATGACTCAGTTTTATTATTTATATTTACTTGAGCTGAAAGATCAGCTATATTCCTAGACCTATCTAATATGTTCCTGTTTCATCTGTTAAATCTCCCTTTTCAGGGCTGTTTATTCACTTTTGGTGTCTTCCATCACCCAATGTTCACCTGTGGATCCAAGAACCTATAACATATGCAGTGGTCACATTCCAGAAAACTGTCTTAGCAGATGGGCTAAACCAAGTTGAGGGTAATCGATAGGCCTGAAAGCTGTCAGTGAGTTAGGAGAATGTCCACCCTGAGCATGTGAAGACTTTCCTCAGTGGAATAGGCAGAAGAAAACAATTTTGTCTCAATGGCCAAAAAGGAAACTAAAGCAGGCACTGAGGAATGCTTAGAGCTTAGTCAGGTATCAAAGATACTAGGGTCATCCACTGTATTCTGAATTAAGTTTTCTTAACTTTTGTTCTGCCACTAGACTTCCATGACTTGGGAAAAGAGATTGAGATTGACAACTTTATGTAACTTTACCTCACTGATTTCCAATTCATGGGCAAATCAAGACATCCACTGGGATGTCACTGGTCTTCTTCAGAAAGGAAGGGTTGAACAACAATCATTTTTACTGGCAGACTTTTCCCTTCTGCTATAGACTCTTTAATGTATACACCTTTACCTTCCCCCTTGCCCTCTGTAAAATTCTAGAATATCCATTCTGATGATTTAACTAAAGATTACAAAAAGTTGGGGGCGGCTAGGTGGAGTAGTAGATAAAGCACCGGCCCTGGAGTCAGGAGTACCTGGGTTCAAATCCGGTCTCAGACACTTAATAATTACCTAGCTGTGTGGCCTTGGGCAAGCCACTTAACCCTGTTTGCCTTGCAAAAAAAAAAAAAAGATTACATAAAGTTGCTAAGAAAGCTTTTCAGGATTCATTTGTTTTTGTGTACTATGAGACTGTGCTTTGAACATATAATAAACCTGTTATTAAAATGTCTTTTGGGGCTATGATAAGAATGATAAATACCATCAAAAACTTCTTGGACAATTTTTATGTCAAATTGACAAACCACAAAAGGATTAGAATAATATGGAAAACCAAGTCTTTCAGTCCATAGGCTGTTCAGAATGCATGTTGTGAAATTTATCTAGGGAAATTTCTGATCAAGAAAACTCAACTAATTAGTACCAATGCTGTTTCTTCTGGAAAACCACAGAAATAGGCTCTGAATACTTGCCTGTACGGTCCATTTTGACTATTTGCTTATCTCTTGCATCTGAATAAGTAATTGGACATAAACTTGACTTCTGGAGTGTTCACAAAGATCTCTGTTATAAGCATGGCATTCTGATTCAGGAATTGAAAGCAAACACTAAACTGAGAAACTCTGAGTCTTAACAGAAGCATTTCCTTTCCTCCTCATTTTTCTTAGCAATACTTGGGCCAGGACTAGATTATTTTCTCGACGCTATATCCTTTTAACTTCATTTTCCAAAAGACAAATAAGCAGGAGACTTTTTTGTGGGTCATTTGTCATTACCATACTGTCTTGGCTGCCCTCTCTTGTACTCTCTTCATGCATAATTATGATCAGGTCTGGTTAAAAACAGACATAAAACTGCTTTGAGTCAATCAGTATCACTTTTGGTATACCCAACTGTCTAGTCTGGTCTAGTTAAAGAATTACAAATATAACACTGATTCTATTCTATAACTGATCCTTTTCTATATTACTGCTTCATTTCATATGCTTGTTCAAAGTACATTTCTTTGTCTCTTTAACTGAGATAAGTGTAGACATTCAGTTCTCCTGATAATCAGGTCTTGTTATATATGAGTATCTCAATGGATAAAGAAAAAGCTTTTAAATTCACTACTATTATTGCTGTTCAAAATAATAGAGAACTCCCCTACCCAATCTGCTACCTTCTCTCTTCATTCTTCTACTACTTCCTAGTTTTCTAAAAACAATTGTGAGGGGGCAGCTAGGTGGCACAGTGCACCAGCCCTGGAGTTGGGAGGACCTGAGCTCAAATCCAACCTCAGACACTTAATAATTACCTAGCTGTGTAACCTTAGGCAAGTCACTTAACCCCATTGTCTTAAATAATAAAAATAAAAAAATAATAATTGTGGAACTCAATTCAGGAAAACTAGATCAAACTCATAAGAATTCAAACCATTCCTTAACTGATTAATGGCCAAAGGATATGAGTAGGCAAGTTTTCAGATGAAGAAATCAAACCCATCTATAAGCTTATGAAGAAGTGCTCTAAATCACTTTTAATTAGAGAAATACATATTAAAACAATTCTAAAACACTACTTTTTAACCTATTGGATTAGCTAATATGTCAGAAATGAAAAATGATAAATATTGGAAAAAATCTAGGAAAATTGGGGCACCAATGCACCATTGGTGGAGTTGTGAACTGATCTATTCTGAAGAGCAATTTGGAACCATGTCCAAAAGTCTATAAAACCATGCAGAAATACTTCTACTGGCTCTATATCCCAGAGATTAAAAAAAAAAAGTATAACAGTTCTTTTAGTGGTGGTGGACATTGAGGGGATGTCCATCATTTAGGGAGTGGTTGAACAAGTTGTTGCATTTGGAAAGACTTGTATAAACTGATGCAAAGTGAAATGAGTAGAACCAGGAGAATATTGTATACAATAACAACAATATTTTAAGATTATCAACTGTAAGTAACTTGATTATTCTTAACAAAGCAACGATTCAAGATAGTTCTGAAAAACTTATGATGAAAAATGTTATCCATCTCTGGAGAAAGAACTGATGAAATCTGAATATACAGATCAAAGCATAATTTTTCTTTATTTTTCTTGAGGGTTTTTGTCTGCATTTTCTTTCCCAATATGACTAACATGGAAATATGTCTTGCATGACTTCACATATATAGCCTATATCAAATTGCTTGCCTTCTTACTAAGAACTATAGGAAAGGGAGTAAGGAAAAGAATCTGGAATTCAAAATTTTTTAAACAAATAGAATTGAGTAAAATAAAATGTTAAATTTAAAAGAAAAAAGAAAATTGTTGCAATATTCATTAGGGATTTTGACCTACAGTTTTGAATCTCCTGGGTTCAAGTATCAAAGCCAAATGTGTACCATAGAAAAATTCAGGTGAAATTCCTTCTTTTCCTATTTTTTCAAATAGTTTTTAATAATTAATTAGAACTCATCATTCTTTAAATTTCCATAGAATTCACTTATAAATATAACTTGTTCCATTTTTTTCTTTAGGAGATTATTTATGGTTTAATAATTTTATTTATATAAGATTAAGCTTTGTAAGTTCTCTAAATCTTTCTCTGTTCATCAGGGCATTTTATATTTTTATAAATATTCATCTATTATAATCAGATTGCCAGTTTTGTTGGCATACAATCGAGCAAAAGAGTTCCTAATGATTTCCTTTTTTTTTTTCTTTATTGGTTGTGAATTCACCATTTTCATTTTTATATTGGTAATTTCTTCTTTTGAAATAATTTCATTAGCTAATGGTTTAATTATTTTACTGGTGAGGGAGATCCTCAAAAAACAAACCACTCCTAGTTATATTTGTTGATTTCAATGGAAATCTGGCATTTAGACCATTTCCCCCAATTAAATCTGGTCTATGACAAGTGAGCTCTACATGTGCAAGAATTCAGTTCAAAGATTCCATTCACGAAGCCACAGAAAAACTATAACTGGTAGCAAAAATTTGACTTCCAAAGACACTTATTTTGTAAAACCTATCAAGATAAAATGAAACTCTACTTTCTCTACTTTCCTTGACCATTTCTTATTTCCTCTCCTTAATTCCAGTTTCTAATCTTAGTCCTGATCCCCACCCCCACCCCCCACTACATTGAAGATCAAGGTTCAAAATAAAGAACTAAAATTTCTTATCATTATTGTCATTGGATACCCATGATCTGTACCAAGAAGGTAGACCAAGGGGATTGCTGAATCAGAAGCTAAAAAAAGAATTTGGGACTCAAATGTGCCAAAGTATTCAAATTAAACAATGTGGAAAGCATTAGCTATTGAAGCATATTGATCCAAATAGTCCTGATTCTGTGCAAAAATGGCTTTGTATACCTTAGAGCAGAGGTGTCAATCTCAAAATCTACAAAATTTCCATTGCTGTCAGAAACAGATTACATAGTAATTGGTTACCTGTCAAATCTATGTTTAAGGGAAAAGTTTATGATTAAAATGGAGCTAAAGAAGATCACAGGAAGTAAAAATGGACAATCTTGATTACATTATATTACAGATAAAATCAATGTAACCTCAAGTAGAAGGAAAATAGAAAACTGAGGGGGAGGAAATATTTACAAGTTTCTCTGACAAAAGTCTCATTTCTCAAACATAAAGAAAACTGCAACAAATTTATAAAAACAAGAGCCATTTCCCACTAGATAAAAAGGTTAAGGGATATGAACAGGAAATTTAAAGCAAAAGATAACAATGATCATATTAAAAATGCTCTAAATCACAAATAATTAGAGAAATGCACATTAAAACAACAGTGAGGTGTCATCTCACGCCTATCAGAATGACTAACATGACAGAAAAGGAAAATGAAAAATGCTGAAGGGAATGTGAAAAAATAGATACACAATGAACTGTCTTTAAAAGTTCATTATTTATTTATTAAGAACTTTTTTTTATTTTGAGTTCCAACTTATTTTACATTTTTATCAGAGTTGTTAAGCATTTGGATCATCTCTCACTTTTTGAACATCTATTTTTTTGGTCACACATATCCCTGCTGATATTGTCATACCACTTTGGTATGCACACTTTGTGTGCACTTTTCCCTTCTAAATTCAAATGAGAGTGGAGTTCAGTGCCAATCCCTCCCCTCTTCCTATCTCCTTTTTATTTGTATAGGTATCTACTTGTGTATCCTAATTATGTGAGATAATTGTCCATAACCTTCCTTTTTGTCGATGATGTCCTGGTACTATTCATTACATGGTTTCTTTCAAGAGGTGACAAAGGTATTCTATTTCCACTTTGCTTTCTGGGTCTAAAAGATCTGGGCAGTTTTCTTATAAGATTTCTTAAAATTTGATGTCGAGAACAATTGAAATATTTGTTTTATAGCGTTTAGCATTGTTTCTGAAACATAGTAAATGCTATATAAATGTCAGCTACTGCTGCTGCTAATTTTCTTTTTATGATGATGATGGAATTCAAATAGTTCAGTAATTCTTAATTTTTTTCTCCTCAATCTGGCTTCAAGGTCAGAATACCTTATATTTTTTCCTATTTTTGTATCCTTTTGATATGGCTTTGATATTTATTCTTATACCTTTTTTTTGGTTCAACATAATTTTCAGGGAGTTTGCTGCTTAGGCAAGATTTTGTATATCTTGTTTCACACTTCATTTCCTTTCCAGTTCTTTCTTCCATATCTTCTTTCTGATTTTTTTTTCTTCAAACTCATTCATTTCATTTATAAGAATATTTTTAACTCTTGCTTCCTCTTTTTTAGGAATTCTAGGTGCCCAAAGGCATTGCTGTAAGATTTCTGGTAGGGTTCTGGGATTTATAGAAGGTCTTCAAGAATCTTCTGAGAAGATAAGCTATGGTGGCAGTGGCCATACTAATGTGATCTCATGTGCACTTATCTATCACAGGGTATCTTTGCAATGTGCAGAAATAACTTGGTTTAACTCCAAGAGGCCATGACTATGTCAGAACTAGACTGTGCTAATTCCTGTTGGAGAAGAGTGAGAGCTTCTATTCCTTACCAAGAGCCAGCACAGAAATTGTCAGCAGCTTCTTGGTCTCATATAAGTGATTTTCCTGATGAATTGCCTCTCCTAAAGGCAGTTTCTTGGCTTGATTCTCCCAAGGTCTTGTGTGACCTTGGACATTAAGAAGACACTTAACCTCTCAACTTTTCCTGGTTTCTTATCTGAAAAATGAAAGAGGTGGATTACCACCTACTATATTTATATGATCTTGTCCAATTCCCTCATATGTAAAATGAAGGGTATAGGCTAGAGAGACCTCTAAGGTTCCTTACTGCTCTAAATCTATATAATCCTAAAATGGCCTAATCACCTCTCACTTCCTATATGTCCTTGAGTAAATTTCTTCCCCTCTCTGATCCTCTGATTTTCCTTTTATGAATGAATAATTTGATCCCAAAAGCCAATAATTTCTGTGATTTTAAATCCCAAGACATTTCACATTTCTATCAGGCATAGCTAGAAAGCTGATGGTATTATAAAACCTCCATTCCACCCTTCCTGGAGGACAGGATCTTTGTCTTGTTTGTCTCAGTCTCTCCCCCTCCCCTCTACCCCCAGATTTGCTCGTTGCACCCAGGGATAGGTAATTAATATTTGTTAAATGAATGAGGATTAATTTTAGCTCCCATTGCAAGAGATTTAAGGTGATATTTTGGAGACCCTGTGAGAAAGGTAGTCCAGAAATTCGCATTTTACAAAGTGGGGGAAACAGAGAGGGGAAGTTAGTTTTCCAGTAGACACAACTAGCAAGTATTAGATACAATATTCAAAACTCCTGATTTCATGTCAAGTAAATTTTTTTAACTACATAACACCACCTCCGAAACAAAGTATTACATCCTGAACCACAATGACCTTCAGAGGGTCAGAGCTTCTGAGCAACAGATCTTGTCATGCTCAAGAAAGACACGCCACCCCCAGCAGGACTCCCAATGGCCCCTACTTAGAGAAACATAGGTCTCCTATCCTAAGAGCTCATTCAAACAGTTCCTCAGATCAGGCAGGATATGCTGGGGCTGTTATCATCAGAAAGGGGAAGCTGATTTCACTATTTCTGCCTGTGATAAAACACAGGAAAACAACTTTGCTATCTATTTGTTGTTTGCAGAAGAATTGTTCCCCTCACAGTCAAGTGCTCTGTATACATTTAATTTTCATTTCCCTTCTGGACCCAACTTTTAATTTTCATTTCTACACTGTCTCCAAATTTTGCACCTTTAACAACTCTCCCTGAAGGAAATTCCTGAGGCTTGTTGAGTAGAGTAGACATATGGAATATTTAGGGAGCTCGTGGATTGGAGAAGTCAGAAGGAAGGACTCTGAAATAGAAGGCAAAATTCACATGGGAAGCAAAAGTTGTGGTTTAAAGAAAAAGTCTGTGACTGTCTGATTAGTTATCTAGTGATTCATTTATACGTAACCCTGAGGAGTTTTGCTTAGATGATCTTCAATTTTCCTTTCAGCTCTGGAATCATATGACCTTTGCCAATGAGACATATCTTTAGGAATCAATATGACATTAGGTCTCAAAATTAAATTATGAGATAGATAATTAGCATTATGACATTATAGAGAACCACTTTGAATAATTCTGATCAATGCTATGACAAATCACAAATTCAGAAGACAGAAGAAGAGGAAATATGTCCTTCACTTCCTACCAGAGATACAATGAACTAAAAATGCAGAGAGAGACATACATTTTTTTGAGCATGGTCAATTTGGGAATTTGTTTCGTTGGAAGTTGCATGTTTGTAATAAGGATTGGATTTGGGAGTTTGTTTTTTTGGTCTTTTTATTTGTTTAATGGAGAAGGAAATATGGAAGGAGAAGATTGTAAACACATCTAAAAATGAATATTTGGGGGCAGCTAGATGGCACAGTGGATAGAGCACTGGTCCTGGAGTCAGGAGGACCTAAGTTCAAATCCGACTTCAGACACTTAATAATTACCTAGCTGTGTGACTGTGGGCAAGTCACTTAACTCCATTGCCTTGCAAAAACCAAAAAAAAAGAAAAAAATGAATATTTTTTTAAAAGGAGGGCCCCTCTTCATGAAAGGGCCACAAAGAGAGTCTAATAAATAAATAAATAAATAAATAAATGAATCACTTGAATGCTAAATAAGATAAATTCTATGATTCTAAGTTCTACTTGAATAAAAATAGCCCAGTCACCTAAAGTAATCACTGGGCATGAGTTTTTGTCCAAAGTATTAGAAACAGGAAAACTCAGCCAAAAATATAAGAAAAGATGGGCGTTTAGGTGGCCCAGTAGATAGAGCACCAGCCCTGGAGTCAGGAGTACCAGAGTTCAAATCCGACCTCAGACACTTAATAATTACCTATCTGTGTGGCCTTGCCTTGCAAAAAACCTAAAAATAAAAAAAAAGAACAAAAGTATAAGAAAAGCCTCTACTAAGCACAAATGAGAAGGAGGAGGAAAAAGAAAAAAAATATCAAGGTTTTTTTTGACTCATGTGTTGGGGCAGGATTTATAAAAAAATTCAATTGTTAAAGTTCCCCTTTCAGTTAGAAGCAAAGTTTCTCTATTGGTATGCAGGGCGAGGGGGGTACATCACATTCTCTAAAGTAATTGGAATTCATGCACATAAGATAGAGCACCTTGGATCAAACAATAGTATAGAATAGTAGTCTGTCTATGTGACTGGATATCTCATAGCAGATGAGGTATCTCCACAGCATCACACCCTCAGCCAGAACTAGAGTCAATGTTTGGGAAGTGTTCCAGATGATCATTTAGAGTTGAAAAGAACCTGAGAAGTTCCACCTAAATTCAGTAATCAGTGTTATAGCATTTATTTCAGATTCAAGAGACATTTATTTCATAGTTACTGTATGCAGAACACTATATTAAGATTAGGAGTCAAACAAAATTCATAAAATATGTAATCTTTGAATACACAGAACTCACTGGGAGATAATATGCTAATATTACAAGAGAAGTAATCTGACCCCCATTTAAACACTACTTTCTTGTATCAGGAAAAGAGGAAATTTTTTTCACCAGGCATCCTATCTTATTTTTGGATAGCAAGCTCTTCCTTATATTACACACATCTGCTATCTTCTGGAGTTGAATATTATGGGGAACACAGAATGATAGAATCTCAGAACTGCAAGGAAACAACTCGCCTGGTTGCACATCTACCTGAACTGGAATACTCTCCCCAGTAGCCCTGACAAGAAGTCAATCATTCAGCCAAGTCATTTATTAAGCACTTACCATGTGGCAGGAATGGTCATCCATCCATGGATAGAATCAAAGAATTATAGATGTGTGTCCTTCACGCTTGAAGAAGACCTTGACCTCAGGGAAGTGATGCCATGACAAGCAAGTGAACTGAATTTGAGTGGGGGGGGGGGGGGCCTGTGCTAAGTCACCAGCTTCACTTTCTTCTGGAATCATCTGGATCCAATAGTCAGACAGGAATCAGGACTACTGGATTTGGCCCTGGATGTGATGCAATCAGTGTGTCCAAGGTCACACAGTTAGTAAATGTCAACTATCTAAAGCCAGATTTGCACTCAGGTCCTCCTGACTCCAGAGCTGGTGTTCTATCTATAGAAGCCCTATAGATGTAGAACTGTAACATCAGAGGCTTCATTTCTGGTTAACATTTCTTTTTTTTTTAGAAAGATTTTATTTATTTTGAGTTTTACAATTTATCCCCCACTCTTGTTTCCCTCCCCCAACACCACAGAAGGCATTCTGTTAGTTTTTACATTGTTTCCATGGTATACATTGATCTCAGTTGAATGTGATGAGAGAGAAATCATATCCTTAAGGAAGAAACATAAAGTATAAGAGATAGCAAAATTACATAATAAGATAAGATAACTTTTTTTTTCTAAATTGAAGGTAATAGTCTTTGGTCTTTGATCAAACTCCACAATTCTTTCTCTGGATACAGATGGTATTCATTACAAATAGCCCAAAATTAGGGGCAGCTAGGTGGCACAGTGGATAAAGTACTGGCCCTGGAGTCAGGAGTACTTGGGTTCAAATCCAGTCTCAGACACTTAATAATTACCTAGCTGTGTGGCCTTGGGCAAGCCACTTCACCCCATTTGCCTTGCAAAAAAAAAAAAATACAAATAGCCCAAAATTGTTCCTGGTTGTTGCACTGATGAAATGAGCAAGTCCATCAAAGTTGATCATCACCCCTATGTTGGTGTTAGGGTGTACAATATTTTTCTGGTTCAGCTTATCTCGCTCGGAATCAGTTCATGCAAATCCTTCCAGGCTTCCTGAATTCTTATCCCTCCTGGTTTCTAATAGAACAATAGTGTTCCATCACATACATACACCACAGTTTGTTAAGCCATTCCCCAATTGATGGACATTCCCTCAGTTTCTATTTCTTTGCCACCACAAACAGAGCTACTCTGAACATTTTTTTACAGGTGATATTTTTACCCTTTTTCATAATCTCTTCAGGGTATAGACCCAGTAGTGGTTATTGCTGGATCAAAGGGTATGCACATTTTTGTTGCCCTTTGGGCATAATTCCAAATTGCTCTCCAGAAAGTTTGGATGAGTTCACAGCTCCATCAACAATGTATTAGTGTCCCAGATTTCCCATATCCCATCCAACATTGATCATTGTCTTTTCTGGTAATATTGGCCAATCTAAGAGGTGTGAGGTAGTATCTCAGAGATGCTTTAATTTACATTTATCTAATAAGTAATGATTTAGAGCAATTTTTTTATAAGACTGAATCGCTTTGATTTCCTCAGCTGTAAATTGCCTGTCAACATTTCTAAGACAGCCGTTAAAACATCAAAACTGGGAAACCAAATAGAGAAAAATAGTAGAATAAAAAGTTAATATATGGTTTTCTTAGTAAATAAGTGATCTATATTCTACAGGTCATATATATTATATATATATATATATATATATATATATATATATATATATACACATATATATAGTTTAGTCAATCCTCCTATTGGAATTTGACACCAACTCCTTCATTTTTATGGATAAGAAAACTGAAAAATTCAGTGATTCATCCAAGAACACACACATTGTGACAGAACTCAGATTCAAACCAAAGTCCTTTGATGTTAAATACATCATTTCCTATAATGTCCTATAATTCTAGGATCCAAAACTTAGTTCTTTTAATTTTTCCTTATGGAAATGCATATGGAATATGCATTTTTCTTTATGGAATCTAGAAGCTGAGAGATGTCCAACATGTGGGAAAAAGAGAATGAAAAGTCTACAGTAGTAGTGTTCCCTTCCTCTGGAGGTATTTAATACAAATAAATTGAATCAGATCTTCCAAGTTCTCTTCCAAATCCAAGAAAGGACATAGAAGATTCATAATAAGACTTGGGTCAAGTATGACTGACCTCTACTGTCTTCTAAACATACTAAATATTTAATTCTATTGTGAAAAATTCTTCAAGTGCATTCTTTCTACATAGTGATCATAGAATCAAAGTGTCTAGGATCTTGCCCATTATAGACCATTTTCCCTACTAGGGATGCTATTTAATTTCTATTTTGACCAGTGAGCTCTGTTGCTAGACATCTTCTCTCTTAATTCTGCCCAATATAGCACAAAGAATAAGTCAGGAGAGTCCTTCAGATAACTGAGGATACAAGCATATCTTCCCTAAGACTTCTATCCATCTTAAGTATCCTCATTTCTATCCTCCATTTATTTCACCATCCAGGTTGTTCTCTTCTGGACAACTAATTTATCAGCATTATTCAGAACTGAAAACAATACTCTAGAAATGATGAAACAGAGACAAAAGAGAACAAAACTTCACCTCCCTCGATCTGAAGACTCTATTTCCATGAATGTAGTTTGATTAGCTGTTTAAATTCCAGTCCTGCTTTTGAATCATATTGAGTTTGTGGTCTACTTAACCTCCTCCCTGGTTCTTTTCTATAAAAAAAAAAACCATGCTCTGTGGGTAAATATAGAACTGAAAACAGGATGCAATTTTCTTTTTGAAATTTTAAAAGCTATTCTGTAGTTTGAGTACTCCTAAATTTCAGTGTTGGTAAAGATAAGTCCCCATGGGAAGGGATTCAGCTCCCCTACACCTATTTTGATAATCTAGGGCTAGGAGCTAGCTTCAGGTCCCTGATTACCTAGTTAACTACTTTCCTTCTCAGAACACTTACTGGCTAAAACAAATAGGTGGAATTTAAAAGTTGCCCCTACAGACTGGCTGCTTAGTTTGTAAAACATTATAGAATTATAGTAAAAATGTCACAAATTCTTCATCATGTTTTGAAGAGAACATAAGTACACTTTTAGTCTTACTGTCATCATTTTTAGATGAACTAACATTGGAATATATTTTGACAGAAACTTAAGAAGCTATCATAAACTTCATTGGGAAACAGAAAAATCAACCCTTTGGCACAGTAGCTTCTCCATCATATTCATAGAAGAAAAGACATTCAATCATCATTTTCAACAGCATTCATCAGATATGATGAAAAGAACAGAGCTGAACAGAAACTTTAAAATATAAACACAGAAGTTGAAATGGTCCTTAGAATATAGGACATAATCTGTAAAAGGTGGAAAGGACCTTAGAGAACAACTCATCTAATCCTGTACTTTTATAGAAGTGAAAACTGGGGGCTAGAAATGTGGAGTGATTTGACAAAATCATACAAACACAAAATTCAAGTCTTTTAAATCTAAAGCTTTTTACTACATCATACTTCTTATTACTAATTCTCTTTCATCACCACACTTGGGATGTTTAAGAAGTAATTCAATTTAGGTCCCTGACATTCAAGATTAAGTCACTTCAAGTCTAAGAGACTTGGTTTCTTCATCTGTCAAATGAAAGCATTAATACCCAATGTGTTAATATGTCATAACATTGTTGATATTAAAGAAATACACGTTTTCGATAATCAGTTTGGCAATATGCTTAGGTTGGTAAAGAATCATGTTTTTACAGGAAACCATTTGTAACATGTAAAGTGTTTAAACACACCCACTTAAGAACTACATTACTTCCTAAAAACCTCCTAGGCTGGAGAATGAGCTGAATATATTAACAAATGAACATGTGTTCCCCTGCAGGCCTTAAACCTGGACAAGTCACTCTTTTTGGCATTTCTGGAGAATAATGCCCTAACCTTCCTGGGTTGGTGTCCTGGTAGTCTGAGCCGATTCCATATGCTGAAGCATCTTTGAAGAAACTGGCATTGGTAGATGGTCTTGAAGATCTGCTCCTGCTCACACTCAGATGGTCCAGTGCTGAGAAATAAGCCAGACCCTTTGGCTCATATTTCAAATTCCTCCAACAGGTCTCTCATGAAAGTAATGAATGTTGGCTGTTTTGATGAGAAGAGGAGCAAAAGTAACAGGTAGGAACAGAATCTGGGTCTGGGAGGCAAAAAAGCAAAGACTGGGGAGGGCCTGGAAAGCACTCAATTTAGCCATAAGACAAATTCTTTGATCTCAGGAATAAAACATGAGAGCAAGGACATTTAATTGTACTTCAATTTCCTGTGGTACAGGAGAGAAGAGAAGACATTTCTGTGCTATTATGAGGAGTAAAAGGTAGCCAAAGAAAATCTTGTTTGATTGACTCTTTTAGGAAAGAAAATGAAACTTTTCCATTTTAGAAGCATTCCTTTAGAAAAAAGGCACTCTAGATCCTCCAGAAAAGCCTGCTGGTCACCCTATCAGAGATTAATTTTGTAATTTTGTTTTAATTCTTTACTTAATAAACGCAAAAAATAAATGAGCATTTCCATGTGCAAAGCAGAACAGAGATGTATGTCCAGCTTGCTTCTTTGAATAGTGACTTAGCACAGCACTCTCTCACTCAAATCCAATTCATGTGCTTGTCATGGCATCATCTCCCTGATATCATGGCCTTCTTCAAGAATGAAGGACAAACATTATAATTATTATTACTATATAGTTAACACATTATTTTTTCAAAGCTATACTATTTATCTATTTCCTTCTGAATTTATGTTCTGTGAATTTTTAAAATGACCCTTTCCTTTTTGACAATCTTTTTTCTTTCTTTTCTTTTCTTTTCTTTTTTTTTTTTGGTTGCATCATGGAATCTAATAGTCTCTCATCCTATGTTGGGAGGTGGGCATCATGCTTCAATACCAGTTTTCCTATATCATGGTTGATCAGTACTCTGAACACAGTCAAATCTGCCTATTCTATGATGATATTTCCACTAATAAAATCATCTGGTTTTGATGTTGAGTCATTATAGTGCTAGGGACTTTAGTGACAATTTCTTTTCTGGGTTTTCAATAGCTATGACTATAGTATCTGCAGGGAGAGGTGCCAGGCTGCATCTCCACAGGAGTTATTTCCTAGAATAATTGCTGTGGGTCTGAGTTAGAAGCACCATTATTATTCCAAAGGCTCTTGATTTCAGGGTCGTGGTGATCAAGATAGTAGTGGAAGATCGATTTGTCTGTTATGTTCTGATTTTAGATTGTGCCTCATGGAGGCTTGATAGGTTCATCTAAGCAGGGTCTCTTGCCTCCTAAGGGGAGTTGGTTGGCAATTGATAGGGTGCATGGTCTTTTCTCTATGAAAGTTGCTTCCCTAGTGGCTAGGAGAGCTAAATTGGAAATAGATTACTACATAGAGAGTGATACCACTCCCAGGTCTCTTATGCTAGCCTACCAAGTAGTGATAGTTGGTCAGCAATTGAATGTGGAAAGGGCATTTATTTTAGCTATTGAGATCACTGATAACTTTGGAGAGTTGTTTCAACCTTGGGGAGAGGTTGCAAACCAGCTTGTAAGGGAACAAGAAGTTAATGGGAAGTGAAGTAGGTGGAGGTATTCAGAGAATATAGAAAACTTTTTCCTGGGAGTTTAGTAGTGAAAGGAGGGAGAGATAGAAGTCAATTATTGGTAAGTTCAGGAGTCATAAACGAAGAGGGTTTTTGTTTTGTTTTCAAGAATGAGGAAGAAGAGCATTTTCATAGGTTATTTAGGGAACATCCAGGGGGAAAGTTTGGAAATGAAGTAAAAAAAAGAACAGCTCAAGAAATCATGTAGGGGCAGCTAGGTGGCACAGTGGATAAAAGCACCGGCCCTGGAGTCAGGAGTACCTAGGTTCAAATCTGGTCTCAGACACTTAATAATTACCTAGCTGTGTGGCCTTGGGCAAGCCACTTAACCCCATTTGCCTTGCAAAAACCTAAAAAAAAAAAAAAAAAAAAATCATGTACAGGGGCCTGTGATCCAAACTAGAAATACAGAAACAGATGGACTTTGATCTCAAGGAGCTTACAATCTTCTGCAAATAACAGATAAAAGAATGTGCAAAGGAAGTGTCTGTGGATGTGTGTGTGTGTGTGTGTGTGTGTGTGTGTGTATTTGTAGAACCATAATTGGGCCTCATAATACAGATTATGTGAAGGGAGGAAGCATCAGTAAGAATTTCAGGTCATAGATTCATTCATGCAACAATGAGCTCAATAAAAGATATAGCAAACATATCATCATAGTATATGTAAACTATTTAAACTCTATCCTTGATCTTCCAGCAATACCCTCAGTTCCCAAAGTTCTGCTCAGGGCTCTAAAGTGGACCCCAAGGGATTAGGAATAGCTTTCTCTTGTCATAATTCACAAGCCCTCATCCAGTATATTCACCCCAATATTAATTATGTTGCAATCTTCCTACTATCATTCCACAATTAGTATTTTCCCAATATCCTTCTAACCATTAATTATGATAATATATTTGACCATTTATTTCTCCTCAATATCAATTAATATCAGTATCAATTAATAATTAACATTAATTAGCTTTTTCATGGGAATATTTACTGAGAAGACATGAGATACCAAAATACTAAAACATCTCCCCAAACCAGGGCACACAAGAGAATATTCACTAATAGTCTCTCATCCTATGTTGGGAGGTGGGCAACATGCTTCAGTACCAGTTCTCCTATATCATGGTTGATCATTACTCTGAACACAGCCAAATCTGCCTCTTCCATGATGATATTTCCACTAATAAAATCATCTGGTTTTGATGTTGAGTCATTATAGTACCAGGGACTTTAGTGACAATTTCTTTTCTGGGTTAAGATACCAACTTAAAAAGTTCAATTCTGGGCATTCACATGATTTATGAGTTACTCCTTGACTTACAAGTACACAGTACTTACTACTGGGTTGATTCATTGATGGGCCGGGTCAAGCAGGTCGTTCCATAGGCCTAGCCCTTCAGGTGTTATGAATATCTGAGTTTTTGAAGCTCACAGGATAGCATCGCAGTCCATTCATCTCTACTATTCATTCACCCTAAAATCAAGAATCTCCCAATAGAGAAAAATAAATATAGGTGCTATAAAGAGACATAAGATAGTTGAGTGAGTGAAAAATTATGCTGTAAGCCTCTAGGTAGGGAAAGAGGGAGCAGAGGCTTACAGCATTATTTTTCACTCACTCAAAAGTCACCAGATGGAAAAAGAGAGAGTGACCATGATAGAGACAGAAAACTTTTTTTTCTGGGCCTTAGGATATATATATATTTAGCAGCCAGTTCAAAGTTTTTTGTTACTATTCAGGAAGCATGTCATAGATTCATATGGAATCCAGTAGGCAGAACCTCACTATCTTTTCACTCATTGTCAGAAATTTCTAGAGGTCATCAAACCTCTATGAGTGATCAATACCAAGCAGAGAATATTGTGTATCTCCGTCTTTACACATAGAATCTTAGGATCTAGAACTGGAAAAGATTTGGAAATTGCCTAGTCCAATTTTTTTTTTAATGGATGAAGAAGCTGAAGTGTAGAGAATAGAAGCAACTTATCAAATTCATAGACAATATTTGGTAAAATCTGACCTTGAACCCAGGCCTTCTGATACAAAATCCAATGCAATTATCTTGTAATTTTTAGAGGTGTCAAAGCACAAAAATAAATTAAGGAATCCCTTTGAAACTTTTGAGTTTTCACTTTATATAGTATATAGAGGTCTTTATAGTTTTTAACACAGTTAATAGACATTGTATTTGATCCTCAGCAACCCTGTGATGAAACTAAAACCCAGAAAAGTTATGTCTTCCCAGAGGCTCACAACTTCTGGATGGCCCTTAACTCCCCTCCAGTCTTTATTTGTCACATGATTTACATTGGTGCTATACATATATGACCTCACATTATTAATGATATGCTGAGCTCTGAAAGATATAGGACTGTCTTAATCTCCTATGTCTTATTTATTTTACTTGGCTCTCTCTCAAAGATTATAAATAATGTTACTGTATCTTTAAGAGTCAAATGCAATGTTTTGAGGAAAAGAGTTTGTGCTAGTAATTGGGTAACAGTTGGAAAAAATGTCATCATCGAGAGAATTCTAGAAAGAGTCTGTGAGGAGCTGGCAAGTACAGTGTATTTTGGAATTATTTTTTTCCTGTGATTACTAAGGCAAGAACAAAGAAAAAGGACTAATTATACCTTATTTTCTGAGGTATATCTAACTCTTGAGAATAAAGAGGACTCTTAATTATTTTAATCAGTATCAAGAATAAGTTAATTGGTTGGAGCTGTTTTTAGATAAGTGAAGAAGAGTCATCTATTATACTAAAGTTTTTAAGTGACTCACTCAATTTTCATTTGAAAAAATATTGTATATATACTTATATTTATACATGCAACTGTTTTTATTGGATTTCATTTGTTAATGAATGATACATTTAGAAATTTCAATATTTATAAAAATATATATCTAAAAATCAATTCACAATAATTTATTAATACCATGCTAAGCAATACAAATACAAAGAATGAAACAATTCCTGCTTTCAGTCTAATGAGGGAGATGTATGTATGTATGTATGTATGTATGTATGTTTACATTTATGAGAGAGAGAGAAAGAGAGAGAAGTCTAACAAAACCATTAAATACTTGAGGTGCAAGGCATTATTAATTTTATAATTCAAAAAAGGTTTCATGTAGAAAATGGTGTTTGAGCTGCATATTAAAGAAAAGAGACTCTATGAGGTGGTGGTGGTAAGAAGGGAGGATATTATAGACATGGGACAAAGGCTGAGACAAGTCAATTTGATTAGATCACAGAGTATGGGAGGGGAAGTTATGTCTAATGAAGTTGGAAAGACAGGTTGGGGTTATATCATATAGGACTTTAAGCAGAGGAGTTTGTATTTTATCCAGGGTGTAACAGGAAGTCACTAAAGTTGATTTAGTAGGGGAATCATATGGTCAGATCTGCACTTAAGAAAAATTACCTTGGTAGAATGTAAGATGCACTGGAATGGTGAGAAACATGGTGCATTTAGGAAAATATTACATTAACTAATCAAAAGTTAATGAGAATATACATGATGAGAAGAAGATGGATGAAAAAGGTATCATGAAGTATTTTTTAATGAGAATGAATGTTTCTCTAATTCATTAAATAATTGTTATTTAATTACCTGGAGATGGGAGAATCTAGCAAAATTTATTAATTAGAAAGAAATATGCATTTGTACTCCCAGATTGCCAGAGTTTGAGATGACAAAATTAAATACATAGCAGCAAGACAAGTGACAGGCAGAGGAAAACTTTACAAGAATGGTCAATTCCAACAGACTTGCTACACATTCAGTGTCCTCTCAGATTGCCAAAGAGGATACAGATCCTGGAAATAGAGACCTGTCGATCAAGATGGAAATCCTCTAGTGTTCCCTCAGGGAATTAACAATGAGGCCAGAAGACATAGCTAGAGAAACATTGGACTTGAGAGTAAGAGTTTGGAAGAAGTGGTAGAAAACAATTGCTTTGAATGCAGGAGAAGAGGAATAGCCATGAGGTTAAGCAGCATCAAGAGGCATGTTTGAGCAAGATCTGCCTATTAAGCTTACATTCAGAGGCAGGAAAAAAGGCTAGTAATCCTTCTCTTTACCCTTTTCCTATCTTTCCTCTTTCCTCCTGGATAAGGTTTGCTTATTCACAATTTATATGTCTTAATTTTGTTTTCTGTTTTGCTGTGATTTTAAAAGTCACTTTCTATAAGATAAAAAGTAATTAATCATTCATTGCATTTCTGAATAAGTCAAGGCAAAAAAAATTTTATTAAACAGTAACCATGTTCCATGAAGGATACTAAGGATATAAATACAAGACAAAAACAAAAAGCCAATCAATTTTACATTCTAATGAAGAAAGATAACACATAAAAGGGAGCTGAAAAGTGGGGACTAAAGTGTAGTTTAATAATAGGTCCTTACCCACTGGGGAACACAATGGTAAATTCCTGAGAGTCAGAAGCAGAATCAGAAGCAAAAAAATGACTGATTCAGGCCTTTCCTCTAAATGGATGTTGTGGGAAGGATTCATCAATAAGAAGGGGGTTCCAAAAACAAAGGGTTTCAGGGTTAGAAGACAGCTTAAGCATGGTGACAAAGTGGGAAGCAGACAGAGAAAGGGCCTATAGTATCATTATTCAAATATAATGGGAAAGACAATAGAAAGAGAAGTGATGGTAGGTTCTTTTATTTGATGGGGTGAATATACTCTAGCAACAATAAGATAAAATTGTTGATTCATATTTTATATCTTCCCAAAGCATTGAGGAAAATTTGGATCATCTTATGCAAATGAGTCAACTGTTCTGGTAAAGGGGAGGTTGTGGGCAAACTGGGACTGCAGCAGAGATGAGATGACTAAAAAGAAAACCACACCCAAAGGGTAGGACAAAGGAAGTTGTGACTTAAGGAGAGGGAGGGGAAGGAAAAAAGAAGAAATAACCTTACCTCTCACCACCCCAATCATCTCTCTGTCTCTGTGTGTGTGTCTCTCTCTCTCCCTCCTCTCTCCCCTCTCCCTCTCTCTACCAGCTTTATGCAAATAAAGCAATGCATAAAACACCGAGCCTAGTCAGGAAAACCTGAGCTCAAATCTGACCTCCTATACTAGCTGGGTGGCCCTGGGCAACTCATTTAACCTCTACTTGCCTCAGTTTCCTCAACTGTAAAATGGAGATAATAATAGCACCTACCTCAAAGAGTTGTTGTGAAAATCAAAGAAGATAATATTTGTAAAACCTTAGTATAAGGTCTGTAATATAGTAGACAATATTTAAAGCTTATTTTGTATATATGCTTCATATGGTAAACAGAATCCTGGATTTGGGGTCAGAGAAAGGAGATTCAAATACTATTTTCCACTTATTATCTGTATGGCAAATCATTTCTCCTTCCTGAACCTCAGTTACTGGTTTATTAGTTACCTTGTACCTTCAAGAGTTTGCAAAGATGACCTATTTGTAACAATATAAATTATTTTCAGGAAATTTTCATGGATGATCATTTTTGCTTTATACAAGCCCAGAAAAGGACATTGATCCGAAATTCCTGCTACCCTCCATGGCCTCATGCAACTACTCCCAGAACTCCTGCAATGTGTCTTATGAAGAGAGCAAGAAATTATTGATTGTAATGTACAGTAGTGTCTGTGTGTTGGGCCTTCCCACGAACTGTTTCACTGCCTGGCTCTCCTTCTTGCAGGCACTCCAGGGGAACGTGCTGGCCATATACCTCTTCTGCCTGGCTATCTGTGAATTGTTCTATGTGGCAACTTTACCATTCTGGATTGTTTATATTAATAATGATCATGAATGGACAATGAGTTCACTGGCCTGTAAGATAATTGCATATGTATTTTTCTGTAACATCTATGTCAGTATTCTATTTTTGTGTTGCATTTCTTGTGATCGTTTCATTGCTGTAACCTATGCCTTGGAATCCAGAGGGTATAGACAACTAAAAACAGCCGTGTTCATTTCAATAGGAATCTTTTTTGTTGTGGGATTAGCTCACTATCCAGTTTTTGAAATGGAACAAAAGAAAACTTGTTTTGAGACCTTTCCAGTAAATAGCACGATAGCTAGTTATTACTACTCTCGCTTTGTAGTAGGGTTTGCCATTCCTCTCTCCATCATCATTTTCACAAACTATATGATCTTCAGGAGCATCAAAGGCAGCACAAGCTTGAGTACCCACCAGAAGGCCAAGATAAAGTATTTGGCTATTTCTATAGTTAGTACTTTCCTGGTCTGTTTTGCTCCCTACCATTTGGTACTTCTTGTTAAAGCTGTAGCCTTTTCCTATTATAGAGAAGAAGAGGAGAAAATATGTAATTTGGAAGTCAAGATGTATACCACTTCAGTGATATTCCTATGCTTGTGCACTTTCAGCAGCATAGTAGATCCCATCATTTATGTGCTAGCCAGTGAGAACTGCAGAAAGGAATTGTCTCGTCTTCACAAAGGGTGGAAACAATGGTCAACAAAGAATGACAGTACCCACCTAAAGTATTCAAAGAATATGGAGAAGTTATCACCAGAATCTGAAAGCTGTTATCAGTTTTCTGGTAGTTCACATTCTTTAGCTATGTAACCAGACTTCTGTGAGAGTTCAGATTTTTAAGAAGAAAAGAGAATCTAACAGCCGAAGAACCACCAGATGATGGCATTCTCTTCACAGTACTTAAAGAATCATGTTCTGTGGATCACTGTATTTTTTGCTTGATTGTTTTCTACCCTATAATGTCCACAAAATGGTCAAGGTCACTGCAATAGACTTCTTTGAGGTACCAAGGGAAAGGTTATTGCCAAAAGGGGTTAACTTCTTATAGTAGGCCTTTGTTTTGGGCTTTATGAAGGGAGAATACTCCACACATATGGAACAACATGAGCAAAGGTGCAACACTGGGAACCCATGTGTGAGCAGAGGCAGAAAATTGAGCTTTGCTTCCATCTCAGCACAACATTCCTTCCCCAGGGATTTACCATGAAGGGGCAATTAGGGCGGGGGGGGGGGGGGGGGGGGGGGGGGGGGGGGGTCAGGAACAACTGTGAGGTCACAATAACCTGGATGGGAGAAAGAAGAGAGACTCCTTTGAAATATCAGGGAAAAAGGATCATCTGACACTTTTAAGATGTTGTACATTGTGACATGTCAAACTTTCCTTGACCTCTACAAACATTTGTGCAGTGGGTGGACAGTTAACATTCACTGATAATGACTTTATTTGTTGTAAGAACTTCAAATTCAATAAATCCTATTAAACCTGTGTGCCTGTGCAGCATAAATCTAGAAAAAATTCATAAACCCAATCCTCCTGCCTCTCTCATTCTAGCTGAAAGATAAGACAGTAAATGATAAGGGGCGGCTAGGTGGTGTAGTGGATAAAGCACCAGCCTTGGAGTCAGGAGTACCTGGGTTCAAATCCGACCTCACAGACTTAATAATTACCTAGCTGTGTGGCCTTGGGCAAGTCACTTAACCCCATTTGCCTTGCAAAAACCTAAAAAAAAAGACATTAAATGATAATGCTCAGCATGGCATGATCAGGTATTTGACAGGAACAGAACAAAGTGGAATCTGGTACCCACGTGGTTAGGTTATTAATGATAAGGAAAGGACAGCAAGGGTAAGGTTTTCTAGAAGAGGTGGCTTTTGAAATGGGCTTTAAAATCTAAGCAGGAATTCAGAAAATGAAGAGAAAGAAGAAAGAAATAGCATAAAGAAAGTCACAGAACAAGAAAGTCCAAGGTTGGCATTGTTTGAAGATACAGCCAGCATTAGCAGTCCATTGTTTTCCATTCCTATTCCCAACACCCTTGTTCAAGCCCTTTCACATTTCACTTGGGTTATCACAATAACTGAGCAACTAACAAAAAAATGTCATCTCTCTCTTTCTCTGTCTTTATCTGTCTCTCTCCCTCTCTCTCTCTGGTGCTGTGTGTGTGTGTGTGTGTGTGTGTGTCTTGTTCTTGCTCTTGCTCTTGATTTCTCATCCACCTATATTCCTAGAGTCATCTTCCAGATACATAGCTCTTGTCACATTATTTTCTTGATCAGACATCTTCAGTGGCCAGCCACTACTTATTAAAAAAAAAAAAATTCAGACTCCTTAACCTGGCATTCAGTGCCCTCTATATAGATCTGACTCTGTTGGTTTCTTAAGGAAATTAAATAAAACCTCCAGCTTTAGCTACATTTTTATTCCCTATCTCATGCCTTCCAGCCAGTTGTTTTACTGTAAATACAGCAGATGATTTTTCCTCAGAGATTATAAACTTGGGGATAGACTGGCTTTCTCCATGACTGCCCCTATTATCCTGATCGAGGAAGGCATATGGTCATGAACCCTGGGGTTCCTTCAAGTGCCCAAGAGACCCAAGGCAGGAATATCATGAGACTAGAAAATAGTAAGTACAACTTGATGTTGCCAACTCCATGCTTGGCCAAAACTGGGGAGACAAAAATGGGGAGAGCAGGGAAAAAAGAATCATCAATGAAGTTTTTTTGCTTGTTTTTTAATTAATCTTATTTGTTTTCCAATGATATACAAAAGTAGGATCTACCTAGCATTTTTTATAAGGTTTTGAATTTTACAATTTTTCCCCCACCCTCCCTTCCCTCCCCACCTCACAGAAGGCTGTCTGATAGGCTTTACATTATTTTCATGCTCTTCATTGATCGAAATTGAATGTGTTATGAGTAAACATAAGAGTAAACATAAACCCCCTCCCCCCGCAAGAAGATGAGAAACCTCAAGAATAGAGAGAAAAAGAAAAAAAAAATGTACTTCAGTCTGTGTTCAGATTTCAATGGCTCTGTCTCTGGGGTGAGTTGCTTTCTTTATCATAAGTCCACCAGAGAAGTTGCTTCAATATTTTTCCCATAGTTGCTATTACTAGCTGTACCTCCACTCTATTCCTCCCCACTCTCATTTATTCTACTCTCTCTCTTTCTCTCCTTTCATCCTGGCCCTGTCCAAAAGTGTGTTGTATCTGAGTACCCTCTCCCTTAATCTTCCCTCTCTTTTATCACCTATCCCCCCCTTCCCTCCCCCCATTTCCCCCTTATCCTATCCCTTTCGTCTCATTTTTCTCTAGGGTAAGATAGATTTCTTCATGCTATTGTGTATGTTATTTCCTCTCTGAGCCATTTCTGATGAGAATGAAGGCTCACTCATTCTCCCTTGCCTTCCCCCTCTCTGCTCCATTGAAAAAGCTTTTTCTTGACTCTTATGTGAAATTTCCTAGCTTCTTCTTCATCTTCTTTCCCATCCCCCCAGTACTTTCCTTTATCACCCATTGACTCCATCTTTTTACTATATTATACCATTATATTCTGCTCCTTCCTATGTCCTGTTTATATATGCTCCTTCTAACAGCTCTTATAAATGAGAAAGTTCACATGTGTTAACAATATCTTCTTCCCATTCAGGAATACAAATAGTTCAATATCATTAAGTTCCTCATAGTTAGTCCTTCTCTTCCACCCCCTCTATGGTTCACCAGAGTCCTGTACTTGGAGAGCAAACATTCTGTTCAGCTCTGGTTGTTTCAATAGGAAAGTTTGAAAGTCCCCTGTTTCATTGAAAATCCATCTTTTCCCCTGAAAGAGGATGTTCAGTTTTGCTGGGTAGTTTTACCATCCGGAATATCATATTCCCATCCCTATGAGACCTTAATGTAGATGCTGCCAGATCCTGTCTGACTATGGAGCCTCAGTAGTTGAATTGTTTGTTTTTGGAAGCTTTTAGAATTTTCTCTTTGATTTGGAATTTTGGGAATTTGGTTATAATATTCCTGGAAGTTTTTCTTTTGGGATCTCTTTCAGGAGGCAACTGGTGAATTCTCTAGATTTCTATTTTACCCTCTGCTTCTAGGATCTCAGGGAAATTTTGCTATATTATTTCTTGAAAAATGAAATCTAGGCTCTTCTCCTGATCATAGCTTTCAGATAGCCCAATAATTTTTAAATTATTTCTTCTGGATCTGTTTTCAAGGTCGGTTGTTTTTCCAATGAGATACTTCACATTTTCTTCTAATTAGTGGCTTTTTTGGAAGAGTTTTTTATTTCTTCCTAATTTCTTGCAAAGTCATCAGCTTCCTTTAGTTCCATTCTGCATTTGAAGGAGTTATTTTCTTCAGAGAGCTTTTTTTATCTCCTTTTCCAACTGGCCAATTCTGCTTTTTAAGGCATTCTTCTCCTCATTTGCCTTTTTGTTTTGCTTTTTCCATTAGGCCTAAACTGGTTTTTAATATATTTTTTCTTCAGTATTTTTTTTTGTATTTCTTTCACCAAACTGATTTGGTTTTCATGATTTTTCTCCATTGCTCTCATTTCTCCTCCCAATTTTTCCTCTATCTCCCTTAATTGCTTTTCAAAGTCTTTTTTGAGCTCATCCATAGTCTGAGCCCATTTACTATTTCTCTTGGAGGTTTTGGATATGGAAGCTTCGATTTTGTCATCATCTGAGTATGTGTTTTGATCTTCCATGGGACTAAAGTAATTCTCAATGGTCAGATTCTTCTTTTTCTGTTGTTTACTCATTTCCTCAGCCCAAGACAGCACTTCCAAGGCTTTGGTTTTGTTTGTTTTTTTTGGGGGGACACCCTATTGGGACCTTTATTCCTCCAAGGTCTTATGCTCTCTTGCCTATGCTTTGATATGTAGATGGCCCCTGTACTTCCCTCTGCTCTGGAGCTATAAGGAGGGATCCAGCTTGACTTCTTAGTATGGATGCCCAAACTGCAACCTGGATCTGAGTGTAGGCTTGCAGTAGAGTCCTACCTGAGGGAGACCAGAGAAATCACTGCAGACTTCCCTTACCATCTCTGGGGATGCAGGCTGCCTTTTCCAGATTCTTGCTGCAGATTCTGTGGCTAGTGCTCCTCACTCCACACTCATTCTGGTGCAGCAGAGTTCTCTCACCACCCCTTCAAGCTGTTGCCTGTGATCTCTTGGCTGGGCTGGGATGCACTGCACTGTGTCCTTTGGCTTTTTTCCCAATACTCCTTACCTCCCCCCCGCCAATCCTGGTGAAACACACCTTTCCCACAGAACTTCTAAGTTATCTTGGACTGGGAAAATGCATCACCTCAGACTTTCTGTGGGTTCTGCCTCTCTAAATTTTGGCTAGAGTCATAATTTGTTGGTTTTTTGAGTTTGGAGGGGAAGGAACTCCTGGGAAATGCTACCTTCACACTGTCATCTTGGCTCCATCCATCAATGAAGTTTTAAATTTTTCTCATGAGTAGAAGTCAATCTCATTAGCCTATGATTTATAAATGAAGTCTCTTACCTTCTTTGAAATTTTCCCTTCTCCAACCTTGGGGTGGCATTCCAATTTTCCATGTTCTCTCAGATATTACATACAATGGCTCAGCAATCACAGCTGCCAGTTCTTGCAGATCCAAGATATAAGCCCTCAAGGCCAGAGACCTGAATTTATCAAGGGCCATCAAGAGCCCTCTTAATTGTCCTTACCTTGGTCTCATTTCCTGTCCTTCTCAGTGCAGATTGTGTCTAGTAGATAAAACAGAAACCAAGAAGCCCCAAGCCACTGTTTTGGGGTTATCAGTTATCCACATCCTTTGATTCTCTTTTACTTGAAAAAGAATCTTTTTGCTGTCTTTAACTTTTGCCAGAAGCTAGTCATTCTGAACTCTAACCTTCCTTACTGAAATTGCCCTCTCCAAGTTACCAATGACCTCCTAATGGCCAAATCCAATGGCCTTTCTCAATCCTCATTCTCTTTGACTTTCAACCTTTGACACTATTTATCATTCTCTTCTTCCTTAATACTCTTTTCTCTCTAGATTTTAAGGATACTGCTCTTTCCTGTTCTCCTTTAATATCTTTTGTTGAATCCTCTTCCAGATCACATCCTCTAACCATTCACATCCCTTAGGGTTTGATCCAGGATCTTGCCCTCTTCTTCTACATCATTTGATAAACTCATCAGCATCTAGGGATTTGGTTATGTATCCATGATGATCAATCTATCTATGAATTTCCAATCTTTGCTGACTGCCAATCTCACATTTTCAATTGCCTTTCAGGTTTCTCAAATGTCAGACATGTCCAAAGTGGGACTCATTATCTTTCTCCCTAAGCCCTTCTCACCTTCTACCTTCTCTATTTTTATAGAAGGCAACTCCACTCTCCTAGACCCTTAGACTTTTTTTTTTTAGGTTTTTGCAAGGCAAATGGGGTTAAGTGGCTTGCCCAAGGCCACACAGCTAGGTCATTATTAAGTGTCTGAGGCCAGATTTGAACTCAGGTACTCCTGACCCCAGGGCTGGTGCTCTATCCACTATGCCACCTAGCTGCCCCCCCCCTTAGACTTTCAATATAGCAGTCATTCCGAACTCCTCATTATCTCTTACCTCCAACTCCATATTCAAGTTATCAAGTTAGCCTGTCATTTCATCTTTGCAACATCTCTCCAGAACTCTCTTCTGACAACTGCCTCCACTCTAGTGTAAGTCCTCATTACCTCATACCTGGATTACTGCTGGCAGATCTGCCTGCCCCAAATCTCCTCACACTAAATCATACTTTATTCATACATTCAAGTGATTTTCCTAAAGTACAGGTCCGATCATGTCATCCAATATTCATTAAACTCCAATGGCTCCCTATTGCCTCCAGGATGAAATACAAAATGTTCCATTTGACATTGAAGCCTTTCATAATTTATCTGCTTCTTTCCAGTCTCCTTACACCTTACTCTCCAATAGGTACCATCAAAAGGTGATCACAACTTCTTGAAACTTATGTGAAAATGAGATTTATTACAAGAAGAATGAACATGTGTGTGAAACCATATATATAAAAGTTTGTATATTTATAATAGTACCACAAAGGAAACACAAATCTCAACCTAAATAAAGGGACACATCCTGGTAAGGGAAAAGGTGCCATAAAAGTGGGAAAAGGACAATCCCCACCCCAAAGGGAAGGAGCAAGGCAATGACAAAAGGCACAATCCTTTCCCTTGGGAATTGCTATACCATGAAGCTATAATGGTTCACTTACCTACCTACTTACCTATAAGGCTCCCAGTTACACAAGCAGTTTTTCTGCCTAGTTAAAAATAATTGAACTTGGGACACCTGTCTTAACTTCCAAGGACACACAGAAGTCTAGTTTGGGGTGTAAAATAACACATTATGTCAGCTTAAGGGGAGAAAGGGCTTCATCCTTGACACATTCAGGACCACCTAAATATTCTGAGTTCAGAGTTTCTGGAAAATATGGCAACTCAAAAAGACAAATTCAGAGGATCCCTTAATCTTATCAGAACTCTTCAATTCACTAACACTGACTTTCATGGCTATTTGATGAACAAGAACATCTCTCCATGCCAGACATTTTCTCTGGCTGTACCCCAGACCTGGGAATGTCCCCCTCCTCTTCTCTGACTACTGAGACTACTGACCTCCTTGGTTTCCTTTAAATCCCAACTAAAATCCTCACCTTCCACAGACAGCCTTCCTCAATACCTCTTAATTCCAGTGCATTCCCTCTTATATCATTTTTGTATCTCCAGCACTAAGCACAGTACCTGGCTTATATTAGGTACTTAATAATGCTTATTGATTGATCAGTTTTGTGGACCATACCACACTGATATTCATCCTCCATGACCTGGTCATGCTGCCATATTCTGTGTGCATATGTGTGTATGTATATATGTGTACATGTATGTATATCTATATATGTTGATTTGTGCATACAGGTCTCTTCAGACAAATAACATTTCTCCTTCTTCATCAAAGATGCTTACTTTTGTGTCTTGAGAACATCATTTTTTAGTATTTCCCATCCCTCCTCTGCTGATTTCCCTTGAAACATTTTATTCCATAGAATTTATCTTTCCCCTGAGTCCTTATATATCTGCTTTGCTCCTTCTCTATCAAAAATCATTGGTCGGAGTAGTCATTGCCTTGCCAAGATTGCCATCATTTCCACTCCAACAATCAGTTCTTCTTTTTTAATGAAAATCAAATCCAAACTAAAATTTCTTCTTGTTGGTGCTTTCACCATTTGAAGGATTAATGATTTTTATCACTCATCACATATTACAAGCAGGAAGTTAGTAGTAGCTACGGTTTTGACATTAACTATCCTGCTTCTTTTAAATAAAATTTATCTATCCAGAACCATAATCTAGCCAAGAGTTCCATCCCATCAAGTCTTGACTTTTAAGGTCAAATTTGTTCCTTTGTATTAGGGTATTCATTTCTTTTGTTTTTATTTTGAGTTTTTCTGTATAAACTTTGAACATTTGTGGTTACCCACTTGAGGCCATGAATTTTAATACTTACTCCTTTCTTGAATCTTTTTCTCTTGTGAATTCTTGGGTGTCTCAGCTTCATGATCATGTTTGCTTCCCATATTCTCTAATTCTTTATTTCTCAAGCCTAGCCTCTCATTCATTCCATCCCTTAACTTTTACACATAAGTTAGAAAATACTGACAAATGGCCCAAGGGTTTCTTTGATTTCCATGTGAAGTTTTATTTTCACTGGTTAAGCAGCCATAGATCTACCTTTATAATGTAGTCACAACTGCTAGTAAGTCTTGCTATAATCATCTTTTGTCTAGCTAAACATGGTCTGTATTTGACCTGATCAAAATATCCAACTGAAATTTTGAAATTGAGCAGTTATAGCCTGAAATGTTTGGAGGGTAGAAGGAATATAGATAAATGTTTATATTGTTTTTATTTTTATATTTCCTCACTCTTATTGTATCACTACCCTCTACCTCCACAAAAAATTATCCCATATAACCAGAAATTTTAAAGAAAAAGGAAAAAATGTCTACAATATTGATCAACGCATTGAAAGTAATCTGACGGGGCGGCTAGGTGGCGCAGTGAATAGAACACCGGCCCTGGAGTCAGGAGTACCTGAGTTCGAATCCAGCCTCAGACACTTAATAATTACCTAGCTGTGTGGCCTTGGGCAAGCAACTTAACCCCATTTACCTTGCAAAAAAAAAACTAAAAAAGAAAGCAATCTGATATTATATAGTGTTTCATATCTAGAGATCCTTACTTCTTCAAAGAAATGAAAGAGGTATCTTCTTATTTCTTTTTCTTTTGGGGGACACATAGGGAAAGGAACTGTTTTTTATTATTTTTCAGCATTCATTTTTGGCCATTTTATAATTGCTATTCTATTTAGTCATTTCATTTTTGTCATTCTGCTTACTTCACTTAATTACTTAATTCAAAGAGTCTTTTCAAGTTTTTCCATATTCATTTGCAGGCTCAATTTTTCTTATGGCACAATAATATTCTATTACATATATGTAGCAAAATTTGGTTAGCAATTCCCAACTGATTAGCATTTACTTTGTTTCCATTTATTTCATATACCAAAAAATGCCTATATAAATATTTTGGTATACATAGTCTTTCTTTTAATCAGTGACCTCTTTGGGGATGTATTTCTAGAGAGGAATTTCTGAGCCAGAGTTATTGGTCACTTTATTTGCATAATTACAAATTGCTTTCCAGAATGACCATACATATTAATTACTCTACCAACAATGAATTAGTAGAGCAAGAGTCTTTTTCCCTGGAATTTGTTGTTCCAAGGTTATTGTTTAAGTTCTGTTGTTTAGCAGTACTACTGATTCTCTTGGGTGCCTAGTGGGATCTTTTCCCCAGAAGGATCCAGGGCAATTTCTCTCTGATGTAATGGAATAAAGATTCCAGACCCAGGAATGAAACTCCTTATATACAACATCAATGTCTTATAGCCATTGAAAAAACCTTTAATCCTAAAATGTTAGTTGTAAAATTAACCAATGGTAATGTCTATAAGACACATGACTTTCAAGCCATACTCTTAATAAACTGACAAGCTCACATTTAAGATAAAGGCTCGAGAGCCAAGATAGTGACATGAAGCTAGAAAGCTCGCAGAGCTTTTCCTGAAGCAACTTTGAATATACAGATCCTAAAGTGATAGAAACCACCCCCACCACACACACACACAGACAGAGATGGACAGAAGGACAGAAACAGAGAGACAGAGGGAGAGAGAGAAAGAGACAGAGACAGAGAGTGAGAGAGAGAGAGAGAGAGAGAGAGAGAACCAAAGCCAGAGAGAGAGACAGAGAGACAGAGATAGACATGAGACAGAGAGAGCCAGAGAGAGCCAGTGAGACACACAAAGAGAGACAGTGAGACAAGAAAGAGAAACAGAGACAGAAAGAAAGACTCTATTCTCACTCCCTCTTTCCTCAATCTGCTCAACTGGGTTGGAATACAAAGGGAAGACCATGTAATCTTTATCTTTCCTCTTGACATCTTAGAAACTGTCTTTCACTTAATCCAAACTAAGGAGAAATATACTTCTAAATTTGTCCTAGTATTCATCAACATTTCCACCTGTCTTTGCTATTAGTCTAACATAACAGATGGTCCTTGTTTTAGCTTAGGCTAGAATGTAATTCCTCCACAAGGCTGACATCTAGATGGGTCCATCTCCAAGGACACTGCTTATAGAATCTAACTCTTATTTCTAAGTGGCTTAGAGCTTTTCTCAATCTTTAAAAGGAACAAGGAACTGCTTTATTATAATAACTATTATCATTATTCGTTCTTATTATCATTAGGATATAAACTCCTTAAGAGCAGAGACTGTCTTGCTTCTCTCTGCGCACCATGTTTTTCAGGGACTTATCAAATGCTTCAAATTCATTCATTAACAGTCTCCTGTTGCTGCGTCTGTGACTTCTGTCTTTTTATAAACTCTTGATCTCTTGATCTCAAGGTCTTGTTGCCATCACAATGGTATCTTCTGAAAGTTGGGGGGAGTGTTAGTCGTGTTGTTGGTCTCCATTTTTGAAGAAGACCAAAGACAGCCTAGGTTATCTCTTGACTTACTCATGAATTAGACTTAAGCGAGGCAGAGTTGCGCAGGGTCTTCCATCCGGAGTCATCAGAGTCTGGTGCCAGGACAAAAGTCAAGATGACAGGCAAAGGGCCAAAATGCAGCGAATCCCTTGGCAGCTCGGCCTTCAGGCAAGGGGTGGGTTGGCCGCCAAGTGCTCGGGGATTTGTAGCTCTTGGGACCCCAGGACCTGGGATTAGCCCTGGGGGAGGGAGTGCTGAGGGATCTCGGGCAGGACGGAGGAGTCCTCGGCAGCCGCCGGAGCGGGGCTGCAGTTCCCTTTTTCGGAGCTGAGTCTCGGGGAGGTGATGGAGCGGAGAGGGTGTGAGGAGGGGCCGCACCGAGCGGGAGCCCATGTCCGGGGCAGAAGCGCCGAGCGGTGGTCAGAGGAAAGCCCGGCGCTCCTCTCCCGCGCTGCCTTCCTCCGCCTAGGCGTGTCTGTCTAACTTTCGGAGACCGCATTTGCCGGCTTTTAAGATCCTGACTGTATTCACCCGCGCCCGACCTTGTCTTTAACCCGCCCTTGGAGGTTTGGGAGCGCGCTGGCAGCCGCTCAGGGCTGGGGCTGGAAGGAGGGCCCAGCTCATCCTCAGAGAGCTGCTGTTCAGCCGAGGGCAGAAGCACAAGCCTTACCAAGAGTCTGGGCCCGACTGCATATATATATATATATATATATATATATATATATATATATATATATATATATATATATGTGTATGTATATATTGTGTGTATGTATATATATACATACACATACACACACATATATATACATATATGTTTTTAGCAAGGCTGGATTTGAACCCAGGTCCTCCTGACTCCAGGGCCGGTGCTTTATCCACTAGGCCACCTAGCCGCCCCACCCGACTGCATATATTTAATCCAGTTTTACACAAAGAATAATAGCTATCATTTATACAGCATTTTCAGATTTTCCAAGTGCTATACATCTCATTTGGTCCTCACAACAACCCGGATAGAGTTGACATTATTATTACCATTTTACAGAAAGGGAAACTGAGACTTTGCCCAGGATCTCACAGTCAAGCAAGTGTCTGAGGTGGGAATTGGACTCGAGTCTTCCTCAATCCAAGTTCACTTCCTCACCCACTCTACCATCTAGCTATCCCTAAATGCTTTCCATTCTTCTTTCCCTATTTCCTTGAGAGGAGAGAAAGGATCATTTTCTCATTGCTAATCAAATCAGAAGGAAAATGATAAATAAAAACAGACTGCAAACAAACAATTAGGATAGCTTATATTTGTTCTATGTGACAAAGAACAAACGAGTGAAAAGGGAATCTCTCCTTAGGAAAGAAAGGAAGGCAGATTGTTTGAATTATTTTTGACATTAGAAAAATCAAATTCTGTCAAAAGGAAACTGTCTTACAAACCTTTTTTCAGCTTAAGGTGCCTCTCACTTCCTGTTCTGCACCCACCTACCCTCCCCCTCAGATTCTCCAGGGCACCCAGTGGGATCCAATGGTGGGATTTATCTAATACTCCCCACAGCTCTTGCTTCATCAGAAACCAAGGTCGCTCTTTGATACAGAAGATAATGAATTTGCCCCCCTTCCCTCTTTGATTAAATCAGGAAATCATTTCCATCATGATGCTCACTGTGCTGCATAGATGAGGAGGTATCAGCCATCCTAGACTAAGGAAACAAAGTGCATAAAATAATAATAATAATAAATAAATAATGACAGCTAATTAACCTACCATGCACCGGTCATGCTAAATGCTTTACAGATCTCATTTGATTCTCATAACCACCTTGGTAAATCAATACTATCACTATCTCCATTTTACAGACCAGAAAATTGAGACAAACAAAGGTTAAGTCACTTACCCAGAGCTCCACAGCCTAGAGTCTTAAGTTGGATTTGAATTCAAGTATACCTAATGCTTAGGGGAAGCTCAGTGGCACAGTGGTTAGAGTGCCAACCCTAGAAGTTTCATATTCCTGAGTTCAAATCTGGCCTCAGATACCAAGCATGTAATTTAAAAAAAAAAAAAAAAATCCCTGTTTGACTCAGTTTCCCCATCTGTAAAATGAGCTAGAAAATAAAATGGCAAACACTCCAGTATCTTTGCCAAGAAAAGCCCAAATGGAGTCATGAAGATACAACTGACTAACTGTTGGGAGCCAGGGTCTCTAAGCTGTTTGACACAGTCATGGCAAGAAAACTCAAGGCAGTCACACTGCCTGATGGAACATTTCCTTCTTCTATATATATATAGGGATTCCATGTATACCCATATTTATAGGTCTATTATTGATTGTAAAACTCATCCTAATAGTGGAATGACTATAAAGGAAGGATTTCAGAGAAATTCCTTGAATAAAACAGATTGTGAACTCTGTCCAAATTTAACAGGACTGCCTCTCCCTGAGACATACAAAAGGCTTCAGCATTATGAAATCTTTGGAAGATACAGCAGTGGGAGTTCCAGGGAGACATCAGAATATATATAGGGAAAACAGATACAAAATGGGTCAGATAGAATTCCAGGGAAAATTAACAGTTTTGCCCCCCTTACCATACACAGGAATATATGATAAAGATGGTGAGAGAATAGTTAGTATAGGTAACCAATATGTGAACTCTAACAGCCTTAGTTTATTGGGAAAGAATAAAAAGTCATAGAAACCGTAGTGTCTATCAACAAGGGCTGAAAGGAAAATTGGGTATTGAAGGAGTCAACGGGCAGGTGGACAAACATAACTACCCTTACTATAGGTTGTCAAGGGAGCATATTGAAAAACATTACATATGTGGCACAAAAACATAAAAGCATTCCATTAAACAAATTATATCAAAGATCATTATAAGGAAAGTTCTGTTTAATTAATAACTTTACTATGCAGCAACAAACTAGGCAACAGGCAGGTTGAGGTCATCACGGTCTGAGCAGGGACAAGAAAATTAACTACATGATTGATAATCACACTTGGAACCACTACATGATCAAACTTGTAACCATATAAATTATATGATTAATGATGAAAATTGTACACTTTTGTAACAAAGGAAATGATTTTAGTTTGCTTGTTTCATATGATTCTGAGACTATAAAAATAAATCTAAGCAGCTGACAGTCAGTCAACCTGCTCCTGCCTTTACCCACTTGTTGACTCAACTCATTTCGCCAACTCTATCCCTCCTGTCAGGTTCCAAGGACCCTGCGGAGGCTGGACCCCCACAACTAACACCTAAACAGCAACAAATTCCTGACTCCAAAACCAGACCCAACAAAAGTAGGATTATACTAGGTTACTTGGTTTGTGTCATGAGTCAAATCTGATTCAGACTGATACCCTGGTAATTTAAGTCCAATATTAGAATGAAGGAGACACTGGTAGATCATTCACCATACTTAGCCATAACATAGAAAGACTACAGCACATACAACTCATGTCGACACAGCTTGTCCTCTTAATGTGAAAATGCATCTGGTCATCGGGGCAGAGTGCAGTGACTCACAAACTTTGGACATCTGACAAATCTAAAGAGACTTAACTCCATCTAGGTGGGTATTTTATGCTCTTAGGTTAGTAATTAAGTCAACAAACATTTTTTATTAAGTGCCTACTATGTGTATGTATATATATATATATATATGGATGGATAAACGTGCGTATAGATATAGATCTACAGATATATGCATACATAAATATACACCCATAAAATTATACATATATATGAGATACAGTATAAATGGGAGTTAATAGGGATATGTATTTATGTGTGTGTGTGTGTGTGTGTTTTGGGGTGGGGAAGATCATTTAGAGGTGAGTAGAAGAACAGGAAAGGCCCATTGCAAAATATTAGGATTTGAGATGTCTCATGAATGGAGTCAAGAAAGCCAAGAGGCAGAGGGAAGGAGGAAGAGTCTTCCAGGCATGAGGGACAGCCACCAAAAAGGTAGAGTTGGGAAATGGAGTACTATTGAAGTAAACCAGTGTACCTGTATTATAGAGTTTATGGAGGAGAATTAAAGTATAAGAAAAACTGGAGAGGAACACAAGAACTAGACTATAAAGAGTGTTCAATGGCACAGAGTATTTTATATTTGGTCCTGGAAGCTTGAGTCACAGGAGTTTATCAAGTGATATGGTGAGATCTGTGTTTTAGGAAAGTATCTTTAGCAGTCAATTAGAGAATGGATGGCAGTAGGGAGAGACCTGAAGCAAGGAAACAAAGAAGGAGGATATTGTGATAGACATGAAATGATAAGACATGCATCAGGGTGGTTACCATGTTGGTGAAAAGAAGATATACAAAAGGTGGTGTAAAGGTAGAAATGACAAGACTTTTCAACAAATTGGATAGGTATGATAGAGGTTGGATATATGAGGTAAGTAAGTACAAGAGAGGAAGAAGATGACCTTGAGGTTGTGAGTCCAGGAGCTGTCTTTCAGATATATTGAATTTAAGAAGACAGATAATGAGGAA
Source organism: Macrotis lagotis (assembly GCF_037893015.1). NCBI lineage: Eukaryota > Metazoa > Chordata > Mammalia > Peramelemorphia > Peramelidae > Macrotis > Macrotis lagotis. The sequence goes on from NC_133658.1 coordinate 451,683,233, forward strand.
GATACATCAGCATGGCCCAAGCCTACCAGGAAGCTCTGTCAATGGTGACCCAGCTTGAGCCTTAACTCTCTGGATCAATCCAGTGGTAGAGACAGCTTGCTTACCTTTTAGGGAAAGAATTAGCCTAACCTGAATTGACTAGAAAGTGGGGTAGGGAACAGGGAAGAAGGGTACCCTCATAATATTTATTCCATCACACATCACTTCTTGGTGGCAAGGTCCTAAAACTCTTCTAGATAACCTTCTACCATTTAAATGGTTTTGGGAGCATTGCTAGACAATACTAATCTCAGGGATTTAAGGATCCTAGCTTAGGCAGTTTTAGAAGAAAAGAAGTAAAAATTTTTAAAAGAAAACAAAAAGAAAAAAATTAACTTAAAAAAGTGGAAAAAAACTCCTAGATTCCATCTTCTCACTTGGAAAGACCAAGTCCAAGATCTCAGTGTTCTGGTCCACATGGTGGGAGATGACAAAACTTTGCAATCTTCTGGTACAAGGTGATGCCAATGAGTAGGAGTAGCATCATAAACCTTTGTCTGTGATCTTCATCACAGAGCAGGGTCATATGAAGTAAAGTAAATAAAAAGCCATTGCATCTCTTGAATACAACCAGTTTTGGTGCCAGTGTTGATACCAATCCATCAGGATTACCCAGGCCACCAATTAAAACAGTCCCACTAGGGGAATCACACTAAATTTCTATCCCTTTAGAGGTCTTTGTTAAAGGTGTCCCCTTTTTGATGGTAGCCCAATTAGGATTCTCCATCATTTTTACTACCCAGTCAGCTAGAGTATTCTCTTTTTTCCAGTTAAATCTACATTAACCATAGCTACTCAACAGTTTCACCTCACCCATGATATCAAAAAATAAAACCCTTCCCAAACAGCACCAATAAGAGTTATGTCCATAAGTACTTATCTTTAACCAAGTGCCTTTCTAGAGGTTGGACTAAGGATCCTTTCCCCTTCCTAGGGCGATATGGAGTCATGAAGGGCATGACTCCTGAGAGGTTGGATACCTGACTCTGATTGCAGGGTATGATGATTAAGCTATTCATTAGTAAGATTCTTGTCCTGGGTGGCCATGTGGTAGTCATAAGGAGCACAATTGGGCAGCAATCAAATAAAGCAGCAGTTTTTAGGGCAGAGCCTGGCATCTAGTAATACTACATAAATGGTAGCTTTCACTAGTCATTATTATACTTGATTGATCATATAGTCCTATGCCCAGTGTAACATGCATCACAATTCCTAAGTCAAAACTGACAATGGACTCTCTCCCCAATCCGTCAGCTTCAGTCTGATGGTATTGCTTGGCAGAGAGTACGAGTGATGATGTCTTTGATGGCTGCAAACATGCCCCACAAATACCTGCCAAATCCCTCCATTAGTCCTGGCCTTGGTGGAGGAAAGCCTTTGACTGTCTCATCCTACCCGTTCTCTTTAAGCCTCAGACCATGGCTATGTCCAGGAATCAGTACAGATGTTCTCTGGTCTTCCTCTCAAGGCTCTCTCATATGCTAGGCAGGACCATGCAACTAAGCCTCTTTTCAAGGACCTGGTTCCCCAGGAAATTCCTTTGGCCACACTCACGATGACTGGAAGAGTCCAGTCCTTTTTTAGAATGTGGAGCAGTGACAATAGCGGATTCCAGACTATATTAAGAATCATCTGGGCTCTCCCTATTCACTACATTCTCCAACTTAGCGGAATGGAATGAATCTTGGATTTTCTTGGGAGTTTATTTCCTATCTTTTGTCATTTGCAGGAAACACCACCCATTTATGGCATCAGTGTAATGGTGTGTATATCAATGCCCCTTTAAGAATGCAGCAGTGAGGGGCAGCTAGGTGGCGCAGTGGATAAAGCACCAGCCTTGGAGTCAGGAGTACCTGGGTTCAAATCCAGTCTCAGACACTTAATAATTACCTAGCTGTGTGGCCTTGTGCAAGCCACTTAACCCCATTGCCCAGCAAAAAGTAAAAAACAAAAAACAAAAAACTGCTGAGAAAATTGAACAGTAGTCTTGATAGAAATTAAATTTAGATTACTACCTCAAAGTTTACCTCAAAGGTAAACTCCAAATAGACACACGACCTAGATATAATAAACAAAATAAAGAATAAATTATCTTTTAGATCTATGGCTAGGGGAAGAAGTAGGAAGGTGGCACAGTGGGTAGGATACTAGACCTGGAATCAGGAAAACCTGAATTCAAATCTCACCTTAAATATTTACAAGCTTTGTGACTCTGGGTATGTTACTTAACTACTGACTACCTCAAGTTTTTTCATCTGTAAAATGAAAATAATAGTAGCCCTGATCTCCCAGTGTTGTTGTGGGTATAAGATCAGATTATAATTGTAAAAAGTTTTGCAAACCCTTAAAGCATTATATTAAATGCTAGTTGTTATTATGACCAAACAAGAAATAGAAAAGATTGCCAAGCTAATTGGGAAATTTTGATTACATGAGATGAAAAATTTTTTTCACCAATTCAATGCAGCTAATATTTAAAAATAAATAAGTAGTTGTTTAAAAAAAATCTTTACAACAATTAGCTTTAAGATCTCATTTTCAAGATTACTAATGAAGTCATTCAAATATGTAAGAAAAGAAGTGATTTGTCAAAGGATATCAATAAGAAATATTCAAAGGAAGAAATTCAATAGTCACATTTAAAATGTTTTAAAATACTAATAATTAGAGAAATATACATAAAGGTAATTCTGATATTTCACCTCAAACTCATTCAATTAGCAGAGCTGATAAAAGAGGAATAGAGGAATTAGGAAAAATAGGCTCATTAATGAACTAATTGAGCTATAAATTAGTTAAACCATTGTGGAAAGGATTTTAGAATTCTCTCCCAAAAGTTAATAAACTGTGCCTATCATTTGACACAGCTTGACACACTTCTGAGTTCATACCCTAAGCAGGGATAGGAACCTTTTTTCTGACAAGGGCCATTTGGATATTTATGACATCATTCGTGGCTATATTTGATCAAACATTTTAAGAATCTACTAAATTTACTGAATTTTGAGTCCCACCTTGTCAACACCAGACTAATATACTTAGAAGTTCCTCACCCATACACCTAAAGAAATCAAAAGAGGGGAAAATTTCCTATAATGTACCAAAATATTTCTAGCAGGAGATTCCCATCAAAATGGCTGAACATGAGCAGCTAAGTGGCACAGTGGATTGAGTACCAGCCCTGGAGTCAGGAGGACCTGAGTTCAAATGTGGCCTCAGACACTTAATAATTGACTAACTGTGTGATCTTGGGCATTGCCTTAAATAATTTTTTTTTTAAATGAACAATTAAAAGAATATGAATGAAGGGCTAACAAATGAAGGAGGGTTAAAATTTATTCTGTTTGTCCCCAGTGAGGGAGGGAAGGCATAACAATAGATGGAAATTCTAGAGGCCAATTTAGATTCAGTATTAAAAACAGTTATATCTATTGGGTTGCCTGAAAAGGTAATAAGTTCCTCCTTGAAAGCCTTCAAGAAAAACTGGATAATCAATTGCTGGATATGTTGGTAGTGTCTCTTTTTGTTTATGGATAAGATTAGGTATATAATAAGGTTCTTTCACACTCTCAAATTGTGATTCTGTGATTCTAGTTCAACTGATGGATTTTTCCAAAGGAACACAAATACTGATTTTAGGGTATTTCCCAGAAAGATAAAAAATTTTCTTTTTCATAAGAAACTTCCCATTTTTGATTAACAACTTAAAGGAGAAGTTGAAAGTTGTTTTGGGTTTTTTTTCCATTTTCAAAATGATTGCATCAAAAACAAATTTGGTTTTCCCCATTTAAAAAAAAAGAATTTTCCCCATCCTATTTTTTATTTTAACAAATGTAGGAAATAGTTCCTTGGAGAAAAAGAAAGAGTTGAAGGTCTAGAGAGGTACAGAGATATTGAATGGCAAAGATGTTAAAATACAAAGGGGAGGACTTTAGATACAAATATTCTCAGGTTCATGTAGTTCCATTGCCAGTGGAAAGTTAGTAGTAAAATCCCAATATTTCAAAGTCAAAAAGATGAAGAAATTCCTAATATTCAGACACAGTTCTGACTTTCTACTCTAATCTAAATTTATGTTTATTTCTAGTGAACACTCACTCAATCTCTTTATATTTGGAGCAAAAATTAGGATATAGTGATAGATGATAACAAAAACAAATAAAAACATGTATGTCCCATTCATATGACACTCTTTCCTCTTTGTTGGAGATCAATGTCCTGGGCAGACATGAAGGAAGGATAGCATTGGTGAGAGAAGGCTGGAAAAGAGTCCCAGTCCCTTCAGTCTCTTATTGCTGTAGCCTTTTCTCAATAAGCTCTGCACTTCTGGCTTCCAGCTTTGAGAGAGAAGGTGGATAATGCCGACCCCACCTCAAGCTGCTGAAGAGAGAATAAGACCTAGGAAGAACCTGATGTGAGAAGAGCTGGCAGTCTCCATCGTGTCTGGATCTCCAACTTGCAACACTAGAGACTTCAGGGAACTTCCCTTGAGTGAGATCTAGGACTCTTCCTCTCTCTCTTCTTATCTTCTTCCCAAATGACCAAGCTCCTTCACTCTGTATTATATCTTATATTCTCCTATACATACTTTCTCTCAATTCTCTTTTGTTTTTAACTAGAATAAATAGGTTTCAATACTTGCTGCTATATTTGGGATTTTCTTGGCAAAGATCCTGGGAGTTAATTGCTATTTACTTCTTCAGTTCATTTTACAGATGAAGCAACTGAGGCAAACAGGGTTAAGTGGTCCTTATCCCTTAAGTGGCCCAGGGTCACAGAACTGGTGTACCAGATTTGAACTCAAGAAGATTAATCTTCCTGACTCTAGGTCTGGCACTCTACCCACTATGCCACCTGGTTGTCTCAAAGACTTGGGTCCTCCTTTCTCCATTAAAGAAATAGAAACTAGAATTTTAACTAAAACCTTAGACTAATAATATTTGAGGGAGGAGTAGGCTGATTTCACTCTCAGGAGAGCAAAGTGGCCAAGCTTCTGACCTCAACCTCCTGCTTCCCCTCTTGATAGTAATTAAGAGTTTCTCTTTGAGATGAGGCAGGGGGGAGAGGAGGTTAGAGATCTCTATCCATCTCCCCCTAAGTCAGACCCAATGATAGTCCCATGCTTTCTGGGAGGGACAGGCCTTGTTATAGTATGAGTATCTCAAAAGATAAAGAAAAAGCTTTTAATACAATACTACACCTACCACCCCACCTGCTACCTTCTCTCTTCATCCTTCCACTACTATCTAGTTCTTAAAAACCCTACCCCAGTCCATGCAGCCCTAGAGGGGGTCAGTTGTCTCCTTGAATTTATCTTATGATTCTAGTTAGTGAATGATGAAACTAAGGAAGCTAGAGGAGTCTCTGACTGCTAATTCTCCTGAGGCCTCTTTTTTTTTGCCAGCATCATAGCACACTTTTCTTTGGAAAAATTTCCTTGAAAAGCATTACTGTTTTATATTGAATCTTGGAAAGAAAACATTCTAGCAAATAGAGAAGAAACTACATGCAGAAATAAATCACAATCTTTCTAATAATTCAAAAGTCAACATTCCTAATTTGCTTCGTATACTGGGTGTTCAGATGGATTATTGGATGAATTTTTAGAAGGGGTTATCAAGAACATGGCCTAATACATTGCTGGACATGTACCATAGCACTAAGCAATATGTAAGAATTCCTGTGGATATAAATTGACTTTGAAAACCACATTTTGCTTTGACCTATTTTTTTTTGTTAAATATTTCCCAATTAAATTTTTTAATATATAAATTTATTTATTTTTCCAATTACATGCAAAGATAGTTTTCAGTATTCATTTTTAAAATTAGATTTTGAGGGGTGGCTAAGTGACACAGTGGATAGAGCACCGGCCCTGGAGTCAGGAGTACCTGAGTTCAAATCCAACCTCAGACACTTAATAATTACCAGCTGTGTGGCCTTGGGCAAGCCACTTAACCCCACTGCCTGGCAAAAAAAAAAGGTAGATTTTGATTTACATAATTTTCTCCTTCCCCTTCCTCTCACTATTAAAGGAGTAAACTTATATTATACCTATATAAATGTTAAACATATTTCTATATTAGTCATGTTGTAAAAGAAAAATCATAACAAAAGGGAAAAACAAGGAAAGGGGGAAAATCATAAATCATAAAACAAACTTTACTCAGACTCCATAGTTCATTCTCTGGATATGGATGGTATTTTCCACCACAAGTCCTTTAGAATTGTCTTTGATCACTATACTGCTGAAGAAAGCTAAGTCTGGCATAGTTATCATCACACAATGTTGCTGTTAATGTGTAGTGTTTTCCTCGGTCGTTCACATCACTCAGCATCAGTTTATACAAGTCTTTCCAAGCTTTTCTAGAGTCCACCCATTCATGATTTCTTATAGAACAATAGTACTTCATTACATTCATATGCCACAATTTATTCAGCCATTCTCCAGTTGCCCAGATAAATTTTAATTTGGTTCCTCCTACTCTTGGAAACAGACCTGTTTGCCCGTGTGTTTGACATCTCTGTTCTGAAAAACATTAAGATAAAGCTCGGGAAAATCTGTTGTCCAATAAAGTTCATTTGGTATATAATAACTGATTGATATATAACAAGGTTCCAATGGAATATGGACAAGTCATTCCTGAAAAAATTTCTGAAATAATTGGCAAGGGACCTGAAAACCCAAGCATCTGCAGCAAGTGTTTTAAAATATGACTATCCAACCTTTTAGTTCTTCTAGGCCATATCACCTAACATATAGAATTTAATATTTATTTATGACTACAATGTAACTCATAGTACCAATAAATATAACACATGAATGGGCTTTGACAGCTGCACATGACTCATGGCCTGAAAGTTGAACACAATTGTTCTAAAAGGTAATCTTCAGAAATAAAAGAATGAAAGCAGAAATTGAAGGAAAGTAAAAAAGGAAATTTTGTCTTGTGTATGTGTGTGTGTGTGTGAATTGTTTAGAAATCTTGGATATCAAATCCTTAATCAGAGAAATTTGACATAAAGATTTTTTCCCATTTTTATCCTAGGTGGATTAATTTTGTTTGTAAAGAAGTTTTTCAGTTTCAAGTAATTAGAATTATTTGTTTTATCTTCTGTAATTGTATCTCTTCCTTGTTTGGTTAAAAATACATCACCCAGGACACTAATACATTGTTGGTGGAGCTGTGAATTCATCCAACCTTTCTGGAGAGCAATTTGGAATTACACCCAAAGGGCAACAAAAATGTGCATACCTTTTGTTGCAGCAATACCATTACTGGGTCTATACCCTGAAGTGATTATGAAAAAGGGTAAAAACATCACTTGTATAAAAATATTCATAGCAGCCCTATTTGTGGTGTCAAAGAATTGGAAATTGAATGAATGTCCATCAATTGGGGAATGGCTTAGCAAACTGTAGTATATGTATGTGATGGAACACTATTGTTCTATTAGAAACCAGGAGGGATGGGAATTCAGGGAAGCCTGGAAGGATTTGCATGAACTGATGCTGAGCAAGGTGAACAGAACCAGAAAAACATTTTATACCCTAATAGCAACATGGAGGTGATGATCAACCTTGATGGACTCGTTCATTCCATCAGTCAACAATCAGGGACAATTTTAGGATATCTGTGATGGAGAATACCATCTGTATCCAGAGAAAGAATTGTGGAGTTTGAACAAAGACCAAACACTATTACCTTTAATTAAAAAAAAAACTTATCTTATTATGTAATTTTGCTATCTCTTATACTTAAATACTTAAAGTCTATGATTTCTCTTTCATCTAAGTTCATCACATTGAACTTAGATCAATGTATAGCGTGGAAACAATGCCTTCTGTGGGGTTGGGGGGAGGGAAGCAAGATTAGGGGGAAAATTGTAAAATTCAAAATAAATAAATAATTTTTTTTTTAAAGGGAGAAAAAAAGAATACATCACCCAGGGAAGGCAAAGGCCTTCTAGCTAGGTTGGCCCTGGCAGGTTTGAAAAGTAGTATGGGGAGAAGTGGAAGGGGGGATGTTGAAGCAACAGCTAGGTGGTGCAGTGGATAGAGCACTGGCCCTGGAGTCTGAGCAACCTAAATTTAAATCTGGCCTCAGACACTTAATAATTACCTAGCTGTGTGACCTTGGCCAAGTCACTTAATCCCATTGGCTTGCAAAAAAGCCAAAAAAAAAAGTGGTATGGATCAATGGGGAAGCTCGTTGGTCTTCAAAGGACTGAGGGGCAGAAACAAGAGTCTCTGCTGTCCTGCCCACCTTCCAGCCTTCCCATGGTCATGGCTGAAACTTTAGGAGGAGATTCTCAAAATGGAAATCCTGTCTTTTCCCATACTTAATCCATCTGAGATTGTGGCTCATTTTCAAAATTCAACCTTAACAGGAGTTGGTGACAAAAACGTTTCAAAAAAAAAAATTTTTCCAAATTCAAATCCGGAAGTCTTACATAAATCTACAAATTCAATGCAGGATTCTACTGGACCATTTTTTGTTGATATCAGTGAACTTTGAAGTCATACATCCACAGATAATGTAAAGTTTCTCACCATGATGTAACTTGATTATTTGGATTCTTTAATTTGCATCTACAAGTAAATGATTTTGAGATTGCTGATATTCTGCATCCAAAAGGAAAACATACATGTTTTTAAAGTGCCATTTCCAACCTTATTCACTTCAGAGAATATAAGAAATACCCAAGAAACATTTACAGCAATACAAATTTTATTTGGATAATATATAGCAGCAACAAGTAGCACAACAGGAAGCATTAAAGAAACTTAGAGAAACTTAACTCTGTCCCAGTTACACAACAAGCGCAGTTCAAAGACTTCTCGGATGACAGAAGCTGCATCAAACACTGACTGGTTTTCATCTAAAAACAGTAACATTACATAAAAGGAATTTCCCAGAAGTTAGACCTTACTGAGACCACAAACATTTGAGTGAATTAAAATTGTCACTTGTTACTTTGAAAGAAGAACAAGAGAGTTTGAAAACAAAAATTGTGGACTCTTCAGAGAAGTTAAAGAATGATAAATGGAAAATGAAAGAGACAGTACAGAAATATAAAACTTCAAAGCTTAAAGTGACTGGGTCTCAATTGAGTTTCATGATAAATGGATCTACAATTATATCAAAAGACTTGCATATGATATGGGGGGGTAGTAACAAATATATTAAAAGAGATCTAAAGGATCAAATTGAAAGCTCTCAGACATAATTAAAGAAACTGTTGATGAGTTTGTCCTTCAATCTTGAAGACCAAGATATCAAGGAGATGATGCCATGACAAGCACATGAATTGGATTTGAGTGAGGAGGGCTATTCTAAGTCACCAGCCTCACATTTTCCTCCAGAGGATTGGGTTTCAGAGAAATTGAAGACAGAGGAAACCTCAAAGAAAAAGACTAATCATTGTAGAGAAAAGGAAACTTGCCACAATCCAAGTGAAACTAAATAAGAAGCATGAGCATGTCAAGGAACTTTACTTAATAAAATTCAAGAAAAAAGAAGAGACATATATGAACAGGTGACAACAATTAATCATTTTGTCCAGAAAAAATCAGACTTGAAATGCAACAGCTCAAAGATGTCACTGAAAATGAGAAGCTAAAAATCCAGGAAATCTTCCTCACCTTGAAAAGGTCTGTGAAGACATACCATGAAGCTATGAAAAGGTATCAAAGGACTGCATAATTAGAATAGTTGAAAAAAATTGCCAAGTCACAAAGAAAAAGCTGAAAAACTTCATTTTATTTAATAAATAAAAAATATTAAATTTCATAGTTTTGAGAAAGGGAATAAACAAGGAAGACAATTTGAGTATTAGCATAAGTAGACTCTCTGGCTCTCTGGAAGTAACTTAAAACATGCTTTGATAAACAATGATCCTCTAAATTACATAAAATGCTTTAAAATTCATTTTAAAGAAATAACTTGTCAATAAAGTAATTTGCCTCAGTAAAAAATGTGTGTATCTATATCTATGTGTGTGTGTGTCTGTGTACACTTTCCAAAATGTGAGAGTAATATTATCTGTTTCTCTAATTGTTTTGTAGTATTATCTCTAATACTAATAAGGTCACATATCCATTTAGAATGTATTGAAGAGGGGGCGGCTAAGTGGTGCAGTGGATAGAGCACCAACCCTGGAGTCAGGACTTACCTGAATTCAAATCTGGCCTTAGACACTTAATAATTACCGAGCTGTGTGGCCTTGGGTAAGCCACTTAACCCCATTGACTTGCAAAAAAAAAAAAGAATGTATTGAGGAGTTTGATGTAATGTTATTCTATGACCAATTTCTATCAGACTACTTTCCAGTTTTCCCAGCAGTTTTTTTTTAATCAAATAGGGAGATCTTTCTTAAGCAATTTATGTTTACCAATTTATTGAACACTGAGTTATTAAGATCCATTGCTTCTGATTTGCCTAAGTCTGATTCTCTTAAGATCTGTCTCTTGGGGGTGGCTAGGTGGTGTAGTGGATAAAGCACCAGCCTTGGAGTCAGGAGTACCTGGATTCAAATCCGGTCTCAGACACTTAATAATTACCTAGCTGTGTGGCCTTGGGCAAGCCACTTAACCCCATTTGCCTTGCAAAAACCTAAAAAAAAAAAAAAAAAAAAATCTATCTCTTTTTTAACCAATACCAGATGGTTTTAATGATTGGTGCTGTATAATATAATTTGAGGTCTGGAAATGCTATTCACCCTTTGTTTCTACCCCTTTCTATTATTTCCCTTGATATTTTAGATCTTTTGTTTTTTCCAAGTGAATCATATTATCATTTTACTAAATTCTATAAAGTACCTCCTTGAAAACTCGGAATATAGCATTACAATTGTAAATTAACTTCTGTAATACTGTCATTATTACATTGGCAGGACCAGCCAGGAGCACCAAATATTCTCTCCAGCAATTTATATTGTTCTTTATTTCTTTAAAAACTTTATAAATGAATTTATGTATTTTATGTGTTTTAATAGACAGATCTACAGATAGATTCTGGCAATTATTTTCAATGGGATTTCTCTATCAATGTTGCTTAGTTTTTTGTTATTACTATGTAGAAATACTATTGATTTTTAAGAATTTATTTTATAGCCTATAACTTTGTTAAAACTATTAATTATCTCAATTGGCATCTTTTCTGATTCCCTAGTATTTTCTAGGTAAACTAGCATATAATTACTAGTTAGGGATAATTTTATGCCCTCTTTATCTATCTTTATGCTTATAATTTCTTTCTCTAGTTGCTTTTGCTAACATTTCTGGAACTATATAAAATAATAGCAGGAAAAATGGATATATTTATTTTAATTCTGTATTTAATCAGGAAAGGTTCTGGTTTATCCCCATTGCATATAATGCTGATTGTATAGTTCATTTTTACCCTTTGTCCTTCCCATGATTATTTTTTCCCCATATGCCTTGAAATGTCCTCTCTGGTTTCATGTCATCCTACTCTTTGGGAAGAGAGTTGCATGCTGTCTCAAGCCCTGGATTAGTTTATGCAACCCAGCTGGAGGGTTGTGGGTGGTGGGGGCAGGGATACTAACTGGACATGTGAGGATTTAGGCATTAGCCTTCTCTGTTCATTGTATGTTACCTTGTTAGGGTTAGCCTATGGAAGTAGATAGTAATATACATCTCTTCTATAGAATTGTTACTTAACAGAAATTTCAGTGGTTATGAAGATCAAAGAAAATATTTAGACCTCTACTGCATTTGTCACACGACCCAGAAGTTGCTCTCATTCATTATTGGTATGGTTCCATAGTTAAACCACAGGGACAAAGTTAGACCATAGGAAATATTGTCTGAGATAGTAGTCTCAAGATCTAGAAAAGTTCTTTCAGAAGACTAAGGACCTTTGAAATGTTAACCTTGTTTAGCAAAATAATAGGTGACTTCAACCATAAAAACCAGAGAAAATAAGTTTATTGTCCATGATTTCCAGAATAATGAAATGAAAACAAAGGACTGATTAAGCAGTTTTCATCACTAGTTCAATATGAAAGTACTTAGTATTTTGTCAATCTGAAGAACTTTTAAGCAATACCTCTTCAATCCACTAAGAAAACCTTGAAAGAAACTGAGAAAATGAATTGTTCAAATATCTAAACAGGAATAAAGCAGCTATTATTGTTGTTTTTATGGATATTCCGGGTTTACATCACAAATCCTCTTTATACTACGTACTTTGTACTATGACTGATTACAACAATTGGAAATGAAGTAAAAATGGTCCTCAATAGAGACAATCCATTCATAGTATAGGTATATACAAAAACAAATGACATCAAAGTATGAATACATTTTTACCTCTATTAAGTCAATGTTTACTTCTTAACTTCTTTAGGTGAACTTTCCCCTAAAGGTCCATCTGTTAATACTGTTAGGTTTTATATTTTCATTTTTAATAGTTAATTATTTTTATTCCTTCCCCTGCCCCCTTCATTTAGCAACTATTTTAAACTCTGATAAATAAATCTTCTGTACACAACTATGTAATCTGGCAAAACAAATTTCCAGATTAACCACTTCCAAAAATATAGTTTTTTTTCTTCTACATTTTAAGTTCAGTAACTTCCTTTTTAGGAGATGAGCTTCATTGTTCATCTTCATTCTTTTGGACTTGTTCTTAATCATTTTATTGGTCAGAATTTTAAGTTTTTCAAAGTTGCTTTTTTAATAATGTTATCACACAAATTTTTCTTCTACTTTTGCTCCCTTCACTTTACATCAGCTTCAATTTCCTCTAAAATTGGTCATTTCATCATTTTTATTGCACAATACCAATTTGTTTAGCCATTTCCCAATAGTTCTTCTTAGTTTCCAATTTTTAACTACTACTAAGAGACAGTTTTCCTTTTCCCTTAATTTCTTTGCAGCACTTATAAATTAAGAATATAGTTGGATAAGAGGGTTAGATTTCTGGACAATATTTCCAAATTGCTTTCCAAAATGGCTAGACTAATTCTTAGCTCCACCAACAGTAGACTTGGTATACCCTCTTACAGTCCCTCTAGCCTTTATATTTTTCCTCTTTATTCATCATTGCCAGTCTGATTGCTATGAGATAGAACCTTAAAGTTGCTTTAATTCATATTGCTCTAATTATTAGTAACAGCATTTTATATGATTATTGATAGCTTAGATTTCTTTGTTTGAAAACTACCAAGGGGTAGAGCCAAGAGGGTGGCAGGAGTACAGCCTCTCTTATGCGTTCTCTCCAAAGCATTTCAAAAACCTTAAAATTATGACTCTAACTAAATTATTGAGAGACAGAACCCACAGAAAGATACAGTGAGGCAATTCTCCAGCCCAATGTAAACTAGAAAATAGTGGTAAAACTCTGTTCCACAGGGTTGGAGGGCAGAACTAAGGAACTTCAGCCTCCTGGGAATAGCCCCAGGGTGCCTGGGAGCTCTAGCTCCTAGCAGCAGAAACAGTTTCTTGATCTGCACCCCAGGGAGCACCAAGCACAACCTGGAAGATCAGCAGAGAGACCTCTGCCAGAGAAAGCATGAAGCCCAGGCTTTCAGGGCAGTCACAGCCCTCAGCACAGCCCAGATCCCAGGAAAGGGAAGCAGGACCATGGAGTCACCCAGCAGGAACCTCCAGGCAACTGCCCTGAGTGCTCAACCCACCAAAGGTAAGGGAATGGAGGGAGGCTGCTGAGGTCTGTCCTCTGTCCCTGGAACAGGATCCTGGGGCTTTGACCACATTCAGACCTTGGTCACAGTCTAGACCCCCCATAGAGCAGGGACTCCCCCTCACAGCCGTGGGGCAGAGAAGTACACTTGTGGTCATTCAACAGACCAGGAGAGCAATCAGAGCCTCACACACTAAGGTCCTTGCAGGGTTGTCCCAATAAAACTCAGAAGCTCAGGAAGCACCCCAAAACCAGGCACAAGCTGGGGAAATGAGTAAACAGACAATTACTTTGGTCCCATGGAAGACCAAACCACACAATCAGAAGATCAGAAAATCCAAGCTACTATATTTAAAGACTCCAAGAAATATAGAAGTTGGGCTTAGGCTATGATAGAGCTCAAAAAAAGATTTTGAAAATCAAGTAAGGGAGATAGAAGAAAAATTGGGGAAAGAAATGAGAGAGATGCAGGAAAAACATGAAAATGAAGTCAGCAGCTTAGTCAAGGAGATCCAAAAAAATGCTGAGGAAAATAACATGTTAAAAACCAGCTTAGGTCAAATGAATAAAACAGTTCAAAATGTTATTGAAGAGAAGAAGGCTTTAAAAAGCAGAATTGGCCAGATGGAAAAGAAGATAAGAAAGCTCTCTGAGGAAAACAAATCCTTCAGATGTAGAATGGAGCTAAAGGAAGCTGATGTCTTTGTGAGAAATCAAGATACAATAATTCAATACCAAAAGAATGAAAAATTAGAAGAAAATGTGAAATATCTCATTGAAAAAACAACTGAGCTTTCTGTCTGACATCTTAGCTCGGAGTTGGTTGCAGTAAGAGTTCCTTAAGCCTCACCATGCCACCCAAGGACAATAAGAAGAAGAAAGATGCCAGAAAGTTGGCCAAGAAGGACAAAGATCCTGTGAACAAGTCTGGGGGCAAAGTCAAGAAGAAGAAGTGGTCCAAGGGAAAAGTTCGAGACAAGCTCAACAATCTGATTCTGTTTGACTAAGCAACATACAACAAACTCTGCAAGGAGGTCCCCAACTATAGTCTCAGAGTAATCTGAAGATTCGGGGTTCTTTAGCCCGAGGAGCCCTTCAGGAACTGTCTGATTAAGCTGGTTTCCAAGCACAGAGCTCAAGTGATATATACTAGGAACACCAAGGGTGGAGATGCTCCAGCTGCTGAGGATGCATGAAATGGTTCAACATTTTTGTGTACATTTTCAAAAATAAACTTATTGGACCAAAAAAAAAAAAAACCAAACAATTGATCTGGAAAAACAGAGCCAAATAAGATAATTTAAAAATTATCGGGCTACCTGAAATTCATGATCAGGAAAAGAACCTTGACTTCATTTTTAAAGAATTTCGAAGAGAATCCCAAGAAATCATCCAAAAAACTACTGGAAACAATTAGCAATTTTAGCAAAGTTGCAGGTTATAAAATAAACCCTCATAAATCCTCAACTTTTCTATATATGTCTAGCAAGAAACATCAGGAAGAGCTAGAAAGAGAAATCCCATTCAAAGTAACCTCAGACAATATAAAATATTTGGGAGTCTATTTGCCAAGACAGACTCAGAATCTTTTTGAAAACAATTATAAAACACTTCTCACACAAATTAAATCAGATTTAAATAACTGGGAAAATATCAACTGCTCATGGATAGGGAGAGCTAATATAATAAAAATGACAATTCTACCAAAACTAAACTATCTGTTTAGTGCCCTACCAATCAAAATTCCAAAAAAATTACTTTAACAAGTTAGAAAAAATTGTAAGTAAATTCATACGGAGAAAAAAAAGTCAAGAATTGCCAGGAGCTTAATGAAAAAAAAGTGCAAAAGAAGGTGGCTTAGCCCTATCTTATCTAAAATTATATTATAAAGGATCAGTCATCAAAACCATTTGGTATTGGCTAAGAAATAGAGTGGTGGACCAGTGGAATAGACTAGGTGTAAAAGCAGGAGAGGATTATAGTAATCTGCTATTTGATAAACCCAAAGAGTCCAGCCATTGGGATAAAAACTCCCTCTTTGATAAAAATTGCTGGGATAATTGGAAGTTAGTATGGAAGAAACTTAGATTAGACCAACACCTAACACCCTTTACCAAGATAAGATCCAAATGGTTACAGGACATAGACTTAAAAAACAATACTATAAGTAAATTAGAAGATCAAGGACTAGTCTACCTGTCAGATCTATGGAAAGGGGAGCAGTTTATGACTAAGGAAGAGTTAGAGAACATCACCAAAAACCAATTAAATGATTTTGATTACATTAAATTAAAAAGCTTTCGCACAGATAAAACCACTATAACCAAGATCAAAAGAAATGTAGTCAATTGGGAAACAATCTTTACAACTAATGATTCTGAGAAAGGACTCATTTCTAAAATATACAGAGAACTGAGTCATATTTTTTAAACAAAAAGGCATTCCCCAATTGACAAATGGTCAAAGGATATGCAAAGGCAATTTACAGATGAGGAGATCAAAGCAATCCATAGCCATATGAAAAAATGCTCTAAAGCATTAATTATTAGAGAAATGCAAATTAAAGCTTCTCAGATTGGCCAATATGACCAGGAAGGATAATGATCATTGTTGGAAGGGTTGTGGGAAATCTGTGACACTATTACACTGTTGGTGGAGCTGTGAACTCATTCAACCCTTCTGGAGAGCTATTTGGAACTATGCCCAAAGGGCAACAAAAATGTGCATACCCTTTGACCCAGCAATACCACTACTGGGTCTATACCCTGAAGAGATGATGAAAAAGGGTAAAAACATTACTTGTACAAAAATATTTATAGCAACCCTGTTTGTGGTGGCAAAGAATTGGAAATCAAGTAAATGTCCTTCATTTGGGGAATAGCTTAGAAAACTGTGGTATATGTATGTCAAGGAATACTATTGTTCTATTAGAAACCAGGAGGGATGGGATTTCAGGGAAGCCTGGAGGGATTTGCATGAACTGATGCTGAGTGAGATGAGCAGAACCAGAAAAACACTGTACACCCTAACAGCAACATGGGGGTGATGTTCAAACTTGATGAACTTGCTCATTCCATCAGTACAACAATTGGGAACAATTTTGGGCTGTCTGCAAAGGAGAGTGCCATCTATATCCAGATAAGGAACTGTGGAGTTTGAACAAAGTACAAGGACTATTCCCTTTAATTTAGAAAAAACCAGATATCTTATTGTCTGATCTTGTTACCTCTTAGACTTCTCTTCTTTAAGGATATGATTTCTCTCTCATCACACCCAATTTGGATCAAGGTACAACATGGAAACAAAGTAAAGACTGACAGAGTGCTTTCCGTGGGGGGGGGGGGGGGCGGGCAGCAAGATTGGGGAGAAAATTGTAAAACTCAAATAATATCTTCAATAAAAATAAATTAAAAAAGAAAGAATTTCTACAGGAAAATTGCCCCGATATCCTAGAAGCAGAAAATAGAAATTGAGAGAATCCACTGATCTCCCCCAGATAGAGATGCCAAAAAAACAACCACCAGGAATATTATATCCAAGTTCCAGAACTCCCAAGTCAAAGAGAAGATATTACAAGCATCCAGAAGGAAACAATTCAAATATCTTGTCACTACTGTCAGGATTACCCAGGACTTAGCAGTAACTACATTAAGGACTTGTAGGGCTTGGAATATAATATTCCATAAGGCAAAAGAACTTGGAATGCAACCAAGAATCAACTACCCAGCAAAACTGAACATTCTCTTCCAGGGAAAAGATGGACTTTCAATGAAACAGGGGACTTACAACTGTTCCTGTTAAACAACAGAAAGTTTGATCTTCAAGTACAGGACTCAGGTGAAGCATAGAGAGGATGGACAAGAAGGGTAAATTAAGGGACTTAATGAGGATGAACTGCATGTATTCCTGCATGCAAAGATGATACTGATAATACTCATATGTACCTTCTCATTTAATAGAGCAGGCAGAAGGAGCTTTTATAGATGAGACATTGGAGAAAGCTGAATTTGAAGATATATTGTAAAAATGGAGTCAGTGGGTGAAAGAGAATTGTACTGGGAGTAAGAGAAAGGAGAAGGTAGAATAGGCTAAAATATTTCATATAAGAGATATTTCATATAGCTTTTGCAGTGGAATGGAAGGGGGGGAGGAGAGAGGGAATGAGGGAAATTTCATTCTCATCGGAAATGGCCCAGAAAGGAAACAGCCTACCCACTCAGTAGAGTATAGACATGTAGAAGAAAAAGGAGAGAGAGAAGGGAGACAGCGGGAGGAGAGGGGTGAAGTGGGTGATAGAGGAAAGGGTAGAATTTAGGAGAGGATAGTCAGATATAAAACATTTTCTTTTTTATTTTTTGCAAGATGGTGGGATTGGGTGACCCGTCCAGGACTAAGGGGCTGGGTGGTTGCTGGATCTCTGGGGTGGGATGTAGGCTTGGGGCCTCTTCGCCCCAAGGGCTGCTACTTTGTTGCTATGACACTCAGCTGCCCCACAGCACATTTTTGAAGGACAGGTGAAAGGAGAGAGAAAATATAATAGATGGTTGTAGGGAGGAATGAATGGAGGGAATTACAATCAGCAACAGCAACTATGGAAAAATACGGAAGTAACTTCTATGATGGACTTATGATGAAGAAAGTGATCCATCTGAGACAGAGCTGATGGCATCAGAACACAGACTGAAAACACATTTTTTTCCCTCTCTTTTACTTTATTTCTCATGAGGTTTTATATTTTTGTGGGGGAGGGGTATTATGTTTACTCTTAAACAAGAATATTTTAGTAATGTGTAAATAAATTAAAGAAAAATTAAAAATTAAAAAAAAAGAAAACTACCTCTTCTTATCTTTTGACCATTTATAGCCATAAGTCATAAATTTGAAGCAATTCTGGAAATATCTTAGAAATGAAAGATTTTTTTCAGAAAAATTTGTTACAAAGATTTTTTCCCATTACTTGCTTCCCTTTAAATTTTTATTTCATTAGATTTCTTTGAGCAATTTTTAAAATACTATGTGTTTTTTTAAGATTATACATGCTTGGGGCGGCTAGGTGGCACAGTGGATAGAGCATGGGCCCTGGATTCAGGAGTCCCTGAGTTCAAATCTGGCCTCAGACACTTAATAATTACCTAGCTGTGTGGCCTTGGGCAAGCCACTTAACCCCATTGCCTTGAAAAAATCTAAAAAAAAAACCCAACAAGATTATACATGCTGTTATTTTATTTATCAAGTCTATAAATGTTTTCTAAACATCAGTTTAGAAGCGAAAAAAGTATTTTAAAGGCTTTTGAAAAACTACATTGATATATTGTCAAAACATTATTCACAAAAACCATGCTTATTAGAAATAAATTGGGGCAGCTAGGTGGCGCAGTGGATAAAGCACCAGCCCTGGAGTCAGGAGTACCTGGGTTCAAACAGTCTCAGACACTTAATAATTACCTAGCCGCGTGGCCTTGGGCAAGCCACTTGACCCCACTGGCCTTGCAAAAACCTAAAGAAATAAAGAAATAAAGAAATTAACATACCTGTTAATAGTTGTTGATTTGTGCTATTAAGAAATGTGACAATATTCAGCTTTGTGCTTTCTGAATGCTTCAAAAAATGAACACTATCAAACCTATGAGAGAGAATAAAATTACCTGTGGAGAAAAAAAAACCTAGAAAATACGGCAACAAATAAATGGATCTTTTAAATTTATCAAATAGAATATATCTAAAAAAAAGAGCTAGTAATATATGTAATGAGGATAAACTAGTAATCTTAGTGAAAAGTTAGTAATGCAATCACAATTGTTTAAAGTCACTGACTGGAAACATTTTAAGATTCAAATAGAGATTTGGTTTTCTGACCTGCTTCACTATACATTTATCTCTGGCTAATCCCTAGACTTTTTTAAGGCAAAAATCCAGTTTAAATATATATACATATGTAATAGTAGATGCAAAAAAACTTTTGACATAATACAACATCCATTTCAATTTAAAAAAAAAACTCTAGAAAACAGAAATAAGCAAACCTTTCCTTAACATAGTAAATATCATAAATCTAACTCTAAGAAGGATAAATTAGCAGCTTTTCCAGTGAGATTAGGCATAAAGTAAAAATGTCCTTCGTAACCTCTCTATTTGATATCAGGAAAATAAGCATAAGTTAAAAAGAGAAATAAGATAATCACTTTTGCAGTTCTTATGATGATCTACTTAAAAAGCTCCAGAAAGTCAGTTAAAAAATTAATTGAAGAAAAATTAATTTCAGGAAAATAGGAGGGTACAAAATAAATTCACAGAAATCAATAACATTTCTAAATATTATTAACAAAACTTAGCAGGAAGAGATAGGAAAAGAAATTGCATTTAAAATAACTTCAGAATATATAAAAAACTTATATAAAGGGTCTTCCCTTGCACAGGCTCAAATTGTCTAACACAGAGGCACCCTGCCTTGTCTGAGGGGATAACCTCCTTTGATTGACTGGATAATATAACATGCTACATCTCTTATGCCAGACTACACTTCCAGACTTCAAAACTATACTATACTATACTATACTATAAAGCAGCAGTCATAAAAATCATGTGGTATTGATTAAGGAATAGAAAGAAAACAGGAAAGAATAATGGAACAGATTTAAACAAGGAGATTCAGAAATAAAAGACTCTAATAACAGTATATGACAAAGTGAAAAAACAATTTACCTAGGGAAAAAACTTCCTATTTAGTAGAAAAAAAATTAAAAACTTTTGAGAAAATCAAAAAGCTAACTGACAGAAATTAGCCTTACATCAACACCTTACAATATATTCTACAATACATTCTCAATGGATGTTCTTTTTCTTGTTCAGTCTTTAGCTGTGTCCAACTCTTCATGACACCATGAATCATAGCATTCCAGGCTCTTCTATCCTCCACTATCACTTGAAGTTTGTCCAAGTTCATGTTCATTGTTTCCATAACATTATCCATCTCAGACTCTGCTGTTCCCTTTTTCTTTGCCTTCAATCTTTCCTAAGATTCTTTTCCATTCAGTCCTGTCTTATCATTATGTGCCAAAGGATTGAGCTTCAGCTGAGTTATACCTTCCAGTGAATAGACTGAATTAATTTAACTACTGAGGGTGGCTAGGTGGCGTAGTGGATAAAGTACCAGCCCTGGAGTCAGGAGTACCTGGGTTCGAATCCGGTCTCAGACTCTTAATAATTACCTAGCCGTGTGGCCTTGGGCAAGCCACATAACCCCGTTTGCCTTGCAAAAAAAAAAAATCTAATTTAACTACTGAATAATTTGATCTCCTTGCTGTCCAATGGACTCTCAAAATTCTTCTCTAGTTCCATAATTTAAAAGCATTCATTCTGTGGCACTCAGTTTTCCTTTATAGTCTAATTCTCACAAACATTGTTTTTTTTTTAGTTTTTGCAAGGCAAACGGGGTTAAGTGGCTTGCCCAAGGCCACACGGCTAGGTAATTATTAAGTGTCTGAGACCGGATTCGAACCCAGGTACTCCTGACTCCAGGGCTGGTGCTCTTTCCACTACGCCACCTAGCCACCCTCTCACAAACATTGTTGCTGGAAAAATCCACTTATAGCTTTGACTATATGAACTTTTTCTTCAAGGTAAGATCTCTGTTTTTCAATATGCTGTCCTGATTTGCCATTGTTCTTTCCGAGGAACAAGTTTCTTTAAGCTTCATGACTGTGGTAGCCATCTGCAATGATCATTGAGTCCAAGACCATAAAATCTGACACTACTTCCATTTCTTCTTCCTCTATTTGCCAGGATAGGAACAGTTGCCAAGATTTTAGTGTTTTTCAATGATACACTTCAAACCAGCTTTTATACTCACATACTTCACTGTCATCAAAGTGTCTCATTTTTCAAGAAGAGAAGATATAAACTGGCAGCTCAGTGAAGGACTGCATTCTAGTGGTTAGAGACAGAATGCTCTAGTCAAAGATTTGAATAAAGATTTTGTGGTATTGAGGTGGCTTCTTTCCAAGTTTGCCTCCTCTTGTCTCTTCAAATTCCTAACAAAGGGCATGACTAGAAGACTGAAGTATTTAATAACATTCTATAGCTACTACACTCCCAGCTCCTATCTCCAGAGTTAAGCAATTTGCTATAAACCTTTCCTATTCTCTAAATTATTCCTGATTGGGGGGGGGGGCACTTTTGTAGTGCTTTAGAACCCCTCTTGGTATAAAATTATGACTAACACTAACTTCTTTATGATTTATGTTGATGGTTAATTGCAAGAAGAGAGACAGAAATGGGGCAGGTTAATGAATGACTGGCTTTATACTGAAAAGAAAATAAAGATCTTATTTCTCTAAAATAGTCAGGTGTTTCTTTTTTTAATTTAGTTTTGGGGCTTTGAGTTATGATAAGTAATGATAAATAAAATACTTCTCATGATAGCTCTAATCAATATATTCTAATAAATTTAATGATGCTATTATAAATATAAAGTGATCACATAAAGTTTAATAAGTATTACTTTCCCCACTATATCAATATGATGAACATTTACTAAGGGTAGTAGTTTTGAACAATATAAATGCAAACTGTCCATCTCAATGAAATCTCTTAAATTGACATAATGAATATTACTGTGAATGTTTAGGAGAATATATTCTGATAATATGATAAATAATTTATTATTTTGTCTATTAATAACTTTTAATGAACTTCCAAAATGGAAGAATTTATACCTGGATATAGGTTGTGCTGCCACCCAACAAAGAGTATTCCCAAAATTGGAAGTTAGTATGGCAGAAACATAGATTAGACCAACACCTCACACCCTATAGCAAGATAAAATCAAAATGGATACAGGATTTAGGCATAAAAAAAATTATAAGCAAACTAGGAGATCAAGGAATAGTTTACCTGTCAGATCTATGGAAAGGGAAACAATTTATGACTAAGGAAAAGATAGGGAATATCATTAAAAACAAACTAGAGGGGCAGCTAGGTGGCGTAGTGGATAGAGCACCAGCCTTGGAGTCAGGAGTACCTGGGTTCGAATCCGGTCTCAGACACTTAATAATTACCTAGCCGTGTGGCCTTGGGCAAGCCACTTAACCCTGTTTGCCTTGCAAAAACCTAAAAAAAAAAAAAAAAAAAACCTAGATAATTTCGATTACATTAAATTAAAAGGCTTTTGCACAAATAAAAGCACTGTAACCAAGTTCAAAAGAAATGTAGTAAATTGGGAAACAATTTTTACAACCAGTATTTCTGATAAAAGACTCAATCCTGAAATATAAACTGAGTCAAATTAA
This sequence comes from Macrotis lagotis, assembly GCF_037893015.1. Classification (NCBI taxonomy): domain Eukaryota; kingdom Metazoa; phylum Chordata; class Mammalia; order Peramelemorphia; family Peramelidae; genus Macrotis; species Macrotis lagotis. Next base: position 451,706,229 of record NC_133658.1, read on the forward strand.
AAAAAAAACAAGCCATTTCCCCAATTGACTAATGGTCAAAGGATATGCAAAGGCAATTTACAGATGAGGAAATCAAAGCAATTCATAGTCATATGAAAAATTGTTGTAAATCATTACTTATTAGAGAAATGCAAATTAAAGCATCTCTGAGGTACCACTTCATACCTCTCAGATTGACCAATATGACCAGAAAGGACAATGATCAATGTTAAAAGGGATGTGGGAAATCTGGGACACTAATACATTGTTAGTGGAGCTGTGAACTCCCCCAACCTTTCTGAAGAGCAATTTGGAATTATGCCCAAAGGGCAACAAAAATGTGCATACCCTTTGACCCAGCAATACCACTACTGGGTATACCCTGAAGAGATTATGAAAAAGGGTAAAAACATCACTTGTACAAAAATATTCATAGCAACCCTGTTTGTGGTGGCAAAAAATTGGAAATCAAGCAAATGCCCTTCAACTGGGGAATGGTTTAACAAACTGTGGTATATGTATGTCATGGAACACTATTGTTCTATTAGAAACCAGGAGGGATGGGAATTCAGGGAAGCCTGGAGGGATTTGTATGAACTAATGCTGAGTGAGATGAGCAGAACCAGAAGAACACTGTACACCCTAACAGCAATGTGGGGCTGAAGATCAACCTTAATGAATTTGCTCATTCCATCAGTGCAACAATCAGGCACAATTTTAGGCTATCTGTGATAGAGAATACCATATGTATCCAGAGAAAGAATTGTGGAGTTTAAACAAAGACCAAAGACTATTAGTTTTAATTTTAAAAAACCCTTATCTTATTATGTAATTTTGTTTTCTCATATACTTTTTTTCCTTAAGGATATGATTTCTCTTTCATCACATTGAATTTAAATCAATGTATAGCAAGGAAACAATGTAAAGACTAACAGACTGCCTTCTGTGGGGGGGGTGGCAGGAAGCAAGATTAGGGGGGAAAATTGTAAAATTCAAAATAAATAAGTAAATTTTTAAAAAATAGTAAAAAGAGTATTCCCAGGGATATCTGGGGAAGGGAGAAAGTTACCTCTAAACCATCATTGCCTCCCCTCATTGCTGTCTCTTCAAGCATACTTGTGAAGTGGTGGTGAAAACATTGAGAGAATGCTAAATAAATCAATTAAGGGAGGAATTTAGGGAAAGTGTCTGCTTCCAAATTTGGGGGAGGTAAGGATTTCTTCCTTTCACTTTCATTTTCCACTTTAAGTCTCCAAACTCCTTCAGGCAGATTGCCTGTTGGTTACAGAAAAAGCTATGATAAAAGCAAAGTGCTATAAAAATTTGAGACTACAGAGACATTTGAGTATGGTGGAGAAAAGGTAAGTAAGGAAAGTTATTTGGAAGAGGTAGCATCATAGATAACTAATGGAGGGACAAATCCATTCAAACAGAGAAGACAGGAGAACAATTTGATGGAAGACATGGGGGTAGTACATTGATAGGTTGACAGGAACCTAGAGTATGGGAAGGGTATGAAATATGACTAAACATGTAGGTGGAGTTAAATTATGAGAAGTTTTGAATATCAGTCAGAAGTTTATAATATAAGTGTAACCTGGCTTTTAAGGATGCCCAAGTTTATGAGAAGACCCAAGGAGCCTGCTGAGTCTTCTACCACATAAGTGACTACTTTCTTGACTTCTTCATACCTTCCTCCATATATTCCCTATGAATGGGTACCCCTCAAGGCTCTGTACTTTACCTCCTTCTCTTCATCTTTTTTTTGCTGTGATCTTTAATAACACTCTTTCTACTGGACCTAGCATGGATATCATCTACTGAACTAGTAAGAGAAAAGGAACTTGCCTCTTCCTGCTTACCTTTCTTCTACCTCAGTCCCCCCAAAATGAATTTGCTGCCCTTTATTTCTGTTTTATGTGGTTTGAATTCTCCAGTTTCAGGTGCTAAAAGTGATTTCTATAAGACTGAAGAATTTGAGAAACAGAGGCCTTAGAATCAGGATTTATTTGCAAATAGAATGGTGCAGCAATCTACCCAGGCTTAGAAACCCTGAGAAGCCAGAGTGCCTTGGAACTCAAGCCCCAGGGCAGGTATGGATTTGGAACTGGGATAGTGACTGTGAACCTTTCTCTCCCCAGAGACTGGGGTGGTGATAGTAGATTGGAGACTATGCCTCTCACTGTTGCAGAAGTATGTTTCTGTATTTGTGATTATATCTTTGAGTAACTATACGTTAACAAAAAGTTCCAGTGTTACATAATCAACTGGGAGTCACTGAAAATTTTCACCAATAAGATGCTATGCCAGTATACTTGTTTGTCTTTCATTCTAGAAGAAGAAGATGATGCCATGACTTGAAAGTAAATTGGATATAAGTGAGGCAGGGTTATGCAAAGTCACCAGCCTCACTCTCTCCTTTGAAGTTATCTGGATCCAAAAGCAAAATATATATTTGGATGACTGGAGATGGTCCCAGATGCAGTGGATTAATTAAGAGCTAGTTAAGAATTAGTTAAGCTCTCTGACACTGTTATCTCATTTGTAAAAGGGAAGTGAACTAGATGATTTCTAAGGACTCTTCCATCTCTGAATTCTATGATATATAACCATCAAAGTGATTTGCAAGTTTTTGTTCTTTATATAAAAACTTTAAATAAGAGAACTATAAACTTCATATCTATAAAATCAACTGTGCTTCATGCCACAAGAGGGCAATAGACTGTCAGAGTACAAAAACAAAATACAATCAGATGTCTCTTTTAAGAGTCTCTATTTTCTTAACTATTAAGAACTGTATTTCTCTTAGGACAATTGAAAAGAACATATTTAGACAGGGTGTGGATATAAATTGACTGTAATGTGATGAAATTTTTATTTCTTGAGGGTCATATTTATGCTGGGACAGTTGGAGAGATTGTTCTTGAAAAGAGGGTGAGAGTTTAAATTGATTATGATGTGAAGATGTTCTTGAGAATTGTACTTCTATCAAGACAGTTAAAAGGAGTGTACTTTAACAGAGAATGTGGGTTCAAGACAGGTATAAAATAATTAAGACATGAAAAAGAATTATAGTGAGAGAAAAAGACAATAGAAAATATATAACAACTCATGACACAGAAAAGGGAAAGAAGAGAGGGTTTGAGCACTGAGTAAATCTTACTCCAACAGAGTTGACTCAAAGAGGGAATAACATATATTCCCAACTGGGTTAAGAAATTTATCCTACCCTACAGGGAACTAGGGAAAAACAGGAAAGAAAGGAGAAAGTGAAGCTGATAAAAGGGAAGGAATAAGTAAAAATAAAGGTAAAGTAAAGGGGTTTTAAGTAAATAAAAGGGAAAGGGAGAAGAAAAGGGAAGAGTACTTGTAGAAGTCAGGGCAGATTGACAGATGCAGAAGTTAGAAGCAAAATATTGGTGAGAAAAGATAAGAGGAAAAGAGAGAAAAGTACCAAGAGGGAGAAGATAGGATGTAGGGAAATACAAAATTAGTAATCTTAATGTTAAAGGTATTAACTCTCCCATAAACCAGAAGTAGATAGCAGGTGGATTAAATGCTAGAATCTTACAATATCTTGTTTACAAGAAACACATTTGAAGCAGAGAGATACACACATAGTAAAGGTAAAAGACTGGAACAGATTATTACACTTCAACTATTAAAAAAAAAGCAAAGGTAGCAATACTGATCTCAGACCAAACAAAAGGGATGAAGAAGAGGAAAAAACATTGTAAAGCTAAGGCTAACTAAAACATATATTTCTGAAATTTTGTAAGGGCCATCAATTGAAAAATGGCAGAACAAGGAATGACTATAGCTTCCTTAAAAACAATTTAGGGTGGGGGCGTCTAGGTGGTGCAGTGGATAAAGCACCACCCCTGGAGTCAGGAGTACCTGGGTTCAAATAATTACCTAGCCATGTGGCCTTGGGCAAGCCACTTAACCCCCATTGCCTTACAAAAACCTAACAAAAAAACAATTTAATGTGTTCTCAAAAAGGCGCTTTTTAAGGTAAAATTCTGAGACACACACACACACACACACACACACACACACACACACACACACCCCCCTCCATGTAATTGGTAATCTCGAATGATGCCCTTTATTATCCATGAATATTTTTTAACAAAAGTTCAATTAAAGAAGCAGACTCAACCAAAAAATGGGAGTTAAGGAAAGCCTATTTATTCACTGATCCACAGGAGAAGATGTTGGGCTGGATGCCTAGGGGTCCATACTGGTGCTGAAGCATCCAAATCTTCCCAAAGGCTGGGAAAGTCCTTTCACCTATTTAAACTCCACTGCTGACACCAGGGAAAATATGGACTCCACAACTCAGTATAAAGAAAACCAGTCAGGAGAGGAAAACAAAACAAAACAAAACAAAACAAAAACAATCCAGAAATACATCTTAATATGGATAGGATCATATTCATGTACCAGCACACTTCAAGCACAGAAGTACAAGTGTTCATTGGTATAGGATTACAGAGCAGTATTTAAAGACTAAAGCTACTAAGAGGGAGAACAAAGGGACAGTTTGAGGGAGGGGAGCTCTTGGAATGGACAGAACGGAGAAGTAGGACTTGGTGAAGGTCAGCAGTCCCAGGATCAGTTTGGACCACTCAAGAGTAGTCTGGGTTGCTCCAGGCACAGGGTTTCGAGTACCAATTCTGAGGGATCTGGGTAAGAGGTTTGGGGATTGGTTAGTTCAGGTCTTCCTCCAGAAATGGAAGTTCTACTAAAACTACAGCAGGATCAAAGTCATTTTTCACAGAAAACATAACAGAACTCAGAAACACCTAGCTATACTGATGCAGGAGAAAGATGAAGAGAATTGTGGATGTAACAAAGAAAATTGGGTGGAAATGTAAACTAAGACCTTATTCTTGAGATGTAAATTGACTAGAAGTAGAGAATTATGATTGTAACAGAAACAATTGTAATCTTAAAAAGTTGCTTGGGTGGAACCCCCCCCCATTCTTGATGTACCATTGATTCATAGTTTAATGTAAAATTTGTTTCCTGATATCCTTAGGCTTTACCTAATTCCTGGTCTAAGTAAGAAAAAGGGAGTTCACCTTTTGCCCTCTGGATGAGAGGCAAAACATAAAAACCTGAGCTAGATTCCCACTCAGGCCCACAGTCTTCTCCCCCAAACTGTGACCAAGCCAACGCTGCTTGGCTGTTCTCTCTCTCTCTCTCTCTCTCTCTCTCTCTCTCTCTCTCTCTCTCTCTCTCTCTCTCTCTCTCCCCCTAGCTTTCCTATGTCTTGTAACCTTTTGTTATTTATTTATTTAGTTAGTTAGTTTTTGTGAGGCAATGGGGGTTAAGTGGCTTGCCCAAGGCCACACAAGCTAGGTAATTATTAAGTGTCTGAGGCCAGATTTGAACTCAGGTACTCCTGACTCCAGGGACAGTGCTCTATCCACTGCAGCACCTAGCTGCCCCCTGTCTTGTAACCGTTTTAATAAATTTCTGTTTTATTTCCACTCTTGCTTTCCCGAGTCTGAATAATAATTCCTCATAGACAGAACCAAACTCAAGTAGCCATCAGCTACAATACTGTATTCTCTTTTAAAACTCATTTCTAAAATAATTGTGTAGTGCAAGGACAGAATACATTCTGGTTTTCCAACAAAATAGACTCTTAAAAAAATTATTTTCCAATTACATGCAAAGAGAGTTTTCAACATTGCTGAAACATTGCTCATCTTTATGGAATGTTAAATGTAGGGTTGTATTTATGTATGTGACTGGAGACAGCTAGTCTGAGAAATAGCATCCTGTCTGTTGTTCTGTGCTTTTATGTGCTTTTTCTATCAGAGAGCCTCACAGGGATTTAAATGTCCTTGTTAGTATGGACTTGTACCTCTAGGGAGGTATAAGGAAAAGGACTCTGCCAATAAGCACTTCTGTGTACTGAAGCTACTGTCATATCCTTTTAAATGCTTTCTGTTGGCTTGTCCATTAAGCTGTGCTCTGCTCAGCTCTGTTTTTCTGTGCCTGTGTGGCTCTCTAGCTGGGTGACCTTGGGTAAATCACTCATAACCCCATTGCCTTAAATAAATAAATAAATAAGAATTTTATAAGTCCTTATCAACTTCTCTTATAATCTGGATATTATTAGACTATGAACTGAATTGTTAAACAAAAATAGGGTGAAAATTTGAAAACTGTTGTGTTATTTTGTCATCTTTACTAATCGCATTCTGTATTTTTTTTAAAGTATTGAGATGTAAGAAACTGGAAGTTTTATCTTTTTCTATAGTTGAGTTACAGCAAAAATTATTTGGCTATAACTAATGAAAGTTATAAGATTGCTAATTAAGTTACTAAGGATTATTCTCAGGTTGTTAAAATCTACATTTTTAAAAGGGAATGTTGGTAATTACCACGTGGGAAAAGGTACAAAGAAAAAGACATTGTAAAATCTCCCTTGAGATTATTTGCTTGGGAAAGGGGCGGAGCCAAAATGGTGACAAGAAGGGATCCAGTCTTAGGCGCTCTCTGATAAAACTTGAAACAAAGGACTCTAAATTTTCGAGAGACAGAACCCACAAAGGGACCCAGTGAGGCAGTTCTCCTACTCAAGGTAACCTGGAAAGGAGTAGAAAGGCTCTGCTCCCCGGGGTCAGAGGGGTGGCCCGCCAGAGCCAAAGAACTTCAGCCTCCCAGAGGCAGCCCCAGGGAGCTGGGAGCCCGGCTCACAGCAGTGGGGGAGTCTCCTGAGCTGCACCCCAGGGAGCACCAGGAACAAGTGGGGGAACAGCAGGGGACCTCTGTCAGAGAGAGCACCTGAAGCCCAGCCCTCAGGGCACACAGCAAGCAACATGGTCTTTCCACAGGCCAGATCCAGGAACTGAAGCAGGTGGAGCCCCCAGGGCATGAGTCCATTGAACCTAGGGAGGGAAGAAAGAGACTGCCTAGCTCTGTCCTCTGCCCCTGGAACAGGACTCTGGGGCTCTGACCACATTCAGATCCTGATCCCAGTCTAGGCCCCCCCATAGAACAGCAGGGACCCCCCCCACTTCAGCCCCAGAGCAGAGAGGGTGGCGCATATGGTCATTCACAGACCAGGAGGGAGGACAGAGCCTCACACACTGAGACCCTTGTGGGAGTGTCCCAAAAGCTCAGGAAACAGCCCAAAACCAGGCTCAGGCTGGGAAAATGAGCAAGCAGAGAAACAAGAGGAAGACCATTGAGAAATATTTTGCATATGAGCCCAAGAAGGATCAAAATACTCAGTCTGAAGATGAGGAAGCACAAGCTCCTCCATCTAAAGACTCTAAGAAAAACAGAAATTGGGCTCAGGCTATGACAGAGCTCAGAAAAGACTCTGAGAATCAAATGAGGGAGTTGGAAGAAAAACTGGGAAAAGAAAGGAGAGAGAGATGCAGGAAAAACATGAAAATGAAGTCAGCAGCTTAGTCAAGGAAATCCAAAAAAATGCTGAAGAAAATAGCATGCCAAAAACCAGCTTAGGGGGCGGCTAGGTGGCATAGTGAGGGCAGCTAGGTGGCGTAGTGGATAAAGCACCGGCCTTGGAGTCAGGAGTACCTGGGTTCAAATCTGGTCTCAGACACTTAATAATTACCTATAGCGGGGTGGCCTTGGGCAAGCCACTTAACTCCATTTGCCTTACAAAAAAAACCTAAAAAAAAAACAGCTTAGGTCAAATGGATAACAGTTCAAAAAGTTATTGAGGAGAAGAATGCCTTAAAAAGCAAAATTGGCCAGATGGAAAAAGAGATAAGAAAACTCTCTGAGGAGAACAAATCCTTCAGACAAAGAATAGAATTCAGGGAGATTGATGAATTTACCAGAAATCAGGAATCAATACTTCAAAACCAAAAAAATGAAAAATTAGAAGAAAATGTGAAATCTCTCACTGAAAAAACAACTGATATGGAAAACAGACTTAGGAAAGATAATTTAAAAATTATTGGAATACCTGAAAGTCATGATCAGGAAAAGAGCCTTGACATCATTTTCAAAGAATTACTACAGTAAAATTGCCCTGATATTCTAGAAGCAGAGGGCAAAATAGAAATGGAGAGAATCTACTGATCCCCTCAAGAAAGAGATCCCAAAAAACCAACCCCTAGGAATATAATAGCCAAGTTCCAGAACTCCCAAGTCAAAGAGAAAATATTACAAGCAGCCAGAAGGACACAGTTCAAATATCATATCGTGGAGCTGCAGTCAGGATCACACAGGACTTAGCAGCAACTACATTGGAAGCTCGTAGGGCTTGGAATATAATATACCAGAAGGCAAAAGGGCTTAGAATGCAGCCAAGAATTAACTACCCAGCAAGGCTGAATGTCCTCTTCCAGGGAAAAAGATGGACTTTCAATGAACCAGGGGAATTTGAAATGTTCCTTTTGGAATGGCCAGAGCTGAACAAAAGGTTTGATCTTCAGATACAGGACTCAGGTGAAGCATGGAGATTGGAGGAGAGGGGGGAAATATGAGGGACTTAATGATGATGAACTGCATGTATTCCTGCATAGAAAAATGACACTGATAATACTCATATGAACCTTCTCAGTTAATAGAGCAGGTAGAAGGAACTTTTATAGTTGAAGCACAGGAGAAAGCTGAATTCAAAGATAAAACATAGTGTAAAAATGGAGTCAATAAAAAAAAGGGAAATGTAATGGGAGAAAGAAAAAGGAGAGGGGGAAATAGGCCAAGATATTTCATATAATAAGATTTTTTTTATTACAATGAGCTATTGCAATGATATGGAAAGGGGGAGGCAAGGGGGAATGAGGGAATCTTTGCTCTCATCAGAGGTGGCTAGGAGAGGAAACAGCATATATACTCAATGGGGTATAGGCATCTGGAGTAAGAAGGAGGGGGGAGCAGGGGGAAGGGGTGGGGATGTGAATAAAGGAGGAGAGGATGGACCATGGGGGGAGAGTGGTCAGATATAACACATTTTCTTTTTTACTTCTTGCAAGGGACTGGGATTGGAAGGCCTGTCCAGGACCATAGGGCCAGGTGGATTCTGGGCCTAAGGGGTGGTATGGGGGCTCCGGGCTTCTTGGCCCCAGGACCAGGGATCTGTCTGCTGCGCCACTCAGCTACCCTACAGCAGAGTCAGAGTGAAAGGAGAGAGAAAATAGAGTACATGGTAGTGGAGAAATAAGAAAGGAGGGAGTTGCAATCAGCAGTGGCAACATTGGAAAAATATGGAAGCAACTTTTGCGATGGACTTACCATAAAGAATGTGATCCACCCATGACAGAGTTGTTGGTGTTGGAACAAAGACTGAGGCACATTTTTTATTATTATTATTATTTGGGGGAGGGTGCAGGGCAAATGGGGCTGGGTGGCCTGCCTGGGGCCACATAGCAGGGTGATCTTTGGGTGTCTGAGGCCAGATTTGGACCCGGGTACTCCTGGCTCAAGGGCCAATGCTCTGTCTGCCACCCAGCCACCGCTACTATGATTACTATTTTATTTTATTTTGGGTCTTTTTTTTTTTCTTCTTTTTGGTTTTTGCATGGCAGTGGGGATCAGGTGGTTTGCATGTCACACAGCTGGATGATTGTTGCGTCTAGGGGGCTGGATGTGGGCTCGGGTGCTCATAGCTCCAGGCCTGGTGCTTCGTCCATTGTGCCACCTGGCCATACCTACAATTATTACTATTATTTTTTTAATTTTAATTTTTTTCTCTCCCTTTTACTTTATCGCCCAAGCAAGTCTATATTCATGGGGGGAGGGGCATTTTGTTTACTCTTAAACAAGAATATTTTATTAATGTAAAAAAAACATTTGTACAAAATGAGAATAAAAAAAAGAAAAGAAAAGAAAAAATTTTTTAAAAATTTAAAAAAAAGAGATTATTTGCTTGGATAGAGCCATAAACTCTTTATCTTATCAATTCTGTATCATTGTTGCCACTGGATGAAATTCCTATTTCTTTCCATATTTAAATATTCCTTGATGAGAGGGAGGAATAATTAGGAATTCTTTGAAATAGAAATTTGTTTGGGAATAATTAGGAATGTGTTTATAGCCTGGGGAATTTTAGTCTTGATACTTTTGTTAATAAGCTGATTTATTATACTAACATGAAAGTAATTTATGTCTAGCCCTAAGCATGATTAGCAAAATTTGCTATACAAGATAAACTCTTATGGGACTATAACTGATATTATTCTGAGTCCGATTCCAGGTATGATCATTGGGATATGCTATTGAGCTAATGATCCAGAATGCCAATAACCCTAAGGAGTTGACATCTATGAACTGCTGATAAAGTTCTCAATGGAGAAGGATGGGGGAAAAGACTCTTGGCATGGGCTGAGAAAGGATCCTCCTGATTCAATTTCCCTAGCATTACATTTCCTGTTGAATGTAAAGTTTCCAACCTGTTTAACTCCTGACTGTGCCATTTTATGCTTATATGACTCTTGTCTGAAATTGATATTGTTAGGAGAACATTTTCTTTTACTATAACCTCTCCCTGAACATTGCTGCCTCCCTTAGATTTCATAATACTATTCTCTTCTGCTTTTCCTCCTACCTCTCTGACTATTCTTTCTTGGCTTCCTTCAAGCTTGTGTTTGTGCTTGGCTTCTCTTCTGACTCTAGGGAAGAACAATAGCTTTATCACCCTTATGTAAATGACATCTCCAGTCCCTGATTCCTCTTGTCCCATCTCTGATCTGGATATTTCTACTAGCAATTAATACTCAAATTAGTCAAGATTTTTTTCCCCCAATCCTGCCCAAATCATTCCCAATTTCTGTTGATGATACCACCTTCCTCCTTACTATTACTGAGACTTAGTATTCTTTTTTCTCCCCCCGCAACATCCATCAGTTGCCAAACCTTATTAAATCTACTTTTACTACATATGTTTTTTTTTAATTTTTCTCATTTTTCCTAATTACAATGCCATCACACTAGTTCAGGTCTTAAATACTCCTTACCTATATCATTAAAAGAGTGTCTATGTGGTCTTCCCACCTCAAGATTCTCCTATCTTCACACAAATTCTTCAGATGGCTCCCAAAATAATCCTCCTCCTGCTCAAGAACTTTTTATGTCTATTACTTGTAGGGATTTATTTTGGATTTCTTTACCTTCTTTACCATACCTTAGCTTTCTTTTACATATTATTGTCCCCCTTTAGATTATATAACTCCTTGAAGGCAGGAATTTTCTATTCATATTTGTATACACAGGCTTAACACTATGTTTGGCACATAGTGAAGTACAATATCAATATTTGTGTAATCCCTGTATAAGAGTCCTTGACACCTTTCTGGGCCCCAAGAAACTCCTTAGAAATATAACTTTGGCTGGGTGCCTTTGGGTCTGAAAATAATCTGACAGGACCAAGTGCTTGACTCTGGGGGGGTCACAGATACAGATATACCATAAATTTGTCTCAGATTCACAAAGCACCCTTGTTAACCTAATTATCTTGTTTTATCTGTAAAATTCCTGCTTCTTCCCAGGACTGCTTCCCTTCCCCCATGCTACTGGAACCATAAGATAGTAAATTTCACTCCCTCAAACCTGTGGGAAGTTCATGAATATGTGACTCCCTCTGTCTCAGGAAACATGTTCAGACACAGAGACCCTGACTCTTTCCCATTCTGTCTAGTCCCCTATCTATACTGAGCCATATGCTTACATGTTTGTAGTAGTATGACAAGACAATACATCTAACTGCTGTCTTTGCTTCTGTATCCTGCTTGCTCTCAGTACCCCCCAAAAAAAACACTATAAAAACCCTATCCCCTGAACACTAAGTTACTGTCTGATTTGGGTACTCTTCATCCCCAAGCAGTCCTCAGGAAATTAAAGATCCCCAAACTTATCAAATTTTGGTCTCCTCCTCACTCTTTGGGTTTAGCAATAGTAGGGGCTTCATAAATGCTTACTGACTGACTGATTGACTAAGAGTAAGTAATAAGGCATAAGATGGAAAAGTATATTGTATCCAGATTATTGGAAACCCTAAATGAGGAGTTGATATGTTTTATTTTCTATTGTGAAGAGAATACAGAGAAACTACATGGGAAAAATCCATTCCAAATATAGGGGGAAATATGAACTTGAGAGATCATGATAAATTTTAGGGAAATGAGTATACTATTTTGTCTAAAGAGAATAGAATACAATGAAAAATACCATAAGATATAAGAAAGGTGAGCTATTCCCTTTAGATTTCATGGATTGTTTTTTATACTTTAGAATAAGCAAAATGTTTTAAAAGCATTAAATCATTTGGTTCTCATGATAATCCTATGATATAGATATTATTATTATTATTATTATTATATTTTAAAAGAACTGGGCCTTATAAAGGCTAAGTGCTTTGTAAAATCTCACACAACTAGTAACTGAGGCAGAATAAGAGCTCAGGTAATTTATAGAGGACTAAATCAATAGTTTAAGTAGCATTGTAACTTGCATAATGTTACCACAGTTCACTCATGAACAATTAATACATCACTAAATTATTTGCTTTATTTTTGTTTTTAAGAATGCTTTATAGTTCTATTTTAGCTAAAACCAAGAACTAGAAGAGGCAGAGCCAAGATAGAAGAGTGAAAGGATGCAATGCAATAAATTCTTTTCCAATGACTTATCCTAACAGCTAGAAGAATGTACCAGACCAAATCCTGATGGGGAAATCCAGAAAAACTCAGGTGAGTTCTTTTTCCAGCTCATCTGGGTATAAGGACACAGAAATGAAGGTTTTTAGATGCTGGAAATGGAGTCAGGTCAAAAGCATACTGTACTTGGAACACTCTATCACTTGGGGAGAGGTTGTGCACATAGACAATAGGGTTCAATCTCAGGCCTACACTAGGAAACAGGTGAGAGCCAGCAATTTTGTCCTTCATTATTACATCACTGGAATGAGAAAGGTGTGGTATTCAGGCCCTGGGCAGTGATGGAGAACAGAGAAAGCTCAGCAGCCAGCAGGAACAGCAAGGGTAGGAATCAGACATCAGAGGCAAAGCAAAGTCTCACTTCCAAAGTCTCACCCAGTCTGCAGAGAAATGAACAGAATTCAGGGTTCTTGGATCAAAAGGGAGCCCATACTTCTATTCTAAGCCAACAGAGCTTTCCAGCTGGCCACTAGGGACTTAATGGAGCAGCAGTCTACTTTTGCTCAGACCCAAACCCAGGTCTGCACTGAGCAGAAGAAAGATGAACATATATCCAGAAAGAAGAGGGAGAGGAGAGGGGGAGGGGAGGGGAGGGGAAGGCAGTACTCCTAGGAGAGAGGAGGGGAGGGGAGGGATTTTTCACTCATTGTTTTGCAGCTGTTACCAGAATATTAGGTGACTGTTTGCCACATTCTGCCCAGAAATGGCTCAGAAAATATTTTCAAACAGTGCTGAATTCAAATTCAAAGTTATCCAGTTTGCAAAAGTGTATGGAAATCATGCTTCCGAAGGTCAGTTTGGTCCTCCTCCAACTGAGCAAGCAATCCAAGACTGGCTACAGGAAGAAGAAACCCAACTGAAAACACCCTGGCAAAAGGCAGCCATAAGAGGCAAAGCAGCCAAAAGGACTGAGTTAGAGAGGAAATTCCTGTGTCCAGAAAGATGGGTCAGCAGGAGGCCAGAAAAAGAAGTGACTGATTTCAAAAGAGACACCATGGGTGCTTCAAGTTCATGAAACGGAATGGATTGAGCATGAATTCATGTACCAGACTTGCCCAGGTGTGGTCAACTGCAGACCAGAGCCCAGGCAGGAGAGCAGCCAGAGCCTCTCCTAAGACAGGGAGTCTTCATCAAACACAGATGAGAATGAGCTAAAGGATGGGAGATTTTTTTACAGTGATGAGGAATTGTATGAATTTTATGATGAATAAAATGAATTCAATAACTTTATGTAATATATTTTTTCAAATATTGGGCCCCCAAAAAAATATTGGGCCCCAAAATTAAGGTGCATCTTATACATGGGGAAATATACTAGTTGAAGAAATTATATTTAGAGAATATGGGGATGGTTGGTTCTTTTCCCTCACTTAAAGAAAATCAAAATGACATCACTATGTTTGAGACAAATTACAGGGAATCCCACTGTGACTGATCAGTCCAACACAAGCTCAGAAAGTTCTACCACAAATCTTGCACAAATAGTCCAGGTGAAAAGCTGGGGTGTTAACTCTAAATTTATGGTCTCATGTTTTCTTTGACCTCCTTTAAGTCTGTCTTGCTCACAGAGCTCAGTACTTTCTCTGATGAGGGCATCCTATGCCAGGCAGTACTGTGCTAGTATCTCCCATATCTTACAATCAATTATAAATTCTTAAGAGAGACCTTCAGAGTGTCCCAGTACTTAAAGTACAGAGAGGCTTTATATTTAATTAAATCAGATAGAGGTTTGTAGTATCGTAAAGATAGAGGATGGGAATTTACTTAGAAGGGTTGGACATAAAGAGATTATAAAGTGATTATATCTAAATCCACACTTTAGTTAACCAGGGTTTAAGAACCATGGGAGCTAAAGTACCAAAGGAGCTAAAGGGAGGGAGTATAGGAGAGAGAATGTTTGTGGGCTGGGGGTAGGGCTACAAATAGTTCATTAAATGATTTGGCTTTGCATGATGCTTTGACTCATGAGGATTGTGAGTCCCTGGAGGGTACTTGAAAAGAGAGTAAGGTATAAAATGATCATAATTTGATGTGATTCATCTTCAGAGTATTTCTAATGAGACAGAAAAGGGAAGGGTACTTAATGACTATGAGGCTTTGCTGCTTATCAATCAATCAATCAATCAGCCTTTGACTGATTATGCTACTACTCCTGCTGCAGTTATTACTATTACTACTATTACTGTCAAAACTGAGAGTTCTTGAGCTTATCAAGCAATCAAGCAATCAACTTTTGCTTGATAGTTCTTTGAAAACAATAAAATATAAAAAGAAGGTGAAAGCTAGGCATTAGCAGATAAATAACACCTGAAGAGGCACAAAGACCTATTATGGTAGAAGAAAAGAAGGGAGGGTATAAATCTGAGTAAATGCTATTCAATAAATTTGGCCCAGAGAAGAAATAAGATACATTCCCAATTGGTTTAAAAATCTATCCTACTCTACAGGGAAGAGGCAGGGAGGGGGGTTAAAAGTAAGAAAAGGGAAGAAGGGACTGATAAAAGAAAAGACTAAGGTTTAAGTGAAAGTAAATTGAAAGTTAAAATTTAAAAGAAAAGTTAAAGGGGAAAGGGGAGGAGAAATAAGAGGAAAGGAAAGAAAAAAGTATAATCAGAGGAGCAGCTGAGTGGTGCAGTGGATAAAGCACCAGCCCTAGAGTCAGGAGTACCTGAGTTCAAATATGGCCTCAGACACTTACTAATTACCTAGCTGTGTGGCCTTAGACAAGCCACTTAACCCCATTTGCCTTGCAAAAACCTAAAAAAAGTATAATCAGGGAAAGATAACATGGAGGGAAATAATGTATTCATAATCTTAACTATAAATGTAAATTGAATGAACTCTCATAAAACATAAGTAAATAGCAGAATGGATTAAAAATCATAACCCTACAATAAGTTGTTTACAAGAAACACATTTGAGGAAGATATATATATATATATATATATATATATATATATATATATATATATATATAAAAGGTAAAGGTAAAAGGCTGGAGCAAAATATAGTATGATCCAACTAAGTAAAAAAAATCAGTAGTGATCTTGATCTCAGAGAAAGCAAAAGCAAAATTAGGTCTCATTAAAAAGGGATCAGGAAGGAAACTACATCTTCTTAAAAAGCATCATAGGCACTAAAGTTATATTATTATTAAACATACATGTACCTAGTGGTATAGCATCCAAACTCTTAGAGAAGAAACTGAATGAATTACAAGGAGATATAGCCAGCTAAACTATAATAATGGTGGACATCAATCTCCCTCTTTCAGATAAATCTAACCACAAAATAAACAAGACAAAAGTTAAGAAAGTGAACAAAATCTTAGAAAACTTAGATATGATAGACCTCTGGAGAAAACTGAATGGGCATAGAAAAGAATATACTTTTTCTCTGCAGTACATGCTACCTATGTATTAGGTATCATTCAATGCTATGCATTCAAATGAAGAAGGGCAAAATAATAAAGGCATACTTTTCAGATCATGATGCAATAAAAATTACATTTCATAAAAAGCCATGCAAAGATAAATTAAAAATTAATCGGGGGACAGCTAGGTGGCACAGTGGATAGAGCACCAGTCCTGGAGTCAGGACTACCTAAGTTCAAAGCTGGACTCAGACACTTAATAATTACCTAGCTGTGTGGCCTTGGGCAAGCCACTTAACCCCATTAGCCTTGAAAAAACCTAAAAACAAAAAACAAAAACAAAAATTAATCGGAAACAGAATAACTTAATTTTTAAGAATGAGTGGATCAAACAACAAATCATAGCAATCATTTCATCCAAGAAAATGATAACAATGAGACATCATTCCAAAATTTATGGAATAGAGTCAAAGCAGTTTTAGGAAAAATATTATAACTCTAAATGCTTATATGAATAAAATAGAGAAAGAAGAGATCAATGAATTGGGTATGCATCTAAAAAAGCTTGAAAAAGAACAAATTAGAAATCCCCAAATAAATACCAAATTAGGAATTCTAAAAATCAAGAGAGAGAGATTAATAAAGTTGAAAGCAAGAAAAACCATTGGTTTAATAAATAAAAGTTTATTTTATAAAAACACAAATAAATTGGTTAATCTAATTAAAAAAAGAAAGAAGAAAACCAAATTACCAGTATCAAAAATAAAAACGGTGAACTCACCATCAATGAGGAGAAAACTGAAGAGATAATTCAGAGTTAATTTTGCCTAACTGTATACCAACAAATTTGATAACCTGAGTGAAATGGATGAATATTTACAAAAATACAAACTGCCAGATTAACAGAAGAAATAAAATATTTAAATAACCCCATTTCAGAAAAAGAGAATTGAAGAAACCATCAATGAACTCCCTAAGAAAAAGTCTCCAGGTCCAGAATGATTTACAAGTGAATTCTACCAAACATTTAAGGAACAATTAATTCCAATTCTACATAAACTATTTTTAAAAATAGAAGAAAGAGTTCTGTCAAACTCCTTTTATGATACCAATATGGTGCTGATACCTAAATGAGGAAAAACTAAAACAAAGAGAATTATAAACCATTCTCCCTAATGACATTGATGCAAAAATCTTAAATAAAATTTTAGCAAAGAGATTACAGCAAGTTTTTTACCAGGATAATACACCATGATCGTGTAGGATTTAAACCAGATAGGCAGGGATGGTTCAATATTGGGAAAACACTCAACATAAATGAACATATCGATAACAAAACCAATAGAAATACCAATAGAAATAATATGATCAATAGATGCTGAAAAAGTCTTTAATAAACTACAATATCCACCCTTATTAAAAACACTGGAGAGAATAGAAATAGTTTTCCTTAAAATAATAAGCAGTTTTTATCTAAAACCATCAACAAATATCATATGTAATGAGGATAAACTAGGAACATTTCCAATAAGGTCATAGGTGAAACAAGGATGTGCATTATCACCATTACTATTCAATATAGTGTTAGAAATGCTAGCTATAGCAATTAGAGAAGAAAAAGAAATTGAAGGAATTAGAATTGGCAATGAAAAAGCAAAGTTTTCACTCTCTGAGTGATATGATGGTAAACTACATAGAGAACCCTAGAAAATCATCTTAAAAAAACTGCTTGAAACAATTAACAAACTCCACAAAGTAGCAGGATATAAAATAAACCCATGGGGCACCTAGGTAGTAAGTACAGTGAATAAAGCACTGACAGGAAACTGATGAAAAGAAAATGTAAAGGAAGGTGGCCTTGTTCTATCAGATCTAAAACTATACTATTAAAGTGGCTGGTAGGGGCAGCTAGGTGGCACAGTAGATAGAGTGCTGACCCTGGAGTCAGGAGTACCTGAGCTCAAATCCGGCCTCAGTCACTTAATAATTGCCTAGCTTGGGCAAGTCACTCTTAATCCAATTGCCTTAAATAAATAAATTTGTTTTTAGTTTTGTTTTTTTGCAAGGCAAATGGGGTTAAGTGGCTTGCCCAAGGCAACACAGATAGGTAATTATTATTTGTCTGAGGTCAGATTTGAACTCAGGGACTCCTGACTCCAGGGCTGGTGCTCTATCCACAGCACCACCTAGCTGCCCCAAATAAATAAACTTTAAGAATAAAAGAAAATAGAATAATGGATCAATGAATTAAGATAGGTTCAGAAGAAACAATAGTAAATGACTACAGTAATCTACTTTTTGACAAACCATTAGTTTCTGGGATAAGAACTCACTGACAAAAATTGTTTGGAAAACTGGAAAATAGTATGGCAAAAACTAGACATAGACTCACATCTCACACCCTATACCAGTTAGAGGAGCAGATCATGGTGAGAAGGAAAAAAAGCTGATTTTATTTGAAAATAAAATAAAATGTAACTTAGAAAAAATAAAACCAAGAGCAAGGATTATCTTGTAACTCTTTTTTTTTTTTTTTAAGGTTTTTGCAAGGCAAATGGGGTTAAGTGGCTTTCCCAAGGCCACACAGCTAGGTAATTATCAAGTGTCTGAGACCAGATTTGAAGCCAAGTACTCCTGACTCCAGGGCCTGTGCTTTATCCACTGCGCCACCTAGCCGCCCCAAGAATTATCTTGGCTTGGGGGACTGAGGGGAAGTAATGTTAAATCTTTATTCCTTTTTTACCCCACTTCTTTCATAGAAGCTAAATTCTCATTCTCTCTCTCTCTCTCTCTCTCTCTCTCTCTCTCTCTCTCTCTCTCTCTCTCTCTCTCTCTCTCCCTTTTAACCAGGAACTCAGGATTATCACCAAGTTATCTAGAATACTCCCTTCCTTCTTCCAGGTAAATTAAATAAATATACATACATCATATGCAAAGACAGTTTGATGAATAATGTCATCTATTATCTCCCAAGTTCTTTCTTAGAATGGAGATATCTGAACCATTGCAGGAAAGAAGGAAATTTATTGATTAAAGAGGACCTGAGTTACTTCTTCAGGATGAGTGACCCTCTTCTGGGGATAGAACAAGGAAGGACTAGAGTTAAGCAGAACAGTGTCCCAAAATAGATCATCTTATAAGGTAAATCTTATTGGACTCTGGATCTGAAACCACCAATGAATTAGGAGAGTCCTCACCTTTCCTAAAAAGTATGAATTCATCAGGAACATGATTTCCCGAAAGTAGTATATTCTAATCCAATAGGAATATGGAGAAGCTTCTTCTTGGGGTATGGGATAAAAATCCACTTTAAAAAAAATAGGGGTGGCTAGGTGGCATAGTGGATAAAGCACCGGCCCTGAAGTCAGGAGTGCCTGGGTTCAAATCCGGGTCTCAGACACTTGATAATTACCTAGCTGTGTAGCCTTGGGCAAGCCACTTAACCCCGTTTGCCTTACAAAAACCTAACAAAAAAAAAAAAATAGAGAGACTCCTCTGAGCAAAAAAGAAAATTTATTTTGTCTTTTCTCGAGAAAAGGGAACACTCCAAGTCTTACAAGGTAGTGAAGATCAAGGAGCTGCTCCAAACTGACAGTCAAGCAAGATTATATGGCCTAATGCAATCCCTTCCTCCTTCCTATTGGCCCTCTCTGCCATTCATCAGTTAGTCTTCAGAGTTACATTCTACTTGTGAAAATCTACCCCAGCAACAAAGAAAAGAATGAAAGGTTTTCATATATGATTTCTCTGTCATCACATTCAACTGAGATCAATGTATAACATGGAACCAATGTAAAGACTAACAGAATGCCTTCTGTGGGGGGAAGCAAGAATGGGGGGAAAATGTAAAACTCAAAATAAATTTTAAAAAATCTTTCTTTAAAAAAAAGATTTTCATAAAATATTACCTCATCATCCAGATGGTGAGAATAACCTTCAGGATTGTAACTCTGTTATTGAAGTAGCAGTCTACTTATCATCAAACAAGAAGAGTCTCATGAGCTTCATTGGAATGCAAGGTTTTCTCATGGGAACAGTCTACTGTTGTCCCAGTTAAGATAGTTAAGATCAAATAGGTGACTAACTAAAAATGCAAGGTCTCTTTGGAAATAGTCCACCATCCCCCCCCCCAACAGAATTGGGGGAGGGTGCCTGGCTTGGAATGCAAGGCCTCTCTCCCTCTTTCTTCTAAGAATAGTCTGTCTTTGTTTTAATGATTTTTAATCCTGAGAGAACTTCATTAGGAATATTAACTCTTAAGAGAGAATATCCCACACATTGGCAATTCAAGCTTGCAAAGTACTTTATTTTATCATTCTGATTATCATTACACAGAGAGCAAGTCATAAAAGATAGTCTAAACACAGGCCTTCCTGACCAGTTTCAAAATAAAAAATTATTTTTGAAAAAAACACAGAGTCTTAGTGATAAGACCCTTTATAAATGCTAACAAATCATCCCATTAATTTAAAAAATTCTAGAATTTTGACTGGAACCAAAGTCAACTTCATTATTTTATAACTTGAAGACTTTCTTTCCATTTTTTAAAAAATTTTAATTTCAACTCCAGGCTTCATTCTAAGCCAAATCGTGTAAGTGACCATTTTTACCTTTTGTTTACTCTAATATTACCTCTACTTAATCATTAAAATGGTTTTTCACGCTGGAAGCCCTTTCCAAGGGTAGAGGGAAAAGTAATCTGTCCCTCTGACCAGCATCCCCGGGTCTGCCCTTCACTCCTGCTGGGATCCTGGCACTGGAGGGCTGGGCGAGGCCCTTCTGTGCCCACGCCTGGCGCCCACGCCTGGCACCCACGGGGCCCTTCGGCCTCTTCCACAAACTTCTGACCCGCCGAGTCTGGTGTGGGTGGACTGTGCCGGACACGGGCAGGGCAACGTGAAAAAGGGTAAGATGGCACGTGGCACAGTCCCTGCCCAGAAGGAGCCTAGGCACCCGGGAGGGGCGAGGAGGCCGCCCCCACGTGACCACCCCACGTGGGCCCCCACGTGGCCCCAGGCGCCGCCGAGTCCATTAACCTTCCGGCTCAAAGGGAAACAGACCAAGATTGAAAGCAGGGGCACCTCAATGTGGCCGCCAGGGGGCGCTACCCTCCAGCCGCCAGCCCCGTGCTGGGGCGGAGAGCTGCAGGGAGCCCAGGCACTCTCCCGCCAAATTGCCCCCGGGTGTCCACGCTCCTCCTCCTGCCAGTGCCCCGAGCCGCACAACACACGGTGCCCCAAGTAGGCTGGCACGGGTCCAACACTGATCTAAGTGTATGAAGAAAAGGTAATATTCTGAACTATTAAAAATGATGAAAAATCTTAAATAAAATCCTAGCAAAACAAATACAAGTTATCACTAGAATAATACATTGTGACCAAGTAGGATTTATCCCAGGAATGCAGGGTTGGTTCAATCTTAGCAAAATTGTCACTATAATTAATTATAGAAATAACAAACCTATTCTGATATAACCATACGATCATATCAATAGATGCTGAAAAAGCTTTTGACAAAATACAGCACCCATTCCTATTAAAAACACTAGAGAGTGTAGGAATTAACGGACTGTTCCTTAGAATAATAAGCAGTATCCATCTGAAACCATCAACAAGCATTATATGCAATGGGGAGAGGCTAGAGGCATTCCCAAGAAGATCAGCAGTGAAACAAGGGTGCCCATTATCACCGCTACTATTCAATATCCTATTAGAAATGTCAGCTTCAGCAATTAGTTAAAGAAAAAGAAATCGAAGGAATTAGAATTGGTAAATAAGAGACAAAAACTCTCACTCTTTGAAGATTGGTATACCTAGAGACTCCAAAAAAATCATCTAAAAACTACTAGAAATAATTAGCAACTTTAGCAAAGTCGTAAGATATAAAATAAACTTTCATAAATCCTCAATATTTCTATATATGACTAGCAAGATTATAAAATACCTGGGAGTCTACCTGTCAAGGCAGACTCAGAAACTTTTTGAAAACAGTTACAAAACACTTCTCACCCCAAATAAAATCAGACTTAAATAACTGGGCAAATACAAACTGCTCATGGATAGGTTGAGCAAATATTTAAAAAAATGACAATTCTATGAAAATTGAACTACTTGTTTAGTGCCCTACCAATCAAAACTCCAAAAAATTACTTTAATGAATTAGGAAAAATTGTAAGTAAATTCATATGCAGAAATCAAAAATGGAGAATCTCCAGGGATTTAATGAAAAAAAGTGCAAAAGAAGGTGGCTTGGGCCTACCAGATATAAAATTATATTATAATGCATCAGTCATCAAAACTGTCTGGTATTCGCCAAGAAATAGAGTGGTGGATCAATGGAATAGACTAGGTGCATCTACTCTTTGATAAACCCAAAGAATCCAGCTGTTGGGATAAAAACTCTCTCTTGGATAAAAACTGTCGGGAAAATTGGAAGTTAGTATGGAAGAAACTTGGATTAGACCAACACCTCACACCCTATACCAAGATAAGATCAAAATGGATACAGGATCTAGACATATAAAACAATATTATAAGCAAACTAGGAGATCAAGGAATAGTTTACCTGTCATCTATGGAAAAGGAAGCAATTTATGACCAGGGAAGAAATAGAGAACACCATTAAAAAAAAACTAGATAATTTTGATTACATTAAATTATAAAGCTTTTGCACAGACAAAACCACTGTAACCAAGATCAAAAGAAATATAGTAAATTAGGAAACAATTTTTACAATTAGTGTTTCTAACAAAGAACTCATCTCTAAAATATACAGAGAACTGAGTCAAATTTAAAAAAAAAAAGACAAGCCATTCCCCAATTGACAAATGGTCAAAGTGACATGCAAAGGCAATTTACAGATGAGGAAATCAAAGCAATACATAGTCATATGAAAAACTGCTCTAACTTACTAATTATTAGAGAAATGCAAATTAAAACATCTCTGAGGTACCACCTCACAACTTCTCAGTCAATATGACCAGAAAGGACAATGATCAATGTTGGAAGGGATGTGGGAAATCTGGGACACTAATACATTGCTGGTGGAGCTGTGAACTCACCCAACCTTTCTGGAGAGCAAATTGGAATTATGCCAAAAAGGCAACAAAAATATACATAACCCTAAGATCCAGCAATACCACTACTGGGTCTATACCTGAAGAGAGTATGAAAAAGGGTAAAAACATCACCTGTAAAAAAATGTTCATAGTATCTCTGTTTGTGGTGGCAAAGAATTGGAAATTGAATGAATGTCCATCAATTGGGGAGTGGATTAACAAACTGTGGTGTACGTATGTGATGGAACACTATTGCTTTATTAGAAACCAGGAGGGATGAGAATTCAGGGAAGCCTGGAAGTATTTGTATGAACTGATGCTGAGCGAGATGAGCAGAAGCAGAAAATTGTACATCCTAACAGCAACATGGGAGTAATGATCAACCTTAATGGACTTGCTCATACCAACAAGGCAACAATCAGGCACAATTCTGAGATATCTGCAATGGAGAATGCCATCTGTATCCTGAGAAAGAATTGTGGAGTTTGAACAAAGACCAAAGACTATTACCTTTAATTTTTTAAAAAAGTTGTTTTATTATGTAATTATGCTATATCACATACTACATGTTTCTTCCTTAAGGATATGATTTTTCTCTCATCACATTCAATTTAGATCAATGCATACTATGAGAATGATGTAAAGACTAACAAACTGCCTTCTGTGGAGGATGGGGGTAGGGAAGCAAGATTGGGAGGAAAATTGTAAAACTCAAAATAAATAAAACCTTTCTAAAATTTAAAAAATAAACAAGTTATTTTCATAAAAAATATTATGAAAAATCTTGATCTGGTTCTAAACTCCATTGTTAAACTTGATCATCTTCCTCAAACCTTCTCCCAACCAATAGTCATGAAATAAATTAAGAAACAGAATTATATAATTAGAATTTGTCAGCATTTTCTCTCAATAAGAGAATATAGTTGGGGGGGGAGGGTTGGACAAGGGAATATCAGAATGTTAGAATTGGTCTCCGGTATGATCCAGCCAGTGCCTGATAATGCCTTCTTCCTAAAAGAACCCCAAATCTTTCTGCCTTGGTCTCTGCTGCTGTCCAGGCATTGTCCCACTTCTAACTTCCTCATGCAGCAGTGGAGGGCAGAAGCAGCTGGCAACAGTGGCCTGTCCCTCCAACCTCTTCTGTCCTGTCTTTTACTATTGGTCATGTGGAAAGACTTGAATGAAATGCAGACAACCTTACAAGAGTGCTCAAGGAAAAGCCCAGGAAAAGCGAAAGTGGGGGTGGCCTGAATTACATGCAAAATACTACATAAAAAAATCTTGACCTTTTCCATCAATTCCAAAGGCTTCACAACTTTGGGGGAGTCATGCTTTCAAAGTCCTTGGACTCAGTTGCAACAGAGATTAAACAAAGCCAGATCACTTTCAGTTGCGTATGGTGCAAGGAAAGCTTAGAAAAGGAGGTTGCGTTTGTTGGGGTTTTTCTAACTACAAAAAAATTTATTTCTGGAAAGGTTATGGAAGAATCTTAATCTTACCACTAGGGGCATCATCTGGTGTCACAGAAATCATTTTTCACTTCTATATCCCAAAGACAAACTGTGAAAGTCACAAGAAGGTTTAATAAATGATTTTTATACAGAACTGAAATCCAAGACAACTCACCAAGAATATATACTTTAAGGAACTCCCAGGAAAATCTCAAAGAATTATCACTTAGTGATAGTCCTTTGTAGCAAATATTAGTAGTATAATGTCCCAGGGGTTCATTCTCCCAACTTTCACCACACCTGCAGATTGGGTGCTTAGAAGGGTAACTGTTACTAATCCCAGGGTACTAGATTTACCCTGTGAATGGCTAGCTCATGAACCATCACCGGTGTACATATTCAATTAATAATCAACCAATAAATTCAGTTCTTTAGCAAAGACATTTACTTGAATATTACAGCAAGAACAATATATATGAATGTACATATTTTAAAATACATATATAAAACATATGTATAGATAATGTGTGTTAGTATGAATACGTGTGTGTGTGTGTGTGTGTGTGTGTGTGTGTGTATATGTCTCCCTTCTTAGGGTAGCAAGGTATTAAAGTGGATAGAGTACTGAACCTGGAAGCAGGAAAACTCAAATCTGACCACAGATAGAGGCTGTCACTTAATAAGTCACTTAATTCTATTTGCCTCAGTTTCCTCATCTGTAAAATGATCTGGAGAAGAAAATGGCAAACTATTCCACTACCTTTGCCAAGAAAGCCTCAAATGAGGTCAAATCAGACACAATTGAAAATCAACTGAACAAAAATTTCTCCCTTTCATTGTCCCCTACTGAACAATTTTGTAAAATGAAAAATAAAACTCTAATAAAACATTTTTTATAGTCTAGCAAAACAAATTCCATTTTGGCCATGACAAAAAAAAATCTCATTTTTCATTTTCAGACTACCACCTCTTGGTCAGAAGGTGAAAATGTGTTTCATCTTCAGTTCAAATACATTTGAAGCATTTCATGATCGAGCTTCCACCTACCTTTCTGTCTTTTTACTTCTTACTTCCCACATGCACTCTTCTTTTCAGTGACACTGACCTCCATCCCTGCTACACTCTCCCTCCTCTACTTAACTACAGACCTCCTTTAAATCCCAACTAAAATCCTAACTAGGAAGCCTCCCCTAATTCCTCTTAATTCCAATGCAAATTCTCTCTATTAATTATCTATTTAAACTGTATCTAGCTTATTTGTATAGATTTCTTTGTATATTGGCTCCTCTACTAGATTGTAAGGGTAAACTGGTTTTTGCCTCTTTTTGTATCCACCCAGTGCTTAGCACAGTGTCCAACAAATAGAGGCACTTAATAAAGGTGTATTTATTGATTTAGTTCTTTGAACTTGTGGTTTATCATTGCATTAATCAGAATTTTACAGTCTTTCAAAATTGTTTACTGTATAATATTGTTGCTATATAAGTTGTTCTAGATCTATTCCTTTTAATATACATCATAGTTGTCTTTCTAATTTCTTTGAAAAATGTCCATTTAATAATTTCTTATGGCACAATAATATATTTCATTAAAATGACATAATATATTTAGCTATTTCCCAATTTGAGGGACACTTGTCTTCTTAGTTTCCTATTTTAGGCTACTATAAAAAATACTGCTGTAAATATTTTTGTACATATAGGTTCTTTTTCTCTTCTTTTGATCACTTTGTGGTAGAGGCTTCATGATTGTATAACTGAGTCAAGGATACTCTCACTCACATTGACAAATTGAGTACCTAGTGTATGACTATTATGCCAAATTAGAACCCTAGGATTAGCCATGAGGGGCAGAGGTGTTCTAATACTATAGAATTAGAACAGTGAGCTCACAAGCTCACTAGAGTTTTTCTTCCCATGATTATCATTTGGTTTCAATTAATCTTCTTGTTGTTGTCATTTAGTCACAGTCCAACCCCTTAGGGGTTTCTTGGTAAAGATATTGGAGTGGCTTACCATTTCCTTCTCCAGTAGACTAGGCATATAGAGGTTAAGTGACTTTCCTAGGATCATGCTACTTGTTAGTGCCTGAAGCCTGATCTAAACTCAGGTCTTCCCAATTAAAAACCAAGCACTCTATCCACTCAAGCACCTAGCTGCCTCATTAATTAGTTAACTAGACCTAATTAGCCTTTAAAAAGAGATATTTGCTAAGGTGATAAAGTAAAAAACCATCATTTATACAAATCTACATTCTAAAAGTCTGTGACAAACTCTCCCAAAAGTATACAAAATTCAGGGGAAATTGGGCCCGGTCATAGAGCACATATGGAAAAAGAAGTTATTCATATCTCCTGAAAGTCCTTCTGCTAGAGAGTTGTCTAAACATTTTTTCTTACATAGTATTATAATGTTTGCAAAAGTTTAAAAAAATTTTTTTTCTTTTAATCTGTAAGATCTGTCTTTTCACTGTGACATTTAAAAAAGTTTGAGATAATTTCTGGGTAATTAATCATATTATTAATAATGTTAGCATATTACCAATTAAATGGATCAGGGTTACTCTCAAATGAAAAGATAATCATGATGTCTGGCTCATGGTTTGCAGGCTCTTAGAAGAATGGATCTTTTTTTTTAAGTTTTTTTTGGAAAGGCAAATGGGGTTAAGTGGCTTGCCCAAGGCCCCACAGCTAGGTAATTATTAAGTGTCTGAGACCACATTTGAACCCAGGTACTCCTGACTCCAGGGCAGGTGCTTTATCCACTGCGCCACCTAGTGGCCCCAAGAATGGATCTTCTTGAGAGTAGCAATCAAATTTGATCAGTTATCAATTAATGAGAAGAATGAATATTACAAAAAATGAATATTACAAAGGTGAACTTATTCTAGTGAGTGTCTGGGGAAAAAAAATCACTTTGATTACATCATTTAGTTTATGACCCCCAGCTTGGGCTATCTAATCAAAGACTTTATCCCCACCCAAATGTAGGTACAATGGGCTTCCTCACCTGGGTGTGTTCTGAGGAGAAAGGTAATTCAATTACATAATTAGTAATGTCCTTCAGAAACTGAGACTTGAAATGAGAACTTTAAAAAAAAGTGGAAGAATTCTGGATCTTTTGAGAAGAGAAATCATTGGTTATTAATAACTGCTCTCATCATCCACTAGCAACCCCTCCCCATATCAATTGAGAACAAAGAAAAGCAAAACCCATTATAATCAATGAAAACATTTTTGCTCATTGACCATGTACTAAAAAAAGTTTTTCATTCTACATTTTAAATCCTTCATTTCTCTATCAGGAAGTGAATAGAATGTTATCACATTAGTTCTCTAGAATCTTGGTTGATCATTATGCTGATTCAGTAGATTAGTTCAAAAGTATTACATTGGATAACTTGAGATCTTGGAGGGTGGGGACTAGATGTTTTTCCTCCTCTATTTATTTAATCATTTTCCCCCTGAAAAACTAAAATTTTGTCTCATGTTGCTTTTATTTATGATTTCTTGAAATACAACTCTGGTGGGCAGCTAGGTGAATAGAACACCAGCCCTGGAGTCAAAAGGACCTGAGGTTCAAATCTGATCTCAGACAATAATTACCTAGCTGTGTGAACTTGGGCAATTCACTTAACCCCACTGCCTTGCAAAAACAAAAACAAAAAATTTTATATATATATATATATATATATATATATATATATATATATATATATATATATATATATATCTGAAAAACCAAGCCCTGATAAAAGCCCAATATGATTCAAATGGAGCTACCTTGAGGAGGCCTTTAAATGCAAATCACTCTAACTATAAAATAGGCCTGATTGGTCAATAATAGTCCCCACCCCAAACCTCATTTGTTCTTTCTTTGGGTTTTGATGGATCAGAGTTAAGTATAAACAGCAATTGTTTCTATTATGGCAAGAAACTCTTAGGGTCTTCCACCTTCTTTGTGAAGGCAAACTAAGTTATATTTTGCCTCACTTCTTACCAAGTCTTTGTTTTAATTGGGGTTTCTTCAGACAAACAGAACTGGGGAAAAGGCCAAGGTATCACACCACATCTGGGACTTCTTCCTATGTCTTGCCACTGGATTCCAATGACTCTTGAAGAGGGAGTGAGATTTCATTTGCAAGTCAAGACATCACCCTGCTGGTGTCATTGATCCTTTTCAAGAATGAAGTACAAACAACTACTATATTATAACTTGTTCATATATATATGGGTCCTCCCTCAGATCCCCATTCCTTACTACCTAACAACTATATCTATAAAAGATATGTATATCTTTAGAATGTGTTTTGTTTAGGACCAATCCTTCCCTTTACCTTACCCTCCATTTAGTTTCCCCTTCCTTTTCTCCTTTTTTCCCTCCAATTTTCCTGCCAAATAAAATTTCTGTACTGAGCTCTATATGTGACCAGATTCAATGAAATTGAGGTTCAAATGTTGTAGGAAAATTTGTTGATTCATCAGATAAAATCATACTTTCAGTTTAGATTGAAAGTGCAAGTGTAAAAAGAAAAAAAGATTTATTAAGAAGCCACTACTGGGGTGGCCAGGTGGTGCAGGGGATAAAGCACTGGCCCTGGAGTCAGGAGTACCTGGGTTCAAATCCAGTCTCATACACTTTATACTTACCTAGCTGTGTGGTCTTGGGCAAAGCCACTTAACCCCATTGCCTTGCAAAAATCTAAGAAAAAAAAAAGTCATTACCACACAAAGAGAGAACAGTAGAGATAATTAAAAAGTTCTTTAAAAGCTCGGTGGGTTTTGGAGAGCAGCAGTTTAACCAAGGAGGCCAGCTGTTGATGCTTAGACAGACTTTGACAGTCAGAGAAGAGAGAGAGAGAGGGAGACACACACACACACACACACACACACACACACACACACACACACACACAGAGGGAGGATAGGACCCAGACCAGATTCTCCTTAAATGTCCCCTAAGGGTCCATGGGAGGGGTGGCATAGAGGTGGTCTTGGTCGTGTATTGGAAAAGATTGCTTCTGAAGGGGGGGGGTGTTAAGAGGAAACATTTTAACAGTGCAGCAAAAAGATTACAAAATTTGTTTTCAGTTACTATATTTCTTTGTGCCCATCATTCCCTGCATCACAAGTGTCAGTTGTTCCCCTCCACCCCATGTCTTTGTATAAATACCTATTTGTTCATCCTCATCATGTGAAATAACTTTCCTTAATCTTCCTTACCTTTCTACCCTCCCCACAGTAAGGGTGTAGGAGTATTCAAAGAAGACTAGTACAGGGCTGTCAAGTCCTTTTCAGAGCAGTTTTCCACATTTGGTGTGCACCAGATCCATCTAACTCTCACCTGTATACTAAGAGGTTATCACCCAGGAGTTGAAGGACACCTCCATTGTCCAAACCAGATTAAAGGTAACCAAGGGGTCTTAAAGTCATCTGTGAATTATAGGAATATCTAACCCCAAGCAAAGAAAGACTTCCTCTGGGATAAAAGGCAGATAAGAACAATTTGTTACAACAGCCAGGAAGCCATCTGAAGTAGATGTTATGGAGTGGTTAGAGCTTGGTTACATCAAAGGTGCCAAGGTTATCCACTGTTTCTGGAGCCTTGACTCTGTGTTGTTATTGGACTGTAATGACTCCAGAAGAGAGAGTAAAGCTAACGATTTTGTGCAAACATGGCTCACTTAAATCCAATTTACTCACAAATCAAAATACAACATACATTTTACTTTTCCTATCTCAAAGTCCTGTGGTGAAAGACAAGTGACAAGTGGCAGGTGCAGATACTACTAGGAGCTGGTAGTACCAACCCTGCACATGGGTGGCACAGGCATAGGGTAGTCTTCTTACTGGAAGAAGCAATGGAATTTAGCAACCCTCTGGGAGTCCAAGCAGCCTTTTAAGGTTCACACTGCTCACCTCCTGTTGTGAGGAAGGGACCAGAAAAGGTACCCTAAAAATTATGTGCTTGCCCAATCCTGGTCAGATTACTGTGGTAGGTAGTATCAAGGTCAAAATGGGAAAAAAAATGTACAAAAACTTCTGTAAACATGATTCCACTCATTATCACTACATGGAATTACAGAATGTTAGGACACTAATAGATGATAAAAATCTAATAGACCTAAAAGATGAACAGCTCTTATTGTGAAAAAACTCAGTAGGTATTGCATCCAAATAGCAGCCTGAGTGAAATAACATTGACAAATGAAGGCCAGCTTACTGAAGTTGGAGCTGGAGACAACATTATTCTAGAGAGACCTCAGGGAAATGGGGCACAGTGAAACTGGGTTAGATTTTGCTATCAAAACTAATCTAGTCAACAAATCTATGTCTATCAAATGGAGTGAAAAAAAGGTTTATGACAATGTGATTGCCACTTCCAGGAAAACACCAAGTCACAATCATCAGTGCCTATGCTCCCACCATGAAAAACTCTGATGAGGTCAAAGAAAAATTTTATGAAGACTTGTAGACCCTTATCATCAATGTGCCACAACAAGATAAACATATAATTCTGGGTGACTTTAATGCTAGAGTAAATTCAGACTACCACATATGGCAGGGAGTCCTTGGGAGGAATAGATTTGAAAATAGCAACAACAATAGTCACTTACTACTGAAGACTTGTGCATCTCATGACCTTCTCATCACCAACACTGTCTTGGTTTACACTTAAATGAAATAAAACTTCATGGATGCATCCTCACAGCAAACAATGATATTTAATAAACCATGTGATTGTAAGGAGAGAAAGGATGTGTGAGTGACAAAGGTAATGTGTGGTGCAAAGTGCTGGATTTATAGACTTATCTTCTCCAAGCTAAATATTTACATTCAATAGGAATTATGGGCCCTAGATAAAAAAAAACTTCAAAAAGAAAATGTCAACAGATTAAAACAATTCTCTGAACTAACTTGCTAACTTGGAGGGAAAGTTAAATCAACACACAGCTGACAATAGTGGAACAGAAAAAGAATAGGCAGCTATCAGAGATTTATTGTATTTGCTCATCTGAATCAGAACACTCAGAAACATCAAGACTGAAGATATGAGGAAAATTATGGGGAAATACTAAATGAAAAATGAGAATTCCATAGAGTTTATCAGCAGAATAGTTCATCCATTCCTAAAAAGGCAGCATTTAATTCCATTAAAAGTAAAGTGCAAGCAAAACTTTGAGAGTTACAGAGAAGGCAGATGAAAATCAGTTTTATGCTAATAGCAACTATCCAAAGTACTTTTATGATGCCCTGAAGGCTATTTATGAGCCAAAGACTAATGATGCATCTCAACTATTCAGTGTTGATGGAACCACATTGATTAATGATAGGGACATGATACTAGACAGATGGGCTGAACACTTCCATACTCTCAACAGACCATCTTCATCAATTTACCTCAGGTTGAAGTCAATCCTTTCCTACTTGAAGTTCCAACTGAATAAGAGGTTTTTGAATGACTTTAAGTTCCTTTCATGTGGCAAAGCATTCTGATTCTATTCCAGCTGATATTTAGAAGGTAAGGGGTTCATTGCTCATATGAAAACTGACTGACATTTTCCAAGTTTTATGGCAAGAGGAGGTTATCCCCCAGGAGTTGAAGGACACCTCCAATGTTCATATCTATAAAGGGAATAGATTGTTCTGTGACAATCACAGGAGTGTCTCTCCTGGCAAGATTCTTTTCAGAGTCATCCTTAATAGGCTGACCCTTCACCTTGAAAGTGACCATCTACCTTAGAGTCAATGGGACTTTAGAAAGGACCAAGGAATGGTTGATAAGGTGTTGCTGCCCAACAAGTCCAGGAGAAATGCCAGGAACAGAACAGAGATCTGTACACAATATTTGTAGATCTGACCAAGGTCTTTGATATTATCAGGGATTATGGAAAATGATGTCAAAATGTGGTTGCCTGGAGAAGTATTGTGTCAATTTCATGAAAGCACACTTGCTGAGGTTCTGGGTAATGGATGATGCTCTTGGGCTTTGCCATCAACAATGAAGTGAAATAAGGTTGTGTACTTGCTCCCAAGCTTTTAAGCATGATGTTTTCAGTCATGTTGTCAAATGCCTTTGATGAGGACAAACATAGCATCAAGGTTGACTACCACTCTGATGAAAAATTCTTCAGTTTGAAAAAGCTAAAATCCAACACCAAAGTAGGAGTATTAATGTATGATTTTCTATTTGCTGATGATTATGCACTCAATGAAGCCTCTAGAGCTGAGATGCAACAAAAATACTGCTTGTGCTAATATTGGCCTAACAATTAACCCCAAGAAAACACAGGTATTCAATCAGCAAGCACCACACCATCCATATGTGGAATCACTGGTCACAGCAAATGGAGAAGTTTTGAATACTGTGGATAAGTTTACTTACCTTGGCAGTATACCTTCTAGGGATGTACACATTGACAATAAGGATAAGTGTGGGAAAGAAGTATTAGATTGACTACTAAACTGAAGGGCTATAGAGCTGTTGTGCTGACATCACTGTTGTATGACTCTGAAACTTGGCAGTGCCTTGCCAGGAAACTGAATCGTTTCCATTTGAATTGACTTAAGAAGATTCTGAAGCTCACCTGGCAGGAGCAGACCCAGACACTGAGTCCTTTCTAGAATCTAACTGCCAGGCATTCAAAGTCTACTATAGAGAGTGCAACTACATTGGGCTGCCCACATTGTTCTAATACCAAATGCATGCTTGCCCAAACAGTTATTTTATGGAGAACTCACACATGGCAAGTGGTTATTAGAAAAAGCAATACAAGGGCACTCTCAAAGTGTTTCTTAAGAACTCTAGAACAGGGGCGGCTAGGTGGCACAGTGGATAAAGCACCTGCCCTGGAGTCAGGAGTACCTGGGTTCAAATCCAGTCTCAGATACTTAATAATTACCTAGCTGTGTGGCCTTGGGCAAGCCACTTAACCCCATTACCTAGCAAAAACCTAAAAAAACAAAACAAAAAAAAAAGAATTCTAGAATTGATTGTGTGGCATAGGAGACACTGGCACAGGACTAACTACCTCTGCCCTCCTTGAAGAAGGTACTACACTCTATGAGCAAAGCAGAATTAACATAATTCAAGAGAGTCCATGTGTATTCTTATGGACTATTTGTGCCCAACTTGTGATAGAGCATTCTGAACTTATATTAGTTTGATCAGTCACAGTCAGATACACTGTAACTTGGCTCTAATACAGTGATGTCATTATGGTTCTCTTCAAGAATAAAGGACAACTGGACCGCTAGATGGTATAGTGGATAAAGCACCGGTCCTGGAGTCAGGAGTACCTGGGTTCAAATCTGGTCTCAGACACTTAATAATTACCTAGCTGTGAGGCCTTGGGCAAGCCACTTAACCCCATTGCCTTGCCAAAAACCTAAAAAAAGAAAAAAAAAAGAATAAAGGACAACCAACCAATCAACTTAACAACCCTCCTCACAGTATATTCTTTTCATCTTCCCTTCTCTTTCCATTCTTTTCTTAAGATCATCAAAATATAATGAAACTACTCCAGGTCTAGTCTCATTGGGCTCCCTCTATGGATCCTGACAATGAAAGGGATCATCATATATCCTCTCCCCATATTTGAATGTAAGCAGTTAATCTTTGCTTAATCTTTTATCATTGTTCATTCAGGTTTATCTTTTCATGTTGCTCTCTTCAGTCTTCTGTGAATATTAGTCTTCTTGAAACTTTGGGCCTTTCATCAGGAATGTTTGAAAGTCCTTTATTTCATTATAGATCCTTTTTTTTTTTTAGCATTATACAATTTTGCTGGGTAAGGTGTTTTGTTTTGTTTTTTGCTATAAGCCCCATATCCTTTGCCTTCTGGAATGTAATATTCTAAGTTCTCCATTTTTAATGGTCATAGGTTTCTAAATAATGTGTGATCCTAACTATGGCCCCTTAGGACTTGAGAGTTTTTTTCTTTCTAGCTGCTTGCAATATTTTTTTGTTGGCCCAGAAGCTGAGGAATTTGGCTGTGATGTAGAATTTTTTTTAGAGTTTTTTTTAACCCCATTTCCACCATGCCCTCTGGTTCCAAGAGTTCTGGGTGCTTTTTATATTATGTCTAGATTCTTCTTTATGGTCATGTCATGATTCTTAGATTTTTTTTTTCTTTCAGCTGTTTTTCATGTTAGTTGTTTTTGTTATTGATACCTTTCACCATCATCATCTTCTTTCTCTCTTCTTTTTTGACCTTTTGAATTTGCTTTAATATTTTTGTTGTATCATAAGAGTCATTACCTTCTATTTTGTTCAATCTAATTTTCAGAGTATTTGTAGATTGGGCAAAGTTTTATATCTTCTGTGCTTCCAAAACAGGGTCTAATTTGGGGCAAAGTCAGTTTGTTGTCTTGTGGTCTCAGCACTGAAAGGTCCAGATCTGAATTTGGGTCTGTGGAAGAATAGACTATTCCTGGATTCTGCCCCTATAAGCTAGTTGGAAATGTTTGTTGCTTCAGAATGGCAGAATTGTAGCTTCCCCTTTGGTCTGAGATTCCTGTGTTGGTTATTCTTGGCAGGCAGGGCCAGATAGTGGATGGAAATGAGATCCTGCTCTGAGTGGAATCTGAGCCAAACTGCTTCTGCTTGCTTCTGAACTTCCTCTTTCTAAGTATGCTGTTCATTCTTCCTGCCTGAGGGCCCCTCTTATTCAGACCTGGATCTGGATAGGTTTGTCCTAGGGCAGTGCCCTATCTATGTTTAGGGTGCCTGGAGTAGAGTCAGGGAACCCTTCTTGACCTGGGTGTGGGAATGTTCCTGGTCTGACTCTTCTCATCCAAAGACCTCATTGTCTGTTTTCCTTTGCCAAACTCAGCTGGACATATGATTCACTGTGACCTTTTCTGGATTCTCCACAAGATTCAATCTGGTATAGTTTCTGTATATTCAGAGTTTATGGGTAGGACTCACCATACTGCTTTCAACTACTCTTCTACCTTGGTTCCCCACCTTGAATCTACTTTCCTAATTTCCTAGTCTAGTCTCATCTCCAAATTCAGACACTGACATCAGTGGCTAAGGGTGGGAGGTGGGGAGGAGACTGAAACCAGTCCAAGACTCTACTCCTCCCACTATCCCCATGGATAACTTCTCTGGGATTTAGTTGGAGTGCTTTCTCCTCTCCTCTGTGAAGCACTAAAATCTCTTGGCCAAACCAATTTGATTATTTTATAAACAACACCAGTATGTGGCCCACTATGCTGAGTTGCTCCTAGGATAGATTGATTCATTAAAGAAGTATCCTCACCAAGTTCAAGAATCTAGGATTGTCATCTTGACAATTATTTAGAAGAAAGGAGGTGATATACTTGATCTACTCCATCCAACCCCTGCCACCCCTTTTAGACTTGGGCTACTTGCTGGGGTAGTGCAGCTGGCCAACGTCACATGCTCTTTTCATTTGTCTCCAAACCTTTTCCCCCTGGGACTATCCTTCATGCTTCTACTTCAACTTACCTATGTAGCTCTAGATTGAACTTTTTTTTTTGTTTTGTTTTGGGTTTTTTTTAGGTTTTTGTAAGACAAATGGGGTTAAGTGGCTTGCCCAAGGCCACACAGCTAGGTAATTATTAAGTGTCTGAGACCTGATTTGAACCCAGGTACCCCTGACTCCAAGGCCGGTGCTTTATCCACTACGCCACCTAGCCGCCCCTAGATTGAACTTTTTAAAGCTCTTGGCTCATATTTTCAACCACACTTCAAACATACTATGTCCTGAATGAAGCTGGGTCTATATTAAATAGAAAGAGAAAAAAACAACTTAAGTGAGCTTAGAAAATTATATAGTGCTGTCAAGTGGCTCCTTAAAACAAAAATTCATCATTTTCATATCAATATTCTTTTATAAATTTATTTTTATTAAAGATATTATTTGAGTTTTGCAATTTACCCCCCAATCTTACTTCCTTCCCCCCACCCCCACCCCACAGAAAGCACTCTGCCAGTCTTTACTTTGTTTCCATGTTGTACCTTGATCCAAATTGGGTGTGATGAGAGAGAAATCATATCCTTAAAGAAGAGACAAGAAGTCTAAGAGGTAACAAGATCAGACAAAAAGATATCTGTTTTTTTCTAAATTAAAGGGAATAGTCCTTGAACTTTGTTCAAACTCCACAGCTCCTTATCTGGATACAGATGTCACTCTCCATTGCAGACAGCCCGAAATTGTTCCCAATTGTTGCACTGATGGAATGAGCGAGTCCTTCAAGGTTGAACATCACTCCCATGTTGCTGTTAGGGTATACATTATTTTTCTGGTTCTGCTCATCTCACTCAGCATCAGTTCATGCAAATCCCTCCAGGCTTCCCTGAAATCCCGTCCCTCCTGGTTTCTAATAGAACAATAGTGTTCCATGACATACATATACCACAGTTTGCTAAGCCATTCCCCCATTGAAGGATATTTACTTGATTTTCAATTCTTTGCCACCACAAATAGGGCTGCTATAAATATTTTTGTACAAGTAATGTTTTTACCCTTTTTCATCATCTCTTCAGGGTATAGACCCAGTAGTGGTATTGCTGGGCCAAAGGGTGTGCACATTTTTGTTGCAGGCAGTCTTACAAGGTCTCCCTGGGGATTCTGTGCATCCCTTTGAGGAGCATGAGTGCTCCTGGATTGAACAAAAAGAGGAGGGAATGTAAGACCCTGAGTTTTGAAACCTATGAACTTTTGCCTCAATTCTGCTCCTAAGTCTCTGCTTGGTCAGCTCGCTGAGTTTCTGCCTGATCAGCTCCTGGAGATTCTGCCTGGTCAACTCTCAGACCATGCAGCAGGGGGGCTTCTCCGAGGACCTGCATCCAATAAGACCACGCCACACCATCTGAAGACAATCTGCAGACAGATGCTTGAAACTCCCCTACCGAACCATATATAAGGTCTCTCCTCACTTTACTCGGGGTTCAAGGATCCTAGCCCTGTCCTAGGATGGAACCCTAGCTCGAGCTAGTTTAATGAACCCTTGCTATTGCATCTCCATCATGTCGAGTGCCTCTGTTCCGTAATTGGGGACTTGTCTCGGACCCTAACACTACAAACCCAGCAGCATATTCATATGAACTCCTAAAACTAGGTTCTGTTCATATTCTGGTTTGCAATCATTTGCTCAGGATGAGTGGAGAGGTGGGGATGTGCATTTGGGGGGCAGCATGGAGCTTCACAAAGGAGCCTAGACAAGGTCAGATCTTGATTTATGAGCCATGAAAGCACAGAGACAAAAAG
Organism: Macrotis lagotis; assembly: GCF_037893015.1. NCBI lineage: Eukaryota > Metazoa > Chordata > Mammalia > Peramelemorphia > Peramelidae > Macrotis > Macrotis lagotis. Next base: position 451,743,981 of record NC_133658.1, read on the forward strand.
GCAGTGTAAGATGGCAAAGGCTCTCTTGATCTTAGCTGCATGGAGGGAGCTTTTGCATTGTGGCACCTCTAAAAGCAATTTTCATGTAGTATGAGGTAACTTGGAATAATGGAAAGATCACTCCTGACCTGGGGCCCAAAGAGGTAGGTTTGGTCTTTGCCTAAGAGAAAGGCCTTGTAGCTTAAGGGATCTCAGGATTATATCTGTGAAAGGGTCTGGTGGGAAGACCCTTCCTCCTGAGCTAGTGAAAGGAAGGCTAATTATGCAGTCCTTCCTACTGTACTTGATCAAGAAGGGGAAAAGATAGACCTGTCTCTAAATCTCAGTTAGAGTCAATATACCAAATTGCTGACTTCTTTGCCTAGTCCATCAGGGGTACTGTACCTAGAATTTCCAAACTTTAAAAATATATGCATGTAATTTTTATTTGTACATATATATATATATATATACATATTATATATATAATTTTCATTTTTAGCAATTAAAAACATTCTGAGAAGGGGTTCACAGAAGCTTTGCCATGGGCTAAAGCATTGTCAACCCCTGGGAAAATCTAGGCCCCTACCTTGCTCTGAGCAAGTTTCTAATACCCCTGTTCCCAGAAAGGGAGAGTTTCAAGGACATTTCTGTGACCTTGTTCTTGTCATCCTTCAACATCTTCCATATCCCCTCCTGCAGTTTTGCTATTCCTTGCATCCAGACTACCCACCCTCCTGCTGTTTCTCACAACTATGCTCTAAAAGAATGCCCTTTACCCTTTTTTCCTGAGCATCCCTGTCTGAATAAAACAGTGTATTATCCTGAATTGCAATTCCTCAACCCTGAAAAATACTTCATTTTTGTTGATTACTTAATATTATTATTATTCATTTTATTTATTGACTTATTTATTATTATTGTCTATCTGAGTTTTTCCATTGACACTTTTGATGTCAGAAATGAGATCTGAAGGATGACATCCATGAAGACTCCCAGACTCAGCCTTGGGAGTTTGGTATCAACATAGACCTAGACCATTGTGTCCATTCATGAGCCAGAACCTGAACTGTTCTCTCTCAGGTCTCTGAACTCCTGCCTTGATTGAGGGCAAGGATTGGGTTTACTAAAGGGTTTCTGGGACCACTGCTGGTTATATGACTTCAGCTGCAAATACCTATGAGACTGGCATGAATACTGAGAAGACCAGCATTTGAGATTGTGTCTGAACAAGGCAGCATGCTCCATCAAAACCCCATCAGGTTTGTTTTTTTTTTGATACCTAGAAAACTGTAAGATTGAATATAAATCAATTTCCCTCCAGAAAAATGTTTAGATTAGAATGGATCTTAAACAATCTAAGACAGAAATTAAACCAACAATACAACCCTGTTATAAGCCCAATGTTTGTTGTTATGTGCTTCTGTGACAGAATTTAGGAGGACTGAATTATAAAACAATAGAATTAGCTAGTAGGGACTTAATCTTCATAAATCTTTAGTGGGGATAAGAAGGAAGTCTTTACAAGTGAGTACTTCTGTCTCTCCTTTGTTGTATTATCTGGATTTAAAAGGCAAACTAGTTTGGGTTTTTTGTTTGTTTGGGAGGTTTTTTTTAGGTTTTTTCACGGCAAATGGAGTTAAGTGGCTTGCCCAAGGCCACACAGCTAGGTAATTATTAAGTGTCTGAGGTCATATTTGAACTCAGGTACTCCTGACTCCAGGACTGGTGGTCTATCCACTACTAGTTGGGGTTTTGCAGGAGTTTAGAGAAAATATTTTTTTTAAGTTTTTTTGGTTTTGTCACAATAAGAAATGTGTGAGAAATTTTATGTATTTATTTTACAGAAACTAATAACAATTGCACCTCACTTTGAAAGTGGAGAGAGGAAAGTTATAAGCAATGGATTCTTTCTGAGATTTTAAATGTTGCCATTAGTAACTGTAAAATCCAGAACTAAATTAAATTTGAACTAAATTAAAGTATGCTTCCCTATTGAGATGACTGCAGTAGATTAAAACTCAAGAGCAGACTGACATTTTAAAAATCTTTGACAATGGATATAAAATTATTGTAATAAATAAATAAATGACTGTCAATCTGTAATGTGGATAAATATGATAGGTAATATAAATTTGGTAATTTATAGTATTAGAAATGTTGAGGGTGGCTAGGTGGTGTAGTAGATAAAACACCAGCCCTGGAGTCAGGAATACCTGAGTTCAAATCCAGTCTCAGACACTTAATAATTACCTAGCTGTGTGGCCTTGGGCAAGCCACTTAACCCCATTACCTTGCAAAATCTAAAAAAAAAAAAATGTTGGTAAAATAGTAAATTCATTAAAATCTAGATTATTGAATAAGTTGTTATATATTCAATTGTTAAGAAAATAATGTTAAATATTTGAAACAGTTCATTTATAAATACAATAGATAATAATATTTTCTTTTACTGTGTACTAGATATAGCAGAAATCTCTTTAAGATGTCTTCATCTGGGGGCAGCCAGGTGGAGGAGTAGATAGAACCCTGGAGTCAGGAGAACCTGAGTTCAAATCCAATCTCAGATACTTAATAATTACCTAGCTGTGTGACCTTGGGCAAGTCACTTATTACCATTGCCTTGCAAAAAAACAAAAAAAAGTCTTCATCTATGTAAGACAGAGTTCTAAGATATTTCAAACCCTACAAGGATAGTGAAGTATTCTTAACAATAATGGTTTTTCACATTTGGCCCAGCATATTTTGAATTAACATTGAATTTAAACAGTAAAGACTTATTTGTTATATGTGATTTCATTTGGTCTCGGTATTAAATTTTGCTAATTTTTTTTTTTTGGCAAGGCAATGGGATTAAATGGCTTGCCCAAGATCACACAGCTAGGTAATTATTAAGTGTCTGAGACTGGATTTGAACTCAGGTACTCCTGACTCCAGGGCTGGTGCTCTATCCACTGAGACACCTAGCCACCCCTAATTTTTTTTTTACTAATTAAGTCTTTAATTATATCTGAAAGATGTTTTGTATGAATACCTTTCCAGACTTTGAGCATTATGATATTATCATCTATGATAGATAGTATGGGTGATTTTCTATGTAAAATAATTTGGAAATTAATTTGACTAAATTAATATCATCTGATTACTGTTAAGTTTTTTTAAGTTGTAAATATTATCAGGCTACTAAATTTTCTTGTATTGTAAATTCTGGGAAACCATTATATGAGAAATGCTACTAACTCCTTTTAATTTGGATTCAGTGAAATCATTAAATCAATAGAAACTATTGTCATTAATTTGAGACTTACTTGTCAAGTAAATAAATGGTCTTTTTTAAAAGGAAGAAATAAGAATTGCTTACTTTTTAGAAAAGGGGAGTGTTATTTGCAATAATATTTTTTTTAAATCTTCTGATTTGTAAACCTGCCAGCTTCAGCAAGGTCATGAGTCATTATTATTTCTTGTGAAAGAATTAGTGTGTTGGTTTATTTTGGAACAGGGTCCCCTCCCCCATTACAAATATTCCTTGAATAAGGAAAAGAAAATTTGGGGGAAAAAATTTTTGAATGTATGTTTATAGTACACAAATACTTTATTTGATAGTTTGTGTTTATGATAGTTACAAAGTTATACTTAGAATAGTCCGTCCTGAAGTTACATCTTTAACCAACCTAGTTTAACAGTCTTGATTTAGTTTTGCTTTAAAAGTACTAAATATACAAAACTTTGAAAAAATAATATCCATTAGCCTAGGCATTACTGTCAGTATTTTGAGTATACTATCACATATTTACTATCTATATGAACTTACAGAATGTGATTACTTAAATAAATTATGTTGATTGCCTTTTTTACAAAAGTTTAAATTTAAAGCTTTATTTGAGAAAGTTAAATATTAGAAGAAAAATGTTATTGTAAAATAATTTATGATTTTTAGAAGGTCTGATAACTTATTTATTGCAAGCTGATTTATTGCAAGAACATGAGAGTAATTTGTTATTATTGTTTTATTATCCAACTTATTCAAGATTAGTGAAACTATGTAAGATAAAATCTCATGGGATGGTAACCTGATATTATTCTGAATTTTGATTTCAGGTTTTGTTGTCTTATTGAGACAATTTTTTTTACCTCTTCAAGAAAAATGCCATCAGCTCAATGGGAGTGAGGTCTGTGATCTACAGCCAGTGAGTATCTTATCCCTGGATTAAAAAAAAAGGTTGGAAAGGCAACCCTGAGAAGGCTAAAATAGAACTTTCTTTACTTAGTTTCCCATGCAAGAAAACTTCCTACCTAGTTACTTCTGAGCCTGGCTACAGAATCCTTGACTGTTTATACTAGTCTTACCTGATATCTGATATCAACTAGAGTCCTGTTATACATGTGCTAAATCATTCTGTGCCCTTGTCTTAGGTCAGGAGGACCAATTTTGACCTTGTTATAATCATGTCCCTGCTTCTTTCTTTCATGGCAAGTTACTCAGGCAAGTTAAATTGACATATAATTTATCTTGTTGCTGCAATGTTTTGTTTTGTTTTTTAGATTATTTTTTTTTTTGCAAGGCAATAGGGTTAAGTGGCTTATCCAAGGTCACACAGCTAGGTAATTATTAAATGTCTGAGGCTGGATTTGAACTCAGGTACTCCTGACTCCAGGGCTGGTGCTCTATCCACTGAGCTAACTAGCCACCCCTGCTGCAATGTTTTTGAACCTCTACTTGACTTGAAGATGCAGGCATGTATGATCATACTGCTTTCAATCTGAGATTATAGCCATTATCATATTCCAAGAAACTAAGTAGATGTGTATTTGAACTTGCTATCTGCCTGTTAGTCACCATATACTTTTTTTTAGGTTTGTTTTTTTTTTTGCAAGGCAAATGAGGTTAAGTGGTTTGCCCAAGGCCACACAGCTAGGTAATTATCAAGTGTCTGAGACTGGATTTGAACCCAGGTACTCCTGACTCCAGGGCCTGTGCTTTATCCACTGCCACCTAGCTGCCCCCCATATACATTTTTAATAAGGTTCTAGAAATATCTCAAAATGTTACAGGAACAATTGGACAATGAGGTAGAAGTTTGTGGGGCCAAAATGTTAAACATCTGTTTTGTTCTAAAGAGAAAAACTTTAGTGCAGTCAGTTTTCCTAGAGGAGGGCTGTACAGCCTTAGATTATGTTAGGGCTGCATTAAAATAAAATAATTAGGGGTGACTAGGTGGCACAGCTAATAAAGCACCGGCCCTGGAGTCAGGAGTACCTGGGTTCAAATCCAATCCGATCTCAGACACTTGATAATTACCTAGCTGTGTGGCCTTGGGCAAGCCACTTAACCCCATTTGCCTTGCAAAAAAAAACCCAAAATAAAATAAAAATAAAATAATTATTTGAGGGCTGCACTCAGAAAAAAAATACAGTCTACATTCAGTGGAGTTAGCAATATGTGAGGACTCTGGAGCCAAGGTTCTTAGATATAAAAGATTGCCTCATAACTTCTTAGAAAGAAGGGGAATACTTTTCATCAATATGACAGGTAAAGCACGAAAACAACAAAGTGACAACACAACAGTAAAAGCCAGATGCATACTCACTAGTCTGCATTGTACAAACAGAACATAGCCCACAATTGATCTAATTGAAAATTCCATGTGATATGTTCCTTACATAATACTGCTTAAAAACCACCAAAGAAAATTAACAGCAATGTAATTATTTATTAGTGTTAGAATTAAAAAATCTAATATGCATTCCATGCAAACTATTTCATTTTTTAGATCTTGAAAATTAAAACCCATGTGTAGGCCACATAAAATCACACTGTGGGTCACTTGTGGGTGGCATTTTGGACAGCTCTGTCCTAGAGGAAAGTAGCTTATGGAATATCTTGTTACTTTTGGAGAAGAGTCAATTTTACTTGGATTATTACTTTTTGTGGAGCATGTCACATAGTGTGGACATTTTTACTTTTAGACAACTCATTTAATCTATACTATTGTTTGTATACAATTTAGAATTAATTACCTTGTTGTGTCATCCTATCTCAGGACTTTTTTATTACAATTGGAGTATTATTTGTAACTTTTAGGAAATTCATTTGTGTATTAAAGGTCATCTTTTTTTGTTGTTGGTTTTTGCAAGGCAATGGGGTTAAGTGATTTGCCTAAGGTCACACAGCTAGGCAATCACTAAGTGTCAGAGGCTGGATTTGAACTCAGGTCTTCCTAACTGTAGGACTGGTACTCTATTCACTGTGCCACATAGCTGCAACCTTTCTGTGCTATTTTGAAATATTTATCTTCAGATTTTTCAGTTTGAATTACTTAAATTGCAGACTTATATTATAGAAAGTTAATGATAATGGAGTCAAGCTAATTTAGACAAGTACTCTTTTTTTTTTTAGATTTTTGCAAGGCAAATGGGGTTAAATGGCTTGCCCAAGGCCACACAGCTAGGTATTTGAACCCAGGTACTCCTGACTCCAAGGCTGGTGCTTTATCCACTATGCCACCTAGCTGTCCCTAGACAAGTACTCTTAACCCTAGTGTATATGTCTACTTAAATATTAAAACTTCAGCCAAAAGGTCTCATTTTCAAGTCAGATTCCTATAGATACTTTTAAAAAATTCTTCAGCTTGTTGTTGGCAATGATTTTATTAGGTCTGAAGCTGATTTAGAAAAAGAAACAGCAAAGAGTATTTAGGAACTTAAATTCTCTGAAGTTTAAGTGAACTATGGGTTCCTAATTTGACATTCTCCTTAACATCCTGTAGTTAATAAGACCACAGGGCTTGAGTTGTTTACAAATCAAAAACACAACACAAAAAAATGGTTAGCAGAGAAGTAAGATTTAAGAGGTTGTACTAAAATGTATTGAGATCTGTTTTGTAAGAGATTTTAGCAACTACAAGTGATTAGAAATTTATCCCACCCTATAGGGAAGTAGGAGAAAAATGGGTAACAAAGGGAAAGAGAAACTAATAGAAGGGAGGGCAGAGGTAGGAAGGGAAATGGGAAGGAATAAGGGGGAGACAGAAGGGAGCTGGTAATCAAGAGCAAAATACTGGTGAAGCAGGAAAGGAGAAGAAAAATTATAAAGGGGGAAAATCACAAAATAAGAAAGAATTGAAGGAAATAAACAGAATCTTAGAAATCAAATATGATAGACATCTGTAGAAAATTTGAATGGAGATGAAAAGGAATATACTTTTTTTCTGTATGTGGCACATACGCAAAATTCACATGTATTAGGACACAAAAATCTCACAATAAATGCAGAAAATCAGAAATATTAAATGCATTTTTCTCAGATACTAAAAATTAATTGGAAACTAAAGAATGAGTGGGTCAAACATCAAATCATAAAAACAATTAAAAATTTCATCCAAGACAACATACCAAAATAGATTGGATACAGTCAAAGCAGTTATTAGGGGGAATTTTATTTTTCTTTCTTTTTTTTTAAGGAAGATTTTATTTATTTTGAGTTTTACAGTTTTCCCCCTAATCTCACTTCCCTCTCCCCACCCCCCACAGAAGGCAGTCTGTTAGTCTTCACTTTGTTTCCATGGTATACATTGATCTAAGTTGAATGTGATGAAAGAGAAATCATATCCTTAAGAAAGACAAATAAAGTATAAGAGATAGAAAAATTACATAAAAAGATAACTTTTTTTTCCCCCCTAAATTGAAGGTAATAGACTTTGGTCTTTGTTCAAACTCTATAATTCTTTCTCTGGATACAGATGGTATTCTCCATCGAAGACAGCCCCAAATTGTCCCTACTGGAATGAGCAAGTCCATCAAGATTGATCATCACCCCCATGTTGCTGTAGGGTATACAATGCTCTTCTGGTTCTGCTCATCTCACTCAGCATCAGTTCATGCAAATCTTTCCAGGCTTCCCTGAATTCCCATCCTTCTTGGTTTCTAATAGAATAATAGTGTTCCATGACATATTTATATATATTTATACTACAGTTTGTCAAGCCATTCCCCAATTGAAGGACATTTACTTAATTTCCAATTCTTTGCCATCATAAACAGAGCTGCTATGAATATTTTTGTACAATTGATATTTTTACCCTTTTTCATAATTTCTTCAGATAGAACCATTAGTGGTATTGCTGGATCAAAGGGTATGCACATTTTTGTTGCCCTTTGGATGTAGGAATTTTATATTTCTAAATGCATATATGAATAAATTAGAGAAAAAGGAAACCAATGAATTGGGCGTGCAACTAAAAAAGCTAGAAAAAGAACAAATGAAAAATTCCCAATTAAATACCAAATTAAAAATCTTAAAAATCAAAGGAGAAGGGACAGCTAGGTGGCACAGTTGATTGAGTACTGGCCCTGGAGTCAGGAGGACCTGAATTCAAATTCGACCTCAGACACTTAATAATTACCTAGCTGTGTGACCTTTGAGAAGTCACTTAACCTCATGGCCTTGCAAAAAACTAAAAAAAAAAAACCAAATCAAAGGAGAGATTAATAAAATTGAAAGTAAGACAACTATTGAATTATTAAATAAAACTAGTAGTTGCTTTTATTTAAAAAACCAACAAAATAGATAAGCTTTTTCTTAATTTTATTTTAAAAAGAGAAAGAAGAAAATCAAATTACAGTCTCAAAAATGAACAGGGTGAATTAACCTCTAATGAAGAGGAAATTAGAGCAATAATTTTGAGCTATTTTCCCCAACTGTATGCCAATAAAAATGACAGTCTGAGTGAAATGGATGAATATTTAAAATAATATAAATTGTCCAGATGAGTAGAAAAGGAAATAAAGTACTTAACCCTATTTCAGAGAAAAAAAAAACAAGACATCAATGAACCCCCTAAGAAAATATCTCCAGGGTCAGATGGATTCACAAGTGAATTCTACCAAACATTTAAAGAACAATTAATTCTAATACTATATAAACTATTTGGCAATATAGGAGAAGGGGTCCTATCAAATTCCTTTTATGACACAAATATGGTGCTGAAAACCTAAATCAGGAAGAATCAAAATAGACAAAAAAAATTTTAGGTCATTTTACGTAATGATTATTGATGCAAAAATTTTAAATAAATTATATCACCAAGATAATGTCTTGGTGGGATTTTTATCAGGAATATAGGGCTGGCTGAACATTAGTAAAACTATCAGCAACTATCAGAAATCTTATGACTATCTCAATAGATGCTGAAAAAGTTTTTGAAAAAATATAGCATTCAAATAACTTAACCCTAAAGAATTGGTGAGGGGTAGGTGACTATGTAGAAAACTAAGCCTGGGTTCAGGAAGACCTGAGTTCAAATCCATCTTCAGATATTTACTAGTTTTCTGATGTTGAGCAAGTCATTTACCCTGTTTGCTTCTATTTCCTCACTTGTGGAAAGAGCTGATGAGGGGAATGGCAGATCACTCCAGTGTCTTTGCCAAGAAAACCCCAAATGACATCTCAAAGAGTCAAAAACAAGTAATAGATTGTGTTCTGTCCATTTTTTTTAACTCTCTGTAATGTTTATATTTCAAGTGTGTTTCTTATAAACAATACAATGTTTCATTCTCCTTTCTAATGTATTCCACTATTGTCTTGTTTTATGAATGAGTTTCATTCCTTTCACAGTTATGCTCATTACTTGAGTATATATCTCTCCAACCTATTCTCTTAATTGAACAACAACAAAGACCTCCCAGTGGAAGAGACTCTGGGTTTAAACAGGATTGTATATGGACAACTTTCACCAGATTGTTTGAACTAGAAAAATGCGGAACTCATAAACTTAAATTTTTGTTGAAATGAATGAATGAATGTTGAAAACTACCTTTGTGTATAATTTAAAATATACGATAAAATAATAAATAGAAAGATGATAAAATTCTCAAAGTATACAAAGCAGAATTTAGCATCTTTCCTCTTTAACCCTCTCCTTGACTCCTTCCTTCCTGATTACTTGTTGAACTTCACGAGTTTGGCCTTAATAAAGAATAAAACGAAAATGAAAAAAATATATATAGCATTCATTCCTATTTTTAAAAAAACCCACTAGAAAACAGGAATAAATGGTTTTTTTTTCTTAAAATAATGAGCAGTATTTCTATAAAACCATCAGCAAGCATCATATGCAATGGAGATAAGCCAGAAGTCTTCCCAATAAGATCAGGGAAGAAAGTGTATTAGAAATGTTAGATTTAAAATAAAAAAAAATAAAAGAATTAAAATAGGCTATGAGGTAACAAAACTCTCACTCTTTTACTATTACTTTGCAGCATACAACAATATACTTAGAGAATCCACTAAAAAACTACCTGAAACAATGAGCAATTTTAGCGAGTTGCAGGATATACAATAGATTCACATAAATTATCAGCATTTCTATATTTTTCCAACAAAGCCCAGAAACAAGAGTTAGAAAGAGAAATTCCATTCAACACAATGATAACCAACATAAAATATTAGGGTGTCTACTCTCCAAGATCAACCAAGGTATCATATAACTATGATTACAAAACACTTGTCATAAATAAAATGAAATCTAAACAACTGGAAAAATATCAGTTACTCATGGATTTGACTGAATTAATTAATAAATATGAAAATTTTTACCTAAATTATTCTACTTATTTAATGCCTTACCAATCAAACTACCCAAAAATTATTATATAAAGGTAAGAAAAAATAACAATAAAATTCAACTGGCAGGAAAATAGTTTTCTACATGTCTACATGTAATTGGGGGAAAAAGTTATTAAATAAACTAACAAAAAAAAAAGAATTTCCTTCTCCCCTTCCTCCCTGGGTATCCATATTTGAATAAGGCAGCATGCTGTTTTGATTTGCAATTCTTCAATCTTGAATAAATGACTCATTTTATTAACTGATCACTTAGTTAGTCTGGATTTTTCCAGGTTGATAGGGTCCAAGCAAATGGTTGAGATCTTTGGGGAAAAAGAAATTTAAAAAAGACCTATATGGAGTGGCTAGTTGTCACAGTGGATAGAGCACAGGCCCTGGAATCAGGAGTACGTGAGTTCAAATCCAGCCTCAGACACTTAATAATTACCTAGCTGGCAAGCCACTTTACCCCATTGCCTTGCAAAAGAAAAAAAAAAGACCTATATAATCAAAAATATTTATAGTAGTTCTTTTCTTGAAATTGAGGGGAGGCCCATCAATTGGGGAATGGTTGAAAAAATTGATGCATGTGATTGTGTTGGAAAACTATTCTGCTGTGAGATATGATGAGTAGAATGCTCTCAGAAAAACCTGGAAAGACATCAGTTGACGCAAAATGAAAAGTGCTGTGTACAAAGTAACAGCAATATTGTAAGATGATCACTTGGAAATGACTTAGCTATTCTTAGGAGTACAATGGTCCAAGTCAACTGTTTTATATTGAAACATGTTATCTAACCCCAGAGAAAGAACTGATAAAAGCATAAAAAAGAGGAAGAGAAAGAAGTCCCAGTATAGGCTTTTTTCCTCCCTTCTCTGAAAAGTTGTAAATATGCAAACATCATTTTCTTGTGTTTGTTCTTTAGATATGACAGAATACTGCTATTTTAAATCTCTTCCCCCTCCTGGGTTTTGCTATTTCTCTTTCTCTTTCATTCAATTATAACCTTAGTAGCCTAAAATGTTGATCATGAAAACCAACTTTAAAGATGGGTAAGTGGGAAGAGTAAATACACTCCTAAGAGAAAGAGATAGAATTGGGACATACTCTGACTTGTCAGAGAGAGGGAGAAAGGAGATGACAAGTGAATTCCTAACTCAAATTTAACTGTTTCGATTCTGTGCTGGCTTCTCATAGATTGCATAGAACCTCGGTATTTATTGTCCCTCTGACATTGTCTCCTTTCATGACTCCTGGCTTACCCCTAGGTCTGCAGCATGGCTCTCCTTTTAGATTACATTCTGGCTTCCTAATACCAGGTTTGATTTTTTCTGAACTTTTGTGCTAAAATTATATCTTGCTCTGGTTGCACTAACCTCACTTTCTAATCTATATAATAAATTTATCTCAAAAAGTAAAACTGTATTTGAAAATTGTATTATATATTAACCAAAATTCACATCCTTAAACTATATTTAAGAGAATCAAGGATAATTATCCAGGTCTTGCCATGAGGACCTTTTGGTCCTGTGAAATGAAAATCTCAAATAAATTTTCTGACATCCACAATAAGACCCAGAACACCAAATGTTACTGATAATTTTGGAAAACTGTGTATATATTAACTTTGAAGTTTTACTGACAACTTTGAGTTAATTTGGATATGCTGTATTAATAAACTAACCCCATGGTAGCACAGAGTTAGACTGTCCCTTCCAAAAAGCCCTATAAAAGTGAGACTTTAAGCTCCTACCTACTTCTTCCTTCCACCACCATCCTATCCTGACATGTACTTCTCTGCCCCTTTCAACACTATTCTCTATATTTTCTGTACTATTTGCCCTGTATTCTTTATCAATATGTGATTGCAACTTCATTTCTGCTGCCAATTTGATCTTTCTCAGCAAATGTCCCCCAAAATTGGGTGTGCCGGTTCCCATTTTATAATTTCATAAATTGATTAGCAAATCACTATTCTTTCCAAAGACCTCAGAATAAGATTATATCTCCTTAATAGGTAAGAAAATCCTAATTGATTGAGTACTGGAATGATTTGATTGGGTCAGACTACTGTAGATCTGGATTTATAGAATATCAAGTTGTAGAGACAATTTTAAAATTCCCTGACCAGAAGTATGACAGATATGTTCATATGACTCAATATGTTCGGGAGCAGAAGTTGAGACAGTAATTAGAATGGTTAGAGTTCCCAAACTCTACCCCTCCAATAGAATTTTTAAATTTTGGTATGAAGACTTCCAGAAAGATAGCCCCTCCTAGAATTGGAATTTCTTAAGACAAAAATCATGGTCAGAAAGCACATAGACCCAAGCATAGAGGAGCAGAAAGAGAATAGGTCATGATAGTGAGGAGACAATTTGATTCTCCTTCAAATACTGTGAATTATTCAGACTGTAATATTCCAGTAGAAAAAGGATTGCTTCTTCGGTAATCCCAAGTATCAAATTTTTTCTTGGGGAGTCAAAAATCCCTAGGGTGGTACCACAAATCTAGTGGTGCAGGGAGTTAGGGATATAGGAGATTTGTAATTGGAAACAGATTTTGTAATCCTATATACTGTTAAATTTTGTAAAAATGTTATCAACTCCTGTGATATAAATTGACACCTATTGTTCCTTTGTTAAATGTAAATTTGTAATGTCTCCTTATTCCCACCCAGGAATTTACAATCTTTTACCTGGTATCAATCATGTAGAGGGGGAGGGATTTCTCCTTTGCCCACAGTCTCCTGACCCTGCTATACCCAGATGATGGGCAAGACTAGAAAAGCCTGGCCTGGACTCCCCAAGTCTCAAACCAGTCATCTCTCCATGACTGTCTCTGTCTCTTCTCTGTCTCTTTCTCTCTCTCTCTCTCTGCCCTCTCTTCTCTCTAGCTGTCTTTCTCTCTCTGTCTCTATGTCTCTGTCTCTCTGTCAGTCTGTCTGTCTCTCTCTCTGTCACACACACACACACACACACACACACAAAGACACAGACAAAGACAGTCCTAGTCAGTAATAAATTCTGAGTGATTTTATAATCCCAGGGCTGGGTGTGAATTCTTTCACCATTCAAGGCCTCTCAGTCTTAAATTTCTGTCACCAATCCAGGCAACAGGAGGAGACCTGGGTGATTCTCTAACAAATCCAAGTTTGTTTGTTTTTGAGTCTGGAGGACTGTGTAGGTTTTTGAGGGGAAGTGAGAGAAATAATTATGGGGAAATCCAGAATTCTACCTTTTTCTAGAATTCTCATTTCAAAGTTCACTGTCTTGAGGGAAATTAGGAGATGGATCAGACTCTATCCAATTTTATAAAGAATTTAATCTAAGGTGGGGAAGCCCCTTGTGTTCTATTCAAGTTTATGTTCAGGTGGCTAAAATTTGATTAGATTGCCCAAAGTTAGATATAGTCTAAATGCAGAGATAGTCTCTTTGTCCAAGAGTGACAAGGTGTCACTCTCTCATTGGGGAGCTCACTTTTGACTATAATATTCATTCTTTTATTGTTAATCAATCTGAGTTGATTGCCACCTCTGCAATATTCATGCCCTGGAGTCAGGAGTACCTGGGTTCAAATGCTGTCTCAGACACTTAATAATTACCTAGCTGTGTGGCCTTGGGCAAGCCACTTAACTCCATTTGCCTTGCAAAAAGCCTAAAAACAAAAAAAAAAACTAGCTTTATTAATAAAACTATTAATTAACCAGAAATTATCTCTTGAAACTTTGAAACCTCATACCAGAGAAGGAAACAGAATAGTGAAGTAGGGGAAATACTGGACTGAAAAATGTGTTTTATAGTTAATCCATTTCCTCTGCATAGACCTGGTACCTTACATTAACAATGAACCCCCCCCCCCCCCATTGCCCAAGCTATGAAATGAGGTCAATGAACTTTTAGTAAAGTATCTTGCATCTCCCTGCCCCTAGGCACAAAACCCTATCCTCAAAACAATGGATCCCTGCCTAAACCTGAAAGGATTAAGTCTTTGAGCTACAACTCCTCATCTACATATCCCTAATTATATCAATGTATACCTAACCACCTTATCCCCATTATCCCTAGATAAACCAAATAATTTCTTACTGGCCCTATGCCCTTCTTTACAATTTATGCCCTGATTGTCTTCCTTTGGGAAACCAATCTGCTCTGGGGAAGTGTGATTTCCCCAAATAACCTCCCAAAGCCCCTCTTCCCTTCTTTATTATCCCCTGATGCTCAATTTCCTTTGGGAAGCTAGCCTCCTCTTGGAGAGCATCATCATTCAATTAATCTCTCATCATCATTTAAATCATCTCTCATTTCCCTATACCTTTCCTTATTGCCATCTGCTATATTATATATATACCTAGATCTAGATCTATATATAATTATATATAGTACTACACTACTTAAATCTTTTTGTCTCTAAAATGTCTCCTGAGTCAATCTTTTACATGAATTCTTTCATGTTCTGTCCAAACTTTTAGCTGGTTACATTCCCCCCAAAAAAACAAAATAATATTGACTTCTTATGGGTGAATGAAGCCTTTACACCATTTTGCATTTTATCTATAGAAACCTAAAGACCTCCAAAGCAACTGAAGTCAGAAATCTAGTCAAGTACTTCACACACACACACACACACACACACACACACACACACACGAGTCTCTGTAGGACCTGGGCTACCTCCCCTAGCAAAGAGTGACCAAGGTAGATAGGCTTTAAAAAAAAAAAAAAAGAGTCATTTTGTAGGGATAGGGACAACTAGAAGGAAACATAACAGTCACTGCTATTTGCTCAGTGGAGGAAAAATGTCAATTAACAGGTATTTGTGAATATTTACTTGGTGCCAAGCATGGCCTAGGTGCTTGGGTACAAGTACAAGGAAGGAAACCAATTCTACTTAGAGGGACTTAAAAGGTAATGAGGAAGACAGTGACAAATTAGTAGACCTCCCTCATAAAGGAGAGGAACAAGAATTGGACCTGTTGACCACTGTGGTCCAAGGATCTCTCAAACTCCCTTCTGCCATTCCAAGGGCAGATCTGGCTATTTCTCTGCAACTTAAGAGTCTTCAAGAGTTCCTTGGAGTTAGTGAGCTTCTCAGGGCCAGAATATATCAAAGGTGAGATGTGTTTTTCTACCTTTAGGGCTAATTGTCTATCCTATACTACTTATAGGAGAAAAGACTGACATTGAAGAAAGAGGGTCAATCCACTTCTGGTACTTATCACCTATATGACATGGGGTAAAACACAACATCCCAGAGTCTTAGTTCCTCATGTGAATTAGATGGGTTCTTAGGTTGCTTTCTGTTCTAGATCTCACAAAGAAATTGAACCATGTAACAACAGTGCTTAAACATTAGCCTCTCAAATGATTGTACTAGTATTGATAAGTTAATGGATTCTGTTCTAAACATTTTTCCCTTCCACTTTTTTTATTATTGTAATTAATTTTATTCATCCACTTGCAAGTTTATAAGATCCACATTTTGTGCCATCCTCCCTTCCCTTCACAATCCCTATGACAGTGACCAATCTGATAAAAGTTGAACATGTACAATTATGTTTAACATATTTCCATATTAGTCATGTTGTGAAAGAGGAAGTAGAACTAAGAGGGAAAAAACCATGAGAAAGAAAGAAAAAAATATAAAAGAAGTTTTAAATAGTGAACATAGTATAGTTGCTCTGCATTCAGACTCCATAGTTTTTTCTCTGGATTTGGATGGCATTTTCCTAACAGATCTCTCAGGGTTGTTCTTGATCACTGAACTTCTGAGAGGAGCAGCATCCATCATTGATGTTATGTTAATGCATACATAGTTCTCTCGGTTCTAGTCATTTCACTCACCATCAGTTTATGCAAGCTTTTTCATGCTTTTCTAATGTCCAGCCACTAATGATTTCTTTTTTTTATTTTTACATTTTATTTTATTTTAAATTTTACAATTCTTCCCCTAATCTCACTTCCCTCCCCTCACCCCCCCCCAGAAGGCAGTCTGCTAGTCTTTACACACTAATGATTTCTCACAGAACAATAGTACTCAATAACATTCATGTAACACTCATGTACCCTCAATTGATGGGCATCCCCTCAATTTCCAATTGTTTGCGTAGCAAAAAGAATGCGTAAATACTTTTCTACAACCTTCTTTCATTCTTTATTGCTTAGCATTCCCTTTCTTGTGTGAGAATAAACTACCTGTTCCATATCTATATTGAATATTGGATCCTTTCTTTTTTCCATTTTTTTGGAAGGAGATTATAGATTAGTGCCAAAGGTGGATTTGTTCCTCAGGAATCTGAGGTGAGGTTGAAAAGAAGCATTGAGGAACTTTAATTACTCTACTGAGAAAACCAGCAACACTGGAACAAGGAATCCTGGACAGACTTCAAGGGATAGGCTCAGGATGCCAGACTCTATGCCCTCAGCCAAAAGGTACCTGGCAAGCCATGGTGCTAGACTATACAGGAACTATAAATTCTGAGATTCCCAGGAAAACTCTGGGAGATGGCAAATGAGTCAAAGACATGTTTTTGTTTTCTTTTTTCAATAATTCCCTCAAATTGAATCTAGATACAGAAATCCAGAGCTCAGGCTATAAGGTACACAAATGTTAGCTGAATTTGAAAGTGTGGACACCCTACACTTACTAGAAGCAAATACTGACAAATTCATATTAGATCAAATTTTGATCATTTAGATAAAGTAATTGGTCCAAAAATACATGTATCACAGAGAGAGAGACAGGTACTGAAGATAGGCAATTAACTACATTCAGAATTGAATAGATCAAACAGGATTGTATTTAGGAAACTACCATACTTTCAATGATTCCCAAAGTTCTCCAAGACTCAAGAGCCTATTTTAAAATTCTATTATTTTCTGGATTATTGGACATGAATACAAATCATGTGTAGAGATGTTAAGGTAAGGGATATCATTCTATACAATCATGATATGAGGAAATCCTATCATTTAAGGTGTTTAATAATCAGAGACTTTGCAATTGCCCTTTCAAATAGGGTAATCAGTAAGTCATCCCAGCTGCAATAAATACCAGCTGACTCTATAGTTTTAAAATCTCAAAGAATAATTTGCATATTGTACAAATGATGCTCCATTTGGCTGAGATCAAACATTTAGTCTTCCCAAGGGAACTGCTTTGTTGCCTTTTACATGCATGTATAATCTGTCTCCCCTTCCTCCAAACTGAACACACAAAAAAGAAAATGTTTATCCTAAACATGGTCCAGTGAAACAAATTCTTACCTTGAAATGCATAGCTTTCTATACTAAAAGTTCATTATCTTTCTGGCAGGAGGTGAGTGGAATGTTTTCCCCCATGTTTTGTTTGCAATGATCACAGTTCTAAAGTCTTTAAAGGTGTTTTTCTTTATCAGGTTGTTATCATTGTATACATTTTTCTTAGTTTTTGATCTTTTCTTTCTTTGTCAATTCATGGAGATTTTCCCCATGTCTTCTAAAATTGTCCATTTTCTCATTACTTAAGGCACAACATAATGCATTTTTAACCTTTTCTAATAGGCCTCCCTCCACCTAGTTTACAGTTTTGAATTTTAACAAAAAGATTGGCTATATATTTGAATATATATATATCTTTCTACTTTGTCTTTGATCTATATCCTGCTTTTTTTTTTTTTTTTTTGTGAGGCAATGGGATTTACCCCCAGGTCACATAGCTCTAGTATCCAGTAACTAAGGCTGAATTTGAACTGAGGTTCTCTTTGTGTGTGGCTTGAGGTGGGAGAGCACATTATGTAAAATAAGTAGAGGGACTACTTTAGTATGTTTGAGGAGCATCAAAGATGGACTTTGAAAGTCCTTTAATATGAATACAGGAGTTGGGGAAGCAAGAAAGATTGAGAGTCAGGCTCTGTCTGAGTTTACTGAAGAAAGCAGGAGTGGTCCAGGAGTTTGGCAAGCAAGGACTGGGATTTTGATTAGGTAGTGGCTATGCTGTGACTGAGAGGTGTTCCTTCTCACCCTTTGCTCCACATTCATCAGACAAGATGATGGGAAATCGCAATACTCCTAGTCACTTTAGGGCTCTCCCTCTACCACTAACACCTAGTGAGTAAACTCTCTTCTGAGATTCACTTTTTCATCTTTCCTCAAACTTCCCCAGGCATTTGTAAGAGGCAGAAACTAAGTTTAGCAGGAAAGGAAAAGATTTAAGATGAAAGCAAGTGTTGTTGCCTAAGGAGCAGGCAGTGAGAATCATGGAAGGCAGAGGGTGGGTTGAAATGAATGACAACTAAGAGATCAGGCCCCGACTAAAGGTGAAGGGAGTCTGGAGGGATCTGTAGTCCCTGAGATAGGGAGATGGGAGCAGGGGGAGTGGTTAACCATGGATTAGACTGTTAGATTTCCATAAGGGTTTGGACAGTGAGGGAGTTCAGCCTTCGGGTTTAGCTCTGGGAACTAAAGAAATGATACACTTTTTCCTATCCGGCACCAAATCTGGAGATCTAATGGAGGTTTTTCTCTTTTCCCTGGAAGGGCGAGTCTGGGACTTGACGGGTGTTCTGTCTCTTCCTGGGGCGGGCAGACCAGTGTTCAGTGGAATGTTGTTTCTTTTCCCCAGCGAGACCAGGCAAGATCAAGGAGGCACTTGGCATAGAGACGCCACAGACCTGCAGGCTGCAAGCAGGCATGGAAGACGAGGCAAGTGAGCTGGGCTGGGGAAGGGGCTCCAGGACGCCTTTCATGCGAAACCTTTTTGTACAAGTTGGAAACATGATAGCTGTGACGCGTCTGTAGGACGTGGGCCCCTCTTCTGAGTCTCGGAGCTCAGAAAAGCCTCCCACGCCCCTGCCCCAGTCCGGAATTCTAAGCCTCGGCCCCCGGCTGCACCCCCCGCCCAGTCCGGCTAGGGCAGTCACGACTTTCCCCGGACAAATAAAAGGCGCCGGGGAGCGCGCCCGCCGGGGGTGGCCCGGCCCGGGAGTGGCCCGGCCCGAGGGTGGCCCGGCCCGAGGGTGGCCCGGCCCGCCGAGCCTTCCCCAGCCACGCACGCGGGCCCGCGGCGCCTCGCAGTCCTGCCGCCGGGAGCGCGGGAACTACGGCGATGTGCTCCCCTCCCCCACGCCCTGGGGATTTGGAGTCGGGCGACTCCCCCGCCTCCCCGCTCCAGTTCTCGACCAGTCAGAGGCCGCAGCGGCGCAGCGGTCGCCATGGTTACTCTTTGTGGGCGGCGAGTGGCGGAGGCCGCGGCGGGGACCGTCACTCAGCGGCTGGCTCCGCCCCTTTCCTTCCTTGAGGGCCCCGCCTTGCCTCCCTTCCCCGGGCGCTGAGGAGTCGCCGCCAGAGCGGGCTTTGGAGCTCAAGCCGTGAGTAAACTGGGGCCCCCGAGTCGGAGCCCGGAGCCGGGACGGCGGCCGAGGCGGCTTCAGGTGAGCGCGGCCGAGGCGGGGGCAGGACGCTCCGCCCCGGGTTGGGTGTTCGGACGGGGTTGGGGGGTTACGGGGCACCCCGGTGATGGGGGCTGCGGCTTGCTGGAGGGGGCGGAGGCCGGTCCGGGAAATCAAAATGGCTCCCGTCGCTTGGCTCCCCTCCCCCCGCGGCCGCCTCCTGCCCTTCCCCTCCCCCTCTGTCTTCTCTCCCTTCCTGGGCCTCTTCAGCCCGGAACCGGGGGCGGGAAAGCCCGGGGCCGCGAAGCCCGGGGCCGCCTGGGCCCAGGCCTTTGTGCGGCCGGGCCCGAGCCCCCGGCGTCGCCGGCACAAAAGGAGCCCGCCCCGGCCGGGGCCCCCGCCTTTCCCGCCCACTCCCTCCGGGCCTCGGGGGCCGGCCCGGCTCGAGGCCGAGGCCGCTGTCGCGGACCCACCTTTTCCTGGCTAATCCCCCTATTTCTGTTTCTTTTTTTTTTTTTCTTTTCCTACTTGCTCGTAGATTTCTCATCTCGTCACCCCTCCCCGTCCCTCTTTACTGCCCCCTCCCATATATATATGTGCGTGTAGCCCACCTAGCCGAGCCCGAGAAGGCCCCTCCTCGGAGCAGAGGCACACGGCGGCGCCAGTTTCAAATGGATCCCGGGGGCCGCTTCCGCGGCAGAACAAACTTCCCGCTGTGGAGGAGGAAGCGTACTTTGAGTAATGGAAACTCACTTCTACCAACCATTGTAACTCCATCCAGAGCCGCTGGTGACTTCTTAAATCTCCAGCGCAAAGGTCGCGTTGCCAAGTTTCTTCCCAAAATGCAATGAATTACTAGTGAAAGGACGAGATATGCCGGGGAGGGCGTTCCAGTTTCTGATGGGAGAGGTGTGCTGTGGTGCTGGTGGTGGAGGGTGGTCCTGGTGGTGGTGAGGGTTTGGGTGCCCCAGGTGATTGGTTTTCTTTCATTTGTTAGGCCCTTTCCGGTTCCTCAACCCCTATTATTGGCAATAGTCCTAATAGGCTTTGAAGTTTGCAAAGAAGGAATTATTTTTTAAAGTGTTTTAAAAAATTACATGGATGTTGCTAATCTCACATTCTAGGTGCCCCAGGCAAAATCCTGGTCTATTCATCAATCTGTCAGTACTTCAATGAATTTTATTTATTGGCACAGGAGTTTTTACCTATATTTGGTCAAGGAAAGGTATTGTATCATTTCTTGTGAAGTCAAGGTTATACTACTTAAAAAAAACAACTCTTTTTGTTCCTCACAGCAGCTTTCTGTGAGTAAAGGAGGTCCTGTAACTGCGAATCAGATGTACTAGGGGAAAGAGATTATCAATCTCAATTTGGGCTTTCATAGCAAACTCAGGACCATAAATGGGAGGCTGTTTCTAGAATAAGATGTTAGTTTATTCAAAGCTGCTGAAATTGGCAGTAAGATGACCAATCCTAAAAATAGCTTATTTGTGTAATTGAGGATTTATATGGACCAAATCATTAAATTGACTTGGATTTTAAACATTGTGATTTGTGTAATTTAAAGTTTGCAAAGAAGGAAAATTTTGAAAAAGTTTTTAAAAAATTATATATTGCATAATGCTAATCTCGCATTCTAGGTGCCCCAGGCAAAATCCTGTTATATTCATCAATCTGCCAGTGCTGCGATGAATTTTATTTATTGACACGAGTTGTTAATCAGTATTTAGTCAAGGAAAGGTATTGTATCATTTCTTGAAGTCAAAATTATACTTTAAAAAAAATTTCTGTTAGTAAAGGAGGTGTTGCAACCAAGAAGATAAGACTTTACTTATTGAATCATTGGATTAGGGAAAAGAAATATTACAGTATGGGCTTTTATATCAAACTGGGACCGGGAGGCTGCTGCTAGAATAAGATGATATTTTATTTAAAACTCTTAATATTCAATCACTGCTGAAATTGGGGGGCTTAAATGGACCATATAGTTTGAATATTATGACTTGGATCTGTAATCCTACTATTCAACAAAAAATGCCACTGTAAGTTTTTTTGTTTTTCTTGAATTCCTTTCAAGTAGCAGTAGATGTTTTGCAGTGGGAAACTTGAATTTCATCATAGCAGCACTTAGCAAAACCTGGCCTTGGACTGTTGTCTCTTTAATTTAGTCACTCTTAGAGTTGTAAGTGATACATCTTACTTTATGGAGAATGGTGATCAACCTTGAGACATTTTAGTAAAAGGCATGCATTGTGGCTTGCTTTTTCAGATGCTGACATATGGTGAGTGTTCAGTTTAAGTGTCTTTAATTTTGTTTTTAAAAGAATTACTTGAAATTTTATGGAACAGTTCTCCTTCCCCATCCTACAGTAGGAAACAATTGCACTATTAGAATTGTGTCCATATAATCTGGAAATACAAAGATTCCATCACAAGTAGTTGAAAAACCTGGTGCTTGTACCTACTACTTCCCTTTCAGTCTTTTTAAGCTGACCAGTCAAATGGAGACTGACGACAGGGAGGGAAATAGGATGTGGGAAGAGGACAGTTCTCACAAACATTTACTGGTAAGTAAACTTTATTTTTATTGGTTTCCACTTGCCTTGTCCTACTGTAGTAACATGTAAAAATAATAATTAGAATAGGAAATTTTCCAGAAAATGAAATAATTAAGACATCAACTTATAGTCTGTCCCAAAGAAGTATTAGACCAAATAGACAACCCATTAAAATATCCTTTTTTTTTTTCCTGACTATGTTAGAAAAGTTTTTTGCTAGATAAGGAAACGTCTGTTGTCTGTTATCAAAATAGGTCAGTAACTTTTCTGCATTTTAAAGTCTCAAAATTTTGTAGGACACAGTTTAGGATTATGTAGCCAATGTGTATCAAAGTGAGGTGGAATCTCAAGATTTTTCTAGCTTTAAGGCCAATAGTTCCCTTTTCATAATACCACATTGCTTCTCTGTGGTTAACAGTTACCTGTATTTTTATGTTTTATAATTTGTTTTGTTGACAGTTAATGTCAACATTGTAAAATTTAGCTCTAAAAACAGTAGCCATCGAGACATTTATTTACATGATCCTATCTTTAGGGAAAAACTATCAAATTTCACATGTATGGGGGAGGAAGGGCTTAATTCAGCAGCTAACTTTTCTGATTTTGAGGAGTGTTGTTTTGTCATCTTTCAGTTTCAATAAAAATTTGCTTATTAAGTAGGTTCTCTACCCAATCCTTTATCCCGTTAAATAGGTAAAATGGATTTTCATTTTCTTCTTGGTAAGTAACAAAAGTGAATGAATCTTTTTTAAAAGGACTGATTTACCTGCAAAATTTCAAAAAAAGTTCAAAAATCAGATAGTGGAGTTTTAGCAATCCACCATCATTAGCATACATAATCCAAAAGCCTAGTAACTTGATTTGGGGGTATTTTCAGTCATGTTTTATTTACATAATAAAATAAGACTTAATTCCATGTCATCAATTGATAGACAACTGGATCAACATGCCAAACATTGATAACTCATGCTTTTTTAATGTCTAGTGATTGTTGCTTAGATTCTACCTCTGGGAATTAAAACTTAGCATTATGTCATATTACTATTTATTAAGCACAGAGCCTAGCATATAGTACTTATAAGCATTGTAGTTATTTTAATAAATAAGATCTAGCCCCTTCATTGAGTTTAGGTAGAATATGATACAGGGTGCTATGGATTCATAGTAAGGCATGTAAGACATTTTTCACTTTGTCCTCTCTGTGTTACTCCCTTTTTCATCATGAAATAAGTAGTTAGTCCCCATGCTGTTTTCCTTTCTTCTCCTCTCAACACTCTACCCAGATCTGCCCTAGCTTCCCCAAGTAATCCTTGTTCCAAAGATAGATTGAAATTCTAAGTTACCAGGTAACAACCTCTCATGTTTTGGAAGGGGAAAAAAAATCTGAAATAATTGATAATAACTCGTGAATAAAAAATCCTCAAACACTACCAGTACCAGATTTTTTTAATTCATTAAAAAGATTGCTCCAGGGGAGTACCTGGATTCAAATCCCGTCTAAGACACTTAATAATTACCTAGCTGTGTCGCCTTGGGCAAGCCACTTAACCCCATTGCCTTGAGCAAAAAAAATCTAAAAAAAAAAGATTGCTCCAGCTGATAGAATTTCAGTGACAAAGTGAAAGGAAAAACTTAGGTTATTTGTAAAGGATCTGAATTTTGGATCAACATATCAGACACTTGCAGACAGTCTGCTTGTGGGCTTCAATTTCCATGAAATGCACCTAATTTTATATAACCTATGAATGCATAAATGTGTAGTACATGTGCTACTTTGAGTTCATAATAATTGGTTTTTGGAAGCATTCAGAATAGAGTTCTACATTTTATGTTACTGTAACATGTAACTGTAAATTAAGCAGGAATTAGTACATAGAAGCAAAAATCAATGTATGCTTTCACATTTTAATTTAAAGCAGTTATATTGTCTTGATTAACATTGAAAAGAATTTGGTATATGGAGATTACACTTCTACAAATAAACTAGACAAACTAGATTGAGTTTCTAGCTCTGGGATCCAGCTGCTATCATCTAAACACTATAAAGTCCTTTTTGTCTTTGGATTATCGAGTACCCACTATGACTTCAGATTTAGTAAGTAGAATGCTAGCTATAATAAACTACTTTTGATCTGAAATTTTCTTAGTAAAGACCTTTGAGTTTTAACAGTTGGACTTTAAGAAATTCACAAGACTTTTAGTGTGCTTAGAGATAACCAAAAGAAATACCATGGATTTTTGCTAAAACAGATGTCAAACTTACCTTCAAAATTCTGAATCCAGGTGAGGCCTGAATCTCAGATTTAAGAATAATTGAGAAATGTTTTAACAAAGAAAAAATGCAGTTTATTGTAGATAATGTTAATTTGTGGTTTTATAAGTTACCCCTCCTGCAGGGGTCATTTCTGTTTGCACTTGATAGCAGTGTTTCTAAAGTACTTGTTAGTCAACTGATAGTTTTAGAATTGCATTTTAAAATGCTTATTTTAAAGCATTTTAAAAGACCTCAAATAGTGAAATGTTTATCTCATTCGAGTTTTTATATTTTTTGTATTTAGTTAGGTGAAAGGAGTCAATCAAATTATGCCTAGCAATTTGGAGGAAAGGGGTACATATTTGTAAATCAATAGGGACAGGATGTATTTGACCCCCTGATTACACATAACCAAGTTGCTTAATTCTAGTGTGTCCCATTTTCTTCTAAAAACAGACTAGAAGATCCCTAACATACCTACCAGTTTTAAATCTTTGATCCTGTAAAATAGAACATTTGTTTAGAAAACACTGATAGTACATTATAGTGGGTAGTTTTTTTTTGTTTGTTTTAAATGTAGTATTTCCAAAAGTTAGAGGAGGCAGTGTGCCTTAGGCAATCATTTGTGCTGGCCTTGGAAGTCCAATCCTGCCTCTTGACAAAAGTAGACCACATGACCCTGGGCAGATCATTTAACCTTTCAGGGCCAGGCAGGAACTGATACTGGTCTGCACTGGTATTATTACTTAAGAGCTAGCTTTTTCCTGACTGATAAAATTAGAGTTATTTTATACATGTCCATTATGCACACATACACACAAAAAAATGTAGATTTTTATCCTCTTCAAAAATCATTTTTGGAGGCTTATGTACTTGAGTACTTTTAGAATGTTTTGTCTTTGCTAATATTTTGGCATTGATTTCAGGGTCTGTGGCAAATCCTTGTTCTTTGAAGGTGGGTTTATTTTTTGGGACTAGCCAAATTGGGTAGTGTTAGGGAATAAGATAAGTGATTTAAGCTGAATAACACCACTGTTCTTATTTTTGGTCAACAACATCCATAGTATAAAAGTGTTGGAGTAAGGAGGTGCAAGTTCAGATTTTGATGATTAGTAGCAATTTGACCATGGGATTCTCTTGAGTTTCTTTTTCTTATGTATAAAATGATACACTAATCATAAGTTCTGTGTCTAAATGAGTTCTCAGTTAATATTACAGTACTTGCTTTGTGTCAGATACTGGATCAAACATTTTACAGTTGAGGAAACCGATGCAAAACAGATTTTTGAGTGATTTTCCCAGGCTCACACAGTATCTTGGGGCTAGGTTTGAGCTTTTAAACTGACTCTGTTAATAATTCCCAAAGAGAATTACATATTTAAACTCAGCAAGCTTCACCTACCTTTTATATAAAATTGACATGTAATATTTTTGGGCTTTCGATTTGCTTTACACATTTTGTCTCCTTAGAGCCTCATAACAAATCCTGTAGGATGACTTGCAGGTGATTGATCACATATAATTACAAGTGGGATTTTAATTCATTCTTCAAGTCTTCTGTAATTGCTCTCCCCTGTAGTATGTGGCCTCAATTTAGGTGATAGGAAGTACCAAGAAGTGTCTAGTGTGCAAAGTGCTATATTAGGTACTGAATGGGATAAAAAGTTGAGATAAGACAATTCCTCTCCTTTAGGAGCTTAAAAATCTAATACACTTTGGTCTTTTTTTGTGTGTGTGTGATTTTATTTATGTTTGGGGTTATTTTGGGGGGGGGGGGCTTTGTTTGGTTTAGTGTTTTGGTTTTTTTGGCAGTTATTAAGCTTAAGTGACTTGCCCAGGGTCATACCTGCTAGCAAGGAATTAAGGTCCTTATGACCCCAGGACCACTATGTCACCTAGCTGCCCATACACTTTAAGACACAGACAGTGGCTCTACCCAAGCTCTACGCAATAAGTATTTGTCCTTAGTCAATTTTTGAAAACATACTTTAGTATACATAGTAAATAAGGTTGCAACAAAGATAATTGTCCTTGTAGAATTGGTTGGACCCTCAGTAAAGCATCTAATTGCATTTTGTAGACCAACTCACTTTTTAAAAGAAAGTAAGATGCCCCTCTACTAGATTTCATAAGGTAATGAAATTGTAGAGGTTGATTATCTAAAAAACAATGCCATAAATCTTTAGCGAGGTGTAAGAAATTTATTTTTAAGACTGCTCTTGAGGTTTGTAATTTCATAATCCATTCTTACACAACTGATTGGTTACCCTCATTTGCAATCAGAATAATAGGGTGGGAAGATGCTTAAGTGGACAAGGCAACAAGAAATATTTGTTGGGTCATGATTCAGGGTTTACTATTCTAATAATTCATAATTTCATTAGTTTGATTACATTATGACTTGGGAAAGAATTTGATTTAAATCAAATGTCATAGCAAATCTCTCATTGGCAAGACTAATCATTTTTATCCACAAAATGATTTGTGATAACTTTCATAATCTGTAAATCTCTTATTTTAGAGAATTTAATATTTGTATTACTTAAATATTATCAGTGAATCTCGATGCATGATATTATTTTGGTTACTTACTCCATAGGAACAGCTGATAATCCTGCCATCCCTTATAATTTCATAATTCTAATCCATTATCTCTCCCATTTTAACATTTGTTCTTCTTTTTGATATTTTTCACATTTTATAGGTCTGGTGACCTATTTTTTTATCCCTCATTCTCACTATATGACCATATAACCAACCATTCCCCCTTTTTTGATCATATAGTTTTTGGATGTAAAATGGCTTAAAGTATTGAGTTAAGAAAAATTTATGTTCTTAGATAAATAATTTGAAATGAGAAATTGTGTGTATTTTTTTTACCACAGTACGTTAGGTAGATAAAAGAATACAAATAACATTGTTTAAATAAAATATAAACTTGCCTATATTAGAAGCATGTATGGTTGACTTGTAATAAACAATTATTTTAAAATTCAGCATGTGACGAGTTCTTTTTATTCATGAACTAGTAATGACTAGCAATAGCACTTTTATTTTGAATTCCTGAATTGATTCCTCAATTTAGAATTCAGTGAGAGAAAATATATTTTTCTGTTCATGCAGGAGAAAAGTTGTTCTTCATAGCTGAATTGGTAAGTCTGAGTTCTTAAAGCAACAATGAGGTAATTCTTGAGAATTGTGATTGTTTTTGTGAAAAATAGATTTGCTAGTATTAAAGAGGAATGACTAAAAATATATCAAACCATCAGCTTTTATATGCTGGGTTTCATAATATCTTAATATAAATTTAAATGATTTTAAGGTATTTTTAATTTGAAAACTTCATATATATTTGAATATATTAATGTTAATATTATTTTGGTGAATTTTATGACATGCTTGAGATTAGTTGAGGTTTTATTTTATTAGATGTCATTTTTTTGGTGAACACTGGAGAATATTAATACTGACTTTTTAAAGGTCATGTCAGTGACCTTTATTTTGTTGTTTGACCTGGTTTCAAATAGACTGGATTTGTAGAATTGGAGCTTTGAAGGAAATATTTTTCGTATGATTTTAACACACTTTTTGTATTTGTTATTTGTATTACTTTTAATATCTTAAGGTTGGTGTATACACTATTAACATGTTTATATAGGATATTTCTTCATGGATTAAATTTCACAGTAGCAAGCCAAACTAATAAGGTAAGGAGAGGAGATCAAATAGTTTGGAGGGCTTATTTGTAGTTCTTTTTAGAGTAGTTAGAAGAGCTAAAAGCACTTGTGAAATTTTTTTCTGGAGCTTAGTTTTAATGTTTTATCTTTTTCTGTCCTTCCTTAGTACTTACTCTTATTCCTTCAAACATTTATTGAATGCTTACTATGTGCAAAGTGCTGTGGAGAATACATAGATGAATCAGGCAAATTTCTGAACCTCACGTGAAGAACTGGCCATAACTTTTTCAAAATGCAAATGACAGACACGTTTTTAAATGCCTAGTTAATTTTGTTCTCTTCCTACCAAGGTAGGTGTTACATTGCCCCTTAAAGAATGTTTGTCTAATTATAGTTGCCATAGAGAAAAGAAAGGGGCTTTTAAAAGTACTCCTATTTGAGTACTCAGGTACAGCTGATAAGAGAAATGGATTGAAGAAGTATTTTACACAGGAAAATGGTAGAGCGGAAAAAAAAAGGTTGGCATTTGAGTCTGACTTGGGTTCAAGATTTGATCCTATCGCAACTTCTTCTGTAGCCTCAGGCAAGTCTATTAAGATTTCTGTGCCTCTTTAAAATGAAAGGTTTGGATGAAATAATCTCTGAGGCCTTTTCTATCTCTAAATCCTATTCAATAACCTTTGAAAGTGTCATGTTGATTAGATTAGAAAGGGAAAGGGGATGATGACAAGAATGTGGGAGACAATCAAATTTGGGAAATGCTCCACGTTTACAGGAGAAATGGTTTAATGGTTAGGACCAGAATTGTGTGAAGAATGAAATAACTCAAATTCCAAGTTGATATCAACTCAGATTCCAAGTTGATACCAAATTTGGAAGATGATCAGGAATCTTAATAATTTTGCTGCTTCGAGTTTGAGAATTAATGATGAATTATCTTTTTTTTTTTGGTAAGAAACTTGCAGTCTCTGCAATGTAACAATTTCCTAGAAGTTTTGGAGAAATAGAAATAATAGAACTCAGTTATCTGTGGGTATCTAGGAGAAACTCCTCTCTAAAAGCAGCACAGTGGTTAATTGTCAGAATTTTTATTACAGAACATCTATTTTGCCATTATTTGCCTTAATTTTTAAAAAGCCTGATTTGTTGATATATTTATTGACTATGTTTTCTCATTAATCATATAGTATGAATAGTGGCAACTTGGTGTAAGTGAATATTGTTGGAGTTGAACTTCAAGTTGACCTGGGTTCAAACTCTGTATCTGTTAAGACTTAAGAATTATGGTGGAAGAATTTACAAGACATTACTGTTTCTAATAGTTTAGGTTTATGAGAAATTGACATAATAAAGATGCAGATGTTAAAACTGATAATTCAGAGGCCTTGTTGCCGCTTAAATACTTTGCACACCTTTTGTTAGAGATGGCTGTGTAGGTTAAACTAACTCGTTTTTTTATTGTAGAGTGACTTATCTTGGACAACCTGTTTTATTTTCATCATTTGTTAAACATTTTATTTATCCAATAATTCCAAAATATATAGCTCTCTTCAGAGCAAATCTAAAGCATTAATTATACTGGTCAGGAAGCACTTTTTAAAAAAATCAACTGATTTTATTTGCCCTATTGTACAAACTGTAGACATTAAGGAGAAAATGGAAGTTTTGAAAATAATTTGGAAAATATCTGATTATTAAAGTGTCTTTTTATTTTGGTCTATTTTTTGGGGGGGGAGGACTTAAGACCCTATTTAGTTATACCTAGTCTTCAAATGTATCTTCTATTAATAGGCATAAACATCTGTTTTCTGTGTAATATGTAAAAAATTTTACTACCTTGTTAATTGTTTAATTTGAATGTTGGTCCCACTGTTTCCAGAGGATTATTAATCTACTCATTTGTATCCTAACAATAAATTATTTATGTTGATTAATCTGACACTATAGCTTTGGCCTAAAATGCTTATATGTTTTCATAATTCAAAAAAAATTAAAATTAAACTAAATTAATTTATTTGGTTTCAACAGGACACAATGTTTGCAAGAGGAATAAAGAGAAAATGTTTTGATGGTGAAGAAGATATTGAAGGAACCCTGGCTGGTTTTAAGTCTGTTCCCTCTTATAATCTTCAGCGGCAGTCACTTCTCGACATGTCTCTGGTAAAACTTCAGTTGTGCCACATGCTTGTTGAACCTAATCTGTGTCGCTCAGTTCTTATAGCAAATACTGTAAGACAAATTCAAGAAGAAATGACCCAGGATGGAACTTGGCAAGTGATAAATGCTCCGAATACAGGACAGGCTTCCCTAGATCGCCTAGTATCAACAGATATCCTTTGTCGTTCAACAAAAGAACAGGGTGAAGGGAAACTTGTTCCAAGTTATAGTTTTTCAAAAGACTTTGAAGATATCCAGTCCCAAGATGTTATTTCTGATCTATCCACAGTTACATCAGTACAAGCCCCAAGAAACCTTCAAAGTAATGTTTGGGAAATGGAAAACCCTCAAGAAAATAGGGGAAACTTTCAGAAGTCACTAGATCAAATATTTGAAACTTTGGAGAACAAAAATCCTAATTCTGTAGAAGACTTATTTTCAGATGTTGACAATTCTTATTATGATCTTGATACAGTATTAACAGGAATGATGAGCAATACAAAAATGGGACATTGTGATGTGCTTGAGAACTTTTCATCTCAGACAACCACAAATTCTAACTCAAATTGTAAATCTGATATAAATGAGCTTGACCATATTGTGGAAATCCTTGTTGAATCTTGAAATGGTTAACTACAAAGCATGATTCTTTGAAGAAGTCAAGAACATTTGAAAAGACAAGCCTTCAAATAGTTTACTATCAAATGTATAATGTAATCTACATAAAAGATAAAAAGCACTTCATTTTGTGAAATAGTATTATCTTTAAAGTTAACAAGCTACTTGCCTTCAAATTTTGGTTTTCCACCGAAATTTAAATATATACTCTTAGTTTGCAGGGTATGAATCTTCCAAGGTTAGGCTTAGTGTTCTTACTTTTTCTTCCTCAAGGTAGGGAAGGGAAACTGGTACAAATGAATTCTTGACTTTTCATTTAATGTTTTTTCAGGGCCTATATTTAAAACGTCTAGTTGCCCAGATTCTTTTACATTCACTCTTTTTCAGTTTCAGTCATCAGCCTTCAACTTTATTAGTCTAGATAGATTTTTTTTTTAATCATTTTGTACTTCTGTTTGGGGCAGTGTTTTGCCTCTTAAAAATATATTTTTGAAATTTTTTATACTTTTTATCAGTGTTTAGATTTTTCCAGCTATTTTCCTAAAAGTATATTTTTACTATAAATGTCCTTTCTGCTGCTACTTCAGTAACTTTTTCATAGCATAAACACTTGGTTAAAAAGAGTTTTGTTTTTCAGAATGAACTATGTCATATAGTTCAGTAAATTGTAAATATACATCATGCTTTAAAATGTAAGAGCTGTTTTCATAATCATGTAGTGTTTTATTAAAATTGAGAAACTTGTATCGCTTTTTATACTTGAGCATTGTTAGGAGATTAAAAAAAATTGCCAATCATAGATAACAGTTCTATTAAAGCCATGTTTCATGTTAATTCTGAATATAAATTATGTAGGGTTTTATTTATGTATATTTATATGTAAATGTCATCACATTGAATTGTTTATCATTGAAATCTAGGGTCAAATTTATGTGGGAAAACTCTTGCACTAATTACTGAGTAAAGTGTTATTGGGGCCTTTGATTCTATCCTTGTTTTACCTAAATTAGTCTGTCTCTGGTGTTTTCTGTATAGCTCTCTTCTTCCTCTGAAAGATGATTATTTAGATCTTTTGTCTACTTTTAATAAGAAATACATTCGTTATAGAGTGTATTTAATAAATTCGTCGAGGAATCCATTTAGGAAAGGGTAGTTTAAACATTGTTAGAATGAGAAAAGTTGTATTAAGCTGTGCCTGGAATTTTTTCAGACTGTAGTCTGCTTGAAATAAGAGATTTGCATACATTTGGCTATGGCATCTCATCAAATTTTGAAGAAAATATAGCCAGGATGGGAGGGTGGAGTTAACAGTAGCAAAAACAGAAAGATTTGGAAAATGGAATCCAGACTGATAAGTGCAATGAGGAATAAAAAAAAAACTTTTACATTTATTGTTATACAGTTTTTCTGTTCCCATATAGATTGGTATAGTGTCACTTCTAATACTTTCAGATTTCTTGTGCATATGACTAATAAGTATTTTAATATGAATATTCAAATTTTGTAAATGTTTTGTGGGTTTCAAGAAAAATGTAATTAAACATGATTGGCAAAATTCTAAAATGTGGATTGATTTAAACCATGAATTAGCATAATTGTGCGTTGGAAGTCTTCATGATCTTTATTGATTTTTAAAATAAAATGTTTGACTAAAAATTTGAGATGATTGAACTGAAAAAAGTTCCATTTTTTTTGTTAAAGAGTGAATGCAAGTTCTGCTGATTAACATACATAGTTTATGACCCTGGGCGGTTTTCTAATTCTCCAGTTGCAAATGGATCTGAGTATTCTCCACCAATTTCCCCATACCAAGGAAATCTCCTACCCCCATCAAGCATTTATTAAGGGATTACTATGAGCTTTCCTTACTGTGCACAGTGCTTTCATATATATATATATATATATATATATAAAATTTGGGTTTTCACAACCTGTGAGATCAAATGAATCTCATTTTGACAGCTAAGGAAACAAGGTTAGATAGGTTGAATTATCTATCATCCTGGGCAAACTAGCTGTCTTTAAAATGGCATAATTATAGCTCAGAGATAAGGCAGCTCTTGTTAATCTCAACACGATTTAGTTTCAATCATCTTGGTAGTTTGTACATAAGTAAAATCTAATTGAAATGTCTAATTGAATGTTATTCTTAGCATTCAACATGTCATTTTCAGTTGATTGGTTCAACAAGTTACAGTACAACTCTATGTTGATACATCTTGAACCAATATGATAGCTTCAGTTAAATACTTCATTGTGAAACTTGACTTGGATGTGGACATAGTATGCTGAATTTTAACCAGTGCTTTTATATTACTTCTAACTTCTTGCTGAAGATCCAAATTTAAGACACAATAGATAGAACAGTTAAAACACTGAAAAGTAATGCCTAGTCAGGAGAAATTGTAAAAGACTGTCAAATATTTTTTGGGAGGGTAATTGGATTCTAGTTCCAGGTCTTTATCCATATTTTTTCTCATCACAAAGGTGGCTCTTTTGGATTTTATAATATCCACTTAAGGTAGTATGGTTGATTGGATGTTTATTCAAAATTACCCTGTTTTCAGTCATTTTAATCCAATTTTACTTTTTGATTTAGGAGGAAAGGGTGGGAATCAAACTACTATGGTTTTGAAAACTTTAAGATAATAGAGTGCCAAAAACACTCAGATTTATTAATTTGAATAATAGCTATAAGCAGCTAATGTATGCTCAAGACTGGGAAATACCTTTAATTAAAAAAATCTTACCAAACTCTTAGGTACTTTCTAAAAATTAATCACTGATTGGGGGAAATGGACCCATACCATAAGATTCTATTTTAAAGCACTTTTTTTTATTGGAAAAATGAACAGGAACATACTGTGTTTGATCCTAGAACAGTTAAAGCACTGAAAAGTAATAAGTAAAGAGAAATTGTAGGCGACTGTCAAACCTTTTTGGGAAGGTAACTGGTTCCAGCTTTGCCAACTTTCTGATGGCCAAATCACTTCTCAGCTTTGAGGTTTGGTGATCCTGCAAAGTTCTTTCAGAAGTAGATATTCTGTATATTTCTTTGCCTAGTACATACTTATTGGTTTTATCTTTGATTTTTGGTTTTTGCAAAGTTATGGGGTTGAGTATCTTGCTGAAGGTCACACAGCTTATTGTTTTGATTCCTTCTGATTCCAGAGCTGGTGCTCCATCCGCTGCACCACCTCCTTGGCCCATAAAATGGGTTGTATTAGGATTACTTTAACTATGTTACCTACCAATCATTAGGTCTTTCATTATCGAAGAGGATCATGTCATAAATGACATGATTTGCACAATTTGTTTATTAAAGTGAGGGGAATGTTGTGCAAAGACATCCTCATTTGCCTTTACCAGACCTCATATCATTCATGCCCTGTTTTGAATAGGAACTTTGATTGATGGTCTGGATGTTGCAGGAGACACCTTGGTCCTTGATCCACCTAATCCCGCCAACACCGAAAGTTTTGTGACAATATCCCTTAAATTTCTTGTAAAGAGGAATTTTCAGGGTTTAGGAGGATAAAAAGTTTTGCGACTAAAATTAGAATTTTGATTCATAACTTCAATAATGGAAAGTTACTGGGAATGCTGCAGAAAAATGTATAGGCTTTTGGGGGGGTTATTTTATAATTGTGCAGTTTGGTCTTTAAGAATTGCAGTTAGGTCTTGTGAGTTAATATCACTTTTTTTTTAAAGGTTTTTGCAAGGCAAATGGGGTTAAGTGGCTTGGCTTCCCTCCGGAGCCACTGAGCCAAGTGTTTGAGCTCTTCCAATTTATCTAGTTCACTTTTTCGTGTCCGAGTCTTCCTGACCCCATGTGGGATTTTCTTTGCAAAGATAGAAGAAAGGGTTGCCATTTCCTTCCCAGAGAACTGGGCGGCTGAGTGACGTGGCGGGGAAGGTGCGATGTTCCCGATTCCAAGGCCAGCATGTCCCTCCTGTGCCCCCCACTCCCAGGGACGAGCAGCAGAGGTCTAATTCCGGGCACTACAAACCTGCACGCCAACTTCGGGCGATTAACCCCGGAAAGGTTTCCTGGTGCCCCCGCCCGCAGCGCCGGCTCCCGCACTTCCCGGGGGCGCGGGGATCGCGTTGCTTCCTGGGAGGCGAGTCCCCCGCGCCGGAGGTCTTAATCTTCTGGCCAATCAGAAAGCGGTTGCTATGCGGTCCGGCGCCGCCCCGGACACATCGGAAGCGGCGCACCTGACGGGAGGCCAGGGTGGGCGCCCCGGTGTTGGGCGGGAGCCCTCGTGCCCCGGAGCCCAGGCCAAATGCGGGCCGTGGTGAGGAAGGGCCTGGAGGGGCAGGCGGCGGCGGGCTCGGAGCGGGCAGGGCCGCCCCCGGCCCCCGGCCCCCGGCCCCCGGCCCCCGGCCCCCGGCCCCGGCCCCGCCGCGGGCAGCCGAGGCCGAGCACACGCCTGACCCGTTACTTCGCAGAGTCCGTCCTCAAGTCTAGTTCCATGTTGCCCCTTGGTTTGACGGATAAGAGCGGCGCCTCCAGGAATGCTGAGTAACTGTTCGCCTTGAGGATTGTTTCCTTTTAAATTCTCGAAATCACTTCTTCTTTGGCCAGGCAGTGGGGTTAAGTGACTTGCCCAAGGCCACACGGCCAGGTCATCATCCAGTGTCTGAGGTCGGATTTGAACCCGGGTCCTCCCGACTCCAGGGGCCGCGCTCTATCCACTGTGCCACCGGGCCGCCCCTCCTCCTCGTTTCTTGAGTGGACATCTTTTGTTTTTTAGGTTGGTTCTTTTTTGCAAGGTAAATGGGGTTCAGTGGCTTACCCAAGGCCACACAGCTAGGTGATTATGAAGTGTCTGAGACCGGATTTGAACCCAGGTAACTCCTGACTCCAGGGCCGGTGCCACCTAGCCGCCCCTTAAGTGGACATCTTAATGAAAAGTCCCTCCCTGGCCGGTGATTTTTTTTTTCTTCCCTGAAACTCTCAAAGCCAGCTTTTGGCACAGAGTCTGCCAAAGAAATAGGACGTTAATAAAAGCTTGTTGATTGAAGAGGCAAATCCCTCAGCCTCCTGGACTAGTAGGAACAAAGCTTTGCCTTGTTGTTAACCTTCGGAAACAGGCAGGCTGGCCGTGAGGAAGCTCTTCTGTGCTCGAAGTCTCTTATCCAGATGAGTTCTTCAGGAGGGTCCTTTTCTGTCTTTTTCATCTAACATTTATTCTGGGCCTACTGTGTGCCAGGCAGGCACAGTGCTAGGTGCCGAGGGTGTATGTGTAGGTGGAGACACATGCAAACTGCATGAAACAGTCAGCATTCCAGGAGCTGACATTTTTAAGGAGAAAATAACAAATTGGTTTAGTATCTGTGTGATCCCTAAAATTGTCAAGAACCATAAGAATGTGGTGTTAAGGAGCAGCTAGGTGGCAGTGGATAGAGGACCAGCCCTGGAGTCAGGAGAACCTGAGTTCAAATCCGGCCTCAGACACTTAATGATTACCTAGCTGTGTGGCCCTGAGCGAGTCACAAAAATATAGTGTTAAAAGTAACGAAGTGTAGATTAGTCCTGAAGTTTTAGTCTCTGGGAGAATTCAGCTGGAGGCCTTTAAGAAAATGACCACACTCCAACTGGCAAAAAATATATCTTTTATGCAGAAAATAGAGAATAGGGAAAATTATTAACTACCTTTGTGGCTTGATAATGAAGATTACCCAGTAACTGTGCCCAAAACTGTTCCTCAAAAGCTGTCATCCTTGTGCAATACTATCTGATCTCCCAAGGCCCCAGCATCCTGAATATTGTCCTCCTGAGTTTGTAATTAACATAAGGGAAAATACCTAGGAGTCTTAATTTCTTACTGAGTTGATAAGGAGACTGATAGGTGAGACTGAGTACTCTTCTAAAGAAATCAATCTTTTACCAGGAATATAGTTTTGAGAAATTACACTTAACACTAATACTAATTTTCAGATAGAAAAACTGACTTCCTTTTGCTACCAGAATATTTCAAATAGTGACCTTGGACTTGAATGGAATAATAAAAAAGGGTTTTTTTGCACTGATCTCTGGATTTGTTTTAACACACATCAAAAAACTAACCTCTTTGCTGTAACTGGTAGCAATAGTTATACATAATTTAAAATTATAAATTATTTAGTGGTGGAAGGGAGGTGATGCCATGGCAGTCACATGAATTGCATTTGAGTGAGTGCTGTGCTAAGCCTCGCTTTCTCCTTCCAGAGCCGTCTGGAGGTGTTACTGGATTCAAGGCAATCAGGGTTAAGGAGTGGATAGAAGAAGGATGGAGTGGGGGAGAGAAATGATGTCATTTTCCTTTTTTTTTGGTTTTTGCAAGGCAATGAGTTAAGTGACTTGCGCAAGGTCACACAGCTAGGTAATAAATGTCTAGGTCTGTACTGAACTCAGGTCCTCCTGAGTCCAGGGCTGGTGCTCTATCTACTGCACCACCTAACTGCCCCTCACAGAGCTTGTTTAAAAGAAACATTAAATTAAATATGAAAGTACCACTACAGCCTTTTTTGTCCAACCCCAGTCAAATTTTCTTTCACCCTTCTATGTATTAATGTTTTATTTATATTTTCTTTTTTAAAAACATCATTATTACTGCTTTACTTCCATCATCCCCATTAAAGCCCTCCATTGTAACAAATAAGTATAGTTAAGCAAAACAAATCTATACATTGGTTCAAAGTGTATGTCACTGTTATATAAATTTTAATTCCACTGCCAGTATACACCTAATGTCTGCCAGTCCTTTGTTACATCAGAAAATTATTTATATGAACGCATACATATATATACATATGGATGCTTTTAGGGTATATGCCTCATATTGGTGTCAAAGGGAATTACAGTTAAGTGACATTTGGGTTATGACTCTAAATTGCTTTGCAGAATGGAGCAATCATAACATTTATATGGTCTTTAAGATTTACAAGTGCTTTACATATGTTATCTCATTTAATGCTCATAGCAACCTTTTGAAGTGTAGGTGCTACTATTTTGAGATAAACTGACAGAGACTAAGTGCTTAAGGGTCACACAGTAAATGTCTCAGGTCACCTAGTTCTAATGTATTCAAGACCCTACCTTTCTCCCCTGCCCACAAATCCTTTAACAATTGTAATTGTCATTTTCCTTTTTTTTTTTATCATCTTTGATAATCTGATAGGTGGAATCTCAGTGTTGTTTTAATTTTCATTTCTTCTTGCATTAGTGATAGGGAACTTTTTTTTATATTATTGCTAATTGGCATTTTGTTTGAAAGCTGCTTAGTTTTATCCTTTGACTATCTATGAAAGAATGACTCTTGTTACATATTTGTAGCAGTTCTTTATAAATCTTGAATATCAGAATTTCACAGAAATTTGTTGCAAATATTTTCTCCAGTTGTTTCTAATCCCCAAAAGATAAAGATTTTAAAGAAAATAGATGTTTTGCAATTAACTAGGGCACAGGAAAGGATAATTTCTTTGTAATTAAGCATTCTTCAAAATCCTGTCATGAATGGATTGTGCGTAAAAGTTGTGCTATACAATATTCATGGAAAGATAATGCAACACTTGCCATCCTAACTTGAAAATAACTTTGTGAAACTATTAGGATCTTTGTTTTCTTCTATCATTATCCCACAATTTTTGTAATTTTATAACTGCACATGGACAGATCTATGATAGTTAATAGCTGAATATGATAAAGGAAAAACATTCACCGATTTATAATCTTGAATATTAGTGAACTGACTTACCCTTTAAAGAGGAAATAGGTTACAGAATAAATATAAGGCCCAGCAATGTCTTACCTACAGCAAACATAACCAACTCTGTAAATGTAGTAGTGTTGTTTCACAGGAATTTCTGAAAGTTAAAACCTTTTTTTTTTAAGATTCCAATAATTTTATTTCAATAAGCAATAAACAATGGTCTTTGTTTTCCCCCAACTCTTCCAGGATTGATTTTTTTCTTCTCCCCTCATACTTATTTTTATTTATTTTTTTAATCAGTCTTTAATATTTATTCTCATTTTGTGCAAATAATGGTTTTTTTACATTAATAAAATATTCTTGTTTAAGAGTAAACGAAATACCCCCTCCCCCCATAAGTATAGACTTGTTTGAGCCATAAAGGGGAGAGAAAAAAAATTATAATTAAAAAAAATAGTAATAATTGTAGGTATGGCCAGGTGGCGCAGTGGATGGAACACCAGCCCTGGAGCCATGAGCACCTGAGCCCACATCCAGCCCCGTACACCCAACAATCACCCAGCCGTGTGACATGCAAGCCATCCCAACCCCACTGCCCTGCAAAAACCAAAAAAAAAAGAAAAAAAAGACCCAAAATAAAATGAAATAGTAATAATAATAGGGGTGGCTGGGTGGTGAACAGAGCATTGGCCCTTGAGCCAGGAGCACCCAGGTCCAAATCCGGCCTCAGACAACCAACGATCACACTGCTATGTGGCCCCAGGCAGGCCACCCAGCCCCATTTGCCCTGCATCCCCCCTAAATAATAATAATAATAATAATAGTAATAATAATAAAAAGTGTTTGAGTCTTTGTTCCAACACCAACAACTCTGTCACGGATGGATCACATTCTTTATAAGTCCATTGCAAAAGTTACTTCCATATTTTTCCACCGTTGCCATTGCTGATCACAACTCCCTCCTTTCTTATTTCTCCACTACTATGTACTATATTTTCTCCCTCCTTTCACTCTGTCTCTGCTGTAGGGTAGCTGAGTGGCGCAGCAGACAGATCCCTGGTCCTGGGGCCAAGAGGCCCTGAGCCCCCATACCACCCCTTAGGCCCAGCATCCACCTGGCCCTATGGTCCTGGACAGGCCTTCCAATCTCAGCCCCTTGCAAGAAGTAAAAAAGAAAATGTGTTATATCTGACCACTCTCCCCACATGGTCCATCCTCTCCTCCTTCATTCACATCCCCACCCCTTCCCCCTACTCCCCTCTCCTTCTTACTCCAGATGCCTATACCCCATTGAGTATATATGCTGTTTCCTCTCCTAGTCACCTCTGATGAGAGCAAAGGTTCCCTCATTCCCCCTTGCCTCCACCCCCTTCCATATCATTGCAGTAGCTCATTGTAATAAAGAAAAATCTTATTATAATGAAATATCTTGGCCTATTCCCCCTCTCCTTTTTCTTTCTCCCATTACATTTCCCTTTTTTTTTCTATTGACTCCATTTTTACACCATATTTTATCTTCAAATTCAGCTTTCTCCTGTGCTTCAACTATAAAAGCTCCCTCTACCTGCTCTATTAACTGAGAAGGTTCATACGAGTATTATCAGTGTCATTTTTCTATGCAGGAATACATGCAGTTCATCATCATTAAGTCCCTCATATTTTCCCCCTCTCCTCCAATCTCTTCTTCACCTGAGTCCCGTATCTGAAGATCAAACCTTCTGTTCAGCTCTGGCCATTCCAAAAGGAACATTTCAAATTCCCCTGGTTCGTTGAAAGTCCATCTTTTTACCTGGAAGAGGACATTCAGCCTTGCTTTGTAGTTCATTCTTGGCTGCATTCTAAGCTCTTTTGTCTTCCGGTATATTATATTCCAAGCCCTACGAGCTTCCAATGTAGTTGCTCCTAAGTCCTGTGTGATCCTGACTGCAGCTCCATGATATTTGAACTGTGTCGTTCTGACTGCTTGTAATATTTTCTCTTTGACTTGGGAGTTCTGGAACTTGGCTATTATATTCCTAGGGGTTGTTTTTTTGGGATCTTTCTCGGGAGGATCGGTGGATTCTCTCCATTTCTATTTTGCCCTCTGCTTCTAGAATATCAGGGCAATTTTCCTGTAGTAATTCTTTGAAAATGATGTCAAGGCTCTTTTCCTGATGAAGACTTTCAGATATTCCATTAATTTTTTTTTTTTTTTTTAGGTTTTTGCAAGACAAACAGGGTTAAGTGGCTTGCCCAAGGCCACACAGCTAGGTAATTATTAAGTGTCTGAGACCTGATTTGAATCCAGGTACTCCTGACTCCAGGGCTGGTGCTTTATCCACTACGCCACCTAGCTGCCCCTATTCCATTAATTTTTAAATTATCTTTCCTAAGTCTGTTTTCCATATCAGTTGTTTTTTTCAATGAGATATTTCACATTTTCTTCTAATTTTCATTGTTTTGTTTTTGAAGTATTGTGTTCTGATTTCTGGTAAATTCATCAATCTCCCTGAATTCTATTCTTTGTCTGAAGGATTTGTTCTCAGAGAGTTTTCTTATCTCTTTTTCCATCTGACCAATTTTGCTTTTTAAAGCATTCTTCTCCTCAATAACTTTTTGAACTGTTTTATCCATTTGACCTAAGCTGGTTTTTAGCATGCTGTTTTCTTCAGCATTTTTTTGGATTTCCTTGACTAAGCTGCTGACTTCATTTTCATGTTTTTCCTGCATCTCTCTCCTTTCTTTTCCCAGTTTTTCTTCCAACTCCCTCATTTGATTTTCAAAGTCTTTTTTGAGCTCTGTCATAGCCTGAACCCAATTTCTGTTTTTCTTGGAGTATTTAGATGCAGCAGCTTGTGCTTCCTCATCTTCAGACTGAGTATTTTGATCCTTCTTGGGCTCATTTGCAAAATATTTCTCAGTGGTGTTCCTCTTATTTCTCTGCTTGCTCATCATTTTCCCAGCCTGGGCCTGGTTTTGGGGTGCTTCCTGAGCTTTTGGGACACTCCCACAAGGGTCTCAGTGTGTGAGGCTCTGTCCTCTCCTGGTCTGTGAATGACCACAAGCACACCCCTCTGCCACAGGGCTGTGGTGGTGGGGCCCTGCTATTCTATGGGGGGGCCTAGACTGGGATCAGGATTTGAATGTGTTCAGAGCTCCAGAGTCCTGTTCCAGGGGCAGAGGACAGAGCTCTGCAGTCTCTCTCTTCCCTCCCTAGTTTCAATGGGCTCATGCCCTGGGGGCTCCGCCTGCTTCTGTTCCTGGATCTGGCCTATGGAAAGACCATGCTGCTAGCTGTGTGCCCTGAGGGCTGGGCTCCACGTGCTCTCTCTGGCAGAGGTCCCCTGCTGTTCCCCCACTTTCTGCCCAGTGCTCCTCGGGGTACAGCTCAGGAGACTCCCCCGCTGCTGTGAGCTCCCAGTGCTCTGGGGCTGCCTCTGGGAGGCTAAAGTTCTTTGGCTCTGGTGGGCCACCCCTCTGGCGCGCCGCCCCTCCGATCCCGGGGAGCAGAGCCTTTCTGTTCTTTTCCAGGTCACCTTGAGTAGGAGAACTGCCTCACTGGGTCCCTCTGTGGGTTCTGTCTCTCAAAAGTTTAGTTAGAATCCTTAGCTGATGAGTTTTATGAGAGAGCGCCCAAGACAGGATCCTTTCTTGTCGCCATCTTGGCTCCGCCCCCTCCAATTTAAAACCTTTTGCAAAAAATGTTGCTTATTTGTATCAGCAAATCTGCAAATGAGGATATACTGAGAGTTGTGCAGTATATATATATATATATATATATATATATATATATATATATATATATATAAAATAAATTGACTAAACTTTTTTACTGACTTAGGCTTTTAAGGCATATTGTTTAGCTTCTTTCTGGATAAAAGTACATCCTCAATGATATAAAGGACAAAAATTTTAAACAATCAGTACCTTATTCAAGGACAATTTTGAACAGAACTTTAGGCTCTAGGTCATTGCATTTGTTTCAACTTATCTTATTCATGTCTTTGCTATCCTGCTCCCCATTTTCACTTCTTCCTTCCCTCCCTCCCTTCTAAATCCCTCTTCACAATTCCCTTCCAAGCTCAGAGAATTTTTTATTCCTTATGATTATTCCCTCCTCTGTATTCCGGTCTCCATTTTCCCCCTCCCCATGTTTATTTGTCGGGTTAAATTTGTTTTTATACCAAATTCTATCCTTCCCTTGAGGAGTTCTGATAGTGAAGTCAAGTCGGTCCATTTCCCCTGTTCCTTCAACCCTTTCACAATTCTATGTTTGTTCATTATTTTTTTTGCTTTTTACCAAAAGCTGCCAGACATAATTTTGCATTTAAAGAAACTTTTCCTCTTTATTTGATCTCTTTAGGATATTTGACAAATAATGATATGACTTCGTAACTGCAAATTCCTTTCCAGAATGACTTGAATTAATTCAGATTCCACAACAGGGCATCAGTGTGCTTTTTAAATTTAACACAGTCCCTCCAATATGTCATTTTCTTTTTATGTCAACTTTGTTAGTCTGTTCTGTTGGATCTGAGGTTGAACCTCAGTTACCTTAATTTGAAGTTCTCTGTGATTTGAAGCATTTTTTTTAATATGGCTATAAATAACCTGAATTTCTTCCTTAGAAAACTGCCTTTTCATACACTTTGACTAGTTACCATCAGAGAATGGTTCTTGTAAATTTGAATGAATTCCTTATATATCTTAGAATTATCAGAGAAGTTCCCTGCAATTTTTTTCTCCTAATTAATTTCCTTTCTAATCTTATTTGTATTGGATTTGTCTATGTGAAACTTTTTAATTTTATGTAATCAAAATTATATTTTTTAATTGACCATGTGATATTCTTCCTTTTTTTTTGGTCATGAACTCTTTCCCTGTCCATATACCTAAAAGACTATTTCTTTCCTATCTTTTATAATGTCACCATATATATTATATATTACCTACGGATTTATCTGGTATCCATTTAGAGTTTGTTTGTTTAACCTTAATTTCTACCACACTACTGCTCTCCAAGTTTTCCTGGAAGTTTTTTTTGTTAGTTAGTTTGTTTTTTTTAGGTTTTTGCAAGGCAGTGGGGTTAAAGTGGCTTGCCCAAGGCCACACAACTAGGCAATTATTAAGTGTCTGAGTTCACATTTGAACTCAGGTATTCCTGACTCCAGGGTGGATACTCTATCCACTGTGCACCTAGCTGCCCTCCTGGAAATTTTTGTGAGATAGTTTTTTTGATTGGGTTTTTTTTTTCCCTTCAACATTTTTGTTTTCTTGCCAGCATTAATTGCTGTTTTGGGCCACCTAATTTTCTAGAAGAGGTTTCATATCTCTTGTACTAAACTGTTAATTCCCTTTCCTGCTCTTTCTTCCTAAATCTCAAATTTTTCTCTTCTTTTTTCTATAGCTCTCCTGTCATTTATAATAAAATTTTAAGCTTCTTTTAAAACTTGTACATTATATCTTTTGGAATTCTAATTGATCTTGTAGACAAACTATTTTTCTTTCATTCTTTTGTAGACTTTCAGAGTTCAGACATTTCAAATACAATAATAGCTCTTTTTCTTTACTCATTCTTGGGGGAACAGAGTGATCACCCTGAGGTCCCTGCCCTTTGTTCCTTGTCTCTTCTTCCTGGGGATCTGTATTGTTGTGAGACCCTGCTTTCTGCCATGGATCTAGTCCCCAGTGCTTAGATTGTGCAGAAGATAGAACACCAGCTCTGGTGTCTGGAGGAACTGAGTTCAGATTCG
Source organism: Macrotis lagotis (assembly GCF_037893015.1). Lineage (NCBI taxonomy): Eukaryota > Metazoa > Chordata > Mammalia > Peramelemorphia > Peramelidae > Macrotis > Macrotis lagotis. Next base: position 451,788,624 of record NC_133658.1, read on the forward strand.
ATCATAGACACTTAACACTTAATCCTGGGCAAGTCACTAAACCTCTCCCTCCCATCCAGGGCTGTCTCCAGTCATCCAGATTGATACCTGGCCACTGGACCCAGATGATTCCAGAGGAGAAAGTGAGACTGGTGACTTAGCACAGCCCCCCTCACTCAAATCCAATTCCCGTGCTTGTCATGGCATCACCTCCCTGATGTCATTGTCTTTTTCAAGAACAAAGGACAGACAACAACACTTATCATTTGGAGTCAAGACCTAGAAAATAGTTAATATGAAGAAAAAAAGGATTTCAAGGAACAAGTTTAATATGACTCTGGAGCCAAAATAGGAAATTTGAACAAAAAATTATAGTTCTTTTTGTTTGTAATTTTTAAAATTTCATTTTTAAACAAATAGAAAATGAGAAAAGAAAAAAGAATAATTCCATGTATACAGCAGAACAGGAAGAAGATTCAAAATAAAATTAATTTCCATTTCATGAAAACCGATATAATTAATACTACAACTTGTTTTCAAAGCTACCCAACTTTTCTTTGCTTTTCCACTTGTCTTTCTCTGCAGGTAGATGGTATCTTTCTTCATATGTTCAAGTATTTCCATTTTTTTTCTAAATCAACTAGCTCATCATTTCCTGTACCACAGCAGGCCAACACAATCACATCCTATTTGAGAGATTATATGTGAAAGTTTTTCCTCAACTTTCTACATTACTTCTAGTCTTGACTACATTGACTACATTCATACAAGAAATTTTAAATTCAAAATAATCGAAATTATCCATTTTATCCTTCAACAATGCTATCATCTTATAATTTAGTTTTAAGGTCTGATCCTGCCTTCCCTTCATCTTTTTTATCCTGTTTTCTTTCAAATTCCTTACCTTTCATTCTTCCAAATGAACTTTATTATTTTCTTCTTACTCAGATAACTTTTTAGTTATTTAATTGGGATGGCATTAGATAAAATTGTCATTTTTAAAATTACATCGGCTTTACCTACCTACCCATAAACAATAAATGTAACTCCAATTATTTAAATTTGAATTTATTTGTATGAAATCTAACTTTGTATAAAAATGTTTGTTTGTTCTTAGAGTTTTTGTGTCTGTTTTGGCAAATATACTGTCAGGTATTTTGTACTATCTAGTTATTTTAAATAGTCTAAAATAATATTGAATGCTATTGGTGACAGTGTAGTTTCCCTATTTTTCTCTCTTGATTAAATCTCTTTTAGTTTTAACTTGGAGATCATGATTGCTTTCCCTGCTTTTTTTTTTTAAAAACATACTAAAGAGTTATAGTTTTTAAGCAGTAAACATCTAGTTTTGGTTGTCCTTTTCTCTGATTTGCCCCACAAAGTTCTGGGCTCCATGTTTTAGAAGGAAATGTATCTAGGGGAATGTACTCAAGATAGTGAAGGGACTTTGAAGGAGACTGTGATTTACCCTGAAGAAGCGAAGAGCTGGAAAATGATAGTTGTGTCCAAATATTTAGAAGGATTAGCCATTTTAACCATAGAATAGATAACTAGGAGTAAGTGAATATTATAAGTAAGCAAATGTTGACTTAAAGAGCAAAGTAAAAACCATTTCCTCACAGAGTTGTTCTAAAATATAATGGCCATCTTTGTAGAAGTTGAGTTCCATGTTACATGGGTTCTTTTAGAAGAAGATGCTCTATATATAGGATATAGAGTTTGTAAGAGACATAAAAGATGAATCGAAATCTTCTCATATGTGAAAACATGAGACTTTTTTTTTTTGACAAGGCAAAAAAGGTTTAAGTGACTTGCCCAAGGTCACACAGCTAGGTGATTATTATGTGTCTGAGGTCACATTTGAACTCAGGTCTTCTTGACTCCAAAGCTGGTACTCTATCTGCTGAGCCACCTAGCTGCTCCTAACATGACACTCTAGAGATTAAATGTATTTTCCAAGGTCACATAATAAATGACTCTTAGAATCGTAAGATTCCAGTGTGAGTGTGTTTTTAAACTATATGGGATTTATACAGTGGGTAGAGATTGTATGAGATGGCCAGTGAGCTCCTTCTCAAAACCATCTTCTCAGATTGTACTTGCTCTTTGAATCTAGTGCCAAATAATATTTGGACTCAACTGCTCTGTGTGTGTGTGTGTGTGTGTGTGTGTGTGTGTGTGTTGCTAAAATGAACTATTAAAATAGTATTTCTCAGAATGTTTTCTGAGATATAAAAGCCAAAGTATCTTCTGCAATGCAGCAAGAGCCACAAATCTTAACATTATTAAATTATTATTAATAATACAACTATATTAATGTATAATTATATCATTAATAATATAAATTATTGTTATTGTTATTATTATTTAAGAGGATACATAGAACTGCCCTTTTTTTGCCCCTTCTTGGCAAAATGAGCAACATCATGATCACTAAATAAAAAGTTGGCAGACTTGGAATTCCATCACCTGAGAGTCAGGAAAGATCTGGCAGTTTTTAGCATCAATAGAATTGACTTTTCAGTTATCTTAGCAATTCCACAAGCATTTTATTAATTGCTTACTATGTAGAAAGCAACATATGGAGGTGCATTGTTTTAGGCATCAGTTGAAAGTTGACTGGAATTTTCTTTAGAGAGGCACAAAGAGAAAGGACTATGATAGGAATTAATCCCACAATAAGCAACAACTCCTGTTATGAGCCAGTCATGAAACTTACTGCTGGGAATAAACAAAAATGAAACAGTCATCTCATAAGGACTGTTTCATTTTTTTTTTAAACTCAGTGCAATCAGAATTCTGGAGTAGTGGATAAAGCACTGGCCTTGGAGTCAGGAGTACCTGGGTTCAAATCCGGTCTCGGACACTTAATAATTACCTAGCTGTGTGGCCTTGGACAAGCCACTTAACCCCATTTGCCTTGCAAAAAAAAAACTTAAAAAAATAGAAGTGTACCTTAAATTGATATGAAAAATGATTGTTTTTATTTTAATCATGAAATTCCAAATTTATTCTTTAGTAAATTAGTTGTGATTATATAGAAACAAAATGAAAAATGACTCCTCCTTTAATGAAAATTTTTCTAATAACTGAAGACTTTGAAGTTAACCTTCTAAAACTATATTTACTATATTTTATCATTAAAGTGGTTATAGATACATTCAGCTTTCTTTTCCTAACCACTAATTTTTTTTTTAAGAAGGGATATTTGAATGAAGGTGATAATACACTATGACAGTATTATCATTTGATGTCCATTTTACCATAGACTTTGGGTCAACTCTTATAAGATCTCTCTCCTAGGGTCCTATTTTAAGTATTGAAGAGCTTTCAGAGGAGTTAAAATTAAACATTTCATAACAATTTATTTGCAAACATTCTACCTACTTTTTAAGAATGTCTCCTGACAGGCAGCTAGGTGGCACAGTGGATAGAGCACCAGCCTTGCAGTCAGGCATACCTGAGCTCAAATCGGACCTCAGGTGCTTAATAATTACCTAGCTGTGTGGCCTTGGGCAAGCCACTTAACCCCATTTGCCTTGCAAAAACTAAAAAAAAAAAAAAAAAGTCTCCCAAAATCTTTTAATTTGAATTTTTAATCCCTTGTCTCCCTTGTCACAAACAAGCAATGACTAGTCAATACAGACATGAAACTGGGCAGAGAGAGAAACCTAAAGAGGAATTATAAAGAAATTGATTCTAAGGTATGAAGAGGTGAAAGCTCTTTGACTAATTTAGTTAAATAGATTGTTGAAAAGTGAGTAGAGTATAAAGAATTAATAGGCTAATAAATAGTATTAGGGCACTATATTGTAGAAGTATTGTCCCCAAGGTAGGGGACAGGAGTAATCCCTTTATTAAGTTTTAAAATGGAAATAAATGCTTCAGTTATGTGTCTGATTGCCTTATCTTTCTGCAGTTTAGTCATATTAGCCTTTAAGTATGATAATTACAAAAATTAAATGTAATACATTTGACTAAGGAATATAATTATTTAAGTATCTTACTACCTACCTTTACATTCAAGTATTTTAGGTGAGTTATAACCAATTTTGTTGAATATGTCCATACTATTTATTAAAAATCTAAGATGACAATTATTTTGTAGCTAACAACTCTTTAAACATAACTGTTTAAAAATATTCTGTGAATCTATATCCTTAAATTTCTAACCTATTTACTAGATTATTTTATTGAAAGTTATAATTATACTATAAATAGAAAAGCCTGCATTTTCTAACTTATTGAGATTGTGCTACTCTAGAAAAAATTTCTTTATGAACAATCTTAAATTTCTAAAACTTTGGTTCTGCATGCTAAATGAGGATTTACAAATTTATTAAGTATATTTGTTAACTTAGCAAATTTGAGTAATCATATTAAAAAATTTTCTTGTAGGTTTCTATGAAATTTATATGATTTTTATTTACTGTATAAACATTTAAATTTGAAAATACAAATATTTTCATGGAATTATTAGACATAATCTAACAATTTTGGGGGGCTAGGCAATGGGGTTAAGTGACTTGCCCAAGGTCACACAGCTAAGGCAATTATTAAGTGTCTGAGGCTGAGACAAACCAAGGTTATGTGACTTACCCAGGGTGACACAGCTATTGTCAGAGGCTGGATTTAAACTCAGGCTTTTCTGAATCCAGGTCCAGCTCTTTATCTACTGCTCCACCTATCTGCTCTTACAGAGTCCATATTTGTGTGTGTGTGTGTGTGTGTGTGTGTGTGTGTTTAGGATTTTGCAAGACAAAAAGGAGGCCCATAAACATTACCCATTCAGCCTTGTGCTTGGTTCTTCATAGACGCTTCCAACCCCAACAGAAAGAATAGTTTCTTGTTCTCAGTCTTGGATCACTGGACAAAATTTAAGTTCTTTCTTCTCTGGGAACTGCCTGCTGGGACTCCTTGGTATTAACCTGGGCCTTTTCCTGCCTCAGTAGATGAAGAGTCATTTCAACTGGAGGATCCATCTGGAGGATGATTGAATCATGCTCTCTCTCTCCCTGATTTTCAGAGGTTTTAATAGGTTTCTTTACTTATAACCCTGAGACTTCGGATCTCAGATATATCTTCAGAGTCCCAGGTCTGGGATCTTCAGGACTTCAAGTACCTAAGGTCTTTAGTCTTGATTCTTGTATGCTCTGTCTAATCTTTAGGATTATTTACTGATAAAGAATCTTGGCCCCAAGTTTAGTCATTTTATACAGTGATTGGGAAGAAAATTTCAGAGCCAAAAGCTCCATATCTCTTACTCTTCTAATAAAGTTGATCACAGAGACTATGAGAATTTAATCCTAAAATAGTTGTGTCCTGGAAAGTGTGAATTCCCTTGTCAGGAGGATCAGAATTATTTATCAACTGAGGGGAAAAGAAAACTTGTTTTTTCACTCAGGTTGGGGGAAGAGGATAAGAAGGAACACATTTTATTCTAACTAGGTAATAGACTGGATACTTTATGGCATCCGAAAATTGGATTCTTTGAAGATGTTCAGAGAAATATAGGACTTAGGTTTCTTCTTCCTCTCTTCCTGTTTCTCTCCCAGGCTATTAGACCCTGAGGGAGAGACTCCTCCTCTTTCCTTTCTTCTCTACTAGTGGCAGTTTTATACTTCAGACATCAAATTCTTTGATATTGTGTAGAAAAACACAGTTCAAACCAGAAGGGGAGCCTCAGAGACTAAGGCAGTCCCCCTTCTCCCCACCCCCACATTTTAGGTGTTGAAAGCAAAGCCTTAAGAAAGAAAATGATTTGATTCTGGATTGCACACTTATTAAATAGAAGAGTTTCCATTCAAATCAGGCTTTTATTTCTTTGGGTTTTTTTTTTTTAAGAATACTAAAGAAGTGGGACAACTAGGTGGCACAGTGGATAGAGCAACATCCCTGGAGTCAGGAGGACCAAAGTTCAAATTCGACCTTAGACACCTTTATTACCTGTGTGACCTTGGGTAAGTCACTTAACCCATTGCCTTGCAAAAACCAAAAACAACCAAAAATATACTGAAGAAGCTAGCTGCTTAAAAAAACCAACAACAAAACTTTTAAAATGAAGGAAATGATCATATCTGCTTATTCTGAATTCTGTGGTTTCAAATGGTAGTGCAGCTAATTTTTTCAGAACTAGAATGCCGAATTCAACAGAGAGAGATAAGACTAGAATCATAGGAATTTAGATGAGGAAGAGAATTTAGAGAAGAAGACTAACTCCCATCTTTTTTAAAAAAAATTTAGTCAATTTTGTATTTGTAACAAATTATTTTAACATAATCTCCCTCTCTCCCATTTAACTTTCCCTTGTGACAAAGAAAAACAATGAAGCAAAAACATCAGATATAGTTACCTCATTTGACATTGTTTACAATATTTTGCCCTCCTAGTAGGACAGTTAGGTATATTTCATCATCCATTCTCTGGAACATTCAATATCTGGTTGTTTTTTTATCACTCTATATAATTCTTTTGCTTTTGCTTTATTCTCTCTATATGCTCATAAATAACTTCCCATCATTTCTCTGAATTATTATTTTAGTTGACTGTACAGAAACATTCAATTACATTCATGTACCACAGTTTCCTATCAGCTAATCAGTGGGTACCAACTGTGTTTCTAGTTCTTGTTTATATGTTTTGCTGTATATTTGGGCCTTTTCTATCTCTTCATTATTCGTATGACAAATCAATGCCTGGAATGGGGAAGGAGCTTGCTTTCAAGGTCACATGAATAAGTAGTAGCAGAGAGAATCAGGTTCTAATCCCAGATCTTCTGACACTGAATTCAGTATTCATTTCAGTGTACATGCTAGTACTTTTTTTGTGTCTTAAACACAATTTATAAATTTGGCTCCTTAGGGACTTGCTTTTGAATGTCTTGCTTCACGTTTAGAAATTTCATTTCTTTGCAATGAGATTACTTTCTCTAGAAGAGGCATTCCACTACTCAGCTGATATGAGTCAAGTAATCATGTGGACCTAACTTTTTAAAAACGGTAGTGTCTGTAGTGGTTGACAGCTATATTTAGCTTAATATGACCACTGTGTATGTATATTTCTTTTTGTTTGTCCCTGTATGCCATCAAATTCATTGACATAAGTAACACTTTCCTTAAGAAGTGAACCTATGAAAATCTGTGGTATTCAGGGGAAGGTTAAGGGACAAGGATATAATTAAAAAATTTTGTTGTTGTTGTTGCATTTGAGTTCAAAGCTGATTCTCTCTCTCCTTCCTACCCTTACACTAGAAAGGTCAACATTTGACACACATATATCTGTGAAACTTACATAGTACATATTTCCAGATATTAGTTCTTTCTCTGGAGGTGGGTAGCATCTTCCTTCATAGGTCCTTTGCTGTTCATTTGAACATTCATATAATTCAAAATAGCTTAGTCATTCATGTTTACTCTTCATTTCATGCAAGTCTTTTCATGTTTTCCTAAAATCAATCTGCTTGTCATTTCTTACATAGTAGTGCTCCATCACAATCATACCCTACAACTCATTCAGCCATTCCCCAATTGATGGGTATTCCCTCAATTTCTAGTTGTTTTCCTTTTTTCCCTGACCACCTAAGGAAGTAGGAAACAAACATCTATTAAGAGCCTACTTTGTGCTGAGCACTGTGTTAAGCACTATACAAATATTGTTTCATTTGATCCTCACACCAGCCCCATAAGTAGCTGCTATCATGACCCCATTTTACCATTGAGAAATCAAAACAAGTTAAGTGCCTTGGCCAGTCACAAAGCTAGTAAATATCAGAAGTCAGATTTCCATTTGGGTCTTCCTGGCTTCAGGTCCAGGGCAGCACCCACCAAACTGCCTCAGTAAATTTTATTTTTTTTAGGGTTTTTTTTTTGCAAGGCAAATGGGGTTAAATGGCTTGCCCAAGGCAACACAGCTAGGTAATTATTAAGTGTCTGAGGCCACATTTGAACTCAGGTACGCCTGACTCCAGGGCCAGTACTTTATCCACTGCGCCACCTAGCCGCCCCTGCTCAGTAAATTTTAAAAGCTTTATCTTAGCAAACCTTTAACAAATTTCTGGACTTAGAACTAGAGGTACAGACAGAATGAAACATTTTTTGTTTCCAAATGTGCCGGTGCTGCCCTCCTGTGGATCTCCTCTTCCTTGCTGCATTATCTGTGAGCTGTTGAAATATGCATTGTAAGCATGTGAATCTGACCTAAATATATTTAGATATATTTTAAAATAATAACAGTGATAATAAACTTAGTGCTATCTTGAATACAGTATCTGAAATGAAGAGAATCTCAGTCTGTCTAGTAAAATTTTTAGCTAAATAAATTCTTTCTATGTGATATTCAATAGAGACATAAGAAAAAGAATTTCAAAGAAAAAATCATGTCTGTTGCATTTTAATATTTTATTTTATTCTATTACATGTATAAACAAATTTTAACATTTTTTTAAGTTTTGAGTTCCAAATCTCTTTCCCTACAAACACGACCTCCCATTCAAAAGGCTAGCAATTTGATATGGGTTATACATTTTTAGTCAAGCAAAACATTTCCCTAATAGTCATTTGTGGAAGTAAACATAGATTTAAAAAAAAATAAGAAAAATTTAAAAAGTGAGCTTCAATCTGTTTTTAGACATCATTCTGGGAATGTCTTTTAGACAGTGGGGATGAATAGCATTTTTTATAGGTCCTTCAAAATTGTCATTGTACTGCTGGGAATAGCCAACTCATTCCCAGCTAATCATATTAAAATGCTGCTGCTATTTTGTACATGATACATTTCACTTTGTATTAATTCACATAAGTCTTTTTCGGGCTTTTTGAGAGCATCCTATTCAACATTTCCCACAGTAGAACCATTTCCCAATTGATGTGCATCCTCTTGATTTCCAACTTCCTGCCACCAGAAAAGAACTGCTTTAATTGGGCAAAATTCCAAACTATTCTAAAATGCTTGAATCAGTTTATAACTCCACCACCAATATATTGACTCATTTTTCCCACAAGCACTCCAATATTTGTCATTTTCCTTTTCTGTCCTATTAGCCAAACTAATGATATGATATAGTACCTCAGAATTGTTTTAATTTACATTTCTTTATTCAGTAGTGAGAGCATTTTTTCATATGGCTATAGATAGCCTTGATTACTTCATCCAAAAACTGTTCATATCTTTTGATCTTTTATCAATTGAGGAATGGTTCATATTTTTATAATTTGACTCATTTTTTTCCATATAAGAGAAAAGAGGTCTTTTTTTTTTGTTAGGTTTTTGCAAGGCAAATGGGGTTAAGTGGCTTGCCGAAGGCCACACAGCTAGGTAATTATTAAGTGTCTGAGACCGGATTTGAACCCAGGTACTCCTGACTCTAGGGCCAATGCTTTATCCACTGCACCACCTAGCTGCCCCCTAAAAGGTCTTTCTTTATGAGAGAAACCTGCTTCAAAATTTTTTCCACAGTTACTATTGCTAATTCCCCCATTTCTTATTTTTTCTTTCTTCTTTCACCCTCTTCCTCAAGAGTTTAACTTCTCGGGGGCGGCTAGGTGGTATTGGGGCGGCTAGGTGGCGACCCCATCTGCCTTTGTTTTTTAACAAACAACCTAAAAAAAGAGTTTAGCTTCTCAATTCTCTCCCCCAATCTACCCTCCCCCTTCTAGCACCCCCTCTTTTCTTATTCCCTTCCCTGCCAACTTATAGATTTCTATGCCCAATTGGGTATGTATGTTATTCCTTTTAGAACCATTCTGATGCGAGTAATGTACTACTCCTTTATTCCCCCTCCAGTGAGAAAGCGTTTTGCCTCTTTTATGTGAGATAATTTACCATATTGCACCAAATTCCCTTTCTCCCAATACATTCCTCCCTTACCACCTACTTTTCCTGGTTTTTTTAGATATCATCCCTTTTGGGGGCAGCTAGGTGCTGCAGTGGCTAGAGCACTGGCTCTGGAGTTAGGAGATCCTGAGTTCAAATGTGACCTCAGACATTTAATAATTACTTATGTGACCTTGGGCAAGTCACTTAAAAACCCCATTGCCTCACCAAAAAAAATTTTAAAAAACCCCAAAAGATATCCCTTCATATCCAACTTTATCCTGTACTCTCTCTCTCTCTCTCTCTCTCTCTCAATACATATATACATATATATGTATATATGTATTTATTAGGGCAGTTAGGTGTGTGTGTATATATATATATACACACACACCTAACTGCCCTAATAATGAGAATTCTTATGAATTACAGTATCATCTTCCCATGTCTGATTGTAAATAGTTTAACCTTAATAAGATTCTTATGATTTCCTTTTCCTATTTACCTTTTTAGGCTTCTCTTGACTCATATTTGAAATTCAAATTTTCTGTTCAGCTATGGTCTTTTCATCAGGAAAGATTGAAAGTCCCCAATTTCATTCAATATCCAATTTTTCCCATGAAAGAGTTTGCTTAATTTTCCTGGATAGTTGATTCTTGGTTGTAATATAACCTCTTTTGCTTTCCTGGATATCATTCCAAGCCTAACAGTCCTAGAAGCTGCTAAATCATTTGTTTTCCTGATCATGGCTTCCTGATACTTGATTTGTTTCTTTTTAGTTGCTTGTAATATTTTCTCCTTGACCAGAGAGCTCTGGGAGTTGGCTGTAATATTCCTGGGAGTTTGGTTTTTTTGGGGAGATCTCTTTCAGAAGATTTCAATTTCAATTTCTGTCTTCCCTTCAGGTTCTGGGACATCAGGGAAGTTTTCTTTTGATAGGTAGTCTAATAATTTTTAAATGATCTCTCTTGCCTCTATTTTCCCACTCAGTTGTTATTCCAATGACTATTTCACAATAACTTCTTTTATTTATTCTTTTGGTTTTGTTTTAGTGTTTCCTGATTTCTCATAAAGTCATTAGCTTCTATTTGCTCAATTCTAATTTTTAAGGAATTATTTTCTTTTCTTCAATGAACTTTTCTACCTTCTTTTCCATACAGCCAAATCTACTTTTAAGGCATTCATCTCCTCAATGACATTTTGCACCTCTTTTACCATTTGATCTAGTCTGTTATTTTCTTTGGTATTTGTTATTCTCCTTTATCAAGCTGTTGACTCATTTTTCAGTTTTCTTGCATTACTCTCATTTTCTTCCCCATTTTTCCTCTACCTCTCTCACTTGATTTTCAAAATCTTTTTTGAGCTCTTTCATAGCCTGAGTCACATTTTTCTTGAGAAAGGAAATTGATAAACTAGAGAGCAGGCACAAAATGGCAATTCAGATGGCAAAGGGCCTCCAGTTCATGCTAAAGAAGGGTTATTTTAGGGATATTTTACCTGGAAAAGAGAAACTTTAGTGGAGACAAAGACTTTGGATGTAGGGCTTTGACTTTGTTTTCTCCTGAGTGAGTGTTTTGATCTTCCTTGTCACCATAGTAACTTTCTATGGTCAGAATTTTTTTTTTTTCTGTTTGCTCAGTTTCCCAGCCTATTATGACTTTTAATTCTGTTAAAGTAGGGCTCTGCTTCCAGGGTGGAGGGTGAACTGTCCCAAGCTTCAGATGTTTTGTACAACTGTTTTCAGAGATAGTTCTAGGGACCCTGTAAGCTTTTACTTCTTCCAAGGTAGTATGATCTAAGGGGGTGTGTTTACTACTATCCTAGCCTATATTCTGGTCTGTGAGTGACCACAAGCACTCTACCCTGGAAATAAGATGATCATCTCTGTTCCCCTGTAGTTGCAAGCTCTGGTGCGCTAACTGCCACCCAGCTCTGAGCAAAGCAACAGTCCAACCTCAGTGCTAGCAGAGACCCTCTAATCTTCTCACCAATTATTTGAACCCCTGACCATCTGTGGGCTGAGAACTCTGGGAGCAGCTGCTGCTAATTCAGTGACTCCCAAGGCCTGCTCCTGGTTTTCTGGACCAGCAGCACCTGCACCTAACCTCTCTCATCCTGGTGCAACAGACCTTTCCTGGTGACTTCTACCAAATTTTCTTGGGCTGGAAAATTTGTGGGTTCTGCTATCTTGAATTTGTTTAGTCATTATTGAAAGATATCTGGAGAGGTTTAGGCAGTGAGATTCAAATAAATTAACAACTGGTTCACTGAACCCAACATAAAATTAGGTATTGGTTCTGACTGAATTCCAACACTGGGGTTGGGGGAGGGTTCAGACAGGTCCTTGCCTTCACTCCACCATCTTGGCTTCCACCCCACACACACACATACCTTTGTTTAAACGTCACAAGTAGCCTCTAATGATGGTCCATCCCACTTTTGAATGGTTTTAATAGGCTTTCTCTCACATCAAGCCTAAAGTTGCCTCTTTACATCTCACATAAATTGTTCCTATTTCTATTCTTTGGGGTCAATCAAGCAGGACAAGTCTCATGCCCCTTCTATATAAAAGCCCTTCAGATATTGAAAGATAGTTCTTATGTCTCCCCTAAGGCTTCTCTTTTCCAGGTTAAATATCCCTTGTTCCTTCTACCCATCTATGACATGAACTGGAGTCCCTTTGCCATTTTCTCATTACTCTCTAGCTTATCAATGACCTTTCTGAAGTGTGGTTTCCAGAACCAAACATGATACACCTGCAAAGTATAGTTTAAGAGAGATCTAGTTCTTTCACATGAGCTTTTTGGCAGCTATTAAACTTTTGTCTCATAGTGAACTTTATTTCATTTGTTCATCCCTCTTTTTTTCAGATAAACTACTACATAATCTTAGCTTCACCAACTTATATCCTTGGTAGTGGTTTTTTTTAGATATTTAAAGATTAGTTTTGTTTTCTTTTGAGTCTAATGAATACTGCAAAGTAAAAATTCATTTTGTGAAAACCAATGATCTTTTTCAACTATTTTTAAAAAATATTTTACATACTGTCTATAGGAATAAGAAATTTAATTAACTATCAAAAGAAGTTAACAGAAAGAAATCACCTCCTGGAATATGATGTTGCTGGATGTGAGCTAGCAGAACATTAGATTTGTTTTAACAATGAAAACCTTCATTTTATATACAAAAATAGTTCAGAGTATAATAAATTCAAGGAAAAGTCTTTAAAAAACCAGAGGAATTGGGGTGGCTAGGTGGTGTAGTGGCACCAGCCCTGGACCTGGGTTCAAATCCGGTCTCAGAATGGCCTCGGGCAAACCACTTTAACCCTATTGCCTTGCAAAAACCTAAAAAAAAACAAAAACAAAAAAAACCAGAGGAATATTGCTATATGACTTCCAGTAATCTTGGTACAGTATATTATGAAGAAGAAATCACTATTATATTACTTACAAACTTTTATTTATCTATTTATTTTATTTTTATTTTATTTTTAGTATTTGCAAGGCAAATGGGGTTAAGTGGCTTGCCCGAGGCCACACGGCTAGGTAATTATTAAGTGTCTGAGGTCACATTTGAACTCAGGTACTCCTGATTCCAGGGCCAGTGCTCTATCCACTGTACCACCTAGCCACCCCAAACTTTATTTTTTTTAAAGATTTTATTTTGAGTTTTACAATTTTTCCCCTAATCTTACTTCCCTCCCCCCATATTGATTTTTTTTAAAGCTTAAAGGTAAGACTAAACTTATGGCAACAAGATACCAGTGTCTTTCCTTTTTTTTTTTTCTTTTGAGTCTCATGGTATGATTAGTATAGAGTTGTATATGTGGGCATAGATGACAGAAACATTTCTATTTTTTTTTCCACATTGGGCCTGTGTCAGATATTAGACTTTTACATAGTAGTTGGGAAAGGCTGGCTGCTAACATCAGTCATTTTGACATTTTGTTGTGAGCATCCTAAAAATCTGTTTGGATTCTGCAGTATAATAGCAAACAAAAGGTCTAAAACTTGAAGTGATTATGTTTTTGCCATTGAAAATATTCCCTTGGGCGATAAGAGAGGATGTCTCTTAGGTGCTCTTTCATAAAACTTCTAAACTAAGGGACTCTAAATTTTCAAGAGACAGAACCCATAGGAGGGACCCAGTGAGGCAGTTCTCCAACTCAAAGTAACCTGGAAAAGAGCAGAAAGGCTCTGCTCCCTGGGGTTGGAGGAGCAGCCCGCCGGCGGGGTGGCCCTCGAGAACAAAAGAACTTCAGCCTCCTGGAGGCAGCCCCAGGGCGCTGGGAGCCGCAGCTCACAGCAGCAGGGGAGTTTTCTGACCCTGGGGAGCACCGGGCACAACTTGGGGGAACAGCAGGGGTACCTTTGCCACAGTGAGCCTGTGAAGCCCAGCCCTCAGGGCACACAGAGAGTAGTATGGCCTCAGCAGCCCAGATTCAGGAACAGGAAGCAGAACCCAGTAAGCAGGAGCCCCCAGGGCATGAGTGCTGAGCCTAGGAAGGGAGCCGAGAGAGACTGCCGAGCTCTGTCCTCTGTCCCTGGAACAGGACCCTAGGGTTCTGACCACATTCAGATCCTGATCGCAGTCTATGCCCCCCAACAGCAGCCCCCCCCCCCACTTCAGCCCCCATGGCACAGGGGGGCACATATGGTCATTCACAGACCAGCAGGAAGGACAGAGCCTCTCACACTGAGAGCCTTGTGGGAGGGTCCCAAAAGCTCAGGAAACACTCCAAAACCTGGCTCAGACTGGGAAAATGAGTAAGCAGAGAAAAAAGAGGAACACCATTGAGAAATACTCTGCCTGTGATCCCAAGAAAGATCAAAACACTCAATCTGAAGATGAGGAATTCTAAGCTCCTGCATCTAAAGGCTCCAAGAAAAACAGAAATTGGGCTCAGGCTATGACAGAGCTCAAAAAAGACCTTGAAAATCAAATGAGGGAGATAGAAGAAAAATTGGGAAAAGAAATGAGAAAGATGCAGGAAAAACATGAAAATGAAGTCAGTAGCTTAGTCAAGGAGATCCAAAAAAATGCTGAAGAAAATAGCAAGGTTGAACATCACCCCCATATTGCTGTTAGGGTGTACAGTGTTTTTCTGGTTCTGCTCATCTCACTCAGCATCAGTTCATGCAAATCCCTCCAGGTTTCCCTGAAATCCTGTCCCTCCTGGTTTCTAATAGAACAATAGTGTTCCATGACATACACATACTACAGTTTGCTAAGCTATACCCCAATTGAAGGACATTTACTTGATTTCCAATTCTTTGCCACCACAAACAGGGCTGCTATAAATATTTTTGTACAAGTAATGTTTTTACCCTTTTTCCTCATCTCTTCAGGGTATAGACCCAGTAGTGGTATTGCTGGGTCAAAGGGTATGCACATTTTTGTTGCCCTTTGGGCATAATTCCAAATAGCTCTCCAGAAGGGTTGGATGAGTTCACAGCTCCACCAACAGTGTAACAGTGTCCCATATTTCCCACATCCCTTCCAACAATGATCATTATCCTTCCTGGTCATATTGGCCAATCTGAGAGGTGGTACCTCAGAGACGCTTTAATTTGCATTTCTCTAATAATTAATGATTTAGAGCATTTTTTCATATGGCTATGGATTGCTTTGATCTCTTCATCTGTAAATTGCCTTTGCATATCCTTTGACCATTTGTCAATTGGGGAATGCCTTTTTGTTTTAAAAATATGACTTCAGTTCTCTGTATATTTTAGAAATGAGTCCTTTGTCAGAATCATTAGTTGTAAAGATTGTTTCACAATTTACTACATTTATTTTGATCTTGGTTACAGTGGTTTTATCTGTGCAAAAGCTTTTTAATTTAATGTAATCAAAATCATCTAATTGGTTTTTAGTGATGTTCTCCAATTCTTCCTTAGTCATAAACAGCTCCCCTTTCCATACATCTGACAGGTAAACTAGTCCTTGATCTTCTAATTTGCTTATAGTATTGTTTTTTATGTCTAAGTCCTGTAACCATTTGG
Organism: Macrotis lagotis; assembly: GCF_037893015.1. Taxonomy (NCBI): domain Eukaryota; kingdom Metazoa; phylum Chordata; class Mammalia; order Peramelemorphia; family Peramelidae; genus Macrotis; species Macrotis lagotis. Next base: position 451,804,421 of record NC_133658.1, read on the forward strand.
ATCTTATCTTGGTAAATGGTGTGAGGTGTTGGTCTAATCTAAGTTTCTTCCATACTAACTTCCAATTATCCCAGCAGTTTTTATCAAAGAGGGAGTTTTTATCCCAATGGCTGGAGTCTTTGGGTTTATCAAATAGCAGCTCACTATAATCATCTCCTACTTTTACACCTAGTCTATTCCACTGGTCCACCACTCTGTTTCTTCCAATACCAAACAGTTTTGATGACTGATGCTTTATAATATAATTTTAGATCAGGTAGGGCTAAGCCACCTTATTTTACACTGTTTTTTCATTAAGCTCCTGGCAATTCTTTTTTTAAAATTTTTTATTTTTATTAAAGATATTATTTGAGTTTTACAATTTTCCCCCAATCTTGCTTCCCTCTCCCCACCCCCACCCCACAGATAGCATTCCATCAGTCTTTACTTTGTTTCCATGTTGCACCTTGATCCAAATTGGGTGTGATGCGAGAGAAATCCTATCCTTAAAGAGAACAGAATTCTCAGTGGTAAAAAGATCAGACAATAAGATATCTGTTTTTTTTTTCCAAATTAAAGGGAATAGTCCTTGTACTTTGTTCAAACTCCACAGCCCCCTATCTGGATACAGGTGGCACTCTCAGTTTTATTATCTTGGTTCTGCCTACCCATGAACAATCGCTATTGCTCCAATTTATTAGATCTGTATTTGTATAAAGAGTATTTTAACTTTTTTTTTAAATTTATTTTTATTAAAGATATTATTTGAGTTTTACATTTTTCTCCCAATCTTGCTTCCCTCCCCCCACCCCCGCACAGATAGTACTCTGTCAGTCTTTATTTTGTTTCCATGTTGTACCTTGATCCAAATTGGGTGTGATGAGAGAGAAATCATATCCTTAAAGAGAAGAGAAGTCTAAGAGGTAACAAGATCAGACAATAAGATATGTTTTTTTTTTTCTAAATTAAAGGGAATACTCCTTGCACTTTGTTCAAACTCCACAGCTCCTTATCTGGATACAGATGGTACTCTCCTTTGCAGACAGCCCAAAATTGTTCCGAATTGTTGCACTGATGGAATGAGCAAGTCCTTCAGGGTTGAACATCACTCCCATGTTGCTGTTAGGGTGTACAGTGTTTTTCTGGTTCTGCTCATCTCACTCAGCATCAGTTCATGCAAATCTCTCCAGGCTTCCCTGAAATCCCGTCCCTCCTGGTTTCTAATAGAACAATAGTGTTCCTTGACATACATATACCACAATTTTCTAAGCCATTCCCCAATTGAAGGATATTTACTGGATTTCCAATTCTTTGCCACCACAAACAGGGCTGCTATAAATATTTTTGTACAAGTAATGTTTTTGCCCTTTTTCCTCATCTCTTCAGGGTATAGACCCAGTAGTGGTATTTCTGGGTCAAAGGGTATGCACATTTTTGTTGCCCTTTGGGCATAGTTCCAAATAGCTCTCCAGAAGGGTTGGATGAGTTCACAGCTCCACCAACAGTGTAATAGTGTCCCAGATTTCCCACATCCCTTCCAACAATGATCATTATCCTTTCTGGTCATACTGGCCAATCTGAGAGGTGTGAGGTGGTACCTCAGAGAAGCTTTAATTAGCATTTCTCTAATAATTAATGCTTTAGAGCATTTTTTCATATGGCTATAGATTGCTTTGATCTCCTCATCTGTAAATTGCCTTTGCATATCCTTTGACCATTTGTCAATTGGGGAATGGCTTTTTGTTTTAAAAATATGACTCAGGGTGGCTAGGTGGTGTAGTGGTTAAAGCACCAGCCTTGGAGTCAGGAGTACCTGGGTTCAAATCCGGCCTCAGACACTTAATAATTACCTAGCTGTGTGGCCTTGGGCAAGCCACTTAATCCCATCTGCCTTGCAAAAAAAACTAAAAAATAAAATATGACTCAGTTCTCTGTATATTTTAGAAATGAGTGCTTTGTGAGAATCATTAGTTGTAAAGATTGTTTCCCAGTTTACTACTTTTCTTTTGATCTTGATTACATTGGTTTTATCTGTGCAAAAGCTTTTTAATTTAATGTAATTGAAATCATCTAATTGGTTTTTAGTGATGTTCTCCAACTCTCCCTTAGTCATAAACTGTTCCCCTTTCCATAGATCTGACAGGTAGACTAGTCCGTGATCTTCTGATTTACTTACAGTATTGTTTTTTTTATGTATGTCCTGTAACCATTTGGATCTTATCTTGGTAAAGGGTGTGAGGTGTTGGTCTAATTTAAGTTTCTTCCATACTAACTTCCAATTTTCCCAGCAATTTTTATCAAAGAGGGAATTTTTATCCCAATGGCCAGACTCTTTGGGTTTATCAAACAGCAGCTTATTATAATCATCTCCTGCTTTTACACCTAGTCTATTCTACTGGTCCACCACTCTATTTCTTAGCCAATACCAAACAGTTTTGATGACTGATGCTTTATAATATAATTTTAGATTGGGTAGTGCTAAGCCACCTTCGTTTGCATTTTTTTTTCATTAAGCTCCTGGCAATTCTTGACTTTTTATTTCTCCATATGAATTTACTTACAAATTTTTTCTAACTCATTAAAGTAATTTTTTGGAATTTTGATTGGTAGGGCACTAAAACAGTTTAGTTTTGGTAGAATTGTCATTTTTATTATAATAGCTCTATCCATGAGCAGTTGATATTTTCCCAGTTATTTAAATCTGATTTAATTTGTGTGAGAAGTGTTTTATAATTGTTTTCAAAAAGATTCTGAGTCTGTCTTGGCAAATAGACTCCCAAGTATTTTATATTGTCTGAAGTTACTTTGAATGGGATTTCTCTTTCTAGCTCTTCCTGATGTTTCTTGCTAGACATATATAGAAAAGTTGAGGATTTATGAGGGTTTATTTTATAACCTGCAACTTTGCTAAAATTGCTAATTGTTTCCAGTAGTTTTTTGGATGATTTCTTGGGATTCTCTAGGTAGACCATCATGTCATCTGCAAAGAGTGAGAGTTTTGTCTCTTCCTTCCCAATTCTAATTCCTTCAATTTCTTTTTCTTCTCTAATTGCTGATGCTAACATTTCTAATACAATATTGAATAGTAGTGGTGATAATGGGCACCCTTGTTTCACCCCTGATCTTATCAACCCCTAGGAATATTATAGCCAAGTTCCAGAACTCCCAAGTCAAAGAGAAAATATTACAAGCAGCCAGAAGGACACAATTCAAATATCATGGAGCTGCAATCAGAATTTCACAGGACTTCGCAGCAACTACATTGGAAACTCATAGGGCTTGGAATATAATATACCAGAAAGCAAAAGAGCTTAGAATGCAGCCAAGAATCAACTACCCAGCAAAACTGAATGTCCTCTTTCAGGGAAAAAGATGGACTTTCAATGAACCAGGGGAATTTCAAATGTTCCTGTTGCAATGGCCAGAGCTGAACAGAAGGTTTGATCTTCAAATACAGGACTCAGGTGAAGCATAGAGATTGGAGAAGGGGAAAATATGAGGGACTTAATGATGATGAACTGCATGTATTCCTGCATAGAAAAGTGACACTGATAATACTCATATGAACCTTCTCAGTTAACAGAGCAGGTAGACGAAGCTTTTATAGATGAAGCACAGTAGAAAGCTGAATTTGAAGATAAAATGTGGTGTAAAAATGTAGTCAATAGAAAAAAGCGAAAAATAATAGGAGAAAGAAAAAGGAGAAGGGGGGAATAGACCAAGATATTTCATATAAGATTTTTCTTTATTACAATGAGCTATTGCAGTGATATGGAAGGGGGGAGGCAAGGGAAGATGAGGGAATCTTCGCTCTCATCAGAGGTGGCTAGGAGAGGAAACAGCATATATGCTCAATGGAGTATAGGCATCTGGAGTAAGAAGGAGAGGGGAGCAGGGGGAAGGGGTGGGGATGTGAATGATAGTGGAGAGGATGGACCATGCGGGGAGAGTGGTCAGATAAAACACATTTTTTTTATTTTATTTTTTTTTTACTTCTTGCAGGGGGCTGGGATTGGATGGTCTCTCTGGGACCATAGGGCCAGGTGGATGCTGGGGCTAAGAGGTGGTATGGGGACTTGGGGGCCTCTTGGCTCCAGGGCTGGGGATCTGTCTGCTGCACCACTTAGCTACCCTACAGCAGAGTCAGAGTGAAAGGTGAGAGAAAATATAGTACATGGTAGTAGAGAAATATGAAAGGAGGGAGTTGCGATCAGCAATGGCATTGGTGGAAAAATATGGAAGTAATTTTTGTGATGGACTTATCATAAAGAATGTGATCCACCCATGACAGAGTTGGTGGTATTGGAACATAGACTGAAGCACATTTTTTATTATTATTGTTTTGGGTGGGGGGTGCAGAGCAAATGAGGCTGGGTGGCCTTGCTGGGGCAGCACAGCAGGGTAATTGATGGATGTCTGAGGCCGGATTTGGCCCCAGGTGCTCCTGGCTCAAGGGCCAGTGCTCTGTCCGCCACCCGGCCACCCCTACTATTGTTATTTGATTTTATTTTGGGGTTTTTTCCCTTTTTTTGGTTTTTGCAGGGCAGTGGGGTTGGGGTGGCTCGCATGTCACACAGCTGGGTGATTGTTGAGTGTATGGGGCCGGATTTGGGCTCAGATGCTCCTGGCTCCAGGGCTGGTTCTCCATCCACTGCACCACCTGGCCATACCTACAATTATTACTATTATTTTTTTATTTTAATTTTAATTTTTTTCTCTCCCTTTTGTCGCTCAAGCAAGTCTATTTTGGGGGGAGGGGTATTTTGTTTACTCTTAAACAAGAATATTTTATTAATGTATAAGAAATCTTTATTTGTACAAAATGAGAATAGATATTAAATTAAAAAAAATATTCCTCCCCAAATAAGGGTCTCAACATCTCCACAATTTGGTAAACTTTCTAAGAGTTGCTGTGATAAATTCATCACCCTGTAGTTAGCTTGATAAAATCAGATTATTCATAGGCTGATTTTCAGTCAACAGAAATATAATCCATCTATAGGCACACACAAAGTCAGGGATTAGGAAAGTGTGTTGGGAAAAAATAATTGAGGCTTAAGAAATGAAACTGGTTAAGATCTTATCTCTGGAACTTCAGCTTACTTAAAAGATTCTCTAGTCCAAATCCTCTAGAACCTGAAGCCCAGAGAACTTAAGTGATTTAGTCCAAGATAACATCTAGCAGATTTTGCACTTGAACTTTGCCGTATTCTTGGGTTCTTTATACTGTACCAAGCTTGTGCTTGAAGAAGCTTCACCCCCTATATATCAAGAAAACTTTTCAGTAAGATTATAAATAATTTGTCTAGAACTAGAAGGGACTTCAGAGGCCATCTATAATTCCCATAGTCAGGAGTACTGTATGTATGCAGTTTCAAATAATTTATTTTAAAAATATAACTATTTTGGTAGATTAAAGAAGAGTTGATTACTGTTATAGGAATCATAGAATCAGTTATCTGTGTGCAGTTGTAAAATTAAGTAGTTGAGGCAAAGGATAAATCAGAATATAGAATATACACCTTGTTCTGTGTGAGTCCTGACTATATCCTCCTGAAAATTTTCTGCAAAGAGCTTAAACCAGTTTTTTAAGTGCCTCTTCTCTATATTTCTTTGCATTGCATTTACATCCATGCTATCAATAGAGTTCAGATTGTCTATTAATCACTTCCTTATAACCAGCCTAGATTTTCTAGTCATACATTTCTTTGATATGTTTTATGCCACAGATTACTCACTCCCACAACTGTTATTTACACTTGTAACAGCTTAAACCTAACTCATTCAAACAAGTAGTTTGTTTCCCAGATTATTGTTGTGACTGAAAAATGTATCACCCTATAACCAGTTTAGTGAAGACCGTCTTTCAAATTTGCTAAACCAATCTTAAGTTGAACAGTTATAAATGTTAGAAAGTGAAAAAGTGGCAAATGGCAAAGAAATTGACTTTATCAGCAATTCCTATGGAAGTTCAACTGATGTAAAGCAATCACTATGAAGAAGCCAACAGAAGCCAGTTTAAAACTGATCTTCCAAGTACACCAGTTGAGAATATGAGCTCATATAAAACAATGTGAAGCAGTAATATTTCATAAAAGAGTATAAATAAGTGAATGTATAAATTGTTAAAAAAAAAAAAAGAAAAGAAAAGAAAAGAAAGCTGGGGCGGCTAGGTGGTGTAGTGGATAAAGTACCAGCCCTGGAGTTAGGAGTACCTGGGTTCAAATCCGGCCTCAGACACTTAATAATTTCCTAGCTGTGTGGCCTTGGGCAAGCCACTTAAACCCGTTTGCCTTGGAAAAAAAAAAAGCTTTGACATGAGGTGAGGTTATATCATTAATTTTTTAAAATTTAATTTTTTCTCAATTTCATGTGAAAATTTTTAACATTGACTTTTTAAAAATTTTGAGTTCTATACTATAGGCTATAAATGTACAGTCATGAAAATAGTTTCTCCATTAGTTATGTTGAAAAAGAAAAACACAAACACATACCCAAGAAAAATAAGGTTTAAAAAAGTATGCTTTGGACTACATTCAGTCTCCATCGGTTCTTTCTTTATAGGTAGATAGCATTTTTCGTCCATAAGGCCTTTAGAATTGTCTTGGATCATTGTATTGTTGAAAATAGCTAAGCTATTCAAAATTGATCATTGTACAATATTGCTGTTACTGTGTACAGTGTTCTGATTCTGTTCACTTCACTTTGTATCAATTTGTGCAAGTCTTTTTTTTTTTTTTTTTTTTTTTTAGTTTTTGCAAGGCAAACGGGGTTAAGTGGCTTGCCCAAGGCCACACAGCTAGGTAATTATTAAGTGTCTGAGATGGGATTTGAACCCAGGTACTCCTGACTCCAAGGCCTGTGCTTTATCCACTACTGCCCCAATTTGTGTAAGTCTTGCCAGGTTTTTCTGAAAGTATGAAACTGAAATTCTATTTCATATAATTTTTTTCCCTTTTTTTTTCCCTATCTCTATCCCTCACTCTAGAGATGGATACCAGTGGACACATATATAGTTCTTTTTATCAGTTCTTTCCCTGGATGCAGATAGTGCACTTTCATATATCCTTTGTAGTTAATTTAGTTATTTATAATAATCAAAATGACATATTCATTGAAAGTTCTTTTTTTTGTTATTTTTTTATTTATTCTCATTTTGTACAAATAATTTTTTATACATTCATTAAAATATTCTTGTTTAAGAGTAAACAAAATACCCCCTCCCCCAAAAAAATATAGACTCGCTTGAGCAATAAAATAAAGGGGAGAGAAAAAGCTAAAATTAAAAAATAATAGTAATAATTATAGGTATGGCCTGGTGGCGCAATGGACGGAGTACCACCCCTGGAGCCATGAGCACCTGAGCCCACATCCGACCCCGTACATCCAACAATCACCCAGCCATGTGACATGCAAGCCACACCAACCCCACTGCCCTGCAAAAACCAAAAGAAAAAAGAAAAAATAAGACCCAAAATAAAATAAAATAGTAATAATAGTAGGGGTGGCTGGGTGGCGGACAGAGCACTGACCCTTGAGCCAGGAGCACCTGGGGCCCAACAATCACCCTGCTCTGCAGCCCCAGGCAGGCCACCCAGCCTCATTTGCCCTGCAACCGCCCCCCAAAATAATAATAATAATGAAAAATGTGCTTGAGTCTTTGTTCCAACACCAACAACTCTGTCGTAGGTGGATCACATTCTTTGCGATAAGTCCATTACAAAAGTTAATTCCATATTTTTCCACCATTGCCATTGCTGATCGCAACACCCTCCTTTCATATTTCTCTACTACCATGTACTATATTTTCTCTCTCTCTCCTTTCACTCTGACTCTGCTGTAGGGTAGCTGAGTGGTGCAGCAGACAGATCCGTGGCCCTGGGGCCAAGAGGCCCTGAGTCCCCATACCACCCCTTAGGCCCAGCATCCACCTGGCCCTATGGTGCCAGAGAGGCCATCCAATCCCAGCCCCTTGCAAGAAGTAAAAAAGAAAATGTGTTATATCTGACCACTCTCCCCGCATGGTCCATCCTCTCCTCCATCATTCACATCCCCACCCCTTCCCCCTGCTCCCCTCTCCTTCTTACTCCAGATGCCTATACCCCATTGAGCATATATGCTGTTTCCTCTCCTAGCCACCTCTGATGAGAGCGAAGATTCCCTCATCCCCCCTTGCCTCCCCGCTTCCATGTCATTGCAATAACTCATTGTAATAAAGAAAAATCTTATATGAAATATCTTGGTCTATTCCCCCCTTCTCCTTTTTCTTTCTCCTATTATTTTTCACTTTTTTCTATTGACTACATTTTTACACCACATTTTATCTTCAAATTCAGTTTTCTCCTGTGCTTCATCTATAAAAGCTTCATCTACCTGCTCTGTTAACTGAGAAGGTTCATATGAGTATTATCAGTGTCATTTTTCTATGCAGGAATACATGCAGTTCATCATCATTAAGTCCCTCATATTTTCCCCCTCTCCTCCAATCTCTGCTTCACCTGAGTCCCGTATCTGAAGATCAAACCTTCTGTTCAGCTCTGGCCATTCCAAAAGGAACATTTGAAATTCCCCTGGTTCATTGAAAGTCCATTTTTTTACCTGGAAGAGGACTTTCAGCCTTGCTGGGTAGTTGATTCTTGGCTGCATTCTAAGCTCTTTTGCCTTCTGGTATATTATATTACAAGCCCTATGGGCTTTTGATGTAGCTGCTGCTAAGTCCTCTGAGATCTTGAGTGCAGCTCCATGGTATTTGAATTGTGTCCTTCTGGCTGCTTGTAATATTTTCTCTTTGACTTGGGAGTTCTGGAACTTGGCTATAATATTCCTAGGTGTTGTTTTTTTGGGATCTCTTTCTCTGGGGGATCGGTGGATTCTCTCCATTTCTATTTTGCCCTCTGCTTCTAGAATATTAGGGCAAGTAATTCTTTGAAAATGATGCCAAGGCTCTTTTCCTGATCATGACTTTCAGGTATTCCAATAATTTTAAAATTATCTTTCCTAAATCTCTTTTCCATATCACTTGTTTTTTCAATGAGATGTTTTGCATTTTCTTCTAATTTTTCACTTTTTTGGTTTTGAAGTATTGACTCCTGATTTCTTGTAAATTCATCAATCTCCCTGAGTTCTGTTCTTTGTCTGAAGGATTTGTTTTCCTCAAAGAGTTTTCTTATCTCTTTTTCCATGTGGTCAATTTTGCTTTTTAAAGCATTCTTCTCCTCAATAACTTTTTGAACTGTTTTATCCATTTGACCTAAGCTGGTTTTTAGCATGCTATTTTCTTCAGCATTTTTTTGGATTTCCTTGACTAAGCTACTGACTTGATTTTCATGTTTTTCCTCACTGAAAGTTCTTAAAACAATATTGCTGTTTTGGTGTGCGATATTTTTTTTTTAAGTGTGAAGATCTTTATTTCCCGGGACTGCCTGGGGATGGAATGCCCAAATCAGACAGCACCTCAGTGTTTAGGGGGATAGGATTTTTATAGCATTTGGGGGAAAAATACTGAGAGCAGGAAGGATATAGAAGCAAAGATTGTCTTATCATATGTAATTATGGGGTTCCATATAGACAGAAAGGGTCTTAATTTGAACATATTTCCTAAGATGGGGGGAGTTACATATTCATGAGCTTCCCAAGGAATTTACTATCTTATTGTTCCAGCCACACCTAGGGAAGGGGGAGGCAGTCCTGGAATTTAACAGATACAGCAAGATAATTAGACTGATGAGGATGCTTTGTGATTCTTCAAACAATTTTATGGTATATCCTGGATCCCCAGGTCAAGTGCTTGAGTCTTATTTTGGTGTGCAATATTATCTTGGTTCTGCTCATTTTACTCTTCTTTATTTCATGAAAGTCTAACCATGTTTTTCTTTTTTAATGTATATATATATATATTTTTTTTATTTTTCCACTTATATGTTATGAAAGTTTTTTGACATTCATCCACATGCATATTTATGAGTTGCATAATTTTCTTTCACACTCCCTTTCCAACCCTGTCCATTTATCAGTGAACAGTCTATTTTAAATTGTATATGTACATTTATGGAATTAGGACTAAGGGAAAAGGAAAGAAAACCATGGGATAGGAAAGAAAAACATAAAGAGAAATTTTTAAAAAAGTGAACATACTGTTCATTCAGATTCTGTAGTTTATGTTTTTCTTCATCTGGATGTGGATAGAATCATCCATAACAGGTCTTGCCTAGCTCTCTGAACTGCTGAGAGAAGTGCCTCCATCAAAGTTAATGAACTCACAGTGTTGTCATTAATGTGTACAATGTTCCCTTGGTTCTGTTCCCTTCACTCAGTCTCAGTTCCTGTGGTTCTTTTCATGTTTCTTATAGAACAATAATATTCCGTAATATTCTCATACCATAACTTGTTTAGCTATTCCCCAATTGACAGACATCCCCTTAATTTCCAATTCTGTGCCGCCACAAAAAGGGCTGCTATGAATATTTTGGAATACATGGGACTTTTCCCATTTTGTATAATTGCTTCTGGATATAAGCCTAATATTGGTATTTCTGGGTAAAAGGGTATGATCAGTTTTATTGCTCTTTGGTAGTTCCATATTGCTCTCCAGAAAGGTTGGATGAGTTCACAACTCTACCAACAGTTCATTAATTTCCCAATCCTCCCACAACCTCTGCAGTATTGATCATTTTCCTTTTTTTTGTCATCTTAGCCAATCTGATAGGCATGAGGTGGTAGATCCGTGTTGTTTTAATTTGCATTTCTTTAATCAGTAATGATTTATAGCATTTTTTCATATGATTATATATAGCTTTAATGTCTTCATTTGAAAACTGTGGTGCATATCCTTTGACCACTTATCAATGGGGTAATGACTTGTAACCTTAAAAATTTCATTCAATTTTCCATATATTTTAGAAATGAGACCTTTATCAGAACCCTTAGATGTGAAAATTGTTCTTCTGTTTTCCTTCTAATCTTGGCAGTATTGATTTTATGATTACAAAACCTTTTTAATTTAATATTGTTAAAAAATCATCTGTTTTGGAATTTATAATATATTCCTTTTCTTTTTTGGTCATGACTTTCTGCCTTTTCCATAGATTCAATAGTTAGAGTATTTCTTCATCTGTTAATTGGTCTATAGTATTGCCCTTTATGTCTAAATCCTATACCCATTTTGACCTTATTTTGGTATGGGATTGTGAGATGCTTAGTTTTTGCCAAACTATTCTCCAGTTTTCCCAACAATTTCTGTCAAATAGTGAATTCTTATCCCAGAAACTAAAGTCTTTGAGTTTGTCAAACAATAGATTACTGTAGTTATTTACTGCTATTTCATTTATACCTATCCTAATCCACTGGTCCATTACTCTGTTTTCTTACCAGTACCAAGAAATTTGGATGACTGCTGCTTTGTAGTATAGTTTTAGACCTGGTACAGTTAGGCTACCTTCCTTTGCACTTTTTTTTAAATCAGTTCCTTGATGTTCTTGACCTTTATTGCTTCAGATGAATTTTGCTAATATTTTGTCTAGCTCCATAAAATAGTTATTTTGTAGTTTGATTGGTATGGCTCTAAATAAAAGAATTGTCATTTTTATTATATTAACTCTACTTAACCATGAATAATTGACCCTTTTCCAATTGTTTTAATCTCTTTATTTGTATGAAAAGTGTTCAATTGTGTTCATACACAATTTCTGAGTTTGTCTTGAGTTTTAGTTTCCCAAGTATTTTATGTTGTCCGCAATTACTTTTTTCAATTGACATTTTATTTTTGCAAATACATGTTATGAAAAATTTTTTAACATTCATCCCACACATATATGCATATTTTTAAGTTACATAATTTCCTTCCTCTCTCCCTTCCCACTCCCCTCCCCCAGAGGCAAACAGATGAATATTGTACATACACATTTGTGTTCAACATGTTTACAGACTGGTCATTTTCTGTATGAGGAATTAGGATTAAGGCAAAAGAAAGAAAACCGTGAGATATGAAAGAAATACATAAGAGAAATTTTTAAAAAGTGAATGTAGTATTCATTTAGATTCTGTAGGATTTTCTTTTTTGGTTTGGTTTGGTTTTGCTTTTCTTCCTCTGCATTTTCCATAGATTCCTAAGGTTGTCCTAGCTCTCTGTACTGCTGAGAGGAGTTGCATTCATCAAGGTTGATCAACTCACAATGTTGTTAACTTGGACAGTGTTCTCTTGGTTCTGCTCCCTTCACTCAGCATCAGATCCTGTAATTTACTCCATGCTTCTCTAGAGTCCAACCATTCATGGTTTCATATAGAACAATAGTATTCCATAACATTCATACATCATAATTTGTTCAACCATTCCCCATTTGATGGGCATCCCCTCAATTTCCAGTTCTTTGCCACTACAAAAAGAACTGCTGTGAATCTTTTCCCATCTTTTATGATTTCTTCTGGATATAGAACTAGAATTGGAATTGTTGGCTTGAAGAGTATGATCAGTTTCATTGCTCTTTGGGCATAGTTCCATATTGCTCTCCAGAATGGTTGGATCAATTCACAATTATACCAATAATCTGCAGTTATTTTAAATGGAATTTCTTTTTCTATCTCTTGTCCTTGGTCTTTGTTGTTCATATATAGAAATAACTCACTGATTTCTTTGGGTTTATTTTTTATCCTGACACTTTATTGAATTTGTTAATTTTTTTCAAATAGTTTTTTAAATGATTTTCTTGGGTTCTCTAAGTATATATACCATCATATCATCTGCAAAGAGTGAAGCTTTTGCTTCCACATTAACAATTTTAATTCCTTCAATTTTTTTTCTTCCCTTATTGTTAAAGCTAATGTTTCTAAAACTACATTGAATAGAAAGGTGATGATAGACCTCCTTGTTTTACCCTTGATCTTGGTGAGAATGCACCTAATTTATTCCCAGTACAAATGATATTTGTTGATGGTTTTAGTCAGATAGGATTTATACCAGTTAGGCAGGGTTGGTTTTAGATAGATACTGTTTATTATTTATTTTTATTTTTTTTAGGGGGGGGTTTACAAGGCAAATGGGGTTAAGTGGCTTGCCTTAGTCCATACAGCTAGATAATTATTAAGTATCTGAGGCCATATTTAAACTCAGGTACTCCTGACTCCAGGGCTGGTGCTTTATTCACTGTGCCACTTAGCTGCCCAATACTGCTTATTATTTTAAGGAAAACTTCATTTATTCCTATATTCTATAGTGTTTTTAATAGGAATGAATGTATTTTATCAAAGGCTTTTTCAGCATCTATTGAGATAATCATGTGATTTCCATTGTTTTTTAATATGTTCAATTATGTTGAGTTAAAATGTCAGCGTTCAAAAGTTCTTAAAAGAGAGTACAATTATGATAGGTTCGCCTGGTGGTTCAAATGTCAAACTTATGCTTGCCAAAAAGATTATTTAATGGAGAAAGAAAGCTAGGTGGTGCAGTGGATAGAACTGTGGGGGTCCAGCCTCCATGGGGTCCTTGGAACCTGACAGGAGGGATAGAGTTGGTGAAATGAGTTGAGTCAACAAGTGGGTAAAGAAGGCAGGAGCAGGTTGACTGTCAGCTGCTTGGATTTATTTTTATGGTTTCAGAATCATATATGTTTCAAGCAAACAAGCAAGCTGAGATCATTTCCTTGGTTACAAGGGTGTATAATTTTCATCATCAATCATATAGTTCATATGGTTACAAGTTTTTATCATGTGATTACAAGTTTAAGTAATAATCATATAGTTAATTGATTTCTTATCCCTACTCAGACCATGATGACCTTAGCCTGTCTGTTACCATATTTATTACTACATTGTATAATTGTTAATTCATTTAAAGTTATTAATTAAGCAATTCTTTTAATGGAAAGTTTTTTATATTTTTTGTGTAGGTAATGTTTTTCGATACACTTCCTTAACAATCTATAGTGAGGGTCTTTATGCTTGTCTACCCATCCGTTAACTCTTACAATAACCAATTTTTCTTTCAGGCCTTGTTGGTAGAAACCACAGTTTCTGTGACTTTTTTATTCTTTCCCATGAAACTAAGGCTGCTGGAGTTCCATATATATACATATATATATATGTATATATAGAAGAAGGAAATGTTGTTTCATCAGGCAGTGTGACTGCCTTGAGTCTTCTTGCTGTGACTGTCAAACAGCTTAGAGACCCTGGCTCCCAACATAGAACATTGGCCTTGGATTCAGGAGGACAGGAGTTCGAATCCAACCTCAGACACTTGCCACTTACTAGCTGTGCGACCTCGGGCTAGTCAATTAACCCTGATTGCCCCACAACCAGGGTCATCTTCAGGCATCCTAATTCATATCTGGCCACTGGATTCAGATGGCTCTGGAGGAGAAAGTGAGGCTGGTGACTTAGCATACCCCCCCTCACTCAAATCTAATTCATGTGCTTATCATAGCATCATCTCCCTGATATCATAGTCTTCTTCAGAAATGAAAGGCAAACATCCTCAGTTATGCTGAGTGCTTTCCTAATGTTGAACCATCCTTGCCTGCCTGGTATAAATCCTACCTGATCATGGTGTATAATAACTTGTATTCTCTTTGCTAAAATGTTAAAATATTTGCATCAATGTTCATTAGGGAGATTGGTCTATAATTTTGACTGTTTTTCTTCTTCCAGGTTTAGGTAATAGCTCCATATTGATATTGCAAAAGAAATTTGTCAGAACTTCTTCTATTTTTAAAAATAGTTTATGTAGAATTGAAATTAATTGTCCCTGAAATAATTTGGTAGAATTCACTTGTAAATCCATCTGGACCTGTAGACTTTTCTTAGGGAACTTATTGATGGTTTCTTTAATTTCTTTTTCTGAAATTGGGTTATTTAAATATTTTATTTCCTCTTCTGTTAATCTGGGTAGTTTGTATTTTTTTTTAATTTTTGCAAGGCAATGGGATTAAGTGATTTGCCCAAGATCACACAGTTAAGTATTGAGTGTCTGATTTCAGATTTGAACTCAGGTCCTCTTGACTCCAGGGCCAATGCTCTAAGTTTGTATTTTTAAAAATATTTATCCATTTCACTCAGGTTATCAAATTTATTGGCCGTTGGGCAAAAAAGCTATAAAATATCTCTTTAATTTCCTTCTCATTGGTGGTGAGTTCACCCTTTTCATTTTTGGTACTGGTAAATTGGTATTCTTTCTTTTAATCAGATTAACCAAAGGTTTATTTCTTTTATTTTTTTCCACAAAACCAACTTTTAGTTTTATTTATTGGTGCGATGGTTTTCTTCCTTTCAATTTTATTAATCTTTCCTTTAATTTTCGGAATTTCTAATTTGGTATTTAATTGGGTATCTTTAATTTGTTCTTTTTCTAGTTTTTTTAGTTGCATACCCAAATCATTGATCTTGTCTCTCTCTCTTTTATTCATATAAGCATTTAGAGATGTAAAATTTTCCCTAAAAACTTCTTTGACTGCATCCCATAAATTTTGGTATGATGTTTCATTGTTATCATTCTCTTGAATGAAATTATTATTTCTATGATTTGTTGTTTGATCCATTTGTTCTTTAAAATTAAATTACTTAGTTTCCAATTAATTTTAGATTTCTCTTTCTATAACCTTTTATTACATATAATTTTTAATACATAATGGTCTGAAAAGTATGCATTTATTTCTGCCTTTCTACATTTGATTGTAAGGTTTTTTTATGCTCTTGCACATGGTCAATTTTGGTATAGGTGTTATGTACTGCAGAAAAAAGGGAATATTCTTTTCTATCCCCCATTAAGTTTTCTCCATAGGTCTATCATATCTAAGTTTTCTAAGATTTTATTCACCTCCTTAACTTCCTTTTTGTTTATTTTGTATTTATATTTATCTAATTCTGATAGAGGGATGTTGAAATTCCCCCACTACTGCTGTCTATGTCTTATTGTAATTCATTCAACTTCTCCAAGTTTTTGGATATTAGACCACTAGGTGCATATATGTTTAGTAATGATACGACTATTTCCTATGGTGCCTTTTAAGTAGATATCGTTTCCTTCCTTATCCCTTTTAATGAGATCTATATTTGCTTTTGCTTTGGTTAAGATCAGGATCACTACCCCTGTTTTTTTTTTTTTGCAAGGCACTTGCCCAAGGTCACACAGCTAGGTAATTATTAAGTGTCTGAGACTGGATCTGGACTCAATTTTTCTGATGCCAGGGTCTGTGCTCTATCCACACCACCTAGCTGCCCCACTACCCCTGGTTTTTTACTTCCACTGAAGTATGTTATGTTTTGCTCAAACCTTTTACCTTTATTCTGTGTTTGTCTTTGTCCTTCAAATGTGTTTCTTCCTTGGGCAAGCCACTTAACCCCATTTGCCTTGCAAAAACCTAAAAAAAAAAGTGTTTCTTGAAAACAACATATTATAGAATTCTGGTCTTTAATCCATTCTGCTATCCATTTCTGTTTTATGGCAGAGTTCAACCCATTCATTCACATTTACAGTTAAGATTACTAATTCTTTGTTTCCCTCCTTTTATTGATGGTTTCTTTGATTTCCTTTTCTGAAATGAGGTTATTTAAATATTTTATTTCCTCTTCTGTTAATCTGGGTAGTTTGTATCTTTCACCATTTGTACTTTCCTCTTTCCTTTCCTCTAATTCCTTCTCACCAATGTTTTACTCCCTCTCCCCTTTAACTTTTCTTTTAAATTTTAACATTAAGTTTACTTTCATTTATACCTTTGCCTTTCCTTTTATCAGTCTCTTCTTCCCTTTTTTTTCCCTTTCCTCCCCCTACCTCCCAATAGGGTAGGATAGATTTTTATATCCATTTGGGAATGTATGTTGTTCCCTTTTTAGGTCAAATGTATTAAGTTGGATTTACTCAGTGTTCACATTCTCCCTTCTTTCCCTCTACTATAATAGGTCTTTGTGCCTCTTCATCTGGTGTTGTTTATCCCCTGATGCCTAGCCTTTTATATTTTGCTTGTTTTAACCCTGTGTCATACTTACATTCCCTTTGTCAAAATACACTACTTTTATCTGTTCTGATAGAAGTACTATTCTCAAAGGTTGATTAATTGCTTGATTGATAAAACAACATTATCTCAGTTACTAAGTCCCCTCCCCTCTTCTGTCTCACTCAAAGTACACTTCTCAAGAGTCATGAAGCATATCAAATTATAATCACTTTATACCTTACCCCTTTTTCAAGTACCCTCTATGGAACAACTTTTTCAATCATTCCTCAGTTGATGGGCATCCTTTCAGTTTCCAATTCTTTGCCAACAAATTTTTTTTGTAAATATAAGTCCTTAACCTTTTTCTCTGATCTCTTTGGGATATAAACCCAGGAATGGTGATTGCTAATCAAAGGGTGTGTACAGTTTGGTAGCTGGTTAGACATAGTTCCAAATTGTACTCCAAAATAGTTGTATCAGTTCATAACTCAACCATTAGTGTCCCAGCTTTCCCATATCCCCTCTAAAATTTGTCATTTTCTTTTTCTGTCATATTAGCCATTCAGATAAATGTGAGTTGGTACCTGAAGGTTGTTTTAATTTGCATTTCATTTGCAATAGTGATTTAGAGTATTTTTTCATGACTAGGTCTTCTTGAGGTCTTCTTCTAAAAACTGCCTGTTTATATCATATATATGTATATAGGTAAATTATATATATATATATATATATATATATATATATATATGCTCTATAATTTTCTCTTCAGCTTTCTGTTTTTCCTCCTAATCTTGACTACATTGGTTTTGTTTGTTGCAAGCCATTTTTAATTTAATGTAACCAAAATTTTTCATTTTATATCCCATAATCCTCTCTATCTCTTGTTTGAACCTAAGTTCTTCTTTTATCTATAGTTCTGACAGGTAAAATTTTGCCTGTCCACTCCCAATTTGCTTATATGAATAATTGTCTGTATGTCTAATCATATCATATAATTCTAAGAATATTCTTAGATAAAACTTCTAGGAAGACAAATATAAAATAGAACAGATTTGTTTTTTTAACAACTTAATTTCATCATCAGTGTTAAAGAAAATAAATCACCACATTTGAATTTTGTGATAGATGAGACTATAGGAATGCCATTTAAAAGTTAAAGAGAATGGCTATACCAATCTATAATTGGAGCAATATCCCAATCTCTGCCCCTGTGCAAGTTAGGTTAATTTTTCCTTAAAAGATATTGAGATCTGTAAGAATATAAATCAATCCCCAATTGATGAAAGCTCAAAGGATATGAACAGGCAGTTTTCAGATGAAGAAATTAAAACAATTTATAGGCATATAAAAATGTTTAATCTTTATTGGACAAATGCAAATTACCCTTGAAATATTAATTTATACCTATCAGATTGGCTAAAATGATTGAAAGGGTAAGCAAAAAATCTTGGAGGGGATGTGGAAAATTGGGATACTAATTCATTATTGGAGAAATTGTGAACTGATGCAACAATTTGGATATACCCAAAGAGTTATTAAATTGTCTGGGAATACCCTAGTAGGTCTATTTCCAAAGATGATGAGGGAAAAAGGAAAAGAACCCAAATTTGCACCACCTAGCTGCCCCCACAACTCCTTTTAAAATACAATTGGGGGGCGGCCAGCTGGCACAGTGGATAGAGCACCAGCCCTGGAGTCAGGAGTACCTGGGTTCAAATCCAAACTCAGACACTTAATAATTACCTAGCCATGTGACCTTGGGCAAGCCACTTAACCCCATTGCCTTGAAAAATCTTAAAAAAATAATAATAAAAGGAGTTGTGTTCTTCAGGCAATTTTTGTGTTTTCTTTTCCAAGTTGTGAATCTTGTGTACCTCCCATTTCTTTTTCCAAGTCTTCTACTTGATTTTCAAAATCAACAGGACTTTTTCAGCTTAAGACCAGCTCATATTCCCCTCTGGGGCTTCACATATAGATCTTTTTCCAATGTCCTCTTCTGAAATGGTATTTTGATCTTCCTTATTGCCATAGTAGGCTTGTTTCTTACTCATTGTTAGCCTAGTTTGTTCTTGGGTCACAGGAGGCACTGTCAGAAGCTTCCTGGGCCTGAGGTCAAACGCCTGCTCACCAACCTTCCAAGGGTTGGCACCTCCCACTTTGGTGGCTTCCCCATGGCCCTGCCATTGCCAGTCTAGTTGCCCCTGCTGTGCCCAGTTTGTGGGGCTCACCATTTGCCTTCCACTCTGGGCTGGAGGTCTTTTGGTTGGCCTACTGTGCCGATGGCCTGCTGAAACATGACCTAGGTACCTTGGTTGGTAACTTGAGCTGCAGCTAAGAGTTTCTTGTTTCCTTCTCATTCTCCTGGATTGGACCACACTCGTCCTGTGCCTGAGTGAAACCTTTCCTAAAATCCTTATAAGATAGCTGAAGCTGGAAAATGCTCCACTCTGTCTTTTTGGGGGTTCTTTGGCTCTAGAATCCATTTAGGGGCTTGAGTAGCATTGTTTCTGAGGGAAACTAGAAAGAACTCAGGGAAGTTCCTGGCATCTCTCCACCATCTTGGCACCACCTGCCCACCCATGCACCCTCTGGAAACTGTTTAAGAATGATTGCATCGGAAGATACTGGAGTGATTTGCCATTTCCTTCTCTTCCTTGTTTTACAGATGAGGAAACTGAGGCTAACTCAGGCTAAGAGATTTGCCCAGGGACACAAAAATAGTAAGTGACTGAGGTTAAATTTGAATTCAGGTCTTCACACCAGACCTGGCTGTCCATCTACTATTACCACCTAGCTGCCTAATACCTAATAAACCTAAATTCCTGGATTAATATATGATAAAACCGGAAAAATTGGTTAGAGCCTGATTATGAAGAGCTTAAAATGTTTAACGGAGGAGCTTTTATATTTTATATTTTTATTTCATATTTTATTCTAGAGATAACAGGAAGTCAATGAAGTTAACTAAGTTGATCAGTGACATAGTCAGATCTTGCTATAGTAATATCACTGGGAAGCTCTGGGAAGGATAGATTGAACAGGGGAAGACTTGAGGCAGGGGATAAATGCAAGAGATTTGATAATCCCCCCCCTCAAGAATCCTACATTCCACCAGAAAAACACTGTATACCCTAACAGCAACAAGGGAGTGATGATCAACTTGCTCTTTCCATCAGTGCAACAATCGGGGACAATATTGGGCTGTCTGCAAAGGAGAGTGCCATCTGTATCCAGATAAGGAACTGTGGAGTTTGAACAAAGTTTAAGGACTATTCCCTTTAATTTAGGGAAAAAAACAGATATCTTATTGTCTGATCTTGTTACCTCTTAGACTTCTTGTCTCTTCTTTAAGGATGTGATTTCTCTCTCATCACACTCAATTTGGATGGATGTACAACAAGGAAACAAAGTAAAGACTGACAGAGTGCTTTCTGGGGGGGGAGTAAGATTGGGGGGAAAACTGTAAAACTCAAATAATATCTTTAATAAAAATAAATTAAAAAAAGAATTCTACATTCCAGTTAAAATGTCCGGTCTTCTTTTGCCTTACAGAAGATATTCTTTTTTCAAGAAAGAGCACTTATACCGCTTAGAATCTCTTGTTTTCTTCAAAGTTAACGTGAAAAAAAAAGTTCACTTCAAGAAAGATATATTTTTGGGGGGTTTTTGCAAGGCAAATGGGGTTAAGTGGCTTGCCCAAGGCCACACAGCTAGGTAATTATTAAGTGTCTGAGGCGGCATTTGAACTCAGATACTCTTGACTCCAGGGCTTGGTGCTCTATCCACTGCACCACCTAGCTGCCCCCCCCCAAAGTTCACTTCAAAATGTCATCTTTTAAAAATTGCCACTTCTGAAAAAATTTTTAAAAATGATTGAATCGGGGCAGATAGATGGTGCAGTGGATAGAACATAGGCTCTGGAGTCAGGAGGACCTGAGTTTAAATGTGATTTCAGATACTTAATAATCACCTAGCTGTGTGACCTTGGGCAAGTCACTTAACCCCACTACCTTGAAAAAAACACACAAAAAAAGGATGATTGCATTGTGGTCTAGCCTTGTAAGATTTTTAAGAATATCAGTCCTACCCCTGCCTCATTGAATTTAGTCCTCCTACTTAGAGGGGAACTTCCATTTGTAAACTGTTTCCCTCACTTTAAAATTAAATTCTTTGATTACTCACTTTCCTATCTCTGACCTAATTTTTTCCATCTCTAACCACCCAAAGTTTAGAGACATGTTTCAGTCCATTTGACACTCAGTATATTTGGCTCTAGGTTGCCAACCTAATCCTAGAGAGTATGACTGCTTTTTAAACAATTTTGCTAAATTCTTTGTTACCTTTTTGTGGGAGCAGTTGAAAAAAATTTATCAACAAGGCAGCCAAGTATTTTTTTTTAGTCAGGTCATCAAAAGAGTTGGATGTTGCAGTCCTTCTGTATAATACTTTGTTAGATACATACAGTTTTTTGTTTTGTTTTGTTTTTTAGGTTTTTGCAAGGCAAATGGGGTTAAGTGACTTGCCCAAGACCACACAGCTAGGTTATTAAGTGTCTGAGGTCGGATTTGAACTTAGGTATTCCTGACTCCAGGGCTGGTGCTCTATTCACTGTGCCACCTAGCCGCCCCATACTGTTTTTTTTTTAAAGAAAGATTTTATTAATTTTGAGTTTACAATTTTCCCCTATTCATGCTTCCCTCCCCCCACCCCCCACAGAAGACAATCTTTAGTCTTTACATTGATCTAAATTGAATGTGATGAGAGAGAAATCATAGATATACCGTTAATGACAAAACATGTAATAAAACTTTTTTTAATGTAAAATCAAATCTTATTGTCTGATCTTGCTATCTCTTATACTTTATGTTTCTTCCTAAAGGATATGATTTCTCTCTATCACATTCAATTTGGATCAATGTATACCATGGAAACAATGTAAAGACTGGCAAATTGCCTTCTGTGGGGGGATGGGGGAGGGAAGTAAGATTAGGGGGAAACTTGTAAAACTCAAAATAAATAAAATCTTAAAAAAAGAAACAAAAAATTTTAAAAATGTTAAATCAATATGATTTCCTTTTCTTCTATGTTACAGAGACAGAGGAACTGTGTTTAAATTTTGGCTCTATCATTTATCTGTGTATTTTGGGCAAATAAATCACTTAACATCTTTGGATCTCATGTTGTTGTTTGTCCTTTGTACTGGAAGAGGACCAGTGATATCCGAAGGGTGACTTCTTGATTTGCAAGTGAACTGGATTGAAGTGAAGCAGAGCTGTGCAAAGTCTCAGCCTCATTCTCTCCTCTAGTGTCAGCAGAGTCCAGTGGCAAGACATAGGCCAGGATGGCAAAGATGATCCCAGATGTTGTGGAAGACCTTGGCCTTTTTTTAAGGAAGGTCTTTCCTAGATCTCAATTTGTTTGAGGCAATAAAGGCAATTGATTTAAGACTATTTGATTTAAGAAATGAGACAAAAGGTGGTTTAGTTTGCCTACTCTGCCCCTCCCACTTCCCAACTCCCCCCCCCCCCCCCAAATTAAACTGAGAGGGGAAGACCCTCTGGGTCTTCTACTCTCCCTCTGAGCTATCAAAACCCAAGTAAGGCTGGGATCTTTTATTGAGAAATCTTTGAGAACCAGAATGATTTGAATATCTCCATTTAAATCCCAGTAGGCTTTATCGAAAGTGGCTTCCAGAGCTCAGTTTCAAGAAATCATATTTATGATTCCTTGTAGTTTCATTTATGATGTAAAAAAGAAAGTTTGAAGTAAATGACTTATGAAAATTTTCTATAGCTCTCAAGCTATGATTCTGAGAGTGGTGAGAATCACTAATTTCTGTTTTCAAAGTAAGACTTTTGCAGATTTATTTTTTTCCAAATTGGTACTTTTTCATCAAAATTTAGACCTGCAGTCATTTAAAATATACAAAATTCACGCAGAAATTTATCTGCAAAAGAACCTATGTTAATCACTATGCATTGAAAAGATGGTTGGATACCGTCTATGCAGTATGTAGAGGGGCAATGATTGAGAAAGGGACACAAAGTCTTTGCACAGGAGAATAAAATATATTTATAAATAGATGTATAAGAGGAATCAAAGCTTTGTGGAGGAAATAGCATCTAAACTGTCTTTTACATGTTTCAGACAGATGAAAAGGGCACATAAGTTCTTTTTTTTATTTTTTTTTTGTTTTGGGGGTTTTCCCACTTAAGTTCTAAATAAATGTTTATTGATTTATTAAGATGAGAAATCAGAAGACATGGATTGATCTCTTGTTCCAACATTTACTAGCCATGTGACCATGGGCAAGTCATTTCATCTGTTTGTACTCCAGCTTTCTACAAAATGGGCATGATAATATTTGTATTCATGAGGGAACATACTTTATTAATCACAAAGCACTTTACAAATGATATATAGTCATAGGTAAAATGCCAGCAGAGGCAAGAAACATATTACTTCTTGCCTATGTAACTACAATAACCTGCTGGTTGATATTCCTACTTTAAGTCTTCCCATATTTCAGTCCATCCAGCTATCAAATTTATCTTCCTGAAGTCAGAACTTCCTAGGTCTTCACCATGCCACACCTCCCCCATTCCATAAATTCCACTATTAGATTCAAATGTGAAATTCTCTGGTTGGCTTTTAAAGCCCTTCATAACCTGCTACTTGCTACTTTTTCATTCTTCTTATACATTATTTCCTTACATGGACTTTGTGATTCAGTGACATCAGCCTCCTTGTTGTTTCTTGCATAAGATCCACTCATAAAAATGGTCTATATATTAGGACCTAATTGGAATAACTGGAGAAAATCAGAAATGTTAAGTTTTAGAACAAATCACAAAAATATTAGATAATTTCATGAAAGATAATTATTTGACAACATGCAAAATTGAGAGGCAATTTTAATAGTCCTTAAGGGAAAAATTTAGAATAAAGCAATAGCTTTAAAATGATACAGTAAATGAAATGAGAATGTTAGATAAATAAATTAGAAATTAAATGAGATCTTTGGAGGAAAAAGTTTAGAGGAGAATTAACAGTTTAGTACAAGAAGTATAGAAGTTTATCTAAAGAATAAAATTCCCCAAAATTAGCACATATTAAATTAGTTACTCTCTGAGATAACACAAAATCAACACTAAGCACTCTTCATCAAAAGAGAAAAAATAGTTGGGCATGCAACGAAAAAATCTGGAAATTATGAAAATTAAAGGTTTTAAAAATTGAAAGCAAAAAACCCCTCATATTTTTATATATGCCTGAAGGGTGAAGGATAATGTGAAATCTTTCCTATCAGTCATCTTAGTACAAGGAGAAGGAACTTCCCAAGCACACTGTTAATCAAAGCATGTTCTGAGGCAGGGAGTGCTGGGGTACATTCCTGGTAAACATGTTTTGGGGTCCATACCTGGGGACTTGGCCTGTCCCTGGGTGTTTACCACAAGACAGCTGGAAAAAGTGATTGTACTCAGGATATGATGGTGTTTCAGCTAAAACTTGTGGATCGTTGAATTTGGCTGAGAGCCCATTGATCACTGAGTTCAGTCCTGTAAACCCTTGGATCTGGGCTGTAAGACCCTGAGTCTCGAAATCTGTGAACTTTAGCCTGAATGCTTGTAAGATCCTGAGTGTCAAAATCTGTGAACTGTTGCCTAAATTCTGCCCCTAAGTCCCTGCTTGGTTAGCTAGCTGGATTTCTGCCAGATCAGCTCCTGAAGATTCTGCCTGGTCAGCCCTCAGACCATGCAGCAAGGGGGCTTCTCCAAGGACCTGCATCCAATAAGACCACGCCATACCATCTCAAGACAATCTGCAGGCAGATGCTTGAAACTCCCCTACCAGACCATATATAAGGTCTCCTCACTTCACTCGGGGTTCCAGGATCCTAGCCCTGACCTAGGACGGAACCCTAGCTGGAGCTAGTTTAATAAACCCTTGCTATTGCATCCCCATCCTGTCGAGTGCCTCTGTTCTGTAATTGGGGACATCTCTCTCCGACCTTAACAGGGCCACTTTTGTGTGAGCACTCGAAAGGTCTTACTTGAGACAGTGGGCTCTGGAAGTCATCCTCTTTGGAGAGGACACTGTGTCAGTAGGACTTTCCCAATCCAGACCCTGGATGCTGTGTTGTGACTCAACTTCCTCAGCCAGCCACATTTCCAGGTATTGGAACCTCCTCTGATGGGTAATTCTTTCTCTTTTATCTCTTATCTTTCCTTTCTTTTATCTATGCTGATGTTTTTCCTTCATATATGCATATATGTAATTGCATAGCTTTTGGATTGTAAGTATATTAATCTTGGGTTATAAGTAAATTAATCATTAAATTCTCATTTAAAGACCTGTGATATTGTGGGACAGATTCAAGTTGACCAAATTAAAATTCTGTGCAGCGTGTAACCCTTTCTGTTACAATACCTAGGAACTGATTTTTTGAAGATGAATCATATGCTAATTTGATGGGGGGGGTTGCAAGACAATGAGGCTAAGTGACTTGCCCAAGATTTCACAACTAGGTAGTTATTAAGTGTCTGAGGTCACATTTGAACTCAGGTCCTCCTGAGTCCAGAGCTGTTGCTACATCTACTGTGTCACCTAGCTGCCCCTAATTTTTCAAAAAAAAAAAAGAAAACTGCTTGCCACTATTAAAAATGAAAAAATTCACAACAAAATAAAAGTAAAGGAAATTATTAAAAATTATTTTACCATTCAAATACATATTTAAATGCCTTTATACATAATTATAATTATATACAATAAACACAATGAATTAAATAAAATGAATATTTCCAAAAATATAAAGAGCCCAGATTAGAACACAAAAGAGATAATTCAAGTAACTCAATTTAAAAAAAAGAAAAGAAATTGGATAAGCCATAAATAAGTTACTCAAGAAAAACACCTGGGGACCAAATGAATTTACAAGCAAATTCTATCCAACATTTAATACCAATTCCAGTATTACCTGGAAGCAAAAACAAGTAAAATAAGGAATCCTACCAGATTCCTCCTTTGATAAAAATACAGACTTGGCATATAAATCAGTAAGAAAAGTATAAAGGAAATATAGTTAAATATTGCTTATGAACATTAAAGCAAAAATATGAAATATTTATTAGTAAGGAGACAGAAACATCATGAAGTTGATAAACTATGGCCAGGTTAGCTTTATATCATGAGTTCAGAGCCAATTTAATATTAGGAAACCAATGGGCACATTAGACCATATTAATAATAAGAAAAACAAAAAACAATATGTGATTATATTAGTAAAAGCTGAAAAAAGCTTTTGACAAAATACAGCCACCATTTAAGGCTGCCTGGAGACATAATGAAGTGTTGGGACTTGCCTCAGACACTTAATAGTCATATGATTCAGGACCTAAATTTCTTTTTCTGTAAAATGATAGTAATAGTACTTCCCTTGCTTGCTCTGAGGAGCACACATAAAATGGTATATGTAAAATGTTTTGCAAGTCTTCAAGCTCTTTCTAAATGGTAGCCATTAATAAAAAAAAATTTTAAAAATATAGGAATAAAATAGATCTTTTCTTAATAGGGGAAAGTGAGGCATAATATGGGAATGTAGAGGGCCAGCCCCAGGGAATGATATTCACATATCCTTGGTGATCTCCTTCATCAAAGGAATGTATGGATTTTTGCTCATTGTATGGATCCATTGGCTCACCAATGAACCCTGACCTAGGATAATCTGTGGCTCCAGGATGGTTGTAAAAGGTTTCTTTGATAGAGAAGCATGCATTTTCCTAAGAACAAATATTGTTAAGAACTAATATTGTAAATTTACCCAGGAACTTGTAAAACTGGGTCTCCTTTAACTAGTCATTCCTGAGATAAGTTTTTGATATAAAAAGTCTGAGTTTCCAAAAATAAGGTTGGTAGATTTTCACTTCCCAACCTTTTGTGTTTGGATATGTTTGTCTACCCAACCTGACTCTCATTCATGTCCAGACCCACACCAGAGCTATTGCAGGCAATAGCTGGTGCCTGAACAGGGACTGATAGATAGACAGTCAGACCTGGAGGGGAATCAATCTTGAAAAGAAAGATAAAGTCTGGATACCTGCGGGTCAAAAGAGAGCTCATAAAGGGACAGCAGGAAATTAAGGTAAATAATTTTTTCATCAGGTCTAAAACAGCATTAGAATGGGACAGGGGCAGTCTAAGGACAGAGGACATTATTTGAAAATGCTAAAGCAGATAGTTAAAGAAAGAGGCTTGTTAAGAACAACAAAACAAGTGGAAGAATTTGTTGGATGTGTACGAAAATGTTGCCCTTGGTTTCCAGAAGGAGTATTAAGTATTGAAAAATGGGAAACTGTGGGGAAACAGATGAGTGACCATTTTAAATGGAAAGGTCAGGAGGCATTTCCTATAGGAGTCTTATCATTGGGGAATATTTTAAAAATCTGCCTGACTTCACCTGGAGATGTTCCTTTGGCTCAGATGATATTAAAAGCTGATGTAGGGGCGACTAGGTGGCCCAGTGGATAAAACACCAGGCCTGGAGTCCGGAGTACCTGGGTTCAAATCCGGTCTCAGATACTTAATAATTTCCTAGCTGTGTGGCCTTGGGCAAGCCACTTAACCCCATTTGCCTTGCAAAAACCTAAAAAAAAAAAAAAAAAAAAAAAAGTTGATGTAGATGTTCAAGCTATTCAGCAGGAAGACAAGAGTAAAAAAGACTGGTGGCTTTTACCTACAACGCCACCTCCAGACCCATGCCTGCATAGGGGTGGAAGGAGGGGTGTGGACGCCAAGATGGTGGGGCCCTACTTTCCCAGGAGAAGCCTCCTCCAGGCTCCCACTTTAGGAACTTGTAAGGGAGAGTCTCTGAGATGCTGGGTCCCACCCACTCAGTGCTACAGGGGCTGCTGCTCCTGGGCTTCTGGAGGTGGTGGCTCCCCAGCCAGCATCACCTCCTCCTAGCTCTAATAACCCACCTTCTGCTCCTTTACTGTCTAAAGAAGAAAATGTTACCAAAGATAAGGGGCATATGAATATTGTTCAAATAGCCCCTCGAAAAGCAATAGATAAAGGAGAGAAGATTCCATGGGACATGAGAGAGTCATTGTTCTCTTTTCCCCGTGCTTGAGAAACCTGATCCAAGGATTCCAGGGACTGTTTTGAGAGAATACTATAATTTACATTTTAAAACATTTAGAGAATTAAAATCAGCAACAAGTACTTATGGTAAAACCAGTCCATATGTTTTGAATAAAATAGAAATGTTAGGTAGACAAATATTAGCCCCAGAAGACTGAACCACAATAGCTAAAACTACTCTTATACCAGATTACTTAACATGGAAAACTGAATTTTTTGAGAATTGTACTAGTCAGGCTAAAAGAAATGAAGCAGCAGGGTTAAGACTAACATTTGAGATGCTCTCTAGCACTGGTCCATGGGCAGGAGTAAATAATCAAATTGGGTATAGTTTACAGGCACAGGAACAGGCATGGCTAAAACTGTCTGAAGAAAGGAGGCAATGGGAGTGAGAGATCAGAAAGCTTGTTTGCTCATGGCTTGCTTATCTAGATCTTGAAGTTAACAGAGAGAGGAATTAAGAAAAAGTATTAGATAAGAGGGAGAGAATTGTTTCATGAAGACTTGATAAAATAAAATAAAATGTTAAACTTTAAAAAATGCTGTTTAATTTCAAAAAGACAAGATAATCAGGTTCATTTTAAAATACATAATTTGATTATTACAAAAAATAATGGGACGATTGAGGATTTAAAAAAAAAAGACTCCCCCTCCCAGAAAAGATTTAGGGCTGTTGAAGTTATTTGGTTTACTCTAAGCTGATAGGGGACAGGGGATATTCCAATTAGGCTGAGGGATTTTTGAGTGACTGCCTTCTCAAAAGTTTTGTTTTAGTTATTTATGGTTAAAATCAAGAAGTGTTAGGTATCAAAACCTTTGAATGGAAAAATGTATTGTGAAAAATGGAAGGTTCTCTGCATTTTTTTCTGGTTTCTTGGAAGATTTGTCACCTTTGGTGGTGATATACGTTTGTTTTTTGTCTTTGTATAATGTTTAAAGGGACCCTCTAGTGTGAGAGCAGAGTGGGGTTTCCCTGGATTTGGGGGGGCCTCTCTGGTTCTAAATGCTTTGACTCCATTTATGTGTCTATATGTGTTTGCTTTAAAATACAGGCAGAGAGAAGCTCTCAGTTGTCTCTCAGGCCTGCTGTTCTCTGTGTTCTGATTGGCCAATCTTCTTTCCATTCTCTCTTTTCAAAATTGGATCTTTTTTTTCCCCAAAACTCAGGATTGGCGCCAAAACAGGAGATTTTCCTGAGAATCATGTTGTTTTTGGAGAAGGGGTTCTATTATTTTCTCTTATTTTCTAGTGTCTCTTTTCTGGTCTGATAGACTAATAGAATTTTATTTACTGATTTGGCAAATTATACTTATAAGGGACCTAGGAGAAATTGAAATTGTCCCTATTTTATTTTTAGACTGGTCTTAATTAGCATGATAAAAAATATATGCATATAAAATAAAAAAATTTGGGCTGAGCGAGGAATGATAAACAGTAAAGGTGAATGATAAACAGTGAAAGTAAATAATTAGTGCATACTACCTTGATGTCTCAAAATATGAAGAATCTCCAATTCCCAGAACATCATCTTGTCAGTGAGGATTAGAAAGTTCTTTTAAGTTAGAACTTTGAGAAGTCACAATAGCACTGATACAGATAAGAAGGATTTGCAAAGTTTTATATCTTGAAAAGGAAAATAATTTAAGGTAATTTTGAATATGAGTTTGGAATTTAAAAGATTATTAAGAGAATTTTTTTAGGTGTTTTTTTTTTTGCAAGGCAAATGGGGTTAAGTGGCTTGCCCAAGGCCACACAGCTAGGTAATTATTAAGTGCCTGAGACTGGATTTGAACCCAGGTACTCCTGACTCCAGGACCGGTGCTTTATCCACTGTGCCACCTAGCTGCCCCTTAAGAGAACTTTAAAGAAAATCTTGTAATCATAAAAAGGGATATTAGAAACATCTGGTCTCAAGAAATTTTCATGTATTACAGAATTTTAGGGAGCAAAGGGAATATACATTAAATTGAAATGTGGTATGTATAATTAGTAACCTTTGTATAAGAACAGATTCAGACAATTTTTTGAAATTTTAATATTATGTTACAGTAACAAACAATGGATGAATTGAAGTATCATCCATCACCTTTGTGAAGATTTGTTATAAGAAAACTGGAGAATACCTTGCCCACAAGGTTTTATTTCTCAAAGTCTTTTGACTCAGAGATTGTGAAAAGCTGTGCTCTTGCATCTAGTGTTTCTTAAAGGGAATATTTATATGTAAGATCAAAGTAACTTAATATCTGTTATTTAAGAAGAAGAAATTATATACGTATCCTGTAACCCTGGCATTGGTGAAAGTTTTACATTGAATTTTTTGAAATTATATTTATATATATATATATATATATATATATATAACTACATTGTATTTTTTGAAATTATTATATATAAAACTAATTTCATAGAGAATCTTATTTTCTTTTTGAAAATAGGAGTATATTTGAACAAGAGGAAAATAAGCTTATAAAACAAAGATGTGAAAGAAATTTATGTGTAACAGATATTTAGTTATAAGGTTAACTTTAAGAGAATGATATGTCAGCATGGGAACATGTTTCATGTAGGTTAAGAATTTAATGTTTACATTTAAAGAAGCAAATATGGTCAACTTAGAGGAATTGCTTACCTGCAGTTACTTCCAATAATACTGAATAAATGTGAGAGGCTTTGAAAAATGGTTGGGAGATTGAAAATTATGTAACCCATAGTTAGGTAATGTACTGATGAGAAAGATGTTGAAAAATTATATGATGTAGTTTTATCAATATAAGCTATTTTACTATAATGATTCAAAGCCTGGAGTTAATATAGAGGTAATGAGGGAAAACATCTGAAGTTATGACACTCTTAAGTTTCTTGAAATTTTTGAACAATGTGATGGACCTTATTCTAGACCTGTAGGTCCAAGCGTAAATGCAATTTTAAAAAAAATAATTTTTAATCAAAACTAAAGAATGAATTATATGCCTAATTAATTGTATTAATAAAACAGCTACAAACCCTTAACATTTTTTATAGATAGTAAGTATAGTTATCATGTGGTCAGATACATAGAAACAGCTTTTATTAAACATGGCACTGATGAAGAATGATATCAACTCTTTAAAGATTTACAAGAAGTTATAAGAAATAGATATAATCTTTTTTTTATTGAATACATACATTCCCACACTGGATTGCCTGGGCCTTTATATGAAGGCTTTATATATAGGGCTGATCAATTAACCCTTCCACTTCTTATATGCTTAGTAGAAGAGCAAGCTAGGCAGTGTCACAAAAAATTTCACTAGAATGTCTCTTTATTAAGGAAAGAATTTAAAATCACCAGAGAACATGCAAGAAATATAGTAAAATCCTGTTAACTATGAATTCCATATTTACCTACCCCTCCAAATTATTCTAAGAATCCTAGAAGCTCCTAATTAATTGTGGCAGGTGGATGTGACTCTAATACATCTTTTGAAAAAATGAAATTCATTCATGTTACTGTGGATACATTTGGTTCATGTGCAATGGCAACGGCACAAGGTTCAGAGGCTGCACAAGGTATGATTGATCATTTAGTCCATTGTTTTGCTATTGCAGAGATACCAAAATCCATAAAAACAGATAATGTTCCTTGATATACTTCTATGGCATTTAAACAATTCTTCCTGTATTACAATATAAAACATATTATAGGTATTTCCTATAACCCCACTGGTCAAGCTTTGGTATAAAGAAAACATAAAGATCGTTAAGAGATTTCTGGAAGTACAAAAGAAGGGGGAATATACATGGGGCAAAGGGGAAACAAGGAAGGAGAGTAAATCTTGCCTTATATACCAGGAAGTTTTTAACATTGAATGATAAAGAACACCTGCAGAAAGATTTTTTTTTAAGGATATGTAACATAAAGAGAAGGGCATGGTTACATGGAAGGATCCTAAGACATCAACAGTGAAAATGACTGGATCCATTATTAACCTGGGATTGAGAGTATGCTTCTGTTTTGTCCATAGATGGAGAAAACTATCTTGGGTACAGAAAGAAACATCAGACCATGCAGATCAGGTGAATCAAGTAATACAGAAAATGAATAATTTACACTTAAGAAATCGAGGAAAAGATGAGAGGAGAATACATCATGGAGTTATGGGACAATTTATGACTCATGAACAATTTGGGAATTTAATATTGGATTTACTTTCAAAACCCTCCACGGGTCACTGTTCTACAATGAGGAGACAGTATGGTTGAAATTGTATTAATTGGGGAAAATGCAGATTATTTGGTATATAACAAAATTCCTACTGGAGATATCAAAAAAGAGATGCTTTGAAGAAAATTTAGGCATAATTTTTCTGGTTTAAATACTGTGACACCTAAATGTTTTGTAAAACGTGTATTGTTGAACCATATGCTAAATTAAGTAAAACTAATCATTCAACTCATCCAAATATTTTTAACAGGGGAGCATTTAGGACTTCAGAAATATTGGGAATTCCATTTGTAGAAAGTATTGAAGGAAGCTAGATAATTCCTACAGAATTTCCTTGTTTAAATTTACATGCTTGAGATTTCAAAAATGAATGTTTTTCACTCTGGGTTGCCTGTCATAGCCAAAATAGAAGAATTTATGATCATTCTGTTTTGCTACAGGTGAGGAATTCTCCTGATAGAATTTTTCCATGGGGTATTCCAGGCTATATTAAACCAATTATATACCCAGAAATAGGGTTAGCTAATTCAGAGATATGGAAAGCTATGGCAGTTATAGATGAGATAAAGTATATACAATGGAATAAAATATGCAGAAAAGAAATTGTCTGTGACTGCATGGACAGGACCAGATATTGCCGTCATGATAGGATCTTTCAAAGATGTCAATATTATCAGAGAAAAAAGGTGGATATGATGTTAACTGTTACAATTGCACTATTTGAGCATTTATAAATAAGGAAGCGGAGGATGATGATGTTGTTTTCATGATAAGAAAACCAAAATTTGCTATAATACTGACCAAGGTAGAAGGCTGGTATATGTATCCTGCTAGTGAGTTCTTAGAAAAAACATAAAAGAGAATTAGGCAGAAGAGATGTGTTAGTTGCATTGTGTATCGTAGCAGCCATTATAATAGCTACTTTGGTGACTATTTCTGTACAAGTAGGGAATAAAGAAAAAATTGGAAACTAAATATATTCTAGAATTATCAGAAGATGCTCAGGAGAGAATTAAGGAAGATGTTTATCATTTGATTAATGCATTACAAACCTCTAATGAACAAATTGCAATATGGTTATAGATTTTCTACTATTTGTGTTGCTCCTTTAAAATGTAACATTTCACTTACTCTATGGGATAATATAAAGGTTATTTGAATAGAATATGGTATAATGATTTTAAAACTATGGATATGAATCAATTGCATAAAATTGCTAATGATATTGCATTGGCACCTAGAATGGAAATGGACTCAGGTTTTGATAATTTGTTTAACTTTGTTAATAAGTTTCATCTTTTTCATTTTATGAACCTGTTAGTGAGCATGCTTCCTGGTATCTTTGCATTATTATTGATATTGTGTATTTTACCCATTTGTATTAAAAGCCTTTTGTCACTGGGACAAAACATAGATGTCCTGACACATGGCCTAAAGCTTCAACATGCCTAAGAAGTGGTAATCTGTAGAGGGCCAGCCCCAGGGAGTGATATTCACATATCCTTGGTGATCTTCTTCCTCAAAGGTATGTATGGATTATTGCTCATTGTATGGATCCATTGGCTCACCAATGAACCCTGACCTAGGATAATCTGTGGCTCCAGGATGGTTGTAAAAGGTTTCTTTGATAGAGAAGCATGCATTTTCCTAAGAACAAATATTGTAAATTTACCCAGGAACTTGTAAAACCAGATCTCCTTTAACCAGTCATTCCTGAGATAAGTTTTTGCTATAAAAAGTCTGAGTTTCCAAAAATAAAGTTGATAGATTTTCACTTCCCAACCTTTTGTGTTTGGATATATTTGTCTACCCAACCTGACTCTCTGAAATTCATGTCCAAATCCACACCAGAGCTATTGCAGGTGATATGGGAATAAACAAGTTCTTTGTAGGAATATAAGAGATAAAGTAAGGGTGCCCATCGTCACCATTACCATTTGATACCATGTTAGAAATGGACTCAGATCACATGACCAACAATAAGGAAGAGTAGACATTGTCTCTGATTTTCCTAAACTTTCAAAACAGTCTTAATAGTAAAAGTTTGTGGGGCAGCTAGGTGGCGTAGTGGATAAAGCACCATCCTTGGAGTCAGGAGTCCCTGGGTTCAAATCTGGTCTCAGACACTTAATAATTACCTAGCTGTGTGGCCTTGGACAAGTCACTTAACCCCATTTGCCTTGCAAAAACCATATATATATATATATATATATATATATATATATATATTAAAAGTTTGTGCAAGATCTAAACTAAGTGCAAATGTCCCAGCAAAGTAACCAAGAACCCTAAGTAGGAAACATCTTTATGAATTAAAACCAGAGGCTAATTCCTAATGCCTAACATACCCTACACCCTCTTCACTCACCTGTCCCCCCACAATGGGGGAAATAAGTGGTGCCCCCTTAAAGATTAGGGTTCTCAGAAGTGACAAACTCAGGGCTAGCCTTGGAGGTGGAAAAGCAGGGGATTTTTTATTTCACAAGCCTGCAAAATTCACAGATTAAAGAGACAATAAATTACTTTGAGGCCAGGCTGAAAAACAAAGGTCTAGGCAAGAATGCCTGAGGGAAAGAGAGAAAAAATAAAACAATCTGAAGAAGTGACTGGACTCACATTCCATTGAGTTAAAGAGAGACCCACCCCATGGACATCAGCTATCCACTTTGGAAGACTAGGAGGCAGGAAGCTGGAGGAGGGTTGAAGGATAGGCTGAAGTTGCTTTATCTTAGTGAATTTACATTTAACTATGGAGTTACATGGAGCAACCTGAGGGTATTTACCATAATTGGGGCTCCTGGAGGCCCTCAGAAAAGACAGACAGGCACAACTGATATTTTCCCAATATTAAATAGACAGCTCTTTCTCCTTCATCACCACTATACTCCTGGAGGGTTGCCCTACACTCCTTAAGGTTTATGCTCTGGGATGAGACTCAGTTACTCATTCATACTCATAGATACTGACAGAAAAGCTTGCCTCTGACCCTCAGTACTTTTTGACCACAAGTTGCAGATCCCAATGCTGTGGTACCCCACCACTCCCCCTACCCCACCCCTTCTGGAGGAGATAGAGGCATAGGATAGTCTGAAAGACCGGGGCAGGCCCACCTGCATGTGTGGTAGTCTCCACAAGGTGTGAAGGGGGCTGTATCCCCTCAGAGGACACAAGACTGAGACCAGTGAAAAAGTAAATTTTCCAGTCTGGAAGGAGGATGAAAAAGCCTTGGAGTGCTGTGCTCAGGGGAACTGCCAATCAAAGGCAAAGGCCTCAGAAAGTGACCAATAGAAGCACAGAAGGAGGGAGGCATGAAATGGCCAAAGCTATGAGTGGGGCACTGAAGCTTGGGAAAGGAGGGAGGAAAGCCAGCTCAGTGGGTGGCGGGTCAACAAGAGGAGAGATTCTCTAATGAAAGAAGGGGACCCCAATGGATCTAAGCTGATTTAAAGTGTATCATTGTACCTCCATGGACAGCACTTTGTCACAGGAAAGAGGGAACTAAAGCTGCTTGGAGAAAGGTGGCAAGCAGTGCCACAGATATCTAAAAGGGTAGGGGGCCAGGGAACTCAGAAGACGTAAACGAAGAAAAATTGTTTAGAAGGAGGAACTAAAAGATCATATTTTAGAGGAATTGGGGAACACAGAAACTAATGAAGGGATACAAAGACTGAGGACTACAGCAATGAATGAAAGTTTAGAACAGATAGAAGCAAAAGGAATGTGAACAAAGGAAAGAAATTCTTTTTAGAAAAGTCTACAGGGGTGGCTAGGTGGCCCAGTGGATAAAGCACCGGCCCTTGTAGTCAAGAGTACCTGGGTTCAAATCTGGTCTCAGACACTTAATAATTACCTAGCTGTGTGGCCTTGGGCAAGCCACTTAACCTAACAAAACAAAATGAAGAGTCTACAAAATAAAAAACTAGCAAAAGTTGAAGGGCAGCATAGGAAGAGGAATTTTACCTTATTGTTTAACTAAGAGAGGAGAGAAAGGGAATTAAATAATTAGATAAATTAAATTCTAAATAAATTAAATAGATATGCATTAAAAAAAAGAAAGAAAAGCAAATTTGTAAGTTAAACATTCCAACAATACTTAGGGAAAGGGTGATAAAAGGAAAAGGCAAGGCTAATAGTGAAAGGAAGAGAATGCCTTTGAGAACAGGATTATCTTAAAAGTAGATAAAGTAAAATTAACTGAAGAGACAAAATGCTTTCTTTAGAGGGGAAGCAAGCAAGCATTTATGGAGTGCCTGCTGGATGCCAAACACTGCCTTGCCTGTGGACTGTCACAACCCTGGATATTGTGAAAACCCCAGTTACAGTTGAGGAAGCTGGGGCAAACAAGTGAAGTGACTTGCCTGGTATCACAACTCCAGGCCTAGAGTGAAGCAGAGAACTAGGAATATAGCACAAACAAATGCTGTCATTTTAATGCTATTAAAATTGTGGAAGGCTGTTTGCTCCTAAGATGTAAACTGACCCCTGCTGATTGTACCCTGTCTCCCATTTTCCCCTTCACCTAACCTTGGCCATAGACCCAGCATGTTGAATGACATGATGAATTTGGGGGCACACCTCAGGTACAGGAAGCACCATGATGTAGCTTGCCATTGGAAGATACCTGGCCCAAGACCACTCCTCAAGCACCACCCCTTGTGCAACCTACTATAGAAGCATATTTAACAGGAAGCACCACCCCTTCTGCAGGATGGGTTCTTCTCGTGCTCTTTCTTAGACCCTATGGAACACCATGAGGTTCTCCCATGCCATGTGGCTAGACTAAGCCAAGCCTCATGGCTGCCTGACCTTTTCTCTCTCTATCTGTATGTGTGTATGTCTCTCTGCCTCTCTCTGTCTCTCTGTCTCTCTGTCTCTCTCTCTCTCTCTCTGTGTCTGTCCCCTCTGTCTCTCTGTCTCTCTATCACTCTCTCTTTCTGTCTGTCTCTGTCTCTCTCTATTTGCCTCTCTCTTTCTGTCTGTCTGTCTCTCACTCTCCCTATCTCTTTCTCTCTGTGTCTCTCAGTCTCTCTCTGCCTGTCTGTCTCTGTCTCTCAAATTTGACTTGGCCAGTAATCTCTCTCTCTCTCTCTCTCTCTCTCTCTCTCTCTCTCTGGCCCAGTTAGCTCTCTTTGTCTTTATCCCTGCTTCTCCTTATCTCCCTCTCTCTCTGTCTCAGCCTCTGTCTATCTATCCTTTTGTTATTTACCCTGTCCTAAAGTGCTTGCTGACCCTTCAGGAGGAAAAGGTTTGTTTTTTTTTAGTTTTTGCAAGGCAATGGGGTTAAGTGACTTCCTGAAGGTCATACAGCTGGGTAATTCTTAAGTGTCTGAGGCTATATTTGAACTCAGGTCCTCCTGATTCCAGGGCTAGTGCTCTATCCACTGGGCCACCTAGCTGCCTTGAGGAAAAGTTTTTTAAACCAGTGTACTTTGTTATACTTTATAATAAAATCCTGAGCAGTTTTAAAATCCCAGCGAGTACAACAAATTCCTTCATCCTTTTGGTGACCCTCAGTTTCTTGGTTACCTCAAATTCTATCTAATTGGTGAACCCAAAAATCCCACTGGCAACAAGATCTGCATTTACCTACCTACCTAGCTGCCTCAAGAAAACCTCCTTTAGGGGGTGCCTAGGTGGCGTAGTGGATAGAGCACCAGCCTTGGGGTCAGGAGTACCTGGGTTCAAAACCTGTCTCAGACTCAGTCACTTAATTCCACTGGCTGGCAAAAGCAATAAATTAATTTTAAAAATAGACCAAATGGAAAAGGAAATGCCAAAACTAATTTAAGAAAATAATTCAGTGAAAAAATAGAATTGGACAGGTCAAAACTAATGAGAAACTAAGACACATCAAGATTCAGTCAAGCAAAATTTAAAAAAAAAAATGAAAAACTTGAAAAAATGTAAAGTATCTCAATGGAAAAACTGACCTAGAAAAAAGATCCAGAAAGATAATTTAAGAATTATTGGACTACCTGAAAGCCATCATCAGAATAAGAGCCAGGACCATAACTTTCAAGAAATTATCAAGGAAAACTATTCTGATATCCTAGAACCAGAATTAAAATAGTCACTGAAATAAGCCACTGCTCATCTCCTCAAAAGGAACCCAAAATGAAAATGTCAAGGAATATTGTAGACAGATTCCAGAATTTCTCCTATCAAGAATAAAATAATGCAGGGAGCCAGAAAGAAACAATTCAAATACCAACAAGCCACATTAAGGATTATGCAGGATCTGGCAGCACCAATATTAAAGGATTGAAAGAGTCTGGAATATGATGTTCTGAAGGGTAAAGGAGTATGGGTTACAACCAAGAATCAATTACTCAACAAAACTGAGCACCCTCTTTCAGGGGAAAAGAATGAACATTTAACAAAACAGAAACTTTCAAATTTTCCTGATGAAAAACAAAATTTGGGGGGGGCAGTTGGTACAATGGATAGAGCACCTGCCCTGGAGTCAGGAGGACCCTGAGCTCAAATCTGATCTCAGATACTTAATAATTGCCTAACCGTGTGACCTTGGGCAAAGTCACTTAACCCCATTGCCTGAAATAAAATTTAAAAATAAATAAAAAATAATAAAAAGAAAAACAAAATTTGATGTTCCAACCATGAGACTCAAGAGATACATAAAAAGGTAAACATGGGAAAAGAAAACAAATGTTATTCAATAAGATTAAACTAGTTGCATCCGTACATGGAAATATGATACTTATAACTCTTGGGAACTGTATGTCTATTAAATTGAGTATACGTAAAAGGTGTGGGCATAAGTTTTTTTTGTTTTTTGTTTTTTGGAGTTTTTTTTAGATTTTTCAAGGCAATGGGGTTAAGTGGCTTGCCCAAGGCCACACGGCTAGGTAATTATTAAGTGTCTAAGGTCGGATTTGAACCCAGGTACTCCTGACTCCAGGGCCAGTGCTCTATTCACTGTGCCACCTAGCCACCCTGGCATAAGTTTATTTTGATGGTATGATAAAAAATTAATTAAGACATTGAAAAAGGATCATACTGGGAAGGGAGGAAGAGGGAGGCAGAATAGGATAAATACAGTCCCTGAAGAGAAAGAAAGGACTATTTCAATAGAGGGAAAATAGGAAGTGGTTAAGAACTGACTGAATC
The DNA here is from genome assembly GCF_037893015.1 of Macrotis lagotis. NCBI lineage: Eukaryota > Metazoa > Chordata > Mammalia > Peramelemorphia > Peramelidae > Macrotis > Macrotis lagotis. The sequence continues at coordinate 451,843,793 of NC_133658.1, forward strand.
TTAATTTCAACAGATTTGGCTCAAAAAGGTAATAACAAATACACTCAGTAGGGATTAGAAATTTACAGAAAATAGGGAAATGGAGGGGAAGGGAAGAAAGGGTTAGATAAAAAGAGAGAAGAAAAGGAAGGTAAAAGGAAAAGGGAAAAAGGGGAAAGAAAAGAGAGGGATAATGAAAGAAGGGAGAGCAGATTGAGGGAAGCAGTAGTAAGAAGCAAAATGCTGGTAAGAAGGAATAAGTTGAAAGGAAGAAGTACGGGGCAGCTAGGTGGCACAGTGGATAGAGCACTGGCCCTGGAGTCAGGAGTACCTGAGTTCAAATGCAACTTCAGACACTTAATAATTACCTAGCTGTGTGGCCTTGGGCAAGCCACTTAGCCCCATTTGCCTTGCAAAAAAAAAAAAAAGAAAAGAAAAAAATTGCTTCTCTCTGTGGTATGTAAAATAGCTGACTAAACCAGCTTACTCTTTGAGCTTCCTTTTGGTCATCTACCATTTAGAAGATTAAATACAGAATGCAGTAGAATGGGCCCAGTCCTGGGGGGAAGGGAACCCTGTTTCCACCCTTCAGGAGTTGAAAAAGAGTTACTTCAATTGGGGCAGCTATGTGGTGCAGTGGATAGAGCACTGGCCTAGGAGTCAGAAGGATCTGAATTCAAATTCCACTTCAGACACTTAATAATTACCTAGTAGTGTGACCTTGGGCAAGTCACTTAACCCCATTGTCTTAAATAAATAATTAAAAAAATTTTTTTTACTTTTTGCAAGGCAATGGGGTTAAGTGGCTAACCCAAGGCCACACAGCTAAGTAATTATTAAGTCTGTGAGGTCGTATTTGAACTCAGGTACTCCTGACTCAAGGGCTGGTGCTCTATCCACTGCCACCTAAGCTGCCCCATAAATAAATAAAAAAAATTTAAAAGTCATCTAAAAGAAAAAAAACTATATCACTCTGGGATCTGAGAAGAAAGATTCCCAGCCTCAAGAATGTTAGCGGCCAGGACAATGAGAGATTTCCTATGAAAAGCAGGGGTTTTATTAAGTGCTTACTAGATGCCAACATTGTACAGTCACAACCCTAGATGTTATAAACTCCCTCCCATTGTCCTCATTATGGGATAGGAAAAGGCAACAAAACCAATCTCTTTTTCCCTCAACACAGCTTCTTGCTGTGCTGACTGGGCTTCCTAGTAGCATGAGATATAAAAGATCCCATACACATAGGTTGGGTGCCCTCCATTGTATTGAATGTCTGAAGACACCAGAATCCCAGTGCCCTTCCCTACTGACTACTGGAGGCCTGGGCAAGTTAAGTGTGGTCTCTTTATTGCACATCTCTGCTATGTAAGGGCTAAGTAAACTTCAACAATCCTTGGATCTATGGATGCTTCATTTTGTTCAACATTAGTTTTGTTGATGTTCAGTCTAACCTTTTTAGGGATGACTATAAGTCTGAGAGTTTCCAAATTCAAAAAGTCAGGGGTTGGACTTTTTAGAGACAGATTACCTGATGCAGAATACTTTTATTAAGAAAGAGACTTTACCCACATGGTTCTGAACAGAATCCTACTTGAAAAACCAAGCCTGCTAAGTATTCAGATTGTACAGATCTGATAGGAAGAGTATTGCTGATTCAGCAGTAAAAAAGAGGGAATCCTTCAGGGAGCCTCAGGATCCGCCAGAATGCAAGTAGGGCTGCCCTAATGGTAGCCTCAGGTTAGATCTCTTCCTGGGGCACTCATGTGCTATTTTTAGTGCTTTCGAGTACATTTACAAGATCTGGAGATCTTCTTACCCACATTTGGAGAAAGCTAGACCAGACATATTTTAAGTATATTTGAAGAGTTTTCTGAAGCAACTGCAAATGAGGAAAATGATTTGAGAGAGAAAAACATGTTCTTGGTGTCAAGTCCCAGGATTATACCCAATCTGTTTAAATAAACAATGGGGGTGGGGCTAAGATGACCCAATGAATAGAGCACTGGCCCTGAAATCAGGACTTGAGTTCAAATGTGACCTCAGATACTTGATAATTGCCTAGCTGTGTGACCTTGGGCAAATCACTTAATCCTATTGCCTTAAATACATAAAATTTTTTTAAAAAATGAGCCTGGAAAGAGGTTCCTGGCCCATAGGTCAATTTCTTTCTTTTTTAGTTGGAGATTCAGGGTTTGAGCATCTTATTTCAAATCCTACTCCTGGTTGGAATTCCAGCCCTGCCACTTTTTCTTTGTAACTTTTAGGAAATCTATTTAACCTCTTTGAGGAATCCATGTAACATGGTTTGACTCTAGCTCCATTCTGAGGGTCACAACTGTTACATCCCCCCACTCCCCAGAATTCTCTAACAGTTTGAAGGGGTTAAGAGAGTCTAAATTCTGCCACTGGCATTGGCATTTGCCTATTTCAATTATGTTTCCTCAATTTTTAGAGGCCACCCAAGTCCCATTTAGCCACTTAACACAAGATTAGCTTTATTAGCTTTATCTTCAAAGATATAGCAAGAATAAACATATAAACTTTTTCCCCATACTAGAAACCTTTACCACCTCAGGCTGGAGGAGTGGGAGATGAGGCTTATAGTTTAACTCAGTTCCAACAGACAATTATTCCACCCAAGTTCCAGTTCAAAACCCCCTTACCCCCTTAGACTTGAATTCTTTATCTTTCCTCAGGACTTTCCTTCTGGGCTGACTGCAACAGTGGATTCCAGGACTCTTAAATCCTTATTTGTCAGGCTCCCAGATTTGGGCTTCCAATTCCTAAACCTAAGACTGAAATGAGCAAATAATAGACTATTTGCTTAGGGCCCTCATCCTAAGGGGAAGGGAAGTTGGAACTCAGATCCTCTAGCCCTTACTTTGTGATGTGGGCTTATTTGTGAGTCTTCCACACTTGGGTATTTACTCAAAAGAGACAGATAATTTTGAAGACAATAGCCAGAAGTTCTGGCTACTTAGCCAATGGAAAATGACTGCTCCCAACCATTAACAGACCAGTAAAATGTCCATGAAATTGCTTTTTCTTCTATGTCCCCAAAACAGTCAAATGATGTGAAATACAATGGGGAGCAATGCCCTTTTTAGATAAGCACAAGCAAATATCAATTCACATTATAACACTTTCCTCTAAAAGAAGCTCTCCTGTTGTGTCACATATGTTCCAGGCTAAGAGCTATGAAGGGTTAATACAGAAATAGTTATGTGCTTTAACCAGCAAGATGTACTTCAGAGTTTAGATAAGGGAGTAGCTGCATGTCTGAGCTAACTAGGTGTATTCCCAGGCTCAGATAGATAGCACATTCTGAGATAATTACCTTCTGCACTTTGTTTATCAAATCACTGTTTGGTTCTCAAAACAATCTTCTCTCTGTTTAGCAGAACACTGTTTGGTTCTCAAAACAATCACCTAAGACATACACAAGGTATGCATGTGAAAAAAATGCTTGCTAAAACGCTTATGTAATTGGTTATGTAAATGTAGAGTATAAAAGTATGTATCCTGTGATCAATAAACGAACCAGCTTATGCATCATATTGATGTCGGCCTGAGTTTCCTCCTCTGGACTCGACACTCTCCTTGTAGGAAAGTTTCAGTTTCTTCATCTACAAAATAAGGATTTTAGTTTAGATTTCCTCTTAAATTTCATTCCAGCTCTAAATTTATGATCTTATGGTTCTGCTATGTTATTCTTGAATGTATCTTTGTTTCTTTTATTGTGTCTTTAGGAATTTCATTTATTCCATTGTATTTTTTTATTGTTCCAGGGCTCTTTTTATGCATTACTTTTGGTGATATTTAATTTTCTTGAGTAGATTAAAAAAAATTTCTTTGACATAGGAGTGGTTAATAGATAGTAGAGGCCACCTTGTAATCCTACTACACTGGAAGTCTTTCTAATATCATTAACCCTCTAGTTTCCTTGGTCAGAGGACAAAGGTGAATAAGGAATGCTTCCTTCCAATTGTGTAGACACTTAGAGTCAATGTCAATGCTGTTTTCTCCTAGTCTGACTAATTTGGGGTGTGGTCATTTTGGTTCAGCAATTGGATAGATATAGGAATGGGTATGGGATTTATAGATTTAAAGCTAGAAAGAATTTTAGAGGTCACGGAGTCCAACTTCCTCATTTTACAAATGAAGAAACTGAGATCCAGAGATAGAGAGTATCTTACTAGAGCCAGACAGGCAAGATTTGAACCCAAGCAATTTTTGGCTCTGAATTCTTGACTCTGTTCTACCTATTTCACTGATTTTAAGTCATTAAATGCTCTATTAGTTTCTCTTTTTCAAGGCTGGCAGCATTATTCTAGAACCTGCATTGGAAAAGATATTAAAGAAACATAGGAAGGAGTGGAGGGAAGAAGAAACTTGCCATCCAGTTGGTGGTCTCTAGGTCTGAAATCTTACCAAGACTTTCAGTTATTGTTATTTGAAGTTGAATTTTAATGTAAAAGGGTATATGTGGACAGCCAATAATTCTGCATAGATTTTTAAAAAGCTTTTGTTATTGAACAAAACCAACATACTAGAAATATTAGAATTCTCAATTTCATATTAAAAGGAAATCTTTATTCAAACAAAGGCACAAAATACACTTAAAAAGCACTTTAAACATAAACAAAAGCAGCAGGTCTTATTTTTTAAAAAGACCCAATTGAACTAATTATTAATAGATGAATAGTACAGAGGGAGATTTTCTACAAGTTGAGTCTTTAACATCTTTGATATTCTTTCAATCGAGATAAGGAAAGTGAATGAATAGGGGCAGAAGGATGAAGCGCCATGCAACCTCAGAGGCTCCTTTTCTTCTTGAAAACTCAGTTTTTTTCCCTTCTTCCTCACTCAAAAGCCACTAAGGAAGAGAAAGTTTATTTGCTTGAACCTTTGCATACACATTCAATTCTCACCCAGCAGCCAAGTAGAACAACTGACAAGAAAGAATTAGAACCTGCCTAGACTCTGAAGCAGTGAGTGAGGGAAAGGATAGCTCCACCATACATTTCCAGAAACAGTGGTTTGACAAGCAGACAAGACATGGACCACATGCTCTAAAGACTGGGTCCACTATGTTTCATACGCTAAGGTTTAATAAATGAGCATTCAATCAATAATTCCTCATATTCACATGGCAGGGGAAACTCCCTAGTATGAGTTTTTCTCTGCATTTTCTGAGATAAAGGTTTTGACAAGAGAGATAAAAGAACCAAGAGCTTCAGGTATCCAGGCCTGGAAGACTAGCACATGAAAAGAACTTCACTGACTTTACAATTTTGGAAGAATAACATAAAACCAAGACCTGCCTTCAGTTTGTGGAGATGCTTAATTGTTTATAGATGGCAACAGAAAACTCCCAAGACCAGGAAGATTTATGATTAATAAAAGAGCTTTTTCTGTCTAACAATCAGCAATATAACAAAGTCAAGTGAGTATGATCATTTTAAGGGGGATGCAGTGCTTTCTTGGATGAAATCTAAAACCTTAATTTTTAAAAGGTCATCTATCTGAAACAAAGTGATTTGGAATAACTCCTAACTTTTTTTCCATCTCCAAGGAAATAACTACATGTACAAAGACAGCACATTTTTAGACTGCTGCTGGTAGAGGGGCTAATTTTAAGAATCCTTTGGATTCATCTGTGTACATGGTGGTCATGGGAATATTTTCATATTTCTCTCGAGGTGCCAAGCATCGGCAGTGGCGGATGAGTACTAACAAATCCTTCTGGAAATTTTTGTTGAGGAAGCCATAAAAAAGAGGGTTGACACAGGTGGAAGTCATGGCAATGAGGTGGCAGATCACAAATACCAGGTTGTGGTGGCAGTTCATCAGGGCCTCATGGTACCAATCAAAGATGGCATTGAAGATGTTTAAGGGTAGCCAGCAGGCCCCGAAGGTCCCCACAATGGAGATCAGCACAATGTTTATCCTTTTGCTTTCACTTTCCCTCATCCTTTCTATCTTTCCATTCCTCCTACGGAGGCAGATCAGGATCCTCAGATAACAGATGAAGATGAAGACTAGGGGGATGCAGTACTGAAGCATGAGCAGGGAGGTGGTGAAGAGGAGCTGGTTCACTTTGGAGGACCAGCCCTCTACACAGGCCATCTGGTGGATATAGAGGTCATTGGGGAGGGAGAGGTTGAGAAAGGGTTCATTGGTGAGGTGGTAGGTCAGGAGGAAGGGAACTGATAGCAGGAGAGAAAACAGCCAAGTCACTAGGATGCCCCAGTAGGCATGAGACACCTTGGGTTTCCAGCCACGGGGGTTCACGATTAGCTGGTACCTTTCAACAGCAATTAAGACCAATGAAAATATGGAAACAGTGATAGAGACACTCTGTGCATAGGAAGTCAATTTACACATGGTGTCTCCAAATATCCAGTAATCCATTAGTGTATAGATAACTGTAAATGGGATACACATAATACACATCAGGATATCAGACAGGGAGAGATTGGCAATTAGGATGTTGGTGACATTTTTAGCTTCTCTCTGTTTTTTGATAATGATAATGATGATGAGTGAGAGGTTTCCAAAAAGGCCTACAACTATGACTATGATATAGGCAATGAGTAGGATAAATAGGGCTGGAGAAGACAACTGACAAGATTCAAAGTATAAAAACATAGAGGAGTTGTTCTTTGCTTTGGTTTGGTTAGGAACCACATGGTTTAGAGCAGTCTCAGAATAATCCATTCTATCAGGACTGGGGGAAGAGCCAGTGAGGTTTTTCAATGAGGAGCTTTAGGCTTCTTCTTGTTTGGGACCTTGCTTGGATGCTTCCAGGATGTCTTTAATAGTCTTTAGTCATCTTTGGTTCCATGATGGAAGTATGTAGACATAATAAGCATCTTCCTAGAGTTCTGAAAGGAAAAAAAAATGCTAAGTATTACTGAAGACTTAGAAAATCTACAGATTTCTATGGGGACCCTAGGAAATGAAAATCTGTACATATGCCTCTAGGAAGAGCTGGACCTAAGCTTCTGGTGAGAAAAATTTCATCAATTCCCCCAGAGATCATGAAAGATTTTTTTTTACAGAAGTTGACTCTGCCTCTCCTCCATCTACAGTATAAGCTGAGTGTGTGATCTGAGCTGAGAATTCAGTACTCAAGTTATATAAACCACCTTTAAATAAGTTTTCTTCTCTCTCTCTCTCTCTCTCTCCCTTCTATCTCTCTCCCTCTCTGTCTCTGTCTCAGTCTCTCTCAGTATGTCTCTGTGTGTGTGTGTATCTCAGTCTGTCTCTCTATCTTTCCTTGTCTGTGTGTCTCTATCTCTGTCTCTCTGTCTGACTGTCTCTGTTTCTCTGTCCCTCTCTCTCTAATATATATATATATATATATATATATATATATATATATATATATATGTATAATGTTTTCTCTTTCACTCCTCTCTATCCCCTCTTCTTCCACTTCTGGATCTAGACCTGGTCCAGAGAGCTCTCTCAGCAGATTTGCTCCATCAGTAAAGGACTTTGCTAGAGAAATTTAGAGAATTGCTTAGGAAGCTGAGTGGTTGTGACTTGACCATGATGTGTCATACAGAACTTGAATCTAGTCTATTAGGATGGTGAGGTCAGCCCTATGGCTCTTATGCCAACTGCATCTCTCCCATGATGTTAGAACTGGTCTCCAGTAACTGCCATATGTGATGTAGAGGAGCATACACAGGGCAGGAATCCAGACCCAGGTTCATCATTTATAGCTCAAGGTTTTAGACAAGTCATTTTCTATCTCTAAGCCCCACTTCCTCCTGATGTGAAATAAAAGCCCCTCTAGCTCTACCATTTATTTTCTTATTCTGATATTTGCCCTTCATTTTATTTTATTTTTTTGGGGGGGAGAAGAAAAAGATTTATGTTTTGCTTGGTTTCAGAAGGCAGAATGAATTCAATGGGTAGAAGTTGTAGACTGTGACTGAAACTCAATATAAGTGGATAGAGTACTGGCCCTAGAGTCAGGAGTACCTCAGTTCAAATCCAGCCTCAGACACCCAACAATTACCTAGCTGTATGGCCTTGGGCAAGTCACTTAACCCCATTGCCTTGCAAAAACCTGAACTACTTTCCTAATGGGAACGATGTGGCATAGGTTCTACAGTTGTTTTTGTCAATGCAGGCATATGAACTTGGGGTCTCAATACTTGGGTTTTAATTCCAGCTGCCTCCTGTTAGCCATGTGATCTTGAGTAAATTGCTTGACTTCTTTGAATCTCAGTTTTGTTATCTTATTTTCAAACTGTGAGATAGTTATCTTCTCAAAAGCTCTGTTTTTGAACTTTCATAAACTGATCCAAGTTCTGCCTTCTTTTGTCAGATGAGTTTCAAGTAGCTCAAGTGTTTCCTGCTCCCCCACTGGGGTCTCTGCAGGGGAGAGAGTACCGGAGAGTCCGGGGAGGGGAGCTGTGGCACCCCCACCTGGAGCCCTGTCCCCGGCCCCCACCCCCCTGCCCTTCATTTTAGAAGAAGATCACGACATCAGGAAGGTGATGCCATGACAAACACGTGAGTTGAATTGGGGGAGGGGTGCAGTACTAGGTCACCAGCCTCATTGTCTCCTCCAGAGTCATCTAAGATGGTCTAGTGGCCAGATAGGAATCAGGATGACTGGAGATGACCAACTGAAGTGACTTGGCCAAGATCACACAACTAGTAAGTATCTGAGGTCATGTGACCTCAGGTCCTCCTGACTTCAGGGCCAGCACTCTACTTCACTATCTAGCTGCCCAGTTCACTCCTATTCTAGGCTATGAGTGAAAGATAATGAAATGTCAGACTCACTCTTTGAATTAAAGTTTTGCCTTCAGAACCTTCTTCTAAAATGCAAATATATTTGGAGAGGACTAAGTATCAAGTAGCATTGACCCCAAAGTCAGGAGGATCTGAGTTCAAATCTGATATTTATTAGCTGTGTAACCTTGGGCAAGTCATTTAACCCTAATTACCTTGCATCCAGGGCCCTCTCCAATTGTTTGATTCATATCTGGTCCCCTCATTCAAATCCAATTCATCATACTTCATAGCATCACTTCCCTGATGTCATGGTCTTCAAGAAGGAAAGACAAACACCATCATCATCATCAAACATTTTCAGACAGATTAGATAAAAGGGAGGAGGGGATTAGAACAGATAAACCATTGGTAAGGGAAAAGAGGTCTGATGAAGGACCAAGTAGGCTCCTGTGCTAGGGATCCTGGGAATATGGAAGGGAAAACATGAAATACCTGAGGATAGTGAGTACAAGTCAAGGAAAGGGATCTAGTTGGGACTGCAATCCAGTCAAAAAAAGAAAGTTAACCCATCAATTAATATGTATTTGTAAGGGCCTACTGACTATCAGCTATAGTGCTAGGACCTAGGAATACAAAAACAAAAAACAAGGCAGTCCCTGATCTCAAGGAGCCTAACATTCTGCTGAGAGAACACAACTTGCACATATATAAGGATAAAATATATAGAAATGCACATATCTATTGCAAAATCCCATATTTTATATGTAATACTAAAGACATGTTATGTAATTTATATATACTCTGGGAGAAAAGAAGGCACTAATAAGGCTTCTTTAAGAAAGTATAACAAATTTTAAAAAAAGTATAACAAGGGGCAGCTAGGTGGCACTGTGGATAAAAGACTGGTCCTGGAGTCAGGAGTACCTGAGTTCAAATTTGACCTCACACACTTAGTAATTACTGTGGCCTTGGACAAGTCAGTTAACTCCATTGCCTTGCAAAAACCTAAAAGAAAAAAAAAGTATAACAAGATCTGAGCCTTAAAGGAATAGATAGTAGAGATAATGAGATAATATTTTAATGTTTATACTACTAACACAGTGTCAGGTACATTATCACACCCCCCCTTCAGTGACTTCAATTAAGACAGTTTACTGGGGAAGAAAAAAGCAAAAAATCATACATCTCTTTCAGGTTGGGCTGTTCCTTAGGAACTAGGGGAAAATGTCTGTTCTCTCATCAGAAACTCTACTTTGTGCAGATCTATTCTCTGTCCTGAGCAGGGAAGAAGGCATTGATAAGAAAAACCATTTTGGGGGGGGGCTAGGTGGCACAAGTGCATGGAGCACCAGCCCTGAAGTCAGGAAGACCTGAGTTCAAATTTGACCTCAGATACTTAATGATTGCCTAGCTGTGTGACCTTGGGCAAGTCATTTAACCCCATTGCCTTAAATAAAATTTTAAAAAAAGAAAAACCAATTGGGAATAAAATCTTAAATATTATTTGAAATTACTCATCTCTGCTATGACAAGTTCCTCCATGTTCAAAGGATGAGTAGTCTATGTTAAAGAACTGTTTTTTAGAACAATTTACTAAATTGTGCATATCCTCTGATCTAACCATACATCTAGTAGCCAAAGAAATAAAAAAGAAGGAAAAAGACCCATATGTACAAAAAGATATAGTTTTTTAAAATAGGATCAAGAAAACAATATCAGCCACAAAAAACTAGGACATTCTCATCAATTAAGGAATAGAAAAATAAATTATAGATTAGGAAGGAAATAGAATAATATTATGCCATAAGAAACGATAAAAGGTACAATGCCAGAGAAACCTGGGAAAATTTATAAAATTTATGGGAGAAATATCTCTTTCCTGAACTCATGTGGTATGTAATTACTGCCAATTATATATATTAAACACAATGAAAAAATTATAGTTAAAAATCTAGGTTTTATTATTATGCTTAAGTATGAGTTCAGGTCTCAGAAATTCTAATTTGATTTCTCACAAGACCTCTTATAGACAAAATTATGTCAGACAGAGAAATAATTCTTTTACATATTATAATCTTTTACATTCCTCTCAAATCATAAAATTTAAAGGGAAGATAGATCCATAATTCCACACTTCCTTCAATGTTATACAAGTTGAACAATCTTAAAACAGTAATAATCTCATACATCTAAGGAAATAAACCTTTTCAAACTTTATAGGTAAATTAAGTCAGGTTATCATTAAACAACTTTTAGAGGGTTCACAAGTAAGTTGATTGAGGAGGAAGAGTTACATGTGTAACCAAGGAGTTAGGGACAGTTGAAATTCTTCCTCTGGCTTCTTATCTAAGGAATGTTTAAAGTTCTTATTAAATTTTCACATTCCATGGGACAGGAATTTTGGTTAGGCAAGGTTAATATCAACCAAATGTTGCAAGAGGAATAAAAGGAAATTTTAAAATTCCTGTAACAATGAACTAATGCAAAATGAAATGAGCAGAACCAAGGAAAACAATTTATACACCAACAACAGCATTGTAAAAACAAATAACTTTGAAAGATTTCAGAATGTTGACCAATGCAATGACTGAGAATAATTCTAGAGGACCAGTGATGAAGCATGTCCTTCACCTCCTGACAAAGATAGGATAGACTCCAGTTACAGAATGAGATATATTTTGTAATATGACCAATTTGGGGATTTGATTTGCTTTGCCTAATTATAGTTCTTCTGAAGGTCTTTTTTTGTTTTTGTTTTTGCTTTTTTCCAATGGGGAGAGAGAGTTGAAGGAGAGAGAGAGAGAAAGAGAGACAGAGACAATAAAGTTTTGTTAATTGTAAAAATGTAATTAAATTTTGAAAAATAAAAAAATACTGCTTTAATGATAATATGAATCTTTTGGATTACCACTCTATCAAATCTAAGTTCACAGGTACTAGAAAATTTCACAGATAAATAGGAATTGGAGATAAAAGTGAAGAGATGGGGGGGGAACTTTTGTTACTTAATGATGCAACTTTTATAATGAACTAAAGAAAGGGTGGTGATACAGAGCTTCCCCCCCCCCCTTGGATTACAATTATTGACTGTTTTATGGGAGACATACCTCCTCTCTGAGTTCATGGGGTGGGTAACTGCTGCCAAATATTTATTTATCACTATGCAAAAATTATATAGAAGTAAAAATCTAGGTCTTTGTTATCAAGTTCAAGCATGGGTTTAGACCTCAGAAAAAATCCAAACCATCATGAGCATTCTACCAAGCCTTCTTATAGGCAAAATTATGTCAGAATGACAGAAACATAATTCTTTTACATATAGCAATCTTGTACTTTCCTCTTAAGTCATAAATGAGAAGACAGATCCCTAATACCAAACTTCCTTCAATATCATAATAATTAAACAGAATAATAATCTCCTATATCTCCTCTATAGGTTAAAATAAAGTTCAGGGTTAAAATAAAATAAATTTTAGGAGGTTTGCCAATAGACTGATTGAGAAGGATTCACATGTCACCAAGGAATCAGGGAAAGTTGAGATTCTTCCTCTGGTTTCATATCTGAGGAATGCTGAAATGTTGTCCCACCTCCTATGGGACAGGTTCTTGATCAGTTAAGGTTAATATTAAGACAGTTTCAGTTAACCAAGATTTGTAGGAGGCATGACCCTGAATAATAAAAGACATATCAAGTAATAAAAGAAAATCAAACATTCTCATTTTTGATCATACATTGGATCCCATTGGATAATCCATTTTTTAGGTTTAATGGGGTTAACTGGCTTGTCCAAGGCCACACAACTAGGTAATTATTAAATGTCTGAGGCCGGATTTGAACTCATGTACTCCAGGGCTCGTACTCTATCCACTGTGCCATCTCACGGCCCCTAGAGGAAAACTCTTAAGAACATTGATGAGATTGATTGGAGAAAATGAGAGACCTGGAGAATGAAGTCAGAGAAGGCACAAGAAGGGAACAAAGAGATTTTTTTTCTTTTTCCTTTTCTTTTTTTTTAGCATCATGGAGTAATAGAAATAAGGAGGACTGGATTCTTATCCTGATTTTACACTTGCTGTGTGACCCTGAGTAAGTCATTTCCCCTTCTTTGATCTTCGGTTTCCTTTCTTCCCTCAGTATTCCTCCTCCTCCACCTCCTCAAAAGTCATCCCATATATAAAAATTATTTTAAAAAAACAAAAAAAGAAAAAGGAGGAAAAAACCAACCTACTATTGGTGATATAAGCAGAAAAATATGAAATAAAACTTTTTTAAAGGAAATGTTGCAAAATTACAAGGATTAAGCATTGCTTGAAAGAAGTTATATGAAAAGATACACACCTCACCCCTTTCCAGAGTTTTCCATGTATCTTCATGAGTTCCTATAGATCTTTGCATGCTTCTCTGTATTCATTCCCCTCAGTTTTATTTTGGATCTTTGTCTTTTGGGTTTCTTGTGGGTAATAGATTCTGAGGTTTTATTTTCTCTAAAGTTCTCTAAAGTTATGATTTTCTCTGCTTTTCTGCTATAAACATGTTAGTTTCCTTCAATTCTTTTTAGCCTTTTTTTTAAGGTGTCCCTTTTCCACTGGCTCTCTTCCCCTCTCTCCAATCTCCTCTTTTCATTTATTACCTCTTTCCCTTTAAGGTTTTGTTTATTTGTTCCTTTCTTCTACTTTTATCTGCTTATATCTTTCTACCTTTTTTTTTCCATCAGTCGAATAGATTTCTACTTCCTCCCCTAGTTGAAGAACTAGTCCTATTCATTAGGGTTTTTCCCATTTCATTTTTTGCATCCCTTTCCAAAATGAATTTATTTTCCTCTCTTTATTATCTATCTTCACTTTCTATTTTATCGGGATCCATGACCCCAAGATCAAGGGGTCTTTCATTTTCCTGTATTCCTATACAGCCTAGGTTTATCCCTGCTAGGCTTCCTTCTGCCATTGGCTGGCAGGCTTCTTTTCATCCTCTGAATTTGTCTTTTTCATTCTGCCTCTGACACAGAACAGTGCCAATTACTGCAGGTGTCAGAGAGGACACTGCCCCTCCAATAATCTATATCCTTTCAGTGACCCTCTGCTTTTTTTAAACTTTTGTCTAGAAATCTACTCCCTGTGTCCGAGTGCTCCCATTCCTCCAGATCCTGCCCCAAGGGTTCCCTCTCTCTCCCCCTCCCTCCGAGAGCAACAGCATTTTGTCCAGACACCAAACTCCCCCAGGTTTCAACTAGTAAGAGTCCTTATCTCTTTTCATCACAAAAACATTCTTCAGTGGAACCTCCTCCCACTTGTAAAGTAAGGCCTTCTTTCTTTCTCTCTTTTCATAGTTTCTCCTCCTCTGTACCTTGTAGTCTCTTCTTTTTTCTGAGACCACAGAGGTTACCTTTTCCTCACTGGTAGCCTATCCTCCTGCTCCCCTCCCTCCTTTCCTGTACCCTCCTATGTTGTAATGTAGTCCCACAAAAGAAGCTTTCACCCATGGGGGAGGCTTTGCCAAGATAATGCTCCCTATCCACCTGTTGCCTCTACCAGATTTTTTTGTCTTTCTATTGTCACTCTATTGCTGTTGCTGTCTGCAATTATTCATCTTCCAATTATGTCTTTTTTGGGAGGGGATATTCAAGAAGCAATTAATCCCCTCTGTTCAAGTTTTCTTTCTAACATTGTTTCAAACTCTTTATTTTTATTTTTATTTTTTTGTCCTATTTAGCTAAACTTAGATTTGCAGGCTAGGTCACCCTCAGCTGCATCCTTAGTTCCAATGCTCTTCTAAACATACTATTTATTCCTTCTCTTATCTAGTGGATACAGAATGATCTTTTCTTTGTATTTGATCATCTTTCTGATAGTCAAGCATTTACTGTTTCTGAATTCAATTGTGAAATTTAACTACTAGAAGTTTAGGAGCTTTGGATTTTTTTTCCCCAGAGGTAATCTGTGAATTCTTTCAGTTGAATTTCATTTTCTACATTCAACAGTCCTAGGAAGTTCTCGTCTTATTTTTAATTTCATTATTGTATTAAGGTTTTTTTTTTGTCCTGTCCTGTTTTTCTGGAAGATCTATGATCCTTAGATTATATATGAATCTTGTCTTTGCTTTCATGGTTAGCATGTTTTCTCTTAATGTTTTTGGGGTTTTGCTTCTCTTCTGGATTGACCTTTATTTCTGTTTATTTGCATTCACAATGAATGCTCTCTTCTGTTTCTTTGGTGAGTCTTACCATTGCAGATTCAAGTTTTTCTATTCTGATCATTATTTTTGCTGGGTCCACTCTCATAATTTTCGATTCTCAATTAAACCAATTAGGAGCAGCATGCTGTAGGTCTATGTTCTTGAATTTCATAGGGTCCTTTGTTTTATCAAATATTGAATAATTTTCCTTCATTTTAAAGTATTTCTTCATGGATACCTAAACTCTTACTAGAACTGGAGGGCTTATTTCCTCCAGTAACTGTTCTTCCATTGATTTATCTTTTTGTGTTTAAAATCTTTGTGATTTCTTCTTCCTGGAAACTTTGGTACTTTCAGTCTTTTTACCCCACTTATTTCCCTTATTACTCCTCTCTTCTGACTGTGTCTTAGGTGGCTGTGGGTCGCCACACTGAATGGGTCCACCCACCTAGGTTCCTGCCCCAGTTGAGTTTGTGGTGGTCAGAGATGGCATCAGGTGGGTGTCATTTTCCTGCAGGTTTGAGAATGATGCCCAGTCTCCCACAGGCAGGGTGCCAGTTGTGGTGACCCTTCCCATTCTCTATTCCTTAGTTCTCTTGCCCTGCACGAGGGCCTGCTTTCCACAGTATCAGCAGTTTAAATACTCATTTGCATTCTGGGTGGCAGCCTCTGCAGATTTTTACTATTAAAGGGCTTTGGCCAGGATGTCTAGAGGTCTACAACCCAGATTCAGGATCTCTATAACACTAGAAGGAGGGAGGGGGAGAAGAGCATGCAAGGGTAGATCTGATGTTGTGTCCATGGATCTGCCAGTACAACTTCAGTGCCAATAGGGCAGCTGGGTGACCCAGTGGGTAGAGCACTGGCCCAGGAGTCAGGAGGACCAGAGTTTGAATCTGATCTCAGATACTTGGACACTTACTGGCTGTGTGACCTTGGGCAATTCATGTCACCCTGATTGCTTCACCATCCAGGGCCATCTCCAGTTGTCCTGATTCATATCCAGGCACTAGACCCAATGGAGGAGAAAGTGAGGCTGGTGACCTAGGACAGCCTCCCTCACTCAACTTTAATTCATGCGCTTGTCATGGCATCACCTCGCAATATCATGGATTCCTTTGAGAATGAAGGACAAATGTCAGTAGGGTAGGAGGTAGGAGAGGGTTCCTGATTTGGGTCAGAATTAGTGAGTATCAGTTTCTAGTATTATTTTTTGTTTTTTGCTTTTGAATTCTAGATGTCCCAGCCCATGAATATAGCTGAAGTTGCTTTAACTTTGGTTCATAATTTCACTTTTCACTTTTTAGAAAGGTTGTTCCTTCTGTTTACATTAGTTACATTAGTTACATTAGACACTGTAGTTGTTTTCTTGGCTCTGCATAGGTTCATGTAGATCTTCCCATATTTTCTTACATTCATCATATTCATAATTTTTGTTGTTGTTTCTGCTAGGCAGTGGGGTTAAGTGACTTGCCCTAGATCACACAGCTAGGTAATTATCAAGTGTCTGAGGTCAGATTTGAACTTGGGTCCTCCTGACTTGGGCCACTTAGCTGACCCATATTCATAATTTCTTGCAACATAATGACACTGCATTACACTTATATACCACAGATTGTTTAGTCATTCCCCAAATTAATGGGGATCCCCTTTGTTTCTAGTTCTTTGCTATTACAAAAAATACTATTATAAATATTTGGTGTAAATGGAGATTTTCTTCTTTTTTGGGGGGGGATATAGCCCATGGGTTAAATTTATTTAAAGACAGGTACATAATTGTTATTGGAAAAATGCATAATAACAATCGAAGGTAACCTGTGATTATTGTTCTTTCTCATCCACTATATTTTCTATCCTTGTAATTAAAAATCTAAATTATTTCTTTGCTTTTTTATTATTGCCCAAATAGTTTCTTTCTGATATTAATTTTTAAATATTTAATATTTATTTATTCTCATTTTGTACAAATATTGTTTTTTATAATTAATAAAATATTCTTGTTTAAGAGTAAACAAAATACCCCCTCCCCCAAAAAAATATAGATTCGCTTCAGCGATAAAGTAAAGGGGAGAGAAAAAAATTAAAATAAAAAATAATAGTAATAATTGTAGGTATGGCCAGGTGGTGCAATGAGATTTTCTTCTTCTTCTTTTTTTTAGGTTTTTGCAAGGCAAATGGGGTTAAGTGGCTTGCTCAAGGCCACACAGCTAGGTAATTATTAAGTGTCTT
Organism: Macrotis lagotis; assembly: GCF_037893015.1. Taxonomy (NCBI): domain Eukaryota; kingdom Metazoa; phylum Chordata; class Mammalia; order Peramelemorphia; family Peramelidae; genus Macrotis; species Macrotis lagotis. The sequence continues at coordinate 451,860,933 of NC_133658.1, forward strand.
TGGTCGGATTTGAACCCAAGTACTCCTGACTCCAGGGCTGGTGCTCTATCCACTGCGCCACCTAGTGGCCCTAAGATTTTCTTCTTATCAAAGGCCTGCTTAGAATATAAGCCTGGTGATGGAATCTGCAAAGCAAAAGATGTGGATCTTTACATAATTCCAAAATCTTTCCAGAATGGTGGTACTGAATCACAGCTCCTACAATGCTCGTGTTCTTATCTTCCCACAACTCCTCCAACATTGATTATTCCCAATATTTTTCCAACTTCATCAATTTACTGAATGTCATATAAAATCTCAAGATTGTTTTGATTCATATTTCTTTTCTTATAAATGATTAGGAACCTTCTTTTTTTGGTTAGTAAGAGAAATGATTATTAATAACCAATTAAATTGGGAAGATCCAGGGTTTTTTCCCCTTCCTATTTCCTCATTCAAAGCCCAGTCCTTGGAAATGATATTGATAGATAATATTGCCCAGATTATCAGGTTACCTGCCTCTCACCCCACCCAACTAGAAAACCTTATAAAGAGAATCTGATCTAGGGGAATTCTGGCCTATTGTGTTCTACTTTGGGGAGGACTGGGTGGATCCCTTTCTTTGTCCAAGATTGTACCCAGTCCTTCTTTAAATAAGATTCTTTTATTATTACATTCATCCTCTCATTAATTGTTAACCAATTAGAATTGATTTCCATTTGTTGGGAGCACTCACTATCCTTGAATATTTTTACACTGAGCATCCTCCTGAAAAACTTCCCATGATTTTGTCTTTGGCTTATGACAGAAAGCCAAATGATCATTTTATTATCTATTAGCCATAATTAGTAACATTGATTATGAATTACCTAGAAATTATGTCTCTCACACTTTTCATATGTCACCTTGGTAACAGTTTACAGTTCTTTTGAAAACTTTAAAAGCTGTTATGATGGCACATTATAAAGACTCTTATACCTAGAGGATGTCTCACTTTCATTTTAACTAATTTGTTTCATTCAAATAAAGGCACCTTGAATGAATATGGCATCCTTCCTCCAAAGTACTTCCCTATAGTCCTTTATCTGTTAGATCTATGGAAAGAAAGAGAAGTTTTTTTGTTTGTTTTTTAGATTTTTGCAAGGGCTGGTGCTTTATCCACTGTGCCACCTAGCCACCCCGAAAGAGAAGTTTTGACCAAAGAACAGATAGATAACATTATGAAATGCAAAATGGATAATTTTGATTACACTAAATTGAAAAGTTTTTGCACAACAAAACCAATACAATAGAAAGAAAGCAGAAAACCGGAAAGCAATTTTTATAGTTAGTATTTATGATAAAATTCCCAATTCTAAAATATATAGAGAACTAAACAATTTCCCAATTGATAAATGGTCAAAGGAAATAACCAGGCAATTTTCAGATGAAAAAATTAAAGTCATCTATAGTATGACTTTTTCATATGAAAAAGTATTCACATTTTCATATGAAAAATATTCTAAGTCATTCTTAATTAGAGAATTGCAAATTAAAACAACTCAGATACCAGCTGACAATTATCAAATGGCTAATATGACAGGAAAGGGAAATGATAAAGGTTGGAGGGAAACCTGAGACACTAATGCATTGTTGATGGAATTGTGAACTAATCCAACTATGCTGGAGGGCAATTTGGAACTATGACCAAAGGGCAATAAAACTGGGCATACTATTTGATCCAGCAATACCACTGGGAAATCACAAAAAAAGGGAAAAGATCCAAAAATGCAAGAATATTCATAGCATCTCTTTTTGTGGTGGCAGAGAATTGGAATTGAGGGGATGTTCCTAATTGGGGAGTGGTTGAACAAGTTGTATATGAATGCAAAGGAATGTTATTGCTCTATAAGAAACAATGAACAGATTTCAGAAAAACCTGGAATGCCTTACATGAACTGATGCTGAATGAAGTGAAGAGAACCAGGAGAATATTGTACACATTAACAGCAACATTGTGAGATGATCTTCTATGATAGATTTAGCTCTTTTTTTAGCAATACAGTGATCAAAGTCAATTCTAAAAGATGTGTGATAGAAAGTATCATTCACATCCAAAGAAAGAACTATAGAATCTGAATGCAGATCAAAGCATATTATTTTCACATATTTAAATTTATTTTTTGCTATTTCCCTCTTGTGGCTTTTCCCGTTTTGTTCCAATTCTTTTTCCACAATGTGACTAATATGGAAATATACACAATACAATTTGACATGTATAACCTATTTCAATTACTTGCTATCCTAAAGTAAGGGGGAAGAAAAATATACAAAAAAAATGAATGTTGAAAATTATCTTTTCATATAATTGAAAAAATTTAAAAATTAAGATTAAAAATTAAGAAGGTAATGACATCTAAAAAAGTACTTCCCCATAGAGATGGTAGATGGAGAGACTGAGAAATTGAAAGATGGCAGAGATCATTAGATGTTTCCAGTGAATGCTTCCTACAATAAACCTACTTTAAAAAGAAACTGAAGTTTTGACTTTTGGATATTTGATAATCATTTAGTTAAAGAATTTCTGTCCAGGATATTTAAGTAAGTATGTAGGCAAGATTTGTTAGTTGGGAAAAATTCAATATCAAGAATGGATGAACTGTCTTAAGGTAAATTTCATCCAATCTGTGAGATAAATAAAAAAAGTTCTAGTTCCATTTTTGTATATTGTTATAAAAATGTTTAATTTTTTAAATCTTTAGAAATCCATGGATTGGAGACTGGCTGAACAAATAGTGACTCAAAAATAATAAACTATTATTACATTGCAAGAAAAAATAATATGAAGTACTTTAAAAAAAGCATAGGGACAGATAATAATTGGTACAGTGTGGGGTGAGAAGAACTAGTAAAATACTATTCACAATGACTATATAATGATAAGAAAAGAACAAAAAACCCAAACTGAGCACTGTGTTACTATATTGATCAAATTTATTCCTAGAGAAGAGATTGAAAAATATATCTCCCTTTTTTTACAGAGGTATGAGATTATGAATATGGAATATTATATATACTGCTAGACTTTGTTGATACATTGATTAGTTTTACTGAACTCCTTATTTAAAAATTCTTTTATATAAACCATGACTCTTGAGGGAGGGGGGAGAAGAATGATTATGTTCAAAAATGAAGGGTTTTTTTTAATTAAAGGAACAGGGGCGGCTAGGTGGCATAGTGGATAAAGCACCAGCCCTGGAGTCAGGAGTACCTGGGTTCAAATCCGGTCTCAGACACTTAATAATTACCTAGCTGTGTGGCCTTGGGCAAGCCACTTAACCCCGTTTGCCTTGCAAAAACCTAAAAAAAAAAAAATTAAGGGAACATAAAAGTAAAACATCAAAAATCTCAGTCTTTAATAGCAGTATTCTAAAAGACACCAAAATAGGAATTTATCTCTTTTTCTGTATATTTCTTTTCCTGGTACCTCATATTTGTTTTAATTTGCATTTCTCTAATTAACAGTGACTTAGAAAATTTTTTTCATATGCATATACTTTTTCCTTCTTGCTTCTCACTCCTTATCTATTTTCCTCTCTTCTTTCTCTCCATCTCCCTTTCCTTAAATTCAGAGGTATTAATGAAAAAACTAAATTGTATTTTAAATTATTTGTAGCATTTATTTAGATTTAGGTTCATTGAGCTTCTTTTTAAAAACAAATAAATAATGTTATAATTTTCTTAATAATTATAATTGCAATGACAATAACAATAACAACAAATTATGGCTCTCAAATGCTTTTTTTCCCCCTGGGATTTCCCTATCTTTCTGTTATGGAAAAGGTAGCAAGGTCAGACTCTTTTTTTTTAAATTTTATTTATTGAACGCAATGGGATTGAATGACTTGCCCAAAGTTACATAGCTAGGTAATAATTAAGTGTCTAAGGTTGGATTTGAACTCAGGTCCTCCTGACTCCGAGACTTGTGCTCTATCCACTGTGCCACCTAGCTGCCCCCCCCCAACCTAACTACCCCCTCAGTTTTTCTATTGTAACAATAGACTCCTGGTATTTGAAGTGAATTTGAGAGGTCATCCAGTCTATTTCCTATATTTGGTTATTTAAACACCCCAGAAGAGAGATTCAGAGCCACAAATCATGTTTAAAATCTTCAAAAAATGTTGTCTCTTTTTAAAACATTTCTTTTTTTGTCATGAATTTAACAGTTATTAAAAATATAATAAATATTTCCATATACAAAGATCAGAAAATTATTAAATAAAAAGCAGAACTTCTATTATAGAGATTGTTTCTATCCTTTATAGACATAAATATTTCATTTTATCACATATCTTGATTTTTAAAAATCTTAGATATGTTTAATCCCTGTTTTGCATGTAATCAAAAATTTTTTTATTCAAAATTATAACATGCAGATGAAGAGACTGAAACTTCATTAAGGTTAATTAACTTGTCCAAGGCTACACTGATAGGATAGGACAGAGCTGAGTATAGATATATTCTATATTGTCATTCCACAGTATGCCAAAAACCCAACATTTCCTGTTAATCAGATTAATTCAATAAGCAATTGATTAATTCAGAAAAAAATTCAGTCAAAGCAACCATTTGAATTTAGTCAAAGCTGATGAACTAGTGTGACCTAAAGATACAAATTCAAATTTAGGAAACATTTATTAAGAGCCTATTATGTGCTTGGCACCAGAAATACAAAGGAAAAAATGTGTATTAGTGCTTAACCTTGAGATACTTCTAATTCAAAGGATAACTAACAAGAACACAAATAAGTATGATATAATGCAAGATAGAAGATGGCCAAGACAAAGGAGGGACCAGATAAAATCTGAGCAAGGTGAGCACTTTCAAGCTGGGAGGGAGAAAGCATGTCAAGAACAAACCAGGAAAGGTTTCCTGGAAGAGATGGCACCATATCTTCAAGAGAAATGAAGAAAGTATATTCTGAGGACTGGAGGCAGCTGCACAAACCTAACTTCTCGTTGCTATTATTATTATCATCATCAGATGGGAGAGCCAAAATTGAGATTAAGGAACACTTAATAGTCCAGTCTGACTGAAATGTTGGACATATATATCTGGGACCGATAGAAAATAAGGTAGAAAGCAGATTAGAATCCGACCGTGGAAATCCTTGAGTTGTATGTAAGGCACTGATCTCTAGAGGAGGCTTCTTATTTCTGTCTTCTAGTTTGATTATTTTTGTGGTATAGAGTTTGCTTGTTTTCCCTCATTTGTGAATTCTCTGCCTCTAACAGAGTTTCATGGAAAATTTACAGATTTCATCACATGGAGCCAATTTTCCAATTGCAGTCAAAGCTAGCAATCTGGATATTTCCTAAGATTCCATTTTCATGTGGAGTTTAGGAACTGGAATTCTAATTTCAGACATGATGCAATTTTTGGATTTTTTTTGGGGGGTCAGTTTATTACTATTTGAAATCAAATAGAGATTTCATAATAATTGTCCTAACAAAGAAACATGTCACCCACCTGGTCTTTAAATAACAGGACTACAGAAACTGTAAGGTAAAGAACAGACTACTGACCCTATTCAGGGATGGTTTCTCTGTTCAAACATACCAACAACAGTATGATTTTAACATTTCACAGTCATTTTATGTATGATATCAAAGCTTAATTTGTCTTTGGGTTGCAACTCTACAATTCTAACATCTAATGTTCTTGACATCTTAATAAACTAGAAAAAATGTTTGAAATAAAAAGTATATTTGAAAAAAGCACATTTCCAAGATTTTTTCCTACTCAGACCTGCAATTTGTAGTCTGACTTACCTCTAGGAACATAGGAGTTCAGGGACCATTCCCTTGTGCCTTCAACGTATGCTTTCTCCTTCTTTCCTTTTCTTTCTGCCTTTAACACTGGATGACATTTCCAACACCTTTCCAACTCATGATCTCTCTTGATCCCTGGCTTGCTTTTCCAGCTAATGATTTGTACTTTTGTTCTGAGTCTGGTGCTGTTTGGGCTCAATTCCACTGACTGCACAGTGAAAAGCGTCAGAGAATAAAGAAAAAAGCTTTGGAATTCTAGAGGCTGTGAACAACAAACAGCATCTAGAGGAGGAGTCAGAAGTTCAGGGTCTAGGATGGTAGCTTTAGCCAATTACTACTTAAATATTTCACTTTCAATCATCTTTTCTAAGTGATAATTAAGTATTATTTGGACAATCTGCTTTTGTTTTCAGGCATGCAAATGTATTTGCCTTTTAAAATTAACTCTGGTAAAACAGAAAATAAATTAGTGTATATTCTTGATTAAAGTATTCAGGTAAAGCATTATTAACACCAAGAGATATATTTAAGAGTGCTGATTGAAATGAATTTTATTGCTAATTTTCCTGGAACATTTGTTAGCTATCTTATTGCTTATTCTTCCTATACTATAGTTTTCCTGCTTCCATAAAATGGATATAAAATAAATGTTAATTTTTTAAGGTAACCAACACACTAAAGCATTACTAAAAATCTTTTTTATCTAACAAAAAACTGGAAAAAAAAGTTTATGCCCATAGATTGAAGAATGGGTGAATGAATTGTGATGTATGAATGTAACTGAATATTTTTACTCAATTAAGAACGACAAATGTGAATAATTCTGAGAAATATAGGAAGACAGATAAACTGATACAAAGCAAGGAATCAAGAAAAAAACCCACATTACATATGTAAAAGCTACACTAGAAGACATTAGAACTCAAATTAAATCTAGTTACCAATTTCAGGTCCAGGGAGACCAATAATGAAATACTGATATGGTAATATGTAGATAGGAAATGTTCCATATGTTGTCCAATGCAGTGCTATAATTTCTTTTATTTAACTATTTTTCTTTATTATGAGGAAGGCTACTATTGTGGGGGAAAAGGGAGGAGAGTGATGATTGAGACATGACTATTGTAAAAAGCAAAAAACATCTTTACAGAAAGTGTTATTAATCTGCCAACTCATAACATTGAGAAATGAGTTGATCATTTAATGAGTGAGAATTTAATATGAAAATCATTTTGCTCCCTGCCACAGGGGACTAAACAAAAAGTTCTACACACTTAAATCTGTAGCAAAAAAAAAAAAAAAAAAAAAGATGAAAATAAAGAAGATAAAAGGAATGAAAATGATTGAACTCCAAAAGAAGCTAAAAGAGGATATGAAATTTTCATCCAAGAAAAGCTTTAAGAAAAGTGTAGGGGGTAGGAGGTGGAGGTGTGTTAGAACCTTTTTATGGAACAGAGTATTGGAACTTTGACTTTGAAAGGTATGTTTATGCTCAGGCCTCTTGCTAAACAATGTGTATAAAATCAAATGCTCCTCCCCAAGGAACTAAAGCATTCATTCTGAGTTTTATCAAAAATGCTCCAATCCAACTCCACTCCTGCATTCCCCCATTTCCTAAAATAGCATAGACTTAGACATTTTTGGAAGTCAAAACAGGGACAAGTAACTTTTTAAAGTTCCTCCTGCCCAACAATTCTGTGAATTCTGTGGGTTGGAATAGATAGTGGTTGAGGTCCCTTCCAACTCTCAGACCTTGAGAGCCTGTGATTCCTCTCCTCAGAGTAAGACAACTGTCACTAAAATGACTGGGCAAATTTCTGTGCTGCTTCTGGTTTGGAGCTTGGGGAGAGTGTAGTAAGTCAACCTAGGATTTGTAATGGGTAGATATTTTCTTTTTTTTTTTAATTTTAGAAAGATTTTATTTTTTAGTTTAATGATTTTTCCCCAATTCTTGCTTCCCCTCGCCCCACCCTCCACAGAAGGTAGTCTGTTAGTCTTTACATCATTTCCATGATATACATTGATCTAAGCTGAATATGATGACAGAGAAATCATAATGGACAGATATTTTCAGGGCATGGTGGAATGAATTGTAAAGGTAAAGCCAGGAGAGAAATGAAACTGCCTAGTGAGCCTGTAATAGGTCTGTTTAAAGGGATAAGGGGATTCTAGCCTAGTTAAAGGACTCCATTAAATATTTTAAAATTATTTGTTGTCTATTATGTGCCCAGACTGTTCCAAATATTATGGATGATATAAGAGAAATGAATTCCTGCCTTTAAAAATAAGTATGAAGCCAGAAAAGCACTCACAATGGGTGTTCATTTATTTATTTATTTGTTTGTTTGTTTATTTATTTATTTATTTTTTCCCATAATGGGTCTTAAGTCATCTGAAAGATATTTTCAACAGTGACTTATAAGTCAAAATGAATACATAATCTAGATATAAAGGGAGATATCACAAGAAAATTAGAAAAATTTCATAGACAATCTCTCACATTGGGGTCTCATTTCTTACATAAAGAACTTTGTCAAATTTATAATACAAATCATACTGCAAATGATGAATGGTCAAAGGATATGAACAAGAAGATTTTCCCATGAAGAAATAAAGATTTTTGTATAACTATATGAGAAAATGCTCTAAATCATTATTGATGAGAAAAATGTAAATTAAAATAGCTTTGATATATATTATACCCATCAATCAGATTGCCTGATATGATAGCTTTTCTATTTGGGACTATGTTCAAAGGACTGTAAAATTTTGAAAGAAATCATTAAAAAAGGGAATAGGAGCAGCTAGGTGACGCGGTGGATGAAGCACTGGCCCTGGAGTCAAGATTACCTGGGTTCAAATCCAGTCTCAGACACTTAATAATCACCTAGCTATATGTCCTTGGGCAAGCCACTTAACCCCATTTGCCTTGCAAAAAAAAAAAGGCGGGGGGGGGAATAGGACCCAAGTACAAAAATATATTTATAGCAGCTCTTTTTGTGATGGTAAAGAATTGAAAAATGAGGAGATGCCCATCTTGGGGCATGACTGAATTGGGGAATGACTGAATTAATTGTGGTATATGAATGAAATGAAACACTATTGTTCTATATAAAAAATGATGAGCAGGTAGATCTCAGAAAAATCTAGAACATGAATTCATGCTGAGTGAAATGAGCAGAATCAGGAGAACATTGTGTTTAGTCAACATTGTGTGATGATCAACTATAATAGACTTAGCTCTTTTCAACAATGCAATAATTAAAGACAATTCTACAAGACTCTGGAAAATGCCTTCTACATACAGAGAAAGAACTATGGATCTGAATCCAAATCAAAGAATACTATTTTCACTTTTTTTTTTTGTTTTCCCCTTTTGTTCTGATTCTTTCACAACATGACTGATAAAAAAATATATTTAACCTGATGGTGCATGTATAATCTATATCAGATTTCTTCTTGTCTTGGGGAATAAGGGAGGAAATTTTACAAAAATGAAAATTGAAAACTATTTTTATATGTAGTTGGAAAAAATAAAATACCATTAAGATAAAAAATAAATGATAGAAACTTTTTAATTGGAGAATGACTAAATAAGTTGTTGTATATGATGTGATAGAATACTGTTGTGATAAAAGAAATGATGAGTTGATTGAATAATGAAACAAGGGACAATTTGGATCTATGAAGGAAGATGCTATTCATCTCCAGAGAAGGAACTGACAAATAGAAATATTCATTGGATGGTCTTACATACAATGTGTATGTGCGTGTATGTATATATATATATATATATATATATATATATATATATATATATGTTTATGTATATATGTGTATATGTATATAGTCACACTTAATTGTAGGCTTTAACAGGGGGTGTAAAAAGTGCACAGCAGAGAACAAAAGAAAACTGTCCTAGAAGGGAGCATGGAAAAGCTGGATTACTTTGAAAACAATGAATAGCATTTATTACATAGGTTTTCTTGAAATGGAAATTTATTGGTTCATACTGAATCTTTTCATGTTCTTCTGTATACCTAAAAATGTTCTTTTTTTGTTTTTATTTAAGTTTAAAAAATGAATAAAAAAATTTTTAAGGAAATAACCAATGACTTATGCACAAGAAATGATGTAAAAGATATTATTCAAAGTGTATTCAATTGCCAGGCATGTAGGAAGAATGTTAAAAAAGACTAAAGAAAGACCTCCAATACACTGGATAGCTTCTTTTATGGAGGATTAATATGAGGGTATAGATAAGAATCAGAATGGGAAGACTCAGATGGATGGTGAACTATACTCTTTCTATAGATCTATCTATCTATATCTATATATCTATATCTATATCAATAAGAGCACAGAACCATTGAAATATTGGAGTGTGAGGGCCAACCTTAAAAGATTTAGAGATCAGATTTCAAATTCAAATTTATTAAAATCTATTTTTTTTAGGTTTTTGCAAGGCAAATGGGGTTAAGTGGCTTGCCCAAGGCCATACAGCTAGGTAATTATTAAGTGTTTGAGACCAGATTTGAACCCAGGTACCCCTGACTCCAGGGCCGGTGCTTTACTGTGCCACCTAGCTGCCCAAAAATCTATTCTTTAGAAATGACATGAAACAAGCTTTTGATGAAGTTATCCTTCCTATATTATGCAGAGTCACTCAATGTCTGGCTTAATATGTGGCCACTAGTGTAATGGTTGCTGAAGGGGTATTAATCACATGTTGGAGAAGACTGCAAAGGCCAGAAGGGAAAGAATACTATCTAGATCAGGAACACAATCATTTATTTTTAGCATCCTCTGCTTCTAGTCCCAGAGAAACCAGAAAATAAAATACTATAAAGTTAAAAAAAATAAAATGATAGATGCTCTTCAATTGGGGAATGGCTAAATAAGCTGTTGTATGTGACATGATGGAATACTACTATGATATAAAAAATGGTGAGCTGGTTGAGTTATGAAACAAGACCTGGACCTGTGAAGGAAGATATTATCGACCTCCAGAGAAGGAACTGACAGAAATATGCATAGGATGGTCATATATATGTGTATGTGCGTTGTGTACACATGTTATATACATATAATATTTACTTTTTTTAAAAAAAGCAAACAGCATGAGAAACTGAGAAGGGGGAATAAGGAGTGATTTTTTTTAATGTGAAGGATATGTCTAGTATTATTCTGAGTCCAATCCAAGAAATGGTACCTTTTATTTCTTCTTCAACAAGAACACTTACTCAACACTAACTATACATAGATTTCTTCCTGGGTGTGCCGTTTAACTCCAAATCCCAAGATTGTTTGTATCTGTGGATTAAGAACCTGTCCAAAGAAAGATTCTAAATGAATGTTTTCATTTGGGGTCATCTTCTGCTTGACTTGGTATACATACTTCCCTAAATGGGAGGTTTATAAATACTCTAACCTCCTGTCCTCATCACTGTCCATGTTTGTACTATAGTTTAATGAGTAGCAGAATTATATTTGTCTCCTGTTAATATTCCCTTCAATTTTAATTGCAAAATAGAGATTACAGGCTAATAACCTTTATTATCAGGGAAGGTTGTCAATAACTACACCTAAGAAATATTATTTTTTATTAGGAAACACTTTTATCATATCTGCAATCTGATAAGTATATGACAAAACAGATACAGATAAGGTTTACCTGTAATATTGACTAATTTTCTCAACCTACCACCACAATGCCTTTGAAAGAAGCAAAAATATACAGATTCTTGAAAAACATAAATTGTGTCATAGAAGCATCCTGTTCTGTTTATCAAGTCCCCATCATTACATTGGTTATAAAAGGCTGGGTTAGCAGAGGCTTAGTAAACAATGTGCACCTGTTTCTGCACTGTCTAGAGCTCCCCAGACCTGCAGCTTCCCTTATCCCTCTAGGATCCTTTCTGTTTTGACAACTCTATTATGTTACAGTTCTACAAAAGCTACAGAGGAAAGAGCTGTTGTTGCTGACTCACATGGGTGAATTGTTATCTTTTTGTGACATTTAAGTGGTTTCCTAGATGGTCTTTTATTTATATTGATTTATTCAATCTAAGAAGCTATCTGTGTAGTCTGACTTTTTCTTCCCTGTCTCCCTATTTGACAGAAGTCTGGAGTGTGTTTCGTGACATATTAAGAACAATACTTGGAGTGGAACCATCCTGGACAGAATTATACAGTGGCTCCCTCAGAACCCTTATCCCTTCCTTGGTGTCCCTCATGCCTCCTTCAATATCTAGGCTTTTGTCCCAACCATACTCTTTTGATTGCAGTCCAAGTTGGGAACTATAATTCCTTTCTATCCCCCAAACATAACTTACCTTTTCTCTTGCTTATTCCCCCAAAGCCAACTAGTTGGCAGGGTTACAAATGAGCTAATTCACACTAGGATGTTAGTGACAACCTATAAACAATGGGAAACCGTGGCTTTCAGAAATATTTGCATTTCAATATCTTGACCAAAAACACTGACATTTTAGGTTTTATGCTGGTGGAGCAGGAAGGAAAATGAGTGTTTTAATTTTTGTTTTTGTTAAGAGAGGAGAGTCTTAAATCTTTCTAGTGCCTTCAGATCATAATCATCAAAAATCAAATCATAATTTACTTATGTAAAGTCAAAGCAATTTTGATACCTGTAGCAAACAGCACAAAAATCTATCCTCAAAGTTTTTAAGCAAAATTCAGTGGAGAATAGAGAGAAATTCTGAGATACACAACACTGTGGAGGGAAAATGTTTTGGGATATATTAAGGGTTACCCTTGGTAGAGACAGAATGAATTAAACATCATGAGAACTCATTTGGGGCACAGTCAGCTTTTTCTAGGTGTTGAAGGAATAAAAATTACTCAGAACACTATAAATGTTGGTGCTCTGCTTTGCTCACCCCATTCTAGCTAAGAACCTGAGTAAAGAGGCCAAATCTAGTATATGTTAGTCTTTCAAATAAGTTCAATTAGGTAAGCTTCAAGGTCAACTTCCTTTCAGGCAGTAGTTAAAGAAATGGTCTCTCATTGGACCTAATTAATCTAAAAAATTTGTGAAGTAAATTTCTACTTAGTTTTCTAATTTTCCATTAAAGTGCTATCCTGGTATAAAAGATATCTTGAGTTCTCAAAGGCTGTGCCCTTGAAGCACATGCTTTGGCACATATTATCTAAGACAGATTTCAGGTACTGAACTGATAACTTATATGTGTATAGAGACAACATAGTTCAGTGGCAAGTCATTTAACTATATTGTAGGAAGAGCCTGAACTGATGTGATCTATCTTCCCACATATGGAACAGCAGTAATGCTCTGGGAAAGATACATGCTTAAACATTAAACTTTCACAGGAGATTATGGGAAGAGATTTTAAAATGGAGAAGCAGAGAAATAAATGACTGACTTTGTTTTATTTGTTTGGAATCTGTTTTGGCTTTGTTTTTGTTTTTTATTTTATTCATAGACCTTGACTGTGGTAGCTAGAATGCTGAGAGAAAATCAATCAGGAAGAATTGATATTTTGCTTCTCTCTCTCCTTCATACAGGCTGTTTTTTACTGTATCTTTTTTTTTAAATTACAACTCTGTAAAAGATTGTATTTGACAGAGTTAACCTTATTTGTCAAATGCACTTGAGATTAACCCTCTTTAGAATCCTACAATATGGTATTTATAAGAGACACATTTGAAGCAGTGATACACACAGGGTAAAAGTAAAAGACTGGATCAAAATATATTATGCTTCAGTGGAAATAAAAAAATATCCAAGGGTAGCGAACTTAAACTCAGACAAAGAAAAAATAGATCTCATTAAAAGGAAGGAAACTACATCTTAAAAGGCACCATAGGCCATGAAGCTATATCATTATTAAACATATATACTCCTATGTTATAGTGTCCAAATTCTTAGAGGAGAAACTGAATGAATTACAAGGAGACTTAGCATAACTAATATTGGGGGATTTCAACTTCTGTCTTTCAGAACCAGATTAAACACAAAATAAACAAGGAAATTAAGAAGATGAATAAAATCTTAGAAAAAATAGACATCTGGAGAAAATTGAATGGGGATAGAAAAGAATATACCTTTTTCTCTGTGATACATGGCATCTACATCAAAACTGACCATGTGGGCATAAAAGCTTTACAGTCAAATGCAGAAAGGCAGAAATAATAAATGCCCACCTTTTAGATCATGATGCAATAAAAATTGTCTGGAATAAAGGGCCATGGAAAGATAAAACAAAAATTTATTGGGAACTAAATAACTTAATTTTAAAGAACCATCAAACAACAAAACGTAGAAATAAACAATCATTTCATCCAAGAAAATGATAACAATGAGACATCACATCAAAATTTATGGGATGCAACCAAAGCAGTTTTTAGGGTAAATTTTATATCTCTAAATGCTTTTATGAATAAAATACAGAAAGAAGAGATCAATGAATTGGGTATGCAACTAAAAAATGCTAGAAGAAAATAAATTAAAGATCACCAATTAAATACCAAATTAGAAATTCTGAAATCAAAGGAAATTGAAAGAAAACCATTGATATAATAAATAAAACTGAGTTGGTTTTATGAAAAATAAATTAAATAGATAAATCTTGATTAATCTGATTAAAAAAAACCAAAACTACCAGGATCAAAAATGAAAAGGGTATCCTTTATTCCACCAAAGAAGAGGAAATTAAAGCTGTAATTCGGAGCTATTTTGCCCAACTGTATACCAATAAATTGGATAACCTGAGTGCAATGAATGAATATTTACAAAAATGCAAACTACCCAGATTAACAGAAGAAGAAATATAATACTATAATCCCATGTCAGAAAAAGAAATTGAAGAAACCTTCAAAAAGCTTCCTAAGAAAAAGTCTCCGGGTTCAAATATATTTACAAGTGAATTCTATCAAACATTTCAGGAACAATTAATTCCAATTCTACATAAACTATTTAAAAAAATAGGAGAAGTAGTTCTACCAAATTCCTTTTATGACACCAATATGGTGCTAATTACCTAAACCAGGAAAATGCAAAACAGACAAAGAAAATTATTATTACAGAGTAATCTCCCTAATGATCATTGATGCAAAAATTTTAAATAAAATTTTATCAAAGAAATTATATTAAGTTATTATTAGGATAATAATCATGATCATGTAGGATTTATAACAGGTGGGCAGGGATGATTATTAGGAAAACACTCAACATAATTGAATATATCAATAACAAAACCAACAGATATATAATTATCTCAATAGATGCTGGAAAAATATGACAAAATACAACATCAATTCCCATCAAAAGCACTAGAGAGTATAGAAATAAATGGAATTTTCCTTAGAATAATAAACAGTTGGGGCGGGGCGCCGCTCCCGGGCCCGGCCAGACTGGCCCTGGCCGCCCGCGCTGGGACATCCCCGAGGGGCGGAGCGCGTCCGGGAAGCCTCTGGGCCGGGGCGCTGGCCCGAGTTGGCCCGCGGCTGCCCCGCTGCTGGCCCGCGGCTGCCCCGCTGCTGGCCCGTGGCTGCCCCGCTGCCCTGGCCCGCTGGCCTCTACCCCTTCCTCCCAGCAGCGTCGGCGGACCCGGGGCCTCGGCCCCCGCAGAAGGCGATCTCCGGGGCCGCAGCGGCGAGGGCAGCTCCCGGAGGAGAGCTGGGGAAGCCCGCGGCGCTCTGAGCCGGAGCCCCGGCCCCCGCCCGCCCGAGGCGCCCCTGGGGGCCATGCAGTCCCTGCTGGGCCTCCTCCTCCTCCTCTGTGCCTGCGGCCCGAGCTGCCCACTGGCCCTGGCAGAATTACTTACTCATCTACCAGCTCCACAGAACCCAAGAATTCACCTTTATAATTTAGAACCCGTTCTAAGCTGGGATCCTGTTCCCGTAAGCAATCTTACAGGTCCAGTGCTCTACAATGTGGAATATAAATATCTCAGTAACAATTGGAGCAAGGTGCATTGTGTTAATTGTACCAGAATTACAAAACCAATATGTAACTTCACAGCAGCCAGAAGTCCTGGTGTTTTCCATATTATTTCAATGTTCTTTTACGTGTTAAAGCTGAGCTAGGTAGGAGAGCACGTTTCTGACTGGGCATCGGTTCCTCAATTTCGGCATTTGCGAAGTGCAACAATTGGACCTTCTTTAGATGTTATTGTAAGGCCCGCACTTAATGGCTCTCTTATAATCAGCTTCCAGCCTCCCTTCAAAGACGAATTTCGATGTTATGTCTATTACTGGGAGAAAGACGGGGGAAAAAAGGTTGAGTTGGGTCCTTTCATCTGCCAATCCATTCAATTGAATGACTTAAAAGTCCCAAGTGAATACCGTTTCCAAGTGCAAGCAGAATTGTTCTTTGAAGGGAAGGGACATCGAGGACAATTAAGTAACATATTTTGTCATAAAACCTCAGCTAAGGCTTCAACTAAGCTTCAACAAAACATTATAATAATCCTTTCGGTAATTACCACAATGATTCTTCTGGTCCTGACTTATTACGTTCTGGTACTATATTTCCAATGTCTAATAAAGAATTATTTTCATTCTCCGGGATTCCCATCCCAGATAAGAGTATTTAAGGGATCCCAATGAACCTATTTTATTTTTTATTTGTTTGTTTTAGTTTTTGCAAGGCATTGGGGTTAAGTGGCTTGCCCAGCCACATGGCTAGGTAATTATTAAGTGTCTGAGGCCGGATTTGAACTCAGGTACTCCTGACTCCAAGGCCAGTGCTCTATCCACTTCCCACCTAGCCACCCCCCAATGAACCTATTTTAGAGGCACTGGACAAGAACAACTTAGTGGAAGAGGATTGCTGGGTTTCCTGCACAGAAGACAATCTTCAGCAGTAATTTAAGCAACATTTGTATGGATAACCAGTTACATACAAACATGACCTAGAGCCAATAAACTGTAAAGATTACTGTCTAAACTTTACAAGAGGCCATTTTCCCATATTGCTGTCTACCACAGATGCCATATTTAAGGACTTGAGATGAGTTTTATTTTCCTTTTTAAATGCACATTACTGGCCTGGCGAATGTTGAAGTATAAGCTATCTTCCTGGCCTAGGAAAAAAACACTTCTTAATGTACACCCCCCCCAAACACTAAAAGTATCTCTTAAAACATGTACTACACACCTACAATACCTTAATTGAGAGACAACCTAAGAATAATGGAAAGAACTGCAGTCTAGGAACTGGATTTTTATTTTCCAGTTGCACCAGTATTTTCACTGGGTGGCCATCAGCAAGTCTCTTCACCTCTCCCTGCCTCATTTCCTTCATCTGTAAAATGAAGTTGAATTATAGGAGCTTTCAGATGTTTCTTACCTCTAAACTTCCTTGGCTGGTACCTCAATGAAATTGTAAGTTAGATACTGGTCTTGGCCATGTTCCAGTTCTAAGAAAATGTTTTCATTTAATTTTTCTAAATAAATATTTGTTAATTACAAAATTAAAAAAAAAAAGAATAATAAACAGTTGGGGCGGCTAGGTAGCATAATGGATAGAGCACCGGCCCTGGAGTCAGGAGTTCCTGAGTTCAAATTCGGCCTGGGACACCTAGTTGTGTGGCCTTGGGCAAGCCACTTAACCCCATTGCCTTGTAAAAAACTTAAAAAAAAAAAAGAATAATAAGCAGTTATCTATCTAAAACCATTAACAAATATTATGTGTATAGGGATAAACTAAGAGTATTTCCAATAAGATCAGGAGTGAAAGGATGCCCAATATCACCATTACTATTCAATTTAGTATTAGAAATATTAACTTTAGCAATAAGAGAAGAAAAAAGAAATTGAAGGAATAAAAATTGGTATTGAGGAAACAAGACTTTTACTCTTTGCAGATAATATGATGGCATACTTAGAGAACCTTAAGAAATCATCTAAAAAACTTCTTGAAACAATTAACAAATTGAAAAAAGTAACAGAATATAAAATAAACTCACACAAATCATCAGCATTTATTTTTTTTTACTTTTTTTTAAGATTTTTCAAGGCAATGGGGTTAAGTGGCTTGCCCAAGGCCACACAGCTAGGTGATTAATAAATGTGTGAGGCCAGATTTGAACTCAGGTACTTCTGACTCCAAGGCCAGTACTCTACTGTACCACCTGGCCACCTCCCTATCATCAGCATTTCTATATATGGACAACAAAGCCCAAGAGAATGAGATAGAAAGAGAAATTTCATTTAAAGGAACAGCTGGCAACATAAAATATTTGGGAATCTACCTCCTAGGACAAACTCAGAAACTGTATGAACACAATCATAAAACACTTTTCCCACAAATAAAGGCAAAGCTGAACAACTGGAAAAATATCAATTACTCATGGTTGGGTTGAACTAATATAATAAAAATGACAATTCTACCCAAATTAATAATAATAAAAATGACAATTCTACCCAAATTAATAATAATAAAAATGACAATTCTACCCAAATTAATAATAATAAAAATGACAATTCTACCCAAATTAAATTACCAAATATCTATTTTACCAAGATAGAAAAAAAATAACAACAAAATTCATCTGGAGCAACGGAAGGACAAGAATATCAAGGGAAATGATGGGGGAAAATGGAAAGGAAAATGACCTAGCTCTATCAAATCTAAAACTGTACTATAAAGCAGCAGTCATCAAAATTGCCTGGTACTGGTTAAGAAATAGAATAATGGATTAGTGGATTAGGATAGGTACAACAGAAGAAATAGTTGTAAATGACTAAAGTACTATAAATATGTGTGTATATATATATATATATATATATATATATACACATATATGTGCGTGTGTGTATACATATAGACTATACTATTTCATATAAAATATTTAAATGTAAATATAAGATACTATTTATATAAAATAGTATAGTCTATAATTTGCCAAACTCAAATATATTGGCTTAACTTGACATATTTTGCCTATAAAGTTTGAAAAAGTTTATTTCCTTAAATTTATGAGATTATTACTGTTTTAAGATTGTTCAACTTTTATAACATTGTCAGAAGTATGGGATTATGGATCTATCTTCCTTATAAATCATTATTTGACAAAAATTGTTGGAAAAACTGGAAGATAGTATGGCAAAAATTAGAAATAGACCCATATCTCTCACCCTGTACCAAAATAAGTAGAGGATTTAGACATAAAGAGCTATACCATAAACTAATTGGCAGATCCATTGGAAAAGGGAGAAATTTATTCCAAGCAAGAAATAGAATACATAATAAATATTTTGACTACATTAAACTAAAAAGGTTTTGCACTTACAAAAACAATGCTGCCATGATTAGAAGAAAAACAGAAAACTGGGAAATAATTTTCACAACTAGGGATTCTGATAAAGGTTTCATTTCTAAAATATATAGAGAAATGACTCAAATTTAAGAGGTTACAAGTCATTCTCTGGTTAATAAATGTTTTCAACCAAAGAAATTAAAATTATGTATAATCATATGAAAAATGCTCAAAATCATTACTGATTAGAGGAAATGAAAATTAAAACAACTATGAAGTACCACCTCATACCTTTCAGATGGGCTAATTTGCCAGAAATGGAAAACAATCAATGTTGGAGAGGTTGGGACATTAATACATTGATGGTGGAGATGTGATCATACCCTTTGACCCATTAATACCAATATTAGACTTATATCCAGAAGAAGTCATAAAAATTAGGGGCAGTTAGGTGGTGCAGTGGATAGAGCAATGGCCCTGGAGTCAGGAGTGCCGGAGTTTAAATCCGGCCTCAGACATTTAATAATTACCTAGCTGTGTGTCCTTGGGCAAGCCACTTAACCCCATTTGCCTTGCCAAAAAAAACTAAAAAAAAAATCATTAAAAATTGGGAAAAATCCCACATGTTCCAAAATATTTATAGCAGTTTTTTTTTTGTAGTGGCAAAGAATGGGAAATTGAGTAAATGTCCATCAATTGAGAAATAATTGTTCTATAAGAAACCATGAATGGTTGGACTCTAGAGAAGCATGAAAAGAATTATAGGAACTGAGTCTGAGCAAAGGGAGTAGAATCAAGAGAACATTGTCCAAGTTAACAACATTGTGAGTTGATCATCTTTGATGGATGCAGCTCCTCTCAGCAGTTCAGAAAACTAGGACAACCCTGAGAGACCTTTTATGGATGATGCCCTCCCCATCCAGAGAAAGAAAAACAACAACAACAAAAACTAAAGAATCTGCATGAAGAGTATGTTCACTTTTTAAAAATTTATCTATGTTTTTCCTTCTTATTTTATGGTTTTCTTTCCCCCCACTTTGTCCTAATTCCTCACACATAAAATGACTAATATATAAACTTG
Source organism: Macrotis lagotis (assembly GCF_037893015.1). Lineage (NCBI taxonomy): Eukaryota > Metazoa > Chordata > Mammalia > Peramelemorphia > Peramelidae > Macrotis > Macrotis lagotis. The sequence goes on from NC_133658.1 coordinate 451,881,047, forward strand.
TTAAGTACAGTTGTACATGTACAATGTTGACTAAACTGTGCTGAGGGGAGGGTGTGGAAGAAAATTGTATAACAAATATACATGTGGGTCAGTGCTGAAAAACTTTCAAAACATGTAACTGGAAAAATAAAATAAAATATCAATAAAAAAATAATTAGGTGGCACAGTGAATAGAGCACCAACCCTGGAGTCAGGAGGATCTGAGTTCAAATCCAGACTCAGACACTTAATAATTACATAACTGTGTGGCCTTGGGCAAGTCACTTAACTCCATTACCTTGTGAAAATAAAAAAAACAATAAAAAATAATTATTTTAAGTACAGAGATACCAAAAATACAACCTAGAAAACGAGAATAACATCGAAAGAAGGATAAGCAGAGATCAAAAGAAAAAAATGAATTTTCCAAAAAGATTATGTGAAAACCTAGTTGAAACAAAGCAAAAGGTAAAAAAAAAAAATAAATAAAACCCTAGAGGAAAATACTAAAAGCTTGGAAGAGCAGGTAGTAAACATTGCTCAAGTAATAGACTCCTTCAAAATTATAACAAAAATCAGTGACTCCATAAAAGAACCAGAAATATTAGAATAAAATCAAAAGATTAAAAAGAATAAGAAAATATAGTCTGTTATAAAAACAATCACTAAAATACATTAGTATCATACTATTCATTTTAGACGTATTTGTCTGAAATAATTTATTTTAATTTAAAATTATTCTATATACAAATCATTTCTAGCTTGAAGTTAAGAGCTTTCCAATCTAATAGAGTTCTTTGAAGCTCTGAGACATATCTTTCTCCCAAGAAAATTTTAGATATCATTTATATAAATCTTGCAAAAGCTGAAAATCGTATGTTAAAATATAGTTTAGAGTTACCATTTATTTCCTATCTGTACCACTCCTCTCAAGAACTTAAAAGTGATCAACTTTATAAGGCTTTTGAATGTAAATGAGAACATAGATGTTTAGGTGGGTGAGTTTGATATATATAATATATGTATCATATATATTTCAATTATTTTTCTCTGTAAGAGTAGAGTTGGTGGGTGAAGTCACCATTTAGATAGGTACTAAAGCTTTCTGATAATCAGATCAATTTAGCAATTGAAAAGGGTACCTTGAGAAAATTTTCTCAATTCTAAATAGAACAAAGACTTGCTTTCCTAATCCTATCAAGAGCCCCCTCTTCCCACCCCCCTCCACCCCCAGTTATCTCCTTTTCACTGAAAGTCAACTGATAAAGTACTCCTTTTACTGGAATGTCTAAGAGTCTCTGCCCTATCCTAAATTGTCCTGGCCTAAACCTGGGTTTGACTCTCTAACTAGACTCACCCACACATGCTGGCAGTCTTAGACTCAGAGAAATATCAATAAAATGCCTGTTACTAACTTAATTCTGTTTTATTCTTTCTTAATGTGTGGGATAAAAATCCACTTAAAAAATATAGAGACTCCTCTGAGCAAAAAAGAAAGTTTATTTTGGCTTTTCTCAAGAAAAAAGGCACACTCCAAGTCTCACAAAGGTTAGGGAAGATCAAGGAGCTGCCCTGAGGTCAAGCAAGATTATAGGGCCTAGTGCTATTCCCTCTTTCCTAGCCCCCTCTCTTCCAACCTGATTGGTTAAGTTTTTCAGAGTTACAAACCTTTTTTTTTTTTTTAGTTTTTTTGCAAGGCAAATGGGGTTAAGTGGCTTCCCCAAGGCCACACAGCTAGGTAATTATTAAGTGTCCGAGGTCCTATTTGAACCCAGGTACTCCTGACTCCAAGGCCCATGCTCTTATCTGCCCCAGAGTTACAATCTTTAAGCAAAAAATCTACCCCGTAACAAAGAGAAGAATAAAACGTTCTCATAGAATATTACCTCACCGTACAGTTGGTGAGGGATATGAGAAGATTTCTAATGGCCTTTTGCTGTCTATCTAAATGAATTAATGTCTGAGTATGCAAAGTCTTCTAAGAAACTCTACTATCTTCTTAGTTTAGTACTTATCACCAAAAAAGAGAAGGCAGTCACTGTTCTCCCAATCTGTCATCAAATAGGTGGCTAACTAAGAATACAAGGTCTCTTCTCTGGAAATATTCCACTATTTTCCCTCCCTAACAGAATCAGAAGGGCTTCTGACTGGGAATGCAAGGCCTCTCTCCCCTTTTCTTCTAAGAATAGCCTAGGAGTAATAGTCTGTCGTTGTTTTCATGATTTTTAACCCTGAGAGGACTTCACCAGGAATATTAACTCTTAAGAGGGAATATTCCACTCATTAAGTACAAAACTCTAGGGACATTTGTCTTTGATAGGATGTGGGAAAGAATCAAGTGTTTTGTTTTCACAAGGATGAGAGAAGGTATTGCCAGAATTTCATAGATGTCTGTGAGGATAATACATTACAAAAGCCAGACTGTCTGGTCTTTGTGGAAAACTGAAAGATGCCAGCCTATTTACAGGAAGGGGGGAGTTAGACAAAAGGAAAGGTGATTAAAGAAATAACTTTGCAGAGGTTGAATGAAAGTCTGTGTTATTATCCTTTGTACCTGTTCAAGGAGGTTGGCCTTCACTCCCCTAGGGAAAAAAAATGTAAGAATGTGTTGTATCAATTAGACTGTGACCCTGGTCATCAATGATTGGCAGGAAGGGGGAGGAATAAACCTTTCAAACTGCATATAAGAACCCAGCCTTGCCATGATAAACTGCCCCTTTCCTTGAAAGAGGTGGTCTTTTTTTATTAAGATGTCTTAATAAAAGCCATTTTAATCACTCCAGACTAAGCATTTGTAATTACAAATCATTGATAACATAAGACAAACTCGGAGTTTAACATTTGTCCCTGATTAGGACAAACTCTGGGAATGTTAAAATATATTTCCACCAGGTCAAAACTCAGTAAGGACCCCTCCTCATTTTGTGGGACTCTTATTACAAAAATTCAGTGGAGTAAACCAGAAAAATAATTTCTATAGTACCAGCAATATTATAAAGGTAATCAATCAACTCTGAAAGATTTATTAACTATCATCATCACAATTCCAAAGTACTAATAATGATAAATGTTTTTCACCCCCAGATAAAGAATTTATGGACTTAAGAATACAAATTGAAAAATATTTTTTCTTTCCTTTTTTTTTCTTCACAACATGACTGATGCAGAAATTTGTTTTGCATGACTTTTGTATTTCCTACCCTCTCGATTGATGGGGAACAGATTGAGAGGAAGAAGAAAATTTGGAATGAAAATAAAATAAAATTGAATTCACAAGAAAAAAAGAAAGTGGATTTTGAGGAGAGTCTCAAAGGAAGCCAATACTTCTAATAGGTAAAGATGATAAGAAAGACTATTCCAAGGATAGGGGATAGTCAGTGCAAAGTTATAGAGAGAGGAGAGGAAGTATCATTTGTGAGGAATAGCAAATAGGCTAGGTTATGGTCTGCGAGTAGAAGGGAGTAATGTGAAAGATGACTGTAAAAGTAAGAAGGGATCAAGTTATGAAGATTTTTAAATGGCAAATAAAGGACTTTATATTGGTTCTAGAGATATAGTAAAATGGAACTGCTAACAGCATACATTCCTACTAAAAACACTAGAGAGTGTAGGAATAAATGGACTGTTCCTTAAAATAATTAGCAGTATCTATCTGAAACCATCAACAAGCATTCCCAATAAGATCAGGGGTGAAACAAGGGTGCCCATTATCACCACTACTATTCAATATTGTATTAGAAATGTTAGCTTCAGCAATTAGAGAAGAAAAAGAAATTGAAGGAATTAGAATTGGGAAGGAAGAGACAAAATGGAACTGCTAGAATTCATGGGATGGGGGGAGAAGGTTGTAAGTGGAGGTACATGATCAGTTCTGCCCTTTAAGAAATGCCACTTTATTAATTGGAGGATAGATTGGAGTGGGAAAAGACTTGAGGTTAAGGAGACAACTAGAATCATTACAATATTCAGGTGAGATGATACGGGCCTGGACTAAGGAGGTAACCACTTGTGTTGAGAAAAAGGAACATATTAGAGAAATATTGTGGAAGTAGAAACAATATTAGGCAACTGATTGGCTATATGGCATGAAAAACAATAAAATGTCAGATATTTTCCCCTCTTAGGGTTTTTTCCTTCCTTTTTTGATTCTTCTTTCACAACATGATTAATATAGATATATGTTTAACATAATTATACATGTATAACCAACATAAGATTTCTTTCTGTCAGGAGTGGGGGGAAGGATGGGGGGAGAGAAAAATGTGAAACTCAGAATCTTACAAAAAATGATTGTTGAAACCTATCTTTGCCTGTAATTTGAAAAATAGATAAATAAAATTTTTCTTTAAGTCTTAGATGACACAAAGGTTGTGAACCTAGGTGACTTGGAGGACAGAATATTCAATCACTCAGTTTGTTATTTTTAGCTCCCAGTTTTGTGTCATCAGATAATCAGATTAGCATGCTGTTTATACATTATTCAGGTCATCAAAAGCATAACATTAAATACAAGTTAAACACATATACCTGAAGAGGGAGGAAGAGAAGTTTATCAATAAATGGTCTTAATTTTTTCTATTGAGTAATTTTTCCCATTCATTAAAGGTGCTATGTATGATTTGTCTGGAAATTATAATTCTGAATGTAAACTACTAAATTGGATATTCTGATTTACTGGTGCATCTCTTATGAGTCTCCTATAACCTAAATTCCTGAGTGAACTGACAAAATAGATGCTTGCAGGTTTAAGAAGAACAAAGGAAAATCAAAACCTGAACTGGTGATGACTCACTAAGTTGAAAATACACAAGGAGGCCCTTGGTTTCCTTACTAATTCTTAGCTGTAGGATGTTTCTTACACAAGGCAAGAATTAGTTTCCCAACCCCTTCTTGTACTTACTAGAATTTGAGTTTCCATGAAATTTGTCCTGATAAAATATATATATGGATATATACATTAAAAGCCATATACAGGGGTGGCTAGGTGGCACAGTGGATACAACAATGGCCCTGGAGTCAGGAGTACCTGAGTTCAAATCCAGCCTCAGACACTTAATAATAATAATTACCTAATCCCATTGCCTTGCAAAAAGCTAAAAAAAAAAAGCCATATATAGCTCTCTTTATAAAATAGTCTTAAAAAAGAAATTTACCTCTCCTCCCAAATGATGTTCTTTGTTCTTCTCAAGATAATTCTTAGCAGAACAGGATGTAATTGCAGTTGTATTAAAGGGCTGCTTACATTTTTTTAATTTTAGATTTGCTTTAATTATAGCAATTATACTCAAAAGTTGTTTTATTTTCAAGATACCAGAGAATTCATGTAGTCTTTGACTATAACAGTCATATACCACAATCTTGTTTAGCTATTCCTCATTTAATGGGCATCCTCTCAATTTCTAGTTCTTTGCCAACACAAAAAGAAGTTGTATTTTAGAACCTAGAGTTTCTTCCTTTTTTTCCTGATCACCTTGGAAAACAGACCTAATAATGATATTATTCAGTCAATGGGTGTACACAATTTTGTAACTCATTGGGAATAATTCCAGATTGTTCTCCAAAATAGTTGTAACAGTTCAGTTTTACCAATATCTTATCAATGTCCCAGTTTTTCCACATCCCCTCCCACATTTGTCATTTTCTCCATCATTTTAGTCAATTTGATATCTCAGTTGGTTTAATTTACATTTATGAAATCAATAATGATTTAAAGCTTTTTTTCATGACTATATATCATTGAAAAACTGACAACTCATATCCTTTGACCATTTACCAATTGAGGCCATATTCTTAGAAATTTGATGAAGTTCACTATATATTTGAGACATGAGACCTTTATCTAAGAAACCATAAATTTCCTCCAAAATTTTCTGTTTTCCTTCTAATTTTGGCTATATTGATCTTGTTTGTATAAAACTTTTCTAATCAAATCAATCAATCCTTCATTAGTTTTAAATTCTTTTTTTTGTTTGTTTTTTTGCAAGGCATTGGGGTTAAATGATTTGCCTGAGGTCATATATCTAGGTAATTATTTAAGTGTCTGAGGTCACATCTGAACTCAGGTCCTCCTGACTCCAGGGCTAGTACTCTATCTACTGTACCATTTAGCTGCCCCAAATTCTTCTATCCATAAATCTGATAGGTAATGTGTTCCATGTCATTCTAATTTTTAGATCAGGTTTCCACTTTGACCTTATCTTGGTAAATGGTGTAAGATATTGGTCTATACCAGTTTCTGCCTGACTACTTTCCAGGTTTTCGCAACAATTTTTACCAAATAGTTTATTCTTATTCCAGTCTTATCTTTCCTTCTTTCTTTCTCTCTTTCCTTCTCTCTCTCTCTCTCTCTCTTTCTTCTCTCTTTTCTTTTTCCTTCCTTCCTTTCTTTCTTTTTCCTTCTTTTTTCTTTGTCTTTTCTTCTTCCATCATATGCAGGTGCTCTGCACAAAGAAATTCAAATTTTAATTGCTGAAATCTGGCAATCTTTGGGTTTATGGGTCCCAAATCACTCTGGTTCTCCTTGATTGACCAACAATAGGGCACAGGCTCAAAAAATAGGGCATGGTTTAACATGTTATAGCAGTGATGGAATGTTATTGTGCTGTAAAGAAATGATGAGGGTGAAGTCAGAGAAATCTGGAAAGATTTGTATGAATTGATGCAAAGTGAAGTGAACTGTATTAAGTGGAAAATGAAACAAAATGACAAAGACAAATAACTTTGAAAGAATTAAGAACTCTAATCCCCATAATTCTAGGGCACTTAAATGATGAAAAATGGTACTTTCTGTTTGAGAGGTGAAGGACCCCAGAACAAGACATATTTTTTGGGGGTGTAGCCAATGCAGAAATGTTTTGCTTGACTCTACATGTTTGTAACAGGAATTTTGTTTTATTTTGATTCTTAATTGGAGAAGGAATTTGGAGTGGGAGGAAGACATGATGATTTTTGCTCATTGTAAAAATTAAATAATTTTTTTAAAGAAAAAAAGCAGGGGCGGCTAGGTGGCACAGTAGATAGAGCATCAGCCCTGGAATCAGGAGGACCTGAGTTCAAATCCAACCTCAGATACTATTGCCTTGCAAAAAAAAAGAAAAAGGAAAAATAAGCAATAAGGTAAGAGAAAGACCACGAATCCCTCTGAAACCAGCATGTGATCTCACTTCTCCATCTGCCTCAGTGTTTATTCTTTTATTTTAGGTAAAAGGGTTAAGATCCCATGAGTTTCAAAAAATCAAGAGATTGAGCTACCCCAGTAGTAGTTGAGGGGCTCAGGAGTCTGGAATTCTTGTTCATTTTGGGTTTTGGAGCAACTCAGGTCTGATGCTCTGTGAAGTAAGGATTGCCTTTCAGAATATAACCCAGTGAGGGTAGCTAGGTGGTGAAGTGGATAGAGTACCAGACCCGAGATCAAATCCAGACTCAGACACTTAATAATTACCTAGCTGTCACTTAATCCCATTGCCTTGCAAAAACTAAAAACTAAAAAATAAAAAAAAAAGAGAGAGAATATAGTTCAGTGATATGTGTCATTTGGAGGTCTTTTGCTTCTTTTTATATCTTTAGCATTTAGCACAGTGCCTGACACGCAGTCAGCTCTTAATGTTTATTGATTATTTGGATATGAACTTGATGGCTTAAATGCTACATAGAAAATGTGCTAAAACTGAGACTACTTTCCTCAAAGACTGAGGAACTCTAGGATAGAGTGTTCTCCCAAGGTATTGGGAAAAATATATTTGTACTTTTGGTCTTTATGTTTTTTAAATAATTATCCTTTTGTGGGGGATAAAAATCTACTTACCTGAGAGGATTATGTGAGGTTAGAGCAGAGAGTACTAGCTACGTTACAAAATGTAATTGTTCATATATTATGCGTATTTAAGAAGCAGTGTAGTAAAGTGGATCAAGAAATCAGCAAGCAATTATTATGTGCTTAGGACCAGGCTAAATGTTAGGATTACAGGGGGAAAAAAAGGAAAACTGTTCTTATCTTCAAGGAATTTCCATTATCATTCTCATGGAGATGTAAATAGGTAGATTGAAGGGGGAGACACACACACACACACACACACACACACACAGAGACTCTCTCTCTCTCTCTCTCTCTCTCTCTCTCTCTCTCTCACACACACACACACACACACACACACACACACACACACACACACACCACACACACACACTCACACAGATATGGGCATGGGCATAGACATAAAAAAGATACATACAGACTAGATAGAAATGAACCTTAGGGGATAATGCAAGAGCAGCTTCGAAGACCTGAAAAGGTGTCTTGCTACTTATTTGTAACCTTAGAGCAAGATCTTAGGGCGGGGAAGAGGGAGTCAGAATTGATTTGCAACACAGGAGACACAGGCACAGAACTCCCCAGCACCAGAGTATGCTGTACTCTATGGGCAAGGCAGAGCTTAAGTAATTCAAAGAAAACATAAGATGTGTAAGTTTAGAGAACTCACCCCAGGTGTTGACATGAACTATTTGTTCCTGATCTGTATCATCTGGATCTGATTAGATACACTGTAACATCTCCAACAGCGATATCATTGAGGTTCTCTTCAATAACAAAGGATAAGAACCAATCAACCAACCCTAGTCCAAAAGTTTATTGGTATGGATTCTCTCCTTATAGCTCGGAGGTAGAGGCCAGGAAGAGTGGGCGGGGGCAGGACTGAGAGCCAGCCTTTACTAGTCCTCCTTTAGAAACTTTTCAAGTGGGACAGTACTCTTTAGGGACTCTTCAGGGCAAGCTTCATGGCAAACTGATAAAATTTCAAATTTCCTTCATCATGCCAAGAAGTTTCAGGCTTTTCTGTCTTTGAAAGGGAAGATGGAAAAGGCCAATCCCATATCAGGTTTCTAAAGGAAAAGATTCTGAATGGACATGAGAGGAACTGACAGTCTCTATCATGTCCCTTTTCCCATAATGATTTGCTAGAAACTTGAGGGAATTTCCAGGACAAATTAGGTTGAGGTAAGTTATCTTGCTCCCAGTGGGAGTACTTCTTACTCTATATTGTCTAGTATATATATTCTCCTATGTATATTTTCTGATTCTCCTTAGTTCACTAGGCAAGGCAGGGAAATTGGAATGCTCTTTTGCTCTTCATTGCTACATCTAGCTTCTCCATCTACCACTACCATCCAGTCTCCACATAAGTCACTCTCTCCTTTTTCCATCTTGACCCCTTGGTGAACCAGTTCAACTCTACATTATCTTCTTTTCTTAAGTGCCTGGTCCCCTTAGCATATTGTCACTTATACCCTGCCAAGAGTATTGGATCATTTCTATTATCTGTAGCAGCCTTTGCTCCTAAACCCATGCTACTGAATGAAAGTGAAAAAAAAAAAACCTTCCAACCATTCTTTTTTCTTTTCTTTTCTTTTTTATTCTCATTTTGTACAAATGCTTTTTTTACATTAATAAAATATTCTTAAGAGTAAACGAAATACCCCCTTCCTCCATGAATATAGACTTGCTTGAGCAATAAAGGGGAGAGAAAAAAATTAAAATTAAAAAAATAATACTAATAATTGTAGGTATGGCCAGGTGGCATAATGGATGGAGCTCCAGCCCTGGAGCCAGGAGCACCTGAGCCCATATCTGGCCCCATACACCCAACAATCACCCAGCTATGTGCCATGCAAGCCACCCGATCCCCACTGCCCTGCAAAAACCAAAAAGAAGAAAAAAAAGATCCAAAATAAAATAAAACAGTAATAATAGTAGGGGTGGCTGGGTAGCAGACACATCATTGGCCCTTGAGCCAGGAGCACCCGGGTCCAAATCCCACCTCAGACACCCAAAGATCACCCTGCTATGTGGCCCCAAGTAGGCCACCCAGCCCCATTTGCCCTGCACCCTCCCCCAAATAATAATAATAATAATAATAATAATAATAATAATAATAATAATAATAATAATAAAAAATGTGCTTCAGTCTTTGTTCCAACACCAACAACTCTGTCGAGGGTGGATCACATTCTTTATGATAAGTCCATCGCAAAAGTTACTTACATATTTTTCCACCATTGCCATTGCTGATCACAACTCCCTCCTTTCTTATTTCTCCACTATCTTTGTACTATATTTTCTCTCTCCTTTCACTCTGTCTCTGCTGTAGGGTAGCTGAATGGCTCAGCAGACAGATCCCGGGTCCTGGGGCCAAGAGGCCCTGAGCCCCCATACCACCCCTTAGGCCCAGAATCCACCTGGCCCTATGGTCCTGGACAGGCCTTCCAATCCCAGCCCCTTGCAAGAAGTAAAAAAGAAAATGTGTTATATCTGACCACTCTCCCCTCATGGTCCATCCTCTCCTCCTTTATTCACATCCCCACCCCTTCCCCCTGCTCCCCCCTCCTTCTTACTCCAGATGTCTATACCCCATTGAGTATATATGCTGTTTCCTCTCCTAGCCACTGATGAGAGCAAAGATTCCCTCATTCCCCTTTGCCTTCCCCCCTTCCATATCATTGCAGTAGCTCATTGCAATAAAGAAAAATCTTATTATATGAAATATCTTGGCCTATTCCCCCTCTCCTTTTTCTTTCTCCCATTACATTTCCCTTTTTTCTATTGACTCCATTTTTACACCATATTTTATCTTCAAATTCAGCTTTCTCCTGTGCTTCAACTATAAAAGCTGTGTGCCTGCTCTATTAACTGAGAAAGTTCATACAAGTATTATCAGTGTCATTTTTCTATGCAGGAATACATGCAGTTCATCATCATTAAGTCCCTCATATTTTCCCCCCTCCTCCAATCTCCATGCTTCACCTGAGTCCTGTATCTGAAGATCAAACCTTCTGTTCAGCTCTGGCCATTCCAAAAGGAACATTTCAAATTCCCCTGGTTCATTGAAAGTCCATTTTTTTACCTGGAAGAGGACATTCAGCCTTGCTGGGTAGTTGATTCTTGACTGCATTCTAAGCTCTTTTGCCTTCTGGTATATTATATTCCAAGCTCTACGAGCTTCCAATGTAGTTGCTGCTAAGTCCTGTGAGATCCTGACTGAAGCTCCACGATATTTGAACTGTGTCCTTCTGGCTGCTTGTAATATTTTCTCTTTGACTTGGGAGTTCTGGAACTTGGCTATAATATTCCTAGGGGTTGGTTTTTTGGGATCTCTTTCTCTGGGGGATCAGTGGATTCTCTCCATTTCTATTTTGCCCTCTGCTTCTAGAATATCAGGGCAATATTCCTGTAGTAATTCTTTGAAAATGATGTCAAGGCTCTTTTCCTGATCATGACTTTCAGGTATTTCAATATTTTTCAAATTATCTTTCCTAAGTCTGTTTTCCATATCAGTTGTTTTTTCAATGAGATATTTCACATTTTCTTCTAATTTTTCATTTTTTTTGGTTTTGAAGTATTGATTCCTGATTTCTGATAAATTCATCAATCTCCCTGAATTCTATTCTTTGTCTGAGGGATTTGTTCTCCTCAGAGAGTTTTCTTATCTCTTTTCCCATCTGGCCAATTTTGCTTTTTTAAAGCATTCTTCTCCTCAATAACTTTTTGAAGTGTTTTATCCATTTGAACTAAGCTGGTTTTTAGCATGCTATTTTTCTTCAGCATTTTTTTGGATGTCCTTGACTAAGCCGCTGACTTCATTTTCATGTTTTTCCTGCATCTCTCTCATTTCTTTTCCCAGTTTTTCTTCTAACGCCCTCATTTGATTTTCAAAGTCTTTTTTGAGCTCTGTCATAGCCTGAGCCCAATTTCTATTTTTCTTGGAGTCTTTAGATGCAGGAGCTTGTGCTTCCTCATCTTCAGACTGAGTATTTTGATCCTTCTTGGGCTCATTTGCAAAATATTTCTCAGTGGTGTTCCTCTTATTTCTCTGCTTGCTCATCATTTTCCCAGCCTGGGCCTGGTTTTGGGGTGCTTCCTGAGCTTTTGGGACACTCCCAGAAGGGTCTCAGTGTGTGAGGCTCTGTCCTCCCTCCTGGTCTGTGAATGACCATAAGTGCCCCCCTCTGCCACGGGGCTGAGGTGGGGGGTCCCTGCTGTTCTATGGGGGGGCCTAGACTGGGATCAGGATCTGAATGTGTTCAGAGCCCCAGAGTCCTGTTCCAGGGTCAGAGTTCAGAGCCCTGCAGTCTCTCTCTTTTCACTCCCCTCCCTAGGTTCAATGGGCTCATGCCCTGGGGGCTCCTGCTTACTGGCTCTGCCTGCTTCTGTTTCTGGATCTGGGCTGCTCACTGTGTGCCCTGAGGGCTGGGCTCCATGTGCTCTCTCTGGCAGAGGTCCCCTGCTGTTCTCCCACTTTGTGCTTGGTGCTCCCTGGGGTGTAGCTCCAGCTCTGGAGACTCCCCCGCTGCTGTGAGCTGGGGCTCCCAGTGCCCTGGGGCTGCCTCCGGGAGGCTGAAGTTCTTTGGCTCTGGCAGGCCACCCCTCTGGCGGGCCACCCCTCCGACCCCGGGGAGCAGAACCTTTTTGCTCTTTTCCAGGTTACCTTGAGTAGGAGAACTGCCTCATTGGGTCCCTCTGTGGGTTCTGTCTCTCGAAAGTTTAGTTAGAATCCTTAGCTTATGAGTTTTATCAGAGAGCACCTAAGACTTGATCCTTTCTTGTCGCCATCTTGGCTCACTTCCAACCATTCATGACGGGATCCACTATAAGTATGTTATACAACCTCAACAGGGCCCTCACTGGGTCTAAGCAACACCTCCAAGTTTCTATCAAGACACTATTCTACTCCCTATAGAGGTTCTTTCTTTCAAATCATTTTCTCCCTTCTCAAACCTCCTTGGATTTCCTTCCCTCCATTCTCTCAGTTAAGCATTTTACCTCACATTTTATTGGAAAAACAAAACAAAACAAAGGAATCGCTGCAAGCTTCTTCTTTCTCCCTTTTCTTCTCATGGAACTTAGATGCCTTCTTCTACTCTCTTCTTCACTTACATCTCATGTGAAGAGATGAACCTACTCCTTTGCTAAGGTAAATCTCTCTATCACTTCACATTCTATCCCCTCCAACAGCTCTATCATCCCTATTCCTTCATATACCTTCAGTCTCTTCTTATCTACTGACTCCTTCTCCACTGCCTATAAACATGCACATGTGTCCTCTACCATCACTCCCAAATTCCCACATACGTTTTCTTTCTCCACTATTATCCTATATCTCTTTTGCCTTTGCAGCTAAACCTCTTGAAAAGACTGCCTACAGGAGGTGCATCCACATTCTCTCCTCTGACTCTTAATTTTCTACAATCTGTCTTCCAATCTCATCATTCAACTGAAATTGCTCTCTCCAAAATAGCCAGTAATCTTCTAATTTCAAAATCTGTTGTCCTTTTATTAATTCTCATCCTCCTTGAGTCTTTGACATTGGTAACAACTCTGTTTTGTTTTATACTCTTCTCTCTCCTGGTTCTCCTCCTACTTATCTAACCATTTTCTCTCAGTCTCTTTTCCTGCATCTTCATTCAGATCATTTCACAAGGGCTCTGTCCTATTTGATTTGAATTCATTCCTCTATACTGTTTGACTTGATTTCATCAGCTTTCGTGTATTAAATTATCATCTCTATGCTAATGATCCTAAAATCTACTTCATCTCTAATCTCACTCCCGATTTTCATTCTTGCATCTCCAATTACCTTTCAAGAACTAGATGTCCAGTAGACATATTAAAGTCAACATGTCCAAGACCAATTTTATTCTTTCTCCCTAAGCTCTTCTCCTCTGCCCTTCTTCCAAACTTCCCTATAAGTGTAGAGGGTACCACCATCTTCTCAGGTTCCCAAACTCCCAACCTAGGTGTCATCCTCATTTTTTCACTATCTCTTATCCTCTATATTCAATTTGTTGCTAAGGTCTGTTGATTTCAATTTTGCAACATCCCTTGAATATGATTTCTTTCTTCTGATACTGCCACTACCCTGGTGGCAGGGTACCCTGGTGACCCTCATCACCTTAGACTATTGCAATTACTCATTGGTTGGTTGGCTTGCCTCAAAGCTCTCTTCCCTAGATTTAGTCTATCTTTCACTCAGACAGAGAAATGATTTTCCATGGAATCATGTCGTTCTTATACTCGATAAACTCTAAAGGCTCCCTATCAAATTCAGGATCAAATGCAAAATTCTCTGTTTAATTCTCAACGTCTTTCATAACCCCTTTACTCACACACCCATCTTTAGATTTCTAGTCATCTTATACCTTATAATCTCCATGTACTCTTCCATCCACTGACACTGGTTTCCTTGCTGTTACTTGAACAAGATATTCTAATCTCTCAGGTTCATACACATACACACACACACACACACACACACACACACACACACACACACACACATATATTCATATACATACATATTCAACATATTCATTCATACTTTTATAAAAGTGTATAAAATGTCTTTCTTCCTTATAATTGCCCCCTAGCTTTCTTTCCTTACTTTAAGTCCCAGCTAAACTCCTATCTACCTTCCCAATCCTTCTTAAATCTAGTGTCTTCCCCTTGTTAATTTTGCACATATTTGTTTGCTTGTAGCTTCCCTCACTAGGTGATGAATTCCTTAAGGGCAGGAGCTGTCTTTTACCTTGTTTTGTATCTCAGCCCTTAGAGAAGTGTCAGGTATTTAGTAGGTGCCTACTAGTAGGTGTCTGACTAATAGAAGGTTTAAATCATTAGTTTTTCCTCATTACTATTATTAGTCTATCTGTTACAGGGGTCTGTATATAACATTTGTAGATCTGAACAAGGCCGTTGATACTGTCAGTTGTGAAGGTTTATGGAAAAATATGTCAAAATTTGGTTGCCTGGAGAAATTCATCAATATTGTACATCAGTTTCATGACTGCATGCTTGCCCATGTTCTGGATTGTGGATGATGCTCTCAAGATTTCCCAGTCACTAATGGAGTAAAACAAGGATGTATCCTTGCTCCCACACTTTTTAGCATGATGTTTTCAGCCATGTTATCAAACGTTTGCCTTCACTGAGGATGAACAGGGCTTCAAGGTCAGCTACTGCCCTGATGGCAAATTCTTCAACTTGAAAGGGCTACTTCTGTCTCAAACATAGAGATGTCATTTTGGTCTTCTTCGATAAGGAAGGACAAGAACCAAACAACCAACCAATACAATCCCTTTTATAAAATGTTAAAATGCTACAAGTTGGATGAACACTTAAGAAATTCAGTAGGCTATGGTTCAGCTTGATTCGTTAGCAATTGATCATTTATTTGTTTTTCCTCTCCAGGCTTCTCTAAGCAGGGTCTAAGTGTTACCTTCTCTGAAGGAGGCAGTTGTGTATGGGTCCTATTTTGAAATTGTATCAATAAATTTTGGTAAACTGTAGACTATTTTTTCATGGGTCAGCTTAAATTTTTAGGTCCGTGTTAATTTGTACAACTACGTGAACTCATACAAATATTACCTTTTTCCAAAATATTTTAAAGATGGTTATTAAACCCAGAATGCTAGACTTGAACTAAGGAAATGTTAGATTTTGGATGTTTGAGACATTTATAGAATATCCATCTGAAAGACATTAAAAAAATAGAAGACTAAATGACCTCCCAAGACCTTTTTTAACTCTGTTTTAAAATTGTTCTTTTAATCTTGGAAATTTATTTTTGATTTTGCTCTGCCCCCTGGTGGTTCTAATTGTAACAAGACAAAACCAAGAAAATTAGGATTTTTGTCAAATTTCTAATTTCTGCAACTTTCTCAATTCAGAAGCAACATGTTTATCTTTATCTCAGATTTCAAACTATGATTTACAGTTTGCAAACTCTAACAAATCACAGAAATAGGTTTAGAACACAGAAATTTGATAATCCAATTATATTTTCACATTATATTTATTTACCAGTGAGAAACTGGATTATTTTACAGAATGTCAAAAATTATCATCATTCTCTCTTCTTTGACTTACTTGCTTCTCTTTTAAAATTTGCCCTTTACTTAATTCCCCATTCTGGCCCAGAAAAGTGGTAACTTGCCACTACCCAAATTGGTAGTAAGTGCCTGAACCAGCATTCAGACACAAGTCCCAGTCTGTGCTCTTAATTATAATATAGATCTGTATCTTCCTGTGTATACTTTTGTCTATCTTACTTGTTATCCATTCTATAAATATCTACCTAATTTCCTTTCAGCTTTAGGGGAAAAAGAAAAGTAACAACTTTTTCTTATACTATTCACTCCAACTTTTAGATTGCAATTATACTATATCCTTAATGACCAATTTCAGTTTCCTCAATTAAGATTGGTCTGTACTCTAGATGATCTCTAAGGTCCTTTCTATCTCTAATAATCTGTAATTACATAACAAATTTGAAAAGCATGCTTTCTGTGGTGTCAAATTCATTTGAAAGAAGTTACATACATGTAAACTTGTCCAAGAGCTTCAAAACCTCAGCAGATAAAACAGAAAAAAGATTAATATAATCTTAACAATACTTATAAAAATTCAGGGAAGATGATCACTTTTATTAGAGCAAGATTTAGTTTAGTATTCAAAACACTGAGTTTGAGAGATTTGACTTATGGTTGTATACAAGTTATTTTTAACTAAAACCTCAAATTACATGCTATTTTTAAAGATCACGTGAAAAATATGAACTATATGAGCTATATATAGTTTTAACCCTTTGAAAACAAAGGGTTACTTTGGGATTAATAAGTGAAAATCTAAAAGACAGTCACATGATTAAAGAATAGCATAAATATTATTTTAAAAAGTAGGAAAAGGATCATTGTTTAGGAAAACTATAACTCATATCATCCCTTAACATAAAATCAAGTGAAGAATGTTCATTCATTCATAGGATCGTAGTAGGAAAGGATTTTAAAAATCATCAAATCCAACCCTTTCCCTCCTCAAACTAGTTTTGATTGATGAAGAAAAAAGTAACAACAGAAGCAGAAAGATTCTTGTTCTGTCTCCTCCTAGCTATATTAGAGGATGAAACTGGAAGTTGGAAAGAATAATCAGATGAGGTAATAAAAAAGTGATTTTTAATATATATATATAGTACTTACCTTAAGGAAATAAAATATTCAGGTTAATATTTAATAAGAGAGAGGAATAAACTAATTAGAAGAAATTTTTATTATCTGCATAGCTATATAATATAGTATTATTAAAATATAATATACAATATAATTAATAATTATATTATCAGACTAAGTTTAAGCACTGGGTCACTAAAAATGACCTTTAAATAAATATAATACTAAATAAGATCAACCACCACTATTTTTTATATCCTGTATTAAGAATAATAAAATCAAATATAAATTATATTAAAAGTAAAAGTAAAATGCAGTCTTCTAATCACTGAATCTTGAAGTTATATAAAGCAGGCACACAAAGTTGGCAAAATTTCAATTCAGTCCTTAAGGAAGGACTTTCTAATAATAAGAGGCATAGAAAAGTGGATTCAACTATTCTTGAGGTAATGGGATCTGTGACACTGGGGAAATTTAATCAGAGATTAGATGATCCCC
Source organism: Macrotis lagotis (assembly GCF_037893015.1). NCBI lineage: Eukaryota > Metazoa > Chordata > Mammalia > Peramelemorphia > Peramelidae > Macrotis > Macrotis lagotis. The sequence goes on from NC_133658.1 coordinate 451,898,519, forward strand.
TTCTCAAGAATGATGTAAAGAGGATCCAAATATTAAATGGGTTTGGACTAGACAGATGACCTTTCAGAAGTATATGATTCTTGCACCAAAGAAGAGGCTCCTTAAGCAGGAGTTTCTTTCAAGGCAATAGGGGATGGGTAGTGAAATGCGTGCTGGATTCATAGTCACTAAAACCTGGGGTTGAATGTACTTTTGGCATTTCTAGATAAGTGTCCTTGGACAAATCTCTACACCTCAGTTTCCTTATTTGTAAAATGGGGAAATGAATAATTATCAAACTTAACTTGCAAGTTTTTGTGCGGGGCAAATGAGAACAGTTATGCAAAGTGTTTCGCAAACTTTAAAGTGCTATATAAATGTGAATTATTATTACTAGACCTTTAAACACCTGCAGAATGCATTTTAAAAAATCTTTTAAAAGATAGACACTAGAAACTTACAATCTGTTTAGGGAGGCAACATTTCTACACAGGTGACTCTGAATAACAATACAAAAACAATTAAATAATATAGTGCAAATTGTGGAGTACAGATAATAAGAGGGCACACCTGTGCCTGCCTCTAAAGGTGATTTGGTCTTTATTGGAAGAGCACTGAACTGGGAGCTCAAGAGATTGAGATTCTAGACTCTGATTTAACACTGGCTCCTCTCTCTCTACTTCAGTCTTCACATCCAGTAAATGACCGAGTCATGTCTATTTTTCTTCTAAATGCTTCTCCTAGATGTTTCTGTTTTTTGTCCTCCACCCAATGATTTATTTTATAACCATTTATCACCTTTACATTCTATTGCTCAGGAATTTAAAAAAATAAATTTTAACTTTAATTTAACTAATTTAATTTAAATGTAGTTTAAAAATTAAAACCCTCATAACAAATATGCATTCTCCAATAAAACAAATTCTCATAATGACCATCTCTAAAACTGTATGTTGGGGTGGCTAGGTGGTGCAGTGGATAGAGCACTGGCCTTGGAGTCAGGAGTGCCACTTAACCCCATTGCCTTGCAAAAACTAAAAGAAAAAAAGAAAAAAAAGAATATAAAAAAATTATGTTTCATTCTGCTTTTAAGTCCATCAACTCTCTGACAGTGACTGGGTGGTTTATTTCAAGTTTAGCCTTCTGAATTCATAATTTAGCACTGTATTGATCAGAGATCTAAACTATTTTGAAGTTGGTTTTTCTTTAAAATGTTTTAATTATATAAATTATTTTCCTAGTGTTATTCTCCTCATTCTGAATCTATTATAGGTCTTCTTAGCTTTCTTTTATTTTTTTTTTTGCTTTGTTTTTTAGTTTTTAGTTTTTTTTTTTTTGCAAGGCAAATGGGGTTAACTGGCTTGCCCAAGGCCACACAGCTAGGTAATTATTAAGTGTTTGAGATCAGATTTGAACCCAGGTACTCCTGACTCCAGGGCAGGTGCTTGCCACCTAGCTGCCCCATCTTAGCTTCCTTTGAACTGTCTATTTCATAATTTCTTACTGCACCATAATTTTTTAGTATATTCCTATACCATAATTTTTTTACACATTCTCCAATAAGAGGGCATACTTGTTTTTTTTAGCTATTTTGGGTGGATTACTATCACAGAAGTACTGTACTTTTAAATCTTTTCCCTCTTTCTTTGATTTCTTTGTGGTATACATCTAATAATGGTATCATTGGGTCAAAAAGTATTCTCGGTTTAGTAACTTTTGTGGCACAATTTCAAATTGTTTTCCAGACTAGATAAAGTAATTCTTAGTTCAACCAATTAAGTACCTGTTTTTCCCTCCCTTGGCACTTCCAAATTACTATTTCCCTCTTTTATTGTTATGTCTACTAGACCGATGAGCATGAGGTGGAATCTCAGAGATGCTTTAATCTGCATTTTCTGTTTCCTAGTGATTTGGAGTATTTTTGATAAGTTGGATTTTTTCCTTTATAAATTGTCTATTCATCTCGAGGAATGGCTTTTAAATTTGGATCAGATTTTCATATATCTTGTATATGAGACTTTTATCAGAGAAATTAATCACAAAAATTACTCCTCCATTACTTGTTTTCTTCTGATTTTAATTGTATTAGATTTGTACAAAACTTTAAAATTTTATAGTTAAACTGTCCACATTTACCTCTGTGATCCTGTCTATCTTTTATTTAGTCATGAACTCTCCCCCATCCATAGATCTGAAAGGGAGTTCCTATTTTGCTGTTCTAATTTGTTTGTAATGTCACCTTTAAATCTGAGTTATGTATCCATTTGGAGTTTATCTTGGTATATGGTATAAGTTGTTAGTATCCACCTAATTTCTGCCAAATTGCTTCCAGTTTTTACCAGCAATTTTTGTTATATGGTCTTTTCCCTAGTAACTGAGATCTTTGGGTTTATTGAGCCTGTGCCACTATGTTTACTTCTTTATGTTGTGTACCTACTATGACCTAGTAATTGACCTATTTTTTAATCAGTACAAAATAATTCTAAAGATTGCTATTTAGTAGTATAGTTTGAAATCTGGTTCTGATGAATCTCACTTTTCCTCCCATTATTACCCTTGAGATACTTGAACTTTTGTTCCTTAATATGAATTTTTTCATTAATTTTCCTAGTTCTGTAAGAGAATCCTTTGGTGGCATTGATTAGTATGACACTGAATAAATGAATTAATTTAGGAAATGTAATGATATTTATTATATTGGCTCAACTTACCTGTGGGCAATTGACATTTTTTCTAATTATTCAGGTTTTTGCAAGGCAAATTGGGTTAAGTGCCTTGCCCAAGGCCACACAGCTAGGTAATTATTAAGTGTCTGAGACTGGATTTGAACCCAGGCACTCCTGATCCAAGGCTGGTGCTTTATCCACTATGCCACCTAGCCGCCCCCAGGTTTTTATTTCTGCAAAAAGTGTTTTATATTTGTATTCATATGTTCCTAGGTCTATCTTATCTCATATTTCATAATTATAATATCTCATAATCATAAATATCTCATATTTTGTATAGTTATCTTTTTTTTTTTTTTTTTAGGTTTTTGCAAGGTAAATGGGATTAAGTGGCTTGTCCAAGGCCACACAGCTAGGTAATTATTAAGTGTCTGAGACCGGATTTGAACCCAGGTACTCCTGACTCCAAGGCCAGTGCTTTATCCACTGTGCCACCTAGCTGCTCTTGTATAGTTATCTTGAATAGAATTTCTTTCTAGTTCTCCCTGATGGTTTTTTTTTTAAATACACAGGAATGATGATGATTTATATGGCTTCATTTTATGCCTTTGAACTTGGCAAAATTTATTGTTTCAATCAAATTTTTTGTTGACTCTTTAGGATTCTCTAAGTAAAACATCATATCATCTGAAAAAAGCAATAATTTTCTTTCTTTTTAGGTCTTAATTCTTTGATTTCTCTTTCTTGTCTTTTTGCTACAGTTAGTATTTCTGGCACTGTTGAAAAGTTATTGTTAAATTACAACTGGCAATGTTAAAAATAGTAGTGGGGGCAGCTAGGTGGCGCAGTGGATAAAGCACTGTCCCTGGAGTCAGGAGGACCAGAGTTCAAATTTGAACTCATACACTTAATAATTATCTAGCTGTGTGACTTTGGGCAAGTCACTTAACCCCCATTTCCTTGAACCCCACCTCCCAAAATTAGTGGTGACAATTGATCACTGTGCTTTACCCCTACCTTATTGGAATACCCACTATAGTTAATGCTTTCTATCAGTTTTAGATAGACATTATTTATATCAATTAGGATAAGTTCCATTAATTTCTTTGCTGTTTAGAGTTTTTAGGGTTTTTTGGTTCTTAGGAGTATCAGGCCTTAGACATTATTCAAAATTTTTTCAGCAACTATTTATATAATCACAGTTGTTTGTTATTATTCATGTTATTAACTGACATATATTTTTTCTTAGTTGAGCTGACCCTGTATTCCTGGTATAAATCCAACTTTGTAATAATACATAGTTCTTTTTCTAATATGTTGTCATAGTGAATTGGCTAAGATTTTATTTAAAATTCCTTACTTCAGTGTTTATTAAGGATACTAGTCTTTAGTTTTCTTTCTCTGTTTTGTCTTTCCCTGGCTTAGGTGTCAGGGACATATTTGTAACATAGAAAGAAATTAAAAGGTTGCCTTCTTTTGCTAAAATTGAAAATAATTTATATAGTACTGGAATTATTTTTTTGAACATTTAATGGAATTCATTTGTAAATTCATCAGTTCTAAGAGTTTTTTCTTTGGGAGTTCAGTCATGACTTGTCCAAAATATTTTTTCTGATATTGTGTTATTTAAATAGTTGATGCCTTCTTTTGCTAACCTGAATTATTCATTCATTTCCTCTAGGTTATCTGATTTTTAATATATAATTCGACAGAATAATTTTCATAACTTTATTCAGTTGTTGCAAATTCTTCCTCTTTCTTTTGAAAAAAAAATCAAATGAATTGTCTATTTTTATTAATTTCCCCCCCAAATCAGCTCCTTTATATATCAATACCTTTTTTCTTTTTTTTTTGCTTTCAATTAATTTCTACTCTATTGCTTAGTTAAGGATACTGGGTTTTTTTTTCTTGTTCATGCTTAATTGTGTGCCAATTCATTGATTTGTTTATTCATTCTTTTATTGAAGAAAATATTTAATATTTTAAATTTTTCTCTAAGAGCTATATTAGTTGTATCCTATAAGTTATTATTGAACTTTTTCTTAGATTTTCTATTATTTCCATAACTTGTTCTTTGACCTATTAGTTCTTTAGAATTATGGTAGTTAGTCTCCAATTATTTTGCATTTTATTCTTTAAGGGTCCTTTATTATAGTTTTAATGTATTGTGATTTAAAAAGTATATCAAGTATTTATATTTTTCTATATTTTTGGTGAGATCTTTTTTTTCCTCAATAGTTCAATTTTTGTAATGGTGTCATGTATGACCCAGAGGTTCCTTTCTATTTCCATTTAACATTCATCAGAAATCTATTATCTCTAATTTTTCTAAAGATCTGTTTTGATCCTTGACTTCTTTTCTCTTTTGGATAAGTTTGTCTAGGTCTGAAGGGAATATATTAAGTTCCTCCACTATTAGTTTTATTATCTACTTTTCCCCTAAATCTGATTAACTTTCTCTTAAAAAATGTGGATACTTTGCAATTACATGCATTTATATTAAGTACTGATGGCCTTTTCTACCTTTTCATCTCTTTGCTCCTACTCTTTATTCTATTATAAATGAAGTGGAAAAGAAACTTTTTTTTTAAAGTTTTTGCAAGGCAATGATGTTAAGTGACTTGCCCGAGGTCACAATCTAAGTAATTGTTAAATGTCTGAGGTTGGATTGGAACTCCTGACTCCAGGGCTGGTGCTCTAGCCACTCTATTTACTGGCTACCCCCTGAAACATGACCTGTTGATTTATAAATTAAATTGTGTTTCCTCTCCTTTATAGCTCTTTTCTTCTCATCATTCTGCCCTTAATCCCAGGATTTTACTTGTTTTTCTTTGAATTATTCTTCATGCCTCTCTCTCTCCAACATTCAAGTTTTTCCTTACTTTCCTACTGTTCCTCTTAAACTCCATTTACTTTTCCTTGTCACCTTTTATGTATTGATGAATGTATTTCTAAACTGAGATCTTTGTCAGTGTCAGTCTTTAATTATGTTCAATTTTTATCTGATTCATATGAAAGTAAAGATGCACACTCTCCTATCCCATCCTCTTTGATTATATACTCATCAATTTATGTTTTTTTAATTAGGTGATGATGATTTCCCTTCCCTTCCTTCTCTTTTCTTTTGCGGTATACTGCCCCATCCCTCCCATTTTTATCTTTACTTGAGATTATTAAAACAGAACAAAACCTTCCACAGGCCCTCTGTTAAATTTATTTTTCTCGGGGTGGGTAGGTGGCATAGTGGATAAAGCACCGGCCCTGGAGTCAGGAGTACCTGGGTTCAAATCTGGTCTCAGACACTTAATAATTAACCTAGCTGTGTGGCCTTGGGCAAGCCACTTAACCCCATTTACCTTGCAAAAACCTTAAAAAAAATTTATTTTTCTCTAAGACCCTTAAAGATATTACGATTCAGAGAATACTTTTGTTTGTTATCTTTCATTACCTCGTAAACCATTCTTTCTCTCCTGTTTATTTTCTTCTATTGAACAAATGTACTTTTCTATGTTTCTCTTGGTTTTTGCAATTCCATTTCAAAATATTTCCTTAGCTCTGACCTTTGTCATCAGGAATGCTTGGAAATTCTTTATTTCATTAAAGATCTACTTTTCAGGAGCAGGCTAGGTGATACAGTGGATAGAGCATTGGCTCTGGAGTCAGGAGGACCTAAATTCAAATGAGAGCTCAGACACTGTAGAGGGCCAGCCCAGGGAGTGATATTCACATATCCTTGGTGATCTTCTTCATCAAAGGTATGTATGGATTATTGCTCATTGTATGGATCCGTTGGTTTACCGGTGAACCCTGACCTAGGATAATCTGTGGTTCCAGAGGTGGTTGTAAAAGGTTTCTTTGATAAAGAAGTATGCAGATTTCTAAGAACAAATATTGTAAAATTACCCAGGAAATTGTAAAACTGGGTCTCCTTTAACTAGTCATTCCTGAGATAAGTTTTTGCTATAAAAAGTCTGAGTTTCCAAAAATAAGGTTGGTAGATTTTCACTTCCCAAACTTTCGTGTTTGGATATGTTTGTCTACCCGACCTGACTCTTGGAAATTCAAGTCCAGACCCACCAGAGCTATTGTGGGTGATAGCTGGTGCCTGACCAGGGACTGATGGACAGACAGACTGACAGATGGACAGACAGATGGACGGATGGACGGAGAGCCGCACCTGGAGGGGAATCAATCTTGAAAGGAAAAGTCTGGACACCTGTGGGTCAAAAGAGTGCTCATAAAGGGACAGCAGGCAATTAAGGTAAATTATTTTTTCATCAGGTCTAAAGCAGAGAGCACTAAAATGGGACACGGACAGACCAAGGACAGAGGACATTATTTGAAAGTGCTAAAGCAGATAGTTAAAGAAAGAGGCTTGTTAATAACAACAAAACAATTGGAAGAATTTAGTGAATGTGTACAAAAACGTTGTCCTTGGTTTCCAGAACGAGTCTTAAGTATTGAAAAATGGGAAACTGTGGGGAAACAGATGAGTGAACATTTTAAACAGGAAGGTCAAGAGGCATTTCCTATAGGAGTCTTTTCATTGTGGAATATCTTAAAAATGCCTGACTCCACCTGGAGATGTTCCTTTGGCTCAGAGGATATTAAAAGTTTATGTAGATGTTTCAACTATTCAGCAGGAAGAGTGGTGGCTTTTACCTCCAACGCCACCTCCAGACCCGTGCCTGCCTCCGGATGGAAGGAGGGGTATGGAGGCCAAGGCCTTAGGGCCCTACCTCCCCAGGAGAATCCCCCTCCCGGCTCCCACTTTAGGAACTTGTACAGGAGAGTCTCCGGGATGCCGGATCCCACCCACTCAGGCTGCTGCAGTGGCTGCTGCTCCTGGGCTTCTGGTGGTGGTGGCTCCCCAGCCAGCATCACCTCCTCCTAGCTCTAATAACCCACCTTCTGCTCCTTTACTGTCTAAAGAAGAAAATGTTACTAAAGATAAGGGGCATATGAATATTGTTCAAATAGCCCCTCGAAAAGCAATAGATAAAGGAGAGAAGATTCCATGGGACATGAGAGAGTCATTGTTCTCTTTTCCCCGTGCTTGAGAAAACTGATCCAAGGATTCCAGGGACTGTTTTGAGAGAATACTATAATTTACATTTTAAAACATTTAGAGAATTAAAATCAGCAACAAGTACTTATGGTAAAACCAGTCCATATGTTTTGAATAAAATAGAAATGTTAGGTAGACAAATATTAGCCCCAGAAGACTGAACCACGATAGCTAAAACTACTCTTATACCAGATTACTTAACATGGAAAACTGAATTTTTTGAGAATTGTACTAGTCAGGCTAAAAGAAATGAAGCAGCGGGGTTAAGACTAACATTTGAAATACTCTCTAACACTGGTCCATGGGCAGGAGTAAATAATCAAATTGGGTATAGTTTACAGGCACAGGAACAGGCATGGCTAAAACTGTCTGAAGAAAGGAGGCAATGGGAGTGAGAGATCAGAAAGCTTGTTTGCTCATGGCTTGCTTATCTAGATCTTGAAATTAACTGAGAGAGAGGAATTAAGAAAAAGCACTAGATAAGAGAGAGAGAGAATTGTTTCATGAAGACTTGATAAAATAAAATGTTAAATTTTAAAAAATATTGTTTAATTTCAAAAAGACAAGATAATCAGGTTCATTTTAAAATATGTAATTAGATTATTACAAAAAATAATGGGAATGGGATGAGTGAGGATTTAAAAATAGAAGACTCCCCCTCCCAGAAAAGATTTAGGGCTGTTGAAGTTATTTGGTTTATTCTAAGCTGATAGGGGACAGGGTATATTCCACTTAGGCTGAGGGATTTTTGAGTGACTGTTTGCCTTCTCAAAAGTTATAGTTATTTATAGTTCAAATCAAGAAGTATTAGAAATGAAAACCTTTGAATGGAAAAATGTATTGTGAAAAATGGAAGGTTCTCTGCATTTTTCCTCTGGTTTCTTGGAAGATTGGTCACCATTGGTGGTGTTATCCTGTTGTTTTTTGTTTTTGTGTAATGTTTAAAGGGACCCCCTACTGTGAGAGCAGAGTGGGATTTCCCTGGATTTTGGGGGTCTCTCTCTGGTTCTAGATGTTCTGACTCCATTTGTGTCTATATGTGTTTGCTCTGTGTTCTGATTGGCCAATCTTCTTTCTGTTTTTTCTTTTCAAAATTACATCTCTTTTCCAAAACTCATGATTGGCACAAAAAAAGTAGATTTTCCTGAGAATCATGTTGTTTTTGGAGAAGGGGTTCTATTATTTTCTCTTATTTTCTAGTGTCTTTTCTGGTCTGATAGACTAATAGAATTTTTATTTACTGATTTGGGAAATTATACTTATAAGGGACCTAGGAGAAATTGAAATTGTCCCTAAAATTATTTTTAGACTGCTCTTAATTAGTATGATATATATATATATATATAGATATAGATATAGATATAGATAGATATAATAAAAAAATTTGGGGTGAGCAAGGAATGATAAACAGTAAAGGTAAATAATTAGTACATACAACCTTGATATCGCAAAATGTGAGGAATCTCCAATTCCCAGATCATCTTGTCAGTGAGGATAGAAAGTTCTTTTGAGTTAGAGCATTAAGTTAGAATAGCAATGATACAGATAAGAAGGTTTTGCAAACTTTTATATCTTGAAAAGGAAAATAATTTAAGGTGATTTTGAATATGAGTTTGGAATTTATAAGATTATTAAGAGAACTTAAAAGAAAATCTTGTAATCATAAAAAGGGATTTTAGAAACATTTGGCTTCAAGAAATTTTTATGTATTACAGAATTTTAGGGAGTAAAGGGAATATACATTAAATTGAAATGTGGTATGTATAATTAATAAACTTTGTATAAGAACAGATTCAGACAATTTTTTGAAATTTTAATATTGTGTTACAGTAACAAACAATGGATGAATTGAAGTATCATCCATCACCTTTGTAAAGATTTGTTATAAGAAAACTGGAGAATACCTTACCAACAAGGTTGTATTTCTCAAAGTCTTTTGACTCAGAAATTGTGAAAAGCTGTGCTCTTGCATCTAGTGTTTCTTAAAGGGAATATTTATATGTAAGAACAAAGTAACTTCTTTAATATCTGTTATTTAAGAAGAAGAAATTATATATGTATCCTGTAACCCTGGCATTAGTAAAAGTTTTACACTGATTTTTTTTGAAATTATTATATATAAAACTAAATTCATAGAGAATCTTATTTTCTTTTTGAAAATAGGAGTGTATTTGAACAAGAGGAAAATAAATTTATAAAACAAATATGTGAAAGAAATTTATGTGTAACAGATATTTATTATAAGGTTAACTTTAAGAGAATGAGATGTCAGCATGGGAACATGTTTCATGTAGTTTAAGAATTTAATGTTTAAATTTAAAGAAGCAAAAATGGTCAACTTAGAGGAATTGCTTACCTGCAGTTACTTCCAATAATACTGAATAAATGTGAGAGGCTTTGAAAAATGATTGGGAGATTGAAAATTATGTAACCCATAGTTAGGTAATATACTGATGAGCAAGTTGTTGAAAAGTTATATGATGTAGTTTTATCAATATAAACTATTTTACTGCAATGATGTTAAAGCCTGGAGTTAATGATTGATTGCTCTATAGAGGTAATGAGGGAAAACATCTGGAGTTATGACACTCTTAAGTTTCCTGAAATTTTTGAACAATGTGATGGACCTTATTCTAGACCTGTAAGTCCAAGTGTAAATGCAATTTAAAAAAATAATTTTTTAATCAAAGCTAAAGAATGAATTATATGCCTAATTAATTGTATTAATAAAACAGCTACAAACCCTTAACATTTTTTACAGATAGTATAGTTATCATGTGGTCAGATACATAGAAACAGCTTTTATTAAACATGGCACTGATGAAGAATTATATCAACTCTTTAAAGATTTACAAGAAGTTATAAGAAATAGATATAATCTTTTTTTATTGAATACATTACATTCCTACACTGGATTGCCTGGGCCTTTATATGAAGGCTTTATATATAGGGCTGATCAATTAACCCTTCCACTTCTTATATGCTTAGTAGAAGAGCAAGGTAGGCAGTGTCACAAAAAATTTCACTAGAATGTCTCTTTATTAAGAATTTAAAATCACCAGAGAACATGCAAGGAATATAGTAAAATCCTGTCAACTATGCATTCCATATTTATCTACCCCTCCAAATTATTCTAAGAATCCTAGAAGCCAAGTTCCTAATGAATTTTGTCAGATGGATGTGATTCTTATACATCTTTTGAAAAAATGAAATTCATTCATGTTACTGTGGATACATTTGGTTCATATGCAATGGCAACAGCACAAAGGTTCAGAGGCTACACAAGGCATGATTGATCATTTAGTCCATTGTTTTGCTATTGCAGGGATACCAAAATCTATAAAAATAGATAATGGCCCTGGATATACTTCTATGGCATTTAAACAATTCTTCCTATATTTCAATATAAAACATATTACAGGTATTCCCTATAACCCCACTGGTCAAGCTTCAGTAGAAAGAAAACATAAAGATCTTAAAGAGATTTCTGGAAGTACAAAAGAAGGGGGAATATATAGGGACAAAGGGGAAACAAGGAAGGAGAGTAAATCTCGCCTTATATACCATGAAGTTTTTTTTTTTTGGGTTTTTTTTTTTTTTTTAGGTTTCTCGCAAGGCAAATGGGGTTAAGTGGCTTGCCCAAGGCCACACAGCTAGGTGATTATTAAGTGTCTGAGACCGGATTTGAACCCAGGTACTCCTCACTCCAGGGCCGGTGCTTTATGCACTACACCACCTAGCTGCCCTACCATGAAGTTTTTAACATTGAATGATAAACAATTAACACCTGCAGAAAGATTTTTTTTAAGGACATGCAATATGAAGAGAAGGGCATGGTTAAGTGGAAGGATACTAAGGCATCAACAATAAAAATGACTGGATCCATTATTAACTTGGGGTTGAGGGTATGCTTCTGTTTTGTCCACAGATGGAGAAACTGTCTGGTTACCAGAAAGAAACATCAGACTGTGCAGACCAGATAAATCAAGTAATACAGAAAATGAAAAATTTACACTTAAGAAATCAAAAAGGGAAATATGAGAGGAGAACACGGCATGGACTTATGGGACAATTTATGTTGTTTACATTACTCGTGAACAATTTGGGGATTGTAAAAGGAATTTAATATTGGACTTACATTCAAAACCCTCCATGGGTCACTGTTCTACAATGAGGAGACAGTATGGTTGAAATTGTATTAATTGGGGATGCTGCAGATTATTTGGGATATAACAAAGTTCCTACTGGAGATATCAAAGAAGAGATGCTGAGAAGAAAATTTAGGTATAATTTTTCTGGTTTAAATACTGTGACACCTAAATGTTTTGTAAAACGTGTATTGTTGAACCATATGCTAAATTAAGTAAAACTAATCATTCAACTCATCCAAATATTTTTAACAGGTGAGCATTTAGGACTTTAGAAATATAAGGAATTCCATTTATAGAAAGTATTGAAGGAAGAAAGATAATTCCTACAGAATCTCCTTGTTTAAATTTATGTTTGGGATTTCAATAATGAATGTTTTTCACCCTGGGTTGCCTGTCATAGCCTAGATAGAAGAATTTATGATCATTCTATTTTGCTTCAAGTGTGGAATTCTCCTGATAGAATTGTTCCATGGGGTATTCCAGGCTATATTAAACCAATTATACACCCAGAAATAGGGTTAGCTAATTCAGAGATATGGAAGGCTATGGCAGTTATAGATGAGATAAGATATAGAATGAAATAAGATCTTGGACAAAATATCATATGCAAAAAAGAAATTGTCTGTGACTGCATGCACTGGACCAGATATTGTCTTCATGATAGGATCTTTCAAAGATGTCAATATTATCAGAGAAAAAAGGGGGATATAATGTTAACTGTTACAATTGCACTATTCAAACATAAATAAGGAAGTGATGGATGATGATGTTATTTTCATGATAAGAAAACCAAAATTTGCTATAGTACCGACCAAGGTAGAAGGCTGGTATATGTCTCCTGCTGATGAGTTCTTAGAAAAAAACATTAAAGAGAATTAGGCAGAAGAAATGTGTTAGTTGCATTGTGTATCGTGGCAGCCATTATAACAGCTACTTGGGTGACTATTTCTGTACAAGTAGGGAATAAAGAAAAAATTGGAAACTAAATATATTCTAGAATTATGAGAAGATGCTCAGGAGAGAATGAAGATCTTTATCATTTGATTAATGCATTACAAACCTCTGTAATGAACACAAAGGACAATTGCAATGTGATTATAGATTTTCTGCTATTTGTGTTACTCCTTTAAAATATAACACTTCACTTATTCCATGGGATAATATAAAAGCTATTTGAATAGAATATAGTATAATGATTCTATAACTATGGATATGAATCAATTGAATAAAATGGTTAATGATATTACATTGGCACCTAGAATGGAAATGGATTCAACTATTGATAATTTGTTTGACTTTGTTAATAGGTTTCATCCTTTTCATTTTATGAACCTATTAGTGAGCATGCTTTCTGGTATCTTTGCATTATTATTGATATTGTGTATTCTACCCATTTGTATTAAAAGCCTTTTGTCACTGGGACAAAACATAGATGTCCTGACACATGGCCTAAAGCTTCAACATGCCTAAGAAGGGGGAATCTGTAGAGGGGCAGCTCCAGGGAGTGATAGTCACATATCCTTGGTGATCTTCTTCATCAAAGGTATGTATGGATTATTTACTCATTGTATGGATCCATTGGCTCACTAGTGAACCCTGACCTAGGATAATCTGTGGCTCCAGAGGTGGTTGTAAAAGCTTTCTTTGATAGAGAAGTATGCAGATTTCTAAGAACAAATATTATAAATTTACACAGGAAATTGTAAAACTCTGTCTCCTTTAACCAGTCATTCCTGAGATAAATTTTTGAGTTTCCAAAAATAAGGTTGGTAGATTTTCACTTCCCAACCTTTTGTGTTTGGATATGTTTGTGTACCCAACCTGAGTCTCGGAAATTCATGTCCAGACCTACACCAGAGCTATTGCAGGTGATAAGACACTTAATTACCTAGCTGTGTGACCTTGGGCAACTTTACTTAACCCTATTGCCTTGCAAAAAAAAAAAGATCCTCCTTTCCTCCTGTGTGATTATTATTTTCAAGATAGATTATTCTTAGTGGTAAGCCTTTATGCCTTCTAGAATATCATATTTTAAGTTTTCTTCTCTTTTATATTGGTATTTGACAGGTCTTTTGTGACCTTTTTTTTTTAGGGTTTTTTTTTTTTTTTGCAATGCAATGGGGTTAAGTGGCTTGCCCAAGGCCACACAGCAAGGTAATTATTAAGTGTCTGAGGCCAATCTGAACTCAGGCATTCCTGACTCCAGGGCTCTTGCTCTATGCACTGCGTCATCAGGCCCCCCTTTGTGATCTTTATTGTGGCTCCTTGGTCCGTGAACTCTTTATTTTTTAGAGGCTTATGGCCTTTTTTTTTTTAACTCAAAAGTTTTAGATTATGGCTATGCCATTCATTGGAATTTTCATTTTTGGGATTCAGGAAATCAGTTGAAATTCTTTTGACTAAGAATTCTTGTTCTAAGAATTCTGAGTAATTTTTATTTATACTTTTCTTGAAATGTGAAAACCAGGCTTGCTTTTTTGAAATCAATCTCCTCCTACCCTTCACTTATCTACCTATCAAATTTATTTATTTACTTGTCTGTTTTTTCATTCATTTATTCATTGATTGAAATTAATCAGATAGTCTAATAATTCTTAAATTATTTTTCTCTGACCTATTTATCAATTTTTTGATGTTATATCTTACTCTGCCATATATTATATTTTCTTATGTTTTTTTAAATTAATTTTTATTAAAGATATTTGAGTTTTACAATCTTACTTCCCTCCTCCACCCCCCCCCACGGAAAGCAATCTGTCAGTCTTTACTTTTCTTATGTTTTTCAACCTTTATTTTCAGTATTTTTTATTGTCCAGGATGTTATTGCTTTCTCTTTGGCCTATTCTAATTTTTAGGGTATTCAGTTTTTAAATGAGATTTTTCTAATGAGCAGCTAGGGGGCACAGTGGATAAAGGACCAGCCCTGGAGTCAGGAGAATCTGAGTTCAAATTTGACCTCAGACACTTAATTACCTAGCTGTGTGACTTTGGGTAAATAAAATTAAAAATAAAATTGTCTACCATCTGTTCTAAGGCATCTTTGCCATTCTTTCCTCTCTGGTTATTCCACTTTGTATCTCCTGTCTCATCTCTATCCAGTTCTCTTGTAACCCAGGAGTCTCTCAGTCCAAGCAACTTCTTGAGAGTGTTGAGTGTTGCTCCTCTCTGCATCTTCAGGTGCCTCAAGTCTGTGCTTGGGGCAAACCTAGCTCCAGAACTCCTGAAAGGCAGGGGAGGTCCCTGACTCTCCCTGAGGGTGATGGCCAAGATAGGGCCCTCCCTCTAGGAACTCCTGGGGCTCCACTGCTGGGTTCTGCCTGGACCTTCCTCTTGGCACAGGGTTCCAGAACCTCCTCCTACATTAAGTTCTCTTGAGGCCCAGCTTTTCTGCGGCCAAATCCAGGATTACTTGACTTTTGGCTTGAGGGGCTCCCTTTTGCCATGAAGGTTCCACATTTCCTCCTTGTACTCAGTTCTGCCAGAGGATCTTTCCCCAGTCATGACTCTTGGCCTTCAGGGCTGGAGGCTCCGTGGAGCCCTTCTCCAGCACCCCAGCACTGTCTCACACTGGGTTTTCCATCTCTCCTGGTTTGTCTGCTTCCGGATTTTTGAAGGATTCCATTGGTCCTTCTGTGCTTTCCTGGCCTGAGTGAGGAATCCATCTGGTTGATTCTCTTCTCTCTTTTTTAAGCTGACTTATTGAGAAGTTTTATTAGGGTGTCTGTAGGGGGATCTGAGTGCTTCTAGCTTCTGGTATTCTGCCATTGTCCCCTTCCTTTACAGTTTCGTTCTCTTACCTCCTGGACTAGTTTATGTTTCCTAATACCTTCCCACAAGAGGAGTCCATCTCCACTTCAATCTATCTAGAACTTGTAAGACTATTAATGTTGCTAAGGAAATTCTTTTATTATGCCACTCGCTTGCTTAAAAATACTTGAATGACTTTATGCCACTAAATAAATTCTATATTTATTTGTGTGGCAATCAAGACACTCCATAGTCCAACTTCACCCTCTCCACCGTCTCCTGAAGATGTAGAAGAAAGAACTCAGGATTTGCTGTTTGGGGTCTGGGTCTCTTGACTCTACTGCTTCTTAGTTTTTGAACCCTGGACAAACCTCTCTGGGTTTCAGTTTTTTAATTTGTTGACTGATTGGTTTGTTCTTAGTTCTCCAACTCGACTGACTTGAGGGAGGTGTGGCCATGACATGCAAGTGAACTGGATTTAAATGAAGGGTGCTCTGTAAAGACTGGCTTCTCCAGAGCCATTTGGTGTTCGGTCAGCCATGGGTCTGGATGACTGGAGATAGCCTTGTATGCTGCAGGAGGCACTGGCCTCTTGAAGCCAATCTTTTCCAGGTCTCAGTTTGACTAAAATAATGCTCTTCCAGAGATTAAGGTTAGGTAAGAAAAAGAAAAGGAAAAGAGGTCAAAAATGACCATTTAAAAAAATTCAATCTAGGAAGGTAAGACCTCTTCCCCGGATTTCTGGCCCAAATGGAAACAATTACTACTTACATTCATTTTGAATCATTCTAGGCCCAAAAATGACTTAAGTGAGCTTAACCTGAAATCCATTGTTGGCCAATCCAGGAGAGCCAGAGTGATTTGGGCCCTGTAAAGCTTGTCTTATAATCCTATTATACTTAGAAAATTTGATTTTTTTTTCTTTTTTGTTCTATTTCCCTTCCTTTGAAATCTCTCGGTGCTCAAGTACCATATCATTTATGAAGACTCCCTGTCAAGTACAGGAGCTTTTAAACATTCGTTTTAATATTTATGAAAAAAAATATATTCCTTCCTCAATTTTAATATGACTGCATGTTACACTTCTTTAATAGACTCCACAGACCTTTTAAATATAATACTATTCAATAAATTCTTTACAATATTGATTGTGGTATTCTTTGTAGTTGTATTTCAAGTGCCTTACTAAGACGGAATATTAATAATTATGTTTATTTATTCATTGAATATTTGGATGGCTGGGGAAATAGCTTTTATTCTATTATATAAGGGACTCTTTCTCTGACCTGATTTATCCAAGCTCAGGTTAGAGATGGCTCAGCAAAAACTTGGTTAACAATTTGTCTTTCACATTTGGTGATTTAAGTTAAATTTGATAAGGAATGAAAAAATTGTGGTTTGATCAAAGGAATGTAATTTTCACCTAATTTTATCAAGCTATCCAGAAATACCCAGAGTAATCAAGTAACCCCCCTTCTCTTTCTTGACAATATGCATGAGTTTTGGAAAGGTATTGTCACCTGTTGATAAATTTGTGGTGTATAATTATTTATGATAATATGTGTGATTCAATGCTTTGAATTAGCCAAGTCTTAGAAATGACACAAATTCGAATTTTCCTTGAAAATGGGGATAAGTCATAGTGTTATTTTGATTACTGTCCAAAAGGTGGATGTCGGTCCTGCGTCCATAATCCTGCCAATTAAAAGTAATCATTCTTCTATCTGATCTCCTATCCCTTCAATTTTTTTATTAGAATTATAAACTGCTTTTAATCTCTACATTATCTTTTTTGCAAGGGTTTTGAACAAAAATTAGTCAACAAAAACTTACCTTTAATTTTCAAAATGCTTTATTGCCATAAATTCATTGGATTCTTATAATAATCTTATGAAGATGATACATTTTAAACATGAGGGAAAAAGACTCAAGGAGGGAACACATAAGTTTCTCAAGGTCACTGGGCAAAGGGATGTTAGTGCCAGATTCAAGGCTCTGGAATCTACGTGCACAAAAGGTTTCCTCTTCTAGGTCACTTTTTGCTGGAATGAAGGCCGAGATTCACAGAAAGGAGAGAACTCGGGAGGAAGGGCTGTGGGGGAGGCCCCACTTCGTTACTGTTTCTCCGGGACAGGGTGTTCCACGAGGAGCGGGCCCCGTCTGCCTGTGAGCCCGGCGCGGTGAAGGGTACAGCACAGGCGCCCAGTAAAGCGCTTCTGAAGGGCGTGCGGGAAGTGGACGTGGAGTCCGTCAGAGGGTCAGTTATAACAGGGGCGCCCAGGCCCAGGACGGAACGGTAGCGAGAAGTCGTTCTCCCCCGCCCCCAACAGTCAAGTTTTCAAAAAAGCCCGCCCGAGGCGCCACGCGCCGCGATCCGTTGGGAGCGGTATCGAGAGCGCGCCCCGAGGCTCCGGGGAAGCGCGCCCACCCCGCCAGGCTTCCCCGGCAGCGAGGCGGAGCCCTTCCCCCGGAAAGGAGGAGAGGCGACGAGGGGCGGGGCGGCGGAGGAAGTGGGGACGCGCGCGCGCACGTGCGCGCCCACTCCACGGGCTTTGACAAAAAGGGAGGGCGGGGGGAAAGGTTGCAGAGAGAGAGGCCGGCGATTGGCTGAGGTTCCGTGTCCTTCAAGGGGGCAGGGCAAACGCGACCCGGACGCGCGGGAGCGAACGGCTGTAGAGGCGGCAGCTGGAGGCTCCCGGCGGCGCGCGGCGAGCGGCGATTGGCTGTCGTCCCGGCGCGTCGCCACAACTGGGAGAGCGGCGCGCGCCGCGGGCCGGAGACGGGGGCGGGGGGAGGGGGAAAGGAGGAGGCCGGAAGAGAGCGCGAGAGCCCGGGCGGGGGGTCGCGCCGCGCAGCGCGCGGAAGGTGGCGAGTAGCCGAGAGGCTCTCTGATTGGCCGGCGGCTGGCGGGGCCGGTGAGCGTCGGCCGTGACGCACGCCTCGGGGCGGGTGCGCGCGCGTCCAGCGGCCTCTTTGTGTGGAGCCCAGAAAGGGGAGCGGAGGCGGCGGCTGAGGAGCTGGCGGCGGCGGCCAAGGCCTCGCTCGCGTTCTCTCTGCCCCCCTGCTCCTCGGCTCGCCCCCCGGCCGGCTCCCTCTGCCCGCCCTCCCCCCTTCCTTCCTCTTCCCTCCCCTTCCCCTCACGCGCCCCCTTCCCTACCCCTCCCCCGCGGGGGCCCGGCGGCGGAGAGCGGGGCCCGGCGGCCGAGCGGGGCCTGGGCGAGGCGAGCGGGCAGCGGCGCAGCAGTCGGGCGCTGGGCGGGCCGCGGCCGCGGAGATGGAGAACTCGCAGCTGTGTAAGCTGTTCATCGGCGGCCTCAACGTGCAGACGAGCGAGTCGGGCCTGCGCGGCCACTTCGAGGCCTTCGGCACGCTGACGGACTGCGTGGTGGTGGTGAACCCCCAGACGAAGCGCTCCCGCTGCTTCGGCTTCGTGACCTACTCCAACGTGGAGGAGGCCGACGCCGCCATGGCCGCCTCGCCGCACGCCGTGGACGGCAACACGGTGGAGCTGAAGCGAGCCGTGTCCCGGGAGGACTCGGCCCGCCCCGGCGCCCACGCCAAGGTGAAGAAGCTGTTCGTGGGCGGCCTGAAGGGGGACGTGGCCGAGGGCGACCTGGTGGAGCACTTCTCGCAGTTCGGGGCGGTGGAGAAGGCCGAGATCATCGCCGACAAGCAGTCGGGCAAGAAGCGCGGCTTCGGCTTCGTGTACTTCCAGAGCCACGACGCCGCCGACAAGGCCGCGGTCGTTAAGTTCCACCCCATCCAGGGCCACCGCGTGGAGGTGAAGAAGGCCGTGCCCAAGGAGGACATCCACCCCGGCGGCGGCGGCGGCGGCGGCGGGGCGCGGCCCTCCCGGGGCGGCCGGGGCCGGGGCCGCGGCGGCGGCGGCGGCGGCGGCGGCGGGCGCGACCAGAACGGGCTGTCGAAAGGCGGCGGCGGTTACAACAGCTACGGCGGCTACAGCGGCGGGGGCGGCGGCGGCGGCGGCTACAATGCCTACGGCGGCGGCGGCGGCGCGGCCTACGGCGGCAGCGACTACGGCAACGGCTTCGGCGGCTTCGGCAGCTACAGCCAGCACCAGTCCTCGTACGGGCCCATGAAGAGCGGCGGCGGCGGCGGCGGCGGCGGGGGCAGCAGCTGGGGCGGCCGCAGCAACAGTGGACCTTACAGAGGTGGCTATGGCGGTGGGGGCGGCTACGGAGGCAGCTCCTTCTAGGAGGAGAGAAGAAAGTCCCCGGGGGGCGGGGGATGCTGTCGGGGCAGCTCCTTTTGAAAAGCCCCCCCCCGAAGTTCAACTCCTCGAAGTCCTCCCCCCCCCCCCACCATGCTCCCTTTGCCCTTGGGGGGACAGCTCCTTCTGCAGCCTCCCTTTGGGGGCTCCGATCTACTCGCCTGCCACCTTCTCTCTGTCTCCCCTTCTTACGAAAATGGACTTGGCCCCACATACACATTTTTGTGTTACAGTCATTGATGGACTCTATTTTTTTATTATTACTTGGACCTTGGTCGTTTTTATACTAGCAAAATGTCTTGTTTTGATTTGTGTTGTTTCGGTTTTTTGTTTTTTTGTTTCGTTTTGTTTTGTTTTGGGAGGGGGGGGTGTCTTGCTGATTCTGTAGCAAAACCTGGGAGGGGTCGGGCGGGGGGAGTTTACTTTGTTGTAAGGACTTGATACCTGGCTACTGCGTTTTTTCTATGAAACCTACTTGGATCCCATGACTGAAATTTGGAAGCATATGTAAAAATCATTTTTACGTTTTATTTTTAATAAATCATTGTGTTTGACCGTAAATGTCTAACATTTTTTCCTAGGATCCATTCCGTACGGTTTAAGGGATTTTTAGTTTTGAAATTTTTTTTTTCGTGTTAATTCTTGATGTGTACTTAGAGAAATTATAAAAGGTCCTGGTGTTCTTATTTTCCTGTTGCCCTGCTAGTGGTTTTATTGAATTTTATTTCTTAAAAGACAAAACTTTTGAAGTACTAATTGGTGGATGTGGCTTGTTTAAAAAAAAAAAAAGGAAAACTTCTCTTAAGTTACTGTTCATCCACCATCTTGTACGAAGTTGTTTGCTTGCCACCCTATGACATGGCTGGTCACTTTCTATGAATTTTTTTGTCAACATATGTACTGTGTAGTTCTGAAGAAATAGTTTGTGTTAAGCATGTGTTTTCATTCATATAAACTGTTAAAAATTTCAGATGGCTTAGTTTCAGTCCTCTTATTGGTTTGACTGTAATGACTCGTTACAAACAAGGGTTATTATCAGAAATAATAACCTAAATGCATTTTTTTTTGTATTTTCTGAGCAGGTTAAACTTTTTCCCCCTTTCCACTTACCTGAACTATTGTCCTCATTAAACCCCCTCCCCCATTAGTTCTTTGTAGCACCATCTACTGGCAGAATGGCAGTACCTCTGCAATACAATTTAATTAAAAAATTGTTTGGTTTAAGTAAATTGCACTAGACTTGTATGTTTTGACATCAGAAATAACCTGTGTAGACTCAGAAGTTACATGTTTTAACGTATAACTTAAAAAGACTTCACAGGAATATAGCGAACATAGTTGTCCATATCACTACAGCCCACACACTACGTTTGAATTGAACATGTAAATTGCTATGTATAGCTTGGGGCAATAGTCCTAAATAGCTATGAAAAATAGTGAGCCAGCTAAGTGTACCGGCAACTTTAGGTGCAAGTTGTAAAGCAAAATATCTGTATTCTGCTTGATTAACAAATGTATATTTGTAGCCCTTTCACGCAATAGAATTCAAGTTGTTGTTTATAAAAAAAAAACTGATAATGGGGACATTTGCCTTCTTGGATAGAAATAGAGAATAGCAACGTTTATGGATATTGCAAATAAAGAATTCAATTCTTTACATGCTTGAGTGAGATTATGTATGATCACATGGTGGGTGGGCAATAGATTATTTATTCTAGAGCATTTGATTCCTGGTTTACTAGTACACAAATTAACCATTTGGCATTTTGAGGACTTTTAAGTCCAATTCCTAAAATTAAGATTCTTAAGGGTCTCTTGGAATAAATTGAGGTAATGAGGGCTTAAAGTAAAAAAGCAAAAAAGTTAGAAAGCAATCTAGCTTTTAAAAGAAGCATCTTAAGTTTTAAATTCTGGCAAAAAAAGCCCCCCCCCCAAATTGAGATTTCTAACTAATTAAAAATATTAATATTCAATAGCTGGTTGCAGAAATGTATAAAACAGTGGACCACATCAATAAATGAAACTGGTTTCAGATGCTATATATATTTTATACATTAAGCATTAACTTTTTGATCTCTGCATGATTTATGTTTTTTTTGCTTTTGGTGTTTTAAAAGTTTTAAGGGGAATCTTCATGCAAAGCATACTTCACATTTGTCAAGTTAAAATTATTTCTGGGACAGTCTTGTAGATCAAATGTCTCACTTTTTTTACAGTCAAATATTGAGCAATTAAGCTGTGGAATAAGCTATAAGAAAATTATTGTTTTAAATCTAGTGTTTCTCAGGCTTCATCTTTGGAGGAAAGGCCAGTTTATAATGTAAAAATTCTCAATTCCCATTTCCTCCCCCCATGAGGAGGGAGGGAAGTAGTGAGAGGAGGGAATTTTAAAAATCAGGTAAGATTTTCTTTTTGTCAGCTGTGTTACTATATTTTCTGAATTATGGTAGTTTAATGGCAAATGATGCAGAATTTGTTAAAATAGTTAAGATAAAATAGACTTGTCAGTATGGTGGTAGACAACAGTTTAAGATAACCTGTGACTCTTCCCTCTACCTTATAGAGTCCATTCTTGACTATTTGACATGTTACATGCCAGTTTTTAACAAAGTCATTAATAAATCAGGCTTTTTTTTGATTGTAAGGGAAGTGAAGAAAAAGGATTCTTTAGAGCTTTTTGGTGTCCTTTACAAAAGATTGCGAAAGTATATTTTAATGTGTTTTTTTTAAGACACCAGATTTAATACTTGCCTCCTTCCAAAGTGTTGTATAGACTTTTGCTTTCTGCTATGTTAAAAAGAAAAAAAGCATTCAAGTTTTTTTTTTTATATAGGGTTCTACATTCAAGACAGCAGAAGGATTTGAAATTTTTCTATTTGCTTATTTACTTTAGCTTAAAAGGTAATCTCGTTCTCACTGATAATGCTGAAAATATTCTTTTCCTAGTTTTTTAGTTAAATGAAGCATTCACATATAAAATAGTTATACCCATTTTAAAGATGTGATTTTTAAGACCTCCAAAGAAGCAATTTATGAAATTAGAATGTGTATAAGTAGATAATTGTATGAGGGCAAAATATTATCAGTAACCAGTAGGTTATTTTTTATTTTTCTTTCAGTTATTTAAGGCAATGGGTTTAAAAGGGACTTGCCCCAGGTTACACAGCCAGGTAAATTACTTATGTGGCTGAGGCTGGATTTGAATTTAGGTATTCCTGACTGGACGGTACTCCATCCACTGTACCACCTAGCCATTCCTGGTGTATCCATTTGTAATGATCAGTATTAACTTTTTTCATTGAGTTGCTTTTAAAATTAATTTCTTTTAAACCATCTCTTGTTGATCTTAAAGTGGTCATTTGGGTATTGGATAGACTGAGAATAGTATCTATGTAACATGATAATTCTTCCAAAACAAAAGACAGTACTTGCAGTGTTGACTGTCCCCTCTAATTGAGTGATGTGTAAAATTTATTGTGGGGGAGGAGTGGGACCTCAAAAGGCAGCAAAGAAAGAGTTTGTAGGCAGTACAGTTTTTGCCTGTGGAAGTAAATTCTTGACTTTCTGAAATTGGCAGTATGGATAAATTCTAAGAACCTTGGCTGGGTCTGGAGAGAAATTCTTTAAAAGCATCATTGTAGGTTGCTTATTAAAGATGTTTTCTTCTCTGCTTTGGATTGGTGTAAAGATGAACATTGAAGTTTAATTCTTTTAAATAAGAAATTGGCACAAATAAATTTTGAATTTTTCTATCTTGAAATAAATGTGATTTTTATGCGTAGAAATGTAGGATGTTAGAGCTGAAGGGGATCTTGAAGTTATTTTATTATAGCCCTTTAGTTTTATGGATTAGGAGACAGATTTAGGTTAAGTATTTTGCCGAAGATCACACAGGTAATAGAGGTAGGATTAGACTCCTAGTCTGTTTTCCTAGTTGTAAGGTTATTAATGTCACTATCACTTCAGGTGGGTACATATGAAAAGTTCTTATTTTCTTGGCTGATGAGTGTCAAGGTTTTCAAAAGTGAATGAATGAAACTACCTACTCTTTGGATTACTTAGAAAGGCAGCGAGGTTCAATCCTATCTGCTAAGAGAACAAAACCAAATAATTTGCTTAGTTTCCCTGAGGGAACCTCTGAGAGTGTTATTTTCTTGTAGATGTCCATCAAAAGAGACAGATTTTTACTAAGACTTCTAGAGCTGTAATTTAATTCAGGAGCTTTTATTACATTATATCTCATCATATAAAGCATGCTGCTTAAGACATCCAAAGCACTTGCCTATATAAGTTTGGGAACAGGTAAAGTTAAGAGTTCACACTTTTAAGTGAAAATGTTAGAATTTCAAATCTAGTTTCCTGACAAAAAGCTGGAGTTCTGCTATGCCATGATGTTTTGAGCATTTTCTTTTTTTTTTTTTTTGCAAGGCAAATGGGGTTAAGTGGCTTGCCCAAGGCCACACAGCTAGGTAATTATTAAGTGTCTGAGACTGGATTTGAACCCAGGTACTCCTGACTCCAAGGCTGGTGCTTTATTCACTACGCCACCTAGGTGCCCCCCCCCCCTTTTTTGAGCATTTTCTATACATCTCATTTAATTCTCATAAGTAATTCTGGAAAAGGGAAATAAAGGAATTAGTGGTATATCTTATTTTTACAGGTATTAGGTGAAAGAAATGTTGAAATTCTAAAATAAATTGTAGTTTCATAGCACTGTGCTTGATGTGACACTTGGCTATCCGGGGTAATTTGAAAGATCTGTCCAGGACTCCATCCAAAGAAGTTTAATTATAGCGCTCTCTTCCTTGAACCCCTCCTCTAAATGGGCACTAATCATTTTTCCCCATGACCCAGGCTTTAAATTTAGTATATAATCAATTCTTTACTTTCCTACAACCACAATATCTAACCACTAATCGCATCCTTTTTTAAATTTGCCATGCCTGCCTGATACCTCTTTGCCTTACATTTGTTTTAAAATTTTATTTTTTTCCAGTTACATGCAAAAGTAGTTTTCAACATTGGTTCTTTTGCTGCGAGCTTTTGAGTTGCATGTTTTTCTATTACCCTTCTCTTCCTCCTTCCCAAGCATTGAATAATCTGGTACAGATTGTACATGTACAATTGTGTTTAACATTTCAATATTAGTAATATTGTAAAAGAGAAATTAGAACTGAGGGGAGGGAATCATGAGAAAGATAAAAGCAAATTTTAAAAAGTAAATATAGTATGCTTTACATTCAGATCCCATAGTTTTTTCTCTGCATGTGAATTTTGCCTTCCATTCTTACCAACATACTAATTCAGGCTCTTGTTTTCTTTAGGTCTCAATTTTCTATAGCCCCTAAAATAACTTCAGCATTAGTCTTGGGACCATAAAATTTAGATTTGGAAGGGACCTAAGAAATCATCTTTTACAAATGTCCTGAAAGTAGATGCTCAGAGACTGTGAGGGACATCCAGGGTCTCAGAGATAAGCAGACCAAGAATTGAGCCTAAATTCTCTTACTCCAAGTCAGTGTTCTTACCTAAGGTGATAGTGATAATGATGATGATGATGATGATGATGATATTTGACCTTCATTCTTGAAGAAGACCATGACATTAGGGAGGTATTACCATGGCAAGTACATGAATTGTATTTGAGTGAGGGGGGGGCTGTGCTTAGTCACCAGTCTCACTTTCTCCTTGAGGGCCATCCGGTTCCAGTGGGCAGATATAAATCAGGACTAGGGATGCCCCTGGATTCCAGTAAATCGGGGTTAAGTGACCAGTGTTCCTCTCTACCTAAAGTAGTGCTATATCACTTTCTTGCTTAAAAATGTTTACCAACTAAATCTGCCTTAAGATCACATCCTGAAAATGGATTTAATTTAGATGTGAATGCTTCAATTAACTCACCAGGAAGGAGATAGGTCCAGCATAATCGTTTCAATGTGAGAACAGGATTGCCTTTTAAGCTAGAAAGTTATAATTAGAAGTAAATTTGTAAATTTTAATTCCTTTTTGGTTGTTTTTACATAGAACCCTTCACAACACTTTTGAACACTCAGTATGGTAATATAGCAGATGCAAAAAAATCTAACATTGAAAGGAGGCAAATATTAAATCAGGTGTTTCAAAAAAACCCCCACACATCAGAATTCACTTTTGCAATCTTAGGACAGCAAAAAAAAAAAGGTTCAAAAGAATCATTGTACTTTTCTTTCCTTCACTCCAATAATAAAAACCCTAATTTATTAATGACTCTAGGCCCAAGCTACCTTTTCAGCCTTCAACTTCATTCTCCCATATGGTTCCTTTTCCAATTGAAAAAAGAAGTATGGAAGGAGGGAGGTCCAATATATACTTAACAAAATCTTTGCTTGGAATTCCCGTTGCGCTTTCTGATTTTCCCCCAACGCCATCCACCACAGTTTTATCAGAGGTCAAACTTATTCTTGAAGTATTAGCTCAAATGTCATTACCATTGCAGTGTAAGGGAACATGCGTCATGTCTTCCCTTTCTTGAAGCTAATTTTTGATTTTCTGATATATCCTACATAATACTTGTTACATAGTTACATTTGACTCACAAGCCCTCTTTGTTGTGTTTATTTTTGCCTAGTCAATTTCCTGGAAATATATATATATATATATATATATATATATATATATGTATATATATACATATATATATATACACACACACACATATATATATATATATAATTTTATCTATGAAATACATCACTTTAAAAACAATAGCTTTTTTTAAGGATTTCAGTGTTGGGAGGAAATGCTTTTAAGTTTGGTGATCTTGATGTAAATTATGGGATAAAAACTAGATAATGCCTCTGAAGAATAACCAGAAACAATGTGAGAGATCATTAAATCCAGTCTTCCTGATTTCACCCTTCCCCCAACCACATATGCCATACTCTCTCCCCCTCCCCTCTCCCTTTCTCCATTTTACAGAGGAGAAAACTGAGATTAGAGTGGTTAAATGATTAAGCCCAAGGTCACACAAATAGAGCTTGGATATGAACAGAAATATTTTGATTTAAAATCCAGTGTTTTTTTTTTTCACAGAGGCACATTGTCTATCAGGTGCATGCATACTAGTATGCATGATTTCCCTGGAATAGTTATTGAACTCAGTCTGTATGGGACTAAGGTTTAGTAAGGATTATTTAAGGTTTTAAGGGTTTTTTTAAAGTTTTCTTTTAAAGGCAATGGTGATAAATGGCTTGCCCAAGGCCACACAGCTAGGTAATTATTAAGTGCCTGAGGTCGGATTTGAACTCAGGTACTCTTGACTCCAGGACCAGTGCTCTATCCACTGCACCACCTAGCCACCCCAGTAAGGATTATTTAAACATTTTTGTTTACCCACAAAGTTTGTATAGGAGCCTAATTAAGTTGGGGAGAATTCAAGCAGAACTATAAGGCCCTTGAAAAGTAGATTATTTTGCCTTTGTCAAGTTTTCTCTGTCTTTGTGTGTTGAGGGAGAAAAATTTCAGTGTGGAATTTGGATATGTATTGACTAATTTGTCTTGAAGAAAGGGAATAGAAACATGTCTGATCAAATAGGTGAAATCGAGGAGAACAAAAGCATACTGAATTCATGATCTAAAGAGTTTAGTATGTAAACTAATTCAAGCTGTCTGAAAGGCCACCAGGCCTTAGTTCACTTCTGCAGAGCCTGTAAATTAAGATTTGAAACTACTAAGAGAAGGGAGTGGCCCATTAGGCAATTAAATTGCCTTTATGGAACTTAAGGTTCCATGTAAGTTAATCACAGGGGGCAGGTGAAGCTGAGCCAAAAGTTGTGAATTTTAATATTATTAAATTGAAGTCTTTAAATGATGAAAATGAAAAATAACAAAAAATAGTGTTATGATCTTTCATAAGAAATTTTAAGATTCATGTTTGGTAAAATTATAGAATTTTGCCACCGTTAGTGATCTACATATCTTCACAGTTTCTTCTTTGGGAGAAGAAGAATAAATTAACCTTTTGCATAGCTTCCTTCCCCTCCCCCCACTCCTATTTAAACTATTTTTTGGGGGGAGGTGATTAGGGTTAAGTGACTTGCCCAGGCTTACAAAGGTAGTAAAGTGTGGTCATATTTGAACTCATGCCCTCCTAACTCCAGGGCTAATGCATTGTGCCATGTAGTTTCCCAAAAACTTATTTTTCAGAATGATTTTTTTTTCTTATTTAGGAAAAGGATGTACAGGAATCCAGGTCATTTTTCTCTTTAAAAAAAGAAATTTTGGAATTAACCATATCTAGAAGGTGACTATTTTTTTTTAAATAGGATAGATATTGTATTAATAAAGAACTATTATATAATTTAGGAAATGAGAATTGCTCTTTTAAAATTAACATGAATCTTTCAGCCAAAAAAACTGAAACATTGGGAATTAGCACATTTTCTGTGTTCTTTTGTTTAAATTTAGGCTATTACTAAATATAAAAAATGTGGGTGTATCTTGCTTAGGAAATATAATTTTGTGCCTTGCTTCAGAAAGTCATATAACTGGTTGAGAAAATTTAGACTATTTCGAGTCCTGATGGTACCTATTCCTGTGAGGTAAGTCAGATTTCCATGGACTAAGAATTTAAATGCCACCAGACCAGGCTATAAATTCTTTATCTTAAAATGGATATGTTTTAAAAGGCTACCTTTCAAAATGAATCCAAAGCTGGAAAGTTTAAAAAAAAAATCACCTGAATGTGACCATCTTTTTCAACCTACTTGCTCATTTAGAACTAGATTGGTACTTAGATTTGTAGATAATGCAAATTCATCAACATAAAGGAAGTAACAAGATTATGCTTGGAACAATCATTTTTGTGACTTCTGTTTTGCATCCCTCCAATTAAGCAAACTAGTTTTCAACCTTGTTGATTTTTTTTGCTTTTTAGCTTTAAATTCCAGGTGCTCGAATTAGCCTCTGATGTCTTCTTCCAATTTCTAACCTTTAAGTCCCTCAAATCCAAATTAGTCCACTTAGAATAATGTTTCCCAATATTATCAGATAAATCTGTGCACCCACACTGTACCAAGCCTATAAAAAGAAAGATGTAAAATTGATGTATTTCATGATTAATTCAGAGACACCTTGCCCACGAGTTTGTTGGTGATTTGTTAACATGTACACAAAGCTGTGCTTTTCAAAGATTCCTTGATGCTCTTGTATATGAGATAATTGCCTTGTTTTCGGATAGGTATCAAGTCCAGCAATATGGGGAGTGGGCAGGGTGGGAAAGTATACTGAACTGTACCAATCATTTAAAATACATATGAATTGACTAATATGGAAAAGTGTTTAACAAGATCAGGTATGCATGACCTATTAATTATCATTGATTGCTGTCTTTGGGAGAGAAGAGCGGAGGAAGGGAGAAATATTTGAAACTCAAAATTTTGCAAAAAATAAATATTGCCAACAATCTTTACATGTAATTGGGAAAAATACTATTAAGATTAAAAAATATATACACAAAAATGACCATAAATTTCTATACCGTTTCACCACTATAAAACACTATAAATGTGAATACTTTGACAAAGTAGAAAAATTAATATGAGCTTCCATAATGGGGAAAATAGAACTGAAAAACTCTTAGGGAGAAGAGAGGAATGTCTTTTGTTCAGCTTTATGTATAGAAAAACTTCTCAACCATTTTGTCTCAGGTGACATGGGCTCCTCATCATTCACTTTGTTCATTCCTTGAAAAGCATTACATATATTACATGATTAACAAGCATTTTATCTAAATACTAGTGAAGATAGATTTAGATAAGACATGATATCTCTGCTCTCATGGATCATATAGACTGACAGGTTGTATGAGGAAAATAATGCATGTTACTAGAAAAATGCTACATTAAGCTTAAAAAAGCTACTTGGAATCATAAGTGAAAGAGACAGAAAATATAATTAAGGAATAAGATAAACTACACTGAAAGTTTTCCTGCTACATTGGTCTACATTTCTACTATACCTCTAAACAATATTTGACACAAAAGCACTTCATAAATTTCAGAACAAATCTATAAGGTGGATAATAAAACCTCATTGATAATGAATACAGATCTGTTTAAAATGGATAGCAAATTATAATTATAGCATAGATATTTTTTTCAGGGAGATTATTTAGAAACAAGAAAACTTTAGAAGCATACATTTGCTATTTTAAAAATTATGCTTTTTTTATATACCATTGTTAATTCTCAATGAATGCCTCACCAAAATAGAGCTCTCCTTTGTAATAAAAAAATAAAGTTAAGCAAAACTAACACATTGTGCATGTTTGACAATGAACTTCTGTTGAGAAAAAGGAAACAAGCTTCACCACCAGCTCTCTAAAATCAAGATTTATTTATTTCAGGGATTCCACTTTTGGAGGGGTAAAAACGACCATTTTCTAACCTGCTTATTCACCTTTCTATTTATAGGTATTTATCAGAGTTCTCACATTTTTTACTTGTTTTACAATAAAATTGTCATTAAATTGATTTTTTTTTTTAGTTCTTTGTTCTGCATTAGTTTATAGCTGCTCAGTAGAAAAGCCAAATTTGACTTTGCATTTGATTAAATGAAGGTGATATTATAATATCTTTAACACTTTGAAGGTTGTACTGGGAATACAATAAAAGAACAATTGAAGCAGTTAAGTAGTCTAGTTGACAGAGCTCTGAATTTGGAGGCAGGAAGACCCAAGTTGGAATCCAGCCTTAGACACTTAACCTCTCTCAGTTTCAGTTTTCTCATGTAGATGACGCCTGCATCATGGGATTGTTTTGTGGATTGAAAGTTATTATTATTCCAAAGTTTCCCTGAATCCTTTGTATTCTTATTTCTTTTCATTTTTTAAGGAAGATTTTATTTTGAGTTTTACAATTTTTCCTCTAATCTTGCTTCCCTCCCCTCACCCCCCACAGAAGACAGTATTGGGTTTTATTTATTTTTTATTATTAATTTTTTTTGCAAGGCAATAGGGTTAAGTGGCTTGCCCAAGGCCACACAGGTAATTTTAATTAAGTGTCTGAGGTCAGATTTGAACTAAGGTACTCCTGACTCCAGGGATGGTGTTCCATCTAGTGCTTTCATTGATCTAAGTTGAATGTGATGAGAAATCATATCCTTAAGGAAGAAAAATAAAGTATAAGGCATGGTAAAATTACATAATAAGATAATGTTTTTTTTCCCCCTAAATTAAAGGTAATAGTCTTTGCAACAGATTCTTCACCTCTACAGTTAAAGGAGAAAGCATATTTCCTCAACATTGCTCTGAGGTCAGATTTGATCATTATAATTACACAGCACTGAGTTTTGTTTTACTGTGTTTTAAATTTACATTGAAGTCCAGTATGTTATTTTCCTGATTATGTTTACTTCATTCTAAATCCTTTCATGCAATATATAACAGTATTTCTTAACTGCCTATTATGTGGTAGATATTGAATATCCACAAAGACAAAACAGTCTCTACCCTCAAAGTCACACATGTATGCAAATAATAAATACTTTTAGAATAGAGGACAGGAACAGCTTAGGTGATCAGAAAATGTTTCACACAGAAGATGATACTAAAGCAGAGTCTTAAAAGAAATAAGGGACTCTTAAGAGATAAACTGAAGAAGAGGGAGTGTGTTTCAGGCCTGGAAGATGCCCAGGACAATGGCTTAGGGATTGATAATGGAGTGTCGCCAGCTTGGCCAGATAGTTTGTGGAGAGGGAAGTAATAGGCTAGAAAAGTAGTTTGGGGGTAGGCAAAGGTTCTAAAAAAAGTCGAAGGATGTATATTTATCCTACAAACAATAAGGAGCCACTAGAATTCATTTAGTAGGAGAGGACTTGGTTCACACTTGCTGTGAGCTTAAGGAAAATCATTTTGTTAGTTTAAAGAATGAATTCAGGAGTAGCTAGGTGGCGCAATGGATAGAGTACCAGTCCTGGAGTCAGGAGGACCTGAGTTCAAACATGACCTCAGACACTTAACAATCGCAGCTGTGTGACCTTGGGCAAATTACTTAACCCCATTGCCTTGCAAAAAACAAGAAAAAGAATGAATTCAAAGGAAAGACTTGGAGCAGAGGTAGATCAATTGGGATGTTATTGCAAAAATATTTCCATGTTTTCCTGAATTCTTTATTATATTTGTCATTTTTGGTGGTATAATCATATGCCATTACAGCTATGTATTATCTTCCATTTTTAAGATCCCTCCCACTCTCTGCAACTACTTTCAGGTATTCAAATGTGAACTAAAAGTCAATTACTTTTGTAAAACTTAACATCAATATTTCAATAAATTTGAACAGTCACATGAGAGTATTTTAAAAAATTATCTCCTTAAAAAAATGTCCAATCCTTCTTGGTTCATTTCAGATAAGAGTGAGATTCTCCTAATAATCTAAATAGCATCTGCATATCTAAAAACATTCTTTGTTTTTGTATACTCTTCTTTTGCATCTCATTTATAGGAAATAATAAATTTGAATTTCCTCTTCCTCCTTCTACACTTAGTGTATTCCTTTTATTCTCCTTTCTCTCTCTCTTTTTTTTTTTTTAAGGTTTTTGCAAGGCAAATGGAGTTAAGTGGCTTGCTCAAGGCCACACAGCTAGGTATTAAGTGTCTGAGGCCTGATTTGAACTCCGGTACTCCTGACTCCAAGGCCAGTGCTCTATCCACTGGGCCACCTAGCCACCCCCTCCTTTCTCAAGAATCTTAAGACTCAAAACAAAATTTATTGACCCCTAGGACCTCTGTTTTACTTATTTAACTCCCTCAATACGTTTTGAGGACATTAAAGTCCTGAAGGGACCTGTCCAATGATGTTAAATTCTCTCCCTTTGACCTGTTTTCCAGGTAATTTATTGTATCAGTTATCTTTCACTTCTATTTTTGAATCTTAATTTCATCAATATTTATTGTGGTCTCATTGATTTCAGTTTGGTTTATTTCAGAGATTCCATTTTTTTGGGTAAAAATGACCTGCTTATTCACCTAATTCTTTTTTCAAGATCATTCACTTTTCTTTCTTTTCTCCTTTCTCTCCCCTTCCCCCCCCCCCCCTCTCCACTTTTGGGTTTAGGTTGGGTGATCTTCCCTTGAGTCACCTGGATTTCTGGCCTGACCCACTTGAATCTTTGAGTTTCCCAGTGCTGTATTTTTGTGTCTTATGTCTGAGGACCTAAGCACTTTCAGAGTCCTGTGACTGAAATTAAAGTAAACTGAGGCACAAAGCTCTGAGCACAATTTATATTTATATAAATTTATATAAATGTTTTCTTTTTTTAAAATATATTCTACCATTATATAAATCTACAGAAAACACATATATTAGTACCATAGTTCTCAAAGTGTGGTTGTGATACCTGGCAGTTCCTCAGAGCATTTCATAATACTAAGATGTTTTCATTTTTCATTTAGTAACTACTGATAGATATAACATATAAACAAAACTCTTTGAAGAGGGGCTTTCAATAATTTTTAAAAGTGTAAAGTGGGCCAACTTAGTAGTGCAGTAGATAGAGAGCATTGATCCTTTAAAGTCAGGAGGACCTGAGTTAAAATTTGGCCTCAGGGGGCGGCTAGGTGGTATAGTGGATAAAGCACCAGCCCTGGAGTCAGGAGTACCTGGGTTCAAATCCGGTTTCAGACACTTAATAATTACCTAGCTGTGTGGCCTTGGGCAGGCCACTTAACAAAAAATATTGTCCTCAGGGAATAGTAATTAGTAACTAGTAAGTTGTGACCTGGGCAGGTTACTTAACCCCAATTGCCTCCCCCAGAAAAGTGTAAAGTTCTGAGTCCCCAAAATTTCAAAACTAAGTTAGTGGAAAGAGACCTGGCCTCAAATTAGGGAAGAATTAGGCTTAGGTCCTGCTTCTGCTATATATTATGTATGTGACATTGCAAAAATTGCTTAATTTCTATATAATTACTAAGACTATAGTAAAATAGTTGCTGATTTGTATTGGCAGAGGGAATTTTTTTTTTTTTTTTTTTTAGGTTTTTTGCAAGGCAAATGGGGCTTAGTGGCCTGCCCTAGGCCACACAGCTAAGTAATTATTAAGTGTCTGAGACCAGATTTGAGTCCAGGGCCGGTGCTTTATCCACTGCGCCACCTAGCCACCCCTGGGAATTTATTAGAAATTTTTCACACTAATGAAATCAAAGGTATAGACTACCCTTTTCCCCCCAAAAGTTAATTTCAGTTGTTTTGTATATGGTACCCATTTACTTTTAAACAATTGGCAAGTTAATTATAATTCTATTAAGCAATTTCTCTAGGACTTAAATAATACTCTTAACCCTATTTCATTTATTGTGTATATGTCTCTATATCTATGTAACTATATATATATATATACATATATATATATATATATATATATGCAACTATGTTGTGGTCTTGTTATCAAGAGTCCTGAGTTCAAATGCGGCCTCAAACACTTACTAGCTGTATGATCCTGGGCAACTTACTTAAAACCTCTATTTGTCCTGTTTTCCTCATCTAAATACTGGGGATAATAGTAGCCCTTATCTCCTAGGGTTGTTTTAGGGATGAGATAATTTTAAAGCATAGTTCCTGGTATATAGATGGTAAGGGCTAATAAAAATTCTGGCAGCTTTAGTATTATTTCACTCACACACACACATTTCAAATAAGCCACCTGCATTTTTTTAGTAGACTATTTTTTTTCCTCAGTGGAGCTAATTCTGAATTGAGACTTTGCTATCTGCACTTTGGATGATCCCTAACACTATTTTGCTTAATTGTGGAGTGACTGTTTATTTGAAATTGAGAGTAATGTTTATTTCTGGACAGCCCATTTGGTGGAGATGGAACACGGACTATGGACTGAAAAATTGCGAGATTTAAAAAATGATCTTTAAGGGCTCCAGTAAATGATGCCTCATAATGCTAGTTTCAAGGCTCAACTCCTGTACTACCTTCTAAATGATTTCTTGATCCCTCCAGATGCTAATGTGCCTCCTCCATTATTTTTTTATTTAACTAGGTATAGGTATATATTTATATATTATGAGTTAATTAATATAGACACATTTCTTCCAGTAGAAATCGTTTTTTTCCCCCCTTTGTTTCCCCAGTTCCTAGCATAGTGCTCGTCAGATAGTGGGTCCTAAAAGTACTTGTTGATTGAATAATGTCCTCGAGGACCTCAGCATATTTGGCAATTTCTCCTATGTGATTTTTTTTTAACCAGACAAGACATCCTAGTAGCATGCCTTGTCTTGTTAAAGGAAAAAATATTATTCAAAATTCTCAAAACTAGTCTGAAAAAATTTAATTTTTCAAAAATTATTTTCTAAGTTAATATTCCAGGAGTTATTAAAACTTAAACCTGAACTAAGATTTTTGGCACACCCTACTTGTACAAAGCTATACAAATACAAAGGAATGAGAGGCAACAAGGATAGAGGCCTGGCCTCTGAGTCAAGATGATATGGGTTCAAGTCTTGCCTCTGGCCACTTAACTTCCCCGTGTCCCAGGAAACACCCTAAGATTACAAATCGCACAGCGATGGTCAGTTGTCATTCTGAAGCTGGTGGAGTAAATTTTCTTGCTGAGAATTCTTTGCGGTGGTGAAATCACAGATACATATATTGATATACACATTACAGATAACACGTGAGTAGGGTGTGTGCATGTGCGCGCGCGCGCAGATCCAAAAGGGAAAAATTGTAAAACCAATTCACAGAAATAACTTTTATTGACAGAAGGAATATGTAAGTAATATTATACAATGAAGGAGCTTTCGGGGACAGGGGAGTTAGGCGGTTTCATGACAAAACAATGCAGTCACTACCAGAACTGATCTGAGGTTTTCTCTTCTCAGACTGGCCCCTGCTGCGGAATGGCACCCGGAGAGCAGTGAGGTGCGGCCGCCCTGAAGCCTCACGGCCTTCGGTGAAGCCTTAGAAACCAGATGCGCTCTGTTCCCGCTTCTAAGCGAGCCGGTGCGCCGGCGGCTACTGTGCGCCTCGGCGGCGTGGCTTCGCGTCACCGACGTGCTCCCAGGCGTCACCGACGTGCGTCCCGGCAGCGTCTTCGCGTCACCGACGTGCGTCCCGGCGGCGCGTCTTCGCGTCACCGACGTGCTCCCCGGCGTCTCGGCGGCGTGTCTCGCGTCACCGACGTGCTCCCCGGCGTCTCGGCGGCGGACTCACGTCACCGACGTGCCCCAGGCGTCTCGGCGGCGTGGCTCCGCGTCCCCAACGCGCCTCCCGGCGTCCCGGCTTCGCGTCAGCGACGTGCTCCCCGCCCCCCGGGCCCGGGCCGGGGCTTTGCGGCCGCGCCGGCTCCTTCCTCCGGCGTCCGGATCTTTCCCTCTGAACATCTTCAGGAGGGAAAGGCTCCCTTTCCCCGGCTCGAGTGTCACTGGGCTTCGGTGGTGCGTGTGGCCGCCCAGCAGGTGCTGTCGTGCGTTTTGGGGTTTTTAAATAAAAACCAACCCCCCCCCCCCAGGGGCGAGGCCTGCGCTGCCAGCGCGCCGCCCCTCCCCCTCACGGCCGCGCAGCCCGGGTCGGAGGGCGCCGGCCTTCCGCCCCCTCGGAAGGAGGCTGCGGGAGGCTGCGGGAGGCGGGCCGAGCCGCGGCGCTAGGACCCCGCAGGACGCCACGCGTGAAGCTCCGCTTTGGTTCTGCGCACCCAGACCAGCAGGGGGCGCCCCGCCGGGCCTCGTGCGGGGCCCGGACTGAGGGAGGCCCCGGTGAGCCGGCCCCTCCCCCCCCAGCTGGGGGCCGTACAGGGGCGCAGAGCCCGGCCCCCCAGCACCAGCAGCAACGTGGCCAAGAGCGCCGCCTCGGGAAAGTCACCGAAACGGAAGTGCAGAAAGGGGAGTTCGCGGGAGAAAGGCCGCTATGCTGTAGACATGGCCCCAGCCAGAGCCCCCTGCTGTGGGACTAGGCCCTTGTGGGTGGGCATCCGTGCCCCCTGAGTGGGGGGGTGAGAGGGTCTCAGACCCCCTAGGCCTCAAGGGCACCGGGCATCCGGCCCACCCCCAGCCCCCTGGGGGCGGAAGGGAAGCTTGGGAGCCGGCCGCTAGCTTACCACCCGGAGGCTTGGGCCAGCTGCCCTTAGGGTGAGACCCAGGACTCGCTCGCGATTCATCTCAACGAGAGAGCTCCTTCACGCGGAATCGCCTAGCATAGATCCTTCTAGGTATACTTTCCCTCCATTCCGTTCTACTTTGATCCGGATAAATGGATCTCTTGCTTATCTGTTCCTTGTGGACCTAATATTTGGTGAGAAAGCAGTATATAGAGCTTGGGGTCCTTCTCCCCTCAATTGAAACAGTGATTAGGGTTTGGTTTGAAACCCTGCACTCCACCCCCGCCCCCCCAGATTAACAATAGTAAGAAAGAAGAGTATACCTTTCTTTCTGACGAAAGCAGAGTAACCAAGCTTTTCTGGCCCCAACCTCCTGCTTCTTATCCTGGCAGGAATTAGTCTCCATTAGAGAACAGAGAGGGAGAAGAGTCCTGAAATGTCTTATTTCTCTCCCAGTCACACACACACAACACTAACATGCTGCATGTGAAGGGCAGTCCTAGAATACTGAATTTGGGGAATAGCTAATAATCCAGTTTTTTGGCACTGTGTGACAGGAGTCATGTGAAATGACTGATAAGGTATGGAGGATCTGGATTGTGGAGGGTCTTGAACATCAAGCTAAGTAGTTATCCTAGATCAGGGGTTCTTAACCCTCAGAGAATCTGTGAACTGATAAAACCTGGATGAGAAAAAATTACATATTAATTTTTGCTGTCCTTTATCCGAAATTTAGCATTTCCTACAATTATGAATTAAAGAAAAAAATTTTTAAGGAGGGTGGGCCCATGACATAGACAATATGGAGACAATAGGGAGCCACTGAAATTTTTGAGAATGACATGGTCAGATCTCAACCATAGAAAGGTTATTTTGGCAAGCTAAGAGATATTGTGAAAGTAATAATATGGGATTTGGCAATGGACTGGATTTGTGGAATAGGGAACAGTGACTAATTGAGAATGTTAACTTTGATGACTGGGAGTCATCTACAGAATGGTAATAATTGAATACATAGGGGCTCATGAGGTTACCAAGTGAGAAAGGGTAGAAAAAAGAGGGAAGAGGATCCAAAACAGTGCTTTAGGAGTATACCCCCAGGATCAAGATGTAGATGATGATCCTGCAAAATAGATTGAGAAGGGGTAATCAAACAGGAGGAAAACAAAAGACAAAAATCATGAAAACCCAGAGAATCGAGTGTCCAGTATCAGTAGTGTCAGATGCTACAGAGAGGTCAAGAAAGATGAGGACTGAGAAAAGGCTATCAGACAGGGTAATTAAGAAATTATTGTAATTATTGTTAGGTTCCTGAATTTAAATCTGGTCTCAGATTTACTAGCTGTGTGATCCTGGACAAGTCACTTAACTCTGTTTGCCTTAGTTTCTTCAGGACAAGGAAATGGCAAACCACTCCAGTATCTGCTGACAAAACCCATGAAGACTCTACTATAACTGTACAACAGAGTGAGATTTTTTTTTTCCAGGAAGGTCTCTTGGACCTCACCAATTGTCTCCAGGACCTCATCTTTCAGTAAGCTTGAATAAACTCTGAAACTCATTCTTCAGTACCCTCCTGGGCCCTAACAATCCTTCCTCTCTCTCTGAAAGAGGGTGGAGAGTAGAAGTCCTCCAAGAGTCTCCATTTAAAGAGGAGACCCAGGGCTGCTACCTCATCATACCATCATACCCTCACTCTTTCTGTTGCTTTTCATGTTCTCCCATTAGATTGTGGGCTCTTTGAAGGTAAGGACTGTCTATTGGATTAGAATTTATAGCCCAAGTTTTTTTTTTTTTTTTTTTTTTTTTTAGGTTTTTGCAAGGCAAATGGGGTTAAGTGGCTTGCCCAAGGCCACACAGCTAGGTAATTATTAAGTGTCTGAGACTGGATTTGAATCCAGGTACTCCTGACTCCAGGGCCAGTGCTTTATCCACTGCGCCACCTAGCCGCTCCATATAGCCCAAGTTCTAATCCTGGTTCCACTTCTGCTTACTGGGTGTTCTGAAGAAGTGGATGAAATAGGGGAAAGAGCATTAGATCTAAAGTCAGAAGGAATCTTTTTCTTTTTCTTCATATCCCCAGTGCTTAGTACAGTGCTTAGAATAGTAAGTGCTTAATACATATATGACTAACAGAGCTTGAGTGAATGTGGGGACAATCTACCATAGTGAGGAGAAGGGGATAGGATCAAGAGTCTATTAACAGTGGCTGACTTTGGTGAGGATGAAAGTGATTTTGTTCAACATAGATATATCGAAAGGAGAGAAGAGCAAACTCACAGAAAGTAGTTCCTGTTTTCTTAGTGATTCATGTAGCAAGGTCCTGAGAATGGGGAGGGGTGATTTGGGAGGCTTGAGGGGAGAAAAATTGGAGTTTAGTCTCCCAAATTAGTACATTCTTGGCTTTTATTGACCACACCTAGAGTTGCCTCTCAGAAAATAAAAAAAAAAAACCTAGTTCATGTGGGTTAAAAAGGGTCATTAGATTATGTATAGATACTCGAGGTAATGATGAATATTTAGGATAAGGATAGCCATACGTATAGTGAATGAACTTGCAATTTCATTGCTATCTGCCATATTTAGGTTACAAAAAAGCCTTTATTCCACTCCACAGAAATGCAAAAAATGAAGTAGTTCATAGCCCATAAACAATGCAGATTACACATTAACAATTCACAATAACCCTTAAAAAAGTTGTAAAATTCTGACCTCTCCAAGAAGTTCCATAGGGTCATAGTCCCAGCATGTAATTTTTTCCCCCAGCATGTAATTTAGAATTCCTTTAGAATAGAAACAACAACCTTAGAAACTATTGTTATCCAAGGAATCACCCCCTGCCTCCCACCCCCTTCTTCTTTTTAAGAAAGCCAGATTCCAACCAGATAATACTGAGATTCTAGAACTCAACATTATCCAGAACTTCCTGACACCCTCCCACCCTTCAAGAACTCCTAGTATGTAGGCCATCTGCTTTCCATACACACACAGCTGCCACACCGTTAAGAATTGCCATTATCTCTTCAAGAATGGGGCTGAAAGCTCATTGTTTAGGAACTTTTCTCTCCAGCTATAGGGGTGATTGCATGCCCTTTTCTTACTACCATCGTCTTCCTCAAGACAGTCCTTTCACTAGAGAAACAACCTTCATCTAGTTCCTACTTATGCCACATCTGGATCTAAATCTGCTCCTAATTCCAGATAATTAAGATTTTCCTAGAAAACAGAAGACAAAAGGGGGAAAAAAGGTAGCAAAGAATTTTATTTATTTTTCCATTTTATTAAAGATTTTTTTATTGAGTTTTGCAATTTATCCCCATCTTACTCCCCCCCCCACAGAAAGCAATCTGTCAGCCTTTACATTATTTCCATATTGTACATTGATCCAAATTGAGTGTGATGAGAGAGAAATCATA
The DNA here is from genome assembly GCF_037893015.1 of Macrotis lagotis. Classification (NCBI taxonomy): domain Eukaryota; kingdom Metazoa; phylum Chordata; class Mammalia; order Peramelemorphia; family Peramelidae; genus Macrotis; species Macrotis lagotis. The sequence continues at coordinate 451,938,859 of NC_133658.1, forward strand.
TCCTTAAGGAAGTAACAAAAAGTATAAGAGATAACAAGATCAGACAATAAGATATCAGGTTTTTTTTCTAAATTAAAGGGAATAATCCTTGAACTTTGTTCAAACTCTGCCATTCTTTATCTGGATACAGATGGTATTTTTCATTGTAGACAGCCCGAAATTGTCCCTGCTTGTTGCACTGATGGAATGAGCAAGTCCATCAAGGTTGATCATCACCCCCGTGTTGCTGTTAGGGTTTTTCTTGGTTCTTCTCATCTCACCATCAGTTCATGGAAATCCCTCCAGGCTTACCCTGAATTCTCATCCCTCCTGGTTTCTAATAGAACGATAGTGTTCCATGACATATATGTGTGTGTGTGTGTGTGTGTGTGTGTGTGTGTGTGTGTGTGTGTGTGTACCACAGTTTGGGTAGCAAAGAATTTTAACCGATTCTTAGAAGACCCACATAAAGGAGTGGCTCATCTAACTTATTTCTGTCCCAGCAATATTAACCACTGGGCCAGCTCCAGTGATTGGGATTTAATCAGGAGATGTCCTTAGTCCTTCTCCAGGATATCTAACAAGAGAGGTTCATCCAATACTTTCCAAAGGGAGTTGCTCTCTTAAGTCCTAAAGGGATGTTTGTTAATCTTCATCAGGATGTTTCAGACTTAGGTATATTTGCTGGCAATTCAGAAGAAGCCAATAAATAGATGAAGATGTAAGAGATGGAATCCCTTAGGATATCAGGCTGCTAGCAAGAATTTCTGAGGGTAACAGCTCTAGAAATAGGTAGAAATTTCACATATCTGGGGTTGTACTCTAGAAGCTAGGACCTGTTCCTGAATTAGATGGGATTTGTTAACTAAGGCAAGCTTCTTGGATTTTTCATGTCCAACTTCCTTGCAAAATATTTTGAAGAAATGATCTGAGCTGGTACATAGGAAAGATAACTGGTTCTTGAATTAGAGAGCCTGGGATTTTGAATGTTTATTACATGTGTGACCTAGGGAAAGTTACACCACCTTTCTAGGGCTCCAGTCTCATCTATTAAGGTCCTTCCCAATTCTAGATCCAGGATCTTGTGACTTCCAAGCACTCTGATCTGCCAGAAAAGCTTAGGAAACTATAAAGGGTCATATTTCAGTACTTATTCCATATTCAGTGATTATATTATTCTGTATGAGGCGGCCCTGTTTTATGGTCTTCTCAATGCATAAATGGGGATAGAGATCTCCTTTCATCATGGGGGGACTATTATCATCTTTAATGACGGAGGTAACCTATAAAGGGTTTGAATATGTCAGGTTGAGAGGCACATTAAATGGACTTGCCATAATGTGAATTAGCATTGAGTGGGACTTGGCTGCCTTTCCTTCTTCAGAATTTAGCTCTCTCTCTCTCTCTCTCTCTCTCTCTCTCTCTCTCTCTCTCTCTCTCTCTCTCTCTCTCTCGAGAGCTAGAACTTTAGTCTGGCATTATGATTTTAGACAAAGAAAATAGGGGAAGGGAATTGGGGGAAAGTGCCTTGTAAAAACAAGATATGTCTTAAAAAAAATCCCTAATCTTTGGGTCAAAGTTATTTGCAGTCAAAATTGAGGCTGGTATTATTGAATTGATCTGATGAAATTTTGTTAAGGAGCACTGTAAACCTTAAAACATCATATAAATGAGAGCTATTATTCAATAAAATATAAATTTTCATAAGGATAGGGACTGGTTGTTTTTTTCCCCCTAATCTCCATTACAATAACACAATGCATATTGGATTGAATTGAATTGATATGGATACTTATCTCAGAATGGAGGACAAGGTGGAATATGTGAGCTACTGTTAATAAATGGATTGTGAAAAATTAGGGAGTAAGAGAGATATTTAAAAGAAATAGAGGAGTGTGTGTGTTTTGGCAATCAGGGAGAAGAGACAACAGAGGACCAGTAGAGGGAGTGCACATCTATCTACCTGCTCTTTTACCTCCTGTATTTAAAGGTATTCTTCTCCAGTGGACCTGCCTTGCTCAGGCGGAGCCTGAGAGTTATGAATGAGCCACCTTTCTGTGCTTTGGCATCAGCATCTGCTGGCACTGGTGTAGCAATCAACCTGGGGTGTCGGGAGGATTGAGGACAGCCAATCAGCATAAAGGGGTTAGGGTGCTAGGAGACTATGATTCTCTTAGACATCTCAGTCTCTGGGCTCTTGTAAAGCAAGCTTACAGGTGGGATTAAACTTTTCTCTTCCCACATAATCTTTCATAATCGATTGTGTAGACTTGGGTGAATCTTTCCTTGATTCTTTTTTTTGATTTCAAATATGGTATCACTTTCTGACAGAGGTGATGAAGTGAAAATGATGGAACTTTTTAGACAATGTGGGTATTTTTTTTTTTTTTAGGTTTTTGCAAGGCAAACGGGGTTAAGTGGCTTGCCCAAGGCCACACAGCTAGGTAACTATTAAGTGTCTGAGATCGGATTTGAACTCAGGTACTCCTGACTCCAGGGCGAGTGCTTTATCCACTGCGCCACCTAGCTGCCCCATGTGGGTATTTCTTTTGTTGAACTATGAAGATCTTTATTGGGGCTTAATTCATCGATTGCTTAATGGGAGAGAGGCAGAGGGATAGGCAGATTTAATTGCTTGTTAATTGAAAAATAAAGAAAATAAATTTTAAACAATTTAAGATGTGGCAGTGGTCTGACTATTATACGCAATAAAATTAATATGGACTCACATATGAAAGGAATAAGCACAGGAAGAATGTGAATAAAAAAATGAAATATGTGGTCTCAGGGATTGGAAAACTTTATGTTGTCAATGAATTGTGGAATGCAAGCCCAAGACTAGGAACCAGGAGTTCCAAATTCTAATCCTGATTCCACCTCTGAATTGCTAGGTGATTGTGAAGTGTGTGAAGTAGTGGATTAGGTATTAGACTTGGAGTCAGGTAGATTAGGTTTGAACCCCACATTAGATGTTTATTAGTAATGTGATAAGGCACTAACTTCTTTCAGGTTCATTTTCATCATCTGAAAAATATGAATGATAAAAGTAAGTACCTGATAGGTTTATTTTAGAGATCAAATGGGAAAAATATTTAAAATATACTTCAGGGGCAGTCAGGTGGCGCAATGGATAGAACATCAGCCCTGGAGTCAGGAGGACTTGAGTTCAAATCCAGCCTGAGATCCTTGATAAAGTCACCTAACCCTATTGCCCCACCAAAACCTCCCCCCCAAAACAAAAAAAAATAAAAGATAAAATATACTGCAAACCTTAAAATAATAAATGTGAACTATTATTATTGTTGTTTTTTCTTGGACAAGTCAGTAATGTCACTGCAAATGAGCAAATAACGAAAGCACATGAAAGAACTTTGAAAAGTATATACCAGTTACTCTGATGTTAAGAATTATTTGCTTTTGGGGTGGCTAGGTGGCACAATAGATAGAGCACCAGCCCTGGAGTCAGGAGTACCTGAGTTCAAATCTGGCCTCAGACTCTTAATAGTTACCTAGCTGTGTGGCCTTGGGCAAGCCACTGAACCCCATTGCCTTGCAAAAATTAAAAAAAAAGAATTATTTGCTTTTGTTTGAGGGATGTTTTGAAGGATGGTAGGATAATTCCTAGGGGCTGATCCAAGGCAGTATGTAGAGTGGAAAAAGCAATAGATTTGGAGTCAAAGGCCTGAGTTCAAGTCCCATTACTTTTTTCACTTACCCATATCATCTTGAGTAAATCACTCATGGAGGTAATTGGACTAGCTTCTAAGGTCCTTTTTAGTTAAAAATCCATGAACTTTCAAAATCTTATAGAACCTTCTATCTTATGCTGACCCCTTAATATTTTACAAACATGCTTGTGGAAAATCTCTGCTCTCACATTCCTTAGATTCTCCCTGTAATAATACTCTACACTAATGTTGTTTATTGCTTTGCTGACTCTTGCTTCTTTTCTACATGGTGAAGTCATGAATAGGGCATTGCAAAAGCGAAATCCCTTGAATGTTTCTTTTGTTTTTCTATACTATTACCCTCCTGGTGGATGATGACACCATGAGATTATTTATGTTTGTATTAGTGATTGACTATCAGAAGAAACATCTGGGGAAGATCTACCAGGATGGTTAGGAAAAAAAAAAAGGAAGTGATGAAGAGGCAAAGAACCTTTTGTGTGTTTGTGTTTGTGTGTGTGTGTGTGTGTGTGTTTGTGAAGTATATAATATAAGTTATTTGTATGATTCTGTTCTTTTCAATTGTACTTCTCTGTTAGAAGTTGTGTAGGATGAGGAAAGAGACTTGAAGTTGAAATCAGATCCTTGGAGTTTAAGTCTTAGGGCCTACATTTATGAATTGTGTGGCCTTGAGTCTCAGTTTCCTTTTCTTCAAGTTAAGGATGATAATAATAAAAAATCTTGAATGACCTAGCTCATAGTATTACTAATAAACCAGAAAGCTCAATTACAATAATGTTGAATGGTAATATGAAAGTGACTATGGGTTATGGAGTGGAAGGCAAGATTTATCAAGGCATTAAGTATGACTGGATCTTGTGTTAGCTCTCACCTGGCTAAATTTGGAGAGGCTAATCACTAATTAATTTCTTGGACATTAAAATTCATTAGAAATCTAAGAAATGAAATATCCACACAGATGAAATACTGAATCCTTGAAGTATCAATTTATTATCATTTTTCTTATAAAATAAAAACATAAATTTGATTGTGAACAATTATTTAGAAAGGATGTTAAAAGAAGCATGTGACCCTGCATCATGCTGCTCCTTAACTTTCCTGCCCAAGGCTTCTTGATTTTGGTACTTTAATTTTTGTACATCTTCTCTGGTTTCTCTTTGGACACTCTGTAGAGATTGACAGGATGGTAGCTGGCAGTCATGTTGTAGAGTTCAGCACAAGCAGAACTTGTTGGATCTAGTCTTTTTTTTTTTTTGCAAGGTAAATGGGTTTAAGTGACTTGCCCAAGGCCATACAGCTAGGTAATTATTCTGTGTCTGAGTCTGGATTTGAATTCAGGTCCTCCTGACTCCAGGGCTAGTTCTCTATCCACTGCACCACCTAGCTGCCCCTGTTGCATCTAGTCTTTAGGGAACTAACTCATGGAAAACAGAGAAAGGAAATGACCAGTTCACATAGCCCCTTAGTGAGACCAAACACAGCCTTTAGCCTTAGTGTTCCACAAAAAGGAAACCGAAAGATTCCAGGCCTTTTTTTTTTTTTTTGCCACTTGAGGTAGGATATTGATTTAATTACAATCTCCCCGACCTCATTTTCTTAATCTGTAAAATGAGGCTCTGGGAATAGATGATCTCTAAGCTCTCTTCCTGCTAAAACATTTAGCCACCCATATTCCTGGGGTTAAATCTGTCTGTCCATAGTGCCTGCTCCGTAAGGAACTGTGGGGGATGCAAAGGTAAAGATGATTTCCTGGCTTTCCAGCAAGGTGTAATTTAGCTGCTGGATTGAGGAGATAAGCGTTGTAGTCGGGCGGGACAGTAAGTGAGAGCAGTTCGGGTGCGGGGGCATCGGCTGGGGCCACGTGAAGGAGGCAGGACTTAGAGAGCCGAGAGCATTTCAGGCGGGCCATGTGGGCATGAGCTCAGCCCGGGGCGGCTGCAGTGGGCTTGGGGTGGGACATCTAACATTGAAGGCAGGAGGACCAAATTCATTGCAGGACGCTCTAGCGAGGTGTCCAGCTCTTCATTATGGGGAAGTTCGTTGTTTCAGATCTTTTGCAAAAGATTTGATGGATGTTCATGGTGACGACAGTCTTGTAGAAATGGGCAGCATGAGCTCAGTGTGTTTGTGCTTCTCCCCGGTTCCCCGCGGCCCCTCGGGTGTCCCGGCCGCGGCTCCTCGGTCGTGCTGGACGCTGCTCGCGGTACCGGGCCGGGAGGAGGAGTCCTCGGCAGCGCCCGGCCCGCTTTTCTCCCTTCTCTGCCCTCCTCCGCCCTCTTCGCTCGCAGTCCCTCGTGCTGCTCCAGGCCGAAGGGATGCTTTCCGGGCCCCTGGGCCAGACGGAAAAAAGAGAGGGGTAAAGCGGGGTGTCGGCGGCTCGGCGAGGCGCCCCGGTGCCCGCGGGCGGGGAGCCCGCCGCGGCGGCTCGGCCCTCGCGGCTCCCGGGCCCGGCGCGGGGCAGATGGGCGTCCCGGGGGCCGTCGGGGATGCCCTGGCGGGGCAGCTGCGGGAGCCGCTGCAGGGGCGGCGGCGCACATGGCTGAGCGGCAGCCGCGGTTCCTAGGAGACCGGGCCGCGGGGGGGCGGGAGGGGGCGGGGGGGGCGGAGTGGGCTGCCGCTCTTAGCCGCTGAGAGGGCTGCAGGGAGCTCTGGGGAAGACATTTTCTAGCGCCGCTGCCTGTGCTTGCCGCCGGGCCCGGCTGCCGGACCGAGTGCGCCGAGAGCCGGGCGGCGGGGAGTGCGGCCATGCCGAGTCACCGTCCCTGAGTCCAGCCCCGTCCCCGCGCTCTGCCCGCAGCGGCTGCCCGGGACCCGCGGGCGGAGAGGAGCCGGGAGCGGGGCCGGAGAGCTGCGGCCGCGGGAGCGGCGCACGATGGAGGGCGAAAGGTGTGTCTGTGTGTGTCTGTCCGTGCGCGCGCGAGGGGACACCGCAGTCCCTCTCCTTTGTATCGGCTCTGGGGTCGGACCCCGGAGAGCCGGACCGCCGCCCCGGGCAGAGCCGCCCCGGGCAGAGCCGCCCCGGCCGGAGCCGCCCCGGGCAGAGCCGCCCCGGGCAGAGCCGCCCCCGGGCAGAGCCGCCCCGGGCAGAGCCGCCCCGGCCGGAGCCGCCCCCGGGCAGAGCCGCCCCGGGCAGAGCCGCCCCGGCCGGAGCCGCCCCGGGCAGAGCCGCCCCGGGCAGAGCCGCCCCGGGCAGAGCCGCCCCGGCCGGAGCCGCCCCGGGCAGAGCTGCCCCGGCCGGAGCCGCCCCGGCCGGAGCCGCCGGACCGGCTCCCCGGATGCAGGCGCAGGTTCGGGCGGCGCGGCCGGGGAACCCTCCTTTCCCGGGCTCTGCGGCGGGTCGCGCCCAGGCCGGGGCCGAGGCCGGCGCGCAGGGCTCGTGCCCCCGCTGGAGCCGCCGGGGCAGCCCGGGAGGGAGGCCGGGGCGCCCCGGGACTCCCCGCTTGGCTGCAGTTTCATTTTGGTCCCGTATTTAAAAGTCCCACGCAGAAAAGGTGTTCTCTGTAGGAAACCCGGAGCCCTTTTCTCCAGACACGGAGAGCGGGAATAGGAACGGGACTGCTTCAGCCACACAGACAAATAAATCGCCAAAAATCCAAGCATTGACGGACCCGATGTGATTTTTTAAGAGACCGTCTCTGCTGTAGGGTGTGGATATGTCAGCGAGACGATCAAAACGTCTCTTGTTGTTGCTTATTTTTTATGTTTTTGGCGGTGGCGGCTGGGAAACAAGATGAATGAAGTTTCACTTACATAAGCTATCCAGGACCGTGCGTTTGTGAGGCTGCCCGGGAAGCCAGGGTGGCGGCTCTCAGGGCTCACAGTGAGATGGAATGCCACCCCAGGGATGTGGGTCTCTGGTGAGCAGAACCCCAACAAAATGACAATCGGCCTAAGTCGGTGGTAACCAAAGGGCGGTCTCTGGGCCAACTCCGAGTGCCTCCCCCCCCCCCCCCCCCCAACTCCTGCAGCTCTGCGGGAATCCCGAGCTGCACTGTTTGTCTCTACAGCAGAGCCTTGTTGCTCGGGTCTCCCAGTCGTGCAAAGCTTGTTTCATTGCTGTATCTCCGGCTTGTGTCTGAAGAGACCCCCACAGCACAGCACATTTTATTGGTGTCATCCTCACAGAGAGAATCCAGATGCTGTCCAGGAAAGAAAGTACAGTCAAATGGATTTTCGTTGCTTGAAAAGGAAACATCAACCAAAGACCCATGCCTCAAATCTTGCTCCATTGGCAATGGGCATTCTATGTTACTTTCTCTCTGAAGGACCGATTATTAAAGGTTGTCAGGGAACCACAGTTTTGGAAAATTGTTTTCCCAACCTAATGGGGGTGGAGGGGAGAGTATATGGAGTTCTGTACTTTAAACATTTTTTTTCAGTCTGATAGGAACCCTGATATCAGCAGCCAGAAACAGACCTTATTAAAGCCCTGAGATAGAGGGAGATGTTTGAGGCTGAAAAGGGGTCACTTTGTGTGTGAAGTTGCAGAGAAAGTCAGGTGAGGGCAGATGGAGGTCTGACTTGGAAAGTAGGAAGTGATGCTCAGGGACTCCAGTGGGTCTGGGGGTAGAGGTAGTAATTATATATTTGTATAGCTCTTTCAGGTGTATGGGGCATTTCACATATATTTTCTCATCTGAATCCCACAGCAACTTTTGGAAGTACGTGTTTTTAATCTTCACTTTACAGATGAGAAAGTGATTTCACTAGAGGTCATATAGTTAAGGGTTTGAAGCCTTCCTAACTCCAGATTTTGTACTCTAGCCTCTATATTCCCCCTCTGAGAGTATTAGGTCAAGGTTCTGATTTTATATTTATTCTGTATATACTTAAATGTGTACTCATTATCTTCCCTGATAGAAAGAAAAGTCCTTAAGAGCAGGAATTATTTCTATTTCCTTGGACTAGTGCAGTATCTGGTACACAGTTAGAATGATAGATTTAGAGCTTAAAGGAACATCAGTGACTTTTCATTTTTAGATGAGGAAACTGAGGTCAGAGGATTTAAATGACTTGTCCAAAATCACACAGCTGGTAATCATCAAAAGTAAAATTTTGAGCCTTGGTTCTCTGACTGCAGTCAACATTGGTTCTACCACCTTTTTTTACTGACATTTTCTAACGGCTTGTTGATTGATTAATCAATTAATTAATCAATCATCAAAGATCATAAATATTGACATGAGTTATTGACCTCCCAAATCCAAAAAAAAAAAAAGGGAATCCTTCCTCTCCTTCCTCAGCAGTTCATGATTTAGTTGTTCTCCCTACCTTCTCTTCTTAACCCCCTCGTCCATCTTAAGGAGTTCAGGATTTCTTTAGCCCTTGAATCTATTAATCATTGATTATTTAGGAGCCTGTTTTTTCAAAACCCATTGCTTCCCTGACTTCCTTTTTGACATGTCCCATTCATAAGCACTTTCATAAGAGACAGGTTTGGGAAGAGAAATTCAATCTGGCAATTTCCCACTATCACCCTGTTACTCCTGCTGTACAGGCTTGAATAGCTCACAGTTCCCTACTCCTTAGAGTGAAAATTCCCTCACCATATGCTTCATAGCTTTATCTTCTGTTAGAACCTATGAGTCAGAAAGATTCATCTTCCTTTGAATGTGACCTCAGACTTTTACTAGCAGTGTGACCTTGAACAAGTCACTTAGCCTTGTTTGCCTCAGTTTCTTCATCTGTAAAATGAACTAGAGAAGGAAATGACACACACCTCCAGGATCTTTGCCAAGAAAACTCCAAATGGGGTCACAAAGAATCATACACAACTGAAACAATAAACCTAGTTTGCACTGTCCACTCACTCTGTTCTTATTATGTTCTTATTGTAGAATAATAGCGCCACATTCTTTAATGTCTTTTTGACTAATTCTTGTGGAATGTTCATCCTTCTCTTATCAATCAAACAAACACTCATCTTTCAAAGTTCATCTCTAGACCTTACTTTTCCATTGGGTTTTATATATTGTACCAACTGATTTTGCTCTCTTTTCTGAAGAAGCAGAGGTTAGGGTTAGTGTCATCCAACTTACTCACTTTACATCAGAGGAAACTGAGATAAAGCAAGTCCCCATGATGCTTACATAGGAAATAATTAGCAGAACCAGGATTTAAACTCAAATCCTCTGACTCCCAAGTCCTGTGAATTTTTCTGAGCACCTTCCTGACTTCCTTAAAATCTCATTTCTTTGTACATAGAAAAAAAGTCCCTTTATGAACTTTTCATTGGTTGTTTTTAAATAAAAACATTAAAAAAAATCTAAAGGTTTTTTTTTTAATGTAAGACTCCTTAATGCCCTGAGAATAGTTTGTATTTTGTTGAGTTTGTTCTTCATCCTCTGTCTTTCTCTAACTATTTTAGTCATGTTAGCCAACTATACTATAAGAGAAAAATGTAACATCACCCTGTTCTGAAGGTTGAATTTAATCTATCAGACCTTACTCTTGCCCCTCATAATTCCCTCCTTTCTTTTCCCTATTCACATCCTAATACTATATACTCCTACCTTTATTCAATTCAGATCTATTAACTACAGCCTATATTTACATTTCCCTTTAATGTTTGCAAAAATTTTGCATAAATTATCTAATTTAATTCTTAACACTATTTTGAGTTTCCCATTTTAAAGATAAGGAAACTGATGTTCAGAGAGATTTAGTGATTTGTCTGCTGATACATAGGCAATCAATATCAGAGATGCCCCATTCTAATAGTTTCTTACTCCTTGGCTAGTTTGGCATTCTCTGTTGTGGGTTGTTACTCTTGGATCTCACCAGGATTTGGTATATACTCTCTCATATTCCACAGAGAGCCTCCAAGATATTTGAAATATCTTGTTTCTTTGTTTAAAAGGGACTTAAGTTGTTGGGAAATCTTTATCCACACCTCGGCATGTTCTCCTTACTTTCTGCTGCCCCCCACTCCAAATCAGACCTCTAGGTATTTTGCCTGGGAGGTGTTAAACTGTGCCACTTTGCATTTCCTGAGATCGAATTGTCACATTTTTCACCCATATCATTTTACATCCTTTCTCTACACACACCCTCCCCCCTTCTCCCTCCTGTTTTTGCTGTCTATATTTGTTTGAAAACTGTAATCAATCAGTACTGTCATTGCCTCTGGAAAAGTTTTGTTAATTTGACTGCCTTATAATTCACCTTCTGTGAGATTTTCCAGACCAGAAGTCCATTCATGATCACCACTCTTTATGTCTGTGGTTTCTTCTATTAGAATGTCAGCTCCATTTTTGTATCTGTACCCCATCATTGAGGGGAATGCTTGTCCCAATAAGCACTTAATACATTCCTTATTCATGAAATAGAACCATTGCTCTAGAACCATTGCTTAACATCTTCCCCCTGCCATTTGTGCACATGAAAGAACTAAAGTACAGAGAAGTTAAATAATTTGCCGAATGTCCCAAAAGTAGTAAGCGAACCAAGATTTTAACTTGGGTCCTGTAATTCCTTTAAATTGCCTTCAACAGACTAGAATCTTTAAAAAAAATAATTAATTAATCTTAGGTGGGAGCCCCTACCAGGCTCAGCTTTTCTTCATATTCTTTATTCTTTATGCTGAAAGGAGTGGCTTCAGAAGATGGAGAGAGGTGAATGTTTTCTGCTTCATAAAAGAAAATGGAAATTGCCCAGCTCTTAGGTGCCATGGTGACCACTTCCCCAGACTGGAGAGTGTGTCTAGATCTGGAGAGCTAGAAGTAATAGGCATTTACCCTGGCAGGCCATGCTGGTTTCTAACTCAGTTGTAGTTATCTACATCAGCCATGTGACCAGGTGGAAAGAATGCAGGCTTATGTTCTGACTTTTCCAGGATTCTAGGAAAGAGCAACTTTGGAAGAAATACATGATAATGTGGAGCATTTGGCCTGTCATTTTTCTTTACACCCTGCTTTGCCTATTACTTGATGATTTCTTTTGCTTAGAGTTTGAACTGAGGCTTTAATTGTAAAAATGCACCTTTGGTTAGTTGTATTTTTTTCAGAGTCTCTCTCTTGTGGACTTCTTGTATGAGGTCACCGTACTGGGCATAGTGTGATGTAATCTATATTAGATGACTACAATAGGAGATACAGTGCCCTAGGCAATGGCAGCAGTGTGTGTGTGTGTGTGTGTGTGTGTGTGTGTGTGTGTGTGTGTGTGTATATCAAGGCAGAATGTGACAAGTGTGTAGAAGGGATGAGAGACTGGGAGGAAGAAAGTTAAAGTGAGCTAGGGCCAACCCTTGTGGAACTTCCCTCCTAAAATTCCATTCAGAATGCATTTATGAAGTGCCTATTGTGTGAAGGGCACTGTGCCAGGCTTTGGGGATACAAAGACAAAATAAAATACAATCCTTAACTATAAAGTGTTTACATTTTCCTGTTGGGGTGGTGGTGGGAGGATTGAGCACATAATAGTAATTTGGGCAGAGAAAAAACATTGAGAAGTAAGGGGATCAGGAAAGGTTTGCCTTAGGAGAGGGCCAAAGGTGAGCCTTGAAGGGAGGGGATGTTTGCCTTATTTCCTGTTTGATTCAGGAAATTTTATGTGGAAGATTTGATGTCCTGTGAATCACTGAGAAGATAATGCTTTCTGAACTCATTGTTATATCTTCTCCATGTAAAAGTACATGGGGAAACATGTAACAAGCATCTAAGGAAGATCATCCAATCACTGGATTTCAGAGTAGAAAGGAATCTCAGACATCATCTAAACCAAGCCCTTCTATTTTACAGATTAGGAAATTGAGGACAAGAGAATCAGTTAGAAGAGTGACTTGTCCAAGGTCACATAGTCAGTGTCAGTAAGAGATAGGATTTGAATCTGTGTTATAGGATTATAACATATAACTCTAGAGTTATATATAACATACAACTCTTTAGAGTCCTAAAGTTCTAATCCCCTCTAACATTTTACAGTCAAGGATGAGGCCCAGGGAAATTAGGTGACTCACTTAGGTCACATAGTTGCTAAATTGCAGATCTGAGATTGAACCTCGGTTTTTTGACTCCCAGCACTGTTACCACTTTGGATTCTCGAGTGAAAAAAGAGGTGGTTATTTATTTATTTTAGGAAGTTTGTTGTGCTCATTCATAAACATTCAAGATATTTCTTAACACTTTACCTCAGAAGTTATGGTTTGGGACCATTTGTTTAAAGAAAAAAAAAAGAATTTCCATACTATCTGAAGCTGATATGTGTTTCAGACTTGATAATTTAAAAACAAACTTTTCATTTTGGAAATACTTGAGCAAAACAGTTTTCAAGGGGAAAAACCCCAAACCAAATAAAGACAAGCTTTCCTTCCATCCATTGCCCAGATTTTGTGTGTTAGGATTTAATAGAGTTTGGCTTCCCTAGTTTTAGATTCTTAAAATGTGCCCAAATAAAAAGATTTTTAAGAAAATTTTCTAAAGCTAATTGCTTGTTTGATGACATATTACCATTGTAGATCTGATACCAGCCTTTTGGTTTCCTAGTGAATTCTAGAACTAGGTTAAACTGACCTGAACTGGAGTGTGCTTGATCACAGGCCTTTGTCCTTCAGCTTTTTAGAATTTAATAAATCTAAAGACCTAGATATTTGAGGCTACACTGCTCTACATCAGAAATATTGATAAATTCTTCAAACAGCCCTGCTGTTGCTTTTCATGTAATGAAATTCTACTATAGCATATGAATCAAAATTTCACACATGGAAAAGAAATTTTCTTATTTATACCCAATGTAAATTTGATTTCTAACATTTTTTGGTAATAATAAAAACTGCATCTTCCTATATTCTTTTTTTCACCATGACTCAGTCTAAATGAATATTTTACCCAAAATATTGTTTATAATTTTTGTCTGGGGTAGACTTGGGGGAATATGATTAATGTCTTTAATTATTTGAATTCCAGTCCTATTGAATTACTCTATACATAGAGAGTTGGACGTAGCTTAGAGAATTTCTATTCATTGTTCAGTTTGGACCATATGCACAAGATGATGAATATGGAATAATTAAGAGGGGAAAAGATTAAGATGGCAAGACTCACAAATTGAGAGTTGACTCCATGTTACTTGCCCTCAAGGAGCTAGCAGTAGAGATAAAAGTCTGGAATGCTTGCCTTACTAGCTTCCCTAAATGCAATTAAAATCCCATCTTTCTGAGGAAACCTTTCCCATTTTAACCTTTTCCCTCTTAATTATTTCATCTTCATCTTGTGCATAGATTGTTTGAACATATTTATTTGCCTGTTATGTCCCTCATTAGATTGTGAGCTCTTTGAGGACAGGGATTTACTAGCTCTTAGCACAATTGTTGTTGCTTGTCCATTGTTTTTTTTTTTTATTTTACTATTATTATTATTATTATTTTTTTTTATATTTTTGAAGGCAATGGGGTTAAGTGGCTTGCCCAAGGCCACAGGGCTAGGTAATTATTAAGTGTCTGAGGCCGGATTTGAACTCAGGTACTCCTGACTCCAAGGCCAGTGCTCTATCCACTACGCCACCTAGCTGCCCCTTGTCCGTTGTTTTGGAAGAAGACCATGTTGTCAAGCAGGTGAGGCCATGACATGCACATGAATTGAATTCATGGAGTGGGTTGTGCTAATCATCAGCTTTGCTTTCTCCTACAGAACCACCTGGATCTAGTGTTCAAATATGGATCAGGATGACTGGATGTAGCCCTGGATGGGAGGCAGTCAGGGTTAAGTGACTTGTCTAAGGTCACACAGCTAGTAAGGGTCATGTGTCTGAGGTTGGATTTGAATTCAGGTCCTCCTATATCCAAAGTTGGTGCCTCTAGCCACTGTAGCACCTGGTCTGGTACAATGATAGGTGTTTAATAAATGTTATTAACTGATTAAAATGCCAATGTAAGTAACTATAATATATAACATTACATGTTAAGTACTTTGAAGAATCAAAAAAGTGCTATGGGAGGTTTAAGGATAAATATTATTGATTGGGAGAAAAGGGGGATATAGGAAAGACTTCTTGGGAGAGAGTTTGTAATAACTAGCATTTATATGCTTTTTTTGGGAGGGGGGGTTGCAAGGTAATGGGGTTAAATGACTTGCCTAAGGTCACACAGCTAGTAAGTATCAAGCATCTGAGTCCAGGTTTGAACTCAGATCCTCCTGACTCCAGGGTCAGTTCTCTTTCCACTACATCACTAATCTGCTCTGTTAACATTTATATAGTACTTTAAAAAGTTTATTACCCTGGGAAGTAAGTAGTGTAGGTAACATCCTCCCTGTTTTGCAGGTGAAGACATTAAACTTTAGAGAAGTGAAGTGACTTGAAGGATAAGCAATAGTTTAAGTGTCTAGAGTGGTTGAAGGAAGAAATCATAGTATGGAAGTGGAAAAGTAAGATATTTGGGGGGTTAGTGCATAGTGAAGATGTGAAAGTTGAAGAATGGTAGGAGATAATGCTGAAAAGCTTGCTTGTGGTGGACTTTGAGTACCTACGCAATATGGTCCTAATCAACATAGGAATCAGAATGCCTTTCCAGTTGGGTGTGACAAGATGAAAGTGGTCTTTCTGGGATATTAGTCTGTAGCCAGGTGGGAGAAACACTGAAGGAGGGAAGAGGCTTGAGACAGAAAGCAAGTTAGGTAGGAAGCTACTGCAAGAGAGCAGGCAGAGTGAGCATGAAAAGGGGATTGGATTAGGAAACTGGAGATGTGAATTTTAATTCTCAAGGAGGTAACAATAGATGGTAAAAGTCTGGAATGCTCTCAGCTCAACCATGTGACACTAGAAAAGTCATTTCTCCTTTGGTTCATCCTTTGTAAGAAGAGGGAATCCTGGAATCTGTTTGGGCTACCCCCATCTATAATGCCAACTTTCTGAGCCAGGCATGGTCGAACAAGAAAAGAAACAAATGCTGTACTCGGAGAATCTGACTTTGTTACTTATTACTTTTGTTATCTGGGGCAAGTCATTTCCTCTCTCTGGGCTTCATTTTCCCCTCTATGTACAATGAAGGGATTAATTTAGAGGTCATAGTCCAGGATTTCATCATAGAGCTCTTGCTAGAATAGGTTGCAGAATGGAAGTGTGGAAATGTAGGCTAGAAAGATCTTTTAGAACAATCTCTCATCCTGTCTGTCATGGGGTAACATATAACACATAGAGGAAGACAGAAGCCCACAGAGTTTGGTGATAGAAGAATTAATTTAGAAATCCTTAAGGTGCACTAATAGAGGTAGGTAGAGGGGCCTGGAGGTCCTTAGAGTGGAGTGGCAAGGTGGATGGCAAGGTCTGGAGAGCTTCCATTTACTGGAATATTGCAGTAGGTTGACTTTCTGATCATCCACATAATGGATCATTAGTTTTACTTGGTAGTGGGCCTGGGAACTAAAGTGCACCTGAGAGATTATCTAGTGTAACCCCTTTATTTTACATAGGAGGAAACAAACTTAGACCCAGAGACTTAAGTGACTTGCTTAGAGTCAGGAAGAGGCAGAGCTAGGATTTGAAGTTTGGAGGAAGGGCAGGATTCAGGGGAGAAAATGATGTGTTTGTTTTAGACACTTGGTTGGATACAGGGGCAAGCCACCCAGCTGAAGTTGTCCAGAATACTACTGGGGATGTTAGGAAGGACTGGAGTTCAAAAAGAAATTAGGTCTGGAAATACAGATTTTAAATTTTTTCACTTAGAAGGAATAATTTCACTTCTGTAAACAGAAGGGCTTTATCAGGAAGGGAGTGTAGAGAAAGAAGTGAAGAGGACCCTGGATGAAAGGCCTTGAGAGACATCTGACACTTATTGGTTAGGAGATGAATGATAATCTGAGAATGAAGATTTAGAAATGGAGGTTAAATGGGAAGAAAGCATTTCTGCCTAAGCCAAGGGAGAGAAAGGGTGATCATAAACATTAAAAGATGTAGAGGGGTTAAGGAAGATTAGGACTGAGAAAAAGACCATTTGATTTAGCAGTTAAGAGATCTTTAGTAACCTTTTAGAGGGCCTTTTAGTCAGATTTAGTCAGTTAATGGGTGTTTCAGAAATGTATGTGTCTTTTATCAGTTACAGATGAAAGGGAGAGGATGATAATTTGAAGGGATGGCAGACTCCTTTGAAGTTTTTTTCTTTTTAAAGGATGAGAGCGATTTACATATTTGTTGGAGGTGAGAAAAGAAACAGATAAGGAGAGATTGAAATTGAGAGGGGGAAGAAAAGGTAGAAGGAGGGAGAGAATATAAACAATTTTGAAAGGACATACACTATTGAGGAAGATGAGGGGATGGGAGCAAGGACACAAAGAGAAGGGTTAGTTGTGACAAGGATAAGGGCTGCCTCTTCTCCAGAGACTGCAGCAAAAGAAGAAAGCTCTGATCATTATGCAAAAGTCCTTTGAAGTATGGAATGGGGGATATGAAGTAACTCATAAGAAATAGAATAGCCTTGATTTTCTCAATCAGAAGACTGGGTCATCTATTGAGAGATTGAGATATGGGATGGCATTGGGACCTTGAGAAGAGAAACTGAATGAAGTTAATCAAGAAAGAACGGAGACTAAGGGCTCAGGTGAGATTAGATAATGACCAAATTGCAATGGGCCCAATTGGCATATTTCTGTGATTTCATCCAGGACTCTTTAGTAATTAAAGAGTTGTAGTAGAGGGAGGATATGGTTGCCGTGATCTATCCTTGAAGACTAGAGGATCTTTTCTGATCAATGTTCAAAACTGTCTTTTTACCATACCATGATGTCTCTGACTCCTGAGTCTGTGGAAATTGGCTTAAACGGACAATTCTATATATCCCTGAAGGGAATCATCAAGGACTGAGGTGCTGTGTTCCTTGCTTTTTAATTTTGTGATGTTGGATCGACTTGATTCTCAAAGATCAAAGAATTTTAACTTCAGTCATTTCCTGCGTGGGCAGCTGGATGTGAATGAAAGACTCCTCTGTTCACATGGACAAAATAGCAGATCTGTGGAGATTGACACCAAAGGACCCATTAACTGTTTGGAGATCCTTTAGCTGAGCCTGATATTCCTCTTCCAGTGCCTACCCTCTAGACCCCAAAATTATGATGTCATCATGGTTGGAGTCCAGAGCAGTTATGGGAAGATTGTGTCATTGTCAGTGATTTTTTTTTAAAGTCTATTGCTTTGGGTGACTCCTTTTTTTGATCTTATGTTCTAGCTTGTGTTCTCTTTCCATCACCAGGGATGTGTGCTATCCTTTGATATGTGTGTTTTTTGTTTTTTTTTTTCCTTTGAACCTATCCCTCAACTCCAATTTATTCTGAAATCAGACTCTCAGAAAACTCAGACATACAAGAGTTCATTTAGACTGTTGTTCATAATCTTGAGCAAAGAAAACAGATATCAAGATCCTGAAAGCCTATGGAAGAATGAAGGAGAGGCATTAGACCTGTGATTAATGAAGGAAACTCCTGGAAGGGATCGTTCTCTGCCAGTGAAAACAATTTAGAGTTGTCCAGGGCCCCAGAGAGAGGCTGCCTCAGAAGTGAGAATTGAACCCAGGTGGTACTGGTTTAAAGACCAAAGTCAGAAAGGTCAAAGGAAAATTAAATTATGCTTTGGACCATTTTTAATATTGAGATTTCTTTGTTTGAATTTTATTTTGGTTTGTTATATTTCCATTCTATGAAAACTGTACTATATGCTTAGCTGATATAGTGGTGCAATGGATAGAATGCCAGACCTGGAGTCAGGAAGACTCATCTTCCTGAGTTCAAATCTAGTCTCAGATGCTTTTCTTTTTGTTTGATTTTTTTTTTTGCAAGGCAGTGGGGTTAAGTGACTTGCCCAAGGCCACACAGCTTACATAGCTGAGGACAAATTTGATTTCAGGTCTTCTTGACTCCAGGTCAGGTGCTCTATTCACTTAGCCACCCCTGGCCTCAGCCCCTTAATAGCTGTTTAACCCCGGGCAAGTCATTCAACTTTTTGCCTCTATTTTCTCATCTGTAAAATGAATGGGAGAAGGAAATAGCAAATTACGCCAGTATTTTTGCCAAATGGGATTGTGAAAACTCAGACATGATTGAATAACACCAGCAAAAGTAATGACAACAACATACAGTGATTCTTAGAGGGAGGTAATAGAACCAAAGGAGCTTGACTAGATAGTAGGTCTGTGTTCTCCCAGTGCTGCCACTCACTAAGTTGGGTAACCAAGTCATTTTCCACCCCTCTCAACCAAAGGTTCCTTGTTTGGAAGTGGTGGGGTCACAGGCCCTATCCTTTTTCCCTTCTATGAGTAGGTTGTGGGGATTCAGTGATATCATGGATGGAAAAGCACTTTGAAAAGCTTATATTTATTTTATTTATGTCTGGATATAAATGAAAGTAATGCTTATGCTCAGTGTGAATTAACTGTACTCCTTGAAGATGTACTCTTGCTTCCAACCTTTGCCCTTTTTTTGTATGAAGCAAGGTCAAGAAATGATTGAGATACTCATTTGGTTGTTGATTGGGTGTGGAACTGAGTACATGAGATGTACAGTTGAATGAGTATTGGGTTTGAAGTTATAAGAGCTTGGTTCAAAAAAAAAAAAAGCTTGGTTTAAATTCTAACTCTGCCACTTGCTACTTACTTATGTGTCCCAGGAGCTCTCAATTATGAGTCCAATGACTCATCATTTCAGTAAATCTTTGGACAAGAAAAAAATTGTGTCTTGAGTTTCACTAATTTCTAATAGAAATTTAGCATTTTCAATAGTTATTTAAAAATGTTAATCCTAAGGAGTTATCACCAGACTGCAAAAGGGGGTCCATGATGCTAAAAAAATTAAGAATTCTCAATTTAGGGGCAGCTAGGTGAATAGAGCACTGATCTTGGAATCAGGGAAATCGAGTTCAAATTCAGCCTCAGACACTTAATAATTACTTAACTTTTGTGACCTTAGGCAAGTCATTTAACACCATTAACTTGCAAAAATAAAAAATTTCATTTTAGTCCAAGTTCTCCATTTTATGGATGTGGAAATTGAGGTCTATTGAGGTAAAATGCTCCTAGTAGCACAGCTAGTAAGACTCTAAGATGGTATTTGTGCTCTTGCTGGCTCCATATCATTTCAACATTGTGTTTATTACAGTAATGTATATCAGCTAGGATTCAAATTTAGATCCTTTGATTTTTTTTTCCCCTCAATCCTATGTTTTGGGGCCCTTTCCTCTATGGATTGGATCATAGGGCCACTGATTTAGATGGTAGTGACCTTAGAAACCTTCTGGTCTAATCTGGTATCTTCCTTCCATTATGCAGACTTACCCGAGAACAGGTGGTAGTAGTAACTGAAAGAGCTAGAATTTGAACTCAGGTCCTGTGACACCAAGTGAATTTCTTTTTCTGTGATTGAGTTTGTAACCTCTCAATGAACTTTTTATGGTCTGTGCTTTTTGATTTTCAGTGAAAACAGTCCATGTGTGACCCTTCCTCTTCTCCTTGTTTCCATTCCCAGCATCAAGTCAAATTCTCAATCCCTGGTGGATGGTGAGGATGAAGAGAAGGACCAGAGGACCATTACAGTCAACCCTGCCCACATGGGGAAGGCATTCAAGGTTATGAATGAACTGCGGAGGTACTTTTCCCATTTCTCCTGTACTTTTGCCAAGGAAACTTGTCTCCTTGGAGCTTCTTGGAACAGCAGCAGGGCCTGCCATTTTCATTTTTCTTTTTTCTTTTTAATTTTAGAAAGGATTCATTTATTTTGAGTTTTACAATTTTCCCCCCAATCTTGCTTCCCTTCCCCACCCCCTACAGAAGGCAGTAAAGGCCATTTTCATTTTCATGTTAATTGTTTAAGAGTTCAAGGCAAGGTGAGTTAGGACAGCATGAAATCTATGTGGTTTGATTTCTCCCCCCCCTTTCAAATTTATAAAGAATAAAGCTTGTGTAAATTGAAAATCTCCCTCTCCTCCACTCTTTCTTTATATTTCTGAAGAACCTATTGCCTTGGAAGCAAATATCATGAAAAGATTCTTTATGAGAACAGCAGGTCTGCTCATTAATTTGGTTTCCAATCAAATCAATTGCTTGAAGACTAATAATAGAATGTTTTTGACACCTACTCATGATTGCAGATTAAAGATTCTGAATGTCAGTGTACATCTTCTCTTGTACTCACACTCAGATGGAACTTGTCCCTCAGACTCAGGTTAGACTTAGCTTGGAAAGAGCCCTACAGAAGTGGATATAAGATTTTCCTCCATCCCTGAATAAAGCAGTCTCCCTTGAGCAAGGGAGGGGCATATATTTCCTTTTCAAGGGATGGATGTATCTATGCTCCTCTTTGCTTATGAACAAGAGTCTGAGGACATGGCAGCATCTGTATTCAACTTTAGGTGAACAAAGGAAAAGCATCATTTTTTTTTTGCTCTGTCCAAATGCATTAATGTAACCCTTCAGTCTGTCTTACTTGCTTCATTGCTTTTCCTTTCTGTATGGGGTCCAGGGCTGTAGAGAGGCTTTGAAAATTCTTTTAGAATAAATTTCTTCTTTCATCCTTACTATCCAGACAGATTTAGCTCAAATCTCCTCTGGTCAGATTTTTCTGTGTGGCTTCTCTTAGGTTGTGAGTATGTTTGTTTTCATTACTATCCAAGCTTCTTGCCTGTGAGTTTTTAGTATCAAAAAAAAATGCTTTATATTTGTTCCCCAGATACCATCTAACTCCTTCAACTCATGTGATTTGTGCCCTCCTGTTTTGACTGCATTTGCTATATAGATGTTTTCTTGCTTGGCAATTTTTCCTACTTTTATGGTTATTTGAGATAAGGAGAGTGCAGATAGTTGAAGTCCATTGAGCTATCTATCAGCCACCTAATTTCATCTAACAAGGATGGATTGCTTTGACATTTCTCCCTTTGCCTTGTCCTTTAGGTAAATCCTTAGGGCTGCTTTTCTATCTTACCCCTCCTCTTTCTCTTCTCCTGGAATATCAAGATTGAATGAGACCCTAGAAGCTATGCAACCCGTATCTGTATAGGAATTTTCCCATCAATGTTCATATCAAGCACTTGAAAACTTTTAGTACTGGGTAATTGACCTTCTCAAATGCAGCTCATTTCATTAAGTTTTCCTTGAGGATAAATCTACCTCTTTGAAACTTCCACCCAACTTCCTCTGTCAATATTTTATACAGTATGACTAGAGAAAGAAAATTAAGTCTAAAGGTTGATAGAAGCATTATCTTAACGTCTCCCCCTTACAAGTAGTTTTACTTAAAAGGTATTGGTATCATTCTGGAGACTGTTGACTCAGGCCACCTAAGGCTTAAGCTGTTAACATCACTCCCCCATTACCTGAATAAAAAACAGTCATGAGGAGCTACAGGTGATGCTGGTAGCACCTCAATGGAGAACTCCAAGAAGGGAGTGTCACTCAGTTGAATCAGTTGGAGGACATTGTCATTCAGAGGAGCCCATGGGAGATTGGTGAGGATTGGAAATATTAGATTGCAAGGATTGACTGAAGGAACAAGCCAAGAGAGGAGAGAACTTGAAGAGATGACTTGAGGGTGATAGCTGCAGAGGGACCAGGATTTGAACTTCATTTTTTTGGTTGGTCTTCTTGGGTAGGATGAGAAACAATGGGAAGAAATTAGAGACAGACTTTGGCTTTTTATAAGGGTTACTTTCCTAAATTTTAGGCTTAAAGGATAAAACTATTGTCTCAAAGTGGAATAGACTGATTCAGGAGGCAATGATTTCCTCCTAAATGAAAGTTTTCAAACCTAGATGACTGCTTGTCATTAATGTTGGGGCAGGAATTCTTGATCCAGTAGGGATGTGAATAGATGACCTCTGATATTCTGTAATTCTTTGATCTTTAATATCTGAAGGATGGTTTGTTCTTGTATTATGTTGGATTCATTTTACTTCCTTTTCTGCTTGTTTCCAACCCAAGTTTTTGCTCATTCATTCAACTTTTATTAGGAGACTTTTAGATGTAGAAGAAGTATATTGAATTGAGAGCGATAAAAGTGATACTAAGAAATTGTCCTTTCCCTAAAGGAATTGACAGTTTAGTAATGGAAAAAAAGAATGTAATTCAAATAAACAAAATTCAGTTCAGAATATAACTGCAAAATAAAAGGATAAAGTGTAATGAAATCCATTAAGGACCTTTTAGATGGAGCTGAACTATGACCTATTTCTAAGTTTTATGCAGCAACAAGCATGTGATTAGCATTCTGTGAGCATAGTGCTTTCATTTGGGTCTTTGGGGGCCACAGTACTGCAGTGCCCCACTTGGAATCTTAAAATCTTAGTCCTGGAAGGAATCTCGGTAACCAACTTAGAGAGAAGTGGGAGTGGACCAAGGTGAAATAGTGAAGAGGAGTGTATTTATTCTGTAGTAACCTGGTGGCTGAATCAATTGAAAAAAAAATGAGGTGGTTTAAACCAGAAAGAGTCCCATACATATTTGTTCTTTTTGTGCGTAACTGGATCAAAGGATGTTTCCCTCCATGGATAAAGATAATTAAATGTTTTGTGATATTCTAAGGACTCATGAGTTTTTTTAGAGAGTTTTCACATTTTTTTTTCTCAGTTTAAAACAATTTTAGCCCAAGTACACATGTGCTCTGCTATTTATGAGTCACACAATTCATAAGTTTTCTATTAGGTTTACTTCCCAGCAAGAGAATGGAGTGTTGATATGGTAACGCAACAGCCTCTCAACCTCTCTCTGTCCTTTAAAACTTGAGCCTAGGCCTCAGCTGCTCCTCTGCCTTTCAAGCATCAGAACTTGCCAGCTCATTCAGAATTTCCTCTCTGTCTCTAGATTTTTGGGAGATTGTCTCTAAGGTCTAGACCTTAGAAAGAAGGGAGAAAAAGTGGTAGCCAAGGGTCTCATACACAGGTTTTTGGAATTGATAGATAATCCTAGAAACCTCTGCCTGTTAAGTTTAAGACCAGAATTGCTAGTAGTAACAAAAAAGAAATTATACTTATCCTTGGTCCTTAACTTCTATCTAAATAAAGAACAGTGGAATGATGATTAGAAGACTGGGAGCAGGAAGGACCTGAATACTTAATATGCCAAATCTCTAGTGTATGAAGATATTAGAGTGATCTATATAATCCTTGTGAGTTGTACCATTTTTGTCACATGCATGGTTACATGTAGTGACAGATGGATGTCACATGGAAAAGCAATATGTACCTGTGGAATGAGGGCTGAATTTGGATACAGAGGGCCTGGCTTCAAATCCTATTCTGCCTCCTCTTACCTAAATCACTTACTCTCTCTCAATCACCCTGTTTTCACATGTAGAATGAGTTGACCTCTAAGGTCCCTCCTAGCACATTACTATCCTAAAATTTGACTAAAATTTGTCTCTCATTCAAGACTGCTTCAAGTGTTTGGCAGGGCTGGGCCAGCTTTGCCCCCTTGGACCCCTTACTATTCTTGCATCTCTTTAATGCATTTATCATATGAAGTTTTATATTACAATAATCAATATTTGTGTCTTAACCTCCTACTCGACTATAAACTCAGTCTGTGAATCTTCTTCAGGGACCAGAATAGCACCATCTTTGCGTTTTGAACTCTTATCTATCCTTTAAAGAACAACTCAAATGCCATTTTGTCCCATGAAACATTTTCTGGACCCCGTGTTGGTAAAAATTTTTCCTCTTAAAGCTCACAAAATTCTTTGGTTATTCTCTAATGCTTTTGTTGTGCTGAAATGCTTTTTTTTTTTTTGTATTAATCTGTCTTGTCTTATTTTTTCCTACCAGATTCTTAACTTCTTGAGGACAGGGACCATGTCATATTTAGTTTGGCATCTCTTCTTACTCCCAGCGTAATACTCTAGACATGGTTGGCGGTTAATAAATACATGTTGAATGACCTGAGTTAAAGTTTCTACATGATAGGTTATAGATATAGAGCTATAAGGGACCTCAGATGCCATCTAGTTCAACCTTGTCATTTAATGATGAGAAAATCAGGACCCTTAAGATTATTTGCACAACATGACACAGATATTAAGTGTCAGAGTCAGGTCCCTGAGCTCTTCCCGCTATCCTACACTACAGTGTCAAAGTTGTCCTCGAACGTCGGCTTGTTTTTCTGTTGTTGGCATCTTCTTTATATCTCTTTTCCCATATCTGTCATCTAATCCTCAAAGATTTTTTCTGGGCCCAGGGTAAACCTTCCACTCTGACATTTGTTCTTTTTAAAAAAAAAATATTTTTTCTCAATTATATGTAAACCAAAATTTTTTAGCATTTATTAAAATTTTTCTGAGTTCCTTATTCTCTTCCTCCTTCCCTCTCCTATCTTCCTTGAGAAGGAAAGCAATTTAATATAGATTATACATGTGCTTTTATGCCATGTTACTAAAGGAAACAGACCAAAAAATTAAGAGTAACAAAGTAAAGAAGTATACTTCAGTTTGAATTCAGATCACATCAGTTCCATTAGTTCTTTCTCTGGAGACAAATAACATTTTTCATCTCAAGTCCTTGGATCATTGCACTGCTGAGAATAGTCATCCACGGTTGATCATTCTATAATCTTGCTGTTACTGTGTACAGTGTTCTCCTGGTTCTTCTCACTTTACTTTGCCTAAGTTCATGTAAGTCTCCCCTGGTTTTTCTGAAAGCATCCTGCTTATCATTTCTTATAGTGCAGCAGTATTCCATTATAATTATGTGCTACAAACTTATTCAGCCATTCCTCAACTGATGGGCAGCCTCTCAATTTTCACTTCTTTGCCACCACAAAAAAAGAGCTGCCATGAATATTTTTTTACATAAAGGTCTTTTTCCTTTCTCTTTGATCTCCTTGGGACAAAGACTTAACATTGCTAGGTCAAAAGGTATGGAGTTTTGTAGCCCTTTGGGCATAGTTCTGACATTTATTCTTTCAGCAAAGCATGTTGAAAGTTTATTCAGCATGTCAATAAACTTGTTTAAAATGCCTTTTGCCCTTAAATAACAGTAATAACTCCATTCCCTCACCCAAATCCTTTATGGGAACCAAAGTAGAATGAAATCCTTGGGACCATAGCACAGCTGCTATTGGATTATTTGTGAACAGTAACCATTTGATAGGAAGTGCTTTGCTTGAAGGTAGATTGTTTACTCAAACCATCTGGTCAGTGGGCATGTACAAGGAGATATTAAACTGAGATGATTCTTCTAAATAGAACTGATATGTGGAGTCACTTCATCTTTATCAGCCTCAGTTTCCTCATCTGGAAAATAGGGATTTTATGAGATAATATATGTAAGAACACTACCTTTAGGAAATAAACCTATTTTTCTGTTGCCTGTGGCTATTTGCTTCTGGGTATACAAATCATTCTTCATTCCCCTCCTCCTTTCACACCCCAACTATGGTAGCTTGCCTGGATCTACTTTGGTTGGACAAATGATGTTTCAGGTAATATGTGGGAGAGAGAACTGGACTTGAAGTTAAGAAGACTTACATTTAAATACTTCTACTGATGCTTACTGTCTGTGTGACCAGGGGCAAAGAGTGTTTTTTCCCCAATGAATTTTAGTTTCCACAGTAAAATAGTGATAATAATTTGCATTTTGCAGAAAGTATAAATAACAAGTCTGCATGGTATAGCAGTGCAGTCCTCTAGCCACAAAGACCCAGATTGTCTTTGTGCCACTTCTGATATATGTTGATTGTGTGACTCTAGGCAACTCACTAAACCTCTCTGTGCTCCAAGCAACTTTCTAAGATCATAAGTTCCACAGAAGCTGCTTAGGAAGTTTCCTTATATGAGAATTCTCTATAGGAATGAAATCACAAATCTGGTTCCATTTCCTGCAGATCTGTCATCCATCATTATTTTTATTATTTCCCCTGGTCAAAATTACCTGTAATGTGTCAGTTCAATTTTCATCATAAATCATAGACATTCAGAACTGGGAGGGATTTCAGAGGTCAGTTCATATGTGAACAGTAATCCTTTTCAAAATTCAATTTAAGAAATATTTATTGAACAGTCTGTCCCAGATTCTGTGACTTGTTGCTTTTTGATATTTTTAATGACTGAAAAAGGCTAAATTTGTGGCCTCTTCTAAGGTAATATAGTTGTACCTTTTTTGTGGCAACAGAAGTGTTTAATCTAATAAACAAATAATTATATCTGGCATGTCTGAAAAATTTTATCCAGATTTTCACCCTGAGTCCATCTCTTTTGGTCATGAGGTGTTAGTAGTGTGATTCATCATGACTCCTTTGGAATTGCAATGGGTTGCATTGACCAGAGTTTGTAAGTCTTTCAAAATTGTTTATCCTAGGGGTGGCTAGGTGGTGTAGTGGATAAAGCACCGGCCTTGGAGTCAGGGTTCAAATCCGGTCTCAGACACTTAATAATTACCTAGCTGTGTGGCCTTGGGCAAGCCACTTAACCCCATTTGCCTTGCAAAAACCTAAAAAAAAATTGTTTATCTTTTCAATCTATTGTTGTTTAAATTATTCTCTTGGTTTTGTTTAATTCACTCTGCATCTTTTCAGTCAAATTTCCCCAGGTTTCTCTACATTGCTCTACATATGCTCTTTCATCATAATAGTGTACCATCACATTCATAGACCATGATTTATTCAGCCATCACCTAGTTGCATCAAAAAAAGAGGTGGTATAACATTTTGTATGTTTGAAATTTTTTTCCCTTTTTCTCTTTGGAGTATAGACTTAATTGTAGTATTCAAGCACAAGTTTAAATTGCTGAGACAAAGGCTATGTTAACTTTTTGGTCAAATTGCTTTCTAGAATGACTTGGACCATTTCATAGCTATGCCATTTCCTGTATTAATATCACCTGTTTTATCAAAGAAAATGACATTAGTCATTTTCTTTTTTGTCAGCTTTGCCAATCTGAGGGGTGTGAGCTGTAACCTCATAGTTATTTTAATTTACATTTCTTAATTATTAGTCATTTGGAACATTTAAGCTATTGTTAATGTTGGTTTTCCTCCAAAAATTGCCTATTCTTTTGAAAACATATCCTTTGACCATTTATCATTTGTAGAATGGTTCTTATTCATATACATTTAAATCAATTCTCCATATATCTTAGAAATGAGACCTTTATCAGAGAACTTGCTGCAAAGATTTTCCCTCCTCCATTTACCTATTTCTCTTTTAATTTTAACTGAACTTTAAAAATATTATTTTCTCAAAATTTTCCATTTACCTTCAGTAATCTCTTTTTCCTTGTTTGGTCATTAGCATTTTCCCTATTCGTAGTTCTGATAGATTATTTTTTTTTCTTGCTCTTCTAATTTATTTATGATCTTACTTTTTATGTGTAGGTCATGTACCCATTTGAACTTTTCTTGGTATTCAGTGTGTGATGTTGGTTGATACCTAATTTCTGCTAAATTTTTTTTCAACTTTTTCCATCTGCCTTTGTCAAATTGTTTTTAACCACAAAAAATTGTGACTTTTTGTGGTTTCCTGTGCTCTTTTGCTTTTGTATATTATATTTTTAATCTGTTCCACTGGTCAACCTCTCTATTTATTAACTAGTACCAAATGGTTTTGATTACTATTTTGTTCTATAGTTTGAAACATGATACTACTTCTTTCCTTATTTAAAAAATTATTTCCTTAGGAGTTCTTGACTTTTTGTTTCTCTAGATAAATTTAATTATTTTTTCTAGTTCTAGAAAGTAATCTTTTGGTAGTTTGGTATGAAACTGAATAAGTAAATTAATGTAGGCAGTATTCTCAGTTTTATTATCTTGGTTCTGCCTACCCATGAACAATCGCTATTGCTCCAATTTATTAGATCTGTATTTGTATAAAGAGTATTTTAACTTTTTTTTTAAATTTATTTTTATTAAAGATATTATTTGAGTTTTACATTTTTCTCCCAATCTTGCTTCTCTCCCCCCACCCCCGCACAGATAGCACTCTGTCAGTCTTTATTTTGTTTCCATGTTGTACCTTGATCCAAATTGGGTGTGATGAGAGAGAAATCATATCCTTAAAGAGAAGAGAAGTCTAAGAGGTAACAAGATCAGACAATAAGATATGTTTTTTTTTTTTCTAAATTAAAGGGAATACTCCTTGCGCTTTGTTCAAACTCCACAGCTCCTTATCTGGATACAGATGGTACTCTCCTTTTCAGACAGCCCAAAATTGTTCCTAATTGTTGCACTGATGGAATGAGCAAGTCCTTCAAGGTTGAACATCACTCCCATGTTGCTGTTAGGGTGTACAGTGTTTTTCTGGTTCTGCTCATCTCACTCAGCATCAGTTCATGCAAATCTCTCCAGGCTTCCCTGAAATCCCGTCCCTCCTGGTTTCTAATAGAACAATAGTGTTCCTTGACATACATATACCACAATTTTCTAAGCCATTCCCCAATTGAAGGATATTTACTGGATTTCCAATTCTTTGCCACCACAAACAGGGCTGCTATAAATATTTTTGTACAAGTAATGTTTTTGCCCTTTTTCCTCATCTCTTCAGGGTATAGACCCAGTAGTGGTATTTCTGGGTCAAAGGGTATGCACATTTTTGTTGCCCTTTGGGCATAGTTCCAAATAGCTCTCCAGAAGGGTTGGATGAGTTCACAGCTCCACCAACAGTGTAATAGTGTCCCAGATTTCCCACATCCCTTCCAACAATGATCATTATCCTTCCTGGTCATACTGGCCAATCTGAGAGGTGTGAGGTGGTACCTCAGAGAAGCTTTAATTTGCATTTCTCTAATAATTAATGATTTAGAGCATTTTTTCATATGGCTATGGATTGCTTTGATCTCCTCATCTGTAAATTGCCTTTGCATATTCTTTGACCATTCATCAATTGGGGAATGGCTTTTTGTTTTTAAAAATATGACTCAGTTCTCTGTATATTTTAGAAATGAGTCCTTTGTCAGAAGCATTAGTTGTAAAGATTATTTCCCAATTTACTACATTTCTTTTGATCTTAATTACATTGGTTTTATCTGTGCAAAAGCCTTTTAATTTAATGTAATTGAAATCATCTAATTGGTTTTTGGTGATGTTCTCTAACTCTTCCTTAGTCATAAACTGTTCCCCTTTCCATAGATCTGACAGGTAGACTAGTCCTTGATCTTCTAATTTGCTTATAGTATTGTTTTTTATGTCTAAATCCTATAACCATTTGGATCTTATCTTGGTAAAGGGTGTGAGATGTTGGTCTAATCTAACTTTCTTCCATACTAACTTCCAATTTTCCCAGCAGTTTTTTATCAAAGAGGGAGTTTTTAATCCTAATGGCCGGACTCTTTGGGTTTATCAAACAGCTGCTTACTCTAATCATCTCCTGCTTTTACGCCTAGTCTATTCCACTGGTCCACCACTCTATTTCTTAGCCAATACCACACAGTTTTGATGACTGATGCTTTATAATATAGTTTTAGATCGGGTAGGGCTAAGCCACCTTCTTTTGCACTTTTTTTTCATTAAGCTCCTGGCAATTCTTGACTTTTTATTTCTCCATATGAATTTACTTACAAATTTTTTCTAACTCGTTAAAGTAATTTTTTTGGAATTTTGATTGGTAGGGCACTAAATAGGTAGTTTAGTTTTGGTGGAATTGTCATTTTTATTATATTAGCTCTACCTATCCATGAGCACTTGATATTTGTCCAGTTATTTAAATCTAATTTAATTTGTGTGAGAAGTGTTTTATAATTGTTTTCAAAAAGATTCTGAGTCTGTCTTTTCAAATAGACTCCCAAGTATTTTATGTTGTCTGAAGTTACTTTGAATGGGATTTCTCTTTCTAGCTCTTCCTGATGTTTCTTGCTAGACATATATAGAAAAGTTGAGGATTTATGAGGATTTATTTTATATCCTGCAACTTTGCTAAAATTGTTAATTGTTTCCAGTAGTTTTTTTAGATGATTTCTTGGGATTCTCTAGGTAGACCATCATGTCATCTGCAAAGAGTGAGAGTTTTGTCTCTTCCTTCCCAATTCTAATTCCTCCAATTTCTTTTTCTTCTCTAATTGCTGATGCTAACATTTCTAATACAATATTGAATAGTAGTGGTGATAATGGGCACCCTTGTTTGACCCCTGATCTTACTGGGAATGCCTCTAGCCTCTCCGCATTGAATATAATGCTTGTTCATGGTTTCAGATAGATATTGCTAATTATTTTTAGGAACAGTCCATTTATTCCTATACTCTCTAGTGTTTTTAATAGGAATGGATGCTGTATTTTGTCAAAAGCTTTTTCAGCATCTATTGATATGATCATATGATTTCTGATAGGTTTGTTGTTGATATAATTGAGTATATTAACAGTTTTCCTAATATTAAACCAACCCTGCATTCCTGGAATAAATCCTACTTGATCATAATATATTATCCTAGTGATGACTTGTTGTAATCGTTTTGCTAAGATTTTATTTAGGATTTTTGCATCTATATTCATCAGGGAAATAGGTCTATAATTTTCTTTCTCTGTTTTAACTCTTCCTGGTTTAGGTAACAGTACCATATTGGTTTCATAGAAAGAGTTAGGCAGAGTTCCATCTTTCCCTATTTTTCCAAAGAGTTTATATAGGATTGTAACCAATTGTTCCTTAAATGTTTGGTAGAATTCACTTGTGAATCCATCAGGCCCTGGAGATTTTTTTTTAGGGAGTTCAATAATGGCTTGTTGAATTTCTTTTTCTGAGATAGGGTTGTTTAGGTATTTAATCTCTTCTTCATTTAACCTGGGCAACTTATATTTTTGTAAATATTCATCCATTTCACTTAGATTATCAAATTTATTGGCATAGAGTTGGGCAAAATAATTTTGAATTATTACTTTAATTTCCTCCTCATTGGTGGTGAGTTCACCTTTTTCATTTATGATACTAGCAATTTGGTTTTCTTCTTTCTTTTTTTTTCAATAAAATTGACCAGAGGTTTATCAATTTTATTGGTTTTTTCATAATGCCAACTTTTGGTTTTATTTATTAATTCAATAGTTTTTTTTGCTTTCGATATTATTAATTTCTCCTTTAATTTATAAAATTTCTAATTTAGTATTTAATTGGGGATTTTTGATTTGTTCATTCTCTAATTTTTTTAGTTGCATGTTTAGTTCATTGATTTCCTCTTTCTCCAATTTATTCATGTAGGCATTTAGAGCTATAATATATCCCCTGAGAGTCACTTTGAATGAATCCCATAGGTTTTGGTATGTTGTTTCATTATTATCATTATCTAGGATAAAATGACTAATTCTTTCTATAGTTTGTTTTTTGGTCCACTCATTTTTTAAAATGAGGTTATTCAGTTTCCAATTTATTCTGGGTCTATATCTCCTTGGCCCAGTATTGCATATGACTTTTATTGCATTGTGATCTGAGAAAGATGTATTCATTATTTCTGCCTTTCTATAGTTGATCATTAGGTTTTTATGTCCTAGTACATGGTCAATTTTTGTATAAGTTCCATGTACTGCAGAGAAAAAGGTATATTCCTTTCTATCCCCATTCAGTTTCCTCCATAAGTCTACCATATCTAATTTTTCTAACAATCTATTTACCTCCCTAATTTCTTTCTTGTTTGTTTTATGATTCGATTTATCTAGATCTGATAGAGGGAGGTTGAGGTCTCCCACTAGTAGAGTTTTGCTGTCTATGTCTTCCTGTAGTTCTTTCAGCTTCTCCTCTAAGAATTTTGGTGCTGTCCCACTGGGTGCATATATATTCAATATTGAAATGACTTTATTGTCTATGGTACCTTTTAGAAGGATAAAGTTTCCTTCCTTATCTCTTTTAACGCTATCTATTTTTGCTGCTGCTTTGTCTGAGATAAGGATTGCTACCTCTGCTTTTTTTACTTCAGCTGAAGCAAAATATATTTTGCTCCAACCTTTTACCTTTACTCTATATGTATCTCTCTGCTTAAAATGAGTTTCTTGTAAGCAGCATATTGTAGGATTCTGGTTTTTAATCTACCCTGCTATTCGCTTATGTTTTAAGGGAGAGTTCATCCCATTCACATTCAAGGTTATGATTGCTAATTCTTTATTGCCCTCCGTGCTATCTTCCCTCCTTTTGTATTTTTCCCCCATTCTCCCCCCTTTATCGATATTCCCCAGTATTTTGTTTCTGAATACTACCCCCTTCAGTGTGTTTGCCCTCCTATATCACACCCTTCCGTTTCTTTCCCTTTTCCCTTTTTCCCTTTTCCCTTCCCTTCCTTTTGTTATTCCCCTTATTTCCCCCACTCCCCTTCCCTTTCTCCACCCCCCCCTCCCTTTTTCCCCTTTTAATACTTGAAAGGTTAGATGTTTTATAAGTTAACTGAGTATGTGTAGGTTGACTTTAAGCCAAGTCTGATGAGAAGATTCAGGTATTTCTGCTCTGCTCCCTTCTTCCCCTCTATTGCCATAGGTTTTTTTGTACCTCTTAGTGTAATGAGATTTACCCCATTCACTCCCCTCCCTTCTCCAGTCTCTTTCCTGTCCCCCTTTTTAAGGAGGTAGTGTTTTTTAGATCATTCTATCTAAGTCATAGAAAATTCTGAGTGTCTGTCCATTCTAATTCAGTATATTCTATCGAATAGAGTCAAAATTCCTGAGAGTTATTAGTAAAGAGTATTTTTTGTTGTAGTTCCTGTGTGTGTTTTGCAAGGACTCCCAAGTATTTTTTATACATTCAAATCATGAGTTTCATAATGCACCATTTAGACAAATTGAAGAAAGTAGGGAGAAACATTAGACCACATAAGTATTAAAATAACGTCTCTTATGAATATGAAGTAGAAGTGATATTATATTTAAGGGATTAGATCTGATAGGTTGAGTGCCTGAAGAACTATGGAAAGAATTAGCAGTATTGTACAGGAAACAGCAACAAAAAAAAAAAATTCCAAAGAAAAAAGAAGAGCAAGAAAGGAAAATGACTGTTGAGACTTTACAAAAAGCTGAGGAAAGAAAGGTAAAGGAGAAAGGGAATAGCAAGGAGAGATAAGAAGATTTTCTTAAATGAACAATGCAAAGCAACAGAAGAAAACATTACAATGGGAAAGACAAATGATCTCAAGAAAATTAGAGATATGAAGGGAAAAATTTTAATATAAAAAATGGTCATGATAAGGGACAAAAATGTTAGGAACTTAGCAGAAGCAGGTGAGATTAAGAAGAGGTGGCAAGAATACATAAAAGACTTATCTGAGCTGGGGGTGGAGCCAAAATGGCGACAGGAGAAGATCCTCTCTTAGGTACTTTCTCGCTATAATATTTCAAAACTCATAAAATAAGGACTCTAACTAAATTTTCGAGAGACAGAACCCACAGAGGGATCCAGTGAGGTAATTCTCCAGGCCAAGTTAACCTGTAAAATAGTGGAAAGGCTCCACTCCACAGGGTTGAACTTCAGCCTTCTGGAGGCAGCCCCAGGGCCCCCAGGGAGCACTGGGCACAACTTGGAAGATGGGGGGGTCCTCTGCCAGAGTGAATATGTGAAGCCCAGATCTCAGGGCACTCAGCAAGCAGCATGACCATGGAAACCAAGCAGGCGGGGAGCCGGTAAGCAGGAGCCCCCAGGCAACTGAGCCTTGAGTGCCCAGCATACCCAAGGTAGCGGAGTGGAGAGACTTCTGAGGTCTGTCCTCTGTACATGGAACAGGACTCTGGGGCTCTGACCACATTCAGATACTGATTGCAGTCTAGGACCCCCATAGAACAGTAGGCCTCCCCCCACCTCAGTCCTGTGGCAGGGGGTGCTTTTGTGGTCATTCACAGACCAGGAGGGAAGACAGAGCTTCACACACTGAGATCCTTGTGGGGGGGGTGTCCCAATAATACTCAAAAGTTCAGGAAGCACCCTAAAGCCAGGCACAGGCTGGGGAAATGAGTAAACAGAGAAAAAAGAGAAACACCATTGAGAAATACATTATCGGGGTGGCTAGGTGGTGCAGTGGATAAAGCACCAGCCCTGGAGTCAGGAGTACCTGGGTTCAAATCTGGTCTCAGACACTTAATAATGACCTAGCTGTGTGGCCTTGGGCAAGCCACTTAACCCCATTTGCCTTGAAAAAAACCTAAAAAAAATATAAAGACAAATACATTATCTATGATCCCAAGAAGGATCAAAATACTCAGTCTGAAAATGAGGAAGCACAAGCTCCTGAATCTAAAGACTGCAAGAAAAACAGATTGGGCTCAGGCTATGACAGTGCTCAAAAAAGATTTTGAAAATCAAGTGAGGGAGATAGAAGAAAAATTGGGAAAAGAAATGAGAGAGATGCAGCAAAAACATGAAAAAGAAGTCAGCAGCTTAGTCAAGGAGATCCAAAAAAATGCTGAAGAAAATAACATGTTAAAAATCAGCTTAGATCAAATGGATAAAACAGTTCAAAAAGTTATTGAGGACAAGAAAGCTTTAAAAAGCAGAATTGGCCAGATGGAAAAAGAGATAAGAAAGTTTTCTGAGGAAAACAAATCCTTCAGATGTGGAATGGAGCTAAAGGAAGCTACTGACTTTACGAGAAGTCAAGACACAATACTTGAAACCAAAAGAATGAAAAATTAGAAGAAAATGTGAAACATCTCATTGAAAAAACAACTGATCTGGAAAACAGATTCAGGAAAGATAATTTAAAAATTATTGGGATAGAGGCAGCTAGGTGGCGTAGTAGATAAAACACTGGCCTTGGAGTCAGGAGTACCTAGTTTCAAATCTGGTCTCAGACACTTAATAATTACCTAGCTGTGTGGCCTTGGGCAGGCCACTTAACTCCATTTGCCTTGCAAAAACCTAAAAAAAAATTATTGGGATACCTGAAAGTCATGATCAGGAAAAGAGTCTTGACATCATTTTCAAAGAATTCCTACAGGAAAATTGCCCAGATATCCTAGAAGCAGAGGGCAAAAATAGAAATTGAGAAAATCAACCAATCTCCCCCAGAAAGAGATCCAACCCCCCCACCCCAGGAATATTATAACCAAGTTCCAGAACTCCCAAGTCAAAGAGAAAATATTACAAGCAGCCAGAAGGACACAATTCAAATATTGTGGAGCTGCAGTCAGGATCACACAGGACTTAGCAGCAACTACATTAAAGGGTTGTAGGGCGTGGAATATAATATTCTGGAAAGCAAAAGAGCTCAGAATGCAACTGAGAATCAACTACCCAGCAAAACTGAACATCCTCTTCAAGGGAAAAAGATGGACTTTCAATGAACCAGGGGAATTTCAGATGTTCCTGTTAAAATGACCAGAGATGAACAGAAAGTTTGATCTTCAAATACAGGACTCAGGTGAAGCATAGAGAGTGGAGAGGAAGGGTAAAATATGAGGGACTTAATGATGATGAACTATATGTATTCCTGCATAGAAAAATGATACTTTAATATTCATAAGAATCTTCTCATTTAATAGAACAGGTAGAAGGAGCTTTTATAGATGAAGCACAGGAAAGAGCTGAATTTGAAGATATATTGCAAAAATGGAGTCAATGGCTAGAAGGGAAATGTAATGGGAGTAAGAAAAAGGAGAGGTAGAATAGCCTAAGATATTTCATATAATAAGATTTTTTTTATTATAATGAACTATTGCAATGCTGTGGAAGTGGGGGAAGGCGAGGGGGAATGAGGGAACCTTTGCTCTCATCAGAGGTGGCTCGGAGAGGAAACAGTATATATACTCAATGGGGTATAGGCATCTGGAGTAAGAAGGAGAGAAGGGGGATGGGGGAAGAGGGGGATGTGAGTGATGGAGGAGAGAGTGGACTGTGGGGGAGAGTGGTCAGATATAATACCTTTTTAACTTCTTCCAAGGGGCTGGGATTGGATGGTCTGTCCAGGACTACAGGGCCGGGTGGTTGCTGGGCCTTAGGGATGGTATATGGGCTCTGGGCCTCTTGGCCCCAGGGCGGGTGATCAGTCTGCTGTGCCACTCAGCTACCCTATAGCATATTTATGAAGAGGGACAGAGTGAAAGGAGAGAGAAAATATAGTATATGGTAGTGGGGAAGTACGAATTGAGGGAGGTGCGATCAGCAATGGCAACAGTGGAAAATATGGAAGCAGCTTTTGTGATGGACTTACCATAAAGAATGTGATCCACCTGTGACAGAGCTGGTGGTTTTGGAACATAGACTGAAGCACATCTTTTATTATTATTATTATTATTATTTTTTGGGGGGGGCTTTGCAGGACAAGTGGGGTTGGGTGGCTTGCCCAGGGCTGCACAGCTGGGTGATTGTTGGGTGTCTGAGGCTGGATTTGAACCTGGGTGCTCCTGACTCCAGGGCTGGTGCTCTGTCCACTGTGCCATCTGACCGCCTCTACTATTATTATTTTTTATTTCATTTCATTTTTTTATTTTTTTGTGGGACGATGGGGTTGGGTGGCTTGCCACACAACACAGCTGGGTGATTGTTAGGTGTCTGGGGCTGGATTTGGGCTTGGGTGTTCTTGACTCCAGGGTAGGTGCTGCCCCTATTATTATTTTTTTTTAAATTTAAGTTTTTTTTCTTTCCTTTCCTTTATTGCTCATGAGGGTCTATGGGGGGGTATTATGTTTACTCTTAAACAAGAATATTTTAGTAATGTCAAAAAAACATCATTTATACAAAAATAAAAATAAATGAATATTTTTTTAAAAAAGACTTATTCAAGAAAGTATAAACATCACTGATACATGGTTACTGAGTCAGACATTCTGGGAGAATGAAGTCAAGTAGGCCTTAGGAAGCATTGCTAACAATAAAGCTAAGGGAAGTGATGAAATTCCAGTGAGCTATTTAAAAATTTAAAAGATGATATCATTTAAGTGATGCACTCAATATGTCAGCACATGTGCAAAGCTCAACAGCAGCCACTGCATTGGAAAAAAAAAATCAGTTTTTCTCCTAATCCTGAAGAAGAGCAATGTCAAGAAATGACAACGATAATTTACTGAATGATTGTGCTCATTTCACACATCAACAAAATTATGCTTAATATTCTGCAAACGAGGCTGAGCAACATTTGAACCAAGAATTACCAACAGATTCATTTTCAAAGAGACAGAGGAGCTAGAGAACAAAGTGCCAGCTTCACTGGATTATGGAAAAAGCAAAGGAATTCCAGAGAAGCATCTACTTCTGCTTCATTGATGACACTAATTCCTTTGACTGCATGCATTACAAGATGTGGCAAGTCCTGAAAGAGATGGGAGTAAGTAGATCATCTTACTTATCATCCTGAGGAACCTGTATGCAGGCCAACAAGAAACAGTTAGAACTGAATGTGGAGCAACTGATTGGTTTAAGAATGAAAAAGGAATACAACAAGGATTATTTATTAAGCCTTATTTTTTAATCTTATTTCACCTTATTTACTTAACATATATGCAGTGGTTTCCTAATGAGAAGACAGGACTCATTAGAAAAAGTACTGAAGCTGGGAAAGATAGAAGGTCAAAAGAAAGGTCATGGCAGAGGATGAGATGTTTAGAGAGTATCATGGAAACAATGAGCATGAACTTGGACAGACTTCCAAGAGATAATGCAGGTAAGAAGGACTTGATGCTCTATGATCCATGGGGTCATGAAGAGTCTGACATGACTGAACAAGAAGAAGAAGAAGTAATTATTTTAAGTTCAGTTCTCTTTCCATCTGTTCCTCTTGAGTTTTGCTGGTATTATACAGAAATGCATTTTTAATTTAAATTGTTTTAATTTTTATGAGTTTATTTTATATCTTGAAACTTAACTTGTTAAGTTATAGTTAGCACTTTTAGCACTATATCAAATTCTAATAGTGTAGGGGACTCTTTGCTTTATTCCTGGTCTCACTGGGAGGGCCTCTAGTTTATTGCCATTACAAATATGCTGATTCTTGTTTTTAGATAGATCCTACTTATTATGTTAAGGAAGGATTCATTTATTCTCATATTTTTCTAGTGGGTTTTATAGGAATGAGTGTTCCATATTGTCAAATTTTTTTCTACTTTTATTGTTATTTATCATGTGAATTTTATTTTTCTTGTTATTTATATGGTTGATTATATTTATAGCTACCCCTATATTGAACCACCCCTGAATTCCCACTATAAATCCCAGCTGATCACAGTGTATATTTTTTATGATTTATTGCTATAGTTTCTGTTAATATTTTATTTATATTTTTTGCTTCAGTATTCATTAGTGATATTAGTCTGTGCTTTTCTTTCTTTTGTTTCACCCTGATTTAGAAATCAAGACCATATTTGTAAAGAAAGAATTTGGTAGCACCTCTTCTTCCTTTTCAATAATTTTGTAATGTTGGAATTAATTCTTCTTTACATGTCTGATAAAATTTGTTTATAAAAACCATCTGTTCCTATTCTCCCTCTTCTCCCTGACCCTTTGAAATTTAATTATAGTTTGTTTAATTTCTTTTTCTAAGATTTGATTATTAAAGTTTTTCTGGTTTTTGATCTATCTTTTAAAAATTATTTTTAATTTATGAAATGAAACATGCATTTCCATAAAATTGTATAATAGAAGAGATGATTGCATA
Source organism: Macrotis lagotis (assembly GCF_037893015.1). Classification (NCBI taxonomy): domain Eukaryota; kingdom Metazoa; phylum Chordata; class Mammalia; order Peramelemorphia; family Peramelidae; genus Macrotis; species Macrotis lagotis. The sequence continues at coordinate 451,977,954 of NC_133658.1, forward strand.
TGAAACTGTAAAGCTACTTTGAACAACATACTATTCCTTTAAAATATGTAACAGAATTATCTATCATTTAGAAAATTTTTCTTTTTTTTGCCTTCTAGATAGAGATGTACCACAAATAGGTACGTGTGTGTGTGTGTGTGTGTGTGTGTGTGTGTGTGTGTGTGTGGTGTGTATGTAAAATTATTCTACACATTTATTTATGTGTTCTTTTTCTGAATGCAGATAGCATCTTTTTTCATATGTCTTTTATGGTTAATTTGGGTCACAATAATAATAGTGAGAACTTTATTCATAATGCCATCCACATCCAGAAAACTATGGAATATGAATGCAGATCAAAGTCTGCTATCTTTGTCTTTATAATTTTGTTTTTTGCTTTTCCTTTCTTGTGGTTTTTCCCTTTTTGTTCTTATTTTTCGTCCACAGTGTGACCAGTATGGAAATATGTGAAACACGACTTACTCATTCAAAGTCTTTCTTTAAACAGTGTTGCTGCTACAATATAAAGTGTTCTCTTGGTTCTGCTAATTTTTGTTCATTATTTTGTGCAAGTTCTTTCATGTTTTTTGGAAAATCATTGGGCTCATCATTTCTTATAGAACAATCAAATATCACAGCTTATTCAGCCATTCCCTAACTGATGGACTTTTCTGCAATTTCCACTTCTTTGTCAACACAAAGAAATCTGCTATAAACATTTTAGAACATACAGGTTCTTTTTCTTTTTCTCTATTATCTTTGGAATTAGACCAAGTAGTGGTATCTCTGGGTCCTTGCAATTTTTTGACTCATTAGTTACAATTCCGAATTGCTCTTCAAAACGATTGGATCAGTTCACAATTATACCAACAGTACCACTTATATATATAATTTTTATTAGTTTGTAATTTATAAATAGTGGTTAATATTTGTGCTTTTCTATATTTGTTTGTGAGATTTTTATCCTTTATTATGTGATCAGTTTTTTTTATCATATTTTGCCTAGCCAATAAATATAGTTATTTCTTTCTGTTCCCATTGAATACCACTTAGTGTCCTAATTTTGCCATATCTCCAACATTTGTCACTTTTCACTTATCTATCAAATGATATCTCAAGACTGTTTTAATTTGTATTTCTGTAATCAATAATAATTTAGAGAATTTTTCATATGAATAAAATTTTTTTTATTTATCAGAAAACTTCCTGTTGGTATCCTTTGACCATTTATTAATTGGGGAATGATTCGTATTCTTGTAAATTTGATAAAGTACTTTATATATTTTAGATATTAGATATTTTTCTGTTAAATTGTATAAATTTTTTCCCCTAAATTTTCTGCTTTTCTTCTGATCTTGGCTATTTGTTTTATTTGTACAAAACTTTTAATTTAATGTATTTTTAAATTTTATTTAAAATACCAATTTTATGTAGTATATGTATGCCATGGAACACTATTGGTCTATTAGAAACCAGGAGGAATGAAAATTCAGGGAAGCCTGGAAGATTTGCATGAACTGATGCTGAGTAAGATGAGCAGAACTAGAAAAACAATATACACCCTAACAGCAATATGGGGGTGATGATCAGCCTTGATGGACTTGCTCATTCCATCAGTGCAACAACCAGGGACAATTTGGAGCTATCTGCAATGGAGAATACCATCTGTATCCAGAGAAAGAATTATGGACTTTGAACAAGGACCAAAGACTATTAGCTTCAAATTAGGAAAAAAAAGTTATCTTATTATGTAATTTTACTATCTCATACTTTATTTTTCTTCCTTAAGGAAGAAATGTCATCACATTCAACTGAGATCAATGCATAACATGGAACCAATGTAAAGACTAACAGAATGCCTTCTGTGGGGGGTGGGGGAGGGGAGCAATAATGGGGGGAAAATTGTTAAACTCAAAATAAATAAAATCTTTCTAAATAAATAAAATACCAGTTTTATTAGCATACTCATGTAGAATTTTTTTTCTTTAAAAAATTTTATTTATTGAAGGTAATGCCGTTAAGTGACTTGCTCAAGGTCACACAGAGCTAGGCAATTACTAAATCTCTAAGGCTGGATTTGAACTCAGGCCCTCTTGACTCCAGGGTCAGTGCTCTATCCACTGTACCATCTAGCTGCTCCTGAATAATTTCTAATAGTTTCCTTGATTTCTTCTTCATTTTCAGAATTACTATTTTGATGCTTAATTGGAGGTTTAAGATTTATTGCTTTTCTAGCTTTATAGATTAGATGTCTAAGACATTGATTTTGTTATTTCTATCCTTTAGAAATGAAAATGTTTAGAGTTTTCTCTAAGAACTGCTTTGGCTTTATCGTCCCAACTTCTAGTATGTTGTGTGAATGGCACATTTAATAAAATTATCCATTGTTTCTGTGATTTGGTTTTTTGACTTACCTATTCTTTGTAATTGTTAATCTTCGGTTTTAAAAATCAGTTTTTCAGTAGTTGTTTATTGAATATGATTTTTATTTGTAATTCATAAACAGTGTTTAATATTTGTGCTTTTCTGTATTTGTGAGATTTTTATCCTTTATTATGTGATCAGTTTATTTATCATATTTTGCCTAGCCAATAAATATGGTTATTTCTTTCTGTTCCCATTGAATAATTTTCAAAGGTCTATTATTTCTGACATTACTAAAATTCTATTTAGGCTCTTAACTTGTTTATTTTTTGTTCAGATTTATCTAGATCTTAAAGGGGGTACATAAACATCTTCCACTATTATACTTTTGTCTATTTTCCTTTATGGCTAATTTAACTTTTTTTTTTTTAAGATAATTAAATGTTATGACATTTGATGCATTTAAATGAAGCATGGTTTTTCAAGCATTAAAACCTTTCAGAAAAACATTTTCCCCAGATTAATCTCTTTTAATCAAGTCTGTCTTTGCTGCCGTTTTGCTTGTGATAATGATTACTAACCCCTACTTTTTTGAGCTTTTGTAATCCTGTAATTCTTTGTTTCTAGTGTGCTTTCTGTAAACAACATTCTGCTTTCTAGTCCATTTTGCTCTCTCTTGTTTTGTTCGTTAATTATATTTCTCCATCTTTTTCTCTTACATTTTCCTTCTTTTTGATTACTGCCCCCTCTTTTTAAAGAAGAGCAGTAATGTTTTTCCTTTTTTAAATTTTGAGTTCCACATTTTTCTCCCTCCCTTCCTTCCCCCCCACCTCCCCTTGACAGCAAATAATCCGCCTGTAATGTTTGACACAGTCAATTCCTGCTCTCCTGACCTTTTCTTTTTCCCTAGTCCACAATGCAATAACAAGCTTTTATCCTTTCTTTCTTTTTAAATCCCCTCTTTAAATCCCACTCTTCATGGTGTTTGTTTTCTTTATCAGTAACCCTCCCTTAATTTTTCTTCCTTATTATATCCCCATTCCTTTTCCCCTTTTCTCCCCCCACTATTGAGTGAAATGTATTTCTACACACGTGTGATCAGTTCAGGTGAAAGTGAAATTAGTGTTGCTTACTCTTTCCATTCCCTCCTTTTTTTTCTGTAGTTTTCTATTTGTGCACTTCATTTATATGAGATATTTTCCTCTGTCCTTACTTTTTTCATTTTTTATCTATTGTTTTCCTTTACTCCTCTCTTTCCTTTTTAATTTTAAATAAAAACATAATAGAACCATTTGTGCTCTCTTGTCTTATACGACTATTGATGATAATATTGTTTTGAGAGGACACATATATTATCTTCCCATATCAGTCAAGGTAGAAAACATTTCTTAAGCGCTTATATGTGCTGTGCACTAAGGATAAAAGTAAAGTCAGAAAATATTCTTTGCAGTCTAATTGGAGAGACAATATGCAAACAAGTTGATCAAATAAGATATAAACAGGGTAAAGTGGAGATACTAAACAGAGAGAAGCATTCACATTAAGCAGAACTAGAAAAGCTTCTTTTAAAAGTTTAGATTTTATCTGGAAATTGAAGGAAGCCAAGAAAGTCAGTGGTTGGAGATGAGGAGGGAGAGAATTCCAGACTTGAAGGGCAACCAGAGAAAAAGCACAGAGCTGCGAGTTGTGTCTTGTATGAAGAACTGCCAGGACTTCAGTGACACTGGATTTAAGAGGCAGGGAGTAACACATATGAGATCTGGAAATGTAGGAGGGGGTCACATTAGGAAGGGCTTTGAATGTCAAACAGAGGATTTTATATTTGATTCTGGAGAGATAGGGAGCCACTGGAATTGATTGAATAGGAAAGTGATATGATCAGACCTGTGCTTTAGGAAAATCTTTTTGACAACTAAGTAGAAGATGAACTGAGTGGGAAAAGTTATATGGCAGGTAGACCCACCATTACAATAGTTTATTTATGAGATAAGGATTTGCACCAGGTTGGTGGTAAAACCAGAGGAAGTGGGGTTGTAATATGTGAGAGATGTGACACACATAAAACTAAAAGACTTTGGTAACAGATTGGATATGGAGATAAGGGAAAGTGAGGAGGCAAGGATGACACCTAGGCTGTGAGTTTGGAATTTAAGTAGTTTATCCTTGTTTAATTCCTCATGATTGCTTATTTGTATTTATCTATGATTTTCTTGACTCCAATATTTACATTTCAGTTTTTATGAAGTCCTGGTCTTTTTGTTAGGAATCCTTAGAAGTCCTCTTTTTAAAATTAAAAATCCAAATTCCTCCTTACCCTCTTTATACTGTTTCATAGTTTTAAGCCCATATCTTTTGCCTTTGGGAAAATCATACTCCATACTCTCTATTGTTTTATAATGGTGACTGATAAAACTTGTGATCCTGTTACTCCTTGGTACCCGAGTTCTTTCTTTCTGTCTGCTTGTAGTATTTTTTCTATGACCTGGAAGTTGTGGATTTTGGATTTAATGTTCTCGGAAGTTTTCATTTTTGGGTTTCAGTCAGTCAACGGGCTTATCAGGTACTGTGCTGTATTATTTTGGTTTACCATTATAATAAGACAACCCCTGGCTTCAAGGAGCTTACATTCTGATGGAGAAGAGAATACATAAAAAGAAGCTGAAAAGGAGTAAGGGAGGGAGAAGAGGCACCTGGCAAGGTGGGGAGGGGTGGATGGAGAAGTCCAGAGGTTTGTTACTGTTTGTTCTTTTTTTTTTTTTTTTGAATATCAATGACATCATGAGGGTGATAGCTTGAATTGTGTGTGAGTCGAATTTAAGTGAGGCAGAATTGCACAGAATCATCTGCCTCACTCTTATAGAGTCAACACCTAGTGTGCTTTCCATAAATGGAGGTTCTGGGAGGAGACCTTTAACACTTTGATCAGAGGGAGGGGATTCTTGAAGTCATACTTCTAGGTATGAATTTGTGAGTTCCATTTCTGGAATGACCTTTCAGGATGAACAGGAGCAAGAAGTGACAGATGGATTCTTTCTATTTTCACTTTGCCTTCTGGTTCTAAGACATCTAGGAAGTTTTCTTTCAGGAATTCTTGAACTATAATTTCTAGGCTTTTTTTTTTTTTGGTCATAGCATTTAAGTATTCTTACTGGTTCTTAAATCAACTCTCCTCAATCTGTTTTCCAGGTGACTTGTTTTTGGTATGAGAGACCTTTTACTTCTGTTTTTTTCAGTTTCTTGACTTTGTTTTAATATTTCTTGTTGTGACATGGAGTTATTAACTTCCATGTGGACCTTTCTACTTTTCAAGGATTCTGTTAGTTGGCTAAGGTTTTGTACTGTTTAGGTCACACTGTTAATTATCTTTCTAATTCTTTATTCCATATTTCTCATTTCTTTTCTGTTTTTTTCCCCATTAGTACTTTTACTTCTTTTCTAATTCTTTCCTCCAGCACTTTTATTTCATTTATAAAATCATTTTTGAACTCTTTAAAACAAGAATGCTTGCCTCAGCTCTTTCAAGAATTCTACTTGAACCTGAACCCAGATAGATTTTTCTTTCTTGCTATAGACGCCTTTGTGTCATATTGTCTTCTGGGTTTTTGTCTTAAGCATCTCCTTCACATAATATCTCTTTATGGTGGGATTCTTTTTCTGTTTTTCTAGTCTTCCTTACTTGCTTCCTGAATTTGAGCTCTTTATTAAAGCCAGACTCTTCACACTTTTGGAGGGAATTCTGGGCTGTGCTAGGGCTATTTTTTTGTCCTTTTGGAAACTGGTTGTTTTTTTCAGGATATTGCATGTTATCTCATTCCGACATCCTGGGGATGTCCTTGTAAGCCCTGTAAGCTTGCAGCATCCCTCGAATACCTGAGTACTGACTTCCTGGTCTGAACTTTGCAAATTCCTGACCTGGGTCTGAGCAACAAAACTGTGGTCCTGACTGTGTTTGGAGACAGCTGTTGATCTGCCACTGTCAGTGGATTTGGAAGCTCTGCTATTCAGAGTTAGAATGGTAGGCTCCCCTTTGGTCTGGGCTTCCTGCCCTGGTTATTCTTCTGTGGGCTTCATCCTGGCATGGGAGCTGGATCTGAGACCCTGCCGCTCTCTGCTCCTGGGGTCAGGGCTACACAGCAGCTGCTTAATGTACTTTGTATCCCCCACACCTGGTATGGTGCCAGCAACATAGCAGGTCCTTAATAAATGCTTGTTGATTTACTGCCTATTTGCTTCTATATTTGCTTCTTGCTCCGTGCACAGTTCTAAGGAATTGTTCCTTAGCCTTGAATACTACAGGGGACAGGTTCCCTCTTTAGGTTTCCCTTGCATGTGTGACCCAGGACTGGATAATGAGTGACCAGGTAGCAACTGTTCTGCTCCCGTTACAGCATCAGACCTCTCTGTGTGGGTCTGGGACCTCTTCTTGCCCTGGTATACAACCAAGGGCAGGCCCTTGTTCAGTCCCCAAATGTTTCTCACCCCCAGTGTTTGCAGATCTTTCTCAATTTGCCTATGCCACTCTGAACTAAAAAGTGATTCGTTTTTTTTTCCCTTGGATTCCCCAGTCAGGACTGATTTGGTCTGGTATGATTTCTTGATTTTTCGTGGAGTTGTATGGGAGAGTTGAGCTGAACCTTTCTTCCTGTGTTCCTCATTACACAGTTGCATTTTAAATGTGGTCTTTGTGTGTGATGTTGAGGATCTTGCTCTTGAGGCAAATTACTTAATCTCCAAGGATTTCAGTTTCCTCAATTGTTAAAATCTAAAGAAACTTTAGAGGTTACCCTCCTCACCTTGAAGGTGAAGTCCCACAGCAGCTGAAATCCCACAGCATCAGGGCCAGGACAAGATCCCAAGTCTTTTGTCACCCAGTCTAGTTCTCCTTTTTTCCTTGATAACCCTGTGTGATGATAGGAACAAATTACCCACATCTGCCAGTTCTTTCTTGCCTTTTGTAAATAGTTTTTATGTTTTTTGGCATTTCTAATGGTCACTCTTTGGCCTTTGGGGAGTAGTTAGTATTTCTTTTCCAGTGGAGACATTCATGTACACACCTACACACACTAGAGTCTCCTGATTCCTAGCCCCAGGCTCTTTCCACTACTGGCAGGCTGCCTTGAAAATATCAATTAGAACTAATGGGGAAGGAGCAGAAAGGGAGTGAAAATCTGCTCCCAAGAATACATGGATTTCCAGTATCAAATCCATTCAGCACACATTTATTAAGTGACTGTTGTGAAAATGGCACCAGAGGGGTCAGCTCTCTTTGCATACTAGAGGGAGGGAGGCAGAACAGCTGGGCTGTAAGGGGGCTGAGAGGTAAAGGGAGTCCTGTCCCTCCTGGCTTGGTCAGCACAACTCTGCCCAGTGGAGGAGAGACTTGACTTGGTTAGGTTCTGTGGGTCCTAGGAATAGTCTTGGAGAGAGGAGGTTTGTTTAGGAGTTACTGGACATTAACCTCTTTCACTCCTCTGGTATTTTTACAGTAAGCAACTGTTGTGTGATGTGATGATTGTGGCTGAAGATGTTGAGATTGAAGCCCACCGGGTGGTGCTGGCCGCCTGCAGCCCCTACTTCTGTGCAATGTTTACAGGTAAGGGTCTTCCGGTGTTATCAGAAACAAGTAAATGTTTATCTTCTGGGAAGATCAGCAGCCAATCCTAGGAGGAAATTGCATGGCACAAGGAGAAGACGGTGACCTAGGACCATATTCTGCTTCTGTCACTTTCTAGTTGGCAAGTATCTTTGCTTTTCTGGGTTCCAACATCCTCATTTATAACCAGGGGGACTGGGATCTTAGATTTGGGAAGAACCTGGGTTCAGATTCCAGTTCTGCTACTTATTGTATGTAGTAATGACTACATTACATACTTGCTGTGGGCAAGTCATTTGGATTCTTTAAGTCTCAGTTTCTTTGTTAAATGAGGAGGTTGGAAGAGATGATCTTTAATATTCCTTCTAGCTCTAAATATGAATCCAGGAGGCAACATGATTCAATGGAAAGAGAGAACAGGCAAGAGAGGCAAAGGACCTGAGTTCAAATTCTGCCTCTAGTACTGATTGGCTTTGGACAAATTACTTAATCTCCAAGGATTTCAGTTTCCTCAATTTGTCACCTATTAATTGTGTGACTTTGGAAAAGTCAGTTGTACTCTGAACTACAGTTTCTTCATCTGTGAAATATTTATTTTTCTGGGCTATTATGAAGAAAGATCAAGTGAGATAATATATAAAAAAGTGCATTGTTAATTAGGAAGTACTATATAAGTATAAGAAGTTATTATTTTCTGGATTACACCATGATGGGATGAGGGAGGAGAGTAGGAAGTACAGCATAAATTTGGCAGAGTTCTTATTCTAAAGGATCATAAAGCCCAGAAGGTTGTCTAACCTGGGCTTGCAAGTATCCACGTACTGACTCAAAATGAGTAATAAACCTTGTCATCATAGAAACTTAGAGGTGGAAGGATTGTGTTTGCCCCTATAAAAACTTTCATTTTAGTTTTACAACAGCTTTTTTTGTGGAAGATAGCCTAAGAGAGATGATTCTTAATATTACAGAGGGTGAATCTGAGCCTCAAGGACATTCAGAAATTGACTCAAGGTCACAAAGCACTTCCAGCCCTCTTGTTCTAATCATTAGTTTATTTAACTTGTTAACATGCTGTATGGAAAAACAACTCAGAGTCATTTTGAAAATAACATGTTTGTACAGGAATCTCCTCTACAGAATTGCCAACAAGTGACCATCCAGCCATGGCTTTAAGAATTTTAGGGAAAACTGAATCCACTTGCTCTTGAGGCAACCTGTTCTCTTTTTAAATAGTGTCAGAAGTGGGAAGGAGACGTAGAGCACATTTAGTCTTAGCTGTACCTTAAAAAGAGCTCAAATTTGCCTCTGCAATTCCCATAAATCCTTTGAGGCCAAATCAGGATAGGTCTAATGTCTCTCCAACATGATGGGCCTAGAGATACTTTGAAGGCAGCTATCATGTCTTCCCCAAATCTTCTTCAAGTTAAAACATTTCTTTATTCTAATTCTAATCCTTTGAGGACAAGATATTTAGACCCTTTACTCTCCTAGTCACCCTTTTTTGGATGGTTTCCATCTTGTCAGAAAGAAAACAGGATAAGCAATCATGATCTCAGACAAAGCAAAAGCAAAAATAGTTATAATTAAAAGAGATAAAAAAGAATGCTGTATCTTGTTGAAAAGTACCATAGGCAATGAAATCATATTAATGCTAAACATAGATGCACCAAATGGTATAACATCTAAATTTTTGAAGAATGAGTTAGAGGAGAAATTAGATACTAAAACAATACTAATAGAAGAGCTCAACTTAACTCTCTCAGAACTAGATTAGTCATTTTTATTTTTATTTTTTCCTCCAATTACATACAAAGATAGTTTCAACATTCATCCTTTTGCAGGCTATTGAGTTCTACATTTTTCTACCACCCTCTCTTTCTTCCTCACCCTCCCTAGGGCAGTGAACAACAATCTCATATAGATTGTACATGTATAATCATATTTAACATTTGCATATTTAGTAATGTTGTGAAAGAGGAAGTAGAACTAAGGGGGGGGGATCTATGAGAAAGAAAAAAAAACTCCATAGTTTTTTCCTGGATGTGGATGGCATTTTCCTTAACAGGTCTCTCAGAATTGTCCTTGATCACTGAAATGCAGGAGAGGAACTGCATCCATCATAGTCAATCATCTTATGGTGTTGCTGTTAATATGTACAGTGTTCTCCTGGTTTTGTTCATTTCACTTAGCATCTTCATGCATATCTTTCTAGACTTTCTAGACTTTTCTGAAGTCTGGTTGCTTTTGATTTCTTACAGAACAATAGAACTACATCACATTTCTATACCATAATTTGCTCAGCCATTCTCCAATTTATGGGCAACCTCTAAATTTCTAATTTTTTGCCACTACAAAGAGCTGTCATAAATATTTTTGTACATGTGGGTCATTTCCCCTTTTTTATTATCTCTTTGGGATATAGACCCAATAGTGGTATGCACAATTTTATTGCCCTTTGGGATAAGAACTAGATAAATTTAACCAAAAAATAAGCTAGGAAGGAGTTAAGGAGATGAATAAAATTCTGGAAAAGTAGGTATGATAGTTCCCTGGAGAAAATTGAATGGGAATAGAAAGGTATATACTTTTTTCTCAGCAATACATAGCACCTAACCAAAGATGAATCGTATATTAGGATAATTTTTTCTTTTTTGGTTTTTGCAGGACACTGGAGTTAAATGACTTGCCCAAGATCACACAGCAAAGTGTCTGAGGTCAGATTTGAACTCAGGTCCTAATGACTTCAGGGCTGGTGTTCTATCCACTGCACCACCTAGCTGCCCCTGAGCCATATATTAGTACATAAAAACCTTCTAATCAAATGCAGAAAATGAAAAATAGTAAACAAATCCTTTTCATATCCTAATGCAACAAAAATTGCGTTCAGTAATGGCCAAAAGAAAGAGAAATTAAAAATTAATTGGAAATTAAGTAATCTAATCCTAAAAAACAATTGAGCCAAAGAACAGATCATAGAAGCAATTGATAATTTCATTAAAGAAAATGACAATGAGACAATATACAAAATTTATGGAATGCACCAAAGCAGCACTTAAGGGAAATTTTGTATCTCCAATTGCTTAAATCAATAAAATAAAGAAAAAAGCAGATTAATAAATTGGGCATACAACCAAAAAAACCTAGAAAAAGAATAAATTAAAAATTCCCAATTAAACATCAAATTAGAAATCCTGAAAATCAAGTGAGAGATTAATAAAATTGAAAGTAAGAAAACCATTGAACTAATAAATAAAATGGAAGTTGATTTTATGGAAAAACCCCAATAAAAATAGAGAAACTATTGATTAATTTAATTAAAAAAAAAGGAAAGAAGAAAACTAAATTACTGGTATCAAAAATGAAAGGGGAGGGGGGGCTAGGTGTTGCAGTGGATAGAGCACCAGCCCTGGAGTCAGGAGTACCTGAGTTTGAGTTCAAATCTGGCCTCAGACACTTAATAGCTGTGTGACCTTGGGCAAGCCATTTAACCCCATTTGCCTTGCAAAAACCTAAAAAAAAAAATGAAAGGGATAAACTCACCACCAATGAAGAGAAAATTCAAACAATTGTTAGGAGCTATTTTACTCAATTATATGCCAATAGATGGCAATCTAAATGAACTGAATGAATATCTACAAAAATATAAATTACCCAGATTAGCAGAAGAAATAAAATACTTAACCTATTTTTAGAAAAATAAATCAAACAAAGCATCAATGAGCTTCCTAAGAAAAAATCCTCATGAATCCAGATGAATTCAGAAGTAAATTCTACAAAAATTTAAAGCTCAATTAATTCTCATACTATATAAACTCATTGGAAAAATAAGTAGAATCCTACCAAATTCATTTTGTGACACAAATATAATACTTATACCCATACCAGGAAGAGCCAAAGCAGAGTAAGAAAATTATAGATCAATTTCCCTAATGAATATCAAAAAAATTTAAATAAAACCCTACCAAAGAGATTACAGCAGTATATCACAGGATCATACACTGTGACTAGGTGAAATTTATACTAAGAAGGCAGAACTGGTTAAATATTAGGAAAACTATCAGCATAATTGACTATATCAATAAAAACCCAACTGGGGGTAGCTAGGTGGTACAGTGGATAAAGCACTGGCCCTGGAGTCAGGAGTACCTGGGTTCAAATCTGGTCTCAGACACTTAATAATTACCTAGCTGTGTGACCTTGGGCAAGCCACTTAACCCCATTTGCCTTGCAAAAAAAAAACCAACCTAAAAAAAACTTTTAAAAAACCCACTGAACTGAAATCACATGACTATTCAATAAATATAGATAAAGCCTTTGACAAACTATAGCACCTATTCCTATTAAAAACACTAGAGAGCATAGGAATAAATGGAAATTGCCTTTATATGATAAGTAATATTTATCTAAAATCATCAGCAAGCATTATCTGTAGTAGAGACAAAGTAGAAACCTTAATACAATAAGGTATGAAGCAGTGATGCCCATTATTACCTCCATTCTTTGATATTGTATTAACTAGCAATGAGAGAAGAAAAGGAAATTAATGAAATTAGACAGTGAAGAAACAAAACTTCTGTTTGCTAATGATATGATATTGTACTTAGTAAATCCTGGAAAATTAATTAAAAAAATACTTGAAATTATTAACAGCTTTAGTAAAATACAAAAATAAATCCACAAAAATCAACCCACACAAAGTCTAACAGCTAGAGAGAGAGAGATATTCCCTTTAAAATAACTTTAAGCAAAATAAAATTCTTGGGAGTCTACCTGCCAAAACAAACCCAGGAATTATATGAACACACCTGTAAAATACTTTTCATACAAATAAAGTCAGGTTTAAATGATTGGAAACTTATTTATTGGTCATGAGTAGGTTGATCTAAGATATTTTTTAAAAATATGTATTTTTTTTAAGATTTAAGGCAATGGGGTTAAAGTGTCTTGCCTAAGATCACACAGCTAGGCAATTATTATGTGTCTGAGGTCAGATTTGAACTTGGGTCCTTCTGACTCCAGGGCCAGTGCTCTATCCACTATACCACCTGCCCCTGAGTTAAGATTTTAAAAATGTCACTTTTTCCTAAATTATTCTATTAGTTTCATACCAATCAAACTATCAACTAGCTAGGAAAAAAACAAAATTCATTTCGAAGAACAAAAACTCAAGGATATCAAGGGAATCAACTAAAAAATGTGAAAGGTGGTCTAGACACACTTAATCTCAAATTATTTTATAAAGCAGTAATTCTCAAAATGGTCTGGAACTGGCTAGAAAAAAGAGCTATAGATTAGTGGAATAGAGTAGGTATAAAAATTACATAGTAAATTACCATAGTAATCTATTTCTGATAAACCCCAAGATCTAAGCTTTTAGAACTTGTTATTTGACAAAAAAACTTCTGGGAAAACTGGGAAGTAGTGTGGCAAAAACTAGGTATAGAGACTGATATCTCACACCATATGCCAATATAAGATAAAAGTGATTTAAAAAGTGATAACCATTAACAAATTAGGTTAGCATGGGATAATTTATCAGTCAGATTTATGGATAAGGGAAAAATTTAGGCCAAAGAAGATATAAAGAACAGTGTAAAATGTAAAATAATTTTGATCCTATAAAATTAAAAAGTTTTTGCACAAACAGAATCAATGCAGTTATAATTAGAAGGAAAGCAGAAAACTGGAAGAAAAAATTTACAAGTATCTCTGATAAAGACCTTTCTCAAATATAAAGACCTTCTTTCTCAAATATAAAGAGGTGAGTCAAATTTATAAAAATACAAGTCATTTCCTAGTTGACAGATGGTCAAAGGATATGAACAGGCAGTTTTCAGTCAAAGAAATCAAAGCTTTCTCTAGTCTTGGAAAAAATGCTCTAAATCACAATTGATCAGAAAAATGTGAACTAAAACAACTGAGATATATTAACCTCATACCTATCAGAGTGGCTAATATGACAAAAAAGGAAAATGTTGGATGTTGGAGGAGATGTGAAAAGAATGGTATTCTAATGTACCACTGTGCATTGGAGTTGTGAACCAATCCCACCAATCAATCTATGGAACAATTTGGAACAATGCCAAAAGGATTATAAAACTATACAGACCCTTTAATTCAGCATTTCTACTACTAGGTCTATGTCCCAAAGTCATCCAAAAAAATGGAAAAAGGACCTATTTGTACAAAAATATTTATAGTAGCTCTTTTTTTGTGGCTAAGAATTAGCCATCAATTGGAGAATGACTAATTTGGCTGTGGTATATGATTTTATTTTATTTTATTTTATTTTATTTTATTTTATTTTATTTTATTTTATTTTATTTTATTTTATTTTATTTTATTTTATTTTATTTTCTGTTTTTGTTTTTTGCAAGGCAATGGGATTAAGTGTCTTGCCCAAGGCCACACAGCTAGGTAATTATTAAGTGTCTGAGACCGGATTTGAACTCAGGTACTCCTGACTCCAGGGCTGGTGCTCTATCTACTGTACTACCTAGCCACCCCTTGGTATATGATTTTAATGGAATATTATGGTGCTACAAGAAATGACAAGTTGGATGATTTCAGAAAAACTTAGAAAGATTTACATGAACTGATGCATAATGAAGTGAACAGAACCCAGAGTCTGTTAAAAAAAATTAAAAGGGGGGCAGAGCCAAGATGGCGACAAGAGAACAATGTCTTTTAGAAACTCTCTCATAAAACTTTGAAAGTAAGGACTCTAAACTTTCGAGAGACAGAACCCACAGAGGGACCTAGGGAGGCAGTTCTCCTACTCAAGGTAACCTGGAAAAGAGCAGAAAAGCTCTGCTCCCCAGGGTCGGAGGGTCAGCCCTCCAGAGGGGTGGCCCGCCAGAGGGAAAGAACTTCAGCCTCCCGGAGGCAGCCCCAGGGCGCTGGGAGCCAGTGCTCACAGCAGCGTGGGGGAGTTTCCTGAGTTACGCCCTGGGGACCACTGGCACAAAGTGGGGGAACAGCGGGGTACCTCTGCCAGAGCGAGCACATGGAGCCCAGCCCTCAGGGCACACAGCAGCTGTGTGGTCTTTCCGCCGCCAAGATCTAGGAACAGAAGCAGGCGGAGCTGGTAAGCAGGAGCCCCCCAGGGCATGAGCCCATTGAGCTGAGGGAGGGGAGGGAAGAGAGAGACTGCAGACCTCTGTCCTCTGCCCCTGAAACAGGACTCTGGAGCTCTGACCACATTCAGATCCTGATCACAGTCTAGGCCCCCCATAGAACAGCAGGGCCCCTCCACCTCAGCCCTGTGGCAGAGGGGGGCGCTTATGGTCATTCACAGACCAGGAGGGAGGATAGAGCCTCACACACTGAGACCCTTATGGGAGTGTCCCAAAGCTCAGGAAGCACCCCAAAACAGGCTAAGGCTGGGAAAATGAGCAAGCAGAGAAACAAGAGGAAGACCATTGAGAAATATTTTGCATATGAGCCCAAGAAGGATCAAAATACTCAGTCTGAAGATGAGGAAGCACAAGCTCCTGCATCTAAAGACTCCAAGGAAAAACAGAAATTGGGCTCAGGCTATGACAGAGCTCAAAAAAGACTTTGAAAATCAAATGAGGGAGTTAGAGGAAAAACTGGGAAAAGAAAGGAGAGAGATGCAGGAAAAACATGAAAATGAAGTCAGCAGCCTAGTCAAGGAAATCCAAAAAAATGCTGAAGAAAATAGCATGCTAAAAACCAGCTTGGGTCAAATGGATAAAACAGTTCAAAGAGTTATTGAGGAGAAGAATGCTTTAAAAAGCAAAATTGGCCAGATGGAAAAAGAGATAAGAAAACTCTCTGAGGAGAACAAATCCTTCAGGCAAAGAATGGAACTCAGGGAGATTGATAAATTTACTAGAAACCAGGATTCATTACTTCAAAACCAAAAAAATGAAAAATTAGAAGAAAATGTGAAACATCTCATTGGAAAAACAACTGATATGGAAAACAGACTTAGGAAAGATAATTTAAAAATTATTGGAATATCTGAAAGTCATGATCAGGAAAAGAGCCTTGACATCATTTTCAAAGAATTACTACAGGAAAATTGCCCTGATATTCTAGAAGCAGAGGGCAAAATAGAAATGGAGAGAATCCACCGATCCCCCTGAGAAAGAGATCCCAAAAAACCAACCCCTAGGAATATTATAGCCAAGTTCCAGAACTCCCAAGTCAAAGAGAGAATATTACAAGCAGCCAGAAGGACACAGTTCAAATATCGTGGAGCTTCAGTCAGGATCTCACAGGACTTAGCAGCAGCTACATTGAAAGCTTGTAGGGCTTGGAATATAATATACCGGAAGGCAAAAGAGCTTAGAATGCAGCCAAGAATGAAGCAAGGCTGAATGTCCTCTTCCAGGGAAAAAGATGGACTTTCAGTGAACCAGGGGAATTTCAAATGTTCCTGTTGGAATGGCCAGAGCTGAACAGAAGGTTTGATCTTCAGATACAGGACTCAGGTGAAGCATGGAGATTGGAGGAGAGGGGGGGAAATATGAGGGACTTGATGATGATGAACTGCACGTATTCCTGCATAGAAAAATGACACTGATAATACTCATATGAACCTTCTCAGTTAATAGAGCAGGTAGAGGGAGCTTTTATAGTTGAAGCACAGGAGAAAGCTGAATTTGAAGATAAAATATGATGTAAAAATGGAGTCAATAGGGGAAAAAAAGGGGAAATGTGATGGGAAAAAGAAAAAGGAGAGGGGGAATAGGCCAAGATATCTCATATAATATGTTTTTTCTTTATTACAGTGAGCTATTGCAATGATATGGAAGGGGGGAGGCAAGGGGGGAATGAGGGAATCTTCGCTCTTGTCAGAGATTGCTAGGAGAGGAAACAGCAAATATACTCAATGGGGTATAGACATCTGGAGTAAGAAGAAAAGGGAGGGACAAGGGGAAGGGGGGATGTGAGTGATGGAGGAGAGGATGGACCATGGGGGGAGAGTGGTCAGATATAACACATTTTCCTTTTTACTTCTTGCAAGGGGCTGAGATTGGAAGGCCTGTCCAGGACCATAGGGCCAGGTGGATGCTGGGCCTAAGGGGTGGTAGGGGGGCTCGGGGCCTCTTGGCCCCAGGACCAGGGATCTGTCTGCTGCGCCACTCAGCTACCCTACAGCAGAGTCAGAGTGAAAGGAGAGAAAAAATATAGTACATGGTAGTGGAGAAATACGAAAGGAGGGAGTTGCGATCAGCAATGGCAATGGTGGAAAAATATGGAAGTAACTTTTGCTATGGACTTATAAAGAATGTGATCCACCTGCGACAGAGTTGTTGGTATTGGAACAAAGACTGAAGCACATTTTTTATTATGATTATTTGGGGGGGGGGGCTGCAGGGCAAATGGGGCTGGGTGGCCTGCCTGGAGCTGCATAGCAGGGTGATCTTTGGATATCTGAGGCTGGAATAGGACCCGGGTGCTCCTGGCTCAAGGGCCAATGCTCGACCGCCACCCAGCGACTCCTACTATTATTACTATTTTATTTTATTTTGGGTCTTTTTTTTTCTTTTTTCCTTTTTTTTTTTGGTTTTTGCAGGGCAGTGGGGTTGGGGTGGCTTGCATGTCACATGGCTGGGTGATTGTTGGGTGTATGGGGCCAGATATGGGCTTGGGTGCTCCTGGCTCCAGGGCTGAACCTCCGTCCATTGCGCCACCTGGCCATACCTACAATTATTACTATTATTTTTTAATTTTAATTTTTTTCTCTCCCCTTTATTGCTCAAGTGAGTCTATATTTTGTGGGGGGAGGGGGTATTCTGTTTACTCTTTAACAAGAATATTTTATTAATGTATAAAAACATTATTTGTACAAAAAGAGAATAAATAAATATAAAATAAAAAAATTAAAAGAATAGGTATAAGTAAAGTGATCTGTGAGGCCTAACAATAGAAGATTATTGCCAGCAAAGGGGATTGGGGGGAGGTTTCACAGAAGGGACATTTGAGCTGTTTTTTTTTAAATTAATATTTTATTTGTTTTCCAATTATTTACAATAGTAGTTTCTACCTGTCGTTTTCTGTAAGGGTTTGAGTTTTAAAATTTTTCCCCCCACCTTCCCTTCTCTCCCCCATTCCCCTACAGAAGGCAGTCTGATAATCTTTACATTTTTTCCATGCTGTACATTGATCGAAATTGAATGTGTTGAGAGAGAAATCATATCCTTGAGGAGAAAATAAATTATTAGAGATAGCAAAATTATGTAGTATATAAGACACTTTTAAAAAAAAATTGAAGTTAATAGACTTTGGTCTTTGTATAAACTCCACAGTTCATTCTCTGGATATGGATGATATTCTCCATCACAGGTCCTCTAAAATTGTCCTTGATTATTGCATTGATGGAATGAGCAAGTCCATCAAGGTTGATCATCATCCCCATGTTGCTGTTATGGTGTACAGTGTTCTTCTGGTGCTGCTCATCTTGTTGTTTTAAGGAAACAAGCAGGCAGGAAACCTGGCATTGTCCTATGTGCTTCACAACATCCCTGGAAGTAGATGTTATTATTATTTCCATTTTACAGCTGAGGAAACTGAGGCAGACAGATTAAAGTTAAAGTCTGAGGCCAGAGTTGAAATCAGGTCTTCCTGATTCCAGACCCCATGCTCTACCACCCCCTAAGTTTTGTAAATCAATCAGTCAATCAATTAATTAATTATTTTTTTAAGGATTTTGCAAGGCAAATGGGACTAAGTGGCTTGACAAAGGCCACACAGCTAGGTAATTATTAAGTGTCTGAGGTCGGATTTTAACTCAGGTACTCCTGACTCCAGGGCCAGTGCTCTATCCACTGCGCCACCTAGCCACCCCACACCAGCTAAGTTTTAAAGGATGACTATACATTTTTAAGATCAAGATAAAGAGGAATTGCACAGCACAAAGAGAGCAATGTGAGAAAAGGCACATAGGTACAAGAGTGTATGGCAGCATTCAAGGGCAGGAAACAGTTCAGTTTACCCAGGATAGAGAATATTAGGGAAGAGCTAGATAAGACTTGAAATGTCAGCTGGGGCTGGATTGTGGAGGGCCTTAAATGCCAGCCAGCCAGAGGAGTTTGAGCTTTATATTTGGAAGACAATAGAGCACCCTGGTGTTTTTTAAGCAGAGGGGTGACATGACTTGAAGTCTTTATAGGAAAGATTCAGGCACAAGTCTGGCAGTATTTCTTTGAAGGGAAAGATGTTTCATTTTTGTCTTTGTATCCCCCAGTGCCTAGCATAGTGCTCTGGTTACTTAATTGTTTGTCATTTAATAATGGATGCTTGAAGATTGATTATTTGAAAAACTAATCAAAAGGAGAGTCTATTTCAGTTCTTGGTAATTTGAAAAGGTTTGATTGAGACTGGATGTCTGATAATGGTTGTCTGATAATGTTTTCCTCCATCTATAACTCTCTCCCCCTTTCTTCCTCCCTCCCACTTTTTCTCTCTTTCTCTCTAAATATTTTATTTCATCTGAAGCAGTTCTGTAGCTGTTCCTTCAGTAAATGGATTTGCCATGTTCCTCCTTCCCTTCCCCTCCCCTGGGAGTGTCATTTCTAAATTCTACAGAGGAAAATTAGGCTTGCAATAAAGTGTAATGGTGGGCCCTGGCATTTTTGCCCTTTATTAAATTTACATCTGAGTTAGTGAAAGGCACTGAACAGAAAGAAAATAATGCTGGGAGGCAGCAGCAAAATCTGCTGCTGGTGATCTCATAATAGGTTCTCAGTCTAAGGGCAGAATCAACGGGAAGAATCAGTCAGGTGTGAACCAAGCTCTTGAATTTTCTTTCTCCCCCAAGTCATTTCTCTAGGTTTTTCCTGATTTTCATTCAGTAAATAGCTACTTTAAATTAATATTACTAGAAGAAATTTTTAAAAAATTATTAGGTTCAGTTTCAAAGTATATAGAACTTGTTATTAAAAAAAATCAAACCAACCCTTTTGACTACTCAAGGAACCAGTTCACATCAGCTTGCTGAAGGTCAGAAGGAGAGGATAAATGCAAGTATTACCCACTGTCCATGTGGTTTTCTTCTGACTGGATGGTTTGATTAGGATCTTTCAGTCAGTCTGAAAAGGTGTTGTTGGTATTGGTGTTGGTGTTGTTTTAAATTTTCTCCTGAGTTTGCAGTTTTTCTATTGTGAGAACTGGTTTGGAACTGGCGTGATTTGGGGGTCTCTTCTTGGGGTCTCAAAGGAATATTGTACAGATCAGTTCATGTAAAGAATGTAAACTACCCCCTGAACCTTGGAGGATTATATTTTCCCTTTTAGGTTTCCTGACTTGCAAGGATTTGACTAGCTTGGCTGTATTTTATCAGATTTTGTTTGAGTACTGGTCTTAGAGAAGACCTGATTTTGAATCCTTGCTTTGATAAACCACTTTTTGTATAAGCACAGGCACTTTTCCTCTGAAACATAAGCACTTTTCCTCTGACATGTTTCTTCCTTTGTAAAATGGGATTGCTAATTCTTATACTGACAACTTTGCTTGTGAAAACGTGCTTTGTAAATAAATTTTAAAGTAGTATAAATATGAGTTGCAATTATTGTTAGTAATAGTAAATATCCATGCCTAGATTAAAGAGAATTATTATTTGGGTTATGTGATCACCTAAACAGTTTGAATAGGGCTTTGGTGGGGGCGGAAAGGGGCCTCTTAGTAAGGTTTCAGGGTTTTTCTCAATTCCAGCAATCAAGTCAATAAGTAATTACTAGGGGTGGCTAGGTGGCGTAGTGGATAAAGCACCGGCCCTGGAGTCATGAGTACCTGGGTTCAAATCTGGTCTCAGACATTTAATAATTACCTAGCTGTGTGGCCTTGGGCAAGCCACTTAACGGTTTGCCTTGCAAAAACCTAAAAAAAAAAAAAAAAAGTAATTACTGAGTTCTTATCACTTCCCAGGAAGTGCCAAGTGCTTGGGATACAAAGAAAGATTAAAAACAAGACCCCTGTCCTCCTTTTAATGGGGGAGACAACATGCAAATAACTATATGTATACAATATATATTCAGTGGAAATCCTAGAGGAAAGGAAGATATGGATAAATAGTTATAGAAAGATAGTGGAAAGGTTGGGAATGTCATTTTGCAGAGGGCTTTAAAAAGCTAAATAGAGGTGTTTTGTATTTGATCCTAGAGATAATAGGGAGCCACTGAAGTTTTACTTTAGGAAGATCACTTTGGAAGTAGTTTGGAGATTGGATTTGAGGCAGGGAGGGTATCAGCAGTGTGAAGTTTCATTCAAGTCTATTTTTGATTGGGCTTTGAGGATAGGGTGTGAGAAAGGTATTGGGGTGAGAGCAAATCTTAGGTTTTCTTGGAATTTATTTGTTTATTTACTTTTTTTTTTGGCAAGGCTTAAGTGACTTGCCCAAGGTCACATAGCTAAGTAATAATCTGGGACTGGATTTGAACTCAAGTCCTCCTGACCTCAGGGCTAGTGCTCTATCCACTGTGCCACCCAATTTAATTTTATTTTAACAAAGTTTATTTGGGTCCACAGTTACAAGGCTGGTTACTTGGGATACTGGAATATCTAAGATATTCTCAGACTCAGTGACACCAGCCTCCTTATTCTTCCTCACACAACCATCTATTTCCTGAATGGTCATTTTCACTGACTCTTCCTCTTACATGGAATGCTCTCTTCTTATCTCTGCCTCCTGGCTTGCCTGACTTCCGTCAAGTTAAGTCCTAGCTAAAATTCCATCTTCTACACTACAGGAAGCCTTTTCTTATTCTTGATTCTTATTCTGTTGATTATTTCCAATTTATCCTCTATGTAGCTAGTTTGTACCCAGTTGTTTTCATGTTGCCTCCCCATTAGACTATGAACTCCTTGAGAGAAGGTATTGTTGTCTTTCTTTGTATTTTAGCTAGCTAGGAGGCATTTAAAAATGCTTATTGACCCGCTGACCAACCTCACTCTCAGGAAACTTAATATCCTACAAGAGAAAGGCAGGGATTTGGAATGAATGTATATTTGTTGCAGGTAACTCAGAAGACATAGAAATTGGGAACTTGTATTTGTCATAAAAAAGGATCCATTTAAACTATGTCTTTCCTGAAAAATACAATTTTTGAAGAGTGTGTTACCCTGAAAAACACTATCCTCTTCCTGTCAGTGGAGCATGTTTTTGATGGAGGAATTGGACTCTGGATGGAAATTGACCTTTTTCTTCTTTGAGGGAGGATGGAACTACAGGGATCTCAACTATTAGACATTCTGCCCTGACTGGGCAGTGGTTCTATTTGGGGGAGATTGCCCCAAATATAGTACAGCATTGTGGAATGATTCAGAGGAGTGAATGCTGGAATCAGCTGGGACTGAGACTTTTAAACAGTAATGTTTTTACTCTTCATTTTTTACACCTTCTTCTGGATCAGTTATAATGCTGTTTACATAATCACTTCTTCAGGTTCCCACCACAAACTCATTCTGAGTTGGTCATCCTGTTCCTGGCCCCTTAGCAGAACAAAAATAAAACAATAACAGCCTAGAGGCCATATTCCACCACATATACAAGATCCCCACTAGTGGTATGACAACTGTTTAGGGACCTAAGCAACCCTAATCTTGTAAATTGCAAAACAATTGCTAACCTGCCATGGTAGGTCTTCACTGGCAGGACTCTCAGCTGGTGGAAATGTAAGGCCCAGATCCCCACTCCCCCCCAAAAAAACCCCCTCAAACTCCAAAATCAAAATCCTTTTTGCTTCAAGGCTTCATGTTCTATACATAGTTGGCCCATTAGAGAGAGAATTGAACTTGGAGTCAGGAAGACCTGAGTTCAAATTCAACCTTAGATACTAGCTGTATGATCTTGGGCAAGTCAATTAATTTAGGCCTGCCCCAGTTTTCTTGTCTAGAAAGTGAGAACAGTAATAATAGCTACTTCCCAGAGTTTCTGGGAAGATAAATGAAATATTTGTAAAGTGCTTTGTAAAACTTTAAAATGCTATATATATAAATGCATCTATATATGCTAATTAATGATGATGATGTTGTTTGAATTTTCCAGTTTCCTCAGTGTAAGTATTAATGTCCTGGAACCTTCATAGACAACATTCATTAATTATTGTGACCAACAACATTCACATTTGGGTGCTAACCTTTCCTCTGGTTCTTGATTAAGACTCATGGTTCATTACTAGTCAAGTATTTTACTAAGCATTTATTAAGCCTTAAGGACAGGAATTCAAAAGAACAAATCCTTTGTTCACAAGGAGCTTACATTCTGATAGTAGAGATAACCTGTATAGAGTAAGTGGAAGGTATTGTGAGAGGGGAAAGATGGGGGACATGACAAGTATAGAGTAGATGGAAGGTATTATGAGAGAAGAAAGCTGACAGGCATGACATGTATAGAGCAGATGGAAGTATTTTGAGAGGAGAAAGATGGTTGACATGACTTGTATAGAGGAGATGGAGGGTATTGTGAGAGGAGAAAGATGGTGGACGTGACATGTATAGAGGAGATGGAAGGTATTGTGAGTCAGGAAAGAAAGCTTTAGCAGCTGGGGGTAGGGGAAATGAGACTGAGAAAGGCATAGTGAAGTTGAGATACAAGTTGAGTTTTGAAGGAAGACAGATATTTAAGAGGCAGAGGTGAAGGGGTAGAGCATCCCAAGCATGGAGACATTCATTATAAAGACAGGCAAACAGGAAACAATGGTAGTGATGAAGGAGCTGCCGGTAGATTAATGTAGTACATAGACTGTATGGGGGGAGAGGAAAGAGTAAGAAAACTGGAAAAATAGAAAGGTGCCAATTTATGAAGAGTTTTGATTAATAAATAAAGGGGGTTCCTATTGTGAGAAAGGAAGGTGACATTATCAGACTTATACTTTTAGAAAATCCTTATGTTTATGGTGGGAACCCCTCCTAAGATAGGTGAAATCTAAAATAATTGAGAAAACAAAGGTTCAAGATTTTGAGTGTATTGATTAATTAAGCAATGCATGCATAATGAATTGGGATCAGGCCTCCATAGCTTGGTTATGTCTGGGGAAGACAGATTTTTATGCATTAAAAGAAAATTTTAAGAGGTTATAAACCATGATACAAGATTAGATAATCTGATTTCTAATTGGAGGAAAAATGATGAATTGTTTTAAATTGGGAGAGGGGAAGAGTGAGTTCCAGCTGACTTGGGAGGGAAGTGGGTGGGCTTTGAGTACTTTCCTTCCCCCAAATTGGGAGATGCTGATTACTTGCATCCACTTGCATTTTATGTAAGGGATGGTTTATACTATTTATTTTTTCATGAGTGATGTTCAGGAAAACAAGGCAGAGGATGATAAATGTGGTAGTAGAAGATGGAGTGTTCATGAGATGGAATCTGATTAATTCTCTCAATTCTTACATCAAACCAACTCAGTTTGGTAACTGGCCTTCACTCTAGCCCCATAGCCTGTTGCAACTGTGTGAGCCATTCCAATGGTAGATTCTTCAAGAATCAATCTACCTAATCTGAGCAGGATTTTGAGCAGCTCTCATTAATCTAAGACTTTAGGGTTTACAAAACCCTTTCCTTGTAGGGTAGGAAATGCAGGAATTATTATTCACCATTTTATAAATGAAGAGATTGAGGGTCTAAAAGGTTAAATGATTCTGAGTTCTATGACTGATACGAATGATAAATAGTTCTATGAATGATAAATCAAGGACTTAAATTTAAGTCTCATGACTATAAGAGTAGGAGTTTTTCTAAGATGTACTACATCTGTCACAATCCTTTATAGAAATTTAAAGTTCATGATGGGAGATATAGGTTATGACTTTACTTTGTATGTCAGAAATTAAAGGGGCAGCGTGTTTACCCTCGTGGTGCTATCAAGAACAAGGAGTCCACCTCTCAGTCATATCCATTGTAAGAGATCTATCCTATGCAGTTTCTTGGGGGCGGAGAGGGAGAAATGGGGGAGAGGGTTGGTTTTGTATATATAGATGCCTCTCTATTGGGCACAGCTCCTTTTGTGTTTTAGAATGATGTTAGTAGAATTTGAATTCTGAGAAAGCTAGATGGTACAGAGGATTGAGAAATGAACCCTGAATAAGGAAGACCTGTTCAAATTATGAGCTCATCCACTTAGTGACTGTGTTTCCTTGGGTATGATAATAGCACCTGCCTCCCAGGGTTGTAGTAAAAATGGCCCATTGGGCCATTTGTGTCCTGGTACCTAGACCTTCCCCTCTTACTGCTGACTGCTCTGTCACCAGTACTAGTTGTATTTTGTGTCATCCTAAGCCCACTAAATGTGGAACTTGTCTCCTTTTTGTAAGCTTAATGGGTCACCAAGAAGTCCAGCTTCTGACCTCAGTCCCAGCCTTCTGCTTTGACCAACTGTGCTATCTGTCGAGCAAGAGAGGTGAGCCAGAGAGCTGACAGGGAAAGGAGAAGACTTAATAACCATCTTGGCACCCACAAGGGGCTGTTGTTATGCACAGGATAGGATTCAACTTAATTTCTTTTCAACCTTGAACATAGAATTAAATTGTAGCAGTGATGATGTACTAGCTAGAAAGGAACATTTATAGCCATGAAGATTCTTAGAGCCAGGGATGGAACCTGATAGGATCTCTTTTCTCAAGGGCTCAGCCAATTGTGTCGAATGGTTGAGAAGCCGGACTTTAAGGTCTGCATCTTTGTCAGCTAGAAGATGCTATGTTATTGTTTCTGTCATTCATTTTACATTCCAGAAGCTTATTTCCCCAGAGAATGGACTTTGATTTGGGTTACTTAAAGAAAGAGAATTCACTAATTTGGCAGCTAAAATGTACTTATGAGCTGACACTTTTAATCCATCAGTTCTTTTTTTTTTTTTTTAGGTTTTTTTGCAAGGCAAATGGGGTTAAGTACCTTGCCCAAGGCCACACAGCTAGGTAATTATTAAGTGTCTGAGACTGGATTTGAACCCAGGTACTCCTGACTCCAGGGCCGGTGCTTATCCACTGTGCCACCTAGCCGCCCCAATCCATCAGTTCTTAATACTTCCAGATTCTCTTCAACCTCCTGTCATTTTCCTTCCTTAACTACAAATAGTCTTTTCAGAAGTAGGTACCAAGTGTGGGTAGAGCCAACATTAGCTAGGATCTTGGAAAGATGTAGAAGTTTATGAAAACAACATGGGCTAAATTTAGTCTCAGACACTCTCTGAACTTCAGTTTCTTCATGTGTAAAATAAGGGGTTTGGACAAAATAAGGTCACTTTAACTC
The DNA here is from genome assembly GCF_037893015.1 of Macrotis lagotis. Classification (NCBI taxonomy): domain Eukaryota; kingdom Metazoa; phylum Chordata; class Mammalia; order Peramelemorphia; family Peramelidae; genus Macrotis; species Macrotis lagotis. The sequence goes on from NC_133658.1 coordinate 452,004,104, forward strand.
TAAAGCCATGATTTTATGATTTTTGAGATGAAAGGGACTCAGCAGATCCTCTGGTCTAGGCCCCTCTCTTTTCTCTCTCATTTTACAGAAAAAGAAAATGAAGCCATATCTATAGGAAGGGGCTTAACTGAGGTTTCTCATCCATATAAATAACAGAAACAGGGTTCTTTTTTTTTTGGCTAATTTTATTTTATTTATTTTTGAATTTATTTATTTATTTTCATCCATATGCATATACTCGTTTCCAGGTTACAGAATTTTCCTCCACTGTCCCTTCCCACCCCCCCTCCCCTCAGCAGGGAACAGTCTGGTTACCATTTTACATACATATTTTGTTAAACATGTTTACAAATTGGTAACTTTTGGCATGAGGAATTAAGATTAAGGGAAAGAGATACATAAGAGATTTTTATAAAGTGCTCATCATATTCAGAAGGGTTGTTTTTTTCTGTGTGTTTTGTTTTGTTTTTCTTTTTCTGTTGGGGATAATATAGTCCATAGCCGGTCTAATATGGTTGTCCTAGCTCTCTGGATTGCTGAGAGTAGCTGATTCCATCAGGTTTGTTCATCTCATAATGTTGTTGATGTGTACATTGTTCTCTTGGTTCTGCTCCCTTCTCTCAGCATCAGATCCCATAAGCCATTCCATGCTTCTCTAGAGTCTGGCCCTTTATGGTTTCTTATGGAACAATAGTATTCCATAGTATTTATGCATCATAACTTGTTTAACCATTCCCCAATTGATGGGCATCCCCTAATTTCCAATTCTTTGCCATTACAAACAGAGCTGCTATGAATATTTTGGAACATGTAGGACTTTTCCCATTTCTTACAATTTCTTCTGGATATAAACCTAGAATTGGAATTGCTGGGTCAAAGAGTATGAACAGTTTTACTGCTCTTTGGGCATAGTTCCATATTGTTCTCTAGAAAGGTTGGATCCATTCACAACTTCACCAGCAATGCATCAATGTCCCAATCTTCCCACAACCTCTCCAATATGGATCATCTTCCCTTTTTTCTCATCTTGGCTAATCTAATAGGTGTAAGATGATATACCTCATTGTTGTTTTAGTTTGCATTTCTCTAATCAATAGTGATTTGTAGGGGTGGCAAGGTGGCATAGTGGATAGAGCACCGCCCCTGGAGTCAAGAGTACTTGAGTTCAAATCTGGCCTCAGACACTTTCTGATTACCTAGCTGTGTGGCCTTGGGCAAGTCACTTAACCCCATTGCCTGACCAAAAAAAAAATAGTGATTTGGAGCATTTTTTCATATGGTTTTATATAAATATAGCTTCAATTTCTTCATTTGAAAACTGTTCATATTCTTTGACCATTTATCAATTGGGGAATGACTTGTGGTATTACAAATTTTATGCAATTCTCTATATATTTTAGAAGTGAGACCTTTATCAGAATTCTTGGTTGTGAAGATTGCTTCCCAGCTTTCTACTTTTCTTCTAATTTTGGCAGCATTAGTGCAAAAATTTTATAATTTAAGAGAGTCAAAATCATTCATTTTGTAGTTTATAATGTGCTCTAATTCTTGTTTGGTCATAAATTTATTCCTTTTCCATAGGTCAGATAGAGTATTTTTTGGTCTATTAAATTTATCTATGGGGTTGCCCTTTATGTCTAAATCCTGTACATCCATTTTGACCTTATTTTGGGTATGAGATGTAGATCTATGTCTAGTTTTTGCCATACTGTTTCCAATTTTCCCCAACAATTTTTGTCAAACAGTCAGTAAGTTCTTCTAGAAGCTGATGTCTTTGGGTTTGTCAAATAGTAGATTGCTGTAGTCATTTACTGTGGTTTTTTTTTTTTTTTTTTTAGGTTTTTGCAAGGCAAATGGGGTTAAGTGGCTTGCCCAAGGCCACACAGCTAGGTAATTATTAAGTGTCTGAGACCAGATTTGAACCCAGGTACTCCTGACTCCAAAGCTGGTACTTTATCCACTAGGCCACCTAGCCGCCCCAACTGTGGTTTCTTTTGAACCGATCCTAATCCACTGATCCATTACTCTTATTTCTTAACCTGTACCAGGCAATTTTGATGACTGCCACTTTATAGCATAGTTTTAGATCTGGTAGACCTAGGCCACCTTCCTTTACATTTTTTTCATTAAGTTCTCTTGCTGTTCTTCAGAGCCAGGATTCTAATACAGGTCCTTTAGACTCCAGTCTTAGTATTCTTTACATTTACTAATGCTGCTGTGTAAAATTTGCAGATGGTACAAAGTATGGAGGGATAGCTAAGAGATTATAATGCAAGAATCCAAAGATATTTTGATTAGACCAAAATGATGAGCTGAATCTTATAGAAAATGTAATTGGGAGAAATGTAAAGTCTTATACTTTTGTAGAAAGTAGTGATTGTGAAAACTGATCTGGGTGGGGGGAGTTTTGGTAGACTGAAAGGTCAATATAAAACAATATTGAGGAGGGGAAGGGGTCAAGGGAGGAAGAAAATTTGGAACTGCAAAGAAATTAAATTAAAAAAATAAAAAACAATATGTGATATACTTAAAAGAAAGGAATGGAAATTCGAAAAAAGTGGAGATGATAGTCTGCTTTGGTAAGACTCCTGAAGTCATGTTTTAGGAAAGGCATTGATAGCACAGAGGGTGGAATCTGGAATGAGGAGAGGACTGGAGTCAATGCTGTAAATAAATCAGACCATGAATCTAATGATATTTTGGGAAGAAGAAAAATCTTGGTGGGAGAACACGATCAGTCTTCAAAGTATTTGAAGAATTATGTGGAAAAAGAGCTAAAGTACTGGAGTCCAAGAGAGCAGAAGTGGGAGCAAGGGGTGGAATTAGAAAAGAGGTCTGTCTTGTCAGGAAACACTTACTCAAGGTTAGGGCTTTCCAGAAGCCCATTAGGATGAAGTGTGCCAGTTCACTGAAGGAATTCAAGGAGTCAACCTGCCCTCTTATTGGAAATGTTATAGAGATGAGTCTGTTTTAATTAGGAATTAGCCTAGATGCCCTCTAGGTCTATTATGCTTTGCTTCAAGGACTTCTTGATAGGAAGAAATGAAATATGAATGAAAAGGGGGCTCTGATGGCCCTACCTGTAAGTGCATAGAAATTTCTGGTTGCTAAATGAATAAATAATCACCAGCTAATCATGTTGATCATTCATTGAAAAGCAACATGGAATGGTGGAAAGAGCCATAGAAACAAATGTTTATTAAGTGGTTCCTATATGCTAGGCCCTGGGCTAAGGGCTGGGGTTACAAAAAAAGTCTCCTACCTGCACCCCTACCCCTAATGATCCCTACCTTCAAAGAATTCACAATTTAATGAGGAAGCTACAAGACCTGGACAGTGTTTGTAAACAGGAAGTCATGAAAGAGGGAAGACACAAATAGTGGGAAAGAAGGGAGGTGAAGAAATGTGGGTGCAGACATGGAATGGAGAAAGACCTTTTCAAGAGGAAAGATTTGAGCTGAGTTCTCAAGGAACCTTGTCTGACCCCTCTGAACATCTGTAAATTGAATGAGTTGGATTAGGTAACCTCTCTAAGGTTTCTAAATTTTGTGGCCTGTTAGAGTATTTATTGCTAGGCTTTCTGGGGAAAATAGAGAAAATATGCAGCTCTTGGAGAAAGTAGAGGAGAGGTTATAGAAAGAAGAGGACAATGCACAGGATGCATTGTCATGGAAAATCAAAGAGTATCAGGAAGAAAGAGGTCAGGGGTATCATGAGCTACAGGAAGTTAGAGGTGACTGAAGACAAAAGACAGACAGTTTGATTTCTGGATTAGGAGACTTTAGTTATAGTTTTGTCATTTTTAGGAAGGTAGAGATGGACTGAAGACAAAAGATGAACAATTGGATTTCTGAATTAGTTTCAGTAGTTTCAGTCACTTTTTAAAAAGTGTCCAACTCTTCAAGACCCTATTTGGACTTTTCTTGACAAAGCTATTGGAGTAGGTTGTCATTTCCATCTCCAGCTCATTTTTAGGGATGAGGAAACTGAGCAAACAAGGTTAAGTGAATTGTTCAGGGTCTCAGCTAGTCTGAGGCTAGACTTGAGCTCAGGTAGATGAGTCTTCCTGACTCAGGAGTCAGGCCAGCACTCTTAGCTACTGTGCCATCTAGCTGTCCAGGAAATCTTGGGAGAGAGAGCAATTTTATTAAACTGGAAGGATTAGAACCTAGACTATCAGGTGTTTAGAAGTAAATGTATGGGGAGGAAGTTGAGGCAGAAAGAATTCTGTGCTTGTTTAAGACTATGACTGGAGAAGGGCATGTCAGGGTCAAGTGAAAGATTTTATTTTGTTTCTTTGTTTTTTTTGGTTTTAGGATTAGGGAGTTCTTTATGTTTGTGGACACAGTGGAAAGAAACTGGAGTGGGGAAGACAGAAGTTGCTGGAGACTGATTGATGGAATCAAAGGTATAAGTTGGATGGCAAGGGAGAGTCAGCTCTTCCTTTGAGATAGTAAGGAGGAAAGGAGAGAATGAAAGAAATACCAAGGAGGAGGGAACTGAGGGAAGAGGGTAGGTGTTTTCTGCTGAGGGTAAGGGGGTAGTTTGGAGATTGGGGGCTTGAAAAGCTTAGAAAATTTTTCTAACTTTTTATGGGGAAGTGTGATAAATATGAAAGGAATAAGAAGACTGAATAGTATCTGTGAGATCTTACTTGAGGTTAAGCAGTGAATTTTCAAGCAAGGAACCAGTCATTATATTCCAATAATGTCAGAATACTTACATTAATTAAAAGTCTCTGTATCATAGTTGTACATGTATAACCTAAATTAGATTACTTGCTGTCAAAGGGAGGAGGGAGGAGGGAGGAAGAAAAATATGGAACTAAAAAAAATGAATGTTGAAAACTATATTTGTATGAAACTGGAAAAATAAATAAATAAATTTACTAAAATTAAAAAAAAAATCTTTGTATCCCTAGCTCCTAACACTGAGCCTGGCATATGGTTGATGAGTACTAAATGTTTGATTGATTGATTGATTGGGATATATCTTCTTTCCTATTTTCCCCACTGCCCAACTCACCTGGAGAGTTAGTTCTCTACACTTAGAACTTTACTGGTGACCAAGACAGAGAGTGTGTTATTAGATTGTAGATGTTCTGATGAGAGACTTGGGGAAAGGAGGCAAGGCAAAGGGAAACTTTTCTGACCCATCTAGCTCAGCAGAGATTGAAGCACCTTGGCAAGTGCAAGTGGGGTCTGGGTTGGTATTTCTTCTTACTCTTCTTGAATAATTCTGACCCAGAACTCAGTCTGCACATAGTAGACTGGTGGAGGCGTTCAAAGAAGCATGCACATCTTGGAAGTAGGCGTCTGTAGCCCACACACTGGTCTATACTTTATTTTTTGGCTCTGATGCATGAATTCCACAGAGAGAAAACAATCCCTCTGGACTCTTGTTTTTACATGTGTGATTATAGAAGTGCTTCTACATTTATCTTCCCTCTTAGTAAAGCAACTCTTTATTTCAGTCACAGTAGAGAGATCTCTGCCTTCCCCTTTCTTTGTGAAATAAACAGCTCTTGTTGAATGAATTTTGGCTTTGAATAACTTGCTTACTACACATGGAGTATTATAAGCAGATTTATTGATTCATGTTTCTTGGTCTCTGAAGTAAGAAAGCCCCATCTATAAATGTAATATGCAATCTTTGCCAGCCTCAGCACTATTTAAACACACTTACTGGGTGGTATACAAAGAAAACTGCCCAGACCTTTTCTGCCCTTAGATCCCAAGACTGACTGTCTTGTATGGATAGTGTTGTACAGTGGAAAGAGCCCTGCCCCAAGAGACTTGGAGTCTAGTCCTGTCTCTGTCACAGTGATTCTTGGCAAATCACTTGTCCTCTTGAATTCAATTTCTTTTTTTTAATTGATATTTTATTTTTGCAAATACATGCTATAAAAGTTTTTCAATATTAATCCATATGAATATATATTTCTTATCTTTTTTTTTTTTTTTAGGTTTTTAGGCAAACAGGGTTAAGTGGCTTGCCCAAGGCCACACAGGTAATTATTAAGTGTCTGAGATGGGATTTGAACCCAGGTACTCCTGACTCCAAGGCCGGTGCTTTATCCACTACGCCACCTAGCTGCCCCTTGAATATGTATTTCTTAAAGTTACAAAATTTCCTTCCACCTTCCTTTCCTACCATTCCCTCCCCCGCCCCCAGTGGTGAAGTCAGGTTACTATTGTACATACATTTTAAACATGTTTACAGATTAGTCATTTTTTTTTTTTGTAAGGCAAATGGGGTTAAGTGGTTTGCCCAAGGCCACACAGCTAGGTAATTATTAAGTGTCTGAGACCAGATTTGAACCCAGGTACTCCTGACTCCAGGGTCAGTGCTTTATCCACTATGCCACCTAGTCACCCCAGATTAGTCATTTTTGATGAGGAATTAGGATAAAGGGAAAGAAATACACGAGATATTTTTAAAAAAGTGAATGTAGTGTTCTTCAGATTCTGAAGGATTTTTGTTTAGTTTTTCTTCTGGATGGGGATAGCATTGTCCATAGTTGGTCTAATAGGGTTGTCCCAGCTCTCTGCTTCCATCAAGGTTGATCAACACCCAGTGTTGTTAACGTGCAGAATGTTCTCTTGGTTCTGCCTCCTTTACTCAGCATCAGATCCTGTAATTCATTCCATGCTTCTCTAGAGTCCAACCATTTATGATTCCCCATAGAACAATAGTATTCCAATGGATTCATGTACCATAACTTGTTTAACTATTCCCTAATTGAGGGACATCCCCTCAGTTTCCAATTGCCACTACAAAAAGAGCTGCTATGATATTTTGGAACTTGTGGGACTTTTCCCATTTTTTTAAAATGAATTTCCCTTATAGACCTTCCTTATTTTACATTCTCCCCTCTTCTGCTTCTTTGTTTTTATTCTCCATGTTCCCTTTTTCTACAAAATTTTCTTCTTCTCCTGTTGAAAACCTTTTAACCTTTAAAATCCAACTCAAGTATCATCTCCTTCATGGAAACTCCCTTGATCCCCTCCAGTCAGTGACCTTTTCCTCTTACACTTCATATAGTATGACCAAATAGATAAAGTGTCAGAGTCAACCAGAATTTGAATCTTGCTTTTGGGATTACTGACTGTGGGATCCTGAGCATAATCACTTAAGCCTTTTGAACCTACCTCATAGGGTTATTGTAGGATCAAATCAAATGCTGTATGTAAAATGCTTTGCAAATCATAAAACACTTAATAAATTTTAACTGGTGCTATTATATTTTTATTATAACATTTGAACTTCTCTGATGAACTTATATAATTTTTGTCTATTACAGTTAAGTTCCATGAAGGTAAAGCCCCTATCTACTTATTACCTGTGTGATTTTTAGTGTAAAAGCTTATTTTTCCTGAGCTTCAGTTTCCTTTTCTTATGAAATCAAAAGGTTTGACTAGATGGTCTCTTAGATCCCTTCCAGCTATAGATCTGTGTTTCTAGGGTCCTAGCTTCCTATTGAGTATTTTCCTCATTGCCTAATATATACAGCTGACATGATATGTTTGTTGAATGAGTGAGGTATTAATTCGATTCGGTAGACAGTGTTTGAGCATCTATCATTGGCCAGGAAACTGCCAGACTGGCTTCTGGATATAAAGACAAAAATGACAATTGCTGGCCTCAAGAAGCGTATGTTTTAGGACTATCTCTAAAGAGCTGGCTAAAAAGTGTTCATTTTTGTACCATCACTAAAGGTCTGACTAAAAGTGTTCATTTTAGTACTATCAGTAAAGGTCTTTGGACTAAAAGTGTTACCAGAGTTGCTTTCTCCAAAGTAATCTGCTAAAAAAAAAATCCATTTTAGATGGACTCAAGGATTTGCTTTTACAATGGAAGATGATCTTATGAGAACTTAATATAAGATAAATAAAAAGATTGTAGGGCAGCAGTTAAGAGTCAAAATGTAAGGTTCAAAGGAACAACTTAATGAGTTCTTAAGGTCATAGTCAGGAGCAGGGATTCTTTACCTTCTTTATGGTATCAATCCCTTTAAGCATGGTGAAACCTATATACCCCTTCTCAATAATGGCACAAGATAAAGTACATAGGATTTACAAAGAAAACCAATTATATTGAAATAGAGTTATCAAACGTGGTGGGGAAACCAAAACAAATTTATAGATCCCAGGTCATCTAGGTCTGGTGGTGGCTTTTAAGGTCAAAGTTTAGGTGGCACCTGATAGAGGGCAAAGAACTGTAGGGAAAAAAAATAAAAGAAAGACCCTTAAACTCATGCTTTTATTTTTGAATTTTAGGTGACATGAGTGAAAGTAAAGCCAAGAAGATTGAAATCAAAGATGTGGATGGGCAGACACTGAGTAAGCTGATTGACTACATCTATACAGCTGAAATTGAGGTGACAGAAGAAAATGTTCAGGTAATTGAGGCCTCCAAAATGAGTCTAATTGTTAGGACTACTGCTGGCTTTGGTTTGGAATTCCAGGGGAGGAGAAAGAACTGAATGCTTCTACCAGCTAGCTTCCCATGCTTTCATGGAATGACAGCTAGACTTGGGGATAGGAGACATGGGTTTAAATTCTGACTTTGTGCAATCTTGGGTAAGATTTCTATTTGATTCCAGCTTTATTCAATTGCAAAATGGATTTTATATTTATGTCATCCATCTCAAAAGGTTGTTGTGAAGACTGTTTTCTTTGTAGACCTTTCAGTGGGAGAGATATGGAGAACTTTATAATTATTTTTGGATATTTTGTCTTTTGATTGTGAAACCTCAAGTAATTTTTCTTGGGTGTATGTCATAGTTAAGTGCTTACATTTGTAAAATGCTTTATAGTTTGCAAAGTTTGTTTACCACATATACCCTCTCTTTGGGCTCATAGTACCTTTATGAGAGAGGCAGGACAAAGAGCAGAGTACACCCATCTGTAAAATCAGACGATTGAATTAGATGATTTCTAAGTACCCTTTCTTTCCATGAGGAAAGTAGAAGGGGAAAATGTGTGATAATTAAAAAGAACAAAAAAATTTTTTTTAAATGAAAGTAAGGGTAATTGGTTCTGACTCTCTGGCCAGTGATCATTCCAAGCAACTCTTCTCATATGTCCCTGGTTCTGGGTTCCTGATAATCTAATTGTTTTGTAAATTGAATTTTGTAATCATTAGCAATCATTATACAGTATATAAAAAATAAGGAGTGGGGCAGTGAGGTAGTGCAATGGATACAGCACAGACCCTGGAGTCAAACAAATGTGGCCTCAGACACTTGACACTTACTAGCTGTGTGAGACTGGGCAAATCACTTAATCTTGATTGCCTTGCACAAAAAAAAAATGAGAATATTTTATAAGTAGCTAAACTACTGTTACGTATAACTGATATATATGTAAATATGCTGAACTGTTACAAATAGTTTTAGAATACTTGTATATTCATATATAGAAATGTATACACATATCTATATGTCTATGTCTATGTCTATATCTATATCTATATCTATATCTATATAGATAGCTCTTTCCATATATTTGGAGAGAGTTAAATTGAACAAGCAAATAGCAAAATTGTAATACTTGCCATTTCCTTCTTTTTCAAAATATATTTTATTAAATTTTTTTCAGTTACTTTTCATTTTCCTCTAAAAAAGTATCCAACTATTTTCTAGTGCTCCATGATCTGTGCTATGCCTCTAGGGGATTTTCTTGCTGTTCCCTTCCCTATTCTCATTAAAATTTACTTATGTGTAAATGTCTTATGTGTCAGACCCTGAAGACTGGGTTAATCTGATAAATAGTACTGGAGAGGCTAAAATGTGATAATGGGAGACAGTTAGAGGAAACCCCAAGGACTTCCTTCTCTCCTCCCATTTAATATTGCCATTTTAACAGCATCTCTGAAGGCAATGCTCTTAGGGTCCAATTCCAGTTCAGTTCAACAGGCACTCTATATACAGTACAATACACTTAGGTAGTGACAGGGGATATACAAAACCAAAAGATCCCTACCATGAAGAATTCAGAGATATTATCCGAATAAATGAAACCCTAAGTATACTGTGAGATTGGATTTGGAGACATGGGAAATTTTCTCTCGGGCTGAAATAGGCTTAGTTGAATTACCTCAGAGAGTCACTTGTTCCTGGTACATATACCTTGGAGTGCTAATGTGAGAACATATTTACTTCTCCATGAAGAAATGTTTTGTGTTTGGCTTTACTTGGTGTTGCTGGGGTAAAAGCATTATTTTTAAAGAAAGAATTTTCCTTACAAGGAAAGAAGAACCTCAAAAGAAAAATTGTATGAGCTTGGCAGAGAGTGACTTTCATAGGATGATCAATTTAGAGTTGTCCTCTCAGAGCCTAAACTTGAATAATTTACAGATGAGAAAAATGGGCTTGTTCAGTGTCCATAGGTAATAGAGCTGAACCTGGGTCTTTGGACTCCATTGTGCCTGGAGGCCTTCCTGCAGTTTCCGATCCATCTTCGTAGTGCAACATGAAGATAGAGGTTATTGAACAGCTCCCACCCCATCCTGTAGTCAGTTGTGGCAACAAGGTTGAGGTCATCATCACTGGCGCAGACACCGAACCCCGAATGGAGTGACGGAGCAGGCACGGCCTTGCTGGTGTGCTCCAAGGCAGGGCACTTCCTTTTGTTATTGCTGAAGGAAACAAACAGTTGTGACCGGATATCCTCTGCTCTGTTTTCTTGTCCTGGGGGTGGGGGACACCTGACCTGGAGAATGGGACACAAACAAAAAAAGGAGAAGGGGGAGGCAGTTCTGTATTTAGGCAGGGGTCATCCCAAGAACTATAATGCTGTTGTATAGTGAGCCAAATGATTCCTGTCCTGTGGCAAACTTCCATTCCTGAAAACATGTGGCTGATGGGTTGACCATTGCAGCTTCTTTTGTTATTGTTCAGTTGTTTCAACTGAGTCTGACTCTTTGTGACCCTATTTTGTTTTGTTTCTTGGCAAAGATAACAAGAGTGGTTTGCCATTTCCTTCTCCATCTCATTTTATGGATGAGGAGACTGAGACAAACAGGGTCTGAGGCCAGATCTGAGCTCAGGAAGATGAGTCTTTCCCATGCCAGGCCCAGTGCTCTATCCACTGTGCCACCCAGCTTCCCTGCTTATCTCTTCTACCCTCAAAAAAAAATACATTCCATCTTGAAACTGCCTTGTAATGACCTGTGTATGTTTGTAGACAGAATGTAAGCTCTCTCAGGGGAGGGGCTGTTCCTTCCCTCCCCTTCCCTATCCCTTCTCTTCCCCGCCCTTCCCCCCTTCCTTTTCTCTTTTCTCTTTTCTTTTCTTCTTCTCTCTCTTTCTCTCTTTTCCCATCACTTAGAACAGTAATGTTCCATCACATAGTAATGTCCTTAATAAGTGTTTTTTTAACTGAATCTAATTGAAAAACAAACTTAGAAGCCTAATGCACAGAGATGTGATGGAACATTTTCACAGGGAGTCACCGGCTTCAGGTTTTCTCCATTTGTAATCCTACTGCTCATTTGGGGCAGAACAGTTTTTAAGGAAAGATGTGAGATAAAGTAGAAAGAACACTTAGGACTCAACCAGGATTCAAATCTTAACTTTCAATGCTCACTGACTGTGTGACTTGTATCCTCATTTGTAAAATGAGATAGGATTAGACTCTGACTTTTGAGACCTTTTCTAGTCTAAGATGTATAATGTGATGAAAACATGGAATCTTCTGAAAGCCCTTGGGGACCAAGCAGCAAAAGTGGAGAAGTGTTAGTACTTGCTCTTTGCAAGATGGGGTGATGAAATGAATAGAGCGCCAGCCATGAAGTCAGGAAGACCTGAGTTCAAATCCTCTCTCAGATACTTACTACCAGTGTGACCCAGGGCAAGTCACTTAATCCTGTTTGCCTCAGTTTCCTCATCTGTAAAATGAGCTAGAGAAGAAAATGGGCAAACTACTCTAATATCTTTGCCATGAAAATCCCAAATGGGGTCACAAAGAGTAGGAACTGACTGAAAAGACTGAACAACAACAAAAAATGTTCCAGATATGTATATCAAGAGAATCCCTATCTTCAGAATTCTTAAATTTTATAAATAGAACAGAGAAACTGAGGGAAAATGATGGAGGTTCCATCAGGTACATTGCTCTCTATTTTTTCTCAGACTGGAACATATTAACTTTTTCACTATATTTCTGACCCTCACAATGTGCAGGCTGGGTTTCATTTTAACTCTAAGGTAGTGAGAGAGACCCAGGGCGGTGGATATATGTGTGCAAGTCACATAACCTCAGAGCCTCAGTTTCTTTATTTATAAAATGGGAGTAATAATGTTCATACTCTAAATCTTGATGAGGTTGTTGTGAAGAACAGGCTTTGGAGGGGTGGCTAGGTGGCGTAGTAGGGATGACTAGGTGCTGTAGTGGATAAAGCACCGGCCTTGGAGTCAGGAATACCTGGGTTCAAATCTGGTCTCAGACACTTAATAATTACCTAGCTGTGTGGCCTTGGGCAAGCCACTTAACCCCATTTGCCTTGCAAAAACCTAAAAAAAAAAAAAGAAAAAAGAAAAAAGAACGGACTTTGGAAACTGTAGGGCATTGTATAAAATGAGTTATATATTATTATTATTGTTATTATTATTATTTTAGTAATCTAGTCCACATCTTATCTTTTCACTCCTAATTTCCTTTTAAATTTCTTCAAGAAAGAGAAAAGACTTTGACTCATAATTAACATCTAAAGATCAAACAGTGGGAACAGGCAATTAGAGAAACCACAGCTCTGTTCATTTTAAGAAGCAGCCAAGGGGAATGTTTTCAGGCAGAGGCAGACCCAAATAGGAAGAGGAGGCCAGATTATCATTTTTGTCTCCTTAGTGTGAATTCTAAACAACAGAGAAATTGAAAACCACAGGGGTTAAATTTCAGATACTGAAAAATGTAACCTGAGAACACAGAAGGAATGTTTATTAGTTTACCTTTCCAGACTGTTGTCATAGAACAATTTACATTTCTATGATAGCTTAACTTTAAACAAAGTACTTTTCCTCATAGTGAGCCTGTGAATTAGGTGATACAAAAATTGTTGTATCTAGTTTACAGATGAAGAAACTGAGGCTTTGAGAAGTTAAATCTCATATACCCTAGGAATTGTAGGAGGCAGAACTTGAATCCAGGCCTTCTGTCTCCTAAACCACATGGCATCATGAGCTTGAGAATTTGGGCACAACATGGCTTCCTACCTTGCTGACATCTGGAATTTTAGAATATTCTTTCCTTAGAATGTAAATTTATGTAAGCAATTTAGTATGCATGTATTAATTGGTTTCTATGTACCAGGAAATGGCAAACTATTTCAGTATCTTTGTCAAAAAAAATGCCATATGTGGTCCTGAAGAATCAGACATAAGTGAAAAATGACTAAATGACAAATTGTAGTCGGCATTAATTGTATGTTCATTGGTACAGAGATGATCTCAGAAGCAATTTAAATCCAGCCTCCTCATTTTGCATTTGAGTAAACTGAGGCCCAGGGAAGCTGTGACTTGCCCAAGTTGATGAAATCAGGGAGAATCAAATCTAGTTCTAGTGCTTTTTTCCATTCTAAGTGTCTTTCAGCGAGCTTACATTCTACTAGCTATTTTTTTTTTTAGGTTTTTGCAAGGCAAACGGGTTAAGTGGCTTGCCCAAGGTCACACAGATAGGTAATTATGAAGTGTCTGAGGTCAGATTTGAATTCAGGTACTCCTGACTCCAGGGCCGGTGCTTTATCCACTACACCACCTAGCTGCCCCCTGCTAGCTATTTTTTTTATAAATTATTTTAATTTATTTTTTTTTAGTTTATGTTTTGCAAGGCAATGTGATTAAGTTACTTGTCCATAGTCACACAGCTAGGTAATTATTAAATGTCTGAGGTCGGATTTGAACCCAGGTCCTCCTGACTCCAGGGCCTGTGTTCTATCCATTGTGCCACCTAGCTGCCCTGCTGCAATTATCATCATCATTATCATCATCATCATCATTATTATTATTATTATTTCAGTTTTTTTTGCAAGGCAATGGGGTTAAGTGGCTTGCCCAAGGCCACACAGCCAGGTAATTATTAAGTGTCTGAGGTCGAATTTGAACTCAGGTATTCCTGACTCCAGGGCCGGTGCTCTATCCACTGCACCACCTAGCCCCCCCCCCATTATTTTTAAAGATAGTTTTCAACATTCTTCTTTCTAAAGTTTTCTCACTCCCACTCTCCCCCCCCTCCACCTAGGATAGCAAGGAATTTGAAATAGATTATATATGTACAATTATGTTACTCATAGTTCCTTAGTTACACAAGGAAAGAAGGATGAAAATAAAGGGGGGAAACTTCATGAAGGAAAAAATAAATTTAAAAAGGTGAAAATAGAATTCTGAGAGGAGTATTCAACATCACATGATGTTGCGGTTAAAATGTACAATATTCTGATTTTGTGTACTTCTGAAATCCACTATTGGGTGTTTTTTTTTTTTGAAGGTAACCATTGGGACAGACAAGATTACTTTAGTGAAATGATCACTTAATAATAAGAACAATGCTAGCAACAATGCATTTTTACCTTTACATAACACTTGATTTTTTTTTTTTTTTTTTTGGTGAGACAATTGGGGTTAGTGACAGTGTCTGAGGCTATCAAGTGTCTGAGACTGAATTAGAACTCAGGTCCTCCTGATTTCAGAGTTGGTTCTCTGCCTAGTACACCACCTAACTGGCCCACTCCTTGATTTTAAAGTGCTTTTTTTTTTTTTTTTTTTTTTTTTTTTTTACCATTTATACAGACTTGAAGTCTCTGTACTAAAGGAACATCCACACCAACAAAATCAGAAATCCTTTCCTCTGGGATTTTGTTGGTCTGGGTGCTCTTTCCACTGATGCTAATTATAACTAATTTCTTTTGGTGGATAGTCTTCAAGAGTTGCATGACTGAAAATTTCCCATCTCAAGTCAACTTAGTAAAGAACTTTCTGAACTTGACTGGTCCTTGTTCAAAAGACATCAAGAACTCTTGCCAAGCAGATCAGATTACTGTCATTTTAAAGATGAAAACACCAAGGGTCAGAGATATGAAATGATTTGCTGAAGATAAAAGGATACCTTTTTCTTTCTACTATCTTACCTTCTGAAATACAAGAGGTCATCCCTTCATACTTCCTTTCACCCCTCTCCTTAGCTGTTCTCTAGCTTTATTATGTCATAGGTTAGGTTGTTCTTGTTCTACCTTTCAGTGATTAAGGACATTGCTTTCTTAGTGAGAGGTGGATTTGTCCAGTTTTGTTTCTGTCACACCCCAAATCAAGGAAATATATTTTGGTGGTTACCACTCTGGAACTGGGAACATGGTTGATTCTCTATCCTCTTTGTGTGTGCATGTACCTGTTTGTACAGAAGTGGTAGGAATAGTTAATGATATCCCAACTTAGCCAGCAGGACTGAAGACTAATCTGTTCTTGGAATCTGTGTATCCAGGCTGAGCAAGTCTACAGGTTAATTGAGTTTTCTGTTTTTATGGCTGCCTGGTGGGGATGGAGGAGGCAGTTTCAGAGACTGGCTGTGTCCACTTGGAATGGATCAGTGACTTAGAAAACACCCAAGGACATATTGTTAATTGATGGCTATCCTGTTGGGGCAGAGGGGAATAGGAATGAGAAAAGGAGGCATAGGCAGAGGAGATTGCTGTATGACAGCTAAAACAACAGCTAGAATTTATAGAAGTTTGTGAGGTTTTCAAAGCACTTTGAATACGGAATCACATTTAATCATTACAAAAACTCTCTTATTCCCATTTTATAGATGAGAACAAGGGGCAGCTAGTTGGCACAGTGGATAGAGTACTGGCCTTGGAGTCAGGAGTACCTGAGTTCAAATCCAGCCTCAGACACTTAATAATTACCTAGCCTTGTGGCCTTAGGCAAGCCACTTAACCCCATTGCCTTGCAAAAAACAAAACAAAACAACTAAACAACTAAAAAAACAACTATAGATGAGAACACTGAGACTTTGAGATCAGAGACTGTCTGAGAATTACCTATTGACAGAAGCGGGATTTGAATCTAAGTCTTCTCAAAGACCAGCACTTTCTTTCTCTCTTATGTCACACTGTCTCTATTGGCATAGTCATGATAATAATGTTTGTCCTTCATTTTCTTTTCTTTTTTTTTAAATTCCCAAAAGTTTAATTGGAATTTGTCCTTATACAAAATCTTTAGATTATCTTGTACAAAAAATACAGACATTATAACATACCACTCACATTCCAAAACTTCACCCAAGAGAACACTAAAAGTTCCAGTCTCATTAATTAAAATAGGTTAGAAACAATTGTTATCAATATTAGATTAACATTACAATAAATTAATTTACAGATGAAAATATTTCGCAAAAGTATTTTTCACAAAGCTTCCAAATTTATCATAAAGCTTTTCTTGGTTAAAGTAAGATTTTTTATAAACACCCATACTTTCAAGTGTAAACTACTACACTTCAGAGACTAATGGGGGCTCAGCTTTTCTAAGCCAGAGAGAAGGAGTGGCTCATCTCATGATTGAACTGAACTTTTTTTTTTCCAGGCATTTTTTTTATTTTCTTTTTTTTTAATTAAAGACATTATTTGAGTTTTACAATTTTTTCCCAATCTTGCTTCCCTCCCCCCACCCCCACCCCACAGATATGAACTGAACTTTTAAGGAGCTCATTAAATGAAGAAAATTAACCAACTCAGGGCCTTGAACTTTAGAGTAGTTACACATAATTAATTAAATAAAAAGATACCATTCTGTCCTTTTGTTTTGCTGCTAGTAAGGTGTGACTTTATTTTTTTTTTCCTGGAATAATGTTTATTGTCCATATAATTTTTTTTAATTTAAATTTATTTTTATTAAAGACATTATTTGAGTTTTACATTTTCTACCATCTTGCTTTCTTCCCCCCTCCCCCCCCCAGAATGCACTCCGTCAGTCTTTACTTTGTTTCCATGTTGTACCTTGATCCAAATTGGGTGTGATGAGAGAGAAATCATATCCTTAAAGAGAAGTCTAAGAGGTAACAAGATGAGACAATAAGCTATCTGTTTTTTTCCTAAATTAAAGGGAATAGTCCTTGCACTTTGTTCAAACTCCACAGCTCCTTATCTGGATACAGCTGGCACTCTCCTTTGCAGACAGCCCAAAATTGTTCCTGATTGTTGCACTGATGGAATGAGCAAGTCCTTCAAGTTTGATCATCACCCCCATGTTGCTGTTAGGGTGTACAGCGTTTTTCTGGTTCTGCTCATTTCACTCAGCGTCAGTTCATGCAAATCCCTCCAGGTTTCCCTGAAATCCCATCCCTCCTGGTTTCTAACAGAACAATAGTGTTCCTTGACATACATATACCACAGTTTTCTAAGCCATTCCCCAATTGAAGGACATTTACTGGATTTCCAATTCTTTGCCACCACAAAGAGGGCTGCTATAAATATTTTTGTACAAGTAATGTTTTCACCCTTTTTCCTCATCTCTTCAGGGTATAGACCCAGTAGTGGTATTGCTGGGTCAAAGGGTATGTACATTTTTGTTGCCCTTTGGGCATAGTTCCAAATAGCTCTCCAGAAGGGTTGGATGAGTTCACAGCTCCACCAACAGTGTAATAGTGTCCCAGATTTCCCACATCCCTTCCAACAATGATCATTATCCTTACTGGTCATACTGGCCAATCTGAGAGGTATGAGGTGGTACCTTAGGGAAGCTTTAATTTGCATTTCTCTAATAATTAATGATTTAGAGCATTTTTTCATATGGCTATGGATTACTTTGATCTCCTCATCTATAAATTGCCTTTGCATATCCTTTGACCATTTGTCAATTGGGGAATGGCTTTTTGTTTTAAAAATATGACTCAGTTCTCTGTATGTCCTTCATTTTCAAAGAAGACCACAACATTAGGAAGGTGATGCCATGACAAGCACATGAATTGGATTTGAGTGAGAGGGTCCTATGCTATGTCATCAGCCTGACTTTCTCCTCCAGAGCTATCTGGGTCCAGTGGCCAGATAGGAATCAGGATGACTGGAGATGACTCTAGATGCGAGGCAATAAGGATTAAGTGACTTGCCCAAGGTCACATAGCTAGGACGTGGCAAGTGTTTGAGCTCAAATTTGAACTCCTGTCCTGAATCCAAGGCCAGTGCGCTATCTCCTGCACCACCTTGCTGCCCATTGGTACAGCCATAGTACACTAAGGAAGATGTTCTTCCTTGTGCTTAGGATTTCCTGAAAGCTGAAACACCTTACTTTAGGAGTAGGTGATGTGTGAAAGATCAAGGAACCTGGGTTTGGCTTAATTAGGGCAAACGCTGAGAAAATGTGCCTTGGGTCAAGAGCATCAAAGGAATTAATGGAAATAAATGTCGAGGAAGAATGTTTAGCAATACCAGATCTTAAACTCTAATGTGGCAAATTTAAAAAAAAACCCAAAACAAAACACAAACTATCTGCCACTGGTTAAGAGATAGAACAGAGAGTAGAACAGAGAAGGCATAAAATACACAATAGCAAATGATCATTGTATTCTTCTGTTTGGCAAATATAAGGATTGGAATAAGAATTTATTATTTGGTAAAAATTGTTGGGAAAGCTGAAAAGCAGTCTGGCAGAAATTGAGCATAGATCAATATTGTATACCAGTTAGCAAGATCTAAATGGGTATATGACCTGCATGTAAAAGGGAGATAACATAAGAAAATTAGAATATGAAACATATTAACTATCTGACTTATGGATAAGAGAACAATTTATGAATATGCAAGAGGAAAAAGCATTGTGAGAAAGAAAATGAATAATTTTGATTACATCAAATTAAAAAGGTTTTGTACAAGCAAAACCAATGTAGCCAGGATTAGAAGGGACACAGAAAATTGAAAGAGAATTTTTATAGGCAGTTTTTCAGATAAAGATCTCATCACAAAATATGTAAAAATTTTTGTCAGATCTATGAGACTATGAGTCATTCCTCAGTTGACTACTTGGTCACAGAATGTAAACAGGCAGTTTTTCTATAAAAAAGTCAAAACTATAGATAGTCATATAAAAATGTTCTAAATCACTATAAAACAACTGACATATCATCATACTTCTGTCAAATTGGCTAAAATGATAGAAGGGGAAAGTGACAAATGTTGAAGGGGATGTGGAAAAATTGGGACATCAAGAAAGGTTTCAAGTAGCAGGTGGGACTTTTAAGTAGAGCAGATGGGGTGGGGAGAACACTCCAGGCCAGCTAGACCACCAGTGAAGATGCCTCGAGTGCAGTGGGTGAGGAACGGTAAAGGAGACCAATGTGGCTGGATCAAACCCACCAAAGGGTCTTGGTGGAGCATAAGGTGGATATAAGAAGACTGGGAAGATAGGAAAAGCCTTTAAAGCCAAACAAAATTTTACATGTTAACCTGGAGGAACAAGGGAACCACCAGAGGTGGGGTGGGAGAAAACTTGGATTTGGGGGTGGGGGGGTGGGGGAATTCAAGATTTGTGCTTTAGAAAGATTATTAGCTAAGTGGAAGGAGCATTGAGGAAACATGAGAATTTGAGATCTTGGAAGTCTGAGTAGGCCATGTCTGACGTGCTCAGTCCTTATGAGACTTAAGTTTTGTCTCATATTTTCCGCTTTTCTTTGGGCTTGTTTGGCCCCCTAGCTAATTTATTGATATATTTTGTTTTTATATCATCTTCATTTCCAAATGGCTCCCTCTTCTATCTGGCAAATCATCTACTGTAACAAAATTAAAAAAAAAAGAAAAAAGACAGTTCAGCAAAATTAATCAGAACTTAAGTTGAATATGATAGCCTATACAGTGTTCTGCCTCCATAGTCCCTCACCTATTCTGGGACCAGATTTGATTGTTGTATATCATTTAGTGAATTTGTTTGGGAGGGTTGTTGTTTTCTTCTCCATTTACCTTTTGGTAGTGTGTGTGTATTTATCTATCTCTATCTCTGTCTCTGTCTCTATCTCTGTGCCTATATCTATGCCTATATCATCTATCTCCATCTCCATTTCCATCTCCATCTCCATCTCCATCTCCATCTCTCTCTAGCTCTAGCTCTATATCTATATCGAATCTATATCTATCTATAATCTTAACCCTGAATGTTTCACTTTATATCATTTCCTGTCTTCCCTTTGAATTCTTTATATCTGTTCTTTATTACTGCATTAGTAATATTTTATCTTCTCATGTCATTTATTGCCACTGTTAGCTATTTCCTAATTGATGACAATTTATTTTATTTCTAGTTCCTCATTAAAATGAAAATGATGTTAGGAATATTTTGTTGTATACAAGATCTTTCTTAAAGCCTTTGACTTCTTTGGGAACATCATAGTTAATGTGGTCTTTTTTCTGGGTTATAAAATATTTGCTTTATAAGGTAGCATCTACTGCTACCTTACTAGGTTCCTACTGCCTAGTCAGGCTCCTTGCTTTGAGAATATTCTCAGAGTTTATTCAGTTTTCCACTGCTAACCTTATGTGGAGGGAGAACAGGAGAAGAAGGTAGCATTGGGGCCAGATTATTGATTGGTGTATTCCTTTGGTCCTTGGTTCAGCTGAGAGCCCTGTTTCCAGACTGAAGAGAGTTGAGGGCTTTTATTTTATAGCTCTAATTCTCTGTCAGGTCTGGGAGATCCCAGGAGTCCACTTTGGGTATCTCAGTGGGCAACCTTTATTTCTTCCCTTCAGGTGCTGCTGCCAGCAGCCAGTTTGTTACAACTAATGGATGTCCGGCAAAATTGCTGTGATTTTCTCCAGTCTCAGTTACATCCCACCAACTGCCTTGGCATCAGAGCATTTGCAGATGTGCACACCTGCACGGAACTCCTGCAACAGGCCAATGCTTATGCAGGTAATGGGGAGCTCTGAGGAAGGGAGGGTAGAGGGTGCTGTTGTTAATTTTTTGTGGCCAACCACCAAGTATTTTCTGAGCCTCCTCTTATGTACCCAAAATGCTTTATAAGGTATTGTGGGGTATTCAGGGAAAGTGTAGAGTTAATCTCTTCCCCAAGGGAGCTTTTTTTAGGGGAAATAAGGCATAAATATGTGAAAATTAATGAACAATACATGAGATAGATAATGTTTCCTCTTTTAAAAAGTTTTTATTAAAATCTTTTGTTTTATATCACCTTAGTTTTCCCTGGTATCTCTTCTCCCCTTCCCAGATAGTCATCCAATAGAGAAAATAATGTTTAAGTTCAAAAAGTGGGAAAAATTAGAATAAATTATAAATACATTAAAAGAGTCTGAAAATATGTACAGTATGTAATATTTAAGGATTTCCCATCTCTGGTGCCTCCTCAGCTCTCTTCTTTAAGCCATAACTGTTTATTATAATTTTGCAACATTCACTTTTGATTTGTGTGTATTTGTTCTTTCCATTTATATTGTTGCAAGTTATTGTATTGTATATATGTGTGTGTGTGTGTGTGTGTGTGTGTGTGTGTGTGTGTGTGTAGTTGTATATATTTTGGGTATATTATTTTTTCTGCTTACATCATACTTTATCATTTCATGTCTATATTCCTATTCAGTATTTCTTATGGTATAGTAATATTCTATTATTTTCATGTACCACAATATATTTAGTCCCTCTCCAACTATGGAACATCTATTTTGTTTCCAATTCTTGCTATCACAAAAATGCTGTCACAAATATTTTGATGTCCTTGGGGTAAAAGCCTAGTAATGGAATCTCTAGGCCAAAGGGAATGGATTTTATTTATAAGTGAATATTTACAAAGTGAATAGTCACTTTATTTGCATAATCTAAATTGCCTTCCAAAATGGTTGTAGTGATTCACAGCTCTACCAACAGTGTATCAGTGTGCTTATCTTCCCACAATCCAACATTGACTATTATCATCCTTTGTCTTTTTTTTTTTTTGCCAGTTTACAGAGTATGAGGTAAAACCTAAGGGTTGTTTTGATTTGCACGTCTATTATTATTAGTGATTTGGGATATTGTTTTATATTGTTGGTAATAGTTTGTAATTCTTTTGAGAATTGTTTTTGTCTATCCTTTACTGATCTATTGGAGCTTATGTGTGTATCTGTATATCTGTATATCTGTTAAATATATATCTTAGGGTACTAGCCCTTACCCCAGATAATTTGATATAAATATATTTTTCCTGTTGGACCACTTCTTTTCCTTTCCTAGGAGCCTTGAGTTGGTCTGTGCAGAAACTTTTCAGGTTCATGTAATTAAAGTTTGGTAAGTTTTTGTTAAATAACATTCCAATGAAAGCAATGCAAAGGTAGAGGAAGAATTATCGAGTAAGTGCTAGAGGAATTAAGAAGGAGAAGATTGATTGGGTTAGATGATGTTCTAGGGGAGTAGGGGTTTGGACTTCACCTTGACACAAACATCAGTGGAAGTTTTCTCTATTTATGATCAAGAATTGTACATGATCACATTTCCTTTTTCTAAAAACTGTTCTTTTATGCTCCTACCTCCTACCCGTACTCTGTGTCTTCCAAGCACAGCAAGTGAGTCATGTTGCTTTGTTTTTCTTAAAACCATTTAACCTAGGGTCACTCCTCCTTCTTCTCATCAGCTCCACAGTATCCATCCTAGGTCTAAGACTCTCTTTTTACCTAAGGTGGTTGTGCTTTGTGAGTCAACTCTAGAAGAACCAGTGGAAAGTGGAGTTTTGTGTGAAGAGCATTGTCTCAGAATAACCAGGAGGAGATGCTTTGTTGGACACCTGATTCTGCTACTTAACTCTGGAAGTATCATAATGGATGGAGTACTGGACTGGGAATCAGAAAGAGCTGAGTTCAAATTCTGTATCAGATATTTATTGGCTGTGCAATCATGGGCAAGCACTTAACCCTTGCAAAACTTCAGTTTCTTTATTTGTGAAATGGGGATGATGATGAAGGGTCAAATGAGATAATGTAGATTGAGATTTTCAAACAATATAAATGTGATCTTTTAATTTTTCTATCTTTTCTCTATCTCATCTTGTATTTGTTCTCATTCTCATTCTTGTCTTCTTTTCCCTTTCTCCTCCTTCTTGTTCTTGTTCTTCTTGTTTTCATTTTCCTCCCTGCTCCTCCTCCTCCTTTTTTTCTTTTTCTTATCACTCTTCTCTCCCAAACACAGATTATTAAATTTTTCTCCTATCCCCTAATTCATGAGTTGATTTTGAGAATTACCTATCGAAGTGGAAGGAAACCTACTCTGCTTCACTAACTTTTTCATCTTTCCTGCCCTTATTCTCCTTCTGTTTTATTTCTCCTTATTTCTTAATTTTTTGCTAGTGTTCTTTGCAGAGGATTTGGACTCAGAGGACATGGTTCGTATCCTAGCTGTTCTACTCACTATTTCTGAGATTTAGGTTCCAGATCTCCCTTTTTTCTCTGTCTCTATCTCTATCTCTATCTCTATCTCTATCTCTATCTCTATCTCTATCTCTATCTCTGTCTCTGTCTCTGTCTCTGTCTCTATCTCTATATCTCTTTATCTATGTATGTATGTATGTATGTATGTATGTATGTATCTATCTATCTATCTATCTAAAGTCTCCTAGTTCCTAAGGGTGAGTGGGGGAGAAAGTCATTGCTATCAAGTAGCCTACACTCTAAAAAGACTTTTCAACTCTGGTTGAGCTGTTGAGTTGATCCTGTGAATGCACCAGTGACCACTCTACCCATTTAGTCACTGAGTGACATGTCAGTAGACAGTGCCAGTGCATTGGGTGATCTGTGCTGCCCATTGATAGTTCTTGTGTTATGTATGTATGATGTCTGGGCAACAGGAGTCATCAGAGTGAGCTGACTCAATGAGTCAGTGGTTTTTCAGATCAGGAGGTGTTTTAGGTGTCAAGGCTGAGTTGATACTTCCTGTACTTTCATTACTGAGAATTTTGTCCAAGCTGACCAAAAAAAAAAAAAAACCACATCAAAAATTTAAACATTTGGTAGGACAGCCATTTAGGAAGCACCAGAACATGAACCTTTCTTCAGGAGAGCTGAGGTTTGAAATATTGTGAATTATAATGACCAAACTCGACTCTGATTAAAAAATGAGAAAACTATATCTCCCTACCTTTGTTGCAAAGGTGGAGGACTAATGGCTATGGAACATTATACATTCTATCAAACTCAGTTTATGTCCTCCTTAGTTTTGCTGAATTTTTTTTCTTCCTTATTTCAGAGGATGGTTTGAAGAATAGGAAGAAGAATAGAAAGGAAAATGATAGAAAAAAGATGTCAATAAAATTTTAAATAAAGAACAGGGGTTTGGAAATGTTTCTTCCAGGTTCCTCTCCCCACTTCCTGCCTCCAATCTATGTTCATTCCCAAACAGCTATTTAGCTGCCTATTTCACCCTTCCTTGGTTTTCTCAGGCTTGATCAATAGAGTGTGAAGACCTTGAGGCAACCTCTTTAGGGTCCAAGGCCTCTGTTATCCCTGTACTGTAGGATGAAATCTTTATTTCCTAGACTATATTTACCATAAGCAGGAATGTCTTTTATGAATTTTGTTTTTAAAGAAAAGTTGTCTCATCCGATTTTACAGCAATCTTTGGGGAGGGAATTTCATAGCATTTATTCATCTGGGTTGGTTGAACTAGGCTGAGAAGGCAGTTCAGTCAATCTTCCCTCAACAGCTGTTTGATTTGCTGTGTACCTCAAGTAAAGACATTATCCGAGTCACATGGGCTGGAGGAGGCTAGGAAAGAATTCCTAATCAGGGACAATCATTTTGTGAACCACATTAATAGCACATGCATCAATGAACGAGGGGCCATACCTGGGATCCTTATTCTGCTCCAGGGAAACTGAGCAAAAATTGAAAGGCATTGGTTGATTTCCTGGTTTCAGGCAAAACTCTTATTAGAATTGTGGAGTACCATTTCAGAACTCAGAAGGACCCAGAATTGTGGAGTACCATTTTAGAACTCAGAAAGATCCAGTCTGACCATCTCACTGAAAGCCCAGGTCTACTCAAGTAGACAATTACACAAGCCTATGACTGGACTAGGTCCCGTCTGAATTCCCTTTTCCTTTACCTCTTCTTTTCTTTCTCTGGTTAACTTCTCGTTTTGATAAGTCTCCAATGTCTGGGGTTAGAGGTAGACTTACCATGGTTTCCTTTTCCTGCATTTGATTTTTTGGTTTTCTGATTGAGATATCAGCCCTCTATTTCCCTCCTCCTCTTCTTCTTCCCCTTTTAGAGATAGAACTAGCCCTGGCTTTGGAATAAGAGAAGGGAATTCAAATCTCACCTGTATTTCCTTAGGCAAATCACCTCAACTCTCTGGGTTTCTGTAAAATAAGGGAACTGGACTAGATGGGCTTCCAAAGTCCCTTTTAACCTTAAATTCAGGGCTTCTTCCCTCCTTGTTCTTCACCACTTCTGTTCTTTTTCTGGGTATCTTGTCATAAAATAGCTGTTTCTTTGAGAGTCCTTTTAACCCCTAGCAGCTTAAAGTTCTGGCCTTTCTCCCCTTGTGCTCCTCCAAGTCTGGAAGATAGCTCCTCTGACAGCCCCTGTGGTTCTGGTCAGGGCAGGGAAATGGACCCCAGGGCTTCTGCTAAGTAGACTTGGAGATTTAGACTAGGCTGCAATAACTCATTATGCTTTTTTTCAAGGTCCTGTTTAATCTTTAACCTCTGAGGCAAGGGACTGGGTTTATGTGGATTTTGTTGGTTGGTGATTAGGAGGTGCCCCTGCCCTGGCAGAGCCTATTCTCTGTGATGGTAATGGAGTAGCCATTAATAAAATGGCAATTAAAATTCTTGGGACATGTTCGTTGTTTACATCAGTCGGCTAGGTAGAGCTGAAACCCTCCAACCATGGGCAAGCAAACCCAGGAAGAACTTGCCTAGCTTGCCTAGCCATAGCAGAGCTTTTTAGAGTGATCAGGTAGTATAAAACCAGAGAATGTCATCATTAAATGAGAAGACTTTGTATATATCATTAAGGGTTGACCTGTGGCTTCCACCTTCCTCCCCATATTTTAGTTTTCATATTCCTAAAGATGAAGCCCCTTTTCCTCTCCCCCCTAATTGCTGTTGTCTTTATGCCTTCCTATGAGTTTCAGCTTAAGAAAATAAGGAAAGCGGTTGTCCTAGAGATACTCAAGTTAGTCCTTGTGGCTGAGGGGAAAGCACATTTTATTGCTTCTGGTATCCAGAAGTTAATTTATTGTTGCTGGGTTGCAAGAAAACTGCCTCTCTGCAGTTCTTTAAGGAAGGTCAGACCTGACTCAATAGCACTAATTGCTGGGCGACTTGGGTATAACTCTCCAGTGCCAGAGAGAAAACAGGCCTCCATTAGGGGTATGAATGGTAGGAGGAGGTCTGTCTGTAGGGGGGTGTGTGATGTGGGTCATGTGGTAAATGTCTCCTTAGACTTATCACCATCAAATGTTCTATTTCTTTGTTTTTTGTTTTTTAGGTTTTTTTGCAAGGCAAATGGGGTTAAGTGGCTTGCCCAAGGCCACACAGCTAGGTAATTATTAAGTGTCTGAGACCCATTTGAACTCAGTACTCCTGACTCGAGGGCCAGTGCTTTATCACTACTCCCTAGCCTCCCCCCAAATGTTCTATTTTTGAAGGATGATGAATGCTTCTTTCCCTTGGAGGGGATTAAGTGGATATTCAACAGCCCTAGGGTTTATGGAGATTAGCTTTGTAGAACCTTCCAATTCTAGATTTCCAGATTTTGCAGTGGACAAGATAGCCATTTGTGGAAATGTTTAACCCAAGGGGAGAAATTTCCTTCTCCATCATGTCCAGAATAGGTCAGGTCTCTGTTGACTCCTCTGGAACTGAGATGGTGAGGGGACTAAGAATGACTTGGTGACTCACTGGCATTGAAATTTGTCAATAGACTAGAGAATGAATACTTCGGAGTATATTTACTCTCTGCCCTACTACCAGTCCTTGGCAAATTGGGTCATGGGGAGATTCCAGGGTTGTTTGGAGTTTTCTAAATCATTTTCTTTGAAGTTCCTCCATTTGCTTTGCTTCTGTTTGCCTCTTTCATTCTGGAATTCTGGAAGAGAGTCTTTACTCCTCCAAGGAATTCTTAATGAGTGAAGAGATCTAATTTCTAGTCCCACAAGCTTTAGGGTTAGGGATTATAGGATCTAAGTAGGGAAAGAGGATGTGAAATATGAAATCTAGGTTCCTATAGTGAGGGAAGCTACAAAGTATATCAGCTGTCCCCTTTCTGCACCTGTTGCCCCACTAGCAACTCAGACATCAAAAATGTAAAAAATTTGATGTTGCTATATCACAGAAACAGTAAAGGCAGCAGTCCCTCATAATATCCTAATGTTAAACCTGTAGGATCCCTGCTTTAGTAGATTTCATCCACTTTGGCTCATCAGAGAAAGCCCTTTTTGGAGAATATTTTTGTATTTATATTAGAGGCAATTATGTGCCTGGTTCTCCCTGGAATGTCCATTGCCTTGGACCTAACATAACCTTGTTCATTTCTCTCTATTATTTATTAAATCAAATAAAATAATGTGTTTTAAAGATTTTGAAAACTTCAAAATGTAACAAATGCTAGTTATAATTAGCATTCTTAGAAGTATTCTATATTAAATTTTATTTTCTTGCCAGTATATAAGGTCAACAAAGGTCAGGGTTAAATCTTATCTATATTTTGTATTTTTCCTATTGCCTGGCACAGTGTTTTGCAAATAATAGATGTTTGATTAATAAATATTTGTCGATTGAATGAATGAATGATGGCTATATTTGCCTTCCCCCCTTCCCCCGGGCCCATCTCCCCCAACTTGCTGTTCTTAAGCATTTGTTCTGACTTGGATAATAAGTATATTGTTCAGAGTGTTCAAACAGGCACAGACTCATTTTCGACCTGCTGCCCTGGAAGGAACCCATTTTGAAACCAGAAAAGAGTCTAGATTGAAGTCTTCATTTCCCAAGAGAATGAAGCCAGAGTCTGTGGTTCTCACTGTGGCCTGGGGTTTCCTTGTCCCTCTACCACAATTTTGCATGCTCAGTCTAACTGCTACCTCATCTAGAGTTTCTTATCCAGATGGATAGGACAGACTTAATAATTGTGGAACACTCATTGAGGTTTGAACTAAAACTATAATTGTTTATATTATGACTTTGGAATTAACTGGAACAGAGATAATCAGCCCCCTCAATTCCTCAGATTCCCATGTGAGCTTTTCCCCTTGCCTAATCTTAGTAGAGGGGCCTGGCAGTTTAGGGGAAAGAGCACAGGGTTTAATGGGCAGGGGCTTCCATCCTCATCATAACTTTTTGTGTAGATTTAGAGCTGGAAATGACTTGTGCATTCATTTAGCCCAATTCCTTCATTTTACAGATTAGGGGGTCTAGGCCCAGAGAGATGACGTACCTGCCCTCCTCTTTTCCAGCAGGAAGGGGCATGGGCAGTGGGCCAACTTAGATCTTCTGATCTTTTTTTCCACTGCACAATGTTGTCTTTGGGCAAGTCGGATAAAAATAATGATGATAACAACTGAACTCCATTAGGTTTTACAAAGTACATTTACTTTCTCATTTAATTCTTACATCAGTACCAGGTGGTAAATCCTACAGACATTATTACTGTTTTACAGAAAAAGAATTTGAGGATCAAGCAGTTGATATAACTTGCTGGTAATTATAAAGCAAGGACCAAATATACAACAGTGTACTCAGATGGAATTAGAATCCAGATTTCACTGACTCAAAATCCAATCTCTACTAAGCACACTAGAGCTAGTATGGTCACCTTAGAAATTTTCAACCCCTTACCCTTTATTTTGTAGAGGAAATTGAGAACTAGGGAGACCCAATGACTCAATCATTCAGTCAATCCAAACTGAGGGGCTCTCCCACTTTGTTTACAGTTCTTTGTTAGTTTCATACTTAGCTTCAGTTAATAATACTAATGAGGTTGATAAATAACTTTGATATCTCATTTTAAGGATTGCATAGTGCTTTGAAAGTATTATCTCAATTGATCTTCACACAGCTCTGGAAAGTTGGTGCTATTGTTTCCATTTTACAAATGAGGAAACTAAGGCAGACAGGTTAACTGACTTGGGATCACGCAGCTAGTAAGTTTCTGAGACTGGATTGAACTCAGATCTTTGTGACTCCAAGTTGAGTGCTCTGAACTAATTAGATTCCTTTGTGCACCCGCATCTGTGTGTGTGTGTCTGTGTGTGTCTATAAATATCTATCACATATCCATTTCTGTCTTTTACTCTTTGGGGGATATGCCCAAGTTGTAGTGTCAAAGGATATGAACAGTTTAGTCACTTTTAATTGCATAATTCCAAATATATCCAGAATAATTGGACTAATTCCCAGTTTCCACAACAGTGTATTTCTATTCTCTTCTCATAACCCTGTCAATTTTTTTAATGTGTGCTAATAAAAATGATTTTTTTACATTACCTTCATTTCCAAATAAATTTTTTCACTCCCCCATAGAGTCAGTCCTTATTTACAAAAAGAAAAAAAATCAGAGAGGAAAAAATCATTTCAGCAAAACTAACCAAGCACATCAAGTCTGACAGTTTCATAGCCATATTTCCTCACTTCAAAGAAAGAAGAGAAGGCTGCATTTTCTTCTCTGTAGCAGTATTTGCAGCCTTATACAAATCCTATTTTTTTGTCATTTGCCAGTTTGCATGTTGTGAGCTGAAACCTTAACTATTTTAATTTGCTGTTTAATATTCTTAGTAATAAATGATACAGGACATAGTTTCCTATTGCTGTGTGTAGTATGCATCTCTTCTTGTTTATATTCTTTGACCATTTTTTTCCTTGGGAAATGACTTTTGGTCTTACATAAATTGTGTTCATTTCCCATATGTATAAATATACAAATACATATATTAGATTTAGTGATGTTTAATGAAAAGAGCTTTTCTCACTCAGAAATTTCACTTCTTTTTCTATCTCTATTACTTTTATTTGTGCAAACTGTTAATTTTATGTGATTGAAATGATCTATTTTTTCTTTTATAATCATCTCTTCCTGAAGAATTCTGTAGCAACCATTTAAAAAAAAAATTTATCTGCATTTAGCAAGCAATCAAAAGGGGGAAAAACCCTAGCATTTACATACTTAGGAAAATAGGTAAAAAAATAACAATGTAAATCTTTGAATCTCTATTATATTTTGCTTTTTAAAAAAAGGTATATGTGACAAATTTACAATGTTATTCTCAAAATTATCTTGTTTGTGTTTCCTTCTGAACTTCTTTCTGTTCTGTTCTGGATATTTACCTTAACTATTGTTGTGAAAGGGAAAAAGGACCTATTTGTGCAAAATATTTCTAGCATCTCTTTTTGTGGTGGCTAAAAATTGGAAATCAAAGAGATACCCATTAATTGGGAATGACTAAACAACTGTGATATATAATTGTTTTTCTTTTTAATTTTTATTTATTTATTTATTTTTTAAAGGTTTTTGCAAGGCAAATGGGGTTAAGTGGCTTGCCCAAGGCCACACAGCTAGGTAATTATTGAGTGTCTGAGACTGGATTTGAACCCAGGTACTCCTGACTCCAGGGCCGGTGCTTTATCCATTGCACCACCTAGCCGCCCCTGTGATATAAAATTGTAATGAAATATTATTGTGTATAAGAAATGACAAACAGGATAATTTCAGAAAATTCTGAAAGACTTAGATGAATTGATGCATAGTGAAGTGAACAAAACCCCTGGTATACAATAACAGCAATATTGTTTGATGATCAGCTAAGATACATTTTGCTCTTCTCAGCAATATGGTGATCCAAGACAATGCCAAAGGATTAATGGTGAAGCATACTATCCACCTCCAAATTGAATTGATTGAATACAAATTGAAGCTTGCTATTTTTCACTTTCTTTCATTTTTTCCTTTTAATCAAGAATTTTTGTTTAAATTGACTAATGGAAATATTTTACATAATTGTATATATTTAAAACCTATATCTGCTTACAGTCTCAGGGAGTGGGGAGGGGAGGAAGGGAGGAATAGAATTTAGAATGTTAAACTTTAAATAAAAATGTTAAAAAATTGGGAAAAAAATTAAAAAAACAAAGTACCTGTTCCTATTCTTTAATTTATGATGTGTTAGGGCAGCTAGGTGACTCAATAGAGTACTAGCCATGGAATCAGGAGAACCTGAATCAAAAACTGCCTTCAGACACTTAAAACTTTGTAGCTGTGTGAACCTGGGCCTGTCTCAACCCCAATTGCCTCACACCCCTTTCCCTACTCCTAAATTGTGATGTGTGACCTTTTATATATTTATGTTTATAAATACCAAATGCTTATGATTTGAATCTTGTCTAAACTTAGTTTCTGTCAGACAATTTTCCAGTTTCCCCAGCAGTTTTGGTCTAGGGAATTCTGCCAGTAATTATGTTCTTGGTTTTATCAAACAAGTAAGCATTTTTAAGGATTTCTGCTTCTTGCATATCTAGACATTTCCTCTAATTTGCTTTTATGTTTTGTAAAACTATGTTTTTTGATGATTATTGATTTATAATATAGTTTGAAATCTGATAATTCTCCAGCTCTTCATTTCTTTTTTTTTTCCATTGTTTTTGTTGAGATTCTAGACCTTTTGTTTCTACAAATACATTTTGCTATTATTTATCTCATTCTAAAAAGCATCCCCTTAGGAAGTTGATTGATACAGTATTAAATCTGTAGTTTAAGACACTTTATTATTTTAATCATGTTTGTATGAATACTATCTTATTTGAGTTTTTTGAAGTTTTTTTTATATAAATCTTATTTGTACCTTACTAGTTTAATTCCCAGATATTTTATTAATTTTCTAATTATTTTGAATGAACTCACTCATCATTTCTTTTTGGCTTTTGTTAACATTACCAGGAATTGCTAATGATTTTTCCCCCCATTTACTTTGTATATAGGGATTTATTTTTAATAGGCCAATTTCTAGGAGATGTGTGGAGGTCAGTACATGTTCTACCTAACCTCTCCTACACATTATGGAGCTAGTAAAGTTGTAGTTTAATGAAGTTGAAAATGATAATTGATGTTGAAGCCTTACAAGATCATCATTTCTAATTTCTGGAAAAAAAAATCTGTTTCACCTTGTTCTGTGCTTTGGATGAGGAAATGTTTCTATCTTTGTAGGAAAGACTGTGCTTCCTAGGATGATAATCACTGAGACTGTGATTTAGCCCCAACCTCTTGGGTCCCTGGGTTTTGGAGAAGAACTAGAAGACTTGAGAATATCCAACCTGTTTTCTTCATCGATTCCTAGCAGTCCTCTGGGTGCTTCTTCTTCCTCCTGAGAGGAAACAGATTTTTTTTTTTATGAGATTTTGAGGGAGGTTGCATATGGGAGAAGAATAAAGAAAGGAAGGAGGATGAATCTGCCATGGGTGAGAGACAAGAATGTGTAGGAGGCATGAGGAAGCTTCAGCATGTCATATCTTTAGGGATTATCAGTGGGTCTTGTTCTTAATGAGTACTCTGGATATAGACCTGAGACTCCAGCTCTGTTCCTTTCCAAGTCTCTGAACTGATCTGCCTTAGATTGTGAACTATGAAAAATAAAAAAAGTCGCTACCACCTTCTCCTACTCTTCTTTCAAATGTCATTTCCTTAGTCACGAAGCTGGTAAACACAGAATGCCAAAATCAGCTCTGTGGCCAGGGGTATGTTTTCCTGGTGTGTTCAGCTGACTCACCAAATGCAGAACAGTGTAGGTTCATCTGAAGAATGGATCTTCTTTGAGAATTAATTTGGCTTTTGGACAAATGCTAAATACTGTGTGATGTATATAGTGTGGGCAGTTTCCTACTCATAAAAGTTACCTTCTACTTTTTCCTTTTACCTTGTTGTTAGGCAGCTCTAACTAGACATACTATTACTTTAAAAAATCAAACCAAAGCAAAAAACCAACTCTGTGAGCTTCAAGACGTCAAAAGTTCTTGCTTTTTGAGTAGGTTTAAACCATCCCTGCATTGTTGCATTCTGCATCGTTACATGGAATGAAGATGAAACATTCTGTACAATCTCAGAAAGTAGAAATAAGACCCATGCAGCTGTGTCCAACCTGTGGCTGGCAAGCTCTCAGGGGCCCTCTCTGAACCCATTCGAGCTTGCAGACTGGGTCACACTTATTGTTGTGCTCGAAGGTGGTATAGGTTGCATTGTTTTCATGAATGGATATTGAATTCTGAACGTGACTCAGAAGAGTTCAATGGTTGGATTCTGTACATGACTCAGAACTGAGTTCAATGGTTGGACACTACTGATGTGAGGCAAAATTTAAGCCATCTGAAAAAGAAATAGCCTCTCTTAAGAAGTAATGAGCTCCCTGTTACTGCAACAATCTATGCTCCAGAGGGACTGATTTTTTTTTAAGATCACATAATGAATTTATGGTAATTCAGTTCAATTCAATAAGCATTTAGCATCATGCTTCCTACATATGAAGTGCCTACAAATGTTTTTCATTCTTTTATTCATTCATTCATTCATTCATTCCATTTCCTATTAAATGCTCAAAGCAATTTTCTAGGCACTAGAAAGATTAAAATTGGTTCCTGCCCTGTAGGAACTTCTAGTATAGAATAGGAAATTGAATGTGAATCTCCTAAAAGGAGACGTATTTGTTCAAAAATATTTATAGCATTATTTTTATGGTGGCTAAGAATTAGAAATCAAAGGGATGCCCATCAATTGGGGAATAGCTAAACAAGCTATGGTATATGATTATAATGTAATATTATTGTGTATAAGAAATAACAGGCAGGATTTTAGAAAAACCTGAAAGGGTGTACATGAGCTGATACATAGTGAAGTGAACAGAACCCCTACTCTATATAATACTGATAAGTTATTTTAATGTCTAATTTCTTATTTTAATGTCTGAATTTTTTATTTTAGTACCTAAGTGTCTATTTCCTCTCCTCCTTTCCTCCCTCCTGGTTGATTGCTTCAGTTTATTAGTTTTTCACCTTGTTAATATCATTATTAGAAATAAAGGAAGATCTTCAAGTATATATTATTCCTGCCTTTTCTCCATGTTGTGCAGATCTGGGGACCTTTTGTTATTGTGTGCCTGGTATTATTTGCACATGGTGGCATAGTTTGTGGACAGAAAGTGTCTAAGTAGGAAAGTCTCAGCTATGCTTATATTAGGAAGGAAATAAGTATTTATTATGTGCTAAGTGCTTTACAAATATTATGTCATTTGATGCTCACAGCAACCAAGGGAGGTGGGTAGTATTGAGGAAGGAAAAAATATAGGGTAAATCTAGGCTTGGATTTGAGAATGTGTGAAGGAATTCACTGAAAGGACCTACTGGACTCAGAAGTATTTAGGGGTAAATAGGTTTATTCTGTTAAGGTAAAAAAATGAAGGAATTAAACAATAATAGGAATTTAGGAAAGTGAAGAGAGGGTGGTAGAACAGTTGGTTGATCAGCAGCAGCAGCCAGGGGGGGAAGCAGCCTGGGGAGAGAGCATTCTAAAGAGATTAGGGACAGTTGCAACTGGGCTGAATCAACAGCCAGATGGGGATAAGGTCTGGTTTATTTGGGGAGCAGCATCAAGAGAGAAAATTAAGGACAGTTGCAAGATTGTTGCAACTAGGTATCTGAGGCCACATTTGAACTCAGATCCTTCTGACTCTAGGGCCCATGCTCTATTCCCTGTTGGGCTAGATTTTTTAGGGAAACTGCTGGAGCTTCTTAAAGTAACAAAAGCATGTTTTTATCTGGAGAAGTTGGGAGGAGTCAGATCTTAAGGATTAAGGAGTGGGTAACATAGATTGTGCATGTCCTGAGGGGTCAATTTGGTGACTTTTATAGGGTAGACCATGGGATGTGAGTACCAGTGGCTTTCCTAGTAGTTTTTTATTTTTAGGTTTTTGCAAGGCAATGGGGGTTAAGTGGCTTGCCCGAGGCCACACAGCTAGGTAATTATTAAGTGTCTGAGGTCACATTTGAGCTCTGGTCCTCCTGACTCCAGGGCTGGTGCTCTATCCACTGAGCCACCTAGCCGTCCCTTTCCTAGTAGTTTTGACAGCCCTGAACAATGTGAATAGGGACAGTAGTTTTATAGTTTAGACAATGGGTTGGGGGGTCAGTGTTAATATAAGGCCAACTTGGAAAGTTCAAATCCAGTCTTAGATACTACTAGCTATATGACCTTGGGCAAGTCACTTAACCCTATTGCCTTAAATGAATTAAAAAAAGATTTTGACATTGTAAATGGAATTAGTTGAGGATTTGCTTATCTATTTGATGAGTTTATATCCAGAATGTGAGATAGGGGAGAATCTGATGAACTTTTCTGTAGATGGTATTGATATGCCAGTTGTGACATTGGGGAAAATGTAGCTGACTAAAGGTTTAGGTGGAATATGAAAAAATTCATGTAAAAGGCCTACTGTGATCTAGAAGAAATTTTAGGGTCAAAAATGTTTATATAAGTATTGCTGTGGTTAGCAGAAGTTAAGGAAAAGAAAGAGTAAAGGCAGTTAGAGTCTACAGAAGCTTTTGATGCAGCAGCTATCAATGCAGTAAGTTGTTGCTGCAACTGCATCTATGATATAAGTTCTCATGAAAGGCTGAACAATAGAGAAAAGTTACCTGGGGAATCATACTTCCTAAAAGTGGACTAGTTTCATGGAAGACAAGCCTCAACTAAGTAGAGGGTGACTTTTTTTTTATTAAAGATTTTATTTATTTTGAGTTTTATAATTTTTTCCCACAATCTTACTTCCTTCCCCCTACCCACCACAGAAAGCAATTTGCCAGTCTTTACATTTTTTCTATCTTGTACATTGATCCAAACTGAGTGTGATGAGAGAGAAATCATATCCTTAAGAAAGAAATATAAAGTATAAGAAATAACAAGATCAGACAATTAAGAGATCAGTTTTTTTCCCCTAAATTAAAGGGAATAGTCCTTGGACTTTGCTCAAACTCCATGGTTCTTTATCTGGATACAGATGGTATTCTCCATTGCAGACAGCCCAAAATTGTCCCTGATTGTTGCACTGATGGAATGAGCAAGTCCATCAGGGTTGATCATCACCCCCATGTTGCTGTTAGGGTGTACAGTGTTTTTCTGGTTCTGCTCATCTTACTCAGCATTGATTCACGCAAATCCCTCCACGCTTCGCTGAATTCCCATCCCTCCTGGTTTCTAATAGAACAGTAGTGTTCCATGACATGCATATACCACAGTTTGCTAAGCTATTCTCCAATTGAAGGACATTTACTTGATTTTCAATTCTTTGCCACCACAAACAGGGCTGCTATGAATATTTTTGTACAAGTGATCTTTTTACCCCTTTTCATCATCTCTTCAGGGTATAGACCCAGTAGTGGTATTTCTGGGTCAAAGGGTATGCACATTTTTGTTGCCCTTTGGGCATAGTTCCAAATAGCTCTTCAGAAGGCTTGGATGAGTTCACAGCTGAGGGTGAGCTTTTAGGTGATAAATAGGTGGGATCATAGGAAGCTTATTGAGCAGAGATAAGATAATAAGGGATATGTACATGAGGGGCAGTTGCCCAAGGACTTGATTCTTTCAGGTTAGGGCAGAGATTCATTATTTTGTTGATAGGGGCTTGTCTTTACCAGGGAGGACAAAGTACTTTACTAAAAATTCATTGACCTCATCTCAATAATTTGAACAATAGGATGCGGGTAGGAACTTATTTTGTCTTGAGCAATGTTAAATGTAAGCTACATGGTCAGTGTAGAGGGAACAGATTAATTATAAAACATATTTTTTCTATCCAGTACATTAATTGCCTTGATCTGAAGGACATGGATCAGGACCAGGCATCAGGTACTGAGATTGCCTTCAGGATAATTTGATTGACTAGAGTTCTAGGAAGAATCAATACTTGCTTGAAATCTCCCCTTTGTATTCTCTCTAAGAAAAAAAGACTCTATGTTTGCTCTTTCCTGCCTTTTTCCTGTTCAGAGAACAGAATGAACTTGTGTTCCAGCTTGGGGTAACTTGTGCATATGGTGGATAGGTTGGTTGTGCATATGGTGGATAGGTTGGTTGGAAGGATAGGGAATTCTACATGTACATAGTCTCCTCTCAGGACTGAAAATGACTTTTATTTTCCTTTTAAACAATAAGTTATTCAGATGGTTCAAGTTTGACTGATGGAAAGTAGTTTGAGACCACTAGAGCTACCCTGTTCTCTTCCACACTCAAAAGTGATGTTTAGTGAACAGTTTGTGAGCAGTCATAGTGAATATGTTTCAATTTTATCCCAGCTTCCCCTGTCATTTCTGAATAAAGAGAGGCAGCCTCATTTCTAACTTTGACCTCCTCCTGTACTTTTCTCTAAATATCTGGCAGCAGCAAAGGGATCCTGACCTAGTTTTGCTTCAGAGAATTATGGAGATAGGTGTTTACTGTTTTAGCAGTTTATACTCAATTCAATTCAGTAGGAAGGTCTCAGTGACACTTTTCTGAAATTCTATTATTAATTACACTGTACACTGGAAAGTGAAAATTGGGTACTTTCTGTCCTATTTTTTCTTCTGTGCTATTAAATGATGCCCACATTGTTATATTTAAAGTTCCAATTCTTTCTGTTTTACTTCTTTGTCTTTTAGTCTTAATAGCTCAGTTGGTAAATTCCATTTGTTTTATTCAATTAATGATACCACATATTTCTACAGAACTCTAAAGTTTATAAGGCACTTTCCATATAACAATCCGGGAAAGAAGGTGCATTATGACCCCCATTTTAAAGATGAAGAAGCCAAAGGCTGGAGAGGGGAAGAAAGTCAGGATTTGAACCAGTTATTTTACTATACTTCCATAACTGTTTGGTTGGTAGAGCTGGAGTTTATGATAACTTTCTTTTCTGACCTTTGTTTTTTTTGAACAGAGCAGCATTTTCCAGAGGTGATGCTGGGGGAAGAATTTCTGAGCCTTAGTCTGGACCAGGTGTGTAGCTTAATATCCAGTGACAAGCTTACAGTTTCTTCGGAAGAAAAGGTAAAACAGTAACCCCATGCTAGGGTTTGGGTTGGGGAGAATGAATTTATTGTTTTTTTTAAATTTAAATTTTTATCCGTGCCTTTTATTTTAACATTCCCTTCATTTCTCAATATGTTCCACTCCTTACCCCAGAACTAACCCTTATATAACAAAGAATATAAAAAGAAGAAATTACAACTATATAGTAAAATCAATTCAGCAACCAAGTCCAACATTATTGTTAATGTTTCGCAACCACAGTTTGCCATCTCTAAAGAAAGGAAAAAGAGATGCAGTCTGTCTCTTTTGGGGATTACTATTGGTCATATAATTATATACATTATGATATATAGTAATTAATATAGCAATAAATGTTTTACATATATTACATATATATTATAAATAATGCACAGTAGATAATATATTATTTATATATTTATTGTTCAGTTATTTTCAGGCTTATGCAACTCTTTGTGACCTCATTTTCATGGTAGATATACTGGAGTGATTTGCCATTTCCTTTTTCAGATGAGACAAACAGGGTTAAGTGACTTGCCTAAGGCCAGACCTGAAGTCAGGAGGATGAGTCTTCCTATCCCTTAGACCCAATGCTCTATCTACTGTGCCAACTAGTGATAATATATATATATATATATATATATATATATATATATATATATATATATATATATATATATAATAAACAATAATTACTAATCTATTGTATATTAATACTATATAACAATATGTATAATATATAATAAAGAGAGCATTCAGTCTTTATTATTTCCACTTATGTTTAAATAGTCATTATGCATATTGTTTTTCTGGTACTGCTTGTTTTACTTTGTCTCAGTTCATATAAGTCTTCCTGTGCTTCTTGTAATCATTTTATTCATTGTTTTTTTTAACAGTACAATACTATTTCATTACATTCACACATCACAATTTGTTTAACTCTTCCCCAGGCATTTACTTTGTTTCAGGATTAACCTTTATATTAAATGGGGCTTGTTTTCTTTTCGGATTCTAATTATATTTCATCTTGAAAAATAAAGGTTGCCATCTCCAAAAAGCATAGGCAAAGGTTTTTGTTTTTTTTAGGTTTTTGCAAGGCAAATGGGGTTAAGTGGCTTGCCCAAGGCCACACAGCTAGGTAATTATTAAGTATCTGAGGTACTCCTGACTCCAAGGCCCATGCTTTGTCCACTACGCCACCTAGCTGCCCCTATAGGCAAAGTTTTATAGAATACTTGTCCTAGTTGGGACTTTAGAAAACTCTTTGTTCATCCTCTGAATTACCACAATCCAGGCTATGGGAGGAAAGCAGCAGTTGGTTCCAGTAATCTTAATGAGGACAATAGTTTCTCTCCTACTCTGAGGCTTCCAGAATGTGGTAAATAGCCAGTAGTTAATAAACATTTACTAAATGTCTACTATTTGCCAGACATTGTAAAAAGCACTGGGATTATTGCCGGGTTTTTATTTACAACGCCGGCTTCTTTATGCTAGTCCGTCCTCTTACTCACCAGTCCAACGCTTGATGAGTCTTCGGGGTACCCCCGGCCCCCACTCTTTGATGGGGAAGAACCAGACAGAGCGCCTGAGGTGGGTAATCAGTCTTTATTCTTCTGTGATCACATTCCCGCTCCCCCCCACCTCTCCGCAGACCCTTTTATCCCCTCTGTCCTCCCTCCCATGAACTCTTACCCAATGAGGGGCCGAGTTCTGTAACATTCCCTTATAAGGTGATTATGTTTCCCCCTCTAAGCAACCGCCAAGCCTCTTCCCCCCGCCCCCAACAGATTATTAATCTGAAAAAGACAGTCTCTGCCCTTATAGAGTTTACAATCTAATGGGGGATGACAGCACACAAAATAAAGGTGAATGAGGGGGAGCTAAGTAGTGCAGGGTGTATGGTGGAAGCCAAAAGACTCCCAAACATGTCCAAGCCAGAGGGGATAGGAAATGTTTGAGGAATTGTTGGTCCTGTTCCCCTCCATAAATAGAGAGGTCTATGGCTCTACCTTCTAATCAAAGGAGCAGCCAGGTCCTGATAAGCTATATGAGCTAATGAGGCTGACGGATGTTGAATTTACCCAGTGATGAGTTAGTAATAAAATGATTTAGTGATTTAGACAGAAACAGGGAGCATTTATACTCTGGACTGGTGTGGAATGGTCTCTTAAAGTACTAAGAGGAAGGAGAACAAGAAAACACAGTGAGGCCTTGTTATGGTGGAGACAAGTGGTTTTGGGGAGTCTTTTCTCCTCTGTGTCTGTTTGTATTTTCAAGTTATATGTTCTTCTAGGAAGGTTTTGTGCACTGGACTGTACTGTGGTACTGCCTGAACAAAAGTCTGGTTGGAGACCAATTTTGTCATGAAGTCAAGATACAGTTGTACCTTGACATCATCTTATCAGCCTTTCCCCCAAACCCTTGATAGTGCCTATGCCAGAGCTAAGGTTTAGATGGTTTATAATTGCAAAGAGTTAAATTTTTTTTTTTTAGGTTTTTGCAAGGCAAATGGGGTTAAAGTGGCTTGGCCAAGGCCACACAGCTAGGTAATTATTAAATGTCTGAGACCAGATTTGAACCCAGATACTCCTGACTCCAGGGCCGGTGCTTTATCCACTGCGCCACCTAGCTGCCCCCAAAGAGTTAAATTTAAGCTTGATAGAAGGAATAATTTCCTAATATTTGGAGCTACCCCAAAGTGAAATGGTTTTCTACTGAAGATCTTTAAGTAAATGGTGGTTGAAACTTCTTTGGGTCTATTGTTGAGGGAATTCAGATTTGGTTATGGGTTGGACTAGATGACCTCTGAGAATTTGTGATTCTGTGACCTGATATCAAGAGCCAGAATTAGGAGTGAACAGAAGCTTGGGTGAACTTTTGTCTAGTTCTTCACCAAAGTGCTTAGCCAGACAGCTGACTGCAAAATGTCTCTTCAATCCATAGTACGAGGCGTTTGGTTTCCACCAAGTGTTCACAATAGGAAACCCCATGGATGAAGGTCAGGAGCAGTAATAGGTGGAATGGTATGAGTTAAGGCTTTTGATGAGGCTTTTGATCATAGAGGTTCCATATCAATCTTGGAGCTAAGTCTACAGTGGGGATCCTAGAATCATGGATCTAGGTAGTCAGGCAAGGTTGACAATATACCCTTGCTGATATTCCAGGCAATGCTAAGTGCTAGGATACAAGTACTAATAAAAAGAACAACCTCTGCCCTCAGGGAACTTCCATTCTCAGGGAAGACAGCATATAACAGGGAACTGAAGAGTTGGGGATGTTAGATGTAGAACTGGAAGCTACTTCAGGAACCATCTTGTTCAAACTCCCTCACTTTAAAGATGAGGAAGTTGAGGCTAATGGAGATTAGGGAATTGTGTAGAACGGTAGCATTCTTGCAGTCGGGACACATCAAGAGTTGCAGTGCTGTTGGGGAAAAATAATCTGCGATGAGACCCAATGATAGTTGTCCTAACTTTAATTAGCATTTATTGCATGCCTACTGTTTATCAAACACTAAGCTAGGTGCTGAAGTAAATATGAGTTACACAGTCCCTACTCTTATAGAACTCATGGCTCTGCAGAAGATAGGATCTGTGGAATGGCAAAGGATCTAGGATTTCAACAGAATGAGGAACTGTAGGTGGAAACTCCCAGATAAACTCTTGGGATTGACTGGGGCTCATAGTAATTTATGGACTTGCCCAGGGTTACACAACTAGTTAGTGTTCCATTTATTCACTCACAACACCATGTTGCCTCTACCTGAGATGTGCATGAATAGCTGTAACACTAGATCATCTCTATGATTCCTTCAGGTTTGTATATTATATTGTTGTTATTGTTTTTGCTAATAAGAACATTTCCATGTATGCATGGAAAATCATTGCCTCTTTAAAACATGCCACCAGCACAGTAATGTCAAGAACGACTGATAAGACTGCAGCATTTTTCAGGAAGATGGTTCATGCCTAATTTGGTTATGCCTAACCTAAAACTCTTTATTATCTCTCTTAAATAGAAATAAGAAGTATGGCTTTCAATTTGAAGAAGTTAAACTAAAACATTTAATTAATCACTTGATTTACATGAATGACATCAAACTGTAAGACCAAAAACACATGTAAAAGCTTTTATGACATCAAATCTTTCATCAACAATATCAAAATGCTATTTACATTTAATAAGTGTTACATATTGCAAGGAAAGAAAATGAAGACTTTGAGCTCAAATCTGGAAGAACACATTTAAAACTATGAACACCCATGTGATACCAGTCTTAATATATACTTTTGAAACTGTATGCCAGACCCAGGCCTTCAACACATAGCTCTACTTTTAGTTGCGTTGAACTTGATGTGACAATGATGAGGCCAAATACCTTGAATTACCATAGAGAACATAGAATTTATGGATTGCTAAACCTACTCAAAGAAATTACCAATGATTAAAACAAACTTGTTTGAGACTTGTGATAGAAAATACCATCCATATCCAGAGAGGGAACCATGGAGTTTAAACACAGACCAAAGTTTACTATCTTCAATTTTTTTGAAGTTGTCTTATGTATTACATTATTTTTTCTTTAATACTTTTTCTTCCATTTGGATTTGATTTTTTTTCACAGAATGATTAATATGGACCTTAGCATAATTACACATATAGAGCCTGTATTAGATTGCTTTCTGTCAGAGGGGAGGGGAGAGTGAAGGGAGGGAGGGAGAAAAATGTAAAATTCAAAACCTTGCAAAAAAATTGATTGGTGAAAACTACCGTTGCCTGTTGTTGGAAAAACAAATAAATAAAAATATTTAAAGGGAAAAATTCCAGCAGACGTCTTTGAGGAGCCATTTTCTTTCTTTTATACCTTCTCCAGATCATTTTGCAGATGAAGAAACTGAGGCAAACATGTTAAAGTAACTTGTCCAGGGTCACACAGTTAGTATCTGAGACCAGATTTGAACTCATGAAGATGTTTTCCTGATTCCAAGCCCCTATCCACTACACCACCTAACTGCCCTAGAATTTTTGCCCACAGTGTTCTGTCTACCTAATCTGAATCTTTTGAAATCTCTCTTAAATTCTATAATGCATGTCAGACAGACTTTGCATGGTTTTCCTTTAAATTATGAGGAGGGCTGGTTACTTCCTCATAAAATTCCCATCGTTTTCTGACCTTATACTATTTATAGACATTTTCATTACTATCCAGACTCCCATGTGAATTAATTCTTTGTTTTAAAATCAGTTTCTCAGCACTTTATTATTGAATACTAGGCATTGTAGTGGCACTTGGGATACCCAGAAATAAATGAAATAATCCCTGCCTTAAGGGAATTTTATATTGTATGTGTACAGCATGTATTCACAAAAGTTTCAGTGAGTTGTCCTTTTCTTTATTTCTTTGTTCCATGTTCTTCTAACTTTCTATAAAGATTAGATTGTTTTTTTTTATCACCTCTTGGCTTTAAATTGAAATCCTTCTTCCAATAAAAAAAGATAAACACTTCATTCTCAATGACAGCTTGTAGGTGTATTCTTTAAGCCACTTTACCTTCTCTTCAAAAGAAGAGGGTAGCCTATATTTAGCTCAGAAAAAAAAAAAGTTACTTGGCTATGACCCAAAATATAGGTATTCCACATAGGTACAGGCCATTGCAAAATTCTTCTTACTATCCATACTTACTAAGTGATTTCCTCAGTCCTTTGTCCTTTTGATTAAAACTTCCTTGGATAAATGCTGTGACAAATGGCTTATAGTTCATCTCTCCACTCTAGATAGGATTCTCCTTGTTCCTTATTAACACCTTGCTTGTTACCCCCAATTATCTCCCCCCAGCTTTTTTTTTTTTTTTTTTTTTTTTTTACTAATCTCTTTGTTTTACTGTCTAGTTGGACCACCCAGGGTTGGGCTAATGTGCTTATTCACAGGTCTGGGCTCACTGAATGATGAGTCCCTAGTTTCATGCTTGCATTGATTTTTCTGCCTAAACATTAATGGCAGAGACACTAATTTTGTGAATTGGCTTATCTTCC
This sequence comes from Macrotis lagotis, assembly GCF_037893015.1. Taxonomy (NCBI): domain Eukaryota; kingdom Metazoa; phylum Chordata; class Mammalia; order Peramelemorphia; family Peramelidae; genus Macrotis; species Macrotis lagotis. The sequence continues at coordinate 452,048,147 of NC_133658.1, forward strand.
TTTTCTCTGGTTAACTATGTACTGTTTCCTTTTGTATCGATGTACCTGTTAGTGCTGCTATAAGATTTAGTTACAGTTTCATTTAATCATGACTCAGGACAACTGCTGAAAAACCCTCTTGGAGAGATTCCAGGGTATATATTTGAAAATGCCCTTCCCCGGGGCAGCTAGGTGGCTCAGTGGATAGAGCGCCAGCCCTGGAGTCAGGAGTAAGGAGTAACTGGGTTCAAATCCAGCCTCAGACACTTAATAGTTACCTAGCTGTGTGGCCTTGGGCAAGCTACTTAACCCCATTTGCCTTGCAAAAAAAAAAACCCTAAAAAAAAATGTCCTTCCCCTATATCACTTCTTCAGAGAATCTATCAAAGTTGAGATGCTTTTTTGACCACCTTTCCTCCCACCTAGTCTTCAAACTTGAGATCCTAGGTGACTTTTTTTTCCCCAATGCTAAAATATTTTTAATAAGATAGATGTAAACAAATGCACAATCATAAATTCTATTTACCATTGGCAATACAGTTTAAGATAACACCACAACAAAAGAGTAATTGCTACTGCTCTTATATGTATACACTTGTACTATACCTTTAAAAGATGGAAAAACTTCATGCTTTTAACTTTAACACCACAGCATCAGCTTGAACACTGAATTGGTTTTATGCATTTTATAGACTCCTTTTGGTTCTGTTTCATTCTGTTTTACCAATCTGAAAAATTGAGACTATTTTCCAAGAACTCCCCCCCACATCTCACATCACTCAGGTGTCTTCTACAATCTCTTTACTCCTGTCTTATATGAAGAGGCAGCCCTTCTTGCAAAAAAGAAAACCCCTTTACATGCACAAATGATCCCATTCTATCCTATTTTCCCCAATAGATTATCTCCTATAACATTCCCCACTCTCTCACTAATCTTTAATCACTCCCTGTCACTGGCTGTTTCTGTACTGTCTACAAACATGCCCATGTTTCCCTCATTCTCAAGACTTTTACTTGATCTCTGTCTTGCTAGCTATCATTCTGTATCTCTTTTCCCCTTCATAACTAATTTTTTGAGAAGGCTACAAATTTGTACCATCATTTTCTGTTCTCTCATTTCTTAACTCTCTGAAATCTGGCTTCTGACTTCATCATTAAACTGAAACTCCTTCATCAGAGGTACCAGTGATCTCTTAATTGCCAAAACTCATGGCCTTTTAGCAATCTTCATCCTTAACTTTTCTGCAGCTTCTGATAATGTTAACCACCCTTTTCCCCTTGATACTGTCTTCTCTTGAGTTTTTTTTGGGACACTACTTTCTCTTGGTCTTCCTCTTACCCGTCTGACCATTCCTTATTATCTTTGCCGAATCTTTTTCCAGATTGCACCAGTTAACCTTGGATATTCCTGAGGCTCTGTCCTGCTGCTTCTTCTCTTCTCCCTTTGTAGATTCTGGTGATCTCAATTGGCTGCATGGATTCAATGGTCAAGGATTCAATGCAAATGATTCTCAGATCTGTTTATCTAGCCCTGACCTCCAGTCTTGCATTTTTATCTATGTCTACATCATGAATTGGATGTTACAAAGATGTCTTAAACTCAACATGTCCAAAACTGAGCTCATTGTTTTTTCCCCCTAAGAAAGGGATGGGGAACCTCTGATCCATGGGCCATATTGGTCTGGTGTTGCCATGGAAACTGCAGATGGGATTTAATAAATGTAGTAACTTTTTAGGGGAATTAATTCTATGTATGACCAAAACATAGCTCTCAAATAATGTTGTAAATATCTAAATGGCCCTTGGCAGAAAAAAAGGTTATTCATTCCTGCTTATTAAGCCTTTCTGTCTTGCTAACTTTCCTATGACTGTCATGAGAATCCATAATACTAGTGCCTTCACTCTGAGATCATCTTCCAAATACAAACCATATGTACTTGGTTTTTTGTGTCTTGTCTTTTCCTTTAAAATGTTATCTCCTTGAGGAAAAACTGGAACTTTCTTGTGCCTTTCTGAACGAATGAATGAAAAAGAATTCATTAAGTGCTTACTATATGCCAACCACTATAATTCTGGGCATGCAAAGTCAAAAAAGGAGACCACACATAAAACTGAATTGTGACCAAGAAGGCTACAACTAATGTAGATCAACTAATCTAGAAAGTAACAGGAATGTGAGTGGGTTCTTTGGGGAGTGATTCATACAGAACATTCAGGAACAATAGCAGAATTGATTTGATCAGATACTAGAGCTAGAGGTGGAGAGAGAAGAAGAAAAGAGTGTTTTTCCTAGGTGTAAAGTAGATGTACCAAGCCTGGAGTTAGGAAGATCTTAGTTCAAATCTGATGCACATACTTATTAGCTGTGGGTCCCTGAGCAAGTCACTTAACCTCTGTTTGCTTTGGTTTCCTCATCTGAAAAATGGTAATAATAAAAAAGATCAAATATGATAATAATTGTAAAATGCTTCACATAGTGCTTGTCACAGAGTAAGCATAATGTAAATTACTATTACTACCATTATTATTATTATAACCACTACAACTTAACATATATATATATATATATATATATATATATATATATATATATATATATAGTTATATGTTGTTTTCTTCCCCCCTCCCCAGAAATAAAACATAAATTTCTTGAGAGCAGGGACTATTTCATTTTTGTTTTTGTTTCTCTATTACACTGTGCCTGATGGATCATTAAGAGCTTAATGATTTTTGTTGATTGATTTATGACAATACTATTTCTCTTTATTTTATTTTATTTTATTTTAGGTTTTTGCAAGGCAAACGGGGTTAAGTGGCTTGCCCAAGGCCACACAGCTAGGTAATTATTAAGTGTCTGAGACCGGATTTGAACCCAGGTACTCCTGACTCCAGGGCCGGTGCTTTATCCATTATGCCACCTAGCTGCCTCTCTATTTCTCTTTCTTTCCTACTTTTTTTATTGTTTCTTTTTATAATCTTTACCTTTTATACTAAATAAGTTAGCATGGTGTGCTATATATAGTGTATTGGATTTTGAGTCAGGAGGGGAAGTCAATTTTAACTTTTCTGAAAAATGAGTGGTTTGGACCAGATGATTTCTGAAGCTCTAAATCCTTGATCCTAAGAAAACTAATAGTCTGGAACTCACAGTCTGTGACATCCTCTGGGTGTAAGTAAACCACTTAGCCTCTCTATGCTTCAGGCAGTTCCTTAGAGTTTAAATATAAAGTCGTAGCATGAAATCTGTTTCGTCTGTGCGATCTGCTGATGTGATAGGCTTTGGTGGAGGTAGTTCCCACACTGGGAATTCCTTATGCTAATGAAATCATAGATATTTATTTATTTTTTGACTACATGCAAAGATAGTTTTTTAACAATCACTTTTTATAAGATTTTGAATTTTGCATTTTTCTTTCTTCCTTTCTCCCTCCCCCAACAGAAAGCAATCTAATATGGGTTATAGATGTATAACTATGTTAAACATGCATTCATATTACACATATTGTGAAAGAAGAATCAAATTGTCTTCTAGGAACATCTTAAATAGACTTTATTTGCCCTTCCAACATGGATGCTCTTTGTGGGTAAGCAGGATGGGAGATAGAGTGATTATGTATTATTACATTGGTCACTCAGGTTATGCTGGAACCATTGCCAGAGATCTCGGAATTATTGTGATGTGTATACAGCTTGGTGAGAAATCTGTGCCTTTATTTCTGTGCCTTTGAACAAGATGGCCTTTGTGCTAGGGATGAATTCCTTTCTCACCCCCCTCCTCAGAATCTCTAATTCTTTCAAATTTCAGCTGAAATGCTGCCACCTCCCACATGAGACCTTTCCTTGCCCTCTCAGTTGCTAATGCCTCACCCTGAATTGCCTTTTCTTCTAAGCATCTGTATACTTAGCTCTGCAAGAATATAAACTTTTTGAAGTCAGGGACTCTTTCCTTTTTACTTTATCTCTTCAGTGAATACAATACCTTACACAGAGTAGACACCTTAAAGCTGCTTGTGAGTCCATTGATTTTTGAGATAAGGGCAAAATTGGATTTTTTCACTTGATACTCAGTTTGAGTACCCAGTGATGGCATCTGTCATCTTCATTAGTGAAACTCTTTGGGGTTTCCTTGACCTGGCTGAAATATCCCACCTAATTTTATGAGATTCTGATCTTTTTACCAGCTTGTCGATCTGTGCAAAGCTGGAAAAGTGTTGCATGAAGAAATGAAATTTCTTGAGTCTCTAATATGAGGTTGCATTGATGACTATATATTGCCCATAAATATTAGTAGGGAATCTCCTATATAGTCTTCTCTATCCCAGTACTTCTGCAAGAGGGTAGTGATTTGTTTTAGACCTCAGTAGTTCATCTGACCTTTGACCAGCAATGTGTTATGAATTATGTTAGAATTGTGTTAGAATTAGTTTTTCAATTAAGAAGCATTTATTAAGCTACCATTATGTGCCAGTTTAAGTTCTATGTGTAGAACATGTAGAGAGACATATAGTTATGTTAAGAATAATTACAGAGGGGTGGCTAGGTGGCGTAGTGGATAAAGCACCGGCCTTGGAGTCAGGAGTACCTGGGTTCAAATCCGGTCTCAGACACTTAATAATTACCTAGCTGTGTGGCCTTGGTCAAGCCACTTAACCCCGTTTGCCTTGCAAAAACCTAAAAAAAAAAAGAATAATTACAGTAGCATCTGGGGGAATCCCTCTCTTCAATGATTCTATCCCTGGCCCCTCTCAGCTGAAAGTAATCTATTCCCCAGATTTTTTCTAGCACTTTGCCTGGACTTCTCCTTTGTATTTAACTCACTCCTGTTTGATTCTTAGCTATTTGTCTTACTAGTAGGATCTGGTGCTTGGACTGAGATTTGAAGGAATGGGAAATATAATAGGTAGCAGTGAGGAGAGAGAGAATATATCTCAGAGTGGGGGGCAATTGTGGACAGAGGTATGGAGGTGGGAGAGAGGGAGGATGAGTAACAGCAAGGTCAGTTTGATTAGACCATCAAATGCACAAAAGGGAGGGTGGATTATACTGGAAAAGTAGGTTGATGCCAAGTTAGAAAGGTCTTGAAATGAACAAAAAAATTTGTATTGGACCCTACAGAGTGCATAGGACAGCAGGGGGGTTGTAGGATTTTGTGAGTGTGTGCAAGAAGAGGGAAGAGATCCTGGTAACTTTAGCTTAGATTATTCCTCCTCATTCTTGCCCACAAAGCCTTGTGCTCCTCTTCAGAGCTAGATCTTCCAGACTGTACTTTTCCCTTCAGAGTGGATTGGCCAGAGAATAAGAGAGCCTGAACCTCAGGGGTCAAGGGCAGAGTGGAACCTTGGTCTTTCTTCAAAGGGTCGCTGCTCCTCTAAACTCTCCAGGCCCTGTTTCTCAGAATCACTGGGGCTGCTGAGACTATTAGAAGAGAAATAGAAAAGACTTGGATACAAGCCTAGGCCAGCTCAGAATATGGGAATGATTTAAATTTCTGCCAGAGAGTAAAAACAGATGTGGGGAATAAGAGGGCTGAGCAGGAGAACTGCTTAGCCATTTGCCTCCCTTCTTTGATTTGTTCTTAATTTTTTTTAAAGGACCATGAGGTTATTAGAAGTTTCAGAATCAATTGGGGATAGAATTATATTTCTGCAATAGATTAAAAAAATGCAGAAAATTAAGGTGTTTCTCATATATCCTTTCAGCAACTGGATGTGTTCTTGGGATCAGAGCTAAGCCTGAAATAGAAATCCCATTTATATATTGGCCTCTGATACTCAAAAGTTCTTGCTGTGGCCCAAGAAAGCCATTGAGAGCCCCGGACTGTGCGACAAATTCTTTGGAATTCTTATAATTAATGCAGAGCTTGAAAGAAAAGACAAAATGATTACTCACAGCCAGCTCTCCTGGATTTTGGTCCAGACTGTGCTAGGGCTGTGGGAAAATTATTTAGGTCTCAGTTTCCCCACCTGGGAAGTCTCTACTTCTTGGGGATGGATACCTTCTTCATGGACCCAATAATATAGTTCTAAAATTCCACAGAAATGGGTTTGTATACACATTTTAAATGGAAAGGGCTCAGATTATTGATTTAACCCTTGAAAAATGAGAAACAGATTATGATACATTTATATTATAGCAGATGTTTATTAAATGTCTGCTGTGTGCAAAGCAATTTCTGGGGCATATGTAGTTTAGTAAGACATGATCTTAAGACACGATTAACTTGTGGGGAGATATGTACAGTAATAATTAAAATGCGCACTGTTACTTAAATAGTACATTAAAAGAGCAGATAAAATGCTTTAAAAGGTCTGGGTGCCAAGGACGTTACTGTCCAGGCTTCATGGAGGAAGACACATTTGAGTTTGTCTTTAAAATTTAGCTAGGACTACAGAAGTTGCAGAGCGGGAGGGAGGCCATTCAGTCTATCAATGAAAAAGCACATATTAAGCCCCTAGAATGTGAAAGGCAATGTGCCAGATTTGAGGATACAACTACAAAGAAATCCTTGTTCTTGAAATGCTTCTATTCTTCTGAGGATGTAATAAGCATACATATATTCTTTGCAGAATAAATATGAGAAGAAATACAAGGTAGTTGGGCATGGCAACTGGGGACATCATGAAGGGCTTCCTATAGAGGTTTGAGTTATACAGGCTTGAAAGTCTGTGAGATGGAACTAAGAAAGATGTATATTCCAGGCATTGTGTGTGTGTGTGTGTGTGTGTGTGTGTGTGTGTGTGTGTTATTTGAGGAAAAGAGAGGACAGTTTGGTTGAATCATTGAGTGTTGGAGGGAGAGTAATGCACAATGAGTCTGGAAAGGTAGGGTGGGTGAGGATGTAAAGGATTTTAAAAGTTAACTATTCTTGGTCTAAGGTAAAACTCATGGAGGAGAAAAAGTATATATAATATGGCACAATGGAGAGAGCACTGACTCATGAGTCTGTGAACTGGTGTTCAAATTCTAGCACCTTTGATACTTAATACCTGGATCACCTTGAGCAACTCGGTGGTGGTAGAATACTGGGTCTGTAGACAGGGAGATCTGAGTTCAAATCTGGCTTCCAATACTTATTAGCTGTATGATCCTGGACAAATATCACTTATTTGCCTCTGTTTCTCATGAATTCTCATGAATATGGGTATAACCCAAAGAAGGAAATGGAAAGCCATTTGTATCTTGACCAAGAAAACCCCATGGACAAAATCCATAGGCCATGTAGAACTGAATATGTCCGAATGACTGAACAATAACAACCTTGAATGAGTTATTCCCTGAATCTCAGATTCCTCATCTGTAAAATGAGGAGTTGGACAGAAGGCCACTGAGGTCCTTCCCCTTGCCCTGTCCTTTGTTTTTGGAATAGACAACTATACACTTATTCCTTTTTTTAAAAAAGTAATATTTTATTTTCCCCCAATTACATGTTAAAAACATTTTTTAAATATTTTTTTTAAAGTTTTGAGTTCCAAATTCTATACCTCCATCCCTGAGGTGGTAAGACATTAGCTATAGGTTATACACTGTGGAACCTTGCAAAATGGTTTCATTTAATCAGTTTTTTTTTTTTGGCTAGTGATAAAGGTCCTGGGCTTTCTTGACTTTCTTAATGGTTTGCCTTCAGTCACCAACTGGAAGCCATAGAACTTAAGCTGGTAGATGTTGGTTGCTCCTCTCTCAGACAGGATTATTCTTCTCCCTTTCCTAGTGTCATCATCAGTCTGCCTCTCTGCCCCCACAATAATCATCACCAGCCATCCCCACCCCATGTCATCACTGGCTGCCCACCCTCCACCCCATCACTACCAGCCACACTGTCAGCTCTGGACTAGTCCCGGTGTTGATGTCAGCCTGCCCTGGAGTGTGACTACATGACTTTCAGCACTCACTGTCAGTGCTTGGTGTCCAGAGCTCTGAGCAGGAGCAGTGCAATGCCTGAACCAGTTGTGGTCTGGGCAAGGACATGGAACTGACCCATTATGGAGGAAATGTTTGATTCTTGAACTTGTTGGTTTTGCCGCAGCTGAGACCCAGGCCAGCTGACTTGCTCCTCTGTCTTTTTTCTGAGGTCAGCAGTTTGAACCGCTGGGTTCGTAGCCTGCAAACATTGTTTGCCTTGGGACCCCTCCTTGTTGTTGCTCTTTTGCAACTCTCTTTGAGGACAAATAGGCAGGAACTCCTAATAGGGAGGCTTTGGGGTTCTCTCTGCGGGGATGATTTGGCTGGCCTCTCCTGGCTCCTTTCATCTGTCCTGGACCAGGTGGCTGCTTAGCTGCTGCCCAGCATTGTGTGACTTAGAGTTTGGAGGCATTAAAGTGCCCGGAGTTGCACAAAGGTTACAGTGGCCAACCAGTTTGGATGCATTTTGATGCCTCTGCCTGTTTCTTTTCACTGTTACCTTTGAAGAGTGGCAAGGAAGTAGCATATCATGTCTCCTAACTGTGGGTTTTCTCAAAGACTGTTCTGAACCCTCTCACGTGGTGACCTTGCCGACTCCATAGATTCAAATATAAGCCAGTGATGTGAAATTGTTGATCCCTTCAAAATTCTTAACATCTATCTTGTTCTCCAATCTAATGACCTTTTTCTCTATTCTCATCTTTTTTGATCTCTGAAGTTTTTGACCTTATTCATCATCCCGTTCTTCCTGTTACTATCCTCTCTGAAGGCATTTCCATGACATTACTTTCTCCTGGTTCTCCTTGAACCCCTCCAACCACCCTTCTCCATCTCCCCCATTCATCACCCCCTTCCCCTTGTTCCTATCCTCTCTGCAGGTGTTTCCATGACATTGCTCTCTCCTGGTTCTCCTTGAACTGCTCTAATCACCCCCTTATCCATCTCTGCTACATCTTCATCCATGTCATGGCTGCTAAGGATGAATGTCCCATAGGGCTTTCTCCTGGGCCTGCTTCTCTTCTCAACTCAGCTGTCAGCATGATCTTCCTAAAGTGTTAAGTCTGATCATGTCACCTCTGCCACTCCCAAACAAAAACCTCCAGTGTCTCCCTATTAACATCCTGTATCAAATATAAAGTCCTGCTCTTCATGACCTCCACTGCCCCCTTCCCTTCCAGTCTCCTTACACAGTCCTGCCTCCATGTCCTTGGATCCAGTGACATGGAATCCTGGCTTTTCCTGGCTAGACATTCTATTCTCCAGATTCTGGACATTTTCACTGTCTGACTACATGCCTACAATGCTTTCACTCCTCATCTTTTCCTCCAGCTTTCTTTGGCTTTCAAGGCCCAGCTAAAATCCTACCTTCTTCTATAGGATACCTTTGCTTCCTTAAAGCCTATTTCCCTTTGTTTATCATTTCCAATTTGCTTGTTTTTAAGCTTATTTGTGCACAATTGTTTCTCCCATTAGATGATATGCTTCTTGTATTGACTAACAAGTAGCCATTATTACTATTTTTAGAAATACCAAAGCCACACTTTGTAGATTTCTAAGAGCCTGAAAGGGTTTTTTTAATCATGTCCAGGAAACCAGATTTGTGACTTAGACAATACATAAAGTTGAGTTGGGTTTAAGCTAATATAGATATAGGCAAGCATCTTTGATTCCCAGAACTGAGCTAAAGTCACTGGCAGGGTTATTCTATTTCTTGCACAGATAGCCTCAATAACTTTAAGTCCTGATGGCTTGGGTTATATAGATGGGTTTTGCTTAGAGCCAGCCGTTTGGTCATCCAGGATGGGTGGGCTCAAGGTTTTGTCTGCTGCTGCCAAATTTTGTTCTTCTACCCCCTCCTTCTTATGTCCCAGATAAAGAAAACGTGAATGAAGCAGATTTCTTCTAGTTATTGGGCAAGTACTCCAAGAAAGGCTCCCTCCCCCCTTGCCCTAAGGTTAAGGAGCAGTTTTAGGTTAGGTAAACTTAGTAGAGTCATCATCAGCCTATCAAACCTTAAAATGCCCATGCTTCAAGTGATTGTCCTGTTTGTATTCAACTTATTTGAACACTGAGTATCAAAAGGGATAGTTATTTGAATATGTAACCTTGGTTTTTCCCTGGTAGTTGAGTTAAATTAGTTTTCTTCTTTTTCTTTGTCTTTGTCTTTGTACTTCACCTCTTTCTTTGCCATTACCTTTTCTGTTTTAACTTTACCCGTTTTCTTTTTCTTTTAAAACACTTTATTTCCTATTACCTTGATTTGTCATAATTCACTCAGCCATCCATCATCATCGTATAGCACTTTAAGTTTTGTAAAATACTTTACAAAGTATCTTATTTTATCTCCCCCACAACTCTAGGATATAGATGCTTTTATTTTTCCCATTTTAAAGTTGAGGAAACTGAGGTAGACAGAAGTTAATTGACTTATTCTGGGTCATATGCTAAGCCATCCAGCTATACATATATGTTTTTCCTAATTTTTTTTATTTGAATATAGCAATTATAGTTACACCCTTATATCATTTTTTTGGATATCAAAAATTTTATTGATGCCTTTATTTTTCATTGCCCGAATTTCTGAATCTAATAGTGGCACCAGTAGATTGAGTCTGGGCCAGGAGTCAGAAGATCCTGAATTCAAATACATCTTCAGACACTTACTAGGTGTATGATCCTGGGCAAGTTACTTTGCCTCAGAATCCTCAACTGTAAAATAGTGATTAAGAATAAGCACCCAGGGGGCGGCTATGTGGCGCAGTGGATAGAGCACCGGCCCTGGAGTCAGGAGGACCTGAATTCAAATTTGACCTCAGACACTTAAAAATTACCTGTGTGGCCCTTGGGCAAGCCATTTAACCCCACTGCCTTGCAAAAATTAAAAACAAAAAAACCCAACCCCTTCCCCCCCTATAGTGAAGGTCAAATGAGACAATATTTGTAAAGCACTAGTCCAGTGATTGGTACATGGTAGACATTTATTAAATTCCTGTTCCCACTCCCTCCACACAAATCATCTCTTGTAACAAAGAATACAAAAAAAAAAAAGAAAAAGAAAAAACCACCTCAGCAAAGCTAATCAGGACATAAAATGTTTGACAATATATACAATGTTCCATATTCATAACTCCCCACCTTTGTCAAGGGAAGGCATTTCCTCTTCTCTTCTAGTACTAGGCTTGGTCATAATTATAAACTGTTCATTTTAACTCCCCCTCTCCCACCCCCATCCCCCATTTACATTGCTTTAGTCATTGTGAATATTGTTTTCCTTGTTCTGCTTCCTTCATTCTACATCAGTTCAACTAAGGACTCCCTCCGAACTATACTGGTACAGAACAGGTCCCCTCAGGTTCAGTCAAATAGGAAGTGGTGGGGAGTGGGAACTGAGAGATCAGGTTACTCCAGGTGAGGCTTTCTGGGCCATGGTCACAGGCTTCCTCTCAAGTATTGAGCTATGCACTTTCAAATCCTATTTCTTCTAACGTTCTTTCTGATAATCTATTCATAACCCCCAAATATTTGGCTGCTGAACATGGGAGTAAGAACAGGGGAGTTCTTTGTTTAAAGACGAAGCCCACACATGCCTTTTGAGCAGGTGTAAATGATTATTTTTTTACTTGTCCCTCTAAAAGTATTTTCTTTTAATGGGAAACCACTGGAATGGGTTTAACTGTGGAACCCCCATGAGGCCTCTCTGCTTCACCAGAAGGACTCATTTGCCAGTGTGTTGTTGGCTTAGCTCCCTTGATTGTCAGGAATGTTCAAGCCTAAAGTTTAAATGAAAAATGTGTGTGATCTTCTGAATTTGCAGGAAATGTCACTGTATGTATGCATGTGACATGTCCATGAACACACACATAGGCATGTGCACACATGTACAAGCTTTACAGATGAATAAGTCAGCAGTAAGACTAAGCAAAACCAGCTGGACTAGTTGAGACAAAAATAAATAAAATACAGATAAGGTCAAATATCAACTTTATTCAGCTTCATTGATACTTTTTGAACAAAGACTAAGCAAGATGACAAAGAAGATGAGCTTGTTTTCAATCATCAGTAAATTCTCTCTACTTATTGACTGCATTGTCTAATCAGTTCAAATTCAAAACCTTCTATCATCTGACCTGTTTTGCATATCTAATTTCATTTTCTACTATTGTTCTTTAGGAACCCTCTAGACTAGCCACCCCAGTTTCCTACAGTGCCACCTCACTCTACCTCATGTTCCAGAGAGGTTTTCCCTTTTTCATCTCTGTGTATCAAATTTGACTCTTTTTTTTTTTTTAAAGTCCCACTTAAGACTAACCATTCCTGTGAAATCTTCCCTCCTTATTCCACACCGCAGTGGTCACTTCTTCCCCTGACCTCCTATACTATTTATTCATGCCTGTATGACTCAGTTATTACTTAATGTACAGTATCATTCTTTAATTTTTTTATGACTATGCCTTCTTTAGGTAGGAACTATTTCTTATATTTCTATTCTTATTTTTAATATTACTCAATTCATTGAAGGCCCTTAGACTAACCGAAATGTAGCTCCATGAGATCCCAGGAATGATTTTGAGAGCCTTTTTGAGCACTGAAAATTATCTTATTATTGGATATACTCAAATCCTGTTTGATGCTTAGGTCAACCTGAAGAATGTGGGTGCATATTTTTATGAATTTTTATGTATGTGTCCATCTATTTGAATTGTGATATTCTATTTTCAGAATTTCTGCTCAGAAAACAGAACCATCAAACCACTTTATACCTATCTAGTTCTGAGTATTCTATTTTACTACATTTCAGTTTATACAGAAATAAAAAGGGCAGACAAATGAGAAATTAAAATGAGGGGGATATTTTTAACCATTTGCTTTGTGTAATGACATTAGATTTTGTTTCATAGCAGATTTGTGTTGATGGGATTACCGTCCCATGGGTTTCATGTGTGTGCATTGGGATTTAAGGGACTTCATCAAATTTGGATCATTTCTTGTCTTTAAACAAGTGGAAATTGTCCGAAATTTTCCAAGCCATGTGATTGGAATATGGAGTTCATTGCCTGCATTTTTGAATCTAACAGTGGCACCAGTAGATTGAATCTGGGCCTGGAGTCAGAAGGTCCTGGAGTCAGAAGGTCCTGAATTCAAATACATCTTCAGACACTTACTAGAGTTGTATGATCCTGGGCAAGTCACTTTGCTTCAGTATCCTCAACTGTAAAATAGTGATTAACAATAAGTTCCCCCCCCCCCCCATAAATCTGAAGTTTTGTTACTGTTAAGATAAATTAATATATCTTAGCATTCATTAGCCAGGGGATAAATTTTGCAAAGAATGAATAGAAATTTGCAACACTGTTGCTAATTCATTCTTTCTCTTTTCTTGGTGATAGTTTAACCTTTTTTAAAAAATTCAATTTGATTTTATTTTCTTTACCAAAACATACCAATACAATGCAATACAATAATGAACAGCAACTGTCAATTCTTCAAGAATATAGATAAAACTTCTCTAAGCTTAATTTATGAATATATTCTCAGTTTTCATTTTTCAGAAGGTTTATCATTAGTTAGACTTGTTAGCTGATTTGAGCCATTAGCTGGAGCATTTAAAAAAAAAAGCAACTTAAGAGGAAATTGGGAGTGTATTTTTCCCCTTTCCTACAATTAACTGTATTGTTTTTCTCTATAGGTTTTTGAAGCTGTGATATCCTGGATAAATTATGAGAAAGGAACTCGCTTGGAACATATGGCTAAGCTGATGGAACATGTCCGTCTGCCCCTCTTACCAAGGGACTATTTGGTCCAGGTCAGTAAGCCAAGAAGAACACATTGCTTACCTGTTGCCAGAATTTGCTTTAACAAAAATAAAAACATTTTTAATTGAGTTTGATTCCTTGCTCTGCTAAATACTGGAATGTGTGAACTTAGACAAATCTTTTACCTTTTCCTTCTCCTCATCTGAAAAATGAGGGGTTTGGAGAAAATACTTTTTAAGGGCCCTTGACAGCATTCATTGCTGTGATCCTAAGAGCTATAGGCAGACATCTTTCTCACCGAGTTAAGTCTTGAAACAGAAGATACATGAGCTGAGATGAAAGCATTTTCTCTGCCTGTATGAGAAATGAACAGACTAGTCATCAGTCTGCACAATCAGGGTCAACTCCAGAGTCCTTTAGTTCCAAATTTGATGAAAAGATAATGGTTAGGGATAGAAAGAGGTTCATAAAAATGATTGAATGTCAGAGAGAGAAATGATTTGAGAATTTAACTCAACCCATTCAATTTACCGATTAGGATAAAGTGTCTCACAAATAAGATAATTGATTTGTCCATGGTCACATAGCCAATTACTTGTGAGCCAGTACTAGACCCTACGATGGTTGACTCCTAGTCTAATATTCTTTCCACTACATCCTTCATTAGGATTGGTAATTGGCATGTCCAAATCAATTGTGAAGTCAAATGAGAATCAGTTTGTGATTTGGTGAGAGGTAGAGATATCTAGAAAGTGTAAGAGAGATCACAGAATGATTTCCCATTTCAGGAGAGGTCAGATAAGTATTGATAAGGAATGCAGGAGTTTCACAAAGTCTTTCTGTGGCCCTCATTTTATCTGTCCTAAGGCATGAACCAGTAACTTTCAAGGGGACTCTATGCCACTTTGGCTAGTACTGCTGCTGGCACTTGATGTTTAAGAAGCTGGGTGCACTTCATTTTTGGGATTCCTTTCCTTCTTTTCTGAAAAGTTCATTTTCCTCTGAGTGATGAATTTTCCCCTTCCCTTTGGTAGACAGGGCTACATTGGGTTATATAGTGGTCTTATTGGATCAGGTAAGAAAAAAAGGAAGTTAAGGGTGAAACTAATTTTAAAAATTGGAGAAGGAAAAACTGGAAAGAAATTTGTCTAAAATTAGGTTCATAATAATCACTTATGTATTACATTAAGTACAAAATTAACATTTAGTATTGATTAAAAGAGATAGGTTCTGTACTTTTCATACATACGACTGGGAGGAGAATTCTTAACCAAACAAGGGAGAAAGACAGCCATAAAATATGAGGTTATTTTGATTATATGAGTTTGAAAGCATCTTCAACACAAATTATACAAAATAGAGTTCTTTCCTCCCAAACCTTTCCATTCTGAATTTTTCTATTACTATACTGTATTTCTATTATCAATCTCCTAGTTTCAAAATCTTGGTATTATACTAGACTCTTCACTCCCAGTTACCCCAGATATCTAGATATTTGCCAAATATTGTCATTTCTATCTCCACAAAATCACAAAATCTTTCATATGCAGCTCTTTCTTTCTTTCTTTTTCTTTCTTTCTTTCTTTCTTTCTTTCTTTCTTTCTTTCTTTCTTTCTTTCTTTCTTTCTTTCTTTCTTTCTTTCTGTCTGTTTTGATTTTGCAAGGCAATGGGATTAAGTGGCTTGCCCAAGGCCACACAGCTAGGTAATTATTAAGTGTATGAGGCCAGATTTGAACTCAGGTACTCCTGACTCCAAGGCCAGTGGTCTATCCACTATGTCACCTAGCCACCCCAAGCCCCTTCTTTCCATTCACACAACAATCCCTCTACTTGAGCTGCTTGTCATCTCTCACTTGGACTCTTGCTATAGACTTTTTTTTAGTTTTTTTTTTTTGCGAGGCAAATGGGGTTAAGTGGCTTGCTGAAGGCCACACAGCTAGGTAATTATTAAGTGTCTGAGGCTGGATTTGAACTCAGGTACTCCTGACTCCAGGGCTGGTGCTCTATCCACTGCACCACCTAGCTATCCCTTGCTATAGACTTTTATTTATTTTTCTGGCCTCAAATGTCTCCCCATTCTGATCTGCCTTCCATTCATATAACAAAGTTACTTTCCTAAACCTCAGGTTCATTTTACTAAGCTCTTAACAGTTCATTTATACTGCTAGGATAAAATATAAATTCTTCTGTTTGGTTCTTAAAGTTTTTCAAATACATGGCCCCTTCCTACCTTTTCAGTCTTCTTAGCCATTACTGTCCTCCATGTTCACAATAATTCATCAATACTTCTTTCTGTTTTCACACATGATTTCTCCCCTCCATACCTATGTACTGGCTGTCTCTCATGCTGACAATGTTCTTCTTCCTCACCTTTGCTTCTTCAAAATCCCTGATTTCCTTCAAAAGTTAGTTCAAGGAGTCACCTTTCCTGATGATCCTAGATCCAAATTACCTTCTATTCATATAAGTTCCTTGAGGACAGGTTTACTTTTATCTTTTTATCCCCAGTATTTAGCAGAGTGCCTGGTACATGAAAAATGTTTAATGAATAATTGTTGATTAATTGAAGAAGGAAAAGCATTGATTGGGGAAAAAACTCAACAAAAGTATTTCTGATAAAACAAATATATAAGACCAAGAGTCATTGCTCCTTGGATAAGTACTCTGGGGATATGAAAAAACAGCTTTCAAAAAAAGAATTGCAAACTGTTAACTACATACAAAAATGTTCCAGATCATTCACTAACTAATTATAATGAGGAATGAAAATCAAAACAACACTGACATTTTACCTCTCACCACAAAAGTTGGCAAAAATGATAAAAGATGGAAATATTCATTGATGAAGGGGTTTCAGGAAGACAGGAACATTCCACTTTTGTGAATTTATTCTGGAAAATATTTTAGAATTGTGTTAAGAAATTCATTTAGCTGTTCTAGAAGATACAGAAAGATTGGAACACTAATTCATTCTTGGTGGAATTGTGAACTGATCTAAACATTCTGGAGAGCACCTTGGAACTATACCCAAAGGACAATCAAACTATACATATACCCTTGTAGGTCTGTATTGCTAAGAGAGCATAAAAAAGCAAAAAGGGCTTACATGTACAAAAATATTTACAGCAGCTCTTTTTGGTGTGGCAAAGAATTGTAAATTGAGGGAATGTCCAAAGGTTGGGGGATGACTGAATAAGTTTTGGTATATAAATATAATGGAATAATATTGTATTATAAGAAATTATGAGCAGATGAATTTTCAGAAAAACCTGGAAAAACCTTTCATGAACTGATGCAAAGTGAAATGAGTAGAACCAGGAGAACATTATACACATTAACAACAACACTGTGTGACAATCAGCTATGGTAGATTTTTTTCCCTTTTGTTTTTTTCTTTCTCTTTGTTTTTCTTTTTTGTTCTGATTCTCCAACTTTACTCATGTGGAAATATGTTTAAATGATTGCACATATATAACCTATATCAAAGGAGGATGGAAGAGAGGGAAGAAAAAAAATTTAAACTCAAAATCTTAAAAAATGAATGTTGAAAACTAACTATATATAATTAGAAAAAATGAATTGTTTATCAAAAAAAGAAATTAATTTGGCATGGGTAAAAATGTCCATATTCTTAGTGGCTATTTATCTAGCAGAGATCCCACTTCTAGACATCTATACTCAGTAGATCAAAAAAAGAAAGAAGAAGCTATTACACATCGAAATATTCATACTTTTTTGTGGTCACAGAATTGGAAACAAAAGATAGTCATCAACTGGGGAACAGCAAACCAACATGGTACATGAATATAATGAAATATTTTTTTGTTATAAAAATGGCAAATATGAAGAACTCAGAAAAGCACTTATAAATTGTTACAGAATGATTTAAAGCAGAACAAGAAAAACATTACACTGAATGACTCCCACAATGTAAATGGAAAGAAAAAGCAACCACAACAAAAAGAAACTGAACATTGTGTAATCATAATGACTGTTTGGCTCCACAAAACAAATGAGAAAATATATATCTTTCCCTTGTTGGCAGAGATGGGAAGCCTATGGGTGTGTATATACTGTTAGATTCTGTTGGTTAATTTAATTTTGCTGAAATCCTTCTTTCCCCTCCCCTCTTTTTATTTTTTCTTTGTTACAAGGGTTGACTTATTTGTGAGGGAAGTGGAAGGGATATATTCAGAAATTAAGGTGATATAAAAAACAAAAGCTATCAATGAAAATAAGGTTAAAGAAAGAAAGAAAAAGACTTGGGAAGAAGAGACTGCAGGGGTAAGATAAAACCTTTTTTTTCCCAAAAGAAATCAATTCTGTTTTAATTCAGTTTGCTGAAATGAGAGTTTAATATTATTAGCCCCCAATCCTGTCATGCACAGTTTCCTTTTCTTTCTTTCTGTCTCTCTTTGCTTGTATCTTACTTTGAGGATCTTCATTACAGAGAAGGGTCTTTGTTCTACATGTTGAGGAAAGGGTGCTTAGGAGAGAAAAATAACTTCTCATGATAAACTCTGGAGCTATTACAGACTTTTCTGATCCAAACCCAATTTTTCTAAATGACCCCGTGACACTCTTCCAGTTTCTTTGTTGAATTTTTGTTGTGTGAATGATATCTGACATGTCTGGCACTGCCTCAGTTTTCAGGAGTTGACAGATTGAGATCGCAGGATGTCTATCACAGGAAGGTTTCTGTGTCTAAGTTGTGATGTTTGCCTTGATCAGCCTGTATCTATGATAATGCAGGCTCTACTCTCTAACTCCTTTTAGGTTCTTTTTTCACAGAACAGATAGACTGCCACTAACAGCTTCATATAGCTTACTAAAAGGCAGAGTCTTGTTCTTCTCTGAATTGAGTTCTCAACTCCCTGGCCATCTCCCTGGCCTCTTCATTTTGAGGTATTTATATCTGATCATTAGGATGAGCTGTCTCCAGCTCTTCTTAGTATCAGAGAGAATTCACTTTGACTTTTCTTGTTAGTTCCACATACATCTGTCTATCTGTCTTACTGTCTATCTGTCCAGGATATATGAGATGTTAAGGAATGAGTTGTACCTCTGATGTGAGGGCTTGCTTTTTGGAACTGCTTTAGCCACTTTTGGTGTCTACCTGTAACTCCAAGAAGCTATAGCATTTGCAGCATCTCAGCAAAGGGCTAAACCAGATTGAGGGTAAAGAATAGGTCTCAACCTGTTGATGAATTAGTAGGATGTCTACCCCAAGCATGTGAAGACTTCCCTTGGCAGAATGGACAGATGAAAAGAGTTTGTTCCAGTAGTTATGAAAGAGCCCAAAGAGGGTGCTGTGGAGACCTTAGAGCTTGGTCATACCTTGAAGAGGCCAAGGTCATCCACTGAATTCTGGCCATCACCAGGATTTTTGTCCAGCCACTGGACTCTGATGACCCTAGAAGAGTGAAGTTGATGACTTTACTTAAATCTGCCTCATGTAAATTCAGTCCATGTGCAAATCAAGATATCTTCCATCATCCACTATTTTGCCCCATCATCATGATACCATTGGTCCTTTTTAAAACAAAGGATGAACAACAATTACTGTGTCCACCCCCATCTCTCTCAACTCTTTTCCTATCTTGTTATACTCTTTATCTTTGTATCATTTATACCCTTTCAACTTCTAAGAGGACTTATGGAAACTTACAGTAATCCCTAAGATATGTTAGGGATGAAACAGAACAGAAATCCTCAACAGGAAACGAGCAGTAGTTATTACTAGGAACTTGAAATTAGCACGTTACTATAGATGGCCACGAAACTTTACCATAATGTCCTGCAGCTAGGGCAAAGGGAACTTTTGTGGTGTCAGTTCTAATAAAAGAAACCTAAGGCCTTTATCCACAAAGAATATAGTTTTTTCAAATGTCATGTTGGTGCCTTTTGTTTTGTCATCACAGCATCTCCTGTGATCCCCCCCCGCTGAAACACTTCCTTTTATCTCCAGTGTTTAAACAAAAACAATTGACCAAACAGGCATGTATGATAATATAGGTGGTCTCCTCCACTAGAAGAACTGAAAGATTTATCATCTGTCCTCTTGAATCCAGCCTGGTCTTTGCCATTTAATCTACATAATTTTTAAGCAGTGCTGCACGTTGGTGTAATCACTTGTGTTTATTGTTTTCCTGATTCTGCTTGTTTCACTTTATATCCTTTCAAATAAATTAATGAAAATATATGCTTCCTGAAATTAAAATCAAGGTGATATTTATTTCTTTGGTCCTTTTACAAAAGGACAATGGATAGCAGAGTGATTAGTTTCTTCAAGTAACTGTTTTTCAAAAGATGCAGAAATACTATTCAAATAAAAGGTCTGGACCCTTTAAAAATTTCTCATAAAATTATACCTTAATGAAAAATGTCATTGAGGGAACTGAAATAATATGTATTAAGTGCCTACTTTGTGTCCCTGGGCCATGTGCTAGGGATGGAAGCAAAGACAAAAGTGGAAACAGTCCTTTCCCTGCAAGAACTTGTTGCCTAACTGGGAGAGAAGCTACATACACATACACATACACATACACATACACATACACATACACATACACATACACATACACATACACATACACATATACATATACATACACATGCACGTACACATGCATATACACATGCATATACATATACACAAAGACACATGTAGATACAAAAAATATGAGTATCGTATGAATGAATGTTATATTTAATACAAATATAGACCCGTCCTAACCTAACTTGTGAATTGCTACCTTAGACTGTTGAAGAAGAAGCTTTGATAAAGAACAACAATACATGTAAAGATTTCCTTATTGAAGCTATGAAGTACCACTTGCTGCCTTTGGATCAAAGGCTGTTGATAAAAAACCCAAGAACTAAGCCAAGGACTCCAGTCAGCCTGCCCAAGGTAAGAGACTGCTCATTTCTATTGAGAGCCTCTCTTGTTTTGTCCTGTCATCTCCAGGTCAAGGAGTGTAACTTCACATTCTCAATCTCTACATAGTCTGTTCCCTGTGATTTACATGCTTATGGGTTGACTTTAAGATTGGATGAACCAGAAAGGTTAGGAAGCTGCAAGTTTAAGATAGGGAAGCAGGAGATGGAAAGTTCTCTGTGAGTACCTAGGAAATCAATGTGAATGATGATGATGATGATGATGATGATAATAAAAATAAGATAATAGCTGACATTTATATAATTATTCAAAACTTGTAAAGTGCTTATCCCATTTGACCCTCTTTATGGTAGGTATTCTTATTCCCATTAAACAGGTGAGGAAATTGAGCCCCAAAGAAGTAGTCATATAGCTGGAAAGTGTTGGAAGTAGATTTGAATCTTGTTCTTTCTGACTTCAAGTCCAGAAGTTTATTCACTATATTACATTGTCAAAGCTTAAATAGATGATCATAGAATTGCATATTTTGAGCTAGATGGGTCCTTAGAGATATTCTGGTTTAATTCTCTCATTTTTACAGATGAAGAACCTGAGGAGACAGGTAAAGTCACTTGCTCAAGATCATATAGGTAATAAGTGGATCCTCTGTCTCCAAAATCCAGTACTCTTTTTCACTGAGCTATTTAAAAGTAATGTTTTATAAATCTTTTAATACTATGTACAAGTGAGTTTTTCTTTTTTTTTTTTTTTTTGGTTTTTGCAAGGCATTGGGATTAAGTGACTTGCCCAAGGTCACACAGCTAGGTAATTATTGTGTCCAAATTGAGGCCAGATTTGAATTCAGGTCCTCTTTGACTCCAGAACTGATGCTCTATCTACTGTTACACCTAGCTGCCCCTTACTTGTGAGTTTTTATGATTAATATGATTATTATTTAAATCAAGACTGTAATGGAAATAGTTATACAGGTGCTACTTTTTTCCATTCTGCAGATTTAGCTCACATTCCTCCCTCTGAATGACTGTCTTCTAGTCATTTTATGGTTTATTTCCATGTCCTCTTGAAAAATAAAAAATGAAAGATTTCATACAAAATCTCTTACTCTTCATTTATTGACTCAGACAAAGATTTGGTCTCTAAAAAGAGACATTTTGATTCACTGCAAATTGTAGGGATCTCTCCCAATATTATGAATCAGGATAATTAAAAGTTGGTGTTGTCCAGATATAAGATAAATCCAAATTTAAATTTCTCATCTGTGTTATATATGGGCTTATCCAGACTACTTTGTGTCCAATTTTTACTTTTTCTTTTATGATTGATATTTTTATATCACTTTTGTTATACCATAAGCCATCTCTAGTACCTAAGAATTAAAAAGAGAAATGTTCCTGGTGAACTAATCCCACACCTTCACTTATCTTCAGTTTCTTTCTATTTTATGATTCCTTCCTTGCTACCTACATCCATTGGTCCTTAAGAAACCCTTACTTAGTCCTCCTGTCTCTATTACTTGTTCTGTTTTATTTTCTGCAAAGAAGGAAAAGAGCCCCTTCTTTGTTTAACTTCTTGAGAAAGTCACCTATAATTTGTGTCTCCACTTATCTCCCTTTCATTCTCTTCTTAACTCCCTGAAGTTTCACTTCCTATCTCATCATTTAATGACTCTCTAGAGTCCCCAATAATTTCTTAATTACTTTCATCCTTCATATCTTGGTAACGTTTGAAATTTGATCACCCTCTCCTCTTAATCTCTCCTCAATAAGTTTCCTTGATACTACTGCCTTCTGGTTTTCTTCTAGTATCTGACTGACTTTTTGTTTCTTCTCAGTTTCCTTTTCATCCATGTCATGTTCACTGACTGTGGGTATTCCTCAGGGCCCTATCTTGATTCCTCTTCTATTGTCCCTTATTATTATCTTCTTGTTGTTGCTGTTTGGTCATTTTTTAGTTGTGTCTGATTCTTTGTGATGCCACTTGAATTTTTCTTGGCAAAGATAATGAACTGGTTTGCTGTTTCCTTGTCCAACTTGTTTTACAGATGAGGAAACTGAGGCAAACAGGGTGACTTGGTCAGGGTCACCTAGCTAGTAAGTCTTTAAGGTCAGATCTGAACTCAGAAAGATGAGTCTTCTTGATTCTAATTTCAGTGCACTATACACTGCCTACTTCTCCCTATAAGATCTTACTTATTGATCTTATCAGTTCTCAAGGGTTCATTTATCAGCTCTTATGCAGATGATTCCTGGGTCTCTATAGCTAGGTCTAGTTTTCCTTC
This sequence comes from Macrotis lagotis, assembly GCF_037893015.1. Classification (NCBI taxonomy): domain Eukaryota; kingdom Metazoa; phylum Chordata; class Mammalia; order Peramelemorphia; family Peramelidae; genus Macrotis; species Macrotis lagotis. The sequence continues at coordinate 452,070,955 of NC_133658.1, forward strand.
TGAGCTCTAGTCTTGCATCACCAACTGCTTTTTGTGTACATCTGAAATTGGATGTCCCATATGCATCTCAAATTCAACATGTCCAAAAACAGAGCACATTGCTTTTCCCATTTGTTTTCCTTATTTCCCAGTTTCCCTATTATAGCTGAGGGCACTGCCATCCTCCCTGTCACCCTGGCACACAACCTTAAGTATCCTTTCAATCTTCACAACATCTGTTGTATATGCACTGTTCTCTCTAGTCACACAGTCACTACCTTAGTTAAGGCCATTATCACCTCTTACCCAGACTATTGCAATAGCTTTCTTAGTGGTCTCACTGCCTCTCCTCATTCCTTTTCATCCTTCACTCAATCACCATGATGATTTTTCCAAATGTCTCAAAGACATTATTGATAACTTTGGAGAGGAAAGTATCAGTTGGATGATGAGATAGGAAGCCAGACTGGAGCCTGAAGTTAAGAAGAGTGGCATGGAAAACCTCTCTCAATGCTTGCTACAATGCACTTTCTTAAATATGACATTTCATTTTCTGTCCCTATCTTTTCATTGACTGGGATTTTCTTTTTGATAGGTTAGTGGGGATTAAGTGACTTGCCCAGGGTCACATAGTTAGTAAGTGTTATATGTCTGAGATCCTCCTGGCTCCAGGTCCATGCTCTATCTACTGTGCCACCTAGCTGCTCCATTTTTCATTGACTGTTGACCATGCCTAGAATGCCCATGCCCATCATCTCTGCCCTTTGCTTTCCTTGACTTTGTTCAAAACTCAGCTCAAATCCCAGTTATTCCAGAAAACCTTTCAGGGTCCTCCCAAAAGCCATATCTTTTCTTTTTATTTTTTTTAAACTTTAAGGTAGTGGGGTTAAGTCACTTGCTCAAGGTCACACAGCTAGGTAATTAAGGGTCTGAGGCCAGATTTGAACTCAGGTCTTCCTGACTCCAGGGCCAGTGCTCTATCCATTGCGTCTCCCAGCTGCCCCTGCTCATATCTTTTCCATGGCCTTCAATTCCCTCTATATGTATCTTCTAGGCACCTTGTCATTTAAATGTTATCTTCTCCATTGTAAGCCCTTTGGGACAGGGATAGTGGTTTTGCTTTGTTTTGTATCATGGACACTTATCTAGTGCCTGATACATACCAAACACTTACAAAATGATTCTTCTTGTTATTAGGAGGAAAAAAAACCCAGTTGAGCCAAACTTAACATCTCAACTGATTCTGACAATATATGCAATGCTCCAAGCTCCTGATCCACAACCTCTCAAGGAAGGGAGGGAAATACATTTTTTCATCTTTCATCTTCTTACCCGTACTTTTGAAAACCTGTGATTACACATCTTTAAGAGTCAGCATGGTGCAGTGGAAAGAATGACTGGAGTCTGGAGACCTCAGTTGGAGTCCAGCTTCAGCACTTCCTTGCTATGTAAATCATAGGCAAAACATTTATTCTCTTTGAGTCTCATTTTCCTTATCTGTGAGATGGGATAATTACATTGGCATTATCAACTTGGTAACTTTATTGTGAGGGAAAACATTTTGAAAACCTTAAATATAATAACATAAATTATATACAACACAAATGAGAACTACATTATTTATCCATCTGCTATTTTGTGTTGCTGAATCAGTTTCTATTTAGGCAAGAAAATTGAGTGGTCTGATCTCTGATTCAGACCCAGGCTGAAGTTCTCTAGTTTGGCTGAGCTATGGTTGTCCTAACCATTCTGTTCCTATGTATAGGAGGCACATGGCCTTTGTTTCTCTGGAAGTTCACTTATTGCTTGTATGAAACACAAACATGAACTTTAAAGAATAATGTGGATCTGCTTTCTTTCTTCCCTCTGAAAACATCCTTCTTCTTTTCATGTGCTTGGTTAAAGACATGTGGAACTCAGAAAGTAGATTTTATTGATTATGCAACTGACCTTGGATGTATGGGGAAGCTCATTCATCACCTCCTCCCTTGGCCAATCTCTGTATATTGTTCCTGTCAAAAGAAACATCTTTTAAAATCAAAACTCAGTTTGTACCCAAGCTTAAACTGAGCCCCTTAATAATCCCTTATGGATGCAAATATAACAGTTGAGATAGAGCTTATTAACTTATTTCTAGATGCCAAGGCCAGCCCTTTTGCCTTTTCTTTTCCTTAGGAAGCAAGTTTTTCTTTTTTTTTTCTTTTAAAAAAAATCTCTTGGCTCTCTTGCACCTGTAGGGAGTTGTGGCTTCATCTCCATGAAGGATTTAAAATATAATGACATCCTAGCAATTCTGCTTCATTACATTCCTGTCTTTGACCGTAAAAGGAATTGATTTAAGGCCTCTTAACCTATTTCCCAATAATGATCTTATTTCCCATTGCTTTGGCAAAAAGTTAGTACTAAAACTAATAGAGTGTTTTAGCCCCCAAATTCAAATACTTTGGACCACTAAAGAAAGAAATAGCCTTGCATTCCTGGTATGAATCCAATATGATTATATAGTATTTTTGGTATTTCTATGCTTTCTTTGAATAATATATTTTTCTAAAATTTGGGGTTGGTGTTTTTTAGGAATATTGTTTATTTGTTTTCTAGTTTATATCTCTGACTTAGTTGCCAGGATCATTTGTTTCATAGGGAATTTGTTAGCAACCTTTCTTTTCTTGTATTTGCATATAATATATATATATATATATATATATATATTTATATATATATATATATGAAATATCAAAATAAATTTTTTGAGTGTTTGGTAGAATTATTTATAAATTCAATTTGGTTATTTGTGATTTGTTTAATTTCTTTTTCTGAGATTAAATTATTTGTTTAAGTTCTCAATGCCTTGTTCTATTTATGTAGGCATTTTATATTTTGGTAGACACATTTCACTTAAGTTGTTTTATTGGCATACAATTAGATGACATAATTTTAAAATGGTTTAATAATTTAATATTTTATTTTCTCACCAATTACATGTAAAAATAGTTTCTAGGAGGCAGCTATATGGCATAGTGGATAGAGCACCAATTCTGGAGTCTGGAGGACTTGAGTTCAAATTCAGCCTCAGACACTTAATAGTTGCCTTGCTGTATGACCTTGGGCAAGTCACTTAACCCCATTGCCTTATATAAAATAAAGCTAAAAATTTTTTTTTCAAATTTTTGAGTTCCAAATTCCCTTCTTCCCCCTTTTTCCTAACTCCTCTTTGAAAAAATAAGCAATTTGATATATGTTATATTTACATGTTAGCCATTAATAAAAACAGACAAAAAAATCCCAAGAAGAATTCAGACTCCTCTTTCTCTAAAGAGGAATTTTCATCATGAGTACTTTGGAACTTTCTTGCTATAAAAATAGCTAATCATTTTCAGTTAATTTATCATGCAATTATATTCAGTGTTTTCTCTTTGTTCTACTCAATTCACTTTGCATCAGTTCTTATAAGTCTTTTCTGAGAGCATTCTGCTTGTCATTTCTTTTTTAAAATCTTTATTTATTTATTTATCTATTTTTATTTTTGCTAAGCAATGGGGTTAAGTGACTTGCCCAAGGTCACACAGCTAAGTAAATATTCATTGTCTGAGGTCAAATTTGAACTCAGGTCCTCTTGACTCCAGAGCTGGTACTTTGTCAACTACACCACCTAGCTGCCCGGGCTTGTCATTTTTTATAGCACAATAGTATTCCTTCACAAGTGTATACACAAACTTTTGATGGGCATGCCTTCATTCTTCAATTCTTTGCTGCCACTAAATATATATAAATATTTTTGTACACTTATGTACTTTTCCTTTTGTTCTTTATCTTTTTGGAATACAGACCTGATAGTGGTATTACCCTTTAGACATAGTTCCCAATTGCTCTACAGATAGTTGAATTAGTATACAACTCCACCAAGAGTGCATTAGTATCTCAGTTTTCCCACATCTCTTCTAACATTTGTCATTTTCTTTTTCTGTCATCTTAACTGGTCTGATAGATATGGGTGATAGATAACTTTGATTATTTCATCTGAAAATTGCCTTCCTTTGATCATTTTTTCAGTTGAGGAATGGCTTTTATTTCTATAAATTTGACTAAGTTCTCTTTATATTTGAGAACTAAGGTCTTCATCAGAGAAACTTGCTGTTCATTTTGTTCACAATTATATTTATGTATTTCCCTCCATCTTGTTTTCCCACTGTTTATTTCTCTCTCTCTCTCTCTCTCTCTCTCTCTCTCTCTCTCTCTCTCTCTCTATATATATATATATATATATATATATATATATATATATATATTTTCCAGGGTTTTGCTTCTTACTTTTACCTTTCCCAATCTTTCCTTTGCCAGCTTCTCTTTTCACCTTCCCCTTCTACTTTCCTAAAGGGTAAGATAGATTTCTATATTCAACTGAGTGTATATGTTATTCCATCTTGGAGTCATTTCTGATGAGAGCAAGGTTGGGCAGTGTAAGTATAGGCAATGCAACAGAGTTCAGCCCCTGGTGCCAGCAATGAGATTCCTGTACTCTTTTTTTTTAAAGTTTTTTTTTTTGCAAGGCAGTGGGGTTAAGTGACTTGCCCAAGGCCACACAGCTAGGTAATTATTAAGTGTCTGAGGCCGGATTTGACCTCAGGTTTTCCTGACTCCAGGGCCAGTGCTCTGTCACTGTGCTACCTAGCCCCTCTGACTCATTGTTTGACCCCATTATGGTGGACTGAGAGATCTGGAAGCCACTGCAACTGTCACTCAATTCATTCATCCCCAAGACCTTCTGCTGGTTTACTGGGGCACAGCCTGTGCTTGACTGCACTCCACTCTCACTCTGGTGCAATAGACCTTTTCTTTTTTTGTTTTTCTAACTATATGCAAAGATAGTTTTTATCAATCATTTTTTTTTCAAGATTTTGAGTTTTGCAATTTTTCTCTTCCCCTCTCTCTGACAGAAAGCAATCTGATATAAGCTCTATATTTATAGCCATGCTAAACACAGATCTATATTGCACATGTTATGAGAAGGATCAGATCCAAATGGAAGAAAACATTAGAGAGAAAAAAGTGACATAATATATAAGACGTCTTTTAAAAATTGAAGCTAATAAGCTTTGGTCTTCATTTAAACTCCACAATTCCCTCTCTTGATATAGATAATATTTTCCATCACAAGTCTTTTAAAATTTCTTTGATTATTGTGCTGCTGAAATGAACAAGTCCATCACAAGTGATCATCACCCCATGTTGTTGTTAATGTTTGCAATGTTCTTCTGGCTTTGCTCATTTCACTTTATGTCAATTCATGCAAGTCTTTCCAGCCTTTCTGAAATCCCATCGCTCATGGTTTCTTCTAGAACAATAGTGTTCCATCACTTACGTATACCCAATTTGTTTAACTATTCCCCTATTGATGGGTATCCCCTCAATTTCCAGTTCTTTGCCACTACAAAAAACAACAGACCTTTCTCTGCTGACCTTCTAAATTTCCTTGCTCTAGTAATTTTTTACCCTTTCCTTTTGTAGCTTCTGCTACTCCAGAATTTTTTTTTGAAGCATTATTTATAGCTGTTTGGAGTAATTTGGGGGAGACCTCAGATGAACCCCTTCCTTTTCTCTGCCATCTTGACTCTGCCCCCTAGTGACATAATTTTTTATATTGAACTTTTCCTTCATTTATTATGAATTTTCCCCTTTTCATTTTTGATACTGGCAATTTAGTTTTCTTCTTTTTAAAAAAAATCAAATTTAGTGACTTACTGATTTTATTTTCTCAAAAACCAAGCTCCGCAATGGGTGGAGCTAAGATGGCAGCATGAAGGCAGGAATTGCAGGAAACTTGTTCTCCCCCAAACAACAAAAGCTGTCAAATTATGACTCTAGCCAAAATATAGAGGGGCAGAACCCACAGAAAGACTGAGTAATACAATTTCCCAGTGTAAGACAACTTAGAAATTCCACGGGATAGGTCTGTTTCACCAGGATTGGGAACTGGAAAAAGCCTTTGTGAGTAAAGCTGCAGGGCAGCTGGACTGGGTGCTTAGATCCCTGGGGTCACCTAGCTCTGTGGCAGAAGGGTCGGTTTCCAGACCTCTTGGCCCCAGGATCACTGAGAACAACTTAAAGGGGTGGTAAGAGAGCTCTGTCGCACCAGAGTGAGTGTGGAGCAAGCGCTGGTCTCAGAGCAGCCCTGTGGTGAGAACCTGCAACAGGAATCAGGAAAGCCAGCCTGCACCTCCAGAGCGCAGCCCACAGATGCTAAGGGGGTCAGGAGAGACTGCAAAGACTCTCCCTGGGGCTGGCCTCAGCTTTTTGCCCACATTCAGGTCCAGGTTGCAATTAGGGCTTAGAGCCTCTCATAAGACCCTGGCGGAATTAAGGACCCTGTGGGTTGTACCAACCCCCCCCCCCCCAAAAAAAAAAAAAACCTTGGAAGTGTGGTAAATCAGTCATAGGCTGAGGAAATGAGCAAACAACAGAAAAAAAAGGATCTGACCATAGAAAATTACTTTGGTCCCATGGAAGATTCAGAAGATAATAAAATCGAAGCTTCTGTATCCAAAACCTCCAAGAGAAATAGAAAATGAATTCAAGCTATGGATGAGATAAAAAAAAGACTTTGAAAAGCAATTAAGGGAGGTAGAGGAAAAATTGGATGAGAATTGAGAGTGATGCAGGTAAATCATGAAAACTAAGTCAACAGCTTGGTGAAAGAAATACAAAAAAATGTGAAGAAAATAAAATGTTAAAAAGCCAGTTTAGGCCAAATGGAAAAAAGCAACACAAAAAACAAATGAGGAGAAGAATGCCTTAAAAAGCAGAATGGCCAGCTGGAAAAGGAGATAAAAAAGCTCTCTGAGAAAAATAACTCCTTCAAATGCAGAATGGAAGTAAAGAAGCCGATGACTTTGCGAGAAATCAGGAAGAAATAAAACTATTCCTAAAAAACCCCACAAAAATTGGAAGAAAATGTGAAATATCTCATTGGAAAAACAACTGGCCTTGAAAACAGATACAGGGGAGATAATTTAAAAATTATTGGGCTATCTGAAAGTCATGACCAGGAAAAGAGCTTAGACTTCATTTTTCAAGAAATAATACAGCAAAATTGCCCTGAGATCCTAGAAGCGGAGGGTAAAATAGAAATTGAGGGAATTCACTGATTTCCTCCTGAAAGAGATCCCAAAAGAAAAACTTTCAGAAGGGAGGCTAGGTGGCACAGTGGATAGAGCCCTGGCCCTGGAGTCAGGAGTACCTGAGTTCAAATCCGGCCTCAGACATTTAATAATTACCTAGCTGTGTGGCCTTGGGCAAGCCACTTAACTCCTTTTGTCTTGAAAAAACCTAAAAAAAAAAAGAAAAAAAGAAAAACTTTCAGGAATTTTATAGCCAAATTCCCAAACTACCAAGTCAAAGAGAAAATACTAAAAGCTGCCAGAAACAAACAATCCAACTACTGTGGCACTATAGTTAGGATTACATAGGATCTGGCAAGGGCTTGTAGGATTTAGAATATGATATTCTAGAAAGCAAAAGATCTTGGTTTACAACTGAGAATCAACTCCCCAGCAAAACTGAACATCCTCTTTCAGGGGAAAAAGATGGACTTTCAAACTTTCCTATTGAAACAACCAGAACTGAACATAAAGTTTAATCTCCAAGTAAAGGACTCGGGGGAACTCTGGAGAGGGTGGATGAGAAGGACTAACTATGAGGAACTTAATGATGTTGAACTGTTTGTATTCCTGCTTGGGAAGAAGATTCTGATAATTCATATGAACTTTCTCATTTGTAAGAGCAGTTAGAAGGAACATATATAGACAGGGCACAAGAAGGAGCTGAATATAGTGGTATAATATAGTAAAAAGATGGAGTCAATGGGTGATAAAGGAAAGTACTGGGACGAAGAGAAAGAAGAGGAAGAAGGGGGCTAAGATAATTCACCTAAGAGTCAAGAAAAAGCTTTGACAGGGGAATGGGAAATGGTGAAATGGTGGGGAGGTGAGGGGAATGAGTGAACCTTCATTCTCATCAGAAATGACTGAGAGGGGCGGCTAGGTGGCGTAGTGGATAAAGCAAAAAAATCCAGTCTCAGACACTTAATAATTATCTAGCTGTGTGGCCTTGGGCAAGCCACTTAACCCTGTTTGCCTTGCAAAAAACAAAAAACAAAAAACAAAAACCTAGAAATGACTGAGAGGAAATAACATAACACTTACTAGGGTACAGAAATCTATCTCATCCTAGAGAGAAATGAGAGGAAAGGGATGGGATAAGGGGAATGGTGGAGGTGGGGGGAGGGAAGGGGAAGTAGTTGATGGAAGATCATGGGAGAGAGTACTCAGATACAACATACTTCTGAATAGGGGACAGGATGAAAGGAGAGAGAGAGAGAATGGAATAAATGAGAGGGGGGAGGAATGGAGTAGAGGGAAATACAGCTAGTGACAGCAACTGTGGGGAAAAATATTGAAGCAACTTCTTTGGTGAACTTATGATAAAGAAGGCAACTCATCCCAGAGACAGAGCTGTTGGAATCTGAAAACTGACTGAAGTACATTTTTTTCTCTTTCACTATTCTTGAGGTTTCTCATCGTTTTTTTTTTTTTTGGGGGGGGAGTTATGTTTACTCTCACAACAAAGTTCTTGTAATAATATAAAATAAATAAACCAAAAAAACCAAACCCCCAAACCAAGCTCTTAGTTTCATTAAATTGATTTTTTTTGGTTTTCTTTTTGATTTTGTTAAAATCTCCCTTTTTTTTGTTTTAATTAGGAGAGAAGCATAGAAAGAGCTATATCAACTGAATACAGAGTGAAGTATGATGAAATTTTCCCCTTAAAGATTACTTGGACAGCATCTCCCAATTTTATTTGTTGTCCCATTGTTTTCATTATATTAGATGTATTTGTTTATTGTTTCTTTGATTTGTCCCTTAACCAATCAATTCTTTAGGATTGTTATTTAATCTTCACTACTTATTTTTTCTTTCAAAAAAAGATTCTATTGATATCTTCAGTTTTTTACATTATCATAATTATTTCAAGTATCTTTTTTCTCCACCTTTCTCACCCAGTGAGCCATTCCTTATAATAAATTATATTTCTTAGAGCAGAAAGTCATTTCCTCCAATCATTATAGTGAAAAAATAAAAAGAAGCATGTGCAATGTCTGATACCTGTGGGCTTCCCATTTCCACAAAGGGAAGAGTTGAGGGTGTTCTCTCATATCTTTTCATTTGAATTCAGTTTGTTCTTTTTGTTGTTATATTAACTTTTGATCTTAGAATGTGTAGTTGTTCTTTCTTTGCCTTATTTTTATTGTGCATATACTTTTTTTGGCTCTGCTGACTTCATTCTGTATCCTTGTTTCTCTGCATTCATCACACATCATTTCTCATAACACAGTAATATTTCAGTATATTAATATACTACAATTTGTTTAACTATTCTCTAAATGAAGGGCATCTGTTTTGCTTTCAATTCTTTATTATTATGAAAAGTGATATTATGACATTTATGGAGACTTTATTTTTTATTGATTTCTTCCTTGAGGTATAAGGCTCAGTAATTTTCTTAATTCTTAATCCTTTCTTCAAGTACCCTTTATATAATTTTTATTTCTTTGTGGTTAGTAAAGGATAAATGTTTCTGCATTTGTTAGTGAGAATTTTATGCCTAATTCATGACAAGTTTTTGTAAATGTATAAATATATATTTGTATATATATAATCTATTAATTATATGAATTGAAATCGGTGTGTGTATATATATATATACATACATATATACTTACTCATGTATATTTCTATTATTACACTAATCACCAAAGTGAGCCTATTTCTAAAATTATTTTCAAGTTCTTAACTTCTTTCTTGTTTATTTTTTGTTAGATTTGTCAAGCCTGAAAAAAAATGTTGAGGTTTTCAGCTATTATAACTTTACTGTCTAATTTTTCTTGGAATGTGTTTAATTTTTCCTTACATTATAGACACTTGGTCTATATCATTGTCATTTGGATTATATATTTAAATATTGGCATTAATTGTCTGTGATATGTTTAAATTTAATATAGTTTTCCTGTTTTTGCTGTTTCTTTGACTTCTCTCTTTTTTTTGAGTTCAACTGAAATAATAGATTTTATTCTAGTTTCTCATGTTAACTCTGTGAATCTTTATGTTTCAAAATGTTTCCTATATGTATTGTTGGATTCTAGTTCTACTTCATTATTGTCTTCTCTATATTATAGACGAGTTCTTCCCATTCACAGTTATGATCATTAATTGTTACTTTCCCTCCATCCTGTTATTTTTATGTTTTTTTCTTCTCTTTGTTCTATGACCCTCTGTACATAGAGGAAAATGGGAGCGGGGGTGGTGGTGATGTGTTTGTCATATGGAATCATTATATGGAATTTGTTCCTTTCACTCAAGATTCCATCATAGGTTTTATCTTTTCCTTCTTCTTTTCTCAACCCATTCTCTAAGTCTAAAGCTTCTTTATTTATGAATAATCCTTCCTTGAGTTTATTCTCCCTATTTCCCCAACTCTCAGTTCCTTCCAGCTTTTCTTTTGAATTGAATTTATTTCTACAGCAAACTTTGTCCCTCTCTCTCTATGTATGTATGTATTTGTTTGTATGTATGTTCTACCTTCTTTGATGAAAGTCAGGTTCACATATCTGCTCCACCTACTTCTTCCTTGTATGTATAGTCTTCCCCCTTTTCTTTCACTGTATTCTTTTCTCTCTTCCCTCTCTTTTCTCTTTTTAAAATCATCAAAACATCATAAACATTATTAGGATTTTTATGGGACACATTTTTCTACTCCACTAGAATTTAAATATCTTTGTATTGTACCTTTCTTTTTTCCTTTTAAAAGTTTTTTCCTTATATTTCAAAGTTTCTACTCAACTTGTCTTTTCATCAAGAATTTTTAGAAATCTTTTAACTAAAAGGTCCATTTTTTTTCCTTGTAGGATTATGCTCACTTGAACTTTCATGGGTAAGTTATTTTTAGTTGTAAGCCTACATCTTTAAAAATAGTTTTCTCACTAATAAATATTTTTTTTCTCTTCCATCTCCACACCCCCCAAACAAAAAAAAAACCTCATTAAAAAATATGTGCATTAGCTAGGTCCAAAAATATATCTCTTGTTTTGTATTTTAAGTCTATTTCTTCTCTGTCAGGAGGTAAGTATCATGTTTCACCTTCAGTCTCCTGGAATCATAACTTGTTATTTCATTGACCAGAGTTTTCAAGTCTTTCAGAATAGCTTTTTCTTTATAATGTTTTTGGTATTATATGTTCTCCTAGTTCTGCGTACTTCCCTTTGCACCAGTTCATACAAGTTTTCCCAGTTTTCTATGAAACTGTCCATTCTATCATTTCTTATAGTACAATAGTATTCTATTTTTCTTTTGTATGCCATAATTTTTTGCTTCTACAAAGTTGAGATGCTATATATATATATATATATATATATATATATATATACACACACACTATCTATCTATACATACATATATTTTTTTCCCTTATTTTCTTCTTGATTTACTATCTTTGGACTATAAACCTAATAGTATTTCTAGATCATAGAATATGCATAGTTTAAGGCAACTAGATGGTGCACTGATGATGGAGTCAGGAGAACAGGAATTTAAATCTGGCCTCAGACACTTGACGCTTACTAGCTGTGTGACCTTGGGCAAGTCACTTAACTCTGATTGCTTCCCAGGGCCATCTCCAGTTGTCTCTTTTCATATCTGGCCACTGGACTCAGATGGTTCTGGAAGAGAAAGTGAGACTGGTGACAGCATAGCACCCTACTTCACTCAAATCCAATTCATGTACTTGTCATGGTATCACCTCCCTGATGTCATGGCCTTTCTTCTTCAAGAACAAAGGACAAAACATCATCTTTATCATGCATAATTGAGTGACTTTTTGGTGTAGTTCCAACTCCATCAACAGAACATTTCCTTGCAAATAGTAGCTGCCAAATCTTGTTTAATCTTGATTGTAGCTCCTTGGTACTTGGAAGGTTTTCTTTCTGACTGCTCAAAGAATTTTTAAATTAACCTTGAAGCTTTTTGTTCTGTTTTTTCTGGGAGTTTTCATTTTGAAGTTTCTTCCAAGAGACAATTAGCAGAATCTTTTCTATTTTTACTTTGCTTTCTGATTCTAATGGATCCAGGAATATTTTTCACAATTTCTTGAAATATAATATTCACATTCAGTTTTTGGTTACAACTTTTTTGTTTTCTAGGCAAGTTATTTTTAATGAAATGTTTCCTTCTTCCCTGCCCTGCCCTTCCCTCCCCTGCCCACTCCTCCCCATTCCTCCCCTGCTCTCCCCTTACCATCTCCCCAGCCCTGTCCTGTCCTCCCCTCCCCTTCCCTCCCCACCCCTCCCACCGCTCCCCTCCTCATCCCTCCCCTCCCCACCCTTCCCACCCCTCCCCAGCCCTTCCTTCCTCCCACCCCTCCCCTCCCCTCTCCTCCCCTCTTCCCTCTGTCATGACTTCCTATTTATAAACCTTGTCCATATCTTATAGCTTCCTCATTAAATTGTATAGGAATCACTTAATCTCACACAGCTAGGCAATTATTAAGTGTCTGAGGCTACATTTGAACTCAGGTCCTTCTTACTCCAGGGCTGGTGCTCTGTCCACTGCGCCACCTAACTTCCCCTTCTCATTCCATTTTTATGTCATTTTAAAATTCTTTATTTTTTCTGGGTATTATATTTCAGAGCTGTCACATTTGCAGTCTTACAACTTGCCCTGAACTGAACCAGATTAAAATGTAATTGGGATTGGGGCTGCTAGGTGGCGCATTGGATAAAGCACTGGCTCTGGAGTCAGGAGTACCTGGGTTCAAATCCAGTCTCAGACACTTAATAATTACCTAGCTGTGTGGCCTTGGGCAAACCACTTAACCCAATTTGCCTTGCAAAAAAAAAATGTAATTGGGAAACTTTTAGCAAAATAAATAAAAACACAAAAGACAATAGATAGTATTAATAGGTGGTTTTCTAAGTCAGCATGTAACCTGTAGGTATCCTTATGTATGACTTAGTGACCTCCATTTCTCTTTGATGTTGACATTGTGAAACCAAACTATGCTTTTCTCTGAGACTTTGCTTTCAGGTTTTTTGGAGTCATCTTCTTCTGGGTTGTTATATCTTAGGCATCTCTGACACTTTATTTGATCTTTATCATGGGCCTTATCTTACAAATGGAGTCTGTGTAAGGGTCAGACTTTGTGCAGTTATGGAAGGAATGTTGGGCCTATTTGTCCTGATTTGTTTTTGCTGGGATCCATGCTCGATATTGAATACTGTTCTTCTTGAGTTTTGTGAAGCTCTGGACAGGGACCTGTAAGTCTTCCAGTTCATTTTAAGCATTAGATCTCAGGGGAAATTTGATTTCTATTTTCCTGGTCTGAAATTTGCAGCTTCTTGACCCCATTTTGGGTCTGGCTGACACAACTGCTGACTTGCCCCTATATTTGGAGCTTCAGGAAACTTCTGCTGGCTTTAACCTTTCTCAGGTAACTTGGAGGTTTGGCAGATTCAGAGTGACAGAGCTTCAGGTTCTTGCTTGCTCAACTCGGCTCCAGACCCCAATTTAGATCTATGGATAATATATGCAATCCTTATCTGGGATCATTGCCACATAGCTACTCACTTCTGTGATTGGTCCTTGAGCAGTGTATAGCCTCAGCTCTGGGATGAGCTAGATCTACTCCGTACCATAATATACAGTCACAGGTTTGATCTGAAATCCTCTCTGCCCCCGTGCTTGGATCTTTGGACAGCGCTGCAGTCAGAGCAACCCAGCAGCTGGATGGCTCTTCCTGTTCTTGTGCCTTATCCTTGTGTTTTCTCCTTGAATTTTCTACTGATTCTGATGTCCTTCCTAGATAGAGAGGGAAGTGTAGAACTGGCCTGCTATTTCATAGCCGACCATATTTCCTTGTCTCCACTTACTTTGTAACAGTTCATAAAAATATTTCTACATTTCCTTAAGTTCTTTGAATTGTTTTCTGTAATATAGTAATATTCCCTTATATTGATGTACCACAGTTTGCTTAGCTATCCCCCAGTCAAAGGATATCTGCCTTGTTTCTAATTCCAAGCTTTGACAAAAAGTCCTTCCATAAATGTTTTTGCATATAGTCTTTCTTTTTTGTCAGTAACCTTCATGGGGTATCTATGCCCTAGCAGTGGAATCTTTGGGTCAAGGGATATGGACATTTTAGGCACTTTATTTGCATAATTTCAAATTCAGAATGGTTGTACCAATTCATAATCCCAACAAGAATGCTTACTGTGCCTATCTTTCCATAGTTCTTCCAACATTGATTGGGTGTGAGATGAAACTTGAGACCTGTCTCTTATTCACTTTGTTCTCTCCTCTGATTCTGTCACCACTCTAGTTCAGGTCCTTATCCCTCATACCTGGTCTGGTCTGTTACATGAGTCTTCTGGTGTATCCACTCCAGTCCTTTCTCTATTTTAGCTATTAATTGAATTTCCTAAAGTGCAGGTCCGATCTCGTCACTCCTCTACTCTAATTCTAATCACTTCCTATTGCCTCCAAAAGCAAATGCAAAATATTCTGTTCAGCTTTAAAAACTCTTTATAATCTAGCCCCTTTCTCCTTCTTCAGTCTTCTTATATCTCACTCCCCAGCCTTTCATGTACTCTTCATGCAGTCTAGTAACACTGACCTCCTGGCTGTAGCATGAATAGGATATCTCTCAGCTTCAAGCATTTTCTCTGGCTACACCCCATACCTGGGATACTCTTCCTTCTCTTCTCTGACTCCTGATCTCCCTTACTTCCTTTAAGTCACAGTTAAAACTTCCTTCTACCCAGAAGCCTTCCCAGATTTCTCTCTCTCTCTCTCTCTCTCTCTCTCTCTCTCTCTCTCTCTCTCTCTCTCTGATTTTTGCAAGGCAATGGAGTTAAGTGATTTACCCAAGGTCACACAGCTAGGCAATTATTTAGTATCTGAGGCCGAATTTGAACTCAAATCCTCCTGACTCCAGGGCAGGTACTCTATCCTCTACTCACCTAGCTGCCCCCAAATTCCTCTTAATCCCAGTGCCCTCTTTCTCTGTTAATTATTTCCTATTTATTTGGCATACAGTTTGCTTTGTCTATATCTGTTTGCATGTTGCTTCTCCCATGAGACTGTAAACTTCTTGAGGACAGGAACCACCCTTTGGCTTTTTGTAACCCAGCACTTAGCATAGTGCCTGGTAAGAGTAGACAATAATACTTATTGATTGATTATTTTAACTTGCACTTCTAGTTTGGAACAGTTTTTCATATGACTGTTAATAGTTTATAATTTTTTTGAGAACTGTTATATTTTTGATCTTGATATTTTACTCTTTTACCAATCGAAGAATATCTTTTTTAAGTGCTCATATTCTAGCTTTCTTTTAATTTGCTTATTTATTTTTCCAACTACATGTGACAGTAGTTTTCAACAATCATTTTTTACATTTTTCTCCCTCCCTCCCTTCCTTTTACCCTCCCCTGACAGAAAACAATGTAATATAGCTCAACATCTATAGCAATGCTAAGCATAGCTCTATATTAATCATGTTGTGAAAGAAGAATCACATCCAAATGGAAGAAAAATAAAATTAAAGTAAAAAAATGACATAATTCATAAGACATTTAAAAAAAATTTAAAATAGTAAACTTTGGTCTACATTTAAACTCCACAGTTTCTTTTTTGGACATGGATGGTATTTTCCAATCACAAATCTTTTAGAATTGTCTTTGATTATTGTAACGCTGAAATGATCAAGTCCATCATAGCTGATCATCTCCCCATGTTACTGTTTACTTTGCAGAATGTTCTTCTGGTTCTGCTCACTTCATTCAGCATCTGTTGATGCAAGTCTTTACACGCTATTCAGAAATCCTGTCTCTCATGATTTCTTCTAGAACAATAGTATTCCATCATATTCATATACCCAATTTGTTCAGCTATTCCCCAATTGATATATATCCTCTCAATTTCCATTTCTTTTCTACGACTAAAAGAGCTGCTATAAATATTTTTGTATATATGAGTTTTTTCTCCTTTTTTTTTGTGATCTCTTTGGGATACAGGCCCAGTAGTGAGATTGCTGGATCAAAGGACACACTCATTTTTATTGCCTTTGGGCATAATTCTGAAGTGCTCTTCAGAAAGGTTGGATCAGTTCACAACTCTACCAACAAATTATTAGTGTCCCTGTTTTCACACATCCCCTCCAGCATTGATCATTTTCCTTTTTTAGTCAACTGACCAATCTGGTAGGTGCCTTAGAGTTGTTTAATTTGCATTTCTTTAATTAATAATGATTTTGAGCTTTTTTTTTATATGACTATAGATAGCTTTAATTTTGAAGAATATCTTTTGGAAACTGAATCCATTTGTTGATAATCTGTAGTGCTGCTTCATTTGCTTGATTACATTTATTAATTGTCTAAACATGTAGTACAGACAAAAAGAGTACTGGACTCTGGAGTCAGAGAGTCTGAGGTTGAATCCCATTTATGAAATTAGTTACTCATGTGACTGTAGGCAAGTACTTTGTCTCTCTTGGCCTTCATTTCCTCCTCTGTGGAAGGAGAAGGTTGGATTTTATGATATCTAAAGTCTTTTCTAGTTTTAAATCTGTTATCTTGATCCTATATGGCATTATATTATGAGCCTATACAAAGAAAACTAAAGGGAAATGGTCCATGGTTTAAGATTTATATATTGAATCAATTACTTTTCATTAGTGATTTGGGTGTGACTAAAAAAAGAAACAGGATATAAATGTATAATTGGGATAGACCTATTTCAATCCAGATAATCTAATGAGAGCTGGGTTTTCAGAAGCAGAATGAATGGTGAGAGAAAGAAAATGTTGAACATAAGGTGAAAGAAGTAGGATTCAGATCATATTCAATAATGTCCTCTCTCCTGTCTACATGTCCCTGGGGGAAAGCAGCTCTCTCTAGTTTGCAGGGATGACAAGGGCACCCCACGCTCCCAACAAAGCTACGTATGCCCAGATCAAACTGACATGTTTAAGATGGAACAGTTAGCAGCATAATTTCAGAACCCACACATATACCAACCATAACATCACCCTAGGATGGGTTGCTAGGGACAACCAGAGAACATCTCCCAGGCACAGGGAATACTCCTACATCTCCCCACACTGCAGATGGCAAAAGGGAAGAAGATGTTCCAGGAAAATGCAAAATGGAGCCTTTGGAAATTTACTGGAACCAGGGGTTAATTTAGCATATCTTTTCATAATTTCTCCCCTCAAATGATATTAAAAACATTTTTTATTGGAAGTACTTAGAGTCTCTTGTTTGTAGAAGGGTTTCCAGGTAAAGACTGTAAGCAGGGTGAGATGACCTTTTCCTACATTGGATATAACTGCAGAAGGTCAAATCATCAGGCAGGATGTCTGAGGCAATACACCCTTGTTGGGTCTTTGACTTCTTAGAAAGGTTCCATATGTCACACTGTCCCTGTATCTCTGTATGGTTGTTGGTCATATATTACATTGCTACTTTCTGGTGGAATTTTACCAATTAATAATCATTTATATATAAACACACATACATAGAGGAAAAAAAGAGTGCTTCAAGATTTACAGAGCTTATCCATTTAAGTATCTGAGGTTGGTAGTGTAGCATCACTCCCATTTTGAAGATGAAGAAACTGATGTTCAGACAGGCATGATGAGCTTTCTACAGTCATACAACTAGTCTGTAGAGGACCTGAAAAATGAACAGTTTTCCTGACTACAAATCTAGTAATTTTTTTCATTACAGTGAGATGCCTTCAATTTTAATGAAGAGTTTCCTGTCACTTTTTAATCCAGGAAGTAGATTAAATCATTGGATAGATCACCAGATTCAGAATGAGGATCTCACAAGTTCAAATCCAACCTTAGACATTTACTGAGTGACCTGAGCAAATCATTTAACCTCTGTTTGCCTCAGTTTATAAAATGGGGATAATAATGGCACTTACCTCCCAGGGTTGTTGTGAGGATCAAATAAAATAATTGTAAAGTTCCTGACATATAGTAAGCATCATATAAGTTTTTGCTATTATTATTATTATTGTTATTATTAATCCTATTTTCCTCCCTGGTGACAATTCTGATGGGATGGACGTCCACTGCACCATGATTTATACGGGCTGTTTAGATTTGTTCTGTTCCATGACCATATACTACATCTCCTTATTTTGATCATCCATTTTCCAAAATGACCTCGATTACAAAACTTTGGTCACTAGATCACCACCACTCTTGGGAAAAAGATTCAGAATGCCTACCATGTTAATCCGGAGTCAGCATTGTATCATAATTACAGAGGATGAGGTTATATCTTATTTTAATCCAATAACATAAAAGACTATTTGGTACTCCACAAAGCATTAAAATGCAGGAATAATAGCTGGATAGTGAATTGTCCCAAAAGCATTTCTATCATAATTCCATCAAAAAGATGAGTAATTATGGTGAAATATTAATAATAGTTGACATTTATATATTGTGTTGAGATTTGCAAAGTACTTTATTTTGATTCCATTTAATTCTCATAATAGCTAGAATAACATTTTTAAAAAATGCTTAAAGAGTTAGTCTGAAATTACTTTCTCTAAGGATTTTTTTTCTCCAAAAAACTCTCATTTTTATTAGATAAACATTTGCCTTCCTAAAGTAAAAGTACTTTCTTTGGGCTAGGAACAATAACAACAACAATAATCTCATAACCTGTTAGTCACCTTTTCCTTATATTATCATTGGAAATCTGAAAGCATAGTAGTATCAACCCCAATCTATCATTGTTATCTCCATTCTCCTTATTATCTCTACCCTACTTGTGACCCCCTCCAACCCTGCCTACCACTTTTTTTTTTTGAGTGGATCACATTCTTTATGATAAGTCCATCACAAAAGTTACTTCCATATTTTTCCAACGTTGCCATTGCTGATCGCAACTCCTTCCTTTCTTATTTCTCCACTACCATGTACTATATTTTCTCTCTCCTTTCACTCTGACTCTGCTGTAGGGTCGCTGAGTGGCACAGCTGACAGATCCCTGGTCCTGGGGCCAAGAAGCCCTGAGCCCCCATACCACCCCTTAGGCCCAGAATCCACCTGGCCCTGTGGCCCTGGGCAGGCCATCCAATCCCAGCCCCTTGCAAGAAGTGAAAAAAGAAAATATGTTATATCTGACCACTGTCCCCCCATGGTCCATCCTCTCCTCCTTTATTCACATACACACCCCTTCCCCCTGCTCCCCCCTTCTTACTCCAGATGTCTATACCCCATTGAGTATATATGCTGTTTCCTCTCCTAGCCACCTCTGATGAGAGCGAAGATTCCCTCATTCCCCCTTGCCTCCCCCCTTCCATATCATTGCAATAGCTCATTGTAATAAAAAAAAATCTTATTATGTGAAATAGCTTGGACTATTCCTCCTCCCCTTTTTCTTTCTCCCATTCCATTTCCCTTTTTTTCTTATTGACTCCATTTTTACACCATATTTTATCTTCAAATTCAGCTTTCTCCTGTGCTTCAACTATAAAAGCTCCCTCTGCCTGCTCTATTAACCGAGATGGTTCATATGAATATTATCAGTATCATTTTTCTATACATGCAGTTCATCCTCATTAAGTCCCTCATATTTCCCCCCTCTCCTCCAATCTCCATGCTTCACCTGAGTCCTGTATCTGAAGATCAAACCTGTTCAGCTCTGGCCATTCCAAAAGGAACCTTTGAAATTCCCCTGGTTCATTGAAAGTCCATCTTTTTCCCTGGAAGAGGACATTCAGCCTTGCTGGGTAGTTCATTCTTGGCTGCATTCTAAGCTCTTTTGCCTTCCGGTATATTGTATTCCAAGCCCTACGAGCTTCCAATGTAGCTGCTGTTAAGTCCTGTGTGATCCTGACTGCAGCTCCACGATATTTGAACTGTGTCGTTTTGACTGCTTGTAATATTTTCTCTTTGACTTGGGAGTTCTGGAACTTGGCTATAATATTCCTAGGGGTTGTTTTTTTGGGATCTCTTTCTGGGGGGGATTGGTGGATTCTCTCCATTTCTAATTTGCCCTCTGCTTCTAGAATATCAGGGCAATTTTCCTGCAGTAATTCTTTGAAAATGATGTCAAGGTTCTTTTCCTGATCATGACTTTCAGGTATTCCAATAATTTTCAAATTATCTTTCCTAAGTCTGTTTTCCATATCAGTTGTTTTTTCAATGAGATATTTCACATTTTCTTCTAATTTTTCATTTTTTTTGGTTTTGAAGTATTGATTCCTGATTTCTGGTAAATTCATCAATCTCCCTGAATTCTATTCTTTGTCTGAAGGATTTGTTCTCCTCAGAGAGTTTTCTTATCTCTTTTTCCATCTGGCCAATTTTGCTTTTTAAAGCATTCTTCTCCTCAATAACTTTTTGAACTGTTTTATCCATTTGACCTAAGCTGTTTTTTAGCATGCTATTTTCTTCAGCATTTTTTTTGGATTTCCTTGACTAAGCTGCTGACTTCATTTTCATGTTTTTCCTGCATCTCTCTCCTTTCTTTTCCCAGTTTTTCTTCTAACTCCCTCATTTGATTTTCAAAGTCTTTTTTGAGCTCTATCATAGCCTGAGCCCAATTTCTGTTTTTCTTGGAGTCTTTAGATGCAGGAGCTTGTGCTTCCTCATCTTCAGACTGAGTATTTTGATCCTTCTTGGGCTCATTTGCAAAATATTTCTCAATGGTCTTCCTCTTGTTTCTTTGTTTGTTCATTTTCCCAGCCTAAGCCTGTTTTTTGGGGGTGCTTCCTGAGCTTTTGGGACACTCCCACAACGGTCTCAGTGTGTGAGGTTCTGTCCTCCCTCCTGGTCTGTGAATGACCATATGTGCCCCCCTCTGCCATGGGGCCGAGGTGGGGGGGGCCCTGCAGTTCTATGGGGGGGCCTACACTGCGATCAGGGTCTGAATGTGGTCAGAGCCCCAGAGTCCTGTTCCAGGGGCAGAGGACAGAGCTCTGCAGTCTCTCTCTTCACTCCCCTCCCTCAGCTCAATGGGCTCATGCCCTGGGGGCTCCTGCTTACCAGCTCCGCCTGCTTCTGTTTCCAGATCAGGGCTGCGGAAAGACCAGGCTGCTGGCTGTGTGTCCTGAGGGCTGGGCTCCACGTGCTCATTCTGGCAGGGGTCCCCTGCTGTTCCCCCACTTTGTGCCGGTGCTCCCCGGGGTGCAGCTCAGGAGACTCCCCCGCTGCTGTGAGTTGGGGCTCCCAGTGCCCTGGGGCTGCCTCCAGGAGGCTGAGGTTCTTTGGCTCTGGTGGGCCACCCCTCTGGCGAGCCACCCCTCCGACCCCAGGGAGCAGAGCCTTTCTGCTCTTTTCCAGGTTACCTTGAGTAGGAGAACTGCCTCACTGGGTCCCTTTGTGTGTTCTGTCTCTTGAAAGTTTAGTTAGAGTCCTTAGTTTATGAGTTTTTATCAGAGAGCTCCTAAGACTCCATCGCTTCATGTTGCCGTCTTGGCTCCGCCCCCCTGCCTACCACTTTTGCTATGCCTTCTGAAGTTCTTGTTTCATAAAGAACCCATTTGCTTTCCTTCTGGCCCTATATTCTTTCCATCTACTTTCTCCTTGTCTTTTCTAGTACCTTACTCCTACCCCTGATAGATTGCTCCTGTTAGGAAGTTGAATTCTACTTGCCTTTCCACTCTCACTTTTTACTCCTTTTAAGTTGTACTCTACCCAGATCATGATGACTTTAGGTCATTCCTCTTCCGTTCTCAAATTCAGTAACTCACAAATTTCTTTTTCTTTACAATTCCTCTTTTTGATTTTGGGGAACTTCACCAGCCATGGTTATATTCCCACAAACTCCCAAACCTCCCTATTTCTTGATTACTTTAAATCTCATGAACCTATTCCTTCATCTTAGATTTTTACCACTAACCACAAGTGTTCCAATTCTTTAATGAAAGTCTTTCATTTTCGCATATCTTCTTATCACTTCACTACCTGTGTCTTACCCTTCTACCTATTCTTCCTTCTTGTTAATACTTTCAATCCTCTACTCAAGTATTTTTTCCACACCATTACTCTTGCTTTTACTTCCTTTCCTCCCTTATCTCAACCCTATAATTTAACCAGATTCACCCCACATGGTTAACTGCTCTGAAATCCCTTAATTTTTCATCAATATTCCATCAATCCTATGCCACTTTGACCAACCTCCTTTTCCACTCCTATTCATCAGTCAATTTTTTGGGTGAAAAGTGAAACCTGAGTTGTTTTAATTTATATTTCTCTTAATATTAATGATTTGGAAAATTCTTTTATGTTTCTTGCAGTTGTTAATAGTTTCAGATGTTCTTTTGAGAACTGTTTGTATCTTTTAGACTAGGAAATACTTTTGGTCTTATATAGTTCTGTTGTTTATATAGCATGAATGCCTTTATCTAAGAAACTGAATGCAGAGATTTTCCTAGGTGACTACTTCCATTTTATCCAAATTGCATCAATTAATTAATTAATTAATTTTTAGGGTTTTTTTTTTTTTTTTTTTTGCAAGGCAATGGGGTTAAGTGGCTTGCCCAAGGCCACACAGCTAGGTAATTATTAAGTGTCGGAGGCTGGATTTGAACTCAGGTACTCCTGACTCCAAGGCCGGTGCTCTATCCACTGTGCCATTTAGCCACCCCCTATTAATTTTATTTATGCAGAAGCTTATTTTAAGTGTAATGTAATCAAAATTATCTATTTTATCTTTTGTAATTGCCTCTAAGAATTCATTCCCCTACCCACACCTGTGAAAAGTATGTTATTTTCCTTCTGTTCCAAATTTTTATAGCATAATTTTATTTTCATTTTTGAATTTTGCAAGGCAGTGTGGTTAAGTGACTAGCCCAAGGTCAAACAGCTTGGTAAATATTAAGTGTCTGAAATCATATTTGAACTCAGGTCTGCCTGACACCAGCCACATGGCCCAGTGCTTAATCCACTGCGCCACCTAGCTACTCCTATAGGTTAATTTTTAATATTCATTTTATGTATTCACTTGAATATACTGTGGCACATGGTATAAGTTGTTGGTCTAAAACTAATTTCTGCCAGACTACTTTCTAGTTTTCCCAGCAGTTCTTATTGAATAGGGACCTTGTTCTTCAACTTCATCATTACTTTCAATCCTTTGACCCTTCAGTTCTTTCCCTTGCCATCACCCTGTACTGAATATCCTTGACCTCTTAGTAAGCTAGTTTAACTCTACACTGTTTTCTCTCCAGTCCCTTGCTTCTTATCCTTGTGCTAGTCATGCCCTCCTAATTACTTGGGAGCGATTACTCCCAACTATTCACTCACTTCACTTCTCCCCAAATGCTGTGAACAAAACTATGGAAAACCTCAAAATTGCCCTGACTGGGTCCACAAATATGATATGCTTTTAATATAATTTTTTTTAAAACTTTGGTTTTAGATCTAAAACCCATGGCAAACATTATATGCAATGGGGATACAGATGAAACTTTCACAGTAGATAAAAGAGTAAATCAAGAATGATCCTTGTCTGTACTATTTTTTAATTAAATAAAGTTATATTTAAAAATGCCTATACTTTGGAAGTTTTTTTTTTTTTTTTTTAGGATTTTACAAGGCAAATGGAGTTTAAGTGGCTTGCCCAAGGCCACACAGCTAGGTAATTATTAAGTGTCTGAGCCCATGTTTGAACCCAGGTACTCCTGACTCCAGGGCCAGTACTTTATCCACTGCGCCACCTAGCTGCCTCATGGAAGGTTTTTTTTTTTAAATGCATTAAGGAATGTTGAGCTTTGCTGGAGTCTTTTTTTGTGTCTTTTGAGATATTCATGTGGTTTGGAAAATTTTTGTTTTTAATATGATTAATTTTATTGATTTCTTTTAAATGTTAAATTATTCTTACATCTCCAATCTAGATCCAACTTGGTTATAATAAATGAATTCCTGGATAATTGCTGTTGTCTTTTTGCCAGAATTTCATTTAAAATTACCATTTGGCACACATAAGATAAAAATTTATATTGGTGAATTATCTGTTTCCTTTAAAGCAGTACTTCTCATACTTTTAATTCTCAAGACTCTTTTCACTCTTAAAAATCTTTTCTTTATGTGGGTAATTTCTATTAATGTTGATCATATTAGAAATAAAAACAGCTTAATATTTTTATAAAGATAGATAGTTTTGACTTCATGGATTTCAGGGGTCCCCAGGACTCTTTCAGTCATACTTTGAGAACTATTTCTTTTATACATAATATAATTTCCTTGTTTATCTCTATTTATGATTAATTTTTTTCTGATAATATTTCAATTAATACTTTTTAGATTCAACTGATCCATAGTACATAATCTCCTCTCTCCTCTAGCTCCCCATTTGTGTACCCTACCATTGTATAATACATCCCTATGAAATACATTGATTCATCTTGTTGTGAGTTTTGGGTTTAGTATTTGTGGGCTGCTCCCCTGTTACCTTTTCTTTTTTTCTGTGAACTAAGGCAACATGATGTAAGCAGAGCAAAGACTATAGCATATAACTTCAGTAATGTAAATGGACTGAAAAATCATATAACAAAAAATCAAAAGTGAAGTAAGAAGATCATAAAGATCAGACACAATTCAAGAAAATGTCTCCAACCCTCTCCTCTTGTGGAAGTGAGAGGTTCATAGATATTGCATATTATATATATGTACATTATTTTGGACATTATCAATGCATTGACCAATTGTGTTGATTTTTTTCCTCTTTTTTTTGTCTTCAAAAAATATTATTTGCTGGATAGAAGAGGGAAAGGGATGCTAAGGATAAGTATGACAATGTACAAAACAAGATATCACCAAAAAACTATTTTTTTAAAAAAAGGGATCTTTTAATAATCCCTCTGTTGGATTTTTATTTTTAATCTTTGTAGATCATTCACTTTAATTTAAAAAATAATTCTGGATATGGTGTATTTCATTTTATTACTTATTACTTATTTTGTTGTCTTTACCTTTTTGTTTCTTTTGTTCATGATATTTGTAAATCAAATATGCTCATCTTTTTTTGAGGGGCGAGGCAGAACTTCTTTGAATGCTTTTCTTCAATTTAACATCCATTTTTTTTGACTGACGATTAGATTTGGGTTAATAGGGCACATTTTGTGTTGCTTCTTGAAATCCTTTCCTTTTTAGAATTTTTCATTCCATTCTTGTCTGTGAATTCAAGTGTATTCAGAATAATTTTGGTTTCTTCAGATTTCCTTTTCTTTATATATGGTCTTTTTTTGCCCTGAATACTTAAACAATTTTATTTGTTTTGTTTTTAACTGGAATTATTGATTTAACTACTAAAGAAAAAGAAGAGGAAAAAATCCACAGAACTGGTCAATATATTGATAATGTACAAAAGCAAATGCTCTATGTTGTGTAGTTAGAAGTGTAGTTTTTTTCCCCCCTCTTTCTTTTCTCGATGGGTCCTGTGAATTCTTTTCATTGATACTTTTTCATTTGTATTCATAATTGCTGGGTGGTTTTCTTGTATTATTTCATACCTTATGAGCTTCATGTTTTTTCATTTGTTATGTTATTCTGGAAGACCTGTAAGCCTTAAATTTTTTTTCATCCTGTTTTTGAGATCAATGACTTTTGTTTGAATAGTAATGATGTTTTATTTTAGGATCATTGTCTTTTGGTTTTTTTCCACATTGTTTTTCATTCCAGTATATTCATATTCTGATCTGTTCTTTTTTCTTTTTCTTCTTCCGAGAGACTTTCTATTGAACATTCAGTCAGACTAATTATTTCTGCTATGAAGATTAGCCATTCTGACATTTATTCTTTCTAACTTCTAGTAACACTTTCATTTTGATTTTAAATCATTTTGGAATATACTGTTATACTGTGCTGTCTTGAGTAGAATTTCAATAGTGATTCATCAGATGTTGGTTCTGTTCCCTTTGTCTTATAATTTTTCTTTAGAGATGTTTGTAATATTTCAAGTTTTTTTTGACATATGCTGTTTTAATTTTAGCATCTTCTCTATTGATATTTGATTGTGCTCTAAGTATGTAATTGAATGACATTGATGAAATTTTTGGTATATTTTAGTCTTAATTCCTTATATTTCTCTGTCACCCATTTTTTTACTCTTTCTTTGATGGTGGATATATCTCTGGTGCTGGACATCTGCCTCAACTTCCTCCCCTGGAGATCCTTTTCACCAACCTTGGTTTCTGTCCTAAGCAGCTGGTCTCAAATGACTTTCAGAACAGGGCTGCTCCTCTTGCCCCTGTTCTGTCAGTTCTTTAGCTCTCTTGCTGAATTGATTCAGCATCTTCAATCTTTTGCAGGATTGAGGAAGAGTGGCATGTATGTCCTAGGTAGACTTTCTGTAGCTTTAAAGCTTCTTAACCTAGGGGCTGCCTCAGGCAGAAGAAGACCTGATTTTTTACCCCAATCCCTTCTATCCTCCTCATGTGACTGGACAGAGTCAATGTTGCTTATTACAAAGTGATAGAGGAAAGGCTTCCAGGATACACTGGAAGCAAAAGAGAAATACTTTAGTAAGTTCTAAACCTGAACCCATGAGTCAGTTTGTATGTACCCTGGCCTGATCATGGTAACTTTTGGGAAAAGAATTCTGAGTGAGTACTTTAAGGACTTCTTGTACTTTGTTGGACTTCTTGCTTCTAGTTCTATAAATTCAGTTGTAATTGCTCTACTCTGACACATAATTCCTCTGTGGAAAATTTTTTTAAGAGAAATTATGAAATGGAGAAAATGTCTAGTTTTCAGTCTTTTTGATTATGTGACCCTTTTAAGTGGTCAATGATTTCTTGATTACCAAACATGATGGACTTTTCCTCCCTCATCATTCTTGCTCTTCACTCTTGAACAAGTCTTCATTCTTCTTGACCTCTTTACTGCATCTGACACTGTTGAGTGCTTCCTGTATCCTCCCTTCTTTCTCTATTTCTGTGATGCTACCTTCTTTTATTTCTCCTGCTACTACCCTTGGTATCTCTGTTATCTCATCCTCCATATTATGTCTTCTCACTGTGGACTTCCGTGAGGTCTCTGTCCTGGGAGTTCTCTCTCTATGTACTCTCCTCCTTAGTCATCTCATTAGCTCTCATGAATTTAATTACCAACTCTTTATAAATACCTCATAGATCTATGAATACAGTCCCAGTCTCTCCTCTGAGTTTTAGCTTTGTATCATATTATATCTAATTTAATATCTATCACATCTAATATCATCCTATTGTACACATTGAACTGGATATCCAATAGATATCCTGAAGTTAACATATTCAAAATAAAACCCATTATCTTTCCTTCAAACCACCCACATTTCAAACTTCACTGCTTCCATTGAGTAACTTCAGGGTTTTCTTTGACTCCTTATTTGTCTTCAATTAGAATACCTTGAGAATGGAGATTTTTTCATTTTTTGCTTTTGAAGCACCTAAGTGTCTGGCATAGTAACTAGAAATTATTGAGTAAACATTTGTTGATTTATTGATTTAGCTACCATTCTGTGGCTCTCTACTAACCATTATGGTCTCATATTTACTGGACAATGATTCAATATTAATGTTAATAATAACTCAGATTTGAGAAGTACATCATAAATATATCATTTTTTCTTCAAAATGATGCTAAGGTCATTAGTAGGTATTTTTAATGTTCTTATTTTACATATGAGAAAATTGAGACAGGTGTTAAATGACTTGTCCAGGTTAATATATGAGGCCAAATTTGAATTTATGTCTTCTTGGAAGATTCTAAGTCCGTTACTCTATCCAGGGCTCCATCTAGAGGATGAATTTAAGGTTCTGCAAATGCTATAGTTTCTTTTGAATCATCAAAGAAATTTTTGATTAAGTGCAATATGCTTTCAAGTTTATTTATATTTTACTGAATTCTATTTTTTGAAAATTGATCATTCTTGTGTGGGAGGCAGCTGCTGTCACTAGTGACTAGGAGGCATCATGGTAGAGTGGATGGTTCTAGACACTGGGTCAGGAAGATATGTACAGAGGAGTTCAGTAGTAGAACCTACCTTACAGCTTTGTTGTGTAAAGAACTAAGAAAGCTTATGTAAATTACTTTGTAAATCTTATAGCACTAAATAAATGTCTGTATTTATAATTGTAAAATAAAATGGATGATAAAAGAATGGTATCTGAGCCCCCAGCTATGAAGATCCGCCTTTAGTCATCAGTTCTGCTAATTAATATCTCTGTGACTTTGGGTACATCATTTCATGTTAGTTTCCTCCCCAAAAAATTGAAGGAGGTAGACTAGATGATCCTTAAGGTCCTTTCCAGGCTTATAATACTATTTTCTATGAGCTCTGTGTTCCAATTTGAAGTGTTGGTGAGGATGTGCCTGGTCAGAGTTACCCTTTCTTCTCTGTACGCTACAAATGGAGTTGGGAACAGGTTCAGCATTTAGTGACTGAATCTTTCATCATCCTTAGCTTTAATTTCCCCATCTGTAAAATGGGATTAATGATACCTGTACTGCTTTTGCTTCAAAGGGCTGTTGAGAGGAGAGCGGCATGTAAATATATAATGGAGAAAAATAGTTTTTATATAGTTCCTACTTGTGACGGGCCCTGTTAAATGCTTTATAAATGTTATTTAATTATATATATATATATATATATATATATATATATATATATATATAAAACATGCTAATGCAAAATCATTATTATTTTATTATATTGCTTTCAATTTAGTAAGGTATGGTTGGCTAGAGCAATGCCAATTTTAAATGGCAAATTTTAAAAAAATTTGAAAATCAGCCTCAGGCATAGTCATTATTAAAGTAAAATATTCCAACTCAGACCCTATTTTGCATTCTTAACTCCTGGCTCTCCTGCCCCCTTGCTTTTTAAAAAAAATAACCACCTACTTGTTTACAATAAATCTAAAGTATGGAGATCTCTGTGAAGACAATTATGTTTACTCCCCCAGTTCAGAATATTTAGCATAGTTTAAGAAAAAAGTTTTATTGGGAGGTAGAGTGTGGAGAGAGGTAGTGGTTAGTTTTTTCCAACTCTGATCTTAAGTAAATCATTTCTAGTCACAATCTTAGTTTTCCCAACTGTGATGGAGTCAAGTTAGATGCTGGGATGCTATTTTAATGTTTCCTTTTTCTCTTTGTAGGTTATGATTGTGGTGGGTGGCCAAGCCCCCAAAGCTATCCGGAGTGTTGAATGTTATGATTTTGAAGAGGACAGATGGGATCAAATTGCAGAGCTTCCTTCAAGGAGATGCAGAGCAGGTGAAATGAATGAGTTTTAGGAACTATAGTGTGACATAAACATACATATATATATATATATATATATATATATACATAATATATATGTATGTATATAGAGATAGATAGATAATATATCTAAAAAGCTTCCTTCTCAGCCTTCTTTTCTCAGAGTAATACTCTCGGACTCTCTCCCTGATAGTTGGGGTGGCAACAGCAAGGATTCACTGGTGTGGAGGGGAGAGTACTGAACTCAGAATGGAGTTTTTGGGTTTGAATTTTTTTTTAAATTATAAAGATTTTATTTATTTTGCATTTTACAAATTTTCCCCCTAATCTTACTTCCCTCCCCCCATACCCCACAGAAGGCAATTTGTCAGTCTTTACATTATTTCCATGTTATACATTGATCCAAATTGAATGTGATGAGAGAGAAATCATATTCTTAAGGAAGAAACATAAAGTATAAGAGATAGCAAGATCAGACAATAAGATATCAGGTTGTTTTTTCCTAAATTAATGGTAGTAGTCCTTGGTCTTTGTTCGAACTCCACAGTTCTTTCTCTGGATACAGATGATATTCTCCATTGCAGGTAGCCCCAAATTGTCCCTGTTTGTTGCACTGATGGAATGAGCAAGTCCATCAAGGTTGAGCATCACCCCCATGTTGCTGTTAGGGTGTACAGTGTTTTTCTGATTTTGCTCATCTCACTCAGCATCAGTTCATGCAAATCCCTCCAGGCTTCCCTGAGTTTCCATCCCTCCTGGTTTCTAATAGAACAGTAGTATTCCATGACATACATATACCACAGTTTGCTAAGCCATTCACCAATTGAAGGACATTTACTTGATTTCTAATTCTTTGCCACCACAAACAGAGCTGCTATGAATATTTTTGTACAAGTGATGTTTTTACCCTTTTTCTTCATCTCTTCAGGGTATAGACCCAGTAGTGGTATTGCTGGATCAAAGGGTATGCATATTTTTTTTGTCCTTTGGGCATAGTTCCAGACTGCTCTCCAGAAAGGTTGGATGAGTTTACAGTTCCACCAACAATGTATTAGTGTCCCAGATTTCTCACAACCCTTCCGACACTGATCCTTGTCCTTTCAGGTCATATTGGCCAGTCTGAGAGGTGTGAGGTGGTACCTCAGAGAAGCTTTAATTTGCATTTCTCTAATAAGTAATGATTTAGAGCAATTTTTCATGTGACTATGGATTGCTTTGATCTCCTCATTTGTAAATTGCCTTTACATATCCTTTGACCATTTGTCAATAGGGGAATGACTTTTTAAAAAAAATTTGACTCAGTTTTCTGTATATTTTAGAAATGAGTCCTTTGTCAGAAACATTAGTTGTAAAGATTGTTTCCCAGTTTACTACATTTCTTTTGATTTTGGTTACAATAATTTTGTCTATGCAAAACCTTTTTAATTTAATGTAATCGAAATCATCTAGTTTGTGTTTAGTGATGTTCTCCATCTCTTCCTTGGTCGTAAACTGCTTCCCTTTCCATAGATCTGACAGGTAAACTACTCCTTGATTTTCTAGTTTGCTTACAATATTGTTTTTTTATGTCTGAATCCTGTATCCATTTTGATCTTATCTTGGTATAGGGTGTGAGGTGTTGGTCTAATCTAAGTTTCTTCCATACTAACTTCCAATTTTCTCTGCAGTTTTTATCGAAGAGAGTTTTTATCCCAATAGTTGGGGTTTAAGTTTTGACTGGGCTTGGGCAAATTGCTTAACTCAAGTTTCCTGATATGTGAAATGAGGCTGTTGGAGTGAACAGCTTCTTCTTTTCTTCTTTTTTTTTTTTTTAAGATTTTTGCAAGGCAATGGGGTTAAGTGGCTTGCCCAAGGCCACACAGCTAGGTAATTATTAAGTGTCTGAGACCAGATTTAAACCCAGGTACTCCTGACTCCAAGGCCAGTGCTTTATCCACTACACCCCCTAGCCGCCCCATGAACAGCTTCTAAACTCCCTTCTAACACTAAATCTATCATCTTATTATCCTTTGAACTGGGTTTGAATTTGGATTCTGTTACTATCTGTGTGGTCTTGGGCAAAACATTTAGTCATTCTGGACTTCAGTTTTCTCAGATGTAAAATAAGAAGATTGTATTAAATCTGATCCAAGCTAATTTAATAAAATTTTATTAAGTACATACTTTTATCAATCAGTATGTTACAAAAATAAAATGTAAAAACCAAAAAAAACCCCATGAACAGATCCCATTTAACTCTATGATCTTATGTGCACAGGAAAATATGTTTATTTTTAATTTTTTAAAATTTTTAAAATTTTTATTTTTTATTTTTTGCAAGGCAATGGGGTTAAGTGGCTTGCCCAAGGCCACACAGCTAGGTAATTATTAAGTATCTGAGGCTGGATTTGAACTCAGGTACTCCTGACTCCAGGGCTAGTACTCTATCCACTGTGCCACCTAGCTGCCCCCAAAATATGTTTATTTTAAATATTTTTCCACTTTTCAATCATTGTGTTCTAGATAGATTATAACCCTTTATGATGTAGCTGAAATTCTTGTAGTCACTGCAATTAATGAACACTTCTCCATTTAACTTGGTCTTGGGCAATATAGATTCCATCAGGAGGTTCCTATTCAAATTTTTTCAGATTGATAGGAAGTACCTGTGCTCCACTCTCCTAGCCTTCAGGTTATGTGGATCTCTTCCATCCATTTAGTGAGCATTTATTCGGTGCCTCTTAAGTTCTAAGTACTGTTCAAGGTGCTGAGAATAGAAGGATAAGAGCCATGCCCATGTTGAGATTATGAAGGGCAATAACAAAAACATTTTAAAAATTAATTTTTTAATTACAAGCATTTATTTTCTCTCTCACTCCTCCCTGCACTCACCATTGATGGGGGTATGTGAGAGAGGAAGAAAAAACAAAATCCATGTGACAGATATACATAATAAAGAAAAACAAATTCCCAGACTGGCTTTGTCTGAAAATGGATGTCTCATCAACTCTCCTGTCAGTAGCTTTGGAATCCTTGATGACCATTATAGTAATAAAAGTTAATAAAGGAAGTTTTAAAACATTTTTTTTCTTTTAGGTTTTTTGCAAGGCAATGGGGTTAAGTGACTTGCCCAAGGCCACACGGCTAGGTAATTATTAAGTGTCTGAGGCTGGATTTGAACCCAGGTACTCCTGACTCCAGGGCTGGTGCTCTGTCCATTGTGCCACCTAGCCGCCTCCTAAAGGAAGTTTTAAAAATAAAAATGTATCATATTAGTCTTCACTCAAGTTGTCCTCTGATGTCTCATCATGATAGGGAGGTAAATCCTAGATTCTCAAAGGCTTAACTGCCATCAAAGTGCGAGCTTTGGAAGGAGCTACCAAACCAAAAGAGCTCTGAATAAATGCTTAGGTATAGATTTCCCCTCTCATCAGGTTGGTTATAACACAATAAATATTTTTTTTTTAGCTATCACAGATCCTTGAAGGTATTAGCCTGAGTAAAATTTAATATGTTAGTGTTCATCTTCATAAAGTAGAACTAAAAATGGTGCTCTTAAAAACCCCACCGCCATATAAACAATAGAAGCGATTTGAGATTATCTGATGTTTTGAACTGTCTATCAAATTTCTTCTTCTTTCCCTTTAAATCTTTCAAACAATCAACAGGCCTTTATTGAGTTCTTATTTGGCAGACACTGTGCCAAATGCTAAGGATAGAAAGAGATGAAAAAACTGGCCCAGGGAGGTCATAGTTTAAAGATCAGGAGGACATGAAAAGGACTCTTGCAAAAGGTAGGATTTTGACTGGAATATGAAGGAAGCCAAGGAAGTTAGGAGATGAAGTTGAAGAGAGAAAGCTTTCTAGGTAGAATATGAAAACACCCAGAGTTGGGAGATGGAGCATCTTATCCCAGAAATAGACTGGAGGCCAATTTATATGGAGGGCAGTAAGATATAAGATTAGAAAGGTAAGAAGGGGGCAGGTTATGAAGAGTTTGGAAAGTCAAACAGAAGGCTTTGTATTTGGGAATGATAGGGAGTCACTGGATTTTACTGAGAAGGGAAGTGATTTGTTCAGATCTGTGTTTTAGAATGGTCATTGTGACAGCTGAGTGGATGATGGACCAGAGTGGGAACAGATCTGAAGTAGGGAAACCAACCAACTGGCTATTGCAGTAGTCCAAGTTTAAGATGGTAAGGATCTGTATTAAGATGACTTCTGGAGAGAAGGGAACATAAATAGGGGATGTTATGAAGTAGACATTGTAGCACTTGACCACTGATTGGCTATTGGGGATGAGAATGAGGAGGAGAGTATGACAGCTGTAATCTCAAATCTGGGTGAATGGGAGGATGATGGTGCTCTCCACAGTAATAGGGAAGGAAGGAAGAGTAGGGAGGAAGGAGTTTGTACCCTTTTTCTCATGCTTCCATGCCTAATCTAGACTATTTCCTATACATAGAGTGCCTTCTATGTGTGTTGAAATCCTATTCATTTTGAAAAGCCCAATTCAGATATCATTTTCTCCATTGAAATGTTCCCTGATTTTCCAGTAAAATCAGACCTTCAATAAAATTTGACAATTCTCTAATGTACTTCTTTTGTAACATTGTGTATTATAGTTACCTGTATTATTATCTTACTTTCAAGTTACACTATGAGCTCCTTGAGGGTAGCCTTGATGTATTATCTGAGTTTTATCTCTCTCTTCCAGAACCAAGCACTGTTTGCTTTTTGGGAGGGTTCCATGCTTTCATCATTGCAGGAAGCCCTCAATGTGGAGACACCGATACACACGGGCAGTCCATCTATAACTTCTTAGTCTCAGACTTGCCTGGGGACTCAGGGTCAATGATTTGTCCATGGCTGCATAGTTGGGATGTGAACTTGAACCTAGCTCTTCCTAACAGGAAGGCAAACTCTCTGTGTTCTCTCTGTGCTTTATTAATGTTGTTTAAACTGTAACATTGAGAGTTGACTAGTTCTCTTTGCTGTTACACAAACTAACTTGAACCTTTTGATTTTTTCCTGCTTCTCAGGGGTGGTGTTCATGGCTGGAAGTGTTTATGCTGTGGGGGGCTTTAATGGTTCCCTTCGTGTCCGGACTGTTGATGTGTATGATGGTGTGAAGGACCAGTGGACGTCCATTGCCAGCATGCAGGAGCGGCGGAGCACGCTAGGAGCCGCTGTGCTCAATGACCTCCTCTACGCAGTAGGGGGGTTTGATGGTAGCACAGGTGGGCACTTAGAATTGTTCTCTTCCCCTTTAAGTCTAGGAGATGTCTATGAGTTTGTCTAAGCAGAGTAATGAGATCCACATCTTCTTCCCCTGGCAAAATTCTCGTCAACTGTGCATTAGTGAAACCACTTAGCCTTTCAAATACTTTCACTCTTTCTCTCTCTTGTATCTTGTCATCTTCTGGCCTCTATCTTACATACACACAATATCTTTTGTTATCACAGACATAGTTTTGTTCCCATAGGCACATAAATTCTCTCTTGCTCAGTCATTCAGTCAATATGCATTTTTTTAAGTGCTTACTGTGTATCAAATACTATGCTAAAAAGGATAAAAAAGGGGAAAAAAAACACAAAAAAACCCCCTGACCTTGAGGAATGAATGAAGGGGAGTAAGAAGACTACTAAGATAGTGCAGGACTGGGTTATGAATCTGTTAATCAACAAGTATTTATTAATCATTTTCTATATGCTACACATTATGCCATGTGCTAAAGATAGGGAATAGGGGCCACTGGATTTATTGGGAAGGGGGTGGCATAGTTAGGCCTATGTTTAGGAAAATCATTTTGGTAGCTGTGTGTTGGATTGACTTGCAATGGAAAGAGACTTGAGGCATGGAAACCCATTAAGATGCCTTTGCAATTGTCCTGGTGAAAGGTGATAAGGACCTGCACTAGAACAGTGACCGACCATATGAGTAGAGAGAAAAGGACTATATGAAAGATGATTTGGTGGTACAAATAGCAAGATTTGGCAATTTATTAATTTATGTGAAATGATATTGACAACGATGACACCAAAGCTGCAAATGTGATGGAAATAATAGAGAAGTTAGGAAGAGGATTTGGGGGCCCCAATAGGGGTGAATAATAATAATAATGAATTTTGTTTTTAACATATTGATTTTGGATTGATTATGGGTTTCCCAATTCTAGAAGTATAAAATCCAACTAGTAATGCATATCTGGAACTCAGGATAGAGACTATGCCTTAAATATAGATTTATGAAACATCTGCATAGGGATGACAATTGAACCCATGGGACTTGATGAGATCACCAAGCAAGATAATAAAGAGGAAGAAGAGAAAAGGGATCAGGACAAAATTTTGGGAACATCCATAGTTGTGGACATGAACTAGATATAAAGAATAAGTAAATGAGACTAAAAAGGAGAAGTTGAGCAGATAAGAGTTTAACAGTGTTTAGTTTAACCTAGTGAGGAGAGAGAATATCTAGGAGGTAATCAACAGTGACATATGCCACAGAGAATTCAGGAAATTATCAGAATTAAGAAAAGGCTATTTGATTTGTCAGTTGAGAAGTCATTGGTAACTTGGAAAGAGTAATTTTTATTCAATGATGGGATCAGAAACCATATTGTAGACATTTAGAAATGATGGGGAGAAGTACCTGAGTGTAGGTGGCTTTCTTAAATTTAGCCAAGAAGGGGAGGAGAGATATATCAGATGCTACGTAATAAAAACGGAAGGAGTTTTGTAAAGATGAAAGGACGCAGCTTGGAAGGAACAAGTGGGTAGCTAAATAGATTGATGATCAGAGAATGAATAGGGATGGTAGTGACAGAAGGACCCTGATGGTAGTAATCCATGACTACAATTTAGCAAGTCATGAGTGTCCCTGGAACAAAGAGGGCAAGAGAATTGAACTGGTTGACCAAGTGGTTGAGATTGGGAATGGAAGAGATTGTAGCCTGGGCAAGTATGGAGGGATTAGATGTCATGATGAGAGCAAAGAAAAGGATTAGGGGGTGTAAAGCATAAAGTCTCTCTCATACATGTACATAAACTCACACAAAAACTATCTTACACATAGACTTATGCTCTCTTACTCACAGGAGTTATTTTTTTACCCATACAAATAAAACTGCATAGTTCTACACAGTGTGTTACACACACACACACACACACACACACACACACACACACACACACACACCCTTTCCACTATTTCTTTTCTATTTCTACACATAGAGACACACTGCTTAAGCAGGCTGATATTGATTTAATGACCATGAGGTGATGGAGAAGTCTTTCCTGTTTCTTGGTTTCCAGGTCTTGCATCAGTGGAAGCTTACAGCTACAAAACAAATGAGTGGTTCTTCGTGGCACCCATGAACACAAGAAGAAGCAGTGTGGGAGTGGGTGTTGTGGAAGGTAAGGAAGGAAGGCAAGGGTGGAAGTGAGAAATGCAGTCATTTCTCTGGTTGGCTCAGGGACCCTGAGACCCTTCCAGCCTAGACCTTTCCTCTCTCTTCTATGAGCTCCAGGGGTAGGTCTCTTGGCTTTTGACCATGTGGAAGCCCTAAGTCAGTTCTGAGCTAGTGATTTAATTTTTTTTGGGGGGGGTTAGTCTCTTTATTCCTCCTTTATTTAAGCGGCTGGTTTTGAGATTTGTATTAATACTTCACCTACATAGACTGAGTGGATTTAAGATTTAATTTTTGAGATAAGGCAAGACAAATAGAGTAAGTTCAACATAGTATGATTTCCTGGTAAAAGGAAGAGAATGAAACTGGAATTCTCTTAGTTCATTGGTTACTTATCTTCATCATATTTTAAAAAAGATAATATGTAGAGGCAGAATGGGGTAGTGAGTAAAGAGCCAGACTTCAAGTTAGCAATAGTAGAAACGCACTGACCTTTAAGCTCTCAGTATTTCAGAAAACTCCTTGTGCTGCAGAACAGCTGCTGACCTCTTCTGGTGCAGTGAGATCCCTCCCTTGGATTTCCTTATACCTGTGTTATCAGATTTCACACACACACACACACACACACACACACACACACACACACAACTTTGAATGCTGATAATATTAAAGTTTTGAGTCCTTCATATCATCAGTCCATTTATACATTGTAGGGTCTTGATCAAGTCACTTTTCCAGGAATCTCTTTCTTCATATGTCAAATTATACGGTTGAATGAGATGATCCTTTCTATTTTTCCCAGATCTAACTCATGGTCATCCCATTCACCTCTAAGGTCCCTCCTGGGAGGAATGGGCTCTCTTCAGCTGTAGACAATTAAAGCTGATTTGAGAGGGGTCAAGTGACTTGCTTTAAGTCATATGATAAATTGACCCAAATCAATAGTTTGCCTGTCATCCCAGAGTGTTATGCCCTAGAATCTTTATTTCTTTAGGAGAGCTTTCTTGTTTAAATGACTATGATAAGTAGATGTGCTATCTATGACATGTGCTATAAAATGACATTGCTAATACACTGTATCTATATCATTACTGTTTCCAAAGCAAAATTTCATAGCATGTCCCTTGTTAAGCTCAACACTAGTCAGATATTTATTTGATCTTTAAGCTTCTATATAATGCTTGTGGACAAAATTCACAACTGCTTCATATCCAGGAGAGTTAATAAATTAATTTGGTGGCTATTTATGTTTTAGTTCTTTATTTCAACCCTTATGTTCTGGTGTCATTAGAACCATTAGTGTTCACCAGTAAATGATAATGGGTGTGAATTTATTAATGTGACACTGGGGCCAGAGTTACAGGGAGGTCAGGTATTAGTTCTATTAAGAAAAGACTTTGCTTCTGAACAATCAATCAGAGTCGGCCAGCAATGGGATGGGGCTACCCTGTTAGGTAATAGAAATATTAATGATAACTGATATTTATGGATGTTGTCAAGTTTTCAGAGTGCTTCACATGTTTGTCATTTCACTAGAGACTCACAACAATTGAGAAAGATTTGTGCTATGGCTATCCCTATTGTACAGATTTGACTGTGTGATTTGACTATGGTCACATAAAGTAAGGGTCAGAGTCAAGATAATCCTGACTCCCTAGTCACATACTGAACTCTTCAATCAGAGGAGGGATAACCTTCAAATCATATTAATTTGAATGAGTAAAGGGGCAGGGTTGTTAGAGAGATGAACAAGATCCTCCCTTTATTAAAATCAAGTATTGGGGTGGAGAATGAATAATATGTAGAGAATTAGAAGCAAAACATGCTGTAGAGGAAGAAGAGAACACAATTCCTTGAAGGATTAGAGAAGTTTCCATAGAGGAAGAAGTAGAAAATGCATAGGACTTGAGGCAGCTAGGTAGTGCAGTGAATAAGAGCATTGACCTTGGAATCAGGAGGACCTGAGTTCAAATTCTGCCTCAGACACTTATTATCTGTGTGATCATGGGTAAGTCACTTAACTGATTGCCCCCATTGAAAGAAAGGAAGGAACAAAAGAAGGAAAAAGAAAGAAAAATGCATAGGGCTTAAAACATGAGTTCATAGCCTACCCTAATAATTCTTAGCTGTGTCACCTTGGATAAATCATTGAACCTTTAATAGGTCTTAGTTTACATATCTATAAGACAAAAATAAATAATGCTTGGTAAAAATAGATAATACTTATACAGTTGATGGAACACATTTTCTCACTCAAGGAGAGTAGGGAACAGGAGGAAGGCATGCCAAAGGGAGGCAGTATGCCTGAGGACAGGCAGAAAAACATGGAGGAGTGTTTGGGGAACAATGACTAGTTTAGTTGGATCTTAGAGTAGTGGGACTTTGGCTGGTTGGATTGTAATCAAGGATTCCTTGGATGTCACACTTTTCAGTTTAGACTTTATTCTGTCGTCATATAGGACACCTCTCTCTCTCTCTGGAGAGGGATATGTTGGAAATATATAATTTGGAATAGAGTTGAGAAAGCTTAGGCATAGGGAAAACAGTTAAACTATTTAATAATTCAGTTCAAGAAACATTTATTAAACTCCTGCTGTATGTAGGACACTATGGTAGATAACTGCTACAAACAAGGAAAAAAAGCCATTTTTCCTTTCCTGTTATTAGAAAGGCCTCCTACCCTTACTATGTGGTACTGTGATCTTATAGTATTGAAAAGTTTAAATTTTCCTTTAGAAAAATACTTTCCTTAAAAAAATTTTTTTTACTTGATTGCACTGGTGTTATTTTCCAATACACTCCTCTTCCCTCCCTCCCTCCACCACCCCAGCACTCCTTTACCTTTGCAGTGAAGCATCCCTTGTAACAAATTATAATTTTCCTGGGCTTTACTTTCTTATTTACAAATGAGTTGGTTGCACTAGATAACTTCTGAGTACCCTTTCTACTCAACTTGAGTCCCCTTTTTTCTCTGTGGTATTTTGAAATAAGACCAACATAATGGTCATGTGTGGCTGTATAAGGCTCACTCCTCACCTGTGTTTTACCTCCTCTCTGTTGAGAGGAGAGACATACATTTAATTATTAATCCTCTCAGGAGGATCAGGAGAGTCAAGATTGGCTATTGCATTGATCTAAGTTCGAATATCTTTTAGTGTTCTTTTTCTTTAATGTGGCCATTGTAAGTATTATCTCATTTCTACTTATCAGTTTATACAATTGGGCTTCCTAGGTAACTCTGAATTCCTCACAGATTCCTTTTCTTTTTTAAAATTTATTTATTTAAGGCAGTGGGGTTAAGTGACTTGCCCAAGGTCACACAGCTAGATAATTATTAAGTGTCTAAGACTAAATGTGTCCTGATTCCAGGGCTGGTGCTCTACCCACTGCGCTACCTAGCTGTACCCCCACCCACATTGATTCTTATAGTGCAATCACCTTACATTCATCAACTTCTTTTAGCCATTCCTCAATTGATGGGCACTCACTTGTTTGTTGTTTTTGATACCACAAAAATGCTGTCATAAATATTTTGGTGCATATGGAACTTTTTTCTTTGTCTATAACCTCCTTGGAGTATGTACTTAGTAGTGGGATCACTGAGACAAAGATAATAAACAATTTAGTCATTTTTATGCTATAGATCCATCTCAGATGGCCTTAGACAAGTCACTTAGGAAACTG
The DNA here is from genome assembly GCF_037893015.1 of Macrotis lagotis. Classification (NCBI taxonomy): domain Eukaryota; kingdom Metazoa; phylum Chordata; class Mammalia; order Peramelemorphia; family Peramelidae; genus Macrotis; species Macrotis lagotis. Next base: position 452,111,325 of record NC_133658.1, read on the forward strand.
AGGAGGTTAGATAATATAGGCCCTGAAGTTTCTTACATTTCCAGATCTAATATTCTATAAGCCTTACATTTTCCAGAATGGTTGAAACCATTCATACCACCCTTAATAGTACATTAGTATTGCCTGTTTTTTTCACTCCTCTCCATTTATAGCTTCCATCTTTTTTTTAATCATTTGTGCCAATTTTTTGAATAGAAGATAGTAGAACTTCAGAGTTCCTTTAAATTTATATTTCTCTTATTATTAGTGATTTTGAACTTTTAGAAATTTAGAATCCTGACAAAAATGAAACCTGCCCAGTTGGCAAGGGAATTGATCAGTCAAGGAATATGCTTCTGCTAATGAGGTCAGTCATTGGATCATTGGATCATTGTCTTGGTGGAGAGAGCAGAATAGGGTATTCCTTATCCTCTCTTCTGCTCAATGTAGGTGTTCTTTTAGTAACCAGCTTCTGTTTACCACCCTCCTCCTATCCTGTCATTCCTTAGCCAAGAATATCTAACAATAGACCAGGGGCTAAAAATAGCAAACTATGGTTAAACAGACACAAGAAGAGCTTTGCAGCATGGAGATATTTTCAGCTGATGTTGGTGTGGAGTTTGTGAAGTTTTAGGAGATGCTTTAGTGTTAGTAATTTAAAACACTTCTTTGGAGGGAGATCTGTGTGTTTATCTTCTGTAAGTATCTATTAACCCGGCACATTTTAAATGAGAAGACAGGCTGGGAAATATTTTCTTTCTCTTCCCATGGATCATAGATTTAGTGCCAGAATGAAGTGCAGAAGTTATCCGGTCCAACGCCCCATTCTGCAAATGAGTGACTTGCCCAAAGTCACATGGGTAGTAAGGAGCAGAGCTGACATTTTAAGCATAGGACCTCGACTCTTCACCTGGTGCTCATTATCATGTTGATTTGAAGCTTACTTGGATTTGAGCCACCCAGAGACAGTAGTGTATCCACTGACCATGAAAGACACTGAGGGACTGATTTTTTTTCAACCACAGCAGCTCACAAATATCATTTTGCTAGTGGAAGAAGCATCAACAGTAAGGAAATAATCCATCCTTGAGGAAGTGTGTGAGATAATGCAGTGGATAGAGTCAGCCCTTAGCCAGAGTCAGGAAGAGAGAGAAACTTCCTAGCTGAATAAACCTGGGCAGGTTACTTAACCTCTGTAAAATGAGGATCATAACAGGTTTGCTACAAGGGTCAAATGAAATAATATTTATAGAACATTGAGCACAGGACCCAACACATAGTGACGCTATATTCTCTTCTGCTGGAGCATAGATGGGGACCCAAGGCAGATGAAGAGTTGTTTGCTTCAGATGATTAAGTTGACATGTTTATTGGAACTGCCAAAATTCCCATGGTCCCCACAGTAGATGAAAGATGTGAGGTAATTTGAATGTTTCACTTGCTAAACTAAGACATAGTTTGAGATCTGGGTCAGTCAGTCCATGCTCAGCTCTCATCTTTGAATATTCAGGTGAATGTATATGTTGGACCATGTATATTGATTTAATTGAACCAATAAGAGCCAAGATAATGGACTCATCTCCCAGAAATGGGAATAACCCCCTATTCCCAGGATCTAGGGTTCTGGCAAGTTGTGTTAAGGGGGAGAAGCTAAGCCTCCCTTAAATAACATATAGTCCATTAAAACTGATAAAACAGGAACACTTCAAATTGACAGAGACCTCTAACTATAATAGTATACAAGTGTTGTGAGAGGAAAAGGTAGGTCACGGATTGTATTGATAGGTTGGGAAAAATATTGCATCCACTCAGATGAGCATCCTAGAGGAAAAGGACCTTAAGCTATGATTTAAAAGAAGGATAGCATAATGCAATAGAAATTAAGCTTGGTTGTCAGTGTATTATATTTAATAGAGGTTTCCATTAGGAAAAATCTTTTCTGCCGTGACTTTCTTCTTCAGTGGTAGAGTATAAGTTCTCAGAAGGTAGGGATTGTTTTTTCATCTGTTACTGTATTCTCAGTGCAAGAAAATGCCTTATACATTGTAGAGACTTAATGATGCTTGTTGAATTGAATTTACTTCTGTGGTGCCATTGTCATCCATGTTTCCTTTCCCCTCCAGGAAAACTGTATGCTGTTGGAGGTTATGATGGGGCTTCCCGCCAGTGCCTCAGTACTGTGGAACAATATAACCCAGCGACCAATGAGTGGACATATGTGGCGGATATGAGCACGCGCCGCAGTGGTGCAGGTATCTGTTGAGTGAGACAGTTGGGTGTCAAGGTCTCTGAGAATTAGAAACTTCTCCTGAATGCAACCAGATTCTTCTCCCAACTTCTCACCTTCCAAGGTGATGGCAGCATTGTCATCAAGACACCAAGACCTGGGGCAGCTAGGTGGCGCAGTGGATAGAGCACTGGCCCTGAAGTCAGGAGGACCCGAGTTCAAATCTGAATTCAAACACTTAATAATTATGTACCATGTGACCTTGGCAAGTCACTTAACCCCACTGCCTTGCACCCCCCCCCCAAAAAAAAAAGAAAAATAAAGACACTAAGATCTTATAAGCTCACCCTCTTCATGGGGATCCATTTAGCAGCATGTGTAGAGAAGAAGATAGGGGGGGTGAGGGTCAACTGGGGTGAGGGTTTGGCAAGCCATGAATGCCAGCAGAACGAGAGGCAAAGGAATTGAGAGTGAAACAGCTTAGAGTTAAATTCGTTCACCAGGAGTTCAAGAGACAGATTACATTTTTATAACACTATTAACAATAATAGCCTAATACTTGAACAAAACTTGGAAGCATGTTCTTGTCCCTTATTGCATTTTATCCTCACATTAGCTCGGTGAGATGGACACAGTGGGTCTGCTCTCCCGATTTTGTAGATTGTCTCTCTGATCTCCCTCTCCACAATGATGCTTTGAAGATTGTTGCAGTGATGGGCTGCATGCTTCTCATTTGAGGGTGATAGGGAGTCTGACTGCAAGGTGGTTGGCAACTCAATGCATTTTTTGGGGGGCCACGACAACTCCTGAAACTTTTATAGTAAGGCATAGAGGGATGACAATCTGTGTTGGTGGAGGGAATATTTATGTGGATAAAATGATCTTTTGTATTTAACCTATTTTATAGAAGAAGGAACTGAAACCTGGCATATATTTAACCTGATTAAGAATCAATTTGAAATTCAGGTTGTTTATATGTAAATATGTGTGCTTGCCTTCCTTTGGGAATGAACTCAGTCTTCATGAGGCTGCTTCTCCATTGCTTCTCATGGGAAGTACAGAAGCTATGTTTGCCTTTCAAGGAATCTCTAGGGAGTGAGGTACACTGGCCCACACTGTACTGTTTCTTTTAACCTATCTTTCAGAAGATCACAGAAAAAACGCTTGAGCTGGCAGCTTCCATTGGCTGCCGGCCCCAGGGTCAGGCTGTAGGAAAGGAGTGGAAGAAGATACCCCTGCCCTCCCACTCACGGGGGAGAAGTCAGACTTTGTTATTGAAACTCCTGGTAAGGTCCAAGGCTGTCCTAGTTAGCAGCCTTGGCTCCATAGATCACAAACAAACTCTGGCTTCTGTGAAACATGCTCACAGAGACCGTCTGTTCCAAGCTACTGAAATATTGTTGCCCTGTTCTCTTTGTGAAGATGCAGACTTTATGATATATGTATGGGATCTAGCACATTGCAGTCTTCCTCCAAATCATGTGGAGCATTTTCAACAAGAAATTTAAAGAACAGAAACATATAAAAACTGGCAACTGATAGAGGCAGACAGCTTGGTCCAGTGGCTTTAGACTCAGGTCTTGAGCCAGGAAGACTGGGTCCAAGGCCTACAGACAACCCCCTAAGAGGGTAATGACTAATGTGCCCTGATGAGGCACGCTCTGCAGACCAATGAAATCATAAGCCTGGACTCAAAGAAGGAGGAAAAAGTGCCCAGGATGAGTCCAGTAGAAGTTATTAAAAAGTCTTCTGCTCTGATACTATTTTTAGAGAGTTAGCAATTCCTTTTGACATTTGAAGGAGGGAATCTTTGTGGGAATATCCCTGTCATCCATTTATTTTGTGAGCTGAATGATCTCTGTTGTGACTTTGAGGTATTGGAGAAGGTCTTAAGAATTTGGTTGTGTAGTCACAACTTAGTGGAGGAGAGAGGGTTCTTTGATAGGGAGAGGAGTCTGTGTCTCATGCAGGAGGTTCTTTGGAAGGAAACCTGACCTCTGTGTGAAGGAATCCAATACCTGGCTGGACAGCTCTCTCTCCTGGGCTGATTCTCTCACTACCTCAGTTTGTATCCTCATAGAGGAGGCAATTGGGTGAGTTCTGTTGGACTCTTCTGGGCCCCACAGTGGCAAATACTTGAGTAAATCTTCTCAGTAAGTTGTCCAGGACTCTACAATTAGTGACTCTACAATTAAAACTAAACACAAACATTTATACTGCTAATTTTAAATGGATGTCATAGGAAAATACTTTATAAATTTTAAAACACTATAGAAATTTCAGCTGTGAGACCTTGAGTATAAACTCATTTGGAATTTTTGTTGTAGAAATTCAGGTCTGATCTTTGTTGGAAGACCTGACTTCAAATCCTGACTCTGCCACTTACTGCTGTAATTTTGTGCAATTTGCTTAACCTCTTGGAACCTCAGTTTCCCATTTCACTGTTCTTGTAATAGGTCTCCCTTCTTGAAGTCTCTCCCTTCCACATTATATCTTCTATATCACTTTCCAAAATGATTTTCCTATGTCACACTGCTGCTCAAAACTCCAGAGGCTCTCTATTGTCTCAAAAAAAATACAAGCTTTTCTTTGATCTTGAAAACCCTTGCTCACCTTGCCCTAATCTTCCTCATCGTTCTTGTTATAATTGCTCCCTTCTTGTATTCCATAATCCATGAACCTTCTCACTGTTCCTCACGTATGACACTCTTATCTTGCAACTCTGCATCTTTGTATTGTCTGCCCCTCATATCTGGAATTCACCTTACCTCTATCTCCTAGAATCCCTTAATTCCTTTAAAATGAAACCTTTCTTAATTTTCCTAGCTGCTTGTGCCCAACCTAATCCCCTTCCTCCCATTTAATTTTACATATTTTACTTGTGTATTTGTTTTCTCTTTCAATATTTGCTAGCATTTATAAAGTCCTTTAAAATTTGCAAAGCACTTTATATACTTTTAACTTATTTGAGCCTCAAGACAATCCTGTAAGATTATACTATTATTATCTTGTGTTTACATTTAGGGAATTGAGACAGACAGAGGTTAAATGACTTGCCAAAGATCACTCTGAAGGGAAGGGTTTGAACCCAGATTTGATCTCAAGTCTTCTTGACTCTTACCCCAGGGCTCTGTCCACTGAGCCATTTAGGTATTTGAATTCAGTGTAGTTGAATTCCACAGAAATGCCCAGAAATCCCCATGGTATTATCAAGGTACTAGCCTCAAATTCCAATTCACTGCCATTATTATATAGAACCCAATACTCCCAGAAATTGAAGGAAGACCCAAGCACAGTTACACATTGTTTTCATATGGTTGGGAATGCTGTGGGAAATCTCTATGAAGTCCCAGGATGCAAAATCATTTAAGATCCAGATCACATATTGGACTAAGGAGGACTCTTGAGTAGTAATGGCAGGACAAAACCAACTGAATTCCTTATATTGTGTGACCTCAGTGGGGAGAAAAGCAGCCTCAGAAGGCAGTGGATTTTGGACCCTTACATGCTTGCACCAGTAGGATTTGCTTCTGAAGAGGAAGACTGTTCAATGACCTTTGGCATTAAGTCGGCAAGAAATTCTTTAATAAAACCAAGTTCATGGCAGCCACTAGTATTTTTTGTACTCGCTCCCCCTCTAGTGGCCATTCAAGGCAACTGCAAATTTGGACTGTAGTCAAACTATGCAGCCACAGTCCTTTTGGAGTCATAAATTATAGGATAAATTCATTGCTCTCCTTTTGCAGAGGGGCATGGAGTGACCTGGAGCTAATTAGTGGTAAAGCCTCAATCTGGTAGAATTTATGCCATTTAAGGGTAGGGACTGTTTCGCTTTTGTCTCTTTTACATAGATGATCGAAAGGAATATGTGATCAATAAATGCTTGTTGAATTAAATTGATCCAGGTCTCCTACTGTTCATTCTCTTCATGGCATGTATGGTTTGTTTCAATTACATCATTTTCTCTGCTAAAACCACACTGCCATGTGTGGGTTATTAAGGTCACGTCAGTGGAACTTATCCTGTGGGAGCTCCTACCAAGCCAGAAAGACTTTGAGGATGAACCTCATGTTCTTCTCTCTATCTCTTCTCAGAGACTAGCCTAATTAATATCAGAGAGGTTCCTCAGTAGGTTTTCTATTGAGTGACCATTTTCCAGCCATAGCAACTCCCAAAAACTATCTGCCAAATTTTAGAAGGGTATCAGTGGAGTGACAAATCCATACCAAGAAAACCACAGTTCCTTGTTAAAGAAATTGCATTGGAATTATCCTCTTCAGATAAACGTGCATTATGATATTCCAGCATATACCTAATTGGAAATTGTTTAGTTTCAGCCCAACACTTTGAATGATCATTCCTGGCTACATTTGTTTATAGTAAATGGAGATAAATAAATGACATGACTCTTGCTGTTTCAGAAGCAGAAGAGACTGACCAGGCCTTAGGCCAAATGACCATGTGCTCTTTTTCAGGGGTTGGAGTACTCAGTGGGCAACTATATGCCACCGGTGGACATGATGGCCCCTTGGTGAGAAAGAGTGTGGAGGTTTACGATCCTGGGACAAATACTTGGAAGCAAGTTGCAGATATGAACATGTGTCGGCGAAATGCAGGTAATAGCTATTCTCTTTCCCATTTCTGCCTTTGGGTTAGTGGATTTCTTTCCTTAGAAAATGCTGCCTCCAAGGAAGAGAAAAAGGCTAATGGATATCATTGACTCTAGAAGAAACCTTAGGAATCCTTTCATCTACTCTTATTTTAATAGAGGAAGAAGATCAATATTACCCAGGTAGGTAGGATATGAATTCAGGTATTCCAAATCCAATTCTCCTTCTATAAGACCATGTCCTAGTACCAAGAATATCCTTGTGGAAATAATTACTTAAGAAGTATTATGGGGGGGGGCAGCTAGACAGTGCAATGGTTAGAGTGCCAACCCTGGAGTCAGGAAAACCTGAGTTCAAATTCAACCTCAGACACTTATTAATTACCTAGCTGTGTGACTTTGGGCAAGTTACTTAAATCCATTGCCTTAAATAAATAAAATAAAATAAAAGAATTATTATGGATTTGAACACAGTTTCGTTGACTTCAGATACTGTATTCAACATCAAAGTCTGGAGTTGAGACTGTTTGTCTCAAATAACCAAAAAAGGAGTAGGTGGGGAGAGGATGTTAGCTTCTTTAAATTCTAGCTCTAGGATTCCTTGGGAATCTCCTTCCCCATTCCCAGTTGACTAAAGTGATTATGTCTATGATTTCTGTTTTACACTGACCAACGCCAGCCTTAGGAAATAAGTATTCCCTAAGCTTCCAGGACCTAGGCAATATCCTTTGCCTAGATGTCTATTTTGATAGTATGGATCACCTTGGGAGGGATGGACAAATTTAGGTAAAATAAACAGAGCTTCTTGTAGTTGCTTAATAATCCTTTTATTTTTTAATTTAATTTTTTTCTCAATTACATGTAGACAAGTTTTAATGTTCAATTTTTTTATTATGAGTTCTAAATTCCCTCCCTCCCTTACCACTTCTTTGAACAGGCAAGCAATTTAATATAGCTCATTCATATGCAGTCATGCAAAACATTTCCATATTAGCCATGCTGCAAAGGAAAATCATAGACCCCCCAAAATTAAGAAGAAAGTTAAAAAAAGTATGCTTCAGTTTGCATTCAGATTCTTGTCTCTTCTTTCTCTGGAGACAGATATCTTCAAAATCTTTTTTACTTGATGTGAGGTAGAAGAAGGTAGAAAGGCTAGCTTTGAGGGGTGTTAGACAACAGTTATCCCACCATTCCCTTCTCCCCAACTCCCACAGTCATCGCCCCAGACCAGCCCTTTATCCCATTTCCCTGGTCTGTTGCAGTAGCCCCCTAAATGATTTCTTGATTTCTATTCTTTGTCTCCATTTCATCTTCCACACATCTTCCAAAATAATCTTCCTGAGGCATAGTCCTGATCCTGTTCAAATCCCTTCCATGGTTCTCTGTTGCCTCTATAATTCAATGCAGGTTCTTTGGTCCAGCACAAACTCTATAGATTGGCTCCAAGCTATTTTTCCAAGTTCATGTCACATTACTTTCCTTTGTATACTCCACAGTCCAGGCAAATTGCTTCTTTCCTCTCTTGTTCTAGTCAATGCCAGTGGCTGGGTCTTCTCAGCTCTATGTCCAGAGCTATGCAGTCCTTCTTATAAGCTCTCAGTCTACCTATGCTCTCATCCTGTGTGACTTGTCTATAACTTCCTGTGTATCCTGTTTTCCTCTATACATATTCACTTTGCTTTGGAGGATTCACCTGATGTTCTGGAGGCTTTCCTCTGATTATTTTGCTATTTCATACCAATGTAATGAAAGGAAGTATGGTCTTTAGAGGGCAATAGGATTCAGGAAGACCTGCTTCAAGACTTGTCATTGACATCCAAGTATTGTGTGATCATGGGCAGGTCGTTTAATCTTCCAATGACCCAGACAGGTCTCCAAGACTATAAATGATAGAAGAGTTGCAAATTAGTATTGTTGGATGAAGCCAACCAGACCAGGGCCGGGGAACCTTTTTTTCTGCCAAGATCCATTTGGATATTAATAGCATCATTTGTGAGTCATGCAAAATTATCAACTAAAAACTGGTCTGCTATATTTGATCAAATATTTAATTAATTCACTCCTTAAAAACTCCTAGATGTATTAAATTTTGAGTCCCACCTGTGGTTGCTGTGGCAGTGCCAGAGTAAATGATTTCATAGACTTTATACAACCTACAGGCCACCCCATTCTAGATCAAAACAAAATCTCAAAGAAATAAATTATAGCACTCAAGCTGCCCATTTATTATCTGTGATTCTTGTATTTCTCATCCTGTCTGGCCCCCATTTCTGGAATGTTCATTTCTGCTATCTCTTGTCCACACATTAAAATGTCACCTACACACTTGTTAAGATCATATAAGATTCCATGACACATCCACTGAATGAATCAAAGCATTATTGAGGGTGAAGTGCTTGTTCATCCTGATTTCTCTGGGGTGGTTTGTGAGGTGTCTTACACAAAGTTCAGATAGAGGAGGAATTCCTTATGAACGGAGATAGCTCCTGCTTGTGGCTGACACTGTGCAAATGCTGTATTCCTTTCACCCTCCAAATATATTAGTTATATCTCCCAACTCTGAGTCACCTGAAAATTACCTATGTTTGTTTTGTTTATTGTCTTCAAAGTCATTCTAACTTCTAAACACATTACTTGTTTGTTTAATAGTAGACAGAAGGCACTTTAATAATGAACTGTTCCAGCCTACTGATGATGCTCATAGGCAAAAAATTGAGGAAACCTATCCTAGAGACTAACATTTAAATCCAAGTTGATATTCTACCAAGTCAATGGATTTCTCAGCCTTTTGTTAGGTTATGATAGCTGAACCTTCTCTAGATACTACTCGAAGATTTTTTTTGTCTCATAGTAGCATTTGTATTCTTCTTATAGGCAATAAAGAGTAAAATTTGTAATGCCCATAGTCTAACTTTGTATAAATAAAACCCCTAGCACAGTGTGTCAGTCTTGGAGCCCATTCCAAGTCCTGACAGAAATTATTGATTATTATCTTTTAAAATTGCTTAGGACTTTTTTAAAAGATGAAATTTCTTTGTGGCTTCAACCACATACCCACAGCTCATTAGTGACTTCTTGGAAATTACCATAAAAAAATCTTTCTGTGACTACTGAAATCTCCCCTCCTTTTCCTCCTCCATCACTGGAAATTTGAAAAACAACTTAGTGTAACAGAAAAAGCACTGGAATTGGAGTTAGGAAGATCTAGGTTCTGTTTCTGTCTCTGACACTTACTAGCTCAGTGCCTTCTCTGACCTTTGGCTTTCTTATACATCAACTAGGGGTAATAATAGTGCTTGCCTCAAAAAGGTGTTGTGAACATCAAATGAAGTACTATAGGCAAAATACTTTGCTAACTTTAAAGTGGTATGTCTATAGGTGTCTGTGAGCTGTTATTAGCCTCTGCCAGTAACGCCTGCTGGTGACTTGTGACTTGCAGGTGTATGTGCGGTGAATGGACTATTGTATGTGGTGGGAGGTGACGATGGATCCTGCAATCTGGCATCCGTGGAGTACTACAACCCTGTCAGCGACAAGTGGACATTGCTGCCAACAAATATGAGCACAGGGAGGAGCTACGCAGGTCAGCAGAGCTTCTCTTACTCGTGCATCCTTATGGCTTCATAAGTATAAGTATAGATAAAGGACCCTTTTGGTTCAATTATGTCAGTAGGATTTATTGAATACTTACTCTGAATCTGACTGTATGCTAAAAACTTTGGGAGATCTTTGGAAAGGAAGAAGATGAAATAACAATAGTTTACATTTGTATAACATTTATAATTTCGAAGATACATTTAAATTTTTAAATTTTTTTTTTTTTTGCAAAGCAATGGGATTAAGTGACTAGCTCAAGGTCACACAACTAAGCAATTTTAAGTGTCTGGGGATGAATTTGAGCTGAGATCCTCCTGACTCCAGGACTGGTGCTCTATCCACTGCACCTAATTACCCCTAAGTTTTTAAATTATTTTTTATTTTTAATAGGATTTTTCATTTCCGGACAATTTCTCAATCCTCCTGTGTCAAAAGAGCCATACCTTATGATGAAGAATAAAAAAGACAGAAGAGACAACTTATAGTTTCCAGATATGAAGCATTCAAGGTCTACTTATCAAAAAGTAGAGCTAGGGGTGGTTAGGTGATGCAGTGGATAGAGCACTGGCCCTGGAGTCAGGAGGACCTGAGTTCAAATGTGGTCTCAGACACTTAATAATTTACCTAGCTGTGTGGCCTTGGGCAAGCCACTTAACCCCATTGCCTTGCAAAAACCTAAAAAAAGTAGGGCTAGCCAGTGGATAGAGCATTTGCCCTGTTCAAATCTGGCCTAAGACAATTATTAGCTGTGTGACCAGGGTCAGGTACTTAACCTTGATTATTTTTAAAAAAATTATTTTCTACTGATGGCATTTGATGTGGTTTATGTGTTGTGTGGGATAAAGAATTATCCTTAAAGGTCTGGACTGATCATATAACACAACGATTCAGTGCCTCTTATAATTCTATAAGATTCCAAGTTGCAGAGTCCCTTACTGACCATCTGCATTGTTAGAGGGAGGTTCCTCACCATGATAAGTTTCCTATGCTAATAAAATCACAGTTTGTGAAAAAAGAAATGTCAGTTTGGTCTGTGATCCCTGGAGTAGATGATAACTCTTAGGGTCTGGGTGAGTTAACACAGAAAATGTTAAGATTATATATATATATTTTTTTACTCCCACAATAGGTGTTGCTGTGATTCATAAGCCATTATGACAAAAATTCACCCTGCCAAGAGGTGGAGGATGGAAGGGAATGCTGCTTGGGTTCCAGAACACTGTGGACAAGAACTGATGTGTTCAAACTTGTCATGACATCATATTCCACAAGACAAGTAGTCATGATGAGAGCCTGGCCTCTGCTCTGGCTTGGCTGTGAGTAGTGATGGAGTGTGAGAACACCCACTTCCCTCTGCCCCACCTCCCATCAAAGCGTTCTCCTCGCCTTGTGTGCATTTTCCTTCACTTCGTGCAATGAACTGCCCCCTGCCCTTTCTCCACAAGTTGGGGAGGGGGGAGCTACTGTGTTTTTCATATTTCTGCAATGACACCGGAGAAACTGTAATTCTTCTGGGTAAAACACCATGCTTTAACAAGGTAGGTGGGTAGAAAGTCTACTGGATTTCTTTACTACTGATGTTTCAAAATATGCTATAACTCAAGGGATGGAAAAATGCCTGCTCTGGCCTCACTCCATCAGTTCAGCCGGAAGTAACCCCGTGACTCTGAAGAGGTATCTTCTAGAGGCAGAATCTAACGTCTGTATCCTGAGGAAAACAGGGAAATGGGAGGCTCCGTCAGAAGGAACTGAACTTCAGGCAGGCTTCCAATGATTGTGTATATGTACATTACTTGCTTACTGTAAATTTATTCTGTAGAAGAACTGTGGCATTTTTGGAGCTGGATTGTGCCCTTTCTTTGCTAGTCAGTATGATTGTGTTCACAAGCCACACCTCAGCAGAGCACTAAAGGCACCCTAGGAGGGGTCTTCCCTGCCTGAGAAGTCCCTAAATCAATGCTGGAATCCCCTAAAGCAATGCTGCCTCAATGTCTTGGTTTTTTGTTACTTATTTTAAATAGGGGACAAAGAAAACACACACACACACACACACACACAAACAACCATATGAATAAATCTCTTGCCTTCTTGGGAGTTTCCTGATGCCATGAAAAGAATATGGTGTGCCTCAGCTTCAGTTTTCATGACAGTCTAAAACCACAAAGGTGTGTTTCACCTCTGGGTGTCTACCTTGGTGCCATAAGGAGCCTGTTTTGGGTCCTGATGCCCTTTATAATTTCCAGCTGGGGCCAAATCCGGATCTATATCTACAGTGCCTCTTACCCACACACCAGTAGCTGTAGATCAAGACCCCAGGAAACTCCAGCTGTGGAAACTAATCTACCCATGCCCAGTAACCTTCCATGGGGGCTCCCCAGGTTCTCAACTTGATTGTTACCAAAACTCCCAGGAGGCAGACTATGACACTGGGTCCCCTTCACAGCCTTTGGAAATTACTGGAGCATTCTAGATTTTGGGGATTGCACATGTGTCTCTTTTGTCAGAAAAAGCAACTTTTTAAAAATGACTCTCTGGAAAGAATATGGAAAGAAACCAAACTTCAGAGACAAAAGGGGGTGTGCATTTTTACTGGGGATCAGAAGAAAGCAGGCAGCTTCAGACTGATATGCCAGGCGGGGCTAGCCTGATGCTGGTGAAGTTGGTCTTAACTCTGGCTTTCCCTTTCCACATTTCTGTGCCTCCTTCCTTCTCTTCGCTCAGGCTCCCATTGCTGCCTGAATTTTCTTGTAAATAAAGGAGTTGGAGGTGTTAGGGTCTTCATGTGTGACCCTTCCTGAGGCACTGGCACTTTAAGAAAGGGTAATGCTAACCCCAAAGGGAGAAATCACTAATGGTTGAATTTTAGGGATCAATTGGAGATGCTTTTGTAATGATCTTCAGAATCCCTCATATTACACTAAAAGAGGCAGTTGCCTACTTTATCTACACATAAAACCAACCTGATTGCCAGCATTTGGCTTCTTTTCCTGTGGAATCTTGGGAGCCCAAGTGAAACTTCAGGGCATGATCAATAGGCCCATGAAATCTGGTATAGCCATGGTTATTTAAAAAAAAATGCAGATACTGTTGAAAGTACTGTCTATATAGGTCTTTAAAAACCCTGGGACCACACTGGTCAATTAGTCAATATTAAACATTTCCTATTTCTACCAACAGCCTCAAAGAGAAACTTATGTATTGTTCCCTGCCCTTTACCAGTATCAGACCTCCTGATACTGGGCAAATATTTCTTGGGAGCAAGATCATAGCTCTCCAGGGCATGTATGTTTTGCCCATAATTCCTGCCAACTGTACTGCAAAGCCTCAACTATCTGGCCATATTTGTTGGGGAGACAAATGGCCGTGTAATAAAAGGGATCAAAATGTATTCTTGAGTGGGTGCTCCAGGGGGTAGGACCGGTGCTCTTAACATCTCAGCCAAGGCTGTTGGGAAAGGAATTGAAGGAAGGGGTCATTTGCAATAGGTGCTCCACTCCCTTGCTTAGGGTGCCATCCTTTTGCCCCAAACGGATTAATGGGGTGTCCATATCATGAAAGATGGGGGATGGCCTTAGGACTTATGTACAATATAGATCCCAAATCCTGGTTTAAGACAAAAGGTGAATTCCATTTCCAGGTCATCTATGTATAAAGAGGCCCACTTGCTAAAGCCAACCATTACTATTTTCTGCTTTTTTGAATTTTGCTTTTGATTCTGCTTCCTAGGATCCCCTTGTATCACGGAGCACTGCCCCTGTTTATTTGTGGGGTCGGTGGAGTAATGTGCATTTCATCTCTTGTGTGTTTCTGGGGGGGCTAGAACACTGGCATGTTGTCATCCAGGGGCTGATCTGCTTGAAACTGCAGCCAGGGAAGAGTCAGCCCAGCAGGAAGCCTGTGGATCAGGAATGATGATTTTATTTCACCGTTGATGCACTAGCTGAGTAGGTCTCTCAGGCAGTTAACACAGAACTGCGAAGGCTAAAACCCTTTCAGGGTGGGGTGAAACTGCCAAAGTGAAAAATACTGCAAGCCTGTTGGTGACAAAGAAATGGAACTGAAACCCAAAGTGCAAAAAAACTCCAAAAAACCAACTACTTGATCCTAAGCAAGCAACTTAGATCTGGCTCATATGTTGATTGGAAAGTGGACATTGGGCTGCAAATTCCACAGGTCTTTCTCATTAGTGAGCAGTGGTATCTCTTCTTTATCTAAAAAAGTTGCAATGTTAAGCTAAGCAACATGACCTCCTTTCTGCTATGCAATGTGAATACCCAACAAGTCCATGACAGACCAGTTGCAATATCCCCCCTCCCCACATTGCTTTTTGAGGTGTCCTTCTTCAATATTTGTTGTGTAATGTTTGTACATTTCTGAGCCAGATCCTTTTCAAAGATTGCCTTTTTATAGAATTGAAGCTATAGCTTTTGGGGCTAAAATTTTAATGTAGATATTTTTATAAGATAATTTTAAAGACTTTTTGAATCACTTTTTATTGGCTTTGTGGTTGAAAGTTGATGTTCCATGTGTGACTCATGTCTCAACCCTGCTTATCCCTACAGCCATTGTCCATGGTTTTCAGTGCATAAAATAACATCAAATTCAATTCTAGTAGACAGCCCTCCTTCCTATCCTTGTTCTTTTATGATTTTTCTTATGGAACATTAAAGGGACATTTCTTAATTGGGAAAAAAATGAGCTATATGTAGATTCTTACACTAAACTTTAAAATTCAGTTTTCATCATTTATATTGCCTGTTGACTTTTATGCAGCCAGTCTGCTTTCTGTGGGCCCTAATATAGCAGACTTGTCTATTTTCCAATTGACTCCACCTGTCCTGCTGTGTAACCCAACAGATTGTGATCAAGCTTAGGAGAGCAGTTCTGCCTTCTAAAGTCAAATTCCTGTGACCTTTGTTATTTCTAACAGACTTCCCTAATTTTCTTCCATTCAGAAGCTAAAAGAGGAGAAGGACTTTTCTATCAGAAAATGTCCATTTTAAACGAATCTGGTTATTAGACACTTTCCCTGCCCATTCCAAGTTAAAGTAGTTCATACTTTTCAGATTTCCATATCAACCCTTACCAGCCTTGTATGTTTAAGGACATTTGTAAAGGACTGTATCCCTAAGCTTTCTGTGAGGAACATTTGTAGTTTCAATAGGGCAGCGTCTTCTTGGTTTTTAGCTTTGCTTCCTTGCTTTCTGATTTTTCCCCTCCATATAGGGAACTTAAGTTATACCATAGAATTGACTCTACTTTCCATTTATACCTTGTAAATTAGATTTGGGAGGTCAATGGAACCTGCTTTTAACTAGCTGGAGTTCTTAGGGAGGGCTTGCTACTGACCGAAGAAGGAAGGTTTGACCTCATTGCCCCCATGAAGCCATGAGGTTGGAATATTTTTCCTGTGTTTGCACTATTTAGAGATTTAATCCATAATATTCTACTACCTTGTTATGTCTACTGAATCAAGTGGGTATGCTGTCTCCAGGACCAGCTTTTCTTTGGAAATGGAAGAGGATTCTCCTACA
Source organism: Macrotis lagotis (assembly GCF_037893015.1). Taxonomy (NCBI): domain Eukaryota; kingdom Metazoa; phylum Chordata; class Mammalia; order Peramelemorphia; family Peramelidae; genus Macrotis; species Macrotis lagotis. Next base: position 452,127,271 of record NC_133658.1, read on the forward strand.
GCAGGCAGCAGCAGGCCAATCACTTCATTTAATCTCGCCTCCCCAGGTCCGCTGCTGGGACACCCAAAGAGTTCTTTCAAAGCCTGGATCTGGGGACTTGAGATGGCAGTCTTGGCAGAGTCGGAATTGCATTGGAAATGACTTGACTTCTTGCCATGGGTGATAAGATTGTAATTTTATTCTCCTTTTCAGTGGCAATAAGGAACTATCATTAAACTTATTGTTCAGTTTGTATAGTTTTCATATGTATATTATGTGTAAAATACTTTCTTTTAAAAATGAATTAAGATGGTAAAGTGTGTTTGTGTGAGTGTGTGAGTGTATGCGCATGTGTGCATGAGGCTGCACAGCCCCTGTGATTTTCCACAGGAGGTGTTGATAAAATCTGATTAATCATCCAGATTATAACATACTGAGTGGGCAAGGTCCTTCATCTGTTTTTGTTCATGGATGTGATGGACCAAATGTCTTGTAAAAGAAAATTTGGTAAGAAGTATGTTCAATTTCAGTGACAACTGAAGATACAGTTTCCAAAATATATGATTTTAACAGAAATCATGTTCTAGTTCCCAACATTTCATTTCTTTATAAAATAAAGAATAAAAGCTGTGCAATTAAAACAATTCTCTGTATTTCCTTTGGTCCAACTGGCACCATACATGACTCCTCCTCTCCCAGTAAAGAAATTTGAAGGATCATTACCTTTCCTCCTTGTCTTATTGTCACTTATTCTTTGTCATGGCATTGAAATCTGAAGGACCAAACTATGGCCCTTTTCTCCCCTAAGGGTCTCTCTGATCTATAGAAGCCTGGAAAAGGTGGAAAGCAGTTGCTAGAGGAGGCCAGCAAAGGCACCTCAGGGAAATAAAAGAGCTAGTTTTATAAAAGACAAAACATGGTTTCATTTCAGGACATCATTCATTCAGCAAATATTTACTGAGTGGTTGCCATTAGCTAGGCCTTGTACTAGCTGCTGTGGGAGTCATAAAAAGTAAGTCATGATCCTTGTTCTCAGGGAGCTTAGTAGGAGAAACAACCCATGTATCCAAATAACTACAAGGCAAGACCATCAGTGAGTAACAAAGGTGCACAAGGTTTAGGGGAGGGAGAATGTTAGAGAAAGCTTCCTAGAGAAGGTGACTGGGAATGTCAGTAAAATGAAGGGAAAATGATTTTGTACAATGAGATTCTTCAAGGACTCATTTATATAGATAACTCATCTTAGAGCATTTAAAATATGATTTGATTTGTAAAACTGTTTTCAGCATTCAGATTTAAGGACAGAACTCTTGTGTAGAGGGCAGTCTGCCTTTTCTTGATAACTGGTCCTTGTGAAGTTTCTAGAGGCCATGGGCTCTGGTCTGTGCTCACTGACCTATCTCTACTCATGCCTTCAGACTTCACACAGACTTGGTGTGCCTGTTTGTGGAAACACTTATTAAGCACCTATTATTTGTCAGACATGTACAAAGTACTGGGGATAAAAAGGCAAAAGTTAGTCCCTACTTTCAAGGATCTGACAGCAAGCAAATCCGAAGTATAAAGAAACAATATACAAGTAAATTGGAAATAATAAACAGAGAGAAAGCACTCAAGCTAAGAGGGATTAGGAAAGACTTTTGTGTTATTTTTATTTTGCAGGGCAATGGGGTTAAGTGACTTGCCCAAGGTCACACACCTAGGTAATTAAGTGACTGAGGCCAAATTTGAACTCAGGTCCTCTTGACTCCAGGGCTGGTGCATCATGCTGCACTGCACCGTGAAACTGCACTGCACCATGTAGCTGCCCCAAGGAAAGATTTTTTTTTTGTGGAAGGTGGGCTTTGGCTAGGACTTGAAAGAAGCCAGAAAAATCAAAGGCAGAGGTGAAGAGGGAAAACATTCCATGTGTGGGGGACAGCCAGTTAAAATACCCAAAACTGGGAGATCTTACTTGAGAACCATCAAGGAGGCCAGTCTCTTTAAATCACAATGTATAGAAAAAGACTGGAAAGGTTATGAAAGACTGGGCCAGGTTATGAAAGGACCATATAGGATTTACTGTGATCTAAGCATTTCTTAAAATGGAGAAACGAGCCAATGAGAAAAGACAGAAGCCTCAGAAGCAGAGGGTACTTCCAGTATGAGAAGAGGTCTGGGAGTGGAGGGAACTCCAAGGTTAAGAGGTTTCTATAACATGATAAAGAACTATGGAGATGAATCAGCATGCAGCCCCTAGAGGAATGAAGACATAGTTGGCCAAGTCTTGTGAGCTGTACAAGAAGTAAGGACATAGCACAAAGGGATTCATGACAACGGGGTGGATCAAGGTCTCATATCTAGACCCATTCCAATCTGAAAACCTGCAGCAAAATAACCAGAGTAGGAATCCAGACCCAGGAGAAAGTTGTAGGTCTGTAACGCTGAACTTGTGGATCTTGGTTGTATCCAGCAGTAATTTACTAATGCACCAATCAGGGCAAACCCTCAGTTATGTTGCTTGGACCCAAATCTGGGACAGGAGCTTGCAAAGCTCAGACCAAGAGTACAACAGTTAGATTTCTGCCAGGATCAGCACACTTTGTGTACACTGAGAAGCCTGTAGTTTCTCAGTTTCCCTTTCAGATCCTGGAAGTATACATCACTCATTACTCAGAAAAAGTAGCAACAAGACCCAAGAGAGCACAAAGTGCAATACCAAAAAAGACCTAGATGTTCCTTCCAGAAGTGAAGAGAGCCTGGCCTTATTGCAAAACTCCCATAATTTGAGAGGTAAACTTAGAAAAATGAGCAAAGAAAAAGAATCTTACATAAAGAACTGTTATGATGACTAGGAAGTCCAAGCTACAAATCCAGAAGAGAAGTTCTCTGAAATATTTTCTTTTTTTTTCTTTTTTTCACAACATCAAACATAATCAATTTAGTGAGAAGATTGTTTTATCTACATTATATCATGTCTGAAATATTTTCAATCAAAGCCACATACTTGGCCCACATAGACCACCAAATAGGATGGACTTAGCTAAAATCCTTAGAAGAGAAACAAAATTTTTTTTAAAAAAAAGTTTAAAGTGAACCCAAAGTGCTAGAGGAAAGTAATGAAAAAGAAATGAGTGTTATAGAGGAAAGATGAGGGGCGAGGGGGAAATTAACAAAGTACAAGTAGCACAAGGTACAAAACCATATCCAAGCAACAAAATAGAAGTTAATGATAAGATGACAAGAAATATTAAAACAATGGGGAAAAGTGGCAGAAACAACTGACTCAGAAAACAGACCAAGGGAAAACAAAAGAACTGTATTTCAAGAAATTATGAAAGTATACTGTTCAGGTTGCTTAGAGCCAGCGGGCAAAATAAAAATAGCAAGAATCTACTGGGCACCTCCTCAAAGAATCCCCAAAGTGAAAACTTCAAGAAATAGCATAGTCAAAATCCAGAGCTTGCAGGTCAAAGAAAAAATTACTGCAAGAAATTAGAAGGAAAGCATTTAAGACTTAAGAAACTTCAATAAAGATCACACATGATTTAGCAACCACCAAGTAGATCTGAATAAGCAGTTAACTTGGATATATTCAAAAAAGTAAAAGCTTGCAAACAAAAAATAACTTACCCAGTCAAAAAATGTAGCCTTTCAGGGGAAATAAAAATATTTAAGTGAAATAGAGGACTTCTAACATTTCTTGATGAAAACAGCAACAGAACCTTTGAAATGCAATCAAAGACATCAGAAAAATATAAAAAGAGAAATATGGTGCAGCCACTGTAAAGATCTAAAAAAGGACTAAATTATTCTCCAAAGGAGAGACCATATCATTGTCAACTCAGAATCTAAATATCATTAGTGTCTGTAGAGGGGAGTTAAAGAAGACAATGATTAAGAGCCTTTTGTTATGTATTAAGAAGAAAGGTGAAAATTACCAATTACCTCCTCCCAGAAAGGTGATGAAGCTAAAATTCAGAGAGACATACATTTTTGGATATGGCCAAATATGAGAGTTTGTTTGCTGTACTGACAATGCATGTTTGTAATAAGATTTTTTGGTTTTGTTTTTCAGAAAAATTGCTCAATTGTGGAAGATAGTCAAATGAGCAAATTATAAATACTTAAAAAATAAATCTATTAAAGAAAGGAGAAATGGGATAGGTCTCTGGGCAAGAAAAGGTGAGGAAGGGCAGGGAATCAGGATTGCATCAAATCTGAATCACTAGCTGAGCACCCTCCTGTGTTTGCATTTCAAAGTTTCTATGCTGCTTTGGTCTTTTCCATTAGGCATGTTTGGAATAAAATATATAGTACAGAAAAAAAAGAGAAAATTATCTCACATAAAGTTTGCAAGTAGAAAACTATACAAAGAGCAAGAAGGAGTGTGTAAAGGATCTCATTTTCATCTTACATAGATGGGCAAAGAAATGCAATTACTTCAAAAGGCAAAGAGGAGGGGAAAATGAAAGTGATAAAAGGGAAATAAGAGAGCACAGAGTTGAGGAGACATTAGTTGTAAATAAAAAATCTAACCACAGAAAGTGGATGATAACAGACTTAAAAGGAAAGAAAAAAGAATGAGATTGCATCAATTATGATTAAATGGACAGAAAACAGAGAGGGGAAGGTATAAGAGAATAGTCTGAAGGGAAGTATGCGATTAATGTTCATGTATATGAGTGTGAATAGAATAGACTCATTCATAAAATAGAGAGTAGCAGACTGGATTCTATAAAATACAGGACAAAAAATGGAGAACCTAAACAATCCCAAACTCAGAAAAAGAAACTGAACAAGCCATAAATAAGTTCCCAAAGAAGAACAAAATTCTGGTGCCAGATTTTAGAATTTAATTCTATCAAAAATTCAAAGATTAATTAATTCATTTCATAATATGAACCTATTGAAAATATAGTTTAAGAAGAGTTTCTATTAATTTTTTTTCCTTGCTACCTAGTGCCTAGTGCATACCATAACCAAATGGGATTTGTACTAGGAATATTTGATTCAGTATTAGGAAAACTATCAACATAGTAGACTATTAAAAATAAGAATACTAAAAATCATGATTAGATGCTAAAAAGCTTATGATAAGGTATGACACCCACACTTAAAAACACTGGAAGACAAGATTAAATGGATCTTTCCAAAGTTTGATAAATAATTTGTGTCTAAAACCAAAAGCTAGAATTATCTATAATGGAATAAACATGAGACTTTTCCTATAAAATTAAAGATAAAACAAGGATATCTATTATCACAATTACTATTTGACACAGGGCTAAAAATACTAGCTATAACTAGTTACTGCTGTGTGAGGGTGACAAATCAAACAATTGTCCTGCTTTTATATTCTTTCTCTTATCTTTCCAGAACTATCCCTAGCATAGAGCTATTAATGTGTGGCTATTTTGCTATTGATGTAGGGACCCTGATGTTCATTAATAAACCCCTTTACTGTATATAACTATAGTTAGTGCCATAACTGATTTCATGGAGTTGGCTGAAATGTCTAGAATCCTGAATGCAGCCTAATACTCTTGTCCAACAGGAGGGGTGGATCCCGGTTCGATGCTTTGCTTGGAGATAGTATTAGAGGACCTACTTCCCTCAAGAGATGAAGGGCCAGCTATGGTAGTGGGAAGAACACAGGTTGAAGAGCCAGGAGATATGGTACTGGTCCTCTGGAATTGTGAGTTGTCCTTTGTGTCCATCAAGTTCTTAAGTCTTTCAAAATTGTTTGTCTTTACAATATTGTTATTTTTTTGGCAAGGCAATGGGAGTTAAGTGACTTGCCCAAGGCCACACAGCTAGGTAATTATTAAGTGTCTGAGGCCAGATTTGAACTCAGGTACTTCTGACTCCAGGGCCAGTGTTCTATCCACTGTGCCACCTAGGGCTTCCACAATATTATTATTATGACATAAATTATCCTCTGTTCTCTTTACTTCACTTTGAAACAATTAATACAAATCTTCTCAGGTTGATGAGTAGTTTCCAGTTTTTTTTATTACCACAAAAAGAGCTATTGCAAATATTTTTGTACTTTTGAGTCCCCCCCCCCTTTTTGCTCATTAGGTTTCAGCTACATCATTAGTGAAATGAGTTAAAGGATTGGAGTGGGAGACTGTAACTTTATGGTGAGAGAATGCTGAATTTGGAAGCAGAGATCTACCTACATGCCCATCTAAGGAGTACATTGAGATATCTATTTATCTCTCTCTATATATATATCTACATATGTCCACATAGTTAATATAGGAATTTGTTTTGCTTGACTATGCATATTTGTTAAAAGATTTTGTTTAGTTTTTAAATGGGTAGTGAGTGGGAGGGAGAGAAGGTAGATTTTTTTGTTCATTGAAAGAATTTAATTAAAAAAACTGTCAGAGATACTTTAAGATTTGAGGCTTTCTTACTCATTTAAAAGAATCCTAGAATCTAGAGTTGGAAGGCATCTGAGGGATCATTCTAATTCATTACCTTCATTTTACAAAGGAAGTCACCAGAGCCAAATGGGGAAAATAGACATGTGAAGTAGGAAATAGGGGATCTGGGATTTAAATGAAGGTCCTCTGACTTTAAGCAAAGTTCTACATTAACCAGCACTCTAAACAACTTTCTCTAATTGCTCTGGCCTCTTTTAGTTCTGTCACTGGGGAAAGAAATGGAATATTTTTTTGACCACAGAAATCTTCAGTTGAATGGACTTTGGGTCCCATTCAGTATGACACTTCTAATGTCCCTTTACTCTTTTATTTTATGATTGACCCTGTATCATTATAAATAGAATTAATTTTCATTTCTGTAACATTTAAATTTTAAAAATTGCTTTCTTTGCCTCAGTCTGAAATATCACCGCTATTTTGCAGATCAGTAAACTGACATTCAGAGCAATAGAAATAACTTGTTCAAACTTGCAGAGCAAGTAAATGAGTCAGAACTGAGATTTGAAATTTCATCTTGTGATTCTCCAGGATAGGACACTAAGGTGCTATCTCATATTTCTTCTTTCTTCTCCAAGAAAATCAGGTTCTGAAGAACCTTCCATAGAGGGAACAAGACCAGGCCCTCCAATGTCTTTTTGTATTCATTCCTTTTCCTGCTTCCGACACTTCTGACAAGTCCATGAGTCTTTTACTGTATCTCTGCATTTATTTCATTATATATCTCTTCAATCATACTCCTTCTAATTTCAGAGTTCTCTTCTCAATTTGAAATTTGAAAGCAGGTAAATAAGTCCTTGTTCAGCTAGGCCCTTTGGTTTCAAGATGTTTCTAGCTAGCTATAGTCTAAAGGACAGAGTAATAGATTTGGAAGGTGGCTTACCTTCAAGTCTCATCTCTGCTACCCCCTAGAGATAATGGGCCAATCTCTTCACTCTTCTAAGTCTTCCCCATATGTTAATCAAGAATAGCAATATCTGAACTTCTTACCTTCACAGAATTGTTGTCAGACTCCAAGGAGACAAGGTATGTAAAAAATTTTTGTGCCTAATAAATATGAGGGAAGGGATAGGGCTAGATCTACAATTCAACTGATAAAGGGAGTTTTACAGTAAGAAAATTCTATCAATTCAGGTTGGTACTTCTCTGCAATTTATATTTTATACTTATATTGATTTAATTTATAAATCTTATGAAGCTGTCCAGAGCATCCAGAGGTTCTATGACTTATCCAGGGTCCATAGCCAAGTATGTATCTGAGACAGAACTTGAATTTGGATCTGAGGCCTCTCTCTAGGCATTTTCCCACAATGCTAGCTATATAAATCTCAATAAATTTCAGCCAGGTTCACTTGGCTTCTAGCTTTTCAGCCTGAATAGTTCAGATATTGCTATATGACCCACTTAACTTTCTGATCATTATATTATGATACTTATTCATTAGGCTTCAAAGTATCAGATTGTATATAGTCCAGTTCCCTCATTTTACAAATAAATGTGATATATAAAAAGTTCAAGTTGGGGCGGCTAGGTGGCATAGTGGATAAAGCACTGGCCTTGGGGTCAGGAGTACCTGGGTTCAAATCTGGTCTCAGACACTTAATAATTACCTAGCTGTGTGGCCTTGGGCAAGCCACTTAACCCCCATTTGCCTTGCAAAAACCTAAAAAAAAAAAGTTCAAGTGACATAGTTTTTGAGTAATTAATCATTTTATCAATCATGCTGGTAGATAATTAATAAAAAAGTAGTGGCCATCTCTAATGCCAAAGACTCTTCATGGGAATCACTAAATATATATATATATATATGTATATACACATATATATAAGTGTGTATACACATATATATAAGTGTATATACACATATATATAAGTGTATATACATATATATATGTATATATATATATATATATATATATATATATATATCTCCTTGGAAGAGGTATTCCTGAGGGTTAATTAACTCTTATTGGGCAACAATTAATGAGAATGAATATTATAATGAAAGGTGAACTCATTCTAATAAGGGACTTTGATCCTATCATTTACTCCCAGACCACCCTTGGGCAGGCAATACAAAGAATCCATCTCCCACCAAAGTCTGAGTAGAACATAATGGGTTGTGTATGGCAAGAATTCTAACCTATTATGATGACCTAGATGGGGTAAAGTTTTGGACAAGGGCACAAAACTCCTTAAAAATGAAAAAACAAACTTTGGATTTCTCCAGTAATTGGTTATTTAATAATCATTTCTCTTATAAGAAAACTCAGACCCTTAGGCACTTTATAATGTTTGTTGACTGTCCACATGGCATCTGTGCTGTGGGTGAATTGGAATCTTCACCCACTGGACCTAGTACGAAAGAGTAAGACATAAAGAAAGAGACTCTCTCAGTCTCACCAGAGATGTGGTCTGTTCAAGTTATACAACCAGTCAAAAGAGTAATTAATTTGATTCTCACTATAACCACATAAGGTAGGTACTATAGATATGTTTAATCTAGCTGTTTTACAGATTAAAAAAATTGAGATTTAAGAGGTTGTCCATTGTTGATAAAGCTTGTAAGACAAAGTCATATCTTTCTGGGTCTATTGAACTATTCACAGTGTTATAATTTCCCTCTACTTATTATTTATGATTGGGTCTTAACCTCCAATTAGACTATCTTCCTCAATACCTGATGCAGAACAAAGCAGAGATTTAGTGCATGTTTGTAGAACTGAAATGAATCTAGTCCCCTGCAAAGATCGGGGAGGCAAGTTCAAAACCTGAAACTATATTATAAACAAAAACCAATGCTTCAAAACAACAAAGATGATATGCTTGACTACATGCAGGATATAATGCATGCATACTTCAAAAGAGCATGCCTATTCAGAGTATACAGCAATCAAATGAGTCTCATTTGGCTTGGCATTCATTTTTTTTGTTTTTGCTTTATTTTTCAAGACTATGGGGTTAAGTGACTTGCCCAAGGTCACATGGATAATTAATTATTAAGTGTCTGAGGCAGAATTTGAACTTAGCTGCTCCTAATTCTAGGTCTGGTGCTCTATTCACTATTCTGTTATTTAGGGTACTCACTGAGAGAAGATGGAACATGCTAACCCCCCTTACTGAAGGAAGAAATAGTGGGAAGAAGTCAACATGAGCTGGCATAATTTTGAGGGGTTTCCCCTGGATGAGATCTAGAACTCTCTTTCTTGGCTAAACTGAATTCCCAATGGGTAAGATCCCTTGTACTTCAGTGTTTGGTATTTATTCCATTGCATACTTTTTCTGATTTCTTTTTTACTATTGACTTGGAAAAAAAGATTTCTTGGCTTTCTACCATTGTTGAAAGGAAAATTCTTCATTTAGAGTTTCATGTGATTAATGGAACAAAACTCAGGACAAAGAGAATTAAAAGAATTTTATTATAATATCATCAAAGTAACACTGAAAATCAGTGGTGTCAAGCTGAGGACAGCTTTCATAGGTAACTTTAAGACAATTAGCAGGGCTGGGAACAATGGATAACTGAGTCAACATAATGAACTGTGTTCACTGAGGACCTGATATTTGATGAGAAGGGAGTCAAGCCTTGGATTTAAACATTTGAGTCCTGCTTCTACCCCTTCTCCCCAACTAATAAAATAGCAACCAGAAATTGAAAACCACATCCCTGGGGCTAATAAAACTCCCTTTCTGAAAAAAATAGACTGGCCATGCTTCTGATTCCATTCTTCCCTTTCTGTCAGGAACTAAAGTCTTCTTTGAAGAAGAGTGTGGGTGGGGAAGACACTAGAGAAGTCTATTCTCCCTCCCCTTGAGTTATACAACAATTCCCCGAACTATAATGTGGTGACAGCCCTCCTGCCTTTCCAGTCTTCTAATACCTTACTCCCCTTCCACATGATGGACATTTTTGCTGGCTCTCTACCATGTCTGAAATTCTCTCACTCCTCTTCTCTGCCTCCTGGCTTCTTTTAAGTCTTAGCTAAAGTTCTAACTTCTCCAAGACGCCTCCCACCAACTTCCTTTAGGCTGGTGCTTTGGCTCGGAGATGATCTCCAGTTTCTCTTGGATATATCTTGTTTGAGCATAGTGGTGTATATGTTGTTCCTTCCATTAGCCGCTGAACTCCTTGTCTTTTGTCTTTCTTTTATCCCTAATGTTTAACAGTGTCTGGCACATATGAAGTATGAATGTTGGCTTGAGTCCTCTTGCCCCTTGGATTTCTACTTATTCTTCAAAACAAAAGTATCAAACAGGCAGCCTACATGCTACCTATCACATTCCCAAACCAGAGGAAAATGTAATTGGGAAATATTTAACAATAAAAATACAATATTATGTAGCCAGCAGGGGGTCTTAGGTATGAATTTATAGCATTAATTTATATTTGAGCTCGACACCACTGCTTTAAAACTTAATTTACATACTATCTTCTTGGGGAAGTCTTCCTTCTTTCTGGGCCCTCCCTCCACCCTCAGACTTGATATAGCACTCTAAATTTATTATATAATGTTGTGTATTGTCTTATCTAAATTTATGTCTTTTTTCTATCTCTAGATTGTGAGTTCTATGAGGACAGGCCAGTTCAGTCATTTTCAGTCATAGCCAATTCTGTGTGACCCTATTTGGGATTTTCTTGGCAAAGTTACTGGATTGATTTTCCACTTCCTTCTCCAACTCATTTTACCATTGAGGAAATTGAAGTAGGCAGGGCTAAGTGATTTTCTCAGGGTCACACAGGGATAAATGTCTGAAGCCACATTTAAAATCACAAAGATGAATCTTCCTGACTCCAGGACTGGCACTCTGTCCATTCCACCCCAAACTGGGGACTGGTATTGTAGCTTATCTGAACTCTGTTCCTTGCCCACTCCTTAGAGCAGTTCTCTACACACATTGGGATCTCAATATAGACTTTGTATGTACCGTGAGTGGGAGGGAAGATAATTGGGGCACGGGAGGTTTTATGTGCACAGTCTGAATAGGAAACCAGTGCTTTGCTCCTTCTTGTTCATCTGAATGGTCCTTTCTGGGCCTTCCTGCTATTGAGGCTTTCCAGCTCTCAGGGAAGGCCATCTAACACTTTTATCACTAATATCCTGAAATATGATTGGCCCTGGGCTTCATAAATGACAGGGTTGGAGCTTGAGTCCACATTTTGTGCTCATTTTGATGCTCTTCCCCTTTTATTATCTTGTAGTGATGTCTAATAACTCTGATTGAAATGGTGCTTTCTAGGCATAATGCATCCTAGCCTTAATTTCTAGCAGCTGCCTTTACCTGAATTAAAAAGGACTGGGGTAAAGCAGGCAATGGTGTTTAATTGAGCACCTGTCATTGCCAAGAGTCAGGAGAAAGAGTCCTAGTACCTAACTCTCCATTTTCTTTTTTTTTTCTTTTTCTTTTTTAATTTATATTTTTATTTATTTGCACATTACTAAAATAGTCTTGTTGAAGGAGTAAACATAATCCCCCCCAAATAAAAAAAAAAACCTCACGAGAAATAAAGTGAAAGAAAGAGGGGGGGAAATGTGTTTGTCTGTTCTGATATACCATCAGCTCTGTCTCTGTGGTGGATCACATTCTTTATCATAAGTCCATCAGAGAAGTTACTTTCATATTTTTCCACAGTTGCTGTTGTTGATTGCAATTCCCTCTATCCATTCTTCCCCACTACCATTTATTATATTTTCTCTCTCCTTTCACTCTGTCCCTCTTCAAATCTGTGCTATGGGACTGAATGGCGCAGCATATAGAACAACAGTCCTGGGGCCAGGAGGCCCCAAGCCTACATCCCACCCCAGAGACCCAGCAACCACCTGGTCCTGTGATCCTGGACAGGCCAACCAATCCCACCACCTTGTAAAAAGTAAAAAAAAAAAAAAAGAAAATGTGTTATATCTCATTATTCTCTCCCACGAACCCCCCTCCCCTCCCCCATCCCCTTTCTCTCCTTTTCCCTCTAGATTTCTATACCCTATTTAGTATATATGTGTGTGTGTGTGTGTGTGTGTGTGTGTGTTTCCTTTCTGAGTCATTTCCATTTCTCCCTCACCTTCCCCCTTCCATACCATTGCAAAAGCTATTTCTTGCCTCTTTTACATGAAATAATTCGACCCATTCTACCTCTCCTTTCCCTTTCTCCCAGTACATTCCCTTATTGCCCATTGACTCCATTTTTACAATATATTATCCCTTCAAATTCAACTCCCTTCTGTGCCATGTCTACATATGCTTCTAACTGCTCTAATAAATGAGAAGGCTAATATGAATATTATTAGTACCATCTTCCCATGCAGGAATACACACAGTTCATCATCATTAAATCTCCCATAATTTACCCTTCTTGTCCACCCTCTCTATGCTTCACCTGAGTCCTGTACTTGAAGAACAAACTTTCTGTTCAGCTCTGGTTGTTTCAACAGGAACATTTGAAATTACCCTGTTTCATTGAAAGTCCTTTTCACCTGGAAGAGGACATTCAGTTTTTCTGGGTAGTTGATTCTCAGTTGCATTCTAAGCTCTTTTGCCTTCCGGAATATCATATTCCAAGCCCTATGAGCCTTTAATGTAGATGCTGCCAGATCCTGTGTGATTGTGACTACCGCACCACAATATTTGAATTGTGTCCTTCTGGCTGCTTGTAATATTTTCTTTTTGACTTGGAAGTTCTGGACCTTGACTATAATATTCCTGGGGGTTGTTTATTTTGGGATCTCTTTCAGGAGGAGATTGGTGGATTCTCTCAATTTCTAGTTTGCCCTCTGCTTCTAGAATATCAAGGCAATTTTCCTGTACAAATTCTTTAAAAATGAAATCAAGGCTCTTTGCCTGATCATGACTTTCAGGTAGCCCAATAACTTTTAAATTGTCTCTTCTGGATCTGTTCTCCAGGTTAGTTATTTTTTTTTTCAGTGAAATATTTCATGTTTTCTTCTAGGTTTTTCATTCTTTTGGTATTATTTTATTGTACCTTGATTCCTCACAAAGTCACAAGCTTCCTTTAGCTCCATTCTAAATTTGAAGGAGTTGTTTTCTTCAGAGAACTTTCTTATCTCCTTTTCCATCTGGCCACTTCTGCTTTTTAAGGTATTTTTCTCCTTATTTTGGACTGGTTTTTCCATTTGACCCAAACTAGTTTTTAATATATTGTTTTCTTCAGAATTTTTTTGGATCTCCTTGACTAAGCTGCTGACTTGGTTTTCATGTTTTTCCTGTATCTCTCTCATTTCTTTCCCCAATTTTTCCTCAACCTCCCTTACTTGATTTTCAAAATCTTTTTTGAGCACTGTTATAGCCTGAGTCCAACTCCTATTTTTCTTGGAGTCTTTAGATACAGAAGCTTGGACTTTGTCATCTTTTAAGTGTTTGTTTTGATCTCCCATGGGACCAAAGTAATTGTCTATGGTCAGGTTCCTTTTTTTCTTTTTACTTGTTTCCCCAGCCTATGCCTTGGTTTTGGGGTGCTTCCTGAGCTTTTGAGTATTATTAGGACACCTCCTGCAAGGACCTCAGTTCCTTCAAGGTCTATGAGAAGCTCTGTCTTCTGAGCTGCCTGAGCTCTGGTCTGTGGACGACCATAAGCATGCCCCTCTGCCCTGAAGCTGTGAGAAGGGTCCCTGCTCTATGGCAATGAGGGTTCCCAGACTGTGACTTGGATCTGAATATGGACAAAGCACCAGTCCTGTCCCAGGGACAGAGGAGAGACCTTGGCAGTCCCCCCCCCCCCCCATTACCTTCCATGGGCTGAGTGCTCTGGGAGCAGGGGCTGGACAGCTCTCCGCTGGGTGGCTCTGTGGACCTGCTTCTGTTTCCTGGAATCTGGGCTGCACTGAGGGCTGGGATTGCACTGAGGAGGGCAATGCCGACCTGGGCTTTGTGCTTGCACTGGCAGAGGTTTCCCTGCTGATCTTCCAAGTTATGTTTGGTGTTCCCTGGGCTGGCAGGTCAGGAAACAGCTTCTGCTGCCAGGGCACTCTCAGGGATCCAGGTGGCCCACAGGATATTCCCAGAGGGCTGGAACTCCTTCCTTTCTGCTCCATAATCCTAGCTGCACTGCCACCCCCTCCAACCCCGTGGAACAATGCCTTCCCACTATTTTCCAGGTTTACCTTGGGCTGGAGAATTACCTCACTGGATCTTTCTGTGGGTTCTGTCTCTAGAAAATTTAGTTAGAACCCTCTTGGCTCTGCCCTACCTCTCCATTTTCAAAAAGGAGACAATGATCATTCCTGTCTCTCCACAATTTCCAGGGAATCTAATATTTTATTTGAAAAAAAAATTTGATTTCTTAATAGGAGGAAGGAACTACACAAACCCAAATAATTATTGCTTTTCCCTTCATTTGCTGGTTCAAATGGGATTCTGGAAAAATTTCCAGGTTTGTGTAATATTGAAGTTCTTAAACACTTTTAGCACTAGAGGGTGCTCAGAGTCTCTTGTTTAGGGATGAGGAATGTGGCTATGTCAGCTGTCAGTGATCCAGCCAGGACTGGAGGAGTCCTTGCCCAGGGCAAAACTGAGGCATTTCAGAGCTAATAATTAACTGGTGCTTCTGCTCTGCTAGAAGCCTTCCAGACCTGTTGGAAAACAAACAACACTTCGGGAGTGGCCATTAGGAACAAGAGGGATAATATGGCTAGTGTAGACTGGATGTAGGATGGGAGACCAAATGACCATATAGCAATGCCCCTGGCA
Organism: Macrotis lagotis; assembly: GCF_037893015.1. Taxonomy (NCBI): domain Eukaryota; kingdom Metazoa; phylum Chordata; class Mammalia; order Peramelemorphia; family Peramelidae; genus Macrotis; species Macrotis lagotis. Next base: position 452,142,378 of record NC_133658.1, read on the forward strand.
ATGACAGTATCATAACAGATCCTCCAAGGGTGGGATCTCCTCAGACTTGATTTATCCCTGGGATAGGGGGGTGAGCTCCTGGGGGATGCATAGAATCCCAGAGGAACCTGATTTCAAAAGAAAGGGATAACACTTGTCCTCAAACCTTGGGAGAAAATCATTTAAGTCTTAGGATCATAGGATCATACTTAAGGTCTCCCCCAAAAAGAAGTAGAAAGCTACTCAGTATACAATGTAAAGCTACTATAGCTAATAATAATAGTAGTAACAGTAGTAGTAGTAGTAGTAGTAGTAGTAGTAGTAGTAGTAGTAGTATTAATAGTAGCAACAGCAGCAGCTAGCATTTATATAATGGCTACTACTTGCCAGGCATGATATCTCATTTGGTCCTCATAACAACTCAGAGAGGAAGGTACTATTAATATTTTCATTTTATAGATGAAGAAAGATGAGCAGATAGAGGTTAAGTGATTTGCCCAAGGTTACACAGTTAGCTAATAAGTATCTGAGATTGGTTTTAAACTCAGGTCTTCCTGACTTCAGACCTGATATAGGCAACTCTTTATTTCTTTCTCTTAGAAGAAATATGCAAAAACAAAAGACTCATAAGCATATACTGACAAGACTTAAAGCAGAATGCAATAATCTATAGCTCCTAATAGACTCCCCTGAGAGGTTGGTACTTAATATTAAGACCCAGGACACTCAGTGGGACTGTTTACTAGTCATTTCACCTTCACCCTGATGGCACTGTCTGAACAATTCCTTCAAAGTCTGTGTCGTTTGGTGAGCTAGGCCAGGGCTCCAGGCATTGGTCATCTCCTCCAAAGGTCATCCTGGCAGTTTCAGGGAGTATCTTTCTCCTGAAGAGCAGCTGGCAAATGAGCCTAATAACTCCTGAACTCTCTAATGCATATGATTGCCTCTCAGACTAGAAAAGAATCCACCTCAGGATCATTTTGTAGTGTTCTACATTCAGACAAATAAACCAAAAGACGCAACTGGGGCCTTGAGATCCAGTCTCAGTCTAACTTTGCTGAGCACATATCCTACCTGCCATATGTGAACAGTTACCTTTGCTTCCAAGGGAAGAAGAAATCTCCTCCCTTCCCTCACTGCAAGTCCCAGAGATCTCAGCTGCAGATTTGGAGAGGGCAGAGACTCCTTTGAAGACCTCCTATGTGAGAGTCTCTTCCTTCCTCAGGAGCTGTTATTATCATTAAAGTACAGTACAGCACTGGGCCACAGGTGGGAGGAAGGACACAGGGACCAAGAAATCCATTTATTCAAGCAAAGAGTCTCAGCCGGGAGCCCTAAGGGTCACTGGAACTGGCCAAGGGAAGCTCAGCTTGGTACCAAGAGGCAACTGGTGGATAGAGTACTGGGCCTAGAGTCAGGCAGACCTGAGTTCAAATCTAACTTCTGACATTTATTAGCTGTGTTTTCCTGGGCAAGTCATTTATCATTTACCTCAGTTTCCTTATCTGTAAAAATGGGAAAAATAATAGCAGCACTTATCTCTCACTGTGAGGCCTTGGGGAAATAATTTAATTTCACTAAGTCTGTCACCTATATTATGAGAGAGTTTGACTAGATGATCTCTAAATTCCCTTTAAGTTGAAAACTTAGGATCTCAATTCTCTAGAAATCTTTTACTAGTTACCCTGGTTAGGTTTACTACCCTCTAATTCACTTGTCAAATGATTTGCATAGTTACTTATGCAAGAAACCTCCATAAAACCAAGGACCATATCTTAACTCAATTTTATGTATTCCTTAGCTCCTAGCACAATTTTCTACACTCAGTAACTACTTAATAAATATTTGTAGATCAATCTATGAAAAATACAAAACTGCATTTATTTGTTCTGTGCTAAGTACTGAGACTATAAACAGAAAGAAAGGTAATCTTTGCCTTCCAATTCTTCAAATATATGCCCTCAGTTTCCCCATAGTTGTATTTAAAGCTCTCCCACATCAAAACAATAGATCCTATGAGGCTTGATCCAAGTGGTCATGTCCATAAATCCTCAAGTTTTTTTATTCATATTTATATATTATTTATCTTGTTTCTGAACTCTGTTAGGATTGTTATTTTTGTCTTAGTATATACTTCTACATGAATTCTGGTCTTTCTCTGGGTATGGTCAAGCATCTCCCATGGGTTTCTTAAAATTCTAAGATCATTTTAAAAAGGAGGTAGTGATTAGGAGGATGGGGGGAGATTCTATATATTGATGCTCTATCCATCCATGGTCACTGGCAACTCTCACTCTCATTAATTTAGGTCACTGAGGGGCTAAATGTGTGTCATAGGCAGGATTTGAACTCAGGTCTTCTTGTCTCCTAACCTGGCTTTCTATAATACTGCCTCCCTTTATATAATAAAGTAATCCAATATAATATAACACATGTTCATTATATTCTATGGAATATGTAATACTGCTGGACATGGGGAGATCCAGTCTCAGTCTAACTTTGCTGAGCACATATCCTACCTGCCATATGCCTTTGCTTCCAAGGGAAGAAGAAATCCCCTCCCTTCCCTCACTGCAAGTCCCAGAGATCTCAGCTGCAGATTTGGGGAGGGCAGAGACTCCTTTGAAGGTCTCCTAGATGAGAGGCTCTTCCTTCCTTAGGAGCTCTTATTATCATTACAGTACAATACAGCACTGGGCCATAGGTGGCCAGTCACAAGAATGACTGATCTTTGCTCTCACAGAGCACATAGTCTAATTATAAGATTAGACTGTGATAAATGGCAAGATTGACATAGTAAGTATAACACTAAGTCTGAAGTTGTTAAGAACAACCTCAATTTATTCTTCCTTTTCTTTTAGGCAATTAGGATCAAAGGACTTGCCTAGGGTCACACAGCTAATGAGGTCAAATTTGCACTCAGGTCCTCCTGAATCCAAGACTAGTGCTCTATCCACTGTAACAACTCCCAATTTATTCCTTTATAAAAATGAAAATAATAATAGAATTTTTTGCCTAGAGTTATTTTGAGAATCCAGTCTAAAAAAGCACTATTATTATTAATACTCAAACCAAACATGAATTTTTTGAGTCATATTTCTGCAGCCTGCACACTGACAGGGGGTGGAGGGGGGTGTTCTTGAGAAACTGGAACTCTCTTTAACATTCCCAAATCCCTCAACCTTGGTCTACTTGTGAAACATAAAGTGGGGGGGTGGGGATCTGCTCTGACTTATTCTTCACCAGGCTCCACCATTCAGGAGCCTTCATAGACAAGATTAGAGTCTACTTCCTTGACAACCTAGATTTTTGTCTAATCCTCTGCATATCACAATTCTTGGCAATATCATGTATCTAATAAATGCTTGCTGAATTAAATGTAGAGAAGTGGGGAGATTCCTCTTTCCTAACTACACTGTACCATTCTCTTTATTGACCATGACTTTGGATGTACCTCCAGGCCTCCTGCCTCTGGAAACCACCAATATTGAGTTGGGCTTTCCTTTTCTCTCCATTTTTCAAAGGGACAGAATTTTGGTTAATTTGCTAGTCAGCTGATCCATCAGCATCCTCTATATTATTCCCACATCTGCATATGCTCATATTTGCCAAGCCCTGCCTTTCTGGATCAAGCACATTTTTTTTTTTTTTGCTAGCCTTTCATCCTTTCCTAATTGTTAAAAGCTTTGTTCTTTGTTTTGTTCCTGCAAGACATATTTTTACAAATCATTTTAGTTTTAGATTATCAACCTTCAGTCAACAGATTTGCTGTGTCTAGTAATCCTGGCCATAATCTGCTCATTAATAAAGGGTTTTACATCCTTTAGATTCTCTGGAGAATTGTTTTTGACCCTTTGTGCTCCTTTCAACCCATTAATTCAGTTCAGTACAATTACCTGTCCTCCTTTTTGGGCATCTTCAGACCTCAGGGTACTTGCTGCCTAGATACTTTCCTTCTTTTACAATATGTGAAATGGGATATAAATTCTTTAGTCTAATACTATCTGCTCCCTCCAAGCTTAAACTTCAACTCAAGAAAAGTTCCCTACTCTCACATTGGCAATTACCAGAGAATATGTATCTAAAGATATATTAGATATCTTTTTCTCTGGCTCTTCTTGGGATTATACTCATATTTTCTCATATTTTTTTCCTAGAATCCCAAATTATCAGAGCCAAAAGATCTCTCAAGCTAGTTTGATTTCTCCATTTTATTGATGAAGAAATTAAAGTTAAGAAAATGGAATTGTTTAAGGTCAGATAGTCTATATATATATATATTTGGTTTTTGCAAAGCAATGAGGTCAAGTGATTTGTCCAAGGTCACACAGCTAGGTAATTATTAAATGTCTGAGACTACATTTGAACTCAGGTCCTTCTGACTCCAGGGCCAGTGCTCTATCCACTTTACCACCTAGCTATCCCCCACATAGTCTATTAATGGTAGAGCAGGCTTCTCCTCTGATTCTCTCTATCTGATCAATTCTTTTAGTTCTCCATAGGACTGGTTTCATACTTATCTATCCCTATTTTCCTATCTTGTGACCAGCAGAATCAGTATGGCCTAATGTAGTCGGGTCAAACTCATCTACTAACTGAGCTACTGAACCACCCATAAGGACCCCATTTGGACCTGAATACTGAATTAGAAAACCACATATTAGCATCTTCTTTGTTCTACTATGTATTTTTTTTTTTTTTTTTTGGTTAAAGAGTTCCCAGGGGCAGCTAGGTGGCGTAGTGGATAAAGCACTGGCCTTGGAGTCAGGAGTACCTGGGTTCAAATCCAGGCTCAGACACTTAATAATTACCTAGCTGTGTAGCCTTGGGCAAGCCACTTAACCCCATTTGCCTTGCAAAAAAAAAAAAGCAAAACCTAGAAAAAAAAGAGTTCCCACTTACATTTTAACCTGGTTCTTTGTCAGCAGTGAGTTTGACTCCTCTAGATGGTAGAAAACAAAATATTCTTGGATACATCCTTTCTATGACACAAGTAGATCAAGGCTGAGGGATTTGGGAATGTTAAACAGAGTTCCAGTTACCAAAGGCAAGTCACTGAAACTCTCTGATCTTCACTTTTCTTACTTGAGAAATGTGGATAATAATACTTGTATACCTACCTCATAATGTTGTTGTGAAGGTAAATAATACTGACAATGATAACTAACATTGATATTGTTCTTTAAGGTAATAAATAATGTACAGAAATACTATTAGCAGATAAATTATGACTGGATTTATCTGAAAAAATGAAATCTCCTTGTGAGCAAAGACCATTTTGATTTTAACTATGAATACCCAGTACCTAATGACATAATAAATATTTGTTGAATTGAATGGACTTTATCCTAAAATTTCCATTTAGTCCTGCATTTTATTCTGTTCCTAATTTTGATCATTCATTCCTGAATTCACATGTATGTGGATTCTCCATACTCTTCCTCCTCCGTATCCCCTTCCCCAACCACTTAGGAATGTATGGAAATACTTATTTAGCATCTGTGAAGCAGGTGCTGCAATACAAAGAAAGTCTAAAGAACTCCTCAAGTTCATAATCTAAAGAGGTTGGACTACTCATGAAAAAGAAGGCTGAAAAGGGACCTGGGGAGGGTACCCAAGTGCAAGGGCATGATGGAATCTAGGAGTACAGTCTGATAGGAAATGATGAGATGCCCACCCTGGAAGCCCTCCTTAAATGGAAGGTCTGAGAGGAATGAGACCCTTTATTTTCACCAAATCAATAGCCAGATAAAAGGAATTGTAGTGTAATGGAAAGAACAATGGCTCTGGGATCAAAGCACCTGAGTTCTTAAGTCATGATGTGTTATCACAGGCTCATAGAATTTAGAGAGGAAGTTACATTAGGGATCATCTAATACAGCTCCCTAATTTTATAATGGAATGAAATTGAGGTTCTGGGGTCTGGGGTACACAGGTTATTACACAGGTTACATGAGGCAGAGTTAAGATATGCAAGCAGATCCTCTGATTCTAAATCCAGTGCTTACTTAATCCTTGCTGAGGTTCAGTTTCCCTATCTATAGAATGGGTGGGTGAAAAGAATATTTGTTTCATTCATTGTCCTTCTTCTCCAGGAGCTTTGTAACTATAAAGAGTTATAGAAATGTTTTGGTTTTATTAGCTGCTGAACATGCACAGGTCATATCTATACTCCTCAATGTCCCTATTCTTTTCTATCAGCAGTTTCCTCTCTGCCTCCTCTTCTTTTCTGTGGACCACAACTGCTTTCTGGGCTCAGCCTATAGATTCTCTGACCAGCAAGAAACAACAAATATCCCTGGTATAGCAGATGAAGATGGATTTGAAGTCAGAGGATGTTAATTCAACCCAAATCTCTGATATATTTAACCTGTACTATCTTGCTAGGATGACCTCTGAGCTCCCTTGAAATTCTGAATCTTTGATTCTATGATACTATGATCTGTGACCTCTTTTGTCCTTAATTTCCTCAAATGATGAGGTTAGACCAGACTTCCAAGATCCCTTCCAGTTCTTATTCAAAAGCTCTTAGGGAAGTGATTCTCTGGGGGATTCAGCTCTTGTCTTTTAATAGCCACCCCCTGTGCAGTATTGCCATCTGGAGCTGAAGATGGAAGGACCCCTAGACACCCAAATGACTGGGATGCTCCAGCTGATCCTGACGGGCCCTTGGGTGGGGTTTTGTTTTATTAGCATTCAGGGATCATCTCCTCTGCCTAAACCCTTGCTTAGCTGTTGCCACTTTATTTTTACAGAAATGCCTTCATGGAGAGGCAGGAGTGAGGCAGAGTGCTCCCAAGGTCTCAGTGTAATTTGGTTTTATTACAAGGGTTTTCATTTTGATGGCAACATTATTCTTTTCATGGAAGAAATTATCTTCAAATTATTTAATCTTACTCTTTTATCTCTGGGGATGTTTTCCATGGTAGATGGCTGTGCCTTTACAGATTGCTGCAAAATAGCAAGCCTCTCTGTCAGTTTTAATCATTATTACAAACCCCGAACTGATTCCCCCCGCTAAAAAGACTTTATTCCTGCAGAGAAATCTGGTTTTTAGAGTAACAGTGAACTATCTGGACTTTCCTGAGTCTAAGTGCCCCTACTACTCCAAGGCTTCAAAGAAAAATATTAATGGTTGGGTAGGAAAACAGAGCCTTGCCATGTTACTCTCTTACCTATGAAGATGAAGAAGAAGCCAGCAGGGATTTGACAAGAACAGCTTTCTCTAGGTAACAATATTATTTTTGCTGGTAGATTCTGCTCCAACTTACTTCTCCCTTTCCTCTACACACACACACACACACACACACACACACACACACACACACACACACACGTACACACACACACAGGCATTATCAGTGCTCCTGAGTTTACAGTGGCTCTTTTGTCTCCTTCTATTTTCTCCCCTTCCCTTTAACACAAACTCATTGAAACTGGGTGAATGTTCAGCCACGAGTTTGTAACCACTCTGGGGTATAAGAGTCACCCAGGGTTTGTTGGGTGGGGTTCAATTATATAAAATGGGAATAGACCCACAGGAACCTTAGGTGACTTCAAGACTTGGTAATTCTCATTTTGGGCCAAAAGAGAAAAGAACAATCTTCTCAGTAGGCCTTTTCAAAGGAACTGACAGAAATCATCATAGGCTGAAACATTAGGATCTATGAGGAGGGAATAAAGTATATTGGATGATTTAGCTTTGAAGGTGGGGGTTGGGGAGGTAGAATGAAACAAACAATAGATACAGTAAATGTTATATTTCACTATTTATAGAGCATTGTTCTGGGTATTTGTAGAGAGATAAAGTTTAGAAAAGACGTACTTTCCGTTCTTATTTATAGAAGGAAGATAAGATTTAGAGACAGTTAGTTATGATACAGAGGTAGCTAGGTGGCTTAGCAGAATTTGGGGTCAAGAAGAATTGAGTTGGAAGCCTGCTTCATATTTAATAGCTGTGTGAATTGGGTAAACCAATTAAACTCTTTGGGTCTCAGTTTCTTCATCAGTAAAATGGCAATATTAGTAGCCCCTACCTGACAAGGGTTTAAAGGGTTTTATACAAATTTGCTATGACATATGATATTACCTGAGAATTTCAAAATACATGTGAACTTTGAGGATAAAGGTCATTACTGACCAGCAAGAACTTCCTGGAAGAGGTAGCATTGGAGTTGAACTCTAAAGGGTGAATGGGAATTTAACAGAGAAGAGAAAGCATGTTAGAGACATAGGGAATAGCTTAAGCTGAACAAAGACAAGAGAACTTATAATATTGGGTGACAATGAAGGGATAAAGAGTAGTCTACTAAGTATGGGAATAATATGGAAAAGAACTGGAAAAAGGAAAATGGTGCCATATCGTGAAAGACATTGGAGTCTTGACAGAAGAACTTGAAAATAGATGTTTATTTCTCCCCTAAAGTCAGAAGGGGAGGAAATACACTTACCACATGGCAACATGGACTCAGGACAGAAACAAGGAAGAACTTTAGATTGGTTGTGTTTGGGAAATCTGAACTAATAATAAAGCAAAACAGTGAAAACCATTGGCGAATAATCATAAACTACACATTAAGCACAATTGTATTATAAGAGATTTATGAATTATCTACCAGTAGAATTCTTACTTAATGGTACAGAAGAGTTTACAGTATAGTTGGCACTTATTAATTTTGTGGGGCATATGGGCAAAGAGCACAAAATAAAAATTAATGAAGGCATACACAGACCTCTTAGGCCTCTCTTGGAACCAAGGAAGCAAGTAAATCATTAGTGTTGGCTTTAAAAGAAGCACTAAAATTGACTGTTATAAAGAGTTGGGGGTAGTGGGGTTAGGGAGGGTATCTTTGAAATATAATCCTAAGATTTGAGGAGAGAAATTAGCACACATCACCCCTAGGCCAGGCAGTATGGTGAGTGGAGAGAACTGAATTTGGAGTCAGATGACTCTTGCTCAGAGTCCAATTCTGCCACGCTGGGCAGACCTTGGGCAAATCTTTTAGTTTTTCTGGGGCTCAGTTTTGTAAAATAAAGAGAATAGATACCAGATGGCTTTTAAGATCCCTTCCTGTTTATGATGATCTGATATCCAAAGGTACCCCCAATTCTGCCATCATAGGTGGAGTCCATGCTGTCTAGATCATGGAGCTAGCTCAGGGTACTTGGTCTTCAGGTATCAGATTGTACTGTGTTTAAACATTAAACAGTAAGTATTTCTTATGGGAGATGGGTGAAATAAAAATAGTTTCTTCCCTTAAGAATTGTTGTTGTTTGTCTTTTGTTCCCAAAGAAGACCAATGACATCAGGAGGATGATGGTTTGATTTCAAGTGAATTAGATTATAATGAGGCAGGGTTATGCAAAGTCACCAGCCTCTCTCTCTCCTTCAGTGTCATCAGAGTCTAGTGGCAAGGTTGGGTTGACTGGTGATGGGTCCAGATGGAAATCCTTGGCCTTTTTAAGCTAAGGTCTTTTCCAGATCTCAGTTTGTCTGAGGCAACAGCAATTCAGAATTAAAAACTAGATAAAAATTGAGGCAAAAGATGGTCTATTTTGCCTTCAGAAAAGAATTAATCAGACCCTCAGAGTTTCTGGTCAGAATATAAACAATTGCTATTTACCTCATATGCATGCACACACACATATACACATACTCATCAGGCAGCTAAAAAACACTTGGAGGCACAAATCTGGTGGATGTTGATGTCTTTTGGTACAGCACACGATAGTACAGTAACACCCAGTGCTGGGACATCCTGTTACACCAGCAGTATCCCTCTGAACAAACTTTCTAAACTGTCTTTTTAGAGTGTTTTTAAATCATTTTTGGGATGAGGGCTCTGGACTTGTTACTTTATTGGTGCTAGTAACTCCCAGTGAGGAAACTTCCTCTGTCTACTAAAGCAGATCAACACACTTGCTGAGCTGATAATGAAATGATTTACAAAGACAGTTGATCTCAGAATTAGGACTTGAACCCAAGTCATACTGGCCTTGTTTACATACAAACATCATTAAACCTTGTGTGCAAGTCCACATCTGTTTTGGTTTGGGGGATGCTGGTCTTTTACTAAGGACCACTAGAGAAGACTGTAGATTCAGATTGTGGTAAGGTACTTCCCTGATGAGATTTCCCAGTATCAACTTCTAGTCTTAATTTCCCTGCTCCTATAAACTGACCTTGAATAAATTCAGAGACCAAGTATTCACTGGCTTAGCCCCAGGTTCAGATTCTTCTCTTTTCCATTACCTGCCTAATCATCAGTACAATTCACCCTTCCTGAGTTTGAGCTGTTGGAGTGTACTGGAAATTCTTTTTAGATAGCTCTTAAATGTTTTGGAGTTCACTTCTTGTGGATGAAAATCTCTAAGTGTCATTCATTCCATTCTTTAACTTCAATAAATGAGTTTTGTTAATGAAACTGAATTGGTCTTTGTTGAATGAAGCTGGTAGAAAGCTTCAATATAGAGGTCACCATATTGAAGGAGAAATATTAGGGAAATATTTATTTGGCCTTTCCTGATATATTAAGAAAATATTATCTGGACCTGTCTGGCATCTTCTATGTGGCTAACTTCCTCCATGTTGTTAAGTGTAAACCTCTTCTGAAATTATCTTCTGAAAAGATGATAGGAGCAACTTTAGCTTCCTCCCTCTTCCCCTTCACCCTAACTAGCTCATAATGTGACAAGATATATATCTGACTCTTCATGTCTAGGTGGACCTGTCCCCCTGACTTCTCCCTGCATAGGAGGTATGCTAGGCTCCTTATAAAAGTTCTGTTCCCCCTCTCCTCCATGCTGATCTCAGCTGATTCATGCTGCTTTTAGCCCAGTCGCTATCTTGTGGCTATTCTTCTTTTACCTTCCCCATTTCCTTCTTCTTAACTGCATTTGATGTTCTTGTTTGTAGCTGTTTTTCTTCTTTGCTTAGATTTGCTATCTCTATTGAAACTCCTTTTCTTCACTGTGATGCCTCCTTAAAGAACTCTGTGAATTAGTTATTTTTGTAATAGCTTAAGAATTAAAATTTACGGATTTTTCTTACCCTCCTGTGTCAGGGAACCTTGTGATTTCTTCACTGATGAATGAACCCTCACTGATCCTCCCCTTCCCCAAGCATTTCACCCATCTTCAATTAGCCTGGGCAATAGGTAGAAAAGGTATAGGAGTTTGGGTTGAGTGTACATATTCATAACAGGCCATATCCCAGATATTTTTGTTTTTACTAAATCTTTGATACTGGCTAATTTTGTAACATCCATGTGGGAGGTAGGTAGTATAATTGTTTTCCTCATTTAATAGATGAAGAAGCTGAAACTATTGAATGTAGAGCTCTTAAATGCAAATCTGTTTATCTTTATCTATTTCACTTCTACCACTCTCAATTTCCCTTTCTTTCTTTCTCTTCTTTCTTTCTCTTCTTTCTTCCTTCCTTCCTTCCTTCCTTCCTTCCTTCCTTCCTTCCTTCCTTCCTTCCTTCCTTTCTTTCTTTCTTTCTTTCTTTCTTTCTTTCTTTCTTTCTTTCTTTCTTTCTTTCTTTCTCCAAGCTTAGAAATCTCTCCTCTATCTTTAAAGGATGGAAGAAAGAAGAAAATTGTTTAACTTAAGTTTCTGGTTATTTGGGCCACTCTGATTTACTGGAGATTTTATTCTGGTGATGTTACACATTTCCTTAGGAAATGGCTTGTTAGCTTAGTTCCTTTGCAGACACTTCTGACCATGGTTTTCAAAGACCTGAAGGACTTTGAAAGGACTTGAATATGATGAATGTTCAAGATTTACTGCTCGAGGTGGTGAGGTGGTGGAAGTGGGTTTTTGCATGGACTGTGCCCTTGAATGCCCTTCTTTAGGCATAATGAGCTCATTTGTTTGGGATGCTGATCTCTTTCCTTGGACTTATATTATTGCCTCATTGTAACCCACTCAGATGCTGAAACCCATGCACAAGTATATTTTTCTAATCCTATAACTAAGTTGCTGTCCCAAACTCTGTGTCTAGCAGATAACAATTCATGCTGAGAGAAATCAATTCATTTTGTTTTGAGAAAGTCAGTGATTGGACATCCTTCCCACCTCTAGAAAGCATCCTGTTCTAAGATTCCTATTTTTGGACAAGGGTTTTTTTTCCTGTTTAAGAATGTCTGTTATACCTAGCTGTGTGGCCTTGGGCAAACCGCTTAACCCCATTGCCTTGCAAAAACCTAAAATAAGAATGTCTGTTATAAATGTAACAACTTCCATGAAATAATCAAAGAAAATAAAGAATAAAATTACACACAAATCTGTGGTAGGATGTTCTGGGGTGACCATCCATCATGTGGGGCAAACAGCCTGACTTGTTCTAGGATGCTGTGTCTGTTACAAAGACAGTTATCCCTCCCACATTATGACTTTCCCCATCATGTTTTCAATAGACTGTGAATTGGCCTAAGAAGTTGAACAAGAATTTTTTTGAATTTTATGGTAGCCACAGATGACATGGAAAAGGTATATATATATATATATATATATATATATATACATATATATATATGTATATATATATATATATATATATACACACACACACATATATGTATGGTATTGTATAATATCAATATATTTTATTTTTTAATACCATAATAATTCAGATGTCTTCTCTGGTACCAAAGGAGGGCCAAAAAATTTTACATAGACTTCCCAGATTGTAAGGGCACTGTGCCTTAACATCTGCAATGTGGAAGGGATAATCATATTATGATATAGCTGTTTATTCTGTGATGACCAAAAAGTTGGTAAATATATTGTCACCAAATACCTACTAAATAGTCTACAGATATAGGAATTTGAAAAGAACACTTTAAAAGAGAAAGGACATGACTAGGAGTGAGGAAGTTTCAGATTCTAGTCCTGACTGCCATTAGCTTGCTGTGTGACCTTCCTTCTTCCTTCCTTCCTTCCTTCCTTCCTTCCTTCCTTCCTTCCTTCCTTCCTTCCTTCCTTCCTTCCTTCTTTTCTCCCTCATAAAATGCCAAATTTGATTAGATCTATGTGAGTTATTGGCATTTCTATTTTGATTTTCCTCTGTAAACCTTTCTCAGAAAAGTATATGTGTTTATGTGACATTGATTATCTGATGTTTGCTATTTTCTGTTTCCTTTGCATTACACAGATGATGGAGAACTAACCTTTTTAAGATGTGAAGAATGAAGTACCATCTCTCCATTGCTTTATCTATTTGATGTCCCTCATCTATCAGTGGAGTCAAAATAACTAGCTACTAATGGAAAGTCTGAACTAAGCAATGTCATTTCCTTTGATCCCCAACAGGATCAGCATTTTGTCATGTGTGAATAATACAGCCTTTGGAGAGCTAGGGAACTTTCTTCTGGTCACAAATATGTGTGCAGCATTGAGAATATCCTAGGCTGGAGAAGGACTTTTCTGTTGATCATCATCAATACATTTTCATACCTATGACATTTCAATGGCCTAGTGACAGTATTCTATAGGCTGTGGAGAAACTGAGGGACTCTTCATTTTCTACTACCATCATTCAAAAAATCTCAACTATCATCTCAAAAGGTTTGAGGGAGTGAGGGAAATGAGAGCATATTGAACCCCCAATTCAAATAAGGTTCTCTCTAGAGTTAGGCTAAATCCTGCACTCCACAAAGTCCTCCTCTGGGTTTCAGGACTAGTCTGCCAGGTGGATCTGAGGGTCTGGCAAAATAGCCTCCAGCCCTTGCCACTTCACTAGAATTTTTTTGTCTTTACAAAGACTTTTTAGTCTTACTTTAAGATTTTCAGAGATTGATAAGGGCAAGAATGCCTATTGATTCTCTTTGGAAAAGTTGATTTGAGATGTGATAAAAGATAGCCTTTAGACATAACTGGGTATATATATTTCTGCTGGTATCAGGATTTTGTTTTATTGGAAATTGTTGATGTATGATTTTGCTACTCTGAGGGTTTCAATATTTTGTGATGACTTGAGTTTCTTTCTTTTGTGATGTACATTAAGGAATAAACTTCTTTCTTTGATTCTTAGACTGGGAAGGACAAATTTGGATTTCCTGGTTGAGACAGGCCAGACCCTTTAATAATCTCTCCCCTCCAGCCATTTTTTACTCTCACCTTAATTAGTCAAAGAACCTGGAATCTTTATGGACCAAAGTTGCTTATTTTTGTGGGAAGAGGCACCTCTGGTAAATGTTTAACAACCAGATTCTAGGCAAACAAAAAGAATGCACAGAGCATTTTAAAATTTAATTTGCATTATAAATATATACTCCACCACTTTCTTAAGTGTAGACAATTAATGAAAAAGTAAATCAAGTTTTGATTTGTAGTAATTACAAAGTTTTGAGATGTAAATTCTAGCACTGAGAATTTAACAGTCTGCCCCTTCAGTATTCCCTACTTTGTAGGATGGTTGGTAATAAAGAGGAGGAGAAAATAAATACTTTCTCTTTAATGTAGATAGCAATTTGTAAGCCTTAAGACACCATTTAATGTCATCCCTTCTTAAACTTCCCATGACTTTCTTTCTCCTATCCTCTAAGCTCAAAATTCTGTTTAATATTTCATTGAAAAGATTGAGGTCATTCATTAAGTTTCCTCTTCCCACCTTCTCCTCTTCACTCAGATGACTTCTACATCTATCTCCTCTTTTACCCATTTCCCAAGAAAAGATGGCTTTTGCCTTGTCAAGGCATACCCCTCTAAAGGCACAAGTGATCTCATTCCATCCCATATTCTTCAGAACATTATGGCCTCTGTCATCCCCACTATCACTTTTCATCAATCGTTCCTTGTCTATTTCCCTGTTGTCTACAAACAGGCCCACTTCTCTCTTTCTCTCCAATCTTCAAAAACTCTGACTTGCTCTATTCATCCTATAGTCCCTTATCTTTCTCAACATTTCTAGCTAGATTCCTTGAAAAAGCCATCTGCAATATGTGCCTCAATTTCTTAACTTTCTATAGACTATCTTCTGAGAGCATTATTCAACTGAACTCTCAAATTAGTCATGCTCTCTTCCAAGTTATCAGTGATCTCACAATTGTCAAATCAAATTTGGTCTTTCTTCAGTCCTTATCCTTCATGACATTTCTACAGCCTTTGATATTGCTGACTACTGTCTTTGCCTAAATACTCTTTTAGCTAGAGGTTTCTGTGACCATCCTAGTTCTTCTTCTACCTGTCTAAATATTTCTTTTTAATCTCCTTTTCTGAAATTTTGACCAGGTAATACCAGCTAATTGTGGATGTCACAACCTCAGGACTCTCTCTTTCCATCTTCATTATTTTTGTTGGTGATCACATGTTATAAATGGCCCATAATAATATAAACTTAGCATGGAGTTCTTGAATAACTTTTATAAACTTTTCTATAGAAAAGGACTATCTCCCCTAGTAGGAAAAAAACCCCAAATTGTGACAATGCCGCCAATTTGAAAGACTACTTCCTTCCCTCCAAGCTAGCTATGGTCTGAATCATCAGGGATACAATCTAATTGATATACCCACTCTATACCATTCTCTAATATGTTTTCCCCACCCTGGTCTTACAATACATGTTATGCTAATGAGCCTTAATGTATACATACGGGGGAATGTATAGTAATATGTATGGAACTCATTAAGTAAGAGCACTTGCAGAGGTCAGAGACCCTAGATCAACCCAGAATTAGTTGGAGTAGGCCTTGGTCTAATCTAAGGTCTGGTGTCTTTAAGTCAGGTTTGACGAACTCTCCCAGTTTGATGATTGGTGGGTCAATTCTTTTATCTCCCCCTTTTGTCTTATGCTCACATACCTGCATGTAGGCTGGTGTCTTTCCTATTTATTAGCCATAGACAGGAAGTAGCCGGGAGGTAGAATGGTTAGAACACTCGTCCTGGAGTCAGGAGGACCTGAGTTCAAATTTGAACTCAGACACTTAATAATTATCTAACTGTATGACCTTGAGCAAGTCACTTAACCCCATTGCCTTGCAAAAACCAAAAAAATGTAGCCACAGGCAGATCCCAATTTTTGTCATGTATATTTTTTTAACTAACAGTCTCCTCTTTTATCCTGTGGAAACTAAACACCCTATATTCCTCACATCTCATCAGTGAAGACAGGAGGAAATGAGTCTAGGGGAGGGGGGGCTTAAAGATTTCTCTATGGGGTGTTGTTTTTGTGAAGAACTCACCAATCTCTGACTCAGGAGATAAGAAATCTTAATTTTTAAAATCACAGGTTACTGCAAAAGTTCACAGGTTATTATAAAAAATTCATAGTTATTACATAAAGTTAAAAAGTTACTTCAAAAGTTTCACAAGTTAAATTATTTGGAGTAGCAACAAGATAGTAGTTTCAATAGAGTAAGAAGAGAGTAGGAGAATTTTAGGAATCATACTTCTCCAGAGAGACTTAGCTTCACAGCAAGATAAACAGCATAAGTAGTAGAGGAGAGTATAGGGACAGGAGAGTTTGGGGGATGATGCTCCCTCCATCATGGACTGCCCTCCAAAGGAAGATGAGCAGTCCAACTGAGGAGAGAACTGAGCTTTTAAGGAGACAGTAGGTGAGGGAAGATTTGTTGATGAGGGGTAGTAGTTTTATCCCTTCAGATTAAGTAAGGGATTCATTGTTTTATTGATAGGGACTTGTCTTTTATTGTAGGGAGGTGCAAGATACTTTACTAAAAGTTCATTGCCCTCTCTCATACCTTGGACAATGGGATGGGGTGGGGGGAGATACAAGGTCAATACAGGGGATACAGCTTAATAATTATAAAAACATATTTCTGTCCAATATTTCTCCTACTACAATCAGTTCCCATGAATTCAATTATTATTTCTATATGAATGATTCTCATATCTTCTTATCCATCCTTTCTTCTAACCTCTAGACTCACATCTCTAAAGATCTATTAGATATCTCTTATTGGACAGCCAATAGAAATCTTAAACACATTATATTTAAAATTGTGTCAGTATCTTTCCCCTCAAACTCTTCCTCCTTCACTTCCCCTACTGCTGTTGAGAGTACCATCATCCTCCCACTCATACAGACTCACAAACTGGGTGTTATCAATAACTCCTCATTCTCTCTTACCTTCCCCAATATCTAAGTTATTGCTAAGTCTGACTGCTTCTATCTTCATAACTTTTCTTGAATATGTCCCTTTTCTCCTTTGACATAGAAACCACCTTTACATAATCCCAATCACCTCATACTTAGACTTTTGTCATAGCTTACTAGTTGGTTTCCCTGCTTCATGCATCTTCTCACTTCAGTTCATCTTCCTCTTAGCTTCAAACTGAACTTCCTAACATAGTTTTAAGCATGTAAACCTGCCTTTGTCCCTTTCATTCCAGTGACTCCCTGTCACCTCTAGCATCAAATATAAAATCTGTTTGGCATTCAAAGCCCTTCATAACCTGACTTTCCTATCTTACATCTTCTTACTCCTAACTCTGTCCCATGTACTCTTCTACCCAATTCTATCCTCCTTGCTTCTTTATTTTTTTATCTTGGTTTTGTTTCTTGAGGTTTTTTTTGCAAGACAATGGAGTTAAGTGATTTGCCCAAGATCACACAGTTAGGGAATTATTAAGTGTCTGAGGATGGATTTGAACTCTGGCCCTCCTGATTCCAGGACCAGTGCTTTACCCACTGCTCCACATAGCTGCCCTCCCTGCTTCTTTTTTTTTAAGAAATATTTTATTTTTAATTTTACAATTTCCCCCCGATCTTGTTTCCCTTCCCCTCCCCTCCAAAGAAGGCAGTCTGTTAGTTTTTACATTGATCCAAGTTGAATATGATGAGAGAGAAATCATATCCTTTTTTTTAAAGGTTTTTGCAAGGCAAACGGGGTTAAGTGGCTTGCCCAAGGCCACACAGCTAGGTAATTATTAAGTTTCTGAGACCTGATTTGAACCCAGGTACTCCTGACTCCAAGGCCAGTGCTTTATCCACTACTCCACCTAGCCGCCCCTGAGAAATCATATCCTTAAGGAAGAAAAATAAAGTATAAGAGATAGCAAAATTACATAATAAGATAATAGTTTTTTTTTTTAAATTAAAGGCAATAGTCTTTGGTCTTTGTTTCAACTCCACAATTCTTTCTCTGGATTCAGATGGTATTCTCCATCGTAGATAGCTCAAAATTGTGCCTGATTGTTGCATTGATGGCATGAGCAAGTCCATCAAGGTTGATCATCACTCCCATGTTGCTGTTAGGGTATACAATATCCTTCTGGTTCTGCTCCGTTTGCTCAGCATCAGTTCATGCAAATCCTTCCAGACTTCCCTGAAATCCCGTCCCTCCTGGTTTCTAATAGAACAGTAGTGTTCCATGACATACATATACCACAGTTTCTTAAACCATTCTGCAATTGAAGGACATTCACTTAATTTCCAGTTCTTTGCCACCACAAACAGGGCTGCTATGAATATTTTTGTATAAGTGACATTTTTACCCTTTTTCATAATCTCTTCAGGGTATAGACCCAGTAGTGGTATTGTTAGATTGAAGGATATGCACATTTTTTTGCTGCCCTTTGGATGTAATTCCAAACTGTTCTCCACAAAGGTTGGATGAGTTCACAACTCCACCAACAATGCATCAGTGTTCCAGATTTCCCACATCCCTTCCAACATTGATCACTGTCCTTTCTGGTCATATTGGCCAGTCTGAGAGGTGTGAGGTGGTACCTCAGAGATGCTTATTTGCATTTGTCTAATAATTAGTGATTTAGAGTAATTTTTCATATGACCACGAATTGCTTTGATTTCTTCATATATAAATTCCCTTTGCATATCCTTTGACCATTTGTCAATTGGGGAATGGCTTATCTTTTTAAAAATTTGACAGTTCTCTGTATATTTTAGAAATGAGTCCTTTGTTAGAAAATCTAGTTGTAAAAATTGTTTCCCAATTTTGATCTTGGTTACAGTGGTTTTGTCTGTGAAAAAGCTTTTTAATTTAATGTAATCCAAATTGTCTAGTTTGTTTTTAATGATGTTCTCCCTCTTTTCCTTGGTCATAAAGTGTTTCCCTTTCCATAGAGCTGACAGGTAAACTATTCCTTGATCTTCCAGTTTGCTTATAATATTGTTTTTTATATCTAAATCCTGTATCCATTTTGATCTTATCTTGGTGTAGGGTGTGAGGTGTTGGTCTAATCCAAATTTCTGTCATACTAACTTCCAATTGTCCCAAAAGTTTTTTTTATTGAAGAGAGAGTTTTTATTCCAATAGCTTGATCTTTGAGTTTATTAAACAGCAGATTACTATAATCAGTTCCTGCTATTGCACCTAGTTTATTCCACTGATCCACCACTCTATTTCTTAGCCAATACCAGACAGTTTTGATGACTGATGCTTTATAATATGATTTTAGATCTAGTAGGGCTAAGCTACCTTCTTTGCACTTTTTTTTCATTAAATCCCTAAAGATTCTCAACTTTTTATTTTTCCATAGGAATTTACTTGCAGTTTTTTCTAACCCATTGAAGTAATTTATTGGAATTTTGATTGGTAGGGCAGAATGAGCAGTTAAATTTTGGTAGAATTGTCATTTTTATTATATTAGCTTGGCCTATCCATAAGCAGTTGATATTTGCTCAGTTATTTAAATCTGATTTTATCTGTGTGAGAAGTGTTTTATAATTTTTTTTGAAAAGTTTCTGAGTCTGCCTTGGCAGGTAGACTCCTAGGTATTTTATATTGTCTGAAGTTACTTTAAATAGGATTTCTTTTTTGCTGCATCTTGCTAGTCATATATAGAAATATTGAGGATTTATGAGAGTTTATTTTAAATCCTGTGACTTTGCTGAAGTTGCTAATTATTTCTAGTAGTTTTTTAGATGATTTGTGATTTGTTTTGGATTCTCTAGGTATACTATCATGTCATCTGCAAAGAGTTACAGTTTTGTCTCTTCCTTCCCAATTCTAATTGCTTCAATTTCTTTTTCTTCTCTTATTGCGGAAGCTAACATTTCTAATATGATATTGAATAGTAGTGGTGATAAGGGGCATCCTTGTTTCACCCCTGATCTTATTGGGAATGCCTCTAGCCTATCCCCATTGTATATAATGCTTGTTGATTGTTTTAGATAGATACTGCTTATTATTCTAAGGAACATTCCATTTATTCCTATGCCCTCTAGTGTTTTTACTAAGAATGGGTGCTGTATTTTGTCAAAAGCTTTTTCATCTATTGATATAATCATATGATTTCTGATAGGTTTGTTATTGATGTAATTAATTATACTGACATTTTTCCTAATATTGAACCAACCATGCATTCCTGAGATAAATCCTACTTGATCATAATGTGTTATCCTAGTGATAACTTGTTGTAATCGTTTTACTAAGATTTTATTTAAGATTTATGCATCTATATTCATCAGGGAGATAGGTCTATAATTTTCTTTCTCTGTTTTAACTCTTCCTGGTTTAGGTATCAGCACCATATTGGTGTCATAGAAAGAGTTAGGCAGAGTTCTGTCTTCATCTATTTTTTTTAGGTTTTTTTTTTTGAAAGGCAAATGGGATTAAGTGGCTTGCCCAAGGCCACACAGCTAGGTAATTATTAAGTTTCTGAGACCTGATTTGAACCCAGGTACTTCTGACTCCAAGGCGGGTGCTTTATCCACTAAGCCACCTAGCCGCCCCCTTCATCTATTTTTCTAGAGATTATATAGAATTTTTTTTAGGTTTTTGCAAGGCAAATGGAGTTAAGTGACTTGCCCAAAGCTACACAGCTAGGTAATTATTAAATGTCTGAGACCGGATTTGAACCCAGATACTCCTGACTCCAGGGCTGGTGCTTTATCCACTGTGCCACCTAGCCTCCCCATGATTATATAGAATTTGAACCAGTTGTTCCTTAAATGTTTGATAGAATTCATTTTTGAATCCGTCTGGCCCTGGAAATTTTTTTCTTAAGGAGTTCAATAATGGCTTGTTGAATTTCTCTTTCTGAGATAGGGTTATTTAGATATTTTATTTCCTCATTGTTCAACCTGTGCAACTTTTATTTTTGTAAATATTCATCCATTTCACTTAGATTATAAAATTTATTGGCATAGAGTTGGGCAAAATAATTCGAATTATTACTTTAATTTTCTCCTCATTGGTGGTGAGTTCACCTTTTTCATTTATGATGCTCACAGTTTCATTTTCTTATTTCTTTTTTTTGACCCGAGGTTTATCAGTTTTATTGTTTTTTTTTTAATAAAACCAACTCTTGGCTTTATTTATTAGTTCAATAGTTTTCTTGTTTTGGATTTTATTAATTTCTCCTTTAATTTTTAGAATTTCTAATTTGCTATTTAATTGGGGGTTTTTAATTTGTTCTTTCTCTAATTTTTTAGTTGCTTATTTAGTTCATTGATTTCTTCTTTCTCTAATTTGTTCATGTAAGCATTTAAAGACATAATATATCCCTGACAGCTGCCTAGGTTTTGGTATGTTGTTTCATTATTGTCATTATCTAGGATGAAATAATTAATTCTTTCTCTAATTTGTTGTTTGATCTACTCATTCTTTAAAATGAAGTTATTTAGTTTCCAATTAGTTTTGAGTCTATATCTCCCTGGCCCAATATTGCATGTGATTTTTATTGCATTATGATCTGAGAAAGATGTATTCACTATTTTTGCCTTTCTGCAATTGATTGTTAGGTTTTTATGCCCTATTTTTGTGTAAGTGCCATGTACTGCAGAAAAGAAAGTATATCCCTTTCTATTCCCATTCAGTTTCTTCCATAAGTCTATCATGTCTAGGTTTTCTAACAATCTATTTACCTCCTTAACTTCCTTCTTGTTTATTTTATGGTTAGATTTATCTAAATCTGAGAGCAGGAGGTTGAGGTCTCCCAATAGTAGAGTTTTGCAGTCTATGTCTTCCTGTAACTCCTTCAACTTCTCCTCTAAGAATGTGGATGCTATACTATTGGGTGCATACATATTTAGTATTGAAATTACTTTATTGACTATGGTACCTTTTAGGAGGATATAGTCTTCTTCCTTATCACTTTTAACGCTATCTATTTTTGCAGCAGCTTTGTCAGAGATAAGGATTGCTAACTTTTTTCACTTCAGCTGAAGTAAGATATATTTTGCTCCAAACTTTTACCTTTACCCTATATTTATCTCTCTGCTTCAAATGATTTTCTTATAAGCAGCATATTGTAGGATTCTTGTTTTTAATCCACTCTGCTGTTTGCTTACATTATAAGGGAGAATTCATCCTATTCATGTTCAAAGTTATAGTTACTAACTTTTTATTGCCCTCCATGTTATCTTCTCTCCGTCTGTATTCTTCCCCCTTTTCCCCCCCTTTATCCATATTCCCCAGTATTTTGTTTCTGAATACCATCACCTTCAGTGTATTTGCCCTCCTATATGCAACCCTCCTCCATTTTTCACCTTTCCCTTTGCCCCTTCTTCCTTCCCTTCCTTCTGCTTGTTCCCCCTTTCCCCCTTTTAATACTTGAAAAGTTTCTTAACTTAAGTGAGTATGTGTATGCTAACTTTAAGCCAAATCTGATGAGAATAAGATTCAGGTGGTTCTCACCTCCTCCCTTCTTCCCCTCTATTGTGATAGGTCCCTTTTACCTTTTAATGTAATGAGATTTACCCCATTCAGTCTCCTCCATCTTCCCATCTCTTTATTGTTCCCCATTTTAAGGAGTTATTGTTTTTGAATCATTCTATCTGAGTCACAGAAAGATCATGAGTGTCCATCACTTCTGGCTAAATATATTCTCTCTAAGAGAGTTACAAGTCTTGAGTTATTAAAGTCTTTCTCCCAGTTTCATCTTATTGGATAGCAGTTTTTTTTTCTTTTTTTACCCCCCCCCCCCTTTTAACCTTTTCATTTGTCTCTTGAGTCTCCTGTTTGAAGTCCAAATTTTCTATTAAGCTCTGGTCTTTTAATCAGGAAAACTTGGAAGTCTCCTATTTCATTAAATGTCCATATTTTGCCCTGGAAGAGAGGACTCAGGTTTCCAGATAATGAATTCTTGACTGCATTCCAAACTCCCTTGCTTTTTGGAATATTGCATTCCAGAACCCTCGATCCCTTAATGTTGATGCAGCCAGGTTCTGTGTAATCCTTGGTATCTGTGGCTCCTTGGTATCTAAATTGTTTCTTTCCGGCTGTTTGCAGCATTTTCTCTTTTATCTTATAGTTCTAGAATTTGGTCAAAATATTCCTTGGCGTTTTCATTTTAGGATCACTTCCCAGAGGGGATCAATGTATTCTTTCAATAACTATTTTGCCCTCTGGTTCCAGGATATCAGGGCAGTTTTTCATCACTAAATCCTGTAATATTAAGTCCAGGCTTTTTTCCTTCTTCAATGTTTTCAGGAAGACCAATAATTCTTAGTTTATATCTCCCCGATTTATTCTCTAGGTCAGTGGTTTTGCTAATGAGGTATTTTACATTTTCTTTCATTTTTTAAACTTTTTTGGTTTTGTTGAACAGATTCTTGTCTCATGAAGTCATTGGTTTCCACAGACTCCATTCTTTTTTTTAGAGAAGAATTTTCTTCATTTACCTTTTGCAACTCCTTTTCCAATTGGTCAATTCTATTTTTGTAAGAGTTTTCCATTTGACCAATTGAGGCTTTGAGAGAATTATTTTCTTTTTGCATTTGTCCAATTCTATTTTCCAAGGATTTGTTTTCTTGCTGCAAAGTGTTAATCTTCTCTTGGGTTTCTTTTCCTGAAATTTTCCAATTGATTTTAAAACTCCTTCCTGATTTCTTCAAGGAAGTTTTTCTGTGCTGGAGACCAAATTATATTCTCCTCAGAGGTTCTAGGCCTCTCTGAGTTAGCATCTTTTCCTCCTAAGAATTTTTCTTTGGACCCCTCTTTTGGCCTTTCTTCATTTTCCTAAGAGCTTGTGTTGGGGAAGGGGCTGGTTCACAAAGGTTTGTTGTTGGGATCCCTAGAGGCTTTACTCACTGGGTTTAGTAACTCCATGTGGGCTGGCCAGTAGGGTGTGCTATAGGCTGGAACTTGCCCTACTGGAACTTGCTTTTGGTAAGCCCCAGACTGTCAGTCCCACAGCCAACCCCTCCACTCTCCAGTTGGGTCTCAGACCATGGCTCCCACAACAAATGCCTCTGTGGCTGATCTCAGGCTAGTCCTGTTCTCAGTCTTTCACCCTGTCCTATCCTCCTGGCAGAGTCTCTACTCTCTGCATCTGGTTCACCCACAATTCCTGGAGAAAGACCTTGAGGTAGGTGTTCTCCTAGATTCTCTTTCTGGATTTTGTTGATTGGATTTCTGTTAAGAGGTTTGTTTTATATTACAAATGAGGGAAGATCAGGAGACCTTATCCTAGGACCTGTTTTCTCTCTTCCATCTTGGCTAGAAGTCCTCCCCCCCCCCTTCTTTTTTTAAGTTTTTTTTTGCAAGGCAATGGGGTTAAGTCTCTTGCCCAAGGCCACACAGCTAGGTAATTATTAAGTGTCTGAGACCAGATTTGAACCCAGGTACTCCTGACTCCAAGGCCAATGCTTTATCCACTGTGCCACCTAGCTGCCCCCCTTACTTCTTTTTTTTTCTTTTTTTGTTTTAAATTTATTTTTTATTCTCATTTTGTACAAATGTTTTTTTACATTAATAAAATATTCTTGTTTACAAGTAAACAAAATACCCCTCCTCCCCCATGAATATAGATAGACTTGCTTGGGCGAAAAAAGTAAAGGGGAGAGAAAAAAATTAAAATTAAAAAAAATAATAGTAATAATTGTAGGTATGGCCAGGTGGCGCAATGGAAGAAGCACCAGCCCTGGAGCCATGAGCTCCCAAGCCCATATCCAACCTCGTAAACCCAACAATCACCCAGCCGTGTGACATGAAAGCTCCCCTATCCCCACTGTCCTGCAAAAACCAAAAAGAAGAAAAAAAAAGACCGGAAATAAAATAAAATAGCAATAATAGTAGGGGTGGCTGGGTGGCAGACAGAGCAATGGCCCTTGAGCCAGGATCACCTGGGTCCAAATCCGGCCCCAGACACCCAAAGATCACCCTGCTATGTGGCCCCAGGCAGGCCATCCAGCCCCACTTGCCCTGCACCCTCCCCCAAATAATAATCACAAAAAATGTGCTTGAGTCTTTGTTCCAACACCAACAACTCTGTCATGGGTAGATCTCATTCTTTATGATAAGTCCATCACAAAAGTTACTTTCATATTTTTCCACTGTTGCCATTGCTGATCACAACTCCCTCCTTTCTTATTTCTCCACTACCATGCACTCTATTTTCTCTCTCCTTTCACTCTGACTCTGCTGTAGGGTTGTTGACTGGCTCAGCAGACAGATCCCTGGTCCTGGGGCCAAGAAGCCCTGAGCCCCCATACCACCCCTTAGGCCCAGAATCCACCTGGCCCCATGGTCCCGGACAGGCCATCTAATCCCAGCCCCTTGCAAGAAGTGAAAAAGAAAATGTGTTATATCTGACCGCTCTCCTCCCATGGTCCATCCTTTCTTCCATCACTCACATCCCCACCCCTTCCCCCTGCTCCCCCCTCCTTCTTACTCCAGATGTCTATACCCCATTGAGTATATATGCTGTTTCCTCTCCTAGCCACCTCAGATGAGAGCAAAGATTCCCTCATTCCCCCTTGCCTCTCCCCTTCCATATCATTGCTCATTGTAATAAAAAAAAACTTATGTGAAATATCTTGCACTATTCCCCCTCTCCTTTTTCTTTCTCCCATTCCATTTCCCTTTTTTCTATTGACTCCATTTTTACACCATATTTTATCTTTGAATTCAGCTTTCTCCTGTGCTTAACTATAAAAGCTCTCTCTACCTGCTCTATTAACTGAGAAGGTTCATATGAGTATTATCAGTGTCATTTTTCTATGCAGGAAAACATGCAGTTCATCCTCATTAAGTCCCTCCTATTTCCCCCCTCTCCTCCAATCTCCATGCTTCACCTGAGTCCTGTATCTGAAGATCAAACCTTCTGTTCAGCTCTGGCCATTCCAAAAGGAACCTTTGAAATTCCTCTGGTTCATTGAAAGTCCATCTTTTTCCCTGGAAGAGGACATTCAGCCTTGCTGGGTAGTTCATTCTTGGCTGCATTCTAAGCTCTCTTGCCTTCCGGTATATTGTATTCCAAGCCCTACGAGCTTCTAATGTAGCTGCTGCTAAGTCCTGTGTGATCCTGACTGCAGCTACACGATATTTGAACTGTGTCCTTCTGGCTGTTTGTAATATTTTCTCTTTGACTTGGGAGTTCTGGAACTTGGCTATAATATTCCTAGGGGTTGGTTTTTTGGGATCTCTTTCTCGGGGGGATCGGTGGATTCTCTCCATTTCTATTTTGCCCTCTGCTTCTAGAATATCAGGGCAATTTTCCTGTAGTAATTCTTTGAAAATGATGTCAAGGCTCTTTTCCTGGTCATGACTTTCAGGTATTCCAATAATTTTTAAATTATCTTTCCTAAGTCTGTTTTCCATATCAGTTGTTTTTTCAATGAGATATTTCACATTTTCTTCTAATTTTTTTGGTTTTGAAGTATTGATTCCTGATTATTGGTAAATTCATCAATCTCCCTGAATTCTATTCTTTGTCTGAAGGATTTGTTCTCCTCAGAGAGTTTTCTTATCTCTTTTTCCATCTGGCCAATTTTGCTTTTTAAAGCATTCTTCTCCTCAATAACTTTTTGAACTGTTTTGTCTATTTGACCTAAGCTGGTTTTTAGCATGCTGTTTTCTTCAGCATTTTTTGGATTTCCTTGACTAAGCTGCTGACTTCATTTTCATATTTTTCCTGCATCTCTCTCCTTTCTTTTCCCAGTTTTTCTTCCAACTCCCTCATTTGATTTTCAAAGTCTTTTTTGAGCTCTGTCATAGCCTGAGCCCAATTTCTGTTTTTCTTGGAGTCTTTAGATGCAGGAGCTTGTGCTTCCTCATCTTCAGACTGAGTATTTTGATCCTTCTTGGGCTCATTTGCAAAATATTTCTCAATGGTCTTCCTCTTGTTTCTTTGTTTGTTCATTTTCCCAGCCTAAGCCTGTTTTTTGGGGGTGCTTCCTGAGTTTTTGGGACACTCCCACAAGGGTCTCAGTGTGTGAGGCTCTGTCCTCCCTCCTGGTCTGTGAATGACCATAAGGACCTCCCTCTGCCACGGGGTTGAGGTGGGGGGCCCTGCTGTTCTATGGGGGGGCCTAGACTGTGATCAGGATCTGAATGTAGTCAGAGCCCCAGAGTCCTGTTCCTGGAGCTGAGGACAGAACTCAGCAGTCTCTCTCTCTCTCTTCACTCCCCTCCCTCAGCTCAATGGGCTCATGCCCTGGGGGCTCCTGCTTACCAGCTCTGCCTGCTTCTGTTTCCTGGTCTGGGGGAAAGACCAAGCTGCTCGCTGTGTGCCCCAGGGCTGGGCTCCACGTGCTCCCTCTGGCAGAGGTCCCCCGCTGTTCCCCCACTTTGTGCCCGGTGCTCCCTGGGGTGCAGCTCAGGGGACTCCCCCACTGCTGTGAGCTGTGACTCCCAGCGCCCTGGGGCTGCCTCTGGGAGGCTGAAGTTCTTCGGCTCTGGCGGACCACCCCTCTGGCGGCCGCCCCTCCGACCCTGGGGAGCAGAGCCTTTCTGCTCTTTTCCAGGTTACCTAGAATAGGAGAACTGTCTCACTGAGTCTCTTTGTGGGTTCTGTCTCTCGAAAGTTTAGTTAGAGTCCTTAGCTGATGAGTTTTATCAGAGAGCTCCTAAGACTGGATCCCTTCTTGTCACCATCTTGGCTCCGCCCCCGTTACTTCTTTTTTTTTTTTAGTTTTTTTTTTTTGCAAGGCAAATGGGGTTAAGTGGCTTGCCAAAGGCCACACAGCTAGGTAATTATTAAGTGTCTGAGACCAGATTTGAACCCAGGTACTCCTGACTCCAAAGCTGGTGCTTTATCCACTACACCACCTAGCCACGCCCCCCCCTTACTTCTTGATCAAGAAACTCCACCTTCTGATTATTGAATATCTTTGCTGCTTCAGTGAACCATGTCCAGAACACTCTTCTTCCTCAGCTCTGCCTCCTGACTTGACATCCCTGACTTCCTTCAAGTTGACTAAAATCCCACCTTCAACAAAGTCTTTCCCGCTTCTTAATGTCTTCCCTCTGAGACTACCCTTTTCCCTCTCCTACCCTCTCCATTTAGCTTGTATATATCTTATAAGTATGTAGTTCTTTTCATGTTATCTCCCCCAGTAGATTGAACTTTTTTTGTCTTTTTTTTGGGTAAGGCAATGGGGTTAAGTGACTTGCCCAAGGTCACACAACTAGGTAATCATTAAGTGTATGAAGCTGGATTTGAACTTAGGTCCTTCTGACTCCAGGGCCGGTGCTCTATCCACTGTGCCACCTAGCTGCCCCTAGACTGAACTTCTTGAGAAAAGACACTGCCTTTTACTTTTCTCTGAATTCCTAGGCCTGTCACATAATAGAAACTTAATAAATTCTTGTTGATTATTTTTTGTGCATATCTATATATTGTGTGTATATGTTATCTCTCTGTTCAGATTGCAAACTTCTTGAGGAAATGGACTATTTCAGTTTTGTCTTTGTATTCCTAGTACCTAGTCCAGTGATTGACCCATGACAAATATTTATTAATGATCAATCATTATTGATCCCATAGCAAGATTAAGTAAATGCTGACCTTTGGATCAATACCAAGATGCCAATCATTGCATTATGAATATATGGCATTATGTAGCAATATATAACCTGCCGATATGTCTCATATTGTCCTATTTCCTAATTGTCTGTCCCCAGCTAACCTTCTTCCTCTTCCCTGATTTATACCCTCAACACATTTTAGATATCCTCTATATTGGCATAATTTGCTCCTAATCATGGAGAAATGATCTCATAGTTCACTACTGATAGACTGCTGCCAGATGCTTCTAGGCTTTTACAACTCCCAACGTATTTTGATACTTTCATTCTCATCCAGGTGGGTACAGTTGAACTCACAAGATATCCCCATCTTGTTTGCGTGTAGTTGTTTGCATGTTTTCTCTCCTATTAGGTGATGAATTCCTTGAGAATTGACTTTTGCCCTTTTTTGTTATCCTCATTTTTTAGAACAGTGCCTGGGACATAATAGACACTTAATAAATTCTTATTGACTGATTGATTTCCACTGATGCAGATTGCAATCTACCCATACATTCTCTTCTCCATGTCCTTCCATTAATCATCCCCAGTGAGTTGACATAACTCTTTTTAATTAACATTAAATCTAAATTGAATCAAATATGGCAAGCATTAACTAACTTGTTCCTTTGGATTACTAAACCTTTCATGGTCCTCAAAAAACTCAAGTGCTCTCTGGGCTATCTCAGATTATAGAATCATGGAAGGCTTAAGAAATAGATTTCTTTTTTTCTTTTTTCTTTTATTAAAGATTTCATTTGAGTTTTACAATTTTTCCCCCCATCTTACTTCCCTCCCCCCCACCCCCCACAGAAAGCAATCTGTCAGTCTTTAATTTGTTTCCATATTGTACATTGATCCATATTGAGTGATGAGAGAGAAATCATATCCTTAAGGAAGAAACAAAAATTATAAGTAATAACAAGATTAGACAATAAGATATCTGCTTTTTTTCTAAATTGAAGGGAGTAGTCCTTAAACTTTGTACAAACTCCATGGCTCTATCTGGATACAGATGCTATTCTTCATTGCAGAAAGCCCAAAATTGTCCCTGATTATTGCACTGATGGAACGAGCAAGTCCATCATTTGATTATCACCCCCATGTTGCTGTTGGGGTGTACAGTGTTTTTCTTGTTCTGCTCTGCTCATCTCACTCAGCATCAGTTCATGCAAATCCCTCCAGGCTTCCCTGAATTCCCATCCCTCCTGGTTTCTAATAGAACAACAGTGTTACATGACATATATATATATATATATATATATATATATATATATATATATATGTATATATATATATCACAGTTTGCTAAGCCATTCCACAATTGAATGACATTTACTTGATTTCCAATTCTTTGCCACCACAAACAGGGCTGCTATGAATATTTTTGTACAAGTGATGTTTTTACCCTTTATCATCATTTCTTCAGTGTATAGACCCAGTAGTGCTGTTTGCTGGATCAAAGGGTATGCTCATTTTTGTTGCCCTTTGGGTGTAGTTCCAAATTTCTCACCAGAAAGGTTGGATGAGTTCACAAGGAAATAGGTTTCTTGTCTTGCCTTTCATACATAAAGCTTTGTGAGGAGTCACATTTAACTGCTTAGTGATCCAAGCAATTCTCTCATACTATAAGTTGTAGAGAAAGTGTATTGGCAGAGAACATATTCTTGGGATCCATCCCTATCCTTACAGAGCATTGGAGGAGGAAGGATCTTAGACACTAAGAATTGAATTAAACTCCTTCAATTTACAGTTGGGGAAACTGAGTTCCAGAAGGGGGCTTATCATCACTCACTTAGTAAATAGCCACTCTTAGTTTAGAACATATTTTATCCATGTATACTTTCCAGTTTTACATTACAAACTCCTGACTCTCAAATATATCACTGAGGTTCTAGGGCATGGAAGTGAGTCAGCTTTGTCTTCCTTCTTCATCAGATTTTTCTCCATCAGTGCTGTACACTGAGTAACACAGTCAGTTCTTAATAATCATCGAATGAATAGGAATCAGCATAGAAATAGTAGCCCATGATGATGCACTATAAATCTGTCATTATTGATTTAGTATCCCAGAAGGAAGGAGTGGGAGGAAGAGAGGGAGGGCACACCAGCCTTGTGATTTCATTAACATGGGGAACTTCTGCTGAGGAAATACCCTCCACTAATGCAGATTGACATTTGCTCTGCAACTTACAGCCTAAGGTCCTAGAAATAAAAATTAAATTCAAGTGGGTTTGTTTTGAAGGATTATTGAGGTAAGAATGAGTTGTCTTCATTTCTCTCTGTAATTGAATATATTTGTTTTTAATCACTAGAAAAGTACTACCATACTGCATTTGTGTTATGGGTGGTAGGGATTTATTAAATTATTAACATTTAGAAAGTGCTTTAAAGTTTGCTTTGTGCAAATGTACCTGGTGACGTAGGTGCTATTATTACTTACCTTTTACATATGGGAAAACTGAGGCTGTGAGAACTCTGCTTATTGACTTGCCCAGATTTATAAAACTATTAAGTGTATGAAACAGAATTAAAACTCTATTTCCCAACTTCCACTATGCCACCTTGCTGCCCCTTTGATAGTAGTAGGAGGAAATGCTTTCAAAAGGCTCAGAAACGTTGACCAGAGGATCTAAAGGGTTTTTTGTGGAGGCAGTCTGAACCTTTCATTGTAGATTTAGTAATGACCATATCCACTTTAAATATTTTGGCCTGGGAAGACAAAGTAGAATGGACTAAGTCTGCTTTGGAGAAGTCTATTATTTTTATAGACAGATATCTGGGGCAGAATGCATCTGTATCCTGCAAATTCTCACAAACCTTAGGTGTATATGGAAGGAAGGGTAGAGGTGTCTCCCAACTGTTCCAGGGGTCCAGCTTCCAGGGAGAGTTTATTCCCTTTTCTTCAGAGAACCTCCTGCTTAGCATATGTCTGTCTGAAAGTCAGCCCATATTTCCAAGAGAAGTAATGGACTTGAAGGTCTGGGTTGTGCATTGAGAATAAGCAGGACATTTCATCTCTGGGGAAAAAAATAATAGAATTGAATTTGACTTCACTTACTTTGAGTTTTCCCTCCTACTCAGGTTGCTCTGTAGGATTGTTGTGTAATTTCATTCCAATATGGTTTTATGCTTCAGGTTGGAAGTGGGGAGCTAGTGGATCAGACACTCTTTAGAGGTAGTTCTGAAGTGATTCATTCCCCTCCTACCATTCTCCCTTGGTGGGTGAATAGGCTCATTCAGGCTGTCTGTCCCCCATGCTTGGGATGCCTTTCAGGATCCCAACTTATTTCAAAATTTGCTCAAATATCACCTACTTTGTATGGCCTTTCCTGATTCTCCTAGCTGCTGGTGCTTTCTCCTCAAACTGAACTTACATTTGATTCTATAGATCCATGCTATTTTCCTCATTAGAATCTAAACTCTTTGAAATTTGAGTTCATTTCACCACTTTTTAGGACCAGTGATCTGCACATAGTAGGTGCATGATAAATACTGGCAATTAATTGGTCATAGAATCATCAGGTCATAGCTATAGCCCTAGAAGTGACCTTAGAGGCCATTTAAGGCCATGTTCTTCATTTTACAGTTATGGAAATTGAGGCACATGAAAATTAAATCACTTGCATAAGGACATATAGGTAGGGGCAACAGGAGAGATTTACAGCATTTCATAGAATTAGAGTAATACCTACTTTAAAGATCATCTAGTCCAGGCTCTTCATTTAGGTTATAAGCAAACCGACCCCTGAAGAGGGCAACATTACCCAGGTCAGTAGTAGAATTGAGGTATCTTAGATCCCAGACCTGGGCTTTTTTTCCCTACAACTTTGCTTTGTTCTGGACCTAGTCCTTCCCTGAGTCTACGCCCAACCTGGTTCTAAGTAAGACTTTGAAATAGGGAAAGCCTTTAAGCCCTTCTTGCTTCCCATTTTATTACTCCTTCAATTCCCAACTCCCTTTCTAGGAAACATGGTACCCTTCAGGTATTATTCTGCTAAATGTTAATTACAGTAGCTTGATTCACTCTGTACCTCCTATGTGGAGGCCCACACTCAGCCATGTGGAGAGGGAGACCCTTTAACATGCCAATGATGTGGAATTCCATCTCCCTGAGCTTCAGTTTCCTTAACTTTAAAATGGGATTGCTATCTTCCCTATTTAGATCATAAGTTTTTTGAAGGAAGTAACTTTATGGCTTGTTTATTCCTTCATCATTTCCCCACACTCCCCTCAATTAGGAGTCCTACACATATACCATTTGATTTACCTTTTTAATTAATAAAAGTTATAATGAAAAGATACATCAAATGATCTATATGTAGGTCTCCTGATTGACATCAATCACAAGATTTTTGTTTGTAATTTTCCAAAAATGTTTATTTCTCTCTGACTGCTTTTCTACATAAATATAGAACAAGCTTCTGTGTGTGTGTTTGTGTGTGTGTGTGTGTGTGTGTGTGTGTATGCCATTTGTTTTTATATCACATTCATTTTTGAATGCATTCTTTGTTTTCATCATCCCTCTTGAACTGGTTGGAAATATTTTCAGAGTTATTGAAAGAGGATGTTATATTTCTATCCAGATTCATAATAGCTAAGGGTGAATTCTGTTTCACAGGTCTTTGGTTTATTTGGAGAGAGAAAAGGGGTCATTTTACTTGATACTTATGTTGAGTTCTTTTGAAAATAGTGATTGTAATTGTAGTTTCTTGGCATGCATTTCATCACATCTTTAATATTTCTCCTCTAACTGCTTTCATCCTGTTATCTTCCAGGCATCTCTGATAAACCCATCTCCTGCTTATTAACTTGGTC
Source organism: Macrotis lagotis (assembly GCF_037893015.1). NCBI lineage: Eukaryota > Metazoa > Chordata > Mammalia > Peramelemorphia > Peramelidae > Macrotis > Macrotis lagotis. Next base: position 452,175,833 of record NC_133658.1, read on the forward strand.
ATCAATTCTCAAACATTTCCTGTATCCTTAGTAATGAGGTTAGAAGACTTTAAAAAACCAGGACTGAATGATTAAAAGAAAATAAAGGTCATAATATTGAAATGTAGTATTTCAAACTGAAGACAGTTCCATTTTGAGGATAAAGCTTGGGGGGAGGGAGTGGTAGAGAATAAGGGAGATTTGAAACTGAAGTTGCTATAAGAACCTTCAGTTAGGATAAGGCACTAGGGATACAGCATGATAGGCAGAATAGTATTTAAGTTTTGACTGAAAGTATATTTATTCTAGAATTTTAGCTGTCAATGATCCATCCAGAGTCCTGAAGTGCAACCATTCAGTAATGGGGGTTTATAATGGGTGTCCTTGGTGCAATTTTAAGCTAAAACTTGTATTTTAATGCTGGATATTTGTGTATATTTTAGCCAGAACCCAAAAGAATTTTTAAAAGTAACTCTAAATTATGAAAACATAGCCCAGTCCACTAAATCAATCAGTCAGTCAACATGTATTTATATTAAACACTTATTATTTGCCAGACACAGTGTTAAGTCCTATTAATCCAAAGAAAGGTAAGAAACAGCCCCTGATTTCAAGAAACTCAAAGTATAATGAGATAGACAACATGAAAACAACTAGCTAAAAACAAGATATATATATATATATATATACATATATATGACAAATTGGAGTTAATTTCAGAGAGAAGATACTGAAATTAAGAGCAGTGGTAAGACTTCTTTCAAAAGGTAGAATTTTGGCTAAGATTTGAAGGAAGCCAGGGGAACCAGATGTTGGAGAAGAGGAGGAAGAGATCTCAAGTCATGGGAAAGAGCCAGTGAAAATGGTTGGAGCTGGGAGATGGAATGTGCTGTTAGAGGAAAAACAGAGAGACTAGAAGACTAGCAACTGGATTGAAGAATAAAATTTGAGAGAGGAAGGCAAAGCATAAGTAACTTGGAAAGATGGATCAGATTATATCTGGCTTTAAAAGACAATCAGGAGGGCGGCTAGGTAGGTGGCATAGTGGATAAAGCACCGGCCCTGGAGTCAGGAGTGCCTGGGTTCAAATCTGGTCTCAGACACTTAATAACTACCTAGCTGTGTGACCTTGGGAAAGTCACTTAATAACCCCATGTGCCTTGCAAAAACCTAAAAAAAAATAAAAGACAATCAGGGTGGTTTATATTTGATTCTTTTGGTGCTGGGAACCCACTGGAGGTGATTGAAGAGAGTGGTCACATGGTCAAATCTGTACTTTAGGAAGATCAATTTGATAGTCTGAGTGGAGGATGGACTAGAGTAGAGGGAGACTTGAGACAAGGAGACCAACCAGCAGACTATTACAATTGCACAGGTATGATGTGATGAGAATCTGTCATAGGATGGTTGCAATGTCAAAGGAGAGGAAAGGACATATATGCAAGATGTTACAAAGGTGGAAACAAGCAAATGACAACAGATTGTATATAGGGGGTGACACTAAGGAACTGAAAATTACACATAGATTGAGAATGTAGGAACTGGTAGGGAACTACAACAGAAACAGGGAAGTTTGAGATGCAAGTGTTTGGAGGGAAATAAAATGAGCTTAGTTTTGGATATGTTGAGTTTAAGATATCTATGGGATATCTAGTTTGAAATGTATAATAGGTAGTTGGAAATTCAAATTTTGAAGTTAAGAGAGAAGTTAGGACTGGATAGGAAGATCTGAGAATCATCAGCATAGAGATGGTAATGAAATTCATGAGAACCATCTGAAATCACCATGAAAAATAATATAGTTCAGAGAAAGAGATAATTATGGGGGAAAGGTTAATGAGTTTGAGCTTCCCTAGTACTGTTATCTTCTACTACAGATGTTGGTGCATTAGCTTCTATTGTAATAATAATGATATTTATGGATCCTGTGATTTCAGTGGTGCAGGAGATTCTCAGATGAGGAAATTTCCTCTTGTAACTTATAGTCTTTGAGAGTTGTTTACCTCACTAAGAGGGTGTGCCCAGTAAGCATCAGAAGTAGGATTTGAACCTATATATTCTTGGCATTGAGACCATATCTCTGCCCACTTCAATTTGCTGCTAATATCAAGTTGGTCTTTTTGAAGATGCTTAGCTTATGCTACAGTATAAGACAACCTTGGAAATGAAGTTTCTTGTTTTAAACAATTTAACTCTACAAGCTTCATTCTTTGTCTCTCCAAGGGTAATATGTCATCCTTCCATTTGATAACATCTGCTTTCTATATTGTTTTAATTTATAATGGATATTAAAATGAATATGATTTAGCTCTTCTAACAGTATTTTATTTGACACATTTCACGATCAAATTATTGTTAATCAATGGCCCCAATACTCTACGATTCTTAGCAGATTAGTTCAACTCATAGACAGACGCAACATATAAGAATTGTAAGGGACTTCAAAGGTCATCTAGTCCAACTTCCTCATTTTAGAGGCAAGGAAATGTAGAAATTAAGCAACTTGTCGAAGGTCATATAGCAATGGAGCCAAGACTTAAGCCTCATTCCTTTTACTCCTATAATTGCAGGTTACAAAAAATACAACTTCATGTCAAAATTTTGCCAGGTTAGGCTAATCTACTCTGAACCCTGCTGATACCGGAGGGAGAGAAAGTCGTAGAAAATAAATGGGAAAGGGGGTTAAAAAAAATTGCTCTATATTTTATACTTGCATGAATAGCACATCAAATGATATGCAAATCATATGTAAATTGGCAGAAGCTAGTTTTGCTGCCATCAAGCCTTGACAGCTTGTGTAATGGCAGCAGAGAATAGTGTGATATCACTATCAAGGGCATAAACTGAAAACAGAGAGATCAAAGACCCATGAAACAGCTAAAACTACTCTGTTTAGTTGCAATTGGGCCCTAATAGGCAAGAGAAAGCAAAAACTCTTTTGTTTAGATAGAATGATGGTAGAGCTGGTCAAGGGAAGTTGTGAAGTAAAAGCAGCTCATCTTTGGTACCCCAATTCTTGGCAAGTGTTGTCACCCACAGATCAAAGCCCAGCCCTTTTATGTTATCTGTTTTCTTTGACTTCTTTGGAAACTTTCTCATCCCTTATCTCCCCTGCTCACCTCCCTTTGCTTTTCAAGGTGATATTAGGGCTATTGCCCTAAAATTTGATGCCATCCTTCCTGAGATGTAGTGGAAACTACACAAATTTTTCTAGTCTAAATTTTTCTGTGTGACCTTGGACAAATGATTCCATGATCTTTGTCCAATTCTGAAATTCTATGATTTTGACAGTACTGCACATGTTCTTCACTCCATCCAGATATATATATATATATATATATATATATATATATATATATATATATATATATATATATCTTCACTGGATCCTGTCAGAAAGTCTCTACCAGTCTTGAGTGGTGCCCTCAAAATTTCAGCCACTAGGAGTAAAAAGTATGATGATGTTGGGTGGTGGAAAGAATCCTTTATTGTAGTCATATGATTTGGGTTTGGGCACAGGGTCATTTCTTCTTTGTGGGACTCAATTTCCCTATTTGTTAAATGAATGGGGTGGATTAGTGATTCTGAAGATGTGGGTTCAAATCCTGCCTTTGATAATTAGTACCTGTCTTGGACAGATAATTTCCCCTCCCTCAAACATGCAATAAGAGACTTGGAAGAGAATATGATCACTGAGTTCTCTTCCAGCCCCTGACTTATGATTTATCTTGAACAGTGGAAACTGATGAAATTGGTGTGAAAAGGGGAGCAGAGTCAAGATGGCAGAGAAAAGGCAGTGACAACCCTACTCCTCAACTCTCTAGCAAACCATTACAAATACCTTTAAATAATGATTCTAATGAAATTTTAGAGTTGCAGAACCCACAAAAGGACCAAGTGAAACAATTTTTCCAGTCCAAGACAACTGGGAAGATTCAAGGGAAGTGTCTGTTACACTAGAGATAAAAAGGACTTGTAGTGTAGACCAGGCCTTGCCAGTTATCCAGGAACAGACCATGGGGTGCTTGGGTCAGAGACAGCAGTGGCAGTTTCCAAGGACTGTCAAGGACAACTCGAAAAGTCAGCAGGAAAATGCTGTTGCACAAGGGTGAGAGTGGAGCATATCTAGTACAGGCCTCGGTGTAGACCTGACCCCAGGAAACCAGGAGCAGGCTTCTGGAACCACCTGGTAGCTGTTGATAGAGAGCTCAGTTCATGGACAATAGGGGGGATCAGAGGAGTTTGCAGAGGTGTCTTTGCTCTCCCTGAGGCAGGATTCTGTTGCTTTGCTCATATTCAGATCTGGGTCTCAGTCTGGGGACTCAGTCTCAGGAAAAGGAGTAGATGCACAATAAGAGTAGGGACCCTCTTCATGGTTCCAGGGCAGACAGGAATGGTAATCATAGTCTCTCATAAGGCCTTGGAGGATTTGAGAACTTGCAGGTCCCTGGGGGTATCTATGAAAATATCTGCTAAAACCTTCAAAAACTTGGGACAGTGATTCATCTACCCTGAAACCTTAACAAAAACTTAAAATCAAGGGGAGGCTAGGTGGCACAGTGAATAGAGCACTGGCCCTGGAGTCAGTTCAAATTTGGCCTCAGACCCTTAATAATTACCTAGCTGTGTGGCCTTGGGCAAGCCACTTAACCCTATTTGCCTTGCAAAAACCTAAAAAAAAAAAAAGTTAAAATCAAGTCTTAGCCTGGAGAAATGAGCAAACAACAGAAGAAAAAATTCAATTATAGATAATTACTTTGGTCATATTGAGGATCAAAATGTACACTTAGAAGATAACAAAGTCTAAGCTTCTGCATCCAAAGCAGCCAAGAAAAATATGAATTGAGGCCATGGAAGAGCTCAAACAAGATTTTGAAGATCAAGAAAGGGAGGTAGAGGAAAAATTGTGAAGAGAAATAAGAGCAATATGGGGAAATCATGATAACTGAGAAAGCAGTTCAGTGAAGGAAATACCAAAAATACTGAAGAAAGCAACAGCTTAAAAACCAGTTTCGGCCATATGGAAAAAGTGGTCCTAAAGGCCAATGAGGAGAAAAATACCTTAAAAAGAAGACTTGACCAAATGGAAAAGGAGATGCAAAACTTCTCTGAAGAAAATAATTCATTAAAATATAAAATGGAGCTAACGGAAGCTGATGACTTTGTGAGAAATCAAGAAACAATAAAACAAAACCAAAATAATGAAAAACTAGAAGAAAATGTGAAAACAACTGACCTAGATAATAGATCCAGAAGAGATAATTTAAAAATTATTGAACTGCTTGAAAACTATGATTTAAAAAAAGAGCCCAGACCTCATTTATTTATTTATTTATTTATTTATTTGTTTGTTTGTTTATTTATTTATTTGCAAGGCAATGGGGTTAAGTGGCTTGCCCAAGGCCACACAGTTAGGTAATTATTAAGTGTCTGAGGCAGGATTTGAACTCAGGTACTACTGACTCCAGGGCCAGTGCTCTATCCACTGTGCCACCTAGCTGCCCCCTAGACCTCATTTTTAAAGAAATTATCCAGGAAAACTGCCCTGATGTCCTAGAAGCAGAGGACAAAATAGAAATTGAAAGAATCTTCCAATCACCTCCTGAAATAGATCCCAAAATGAAAAAAAACAGGCAAATTTCAGAACTCCCAAGTCAAGAAGAAACTGCTTTAAGAAACCAGAATGAAACAATTCAAATATCATGGAGTCACAGTCAGGATAACACAATATTTGTCAGCTTCTACATTAAGGGATTGTAGGACTTGGATATGGTATCCTGGAAAGCAAAAGACTAAGAATCAACTACCTAGCAAAACTGAACATACTCCTTCAGGGAAAAAGTTGGAGATTCAATGAAATAGGGTACTTTCAAACTTTCCTAATGAAACAAACCAGAGTTGAACAGAAAATTTCATCTTCAAATACAAGACTCAAATGAAGCATAAAAAAAGGTAAACAGGAAAGGCAAATCATAAGGGACTTAATGATGTTGAACTGTTTGTATTCCTGCATGGGAAGAAGATACTGATAACTCATGAACTTTCTCATTTATTAGGGCAGTTAGATGAGCTTATGTAGACCAGGTATAAGGTGGGAGTTGAATTTGAAAGTATAATATATTAAAAATATGAAATTAATGGGTGAGAAAGGAATGTACTGGGAGAAAAGGAAAGGAGAGGTAGAATGAGATAAGTTATTTCACATTAAAGAGGCAAGAAAAAACTTTTGCAGTGGTTTGGAAGAGAGGGAAGGTGAGGGGGAGTGAGTGAGCCTTACTCTCATTGGAACTGGCTCAGAGAGAGAGAATAACATATACACTCAATAGGGTATAGAAATCTAACTTACCCTAGAGAAAGGTAGGAGAGGAAAGGGAATGATAGAAAGAGGAGAGTGGGTGAATGTGTTAGAAAGGAGCGAAGATTGTAAGAGGAGGTAGTCAGATGCAAAACACTTTTGAGGAGGGACTGGGTGAAAGGAGAGTATAAATGGGGATGGGGGAATAGAATAGAGGGAATTATAGTTAGAAATATCAACTATGGGAAAAAACTATTGAAACAAGTTTCTCTGATAAAGACTTCATTTCTCAAATTTAGAGAACTGAGTAAAATTTATAAAATATAAGAGCCATCCTCCAATTGCTAAATGATCAAGAAATTCCAACAGTTTTCAGATGAAGTTATCAATGCAATCTATTTAAATCATTTTTTTTAAAAAAAATGTCCTAACTCACTACTGATAGGAGAATGTGGGTTGGAAAATTCTGAGGTGCTGCCTTTTATCTATTGGATTGGTTAATAGAACAGAAGGAGAAAATGAAAAATGTTGGAAGGGATGTAGGGAAATCGAGACATTGATATACTGTTGGAGGGATTGTAAAATGATTCAACAATTCTGTAGAATTGTTTTTGGAGGAATTTGAAATTATGCCCAAAGGGCTATAAACCATGCCTACCCTTTGACCTATCAATATCACTACTAGGTCTATATTCCAGAAGAGATGGAATATGGGAAGAAAAAAATCTTTATGTATAGGGATATTTATTGCAACTCTTTTCTGGTGGTGGGTAGTGAAGGAATGCCCAGTGATTGGGGAATGGCTGAATAAATTGTGGCATGGTTGTTCTGTTATGGGAAATGATGAATAGAATGCTCTCATTAAAAACTTACATGATCAGATATAATGAGAAGTGTGCTTTATACAAAGTAACAGCAGCATTGCAGGATGATCAGCTGTGGATGATCTACCTTTTCTCAGCAATGCTATCTATGATCCAAGAGAACTTTGAAGTTCTTATGATAAAGAATACTATCCATCCTAAAGACAGAGCTGATGGTGTCTGAATACAGACTGAAACAGTTTTTTAATTTTATTTTCTTGAAGTTTCTTGTGTGTGTGTGTGTGTGTGTGTGTGTGTGTGTAGCTAAGTTTACTTTTACAACATGACTATTGTAGTAATGTTTTTCATAACTACACAGTTTTTAACCTATCCCCAGTAATTTGGTTTCTCAATATGGGGGGGTATGATGGGATGAAGGGAGAAAATTTGGAACTCATGGTTTTGGAAGAGAGTGTTGAAACCTGTTCTTGCATGTAACTGGAAGAAAAAATAAAATAAAATAAAAAATAGATTTGAAAGAAATGAACCTGGTATTATTAGTAGAGCAGTGAAACTATATGAGTAGGACTTTGTGGGGGGAAAGGGTTTATTAGACTTTCATTATGTCTGGAAAATGGTGAAATTGAGAGAAATTCCTAGAACTTGAAAAGGTTTTCCAGGACAATGGTTTATTTATCTTCATTGCCTCCACAGTTGCAAATTGCAAGGCTGATAATGACACTGTTCTTTAGGTCACCACCCCCAGCCACCTGCTTCAGACACATGATCCTGCAATAGGAAACCCTCTACCTCCAATTTCTGTTTTCTCTTCTCTAGAAATGAGTTAATGGAGCAGAGTAGGGACCAGAGCCAGCCTAGTCTGCTGCTTCAACTCAATTAGTCCCGATAAGGAGCTCAATGTGAGCAGAACTCAATAAGTTCAGCCATTAGGTCTGCCAAGGGTGGTGGAGCAGGCTCCACAAAAGAGAGATCAGTTCTTGGGAGGAACTAGTCCTTACACTGGAGCTGCATTTATCACCACGGTTGGGGGAATTCAGGCTCCAATAAGTGCTATTTGAAGGAGTCAAGTTTTTATCAGGGAGTGAGACTTGGGGGAAAGCTAAAGTTTCCTTGGGAAAGTGGTGTAGTATGTGTGCGCACCAGAGATAACAGGTCCCTGTAGGGAATGAGCAGAGGCTGGAGGTGGAGATTGAATGTGTGTCCTTCTGTAGTAGCTCTGAAAAAGCAATTCAGATTTCAATTGGTTTCAGGTATTTCAAAGCTCTCATTTCGATCATTGTGGCTCAGATAACAGGGGGATTTTTCAGTTTGGGTCTGGCATTTCTTCTTTTAGTGTTCAAAGCAGGATGATGGACCGAGACCCTAAAAAACCATTTCAAGGATTAAGAAAACAACCTGGTGTCACTTTTAAGAATGTACCTAGACCTGGTGGTCTTGATTTCAGTGGGATTCCCTTTTTCTGAGCAGGATTTAAAGTTCTTGTGTTAGATTGAACCAGGGGTTCTTATTTTTGTTGTTGTTGTTTTTGTTTGACTACAGAAGTCTTCTTACCCTTAGAAATCAGACCCCTTAGAAATGAAGTAAATTATCTCATGTAAGGAGATGAACCCTCTCGTTGGAGCTTCCCTGAAGAAAGAACAGGGGACCCTGGTTTGGTTGCTCTTTAGAAGACTGACGTCTTTGCTTCTCTTTCATAGTACTATGGATTTCAAGCAAGAAGGAACTTTAGAGGCCATGTAGTTTGACCCCTGTTATTTAGCAGATTAGGAAACTGAGGTCCAGATGTTGAAACGACTTACTTCTATAGCATGACCATTTATCCATACCCTTGACTCTCTAGGACAGATAGATTGTGCAGTGGATAGAGCACTAACTTGGGAGTTTGAATCCAGCCTCAGATGCTTGACACTTACTAGCTATGTGACCTTGGGCAAGTCACTTAACCTTAATTGCTTCCCAGGGCCATCTCCAGTCATCCAGATTCATATCTGGCTACTGGACCCAGATGACTAGAGAAGGAAGTGAGGCTGATGATTTATCACAGCATCCCCTCACTCAAATCTAATTCATGTGCTTGTCATGGCATCATCTCCCTGATATCATGGTCTTCTTTGAGAATGAAAGACAAACATAATTGTCACCCTTGACTTTCTAAAATTTGTGAGGAGGTAGAAATGGGGAAGTGGGCATGATGGTGGATGAAGGTAGGCCATAGAAAGGCAACTCAATTATAATATGATTATTGGAGTGGTGGTTGGGGCTAGGTGAGGGAAGCAGATTAAGTGTATTATGATCCTGACAGATAGAGAAAAAGCCATTGTTGACCACAGCATCAGAAGCCTCAGATCATTAGGAACTTTAACCTTCCTGACTGACCCTGTAACCCCCAAATTGCTATATCCAATGGTCTTTTCTCAGTCCTCATTCTCTTTGAATTCTCTACAGCCTTTGATCACCTTCTTGATTCTATTTTCTCTCTAGGTTTTTAGAATACTACTCTCTCCTAGTTCTCCTTCTATCTACCCAACTGGTTCTTTTCTGTCTCTTTTGTACAACCTTTTCCAGATTATGCTCTCTAATAGAAGTGTACCTCAGGGTGCTTTCCTGGGTCCTCTTTTCTTATCCCGCTGTACTACTTCACTTGAAAACCTCATGGATTTCATTACCATCTCTTTGTAAATGATTATCAAATCTACCTATCCTGCTCCAAATTCTTTGCTGACCTATGATCTCAAATCTCCAGCTGTCTTTTGGACATCTCAAACTGGATGTCCAAGAGACATCTTAAATTCAACATACTCAAAATGAAACTCATTATCTCTACTCCCCCCCCCCACCCCAGCCTCCTTCTCACCTATCTACCTCATTACTGTTGGGAACACCATCTTCCTCCAGTCATTTTGGATTCCTCACTATCACTCCTCCATATCCAAGTTATTGCCCTGGTCTTTTGATTTCACCACTGCAATATCTCTCCAAAATGCTCCCATTCTCTCTTCTGACACATTCCTAGATTATTGTGTTTGCCTGCTAGTGAGTCTGCAGTAACTGTTTGAAATTTCTCCTCATTCCAATTTATCCATTATTGTTATTTTCCTAGCATGCAGATTTGACCATGTCACTTTGCTGCTCAGTAAACTGAAATGACTTCCTATTGCTTTTTAGAATTGAATACAAAAAAAAGATCTTTATAATCTATATTCTCTTACCTTCTCAGTCTTCTTACACCTTACTCCCTGGTATATATCTTTTGATCCAGTAATGCTCACATCCTGACTGTTCTTCAAACAAGGCATTCCACTTCTTGTCTCTGATTGCCCCCCATATATGGAATACTTTTCTTCCTCCAAGCTGACTTTTTGACCTCTCTGCCTTCCTTTAATTTTTAATTACAGTCCTACCTCCTATAGGAAACTTCCCCAATTCCTCTTAATTCCAGTAATTTTTCTCTGTTAATAACTAGTTATCCAATATATAGCTTGTTTTAGATATATTTGTTTGCATCTGGTCTCCCCCATTGGACTGTTAGCTCCTTGAGGGCAAACACTGTCTTTTGTCTCTTTTAGTATCCCAATTATTTAGCACAGTATCTGGTACAGAGTAGGCACATAAATGCTTATTGATTGATTGCAAAGAAACCAAGAAGTATGGAAATTGGGGAAAAAAGGCTTTTTGATTTAGTGATCTCTTGATCACTGGGAACTCAGGAGTTTGAATAATGAGGTAGAAAATCAGAATGAAGGGTTAAAGAGATTGAGATGTTTTAAAAGTTCCCAAATTTATTTTTGTATCTTTGAAACATTCTCTCTTGTCTAACTCAAGCAGGTGATCATCTTATGACCATCTTATGAACATATTGTCAGTAAAGATGCACTATGTTTTCACCCAATCTGTGGCTCCTCTGCTGATATGTCATTTTTGACCCTCAAGAGTAAGGTTTAACAACCAATGAGATTCTGTATTTTATCAAATCTCCTTTTCATGTTTGGATATCAAAACTTGCATATTTTAGTAGAAAGATAGGGCCTGGAAGGAAAGGGCATCTCAGATTGTGAGGAGACTACAAATTCTTTAAATATGTGCCATTAGCTCAGAACTCTGACTTAGTTTCTTTTATTATAAGTGGGACAATAAATCCAATAAAATGAATGAGAATAAAAGATTGCACAAGAAAACAAAACTTCACAATCATATATATACATGTATACATACATATATACACACACAGACACATTCATACATATATATGTTGTATTTAAATATTTTGTATTGCAAACCCGTATCTGAAAATATTGATAGAAGAGTTTTTCCTCATTCCATTACTTCCCTTCTTATTCTAATTCATTAATTTTGTCTCTGTGAAAGTTTTTCATTACAGATAATCAAATCTATCTATGTTATCTTTTACCCTTGTTTGTTTGGTTAAGAATATATCTTTTAGAACTGAAAAAAGGTATTTGAGTTGCTTCTCTTCTATTTTTCTGGTTATGATTTTCAATAAATATTTTATAATATTTTACTGCAAATAATAATGTAATAGTATAATAATTAATTTAATATATTTAAAAGAACTTTATATTCTTCTTGAATTTATTATATAATATGCTATAAAAAGTTAGTTTTTTTTTTTAGTTTTTGCAAGGCAATGGGGTTAAGTGGCTTTCCCAAGGCCACACAACTAGGTAATTATTAATTATTAAGTGTCTGAGGCTGGATTTGAACTCAGGTATTTCTGACTCCAGGGCCAGTGCCCTATTTACTGCACCACCTAGCTGCCCCAAAAGTTAGTTTATTTTTAAAAATGTAAAATGTAGCTCTCTCCTAAATAATTTGTTTTCTGTTTTATCAAAGACTTATTGAGTACCATTGTTTTTGATTCACTTTGTGTAGAATATTCTATTGATCTACTTTGCTAATTTTTAATCAATATCAAATAGTTTTATGATTGTTGCTATTATAATAGAGTTTGAGGTTTCTAAGACATTCTCTTTATTCCTATCTTTTTTTCATTATTTCCTTTCATATTCTAGATGTTTTTTTTCCCAAATGAATTCTGGCAATGTTTTATCAAATATTTATTTGATAAAGTATTCCTTTTGTATTTCATTATGAGGATATTAAAATAATCATTTTTTATTATACTGACAAATTCCAACCATGAGCACTGAATATTCATTCAGTTATTTAAGTTTTTTTAATTTCTTTAAGGAGCATTTTGTATAACTCTTTTGCATAGTTTGGTAGATTGCTTCTCAAATATTTTATGAACTTTGTAGTCATTTTGAATGGGAATTCCCTTTTTAATTGGATCTTGGATTTTATTAATATTTGGAAATTATGCTTATTTTGTCATTTATTTTTTATTTTTGCAAATTTACTGAAACAATTAACTGTACCAGTTATTATTTTTGCTTGATTCCCTAGGATCTTCTAAGTAAACCACCTTGTTACTGGCAATAGAAACAATTTTATCTTCTTTTTAAAAATCTTTATACCTTTACTTTCTTTTTCTTAATGATACGGCTAATATTTTAGAATTATATAAAATTAATAGTGAGGAAAGAAGAAATACTTACCCTACTCATGAATTTCTTGGGAAAGCTTCTGATATATCCCTATTATGTATAAAATTGCTGGCTTTTCTTTTTAGATAGAGACTTTTAAATGGGATTTTTATGATGGTGCTTTATATGCTTTCATCTCCACTTTATAGGTTTTTTTAAAAAAGCATAAATGAATGTTGTACATTATTAAAAAGTTTTTCTGCATTGATTGAGATAATCAAGTGGCTTTGGATGTGTTTGTTTTTTAATATAATTTTGTTGATTATAATCCTAATGTTCAATCATCTTTCCATCCCTGGTATAGATCCAACTTATTTACAATGATTTCTTGGATGAATTGCTGGAGTCTGGTAGACATTTATGTAATATTTTCTAATTCAGATTCTTTAATGATACTAGTTCTCTTTCTTTGCTTGATCCTTCCCTGGTTTAGGCATTAGATGAATAACATTGGAAGGAACCTTAGAGACTAGTTAATAATAGTAATAATATCTGACAGCACTTTGAGATTTGCAAAGTTATTTACATATATTATTTAGTAAAACCACCTCCTTTTATAGATGAGATCATTAAAGGCCCAGAAAATGAAAGCACATATCAGAGACAAATAGCTAATTAGAGGCAAAGCTGGGATTTGATTCCATCTCTCTTAACTCCAGGGGTAGAACTTGCTCTTTTACATATGTCCATTTGAGGTAGTTAGCTAACTCTGTGTTATCTATCTTCCATTTCCCTTTTAGTGCTTGTGTCCCAATTTTCAGTATCTCTTGAGGACTCTACAAAGGACCATGGAAAACAAGCAATAACACCCTTTCCCCAACTCTCTGGCAGCACTTCTTGATCTTTAATTTTCTTTGAGCACTTTCCTATACTTTCCATGGACATAGCTCATGTCTGACCTGTGATGAAGCATTCCAAGTTTGGCTGATGTCCAATCAGCCAGACAGAGGCACCGTGATGCATCTCTGAAATAGTGATGTCATTGTGGTTCTCTTTAACAGTAAAGATCAAGAACCAACGATCTGTTCAGAGAAATTAATTGATGCATAATTAAGTAATTCATAAAGAAAAAGCTTACTATTGTGCACTGCACTAAATACTGGAGAGAGAGAGAGAGAGAGAGAGAGAGAGAGAGAGAGAGAGAGAGAGAGAGAGAGAGAGACTGTGTGTGTGTGTGTGTGTGTGTGTGTGTGTGTATGAGAGAGACACAGAGACAGACAGAGAGACAGAGAGAAACAGACAGACAGACAGACAGACAGAATTCTTTCTCTCAGGAGCTCACATTCCAATGGAGAGAGATAAAACAAACAGATCTTTAGATGTAGGTTTTATGGAAGGGCCCTATGGTCCTTAAGGTACAGTATCAAATACTGTATGAATCAACTAATAATGTATTTTCTTTAATGCTATTTTCATTAATAAAACTTCAGTGTCTGATGTTTTTGAGAGTGCTATGAACTTTGGTGACAAGAATTTTTCCCAGTTCTTCAGTAGCTTTGGTTGCTAAGAAGGCCAGTCCATTGAACCAAGGGAGCAGTTGTCCTGGAACATGGCCATAGGAGTCAGACAACAGAATCAGGGATCTGGGCTTAGGGGACAATGTGTCAAAGTAGATCCATTTAAAAGGAAAATTCTTGAGCAATGTCTGAACAAAAGATTGAATAACTCAGTAACTGTGACCAAGAGCAACTTGCTTCTTCTGGTTCTTTGCCTATGATTCTAACAGTGGGGATTTTAGATTTCCAGGAGACAGACTCCTAGGCCAGTGGAGAAATGTCAAATTGAGACTTTAGTATGGTAAAGTGGAAAGAATGCTGAACTTAGAGCCAAAGGATGTCAGTACAAATGTTGAATCTACTACTTGCCACAAAATTTCTCTAGGCCTCACCTTCTTCATCTGTAAAATGATAGGTTTGGACTACCTGAGCTTGAAGATTCCTTCCAACTGTAAATCTGTTACTATGAGTCTGATGGAAGGAGAAATTGAGTCTTCCAATAAAGGAGGATAAGAATGGTGGAATCTGTAGATGAGGGATAAATGAAAGAAACAAAACATCCTACATTATGAAGAATTCAAGTTGAGGGATGAGAGTAAGAAGGAGGAGAGGTGGTTGGAGAGAACTCTGTTCTGGGAGAGGGACAAAGCAACCATCATGTGTGTATCACAAGTTAATTAGGAGAACATTAAGCTGCTTTGGTGTCAAAATAGCTGTGAGGGAAACAACCTTAATAGTAGGTTACACATGAAAGGAAATCAGACAGAAAAAAAGTGAGGAGCATTTTAAAAGTAAACAATCAGTCATGAGAAAAGATGACGTTCAGGGTTCCCTTTGTTTTTAAAAAAATTAAAAACTTTTTTTCCAATTGCATATAAAAACAATTAACATCCCTTTTTTAAATTTTGAGTTCCAAATTTTCTCTCTCCTTTCCCCTCCTTCTCTCTTATTGAAAAGGTAAGCAATTTGATTTACATGTGTAGTCAAGCAAAACACATTTTCATATTAGCCACACTGAAAGAAAACACCTCCCACCACAAATAACTCAAGAAAAATAAAATTAAATAAAGGTGTGCTTTGATCTTCATTCATATGTCATCAATTCTTTCTCTGCAGGTAGATAACATTTTTCCTCATGAGTCTTTTCAAATTGTCTAAGATAATTGTATTGCTGAGAATAACTAAATCATTCACGGATGATCATCATACAATATTGTTAATTACTGTTTACAATGTTCTCCTGGTTCTACTCACTTCACTTTACATCATTCATATAAGGTTCTGAAAGTATTCTGCTAATCTTTTTTTTTTAGGTTTTTTTTTTTTGCAAGGCAAATGGGGTTAAGTGGCTTGCCCAAGGCCACACAGCTAGGTAACTATTAAGTGTCTGAGATTGGATTTGAACCCAGGTACTCCTGACTCCAAGGCCAGTGCTTTATCCACTATACCACCTAGCTGCCCCCTGCTAATCATTTCTTATTGTTTTTTATTTTTATTTTTATTTTTTAGGTTTTTGCAAGGCAATGGGGTTAAGTGGCTTGCCCAAGGCCACACAGCTAGGTAATTATTAAGTGTCTGAGGCTGGATTTGAACCCAGGTACTCCTGACTCCAGGGCTGGTGCTCTAGCCACTGCACCACCTAGCCACCCCTCTGCTAATCATTTCTTATAGCAGGATAGTATTCTGACAAAATTATATATCAAAATAGATCTTTTTCATATCAAAATAGTCTACAAAGTTCATATTTAATTCTTTTACTTATCAAACATTCTTATTGTCATGTTGTAACTTATATTACACTTTCTTATATTGTTAAACTGTCATTTCAATTTTTACATTACCTGTTAGCACTTGAACATCAACATCAAACATTTATTAAGCACCACCTTTTATGCAGATCTTGTTTCTAGGTGGTAAAGACATAAGGTTTAGATAACACAGAATCCCTGCTCTCATTAGCCTTATAATGCAGTAGAGATATAACACAAATACAGATATTTAAGTTAAACGTTATTACATTGGACATTTATCTGTTTCTTCCATAGTGCAAACAAAAGCCATTCTTGAAGGAATCCTAACCATCCAGGAGAAAGGAAAAGGAGAAAAAACACAAAATGAATCTAAAATTCTGAGAAATATACTCTAAAACCCTACAAACACATCCCTTAACTTTCTCCATATCCATATTATTCATATTCTCAGTGAAACTAGAGCAAGAGAAGGGCTATTCTCATTGACACCAAATTTAATATGAGTGTGATTAGAAGTGCATTTATCATTGCTATCTGGGGAGTTGTCCGCATCAGCCCTCATCAGTCCTCAAAAATTAGATTAACTTCTCACCATTCACTTGACTCATCTCCAGTCAGCATTGTACTTCCTGGCCTTTGTAATAATCATCCAATAGCTCCTACAGACTATCTCAAATCCAGCAAGTCTGGAACCCAAGGGATCTCATCCCAGACCCACTCTCCAAGGATCGATGGCTTTTGACAATTTGTCTGAAACCAATTGCTTTCTATTGACTTGTTCCAGTTTCTATCTTCCCCAAAGACAGCACTATATAGTTCTGAAAAAAAGCATTTGGCCTGTTAGGCAAGTTGCCCTTTCTCTCCTTCAGAAATAGTGACAGAAATGATGTGGTTTGAACACTAGTATTTATGAATTTCTCTTCATAAACCAACATTAATCTCCTTGCTCATGGAGAGATGAATGTTTTTGGATGTGAAAAGTCATTAAAAAAATCTCTCATCCTCTATCCCACTGTGTACTGAGCCCCAGGCAATAACTTCTCTTGCCTGTCCCTAGTTCAGGCTTCTATTTGTGATTCAATGAAAAGGTTAGCTGAGTTTTAATCCCAGTTACTGGCCAACTCATTCTTTGACTGTAAATCAATCAATCAATCAATCAATTTTTATTGTGTGATTATTATGTACCACTCACTGTACAAGACACTGGTTATACAAAGACTGAATCAAATTTATAAGAATACCCAGTTGATAAATTGATCCTTGGAAAGTGGGTCTGGGATGAGATTCCTTGGGTTCTGGGCCTGGTGATAGTTTGTATGAACTACTGATGATGAATTGGGATAAGATAATTATGAAGTCTAAAAAAGAAATAATCTGGAGGAATCACTAAATGGTGATAATTGAGGGGCCAGGAAGTACAATCCTGACTGGAGATGAGTCGATGAATGGTTAGGAGTTAATCTAATTTTTGAAGGCTGATGAGGGCTGATGCTGGCAACTCCCCAGGTAGCAATGATAAATGCACTTCTGATCAGACACATATGAAATTTGGTATCAACGAGAACTGCCCTTCTCTTTCTCCAGTTTCACTGAGAATGTGATTAATATGGATATGAAGAAAGTTAAAGGAAAAAGAATTAGATTTGAACTTTATAGATGATTTTGGTGTGAAAATTAAGATGTATTTGTAGAGTCTTAGAGTGTTTCCCAGGAATTTAGGCTCATTTCAAGTTTTTTCTCCTTCTCTCCCTTTCCTTTGTTCTTGTGAGATAGGCTTCAAGAATGGTTCTTGTACTATGGAAGAAGCAGATAAATTATGTAATAATGTATACCTTAAATATATGTGTTTTGATGTCCTTACCTCATTATAAAGCTAAGGAGAGCAGAGATTCTGGGTTACCTAAACTTTATCTTAATCACCTAGAAACATGTTGATTCTTAATAAATATTTGTTGTTGATGTTCAAATGCTAGCAGATAATATGAACATTGAATTAACAATTTAACAATATAAGACAGTGTACCTTAAATTACAACATGAGAATAATGATTATTAATAATAATACTGAAACAGTTATAACAAAAATGGGGGCAATATATAGTACATTGAAAAGAGTACTGGACTTCTAACCAGTATACTTTGGTTTAAGTGCTGGTTCCTTGGGCAAGAAAATCACATCAGTCTAATGGTCTTCAATTTCCTCATCCATAAAACAGACATTTCTACTTTCTGCCTTTCATGGTTTGTTGTGAGAATCAGTGAGATGATGAACATAGAGTGCTATATGGATGTCAATTCTTTTTTATTTTTTTTGCAAGGCAATGGGGTTAAGTGGTTTGCCCAAGGCCACACAGCTAGGTAATTATCAAGTGTCTGAGACTGGATTTGAACTCAGGTACTCCTGACTCCAGGGTCAGTGCTTTATTCACTGCACCACCTAGCCACTCCTAGATGTCAATTCTAATAATTATTATTAGCAACCCATTCTGATAAAGCCTTTAGGATCAATACATTTCAGGGAAGGTAGGGTTTTTAAATCCCCAAATCAAAAGAGTTGATTAAAATGATCCAGAACCCAAAGTCAGACCAGAGCTGAGAACAGAGCCCAAATTAGATTGATATGTGTCCTGGGGAATGGAATTAAGTCTAATTTTCAGGGTAAGGGACTATTAAATAGGGAGGCAATTTACTTAATTGGGACACCTACAGGTAATTACAGGTTTGGTATGGTTGGCCTTCCAGGAATCTGTAGTTCTGGGAAGAAAAGACATGCTTTCAGTACAAGGGCTATGAGTTCTCCTTGATGGGAGGAGTCTGATTGCTTGTTCCAGAAATCCTCTTTACTGGTAGAGTTATCAGAACATCTTCTAGTTTTTGTCCAATAATACTGAGATTAAATTTCTTGAAGTTCCATGAGGATGGAAATTTTCTTCCCTTAATGCTATGCTGAGATACTTCTGGGGGAAGATGGTAAGACAGGGACCTAACAATTACTCTTCCACTACAGTGCTTCATCCAGCCCAAAGTATTTGAATAAGAGAGATAGCAAATCATCATGGATATATGGATCATTGGGATTCAACTGAATAAAGATAAAGTAATAAGGAGAAGTAATTTTTAGAAAATGTAATGAGACACATTCACAGACACAGCAAAAGGCCTCAAATAGGATGGAAGGTGGGTGACCTGGATTAGAGTCTTAACAGATTCACTCTTTGGGTGGGTAATTTTGTCTCTCTTGGTCTGTTTTTCCATAGTTAAAAATGGATGTCAGTGGAATATTTTTAAAGAGATTTGAGTAGAAACCCCCAATTTCCAGATTGACAACACATTTAACCAAAATATGTTAAGATATCTATGTCTATGTCTATGTCTATGTCTATGTCTATGTCTATGTCTATGTCTATGTCTATGTCTATATCTATATCTATATCTAATCTACCTATATCCATATCCATATCCATATCATATCCATATCCATATCCATATCCATATCCATATCCATATCCATAGCTATAGCTATATCTAATCTCTATCTCTGTCTCTGTCTGTCTTTGTCTTTGTCTCTGTCTCTGTCTCTGCCTCTGCCTCTGCCTCTGCCTCTGTCTCTGTCTCTGTCTCTGTCTCTGTCTCTGTCTCTATCTCTATCCACATCCATACCCTTATCCATATCTTTATCTATTGATCTGTCTTGATCTATGTATAATTTGAGATTGTTTATGCTCACAGTTGTCAAATGCAGAGGTGCCAAGAAGAGGTGAGCTTCGAACTTAATAGCTTTCAGCAATTGACCTCTCTGGACCAATTTTCTTATTTGTTAAATGCAGACCCATTCCAGAGCTAAACTGTGGGTTCTAACTGTGGTTTTGTTTCTTTACTTTTCTTAAAGCTCTGTAACTTTACTTTTCTGAATTTCAGTTTTCCTATCTGAAAACAGGGATATAATATTTTCGTTATCTACCTTACAAGGACTAGTATAAGAATCAAATAAGATAATATTATATAATATACACACTCACATACATACACACAGAGAGAGAGTCTGGGTATTTCACCAGTATGTGAAATATGACTCTAAGGACCTAGGCACAGTCTCAAAGAATGTGTGATCAACCAGTCAGAAGGCTGGTAATAAAAGATGAGTCCAGATTGCCAATGCTGGGATTTGGGTCTAACACAATCAAGTTTATCCTTCTCTCATTTCTTCCCCTTTCCCTGCTCTGCAAACTCATACATAACTTTCCCATTTTGGGGGGGCAGTGAGGGAAGTTAGAACTGAACTTGGGGGGAATACCTGAAGCTTTTGGGAGTTGCAGAGTCAGCTGTTCTGTAATATTAGAAAAATATTTTGCCTTTCCCCCTAAGTGTATCCAGTTCCTGCCCTCTGAATAGCTCATGGCTTCCAGCAAGGATTTCTAATAGGGTGGGCTCTGTATCTGGACAGTTATTGGTGAGTAGTATCATTCTATCCCTCAAGGGACAAAAACAGACATAGATTTTGTGTCCTGCATCTCAGACCTCATTACTTTATCTTTCTCCCCAATTCCTAATCTTCTGAACTTCATAATTCCTGCCCAAGGTACTACTTTCCTTCACAGTAGAGGTTTACAACCTTTACATATCTCTGCTCTTCACTTTTACTCACCATGCATATCCTATTTTCTATCTGCATAATACTGGTCCCAAACATTGCCTTTAGTCTACTCATGTAGTCACCACTCTTATTCAGGTCACCTCTCACTTGGACTGTTGCAAAACCTATTATTTTTTCTCTTTGGCTAAGATTTCTTCACTCTAGTCTAATAATTATCCTTCATTCTCGAAGAAGACTATGACATCAGGGAGGTGATATGACAAACATATGAACTGGTTTTGAGTGAGGGAGTGCTGTGCTAAATCACCAGCACTCACTTTTTCCTCTAGAGCCATCTGGATTCAGTGGCCAGATATGAATCAGGAAGCCTGGAGATGGCCCTAGATGCAGGGCAATCAGAGTTAAGTGACTTGTCCAAGGTCACACAGCTCGGCATCAAGTGTCTGAGGCCAGTTTTGAATTCCTGTCCTGCTGACTCTAAGGTCAGTAATATAGCCACTGTGTCACCTAGCTGCTCATCTACTTTAGTCTATTTTCCTCAGGGTTGCCAAAAGGATTTTCCAAAGTCTAAAAATGGGTTTATCATTCCCTTTCTCAACATTAACTCCAGTGATGCCCTATTATTCATTGAAACAAATATAAACTCTTCTGTTTGGCATTTTAAGAACTTCATAGCCTATTCCCAACCTCCCTTTCTAGCCTAATTGTACATTATTCCCCTTCTTCTGTTCTACATGCAAGGTCAAATTGGCTTTGCTATTCCTCACACTCATACAAAAACATGACTAAAATATCCAAACACCAATAGGAAATTAAAGTATAATGATATCCATTAGGCACATTATGGTTAAAAATGAAGAATGGATTTCTATTGTAAGCTTTTCCTGAACTAAAATATAAGACAATTCACTTTTACTTGTTTTTGTATTGTATACAGTGAATGACTGGAAAATAGGTCATTTATTTGATGGTAGGTGATGATAGAGTATTGGACATAGAGTCAGGAAGACTTGAATTCAAATTCTGCCTCAGACACTTACTAGTTGGATGATACCATGCAAGTCACTTAACCCCTGTCTACTTCACTTTTTCCACTTTGGCATCTTCCTGATATTATAAATCCCTTGAGGAAAGGTACTATGTCCTTTTGAATTGCTGTTCTCTTGTAGTACAGTTCAAATTGCATACTAGGTAATTAATAACCTTAGAATGAGATTTAACCTGTCTCAAAGCAAGAAGGGAAAAATGCAGAACCTTCAAAGGCATAAATGTAGAATGCCAGAACTTTAAGGGGCCTTAGAGGTCATCCAGTCTATATTTTCATTTTACTAATACATAGACTGAAGGCCAGACTCTGAAGTTATCCACTCAGTGATTCTCGACATTTATAAAACCTTTAAGGTTTGCAAAGCAAATTGATTTCATTTAATTTTCACAGCAATCCAGTGTGATTCTTATCCCTATTTTCTAGAGGAGGCACAGAAAGAATAAACTTCCCATGGTCACATAATTTATAAGAGATGGAAATCTCATCTGATGCCAAGTTCATTAGTCTTACCATTAAATCACACTGTTTCAGGGTTAGTAAATGCCAGACTCAAACTCAGATCCTCTGATACCAAGAAGACTATTCTTTCATTATCCAGTCATTTTACAAAGTAGGGCCACAATGAATCTGGTAGTGCCACAGCTAGATTCCAGGTTAAAAGCTAGATGCTAGAATGTCTATTCAGAGGCTTGAATTGACCTCATCTATCTCTTTGGTCTTCCATCCTCAACCCTACTGTTTGGTTCTGATGTTAAGATGCATATGAAAGGAGGCAATCTAGAGACAGAATTCATTTGGTTAGATTAGAGTCAGCAATTTGTATGTAGTCATATGGAGTACTTATCTTAGATGGGGGCCATTTGATGAAATGCCTAGAGCTAGTTGTAGGGGGTTATTAATCTCAATTATATCTGATTACAAAATGATTGGTTCTGGCCTATAGCTTATCTGTTAAAACCCAGTCTATTGCTCAGACAGACTTAGCTGCAGGCCTGTATGCTGACTTGATGATATGATTCTCCTTGTGAAACTAGGAGCTTCTCTGATACAACAAGGGGGGGGGCAGTTAGATTCACCAGATTGGAAATCCATTAGAATTAAAGCTCCCTTGAGGGCAGAGGACCTGGTCTTTTCAGGTGTAGGAACTGAATAAATATTTGGTGAATTGAAGATAGTGGGGAATCTAAAGAGGCTGGTGGAAAATAAGCCATTGAATGGGTAGGGCAGGGGAGGAAAAACAGAAAATACTAATTGCTCCAATTGTTTGATTTGCCAGCCATTAAAAAGCAAGGACAAACCACATGGCATCCCTTTTGTAACTTGCAAATGAGAACATGTTAGGAGGGAATTTGGTGCTGAATTTTGGGTCAGGTCCCAAACTGTAGCCAGCAGTAATAGCAACATCTGAATCTCTGCCAGGGGGTCCTGGGAGGATTTGAAGACAATGAGGGACTCTCACAAAGCTAACTACAGTAGTTCTGAAATGGCTTTGTGGGTGTTGTAGGTCTTAGTTAAACAGAGATGTCTAGGATCCCTATTATTTATGAAAATCACTTCTAAGTCTCTCTTGTATTAAATGGAACAATGTAATTAACTTGTGACTATTGCTTAAACATAGCCAATAATTGAAAAAAATAATAAGCAGTCCATGTTTTTACAATGCTTTGAGTTTTACAAAAGGTTTCCTCATAATGCTCTGAGGTAGATAGTGCAAATTTTTTCTTTATTTAAAAGATGAGGAACCTGAAATTCTGAGAAGTGACCTGACTTTGTTTCCTGTCACAAAGCTATCAAAAAAGATAACTTTTGGACTCAAAAAAGAAGTATTCATAAATAACCAGAGAGGAAAAAAATTACTACAATTTGCATTTTTAGACTCACATCTGGCAGAAATGATTTTATTTAATTTAACCTTAATCTAATTCCATGCATTCTAGCTTGGAGACAGATATATTCAAATTGACATGTCCTTCAATATGGCGCTCTCTCCCAAGAAGATCTTAGGAAATATTTATAGGAATTTTGAATAAGGAAAATACTGTTAAAATACAAGTTTAGGGTTAAAATTACAAACTAATTGATTAATAATACATTCCTTTTTGTACTATCATGGTTTTTGGAGACACCCTGTTTGCCAGAACGAAGGCCCAGGAAGCCAGCTGTAACCTGAGCTTAGTATAACAACAATCCTTTGCCCTCATTCTTACTCTCTGGATGATCTCAGTCTCAGCAAAATAACAGAGTCGTTTCCCACCAGCACCAGGTATTCTCTTAACTTGGACAAATGCTTGCTAGATTCACATTCTGGACAGCAAACTTGTCATATTGTGACATATTGTTACCCTTCATTGTCAAGGCTATACTTCACTACATAGCCCTAGGTGAAAGTATTGAGCTCTCTCTCCCCAAACTAAAGCTGATCCCTTCCATTAGGAGTGGGGCTCTGGTGCATATGTTCTTGCTTGCAAGTCATTTTCCTCTGAAATTAATTAAACTTCTGTTTGATCCCTGACTTTCCTGTTTTATTTGGCTCTGGTGATTCCCAAGTTAGAGGTCAGTTCAGGTCCAGTTGACAGTACCATTCTTCTCTGTCTTAGAGTAAATGAAGGCGCCTCACTGTAATAAATAGTAGTGTCTTTTCTCTGTGAGTAAAAACAGGTCATAGCCACCAATTATCTCAAAAGTATAAACATCAATGATGTAATTTAAAAAAAATTGGGTACAACCCATTTCCTAAGAAAGCTTTTTTGTTCTTCTACCTATTACCCATATTGTCAAAGGACATTTTCTTGGAGTTTGGAAGACTTTAGAAGAAAATAAATATGATTCTTATCACACTGCTGAAGTCTAGGCTGAAACTAGAGGTGGATTTGGTGACCACTTACCTGTAGTGGAAATAATTTTTAAAAAAGGAATGAATTTGGCATCAAGTCCTGGGTTCAGCCCAGGTTCTATCACTTTCCACTTGTTCTCTCTAAGATCCAGTTTCTTTATAAAACAGGGATAATAAAATGGGAACCACCTCCTTCAGGATGCTCTTGGGATAGAAGTGCTTTGTCAGGCATGTAGAGATATAAAAATGTACTCTTTCCCTGTCCCCACCATCAGTACCCAGGCACACATTAGACAATTAATAAATGGTGGGTGGTTGTTGTTGTGAATGTCTTTTGAAACGGAGGGAAAAAAAGTTTTATTTTTCATCTGACATTTATTTATTTATTTAGTTAGTTTTTGCAAGGCAAATGGGATTAAGTGGCTTGCCCAAGGCCACACAGCCAGGTAATTATTAAGTGTTTGAGGCCAGATTTGAACTCAGGTACTCCTGACTCCAGGGCCGGTGCTCTATCTACTGCCCTACCTAGCCTCCCCTTTCATTGGTATTTAAAAAAAATTAATTTATCAAAAATCTATTTCCTTTCCCTCCTACTTCACCCCAGAGTGGAAAAAAAGCCAACAAAGCAAGTCCTTGTAGCTAGTATATAGATTAAGGCAAAATACATTCTCTCATTGATCATGTTCCAAAAAATATACATCTCATCTGCATCCTGAGTCCATCAGGGTAGATCAAGAATGGGTATCCTCTTTCATCTTGAGTCCTCTGGAATTATTGATTATTGTGTTGATTAGAGTTTTTAAGTGTTCCAAAATTGTTTGACTTTATATGGCTAGGTAATGTTGTTGTATAAATTATTCTTTCATGATAATTTATTTTATATAATTATGTAAATATAATAATTAAAATATTATTTACTCACTTGGTATCAGTTTATAAAAGTCTTCAAGATTCCTCTGAAACTCTTACTATATTTCATATCACAATGATAGTCTATTACATTTGACTATTCAGTATCAAAATGATATGACTTACACTCTTCTTAGTAATAGTGGTAACAGCAATCGTATTTTGATATTTCAATATAGTTCAGTGCAAGCATCATCCTTCTACAACATGAAGACTTTACTGATCCATCCTGCTTCTCCAGCTGCTATTGTCTTTCCTACCCCTTAATCATTATTGTTGTTCAATTCTTTATGACCTCATTTGGGGTTTTCTTGGTAAAGATACTAAAGTGTTTGCCATTTCCTTTTCCAGCTCATTTTATAGATAGGACCTGAGGCAAATAGAGTCAAGTGATTTGGCTAGGGTCACACAGCAACATGCTGTCTCTCCTGGTAGAAAGTAAGTCATTTGAACACCAGGGACTATTTCATTTTGACTTTGTTTTCTGATTGATGAAACAGTGCTTGACCCTTAGTCAGCCCTTAAATGCTTGCTAATTGATAATGTCAATAAATCTTTGATTTCATCATTTGGGGAATTCCTTCCAAAAATGGAGATTGCAGCTCATTCATGTCTTCCCATTCTGTTTAATTCTTGTCTATGTTCCCCAAGAAACTTTTAATGGATTATTTCTACTCAAGGAACAATAATCACGAGTTGATTTTATATAATACTATTTTTTTTTTTTAGTTTTTGCAAGGCAATGGGGTTAAGTGGCTTGCCCAAGGCCACACAGCTAGGTAATTATTAAATGTCTGAGGCCAGATTTGAGCTCAGGTACTCCTGACTCCAGGGCCAGTGCTCTATCCACTGTACCACCTAGCCATCCTATGTAATACTATTTTTGAACAACTATGTGAGATAGGGGAATGATTCCCACACATGTTCAAGATGCAAGTCCAGAGAAGGAATTATATTTCAGGTTCTTATAGCAGATTTTGTGTGTTTTTTCCTATATTGTGTAGTCTCTCCAAAACACAAACTAAAAAACATTTTTGGAGACTGGTATTTATTTTAAACTAATAATAATAATAATAATAATAATAATAATAATAATAATAATAATACCCTTATCTTTAAAGTCAAATGTCAGGGCTCCTTAACCAACTTGATATAGCTAACTCTGTTATTCATCATAGTAGGAGGGAATAAAGATTATGTTCTAGTAGATGGATTTAGAAATATGGTGAATATCATCAATTTTACAAGAAGTATACTACAAGAACACTTGGTTTAAACTATTTTTGAAGATGCAGAAGAGATTTGAGATATTTATGGTGGCTCAGGGTTCTCCAGATGAGTATTAATTTTCAATGTTCCAAGAAGCAGGAAAAGGGAGTTTTCCTTAAAGAAAACCAGAAAAATTAGCACTTAAGATAATTATTTTTAATTATAAAACACACACACACACACACACACACACACACACACACATATATATATATACATACATATATACATATATATATATATATATCAGGCAATCAGACATCTTAACTATGTTATGCCACTTTAAGTAAACCTATTTTTTGAAATAATCTTCCCTTGACCATAATCATTTGCAGTCATGATTGATAAAAATTCATCATATTCAGCTTGACTCAGACTCACCACACTTTTCCAGAAATCCTTCTGTCCCACTGCCATAGATTTATCCCCATCCTCCTTTTCTATATCTAGCCCTGGGAACACTCTTCAAATCAACACCGCCATTCCTGAAATGGAAACTTCAATCACTTGCCCTCTGACACCACTCACCATTCCACGTAACTTCTCAGGTCAATATCCTCTCTCTTGTTATCACTTCCTGAGATGTTGCCTTCATGCATGCACACACACACATTTCTTTAAATGCAATAAATGTCTTGCTTTTTGTATTTTTATCCCCAGATCTTTCCAAAGTCCTTGGAACATGGTAAGGGCTTAATAAATGTCGTTTCATTCATTCACTCATTCATTAATTTATAGTAGTAGCAATTTACAACTGTGTAAACTTTTATGATTTTCACATATAAATAATAACAACAATGACAAAAAATACTTCCTATGTTTAGAAAACTTCAAGTTTATAAAATGAATTCCTTTCAAGAATTCTTTTTTTAAATACGATTCTTTTTTTAAAAAAATTATTTATGGCAGTGGGGTTAAGTGGCTTGCCCAAGGTCACACTGCTAGGTAATTATTAAGTGTCTGATGTCAGATTTGAACTCAGGTCCTCCTGACTCCAAGGTTGGTGCTCTATCCATGGAGCCACTTAGCTGCCCCTCTTTTTAACAGTTCTGTAAACTAGGTTATGAAGAAACTGACACATTTTGTTTGAAGTGAATTCTGATTCAATTCAACATGTATCTATTAAATACCTTCTATGTGGAAAAACACCAGGGACTTAAGAAGGAAATGAAAAAAAATTGTTTATCTTAATCAATTTGCCATCTATTGTGTTGGGGGAGGGGATAAGGGAAATATATATGTAAATATACATATTATATATGTATTTTATATATATATATATATATATATATATATGTATATGCTCTAAAAACTTGGAAATCCCAAAACTCTTATTCATGATTGTACAACAAATATTTATCAATTATCTACTATATGCAAAATACTGTTCTAGATTCTGAAGGATGCTAAATGTTTTTATAGTTGGATGGGGGATGAGATACAAATATCAATATTTATAATGCAAATATTGCATACACTTAGTATTAGAAAGTTGCTAAACAAAATATCCAGTGAACAAAATACTGGGAGAGATCTAAGGGAGAAGGGATATTATCAGGAGAAGCGATTAAAGAGGAAAGAATTCTTGGAAGAGGTGACATTTGAGTTGGGTTTATTAAGATAGGAAAGAACTCAAACAAGGAAATGAAAGATCATTCTAGTTACAGGACAAAACATGAGCACATGCATAGCAGTGGGATAGAACAGTGTATCTTTTGAGGGGTCAAAGAATAGTACAACATGACTAGGATATATAAAGTATAGAGGGCTATAAGACAAGGTTGAACAGGATGGGTAGCACCAAATTGTGGGGGATCAAGCAGATGAGTATGAATGCTTTTTAGCAGGCACTAGGAAGCCAATGAAGATTTCTGAGCAGAGGAGTGACATGACCATTCCAAGGAAGGAAACAATGACTTGATACATATGAAATCTATTCAGAGTAGATGGAAGGAAATCACAGATGGAAGGTATCAGCCATTGGGATGACTGCAAAAGGCCTTCTTTCAAAGTGGAATATGGGAGGGGAGGGAAAAGTCAAAGATAATATTGAAATTATTACTATAGAATAGTGGTATCATAGAATTTTTACTCCAGTCTTTTTTCTGACTCTTTATCTCCCCATGGACCTTCCCCATTCTGTTGTTTTCTTCTATTTCTTTTCATTGCTCATTCTTGGGAATTATGCATTTAAGGTGGATAGATCTTTTATTTTCTACTTTACCCTTTGCTTTCCTTCTTTCCTCAGCTATGTGTAAAGCCTCATCAGATAGCTATTTTGCTTTCTTGCTCTGCTTTTTCTTTGGAATGTTTTTTGTTGTTGCCTCTTATACAATATTGAGAACCTCCGTCCATAGTTCTTCAGGCACTCTATTTGCCAGATCTAATCCATTAAATCTATTGATAACTTCTACTTCACAGTCATGAGGGATGTAATTTAGGTCATACTATATGGTTTGAGAGTTTTCCCTATTTTCTTTGATTTATCTGAATTTTGCAATCAGGTTCCAGGTCTTGTTTTAACTGACTGAATAGAGAGAAACTTCTCTCCCTTTACTTACAAAGTATATAATCAATCCAATTGGTTTGTCTTGTCCTTCCTTATCAAAGAATCCCAAAATGACATCAATAGGTTACAGACAAGTTACAAGGTGTCTGATTGTGAGTGATCAGACCAATACTGTAGTTACTCTAAACTTATGCATATTAAGTTTCCTTTGAACCACTTCAATTGTGTCTTGCTCGTAGAGCACAGCACCTCTTCTGATGAGGCACACCATTCTTCTGGGTAGTCCTGTGGCTAGTGTCTCCCATTTTGAACAATAAATCTCTTTTTTAATGTTTTTTTTTTTTTTTTTTTTTTTGCAAGGCAAATGGGGTTAAGTGGCTTGCCCAAGGCCACACAGCTAGGTAATTATTAAGTGTCTGAGACCGGATTTGAGCCCATGTACTCCTGACTCCAGGGCCAGTGCTTTATCCACTACGGATCTGAACCCAGGTACTCCTGACTCCAAGGCCGGTGCTTTATCCACTACGCTACCTAGCCGCCCACAATAAATCTCTTTTAAGAGAGACTTCAGGCTGCACCAGAATGAGTGTGGAGTGAGGAGCACTGGCCTCAGAGCAGCCCTGTGGTGAGAACCTGCAGCAGGAGTCTGGGGAAACCAGCCTTCACCTCCAGAGCACAGCACACAGACAGTAAGGGGGTCAGGGGAGACTGCAGAAATCTCTCTGCTCTCCCTGAGGCAGGACTCTGCTGTTTTCCCACATTCAGATCCAGGTTGCAGTTTGGCCTTCCTTACTATGATAGCAAAGATCCCCCTCACAGCTCCAGGGCAGAAGGGAGTGCCTGTGGTGATCTACATATCAAAGCATAGGCAAGAGAGCTTAAGACCTTGGAGGAATAAAGGTCCCAGTGGGGTGTCCCCAAAACCCCCCAAAGTGGGTGTCTCAATAATACCCAAAATCTCAGGAAGCACCCCAAAACCAGGCACAGGCTGGAGAAATGAGTAAACAGAGGAAAAAAAGAGGAATACCATTGAGAAATTCTTTGTCTATGATCCCAAGAAGGATCAAATTACTCAATCTGAAAATGAGGAAGTACAGCCTCCAGCATCTAAAGACTCTAAGAAAAATGGAAGTTGGGCTCAGGCTATGATAGGGCTCAAAAAAGATTTTGAAAAATCAAGTAAGGGAGATAGAAGGAAAATTGGGAAAAGAAATGAGAGAGATGCAGGAAAACCATGAAAACAAAGTCAGCAACTTAGTCAAGGAGATCCAAAAAATACTGAAGAAAACAGCATGTTAAAAACCAGCTTAGGTCAAATGGATCAAACAGTTCAAAAAGTTATTGAGGAGAAGAATGCTTTAAAAAGCAGAATTGGCCTTTGGAAAAGGAGATAAGAAAGCTCTTTGAGGAAAAAAAATCCTTCAGATGTAGACTGGAGCTAAAGGAAGCTGATGACTTTACGAGAAATAAAGACACAATGCTTCAACACCAAAAGAATGAAAAATTAGAAGAAAATGTGAAACATCTCATTGAAAAAACAACTGATGGTGGTGTAGTGGATAAAGCACCGGCCCTGGAGTCAGGAGTACCTGGGTTCAAATCCAGTCTCAGACACTTAATAATTACCTAGCTGTGTGGCCTTGGGCAAGCCACTTAACCCCATTTGCCTTGCAAAAACTTAAAAAAAAAGAAAAGAAAAAAGTAAAAAACAACTGATTTGGAAAACAGATTCAGAAAAGAGCATTTAAAAAATATTGGGGTACCTGAAATTCATGATCAGGAAAAGAGCCTTGACCTCATTTTAAAAGAAATCCTACAGGAAAATTGTCCTAGAAGCAGAGGACAAAATAGAAATTGAGAGAAACCACTGATCTCCCCCAGAAAGAGATCCCAAAAAACGCCACCCAGGAATATTGTAGCCAAGGTCCAGAACTCTCAAGTCAAAGAGAAAATATTACAAGCAGCCAGAAGGACACAATTCAATTATCATGGAGTTGCAGTCAGGATCACACAGGACTTAGCAGCAATCCCATTAAGGACTCGTAGGGCTTGGAATATAATATTCTGGAAGGCAAAAGAGCTTGTCATGCAACCAAGAATCAACTACCCAGCAAAACTGAACATCCTCTTCCAGGGGAAAAGATGGACTTTCAATGAGCCGGGGGTATTCCAAATGTTCCTGTTGAAACAACAAGAGTTGAACAGAAAGTTTGACCTTCAAATACAGGACTCAGGTGAAGCATAGAGAGCAGAGGAGAAGGGTAAAATATGAGGGACTTAATAACGATGAACTGCATGTATTTCTGCATAGAAAAATGATACCAATAATACTCATATGAAACTTCTCATTTAATAGAGCATTTAGAAGGAGCTTTTACAGATGAAGCACAGGAGAAATCTTAATTTGAAGAATAATATATTGTAAAAATAGAATCAATGGCTAAAAGGGAAATGCACTGGGAGTAAGAGAAAGGAGAGGTGGAATAGGCTAAGATATTTCATATAAAAGATATATATATATTTACAATGAGCTTTTGAAATGATATAGAAGGGGGGAAGGTGAGGGGGGAATGAGTGAACCTTCACTCTCATCAGAAATGGCTCAGAGATGAAATAGCATACATACTCAATAGGGTATAGATGTTTAGAGTGAAAAGGAGAGAAGTGGGAAAGGGGGAAGGGGGAAATGTGGCTGATAGAGAAGAGGGTAGATCATAGGAGAGAATAGTCAGATATAACACATTTTCTTTCTTACTTTTTGCAAGGGTCTGAGATTGGGTTGCTTGTCTGGGACCATGGGGCCAGGTCATTGCTGGGTCTCAGGGGTGGTATGTGGGCTCCAGGCCTCTTGGCTCTAATGCCAGTGATCAGTCTGTTGCACCACTCAGCTACCCTATAGCACATTTTAGAAGAGGGACAGAGTGAAAGGAGAGAGAAACTATAATATATAGTAGTGGGGAGAAATGGATGGAGGGAATTGCAATCAGCAACAGCAACCGTGGAAAAATATGGAAGTAACTTTTATGATGGACTGACTTATCCTAAAGATTGTGACCTGGGGCAGCTAGATGGTGCAGTGGATAAAGCACAGGCCTTGGAGTCAGGAGTACCTGGGTTCAAATCTGGTCTGGACACTTAATAATTACCTAGCTGTGTGGCCTTGGGCAAGCCCTTAATCCCATCTGCCTTACAAAAACCTAAAAAAAGAAAAAAGAATGTGACCCACCCAAGATAGAGCTGATGGTATCAGAACACAGACTGAAACACATTTTTTTCTTTACTTTATTTCTCATGAGGGTCTATATTTTTTGGGGGGAGGAGGTATTATGTTTAATCTGTATAAAAAAATCACCTGTACAAAAATATTCATAGCAGCTCTGTTTGTGGTGGCAAAGAATTGGAAATTAAGTAGATGTCCTTCAATTGAGGCATGGCTTAACAAAATGTGGTATATGTATGTGATAAAACACTGGTGTTCTTTTAGAAGACAGGAGGGATGGGAATTCAGGAAAGCCCAGAAAGATTTGCATGGAGTGATGCTGAGTGAGATGAGCAGAACCAGAGGAACATTGTGCACCTGATCAACAACATGAGGGTGATGACCAACCTTGATGAACTTGGGCATTCCATTAGTGCAAAAATCAGGCACAATACTTTATTTTTCTTCCTTACAGATATGATTTCTCTCTCATCACATTCAACTTAGATCAATGTATACCATGGAAACAATGTAAAGACTAACAGACTGTCTTCTGCTTTGTATGAGCAATGGACTCCCCACCTTGTAAATCTCAACTGAAATAAAATCAGCACTAGGTACTTTGCCATATGAAAGGGATCTAATGGCATTCAAAAACTCTTCTTTGGTTGGAACTTCAGCTAGGTATGAATCAACTTTAATTTGAGCTTAACAGTCAATGGCTTTTGCAGTGATTGATGAGAATCTGTTAAGAGCACTATGGAAATGTTTAGCTCATCTCTCTAGGATCATATCCTTATCATTAATCAACATGACTCCATCTGCACTCAGTAGTTGAGATGAATCGTCTGTGCCCCATCAATAAACTTCAGGGTGTCATAAAAGCACTTTGGATTGATACTATCTGCATAAAATTGAATTTCATCTACTTTTGTACTGAACCAAGAATCCTTATCTCTCTAAACTTCACTTATTCTTTACTTTTCTTTTTTTAGGTTTTTGCAAGGCAAACGGGGTTAAGTGACTTGCCCAAGGCCACACAGCTAGGTAATTATTAAGTGTCCAAGACCAGATTTGAACCCAGGTACTCCTGATTTCAAGGCTGGTGCTTTATCCACTATGCCACCTAGCTGCCCCTTCTTCTTTACGTTTGATGGAATTAAATGCTAACTTCTTAGAAAGGGATGAATTATCCTGCTGGTAAATCCTGTGGAATTCTTTTTTTTAGTAATTTCTGTATTTCCCTATCATTTTCATCAAACCAAAACTGATGTTTGCAAGTGTTCTGACCCAGATGAGCAAATGTAGTGCTGTGTACCTAATCTCTGAAAGCTGACCACTCCTTTTCTGCTTCACTTGCCAACTGTGCATTGGTTCAACTTTCCCTCCAAGTTAGCAACAAAGCATTCCTTCTCAGAGAAGCACTAATGTTTTCATGTTAATTTTTCTAGTAGTTATTTCGCCCTGAGGTTACAACTTTGGTTGAATGTGAATATTGAGCTTGAAGAGGATAAGTCTGTGATCAGTCCAGCACTCTACATCACACATTGTCTTCATTACTCTCACATCCTGTCTTTCTCTTTTTTTTACAATCACATGTACTATTAGGTACCAATGTTTGCTGCAAGAGTGCATCCAGGAAGTTTTATTGTGTTTAGGTAAATTGAAGACAGTGTTTGTGATGAGAAAGGCATGAATTATACAAGTCTTCAGTAGTAAGTGACCATTGTTGCTGCTATTTCCAATTCTATTCCTCCTGAGGTTTCCCTGCCATGTCTGGTAGTCTGAGCTTATTCTAGCATTAAAGTCACCCAGAGTTATAAGCTTACCCTCTTTTGGTACGTTGATGATAAAGCTCTCCAGGTCTTCATATATTCTTTCTTTGACCTTATCAGGGTTCATCAGGGTGGGAGCATATTTATAGTATCTCTTTTTGTAGTGACAAAAAAATTGAAAATTGAGGGGACCCATTAATTGTGTAATGGCTGAACAAATTGTAGTATATGAATATGATGGAACACTATTGTCCTATAAGAAATCATGAGGGATGATATTTCTAAATAGCCTGCAAAGACTTGTATAAACTGATGCAAAATGAAGTGAGCAGAACCAGAAGAATATTACTAATAGCAAAATGAGGTACTGATCAACTATGATGGATTTATTAATTTCCTCAGCACAATAATCAAAGGCAATTTTTTTTAAAACAGTCAATACTTTTATTTTTATACATCACAATACAAATATAAGCTGCATTTCTGCCCCACTCTTCCTTTTAAATCGTTTCTTCATTGTCAGAAAGTGGGAAGTCTTCTTACCTATTTGGAAACTACCCCTGGGACAGTTTGCAAAAAAAAAAAAAACAAAACCAAACTGCAAGCTATTAACAATCATGACAAAAAGCTCTAAAAATAGAATGCAAATTAAAATGATTCTGAAGCTTCACTTTACACTGATAAGATTTGAGAAAAATGACAGAAGATGAAAATGGTCAGATGTCAGAGGGACTGTGGAAAGGTAGGCACACTAATGCACTTTTGGTGGAGCTGTGAATTTGTCCAACAGTTCTGAAAATGGTTTGGAATTACTCTAAGTCACTAAACACACAAATCTTTGACTCAGTGATACCACCATGGGCACAGAACCCGAGGAGGGCAAAGATAGAGGGAAAGGTCCCATATATACAAAAATATTTATAACAGAACTTTTTGGAGTAGCAAAGAACTGCAAGCAACAATACTCATCAATTGAGAAACAGCAAATGAACATACAGGATATGAAAGCAATGGGATATCGTGTGCTCTAAGAAATGAAGACATCTAGAGCAATTTGCAAAACCTTGTATGTAATAATTGTAGAGGGAAAGGAAGCAGAAACAAGGAAACAATTTACACAATCATCACAATATAAAGGAGCACAACACTGAGACTTCAAAACTCTGATCAATGCTTATGCAACTATGACTTCAGAGGACTGGTAAAATGTTTCCTTTCCTTTGGCAGAGGTGTTAAATTATAGGTAAAGAACAAGGAGTAATTTTTAGATTTGTCCAATGTGTTGACTTTTCACTGTGCTTATTTATCACAGGGGAGGGATACTGAGGGGAGAAGAGGAATCATGGGAAAGTGATGGTGATGTAAGAGTGTCAGCATTTTAAAAGGGGAAGAGGCAAAAAAAAAAACCCAACAACAAACAAACAAACAAAAAAACCCCCCATGTCTGAGACCCAGCACCATGATGTTCTGGTGAAAGAGAACAAAGAATAGAAAACTGAGGAATGGGTTTCATCACATTTTTCCTATTTTATCTGTCTGGTCTAGGCATTGCTGGGCGCGTAGGCACCATCATAGGATGAGGAAGGGGCCTCATCATTGGAGGACCAGGCATCATAGGCATGTGGCCTCCCATGGGCATCCTCATACCAGGAGGTGGCCCTACAGGCATCATTCCAGGAGGAGGGGGCCCCATCATGCTAGGGTGAGGTGGTGGGATCATAGGCCCTCCTAGTGGAGGAGCAGAGAAGAGGTTGGGAGGAATTCTTCCTTGTTGAAATGCAGTGGTTGTTTTATCAATCAGGCTCTGGGCTTGTTCTTCCATCCATTTTTGGTAATAGTCTCTCACATTTTCTTTGTGCTTCCTTCCACTGCAGTGTGTCTTCCTCACAGATGGAGAAATCACAATAAAACTTGGGCATGTTGCAGTGTTGTCCAAGGTATCTTCAGAGGAGGCTGGCTAGGTTCCTCCCCCTCTTCACATATAAGGTAACTCTGGAATGCTGCTGATAAAAGAGGCTCTAGCTCTTCAGATAGATACTCAGCAGAGATCCTAGAAAGATGACCAGTACCCCTGCCAGCCAAGCCTGGGAGCACCGCGCTGCCACTCTCCGCTGTCTGCTGTCCTCGGGGTCCACCTGGGAGGGCAGGGGGGCACGAAGCCGACCGAGCCCAGACGACAGGCACCGCGCCTAGTGCACTCTGGGCGGGCAGGGCGCCGACTGAGGCCTTCCTTCCCTCACAGGCCAAAGGCAATTCTAAAAGACTTGTGTTGGAAAATATTCCAGAGAAAGAACTGTGGAGTTTAAATGCAGACTAAAGTTAACTATCTTCAATTTTTAAAAGTTATCTTAGATATTCTGGTTTTTTCCCCCAAGGCCAAATTTACCTGCTAATAGCTTTTGATTTCCTACTTTAGCATTCCAATTTCCTGTGATGAATGTAATATCTTTTTTTGGTGTTATGTCAAGAAAATTTTGTAAGTCTTCAAAGAACTGATCATTTTTGGCTTCTTTGGCATCAGTGGTTGGAGTATAGATTTGTTTTCCTCTGATGTTGAATTGTTTAACTTGGATTTGAATAGATATGATGGGGTCATTTTGAAATTATATTCCAATACTACTTTCCCTTTTATCGACTACGAGGTTATTTTTTTCTAAGGATTTTTGCCCACGGTAGTATATTTGGGAACATCTGTATTAAATTTACCCATTCCCATTCATTGAAGTTCACTGATACCCAAGATATTCATGTTTAATCTTTCCATCTGCTGGAAACCATATCTAGCTCTTACATTACAGTTTCCTATGCAATACTGATATTTGCAGCATTAGACTTTCATTTTGTCATCAGACTCAGCCATAGCTGTTTCCTTTCAGCTTTGGCCCAGCTTACTTCATTAGTACTGGAATTACTTGTAGTTATTTTCTGCTCTTCCTCCAGTAGCATACTGGATACCTTCTCACCTGAGGGATCATTTTCTGATATCATCTCTTTTATCATTTTAAGACTGTCCATGGGGTTTTCTT
This sequence comes from Macrotis lagotis, assembly GCF_037893015.1. Taxonomy (NCBI): domain Eukaryota; kingdom Metazoa; phylum Chordata; class Mammalia; order Peramelemorphia; family Peramelidae; genus Macrotis; species Macrotis lagotis. Next base: position 452,212,904 of record NC_133658.1, read on the forward strand.
GGCAAAGATATTGGAGTGACTTGCCATTTTCTTCTCTAGTAGGTGGACAAAACTCATAAAGTTCTAGTAAGAGGAGGAGCAGGTTAAGGGATAAAAAAAATAACAAAATTGATTTTAGACATATTGAGTTTGAGGTTCCAATAAGATATCTGCTTATAGTGACTCATGGAAAATTGGAGATTCACATCTAAAGCTTAGAAGGATAGTCAGGACTGGGATTATGGGTATAGCAGTCATAGGGGTTATAGTGAGCTACAGCAAGTGAGAGAAAACTTACACAGAGAGAAAAATGCTAACTATTAGCTGAGACTGGACCCAGGAGTTCTGGGTGCCATATAGTAGAATTCTATATAGTAGAATGGTCATTATAGGAGACTTTGATTCTTGTCCTGGTTTAGGTAAATGTCAGATGTTTATAAACTGCAGATTATGGAAGTCTCAGCTAAGTTTGTATTTCTCCTAGCAAAGAGAAGAAGACTCTTTGGATTCTCCACTGGTAAAATGAGGCAGATGGTAAATATGATGCCTTTCAGCTCTGTCTTTCTCAGATTTTATTATTCTATCTGCTTCTGTCACCCTCTTTTATGCCAGCTGCTCAGTAAATGCCCATTGACTCAGTGATTGATTGGCCTGTTTTCTCTGGCTTCCTGTATCATGTTCAATACTAGCTTCTTTCATTAGGCTTCCAAGGTTTTCCACTTAGGAAATTTAAATTCTCCAAGACACACACACACTGCATCTCTTGTACATTACAAGCCTCCTAACTTGAAGGTCTAGTATAACAAGAAAGCTTGGACAAATGCTAATAACTGATGCATTCTATAGGATAGCATTAGCTTCAGAGAGAAGTGAGCCTGGGGATATGTACAAATATAATTTTTAAGTGACTTCTACTTGATCATTTCTCTCTTGTAGGACATAAACCTCTTGAGGATGGGGAATATATTAATTTTCATCTCTGAATTCCCAGCAGCCATCATAGTATACTGAACTTATCAGGCCTTAACATAGGTTTATAATTAGAGTTGGAAGCCAGGAGTTCTGAGTTATAGTCCCAGAACCATAGAGTATTAGCACTAAAGGGACCCAAGAAATCATCTAATCCAACTTTACAGATGAGTGAAGCTCTTCCTTGATCTCTTTTAACAAAAGGAAAAGTCTATATATGAGGAGAGAATTATATGTAGTTTTATTTTGGGGTTAACATGAAATAATAAATATGAGGATTGTATTTTAAATAAATGATATGGTAGGAAATAGTACTAGGTCTGAGAGAGAGGATTTGGGTTCAAACACCTGTTCTGTCTCTTATTTTCTGTGACAAATCACTCTCAGGGTCTTAATTTTCTTTACTGTAAAATGTGGGAGGTGGATCATGTGAGCTCTAATTCTCTTCCAACTCTCAATCAAAGAAATGAGAGTAAATATAAAATGAGAATCTCTAGAGAGAGAGAGGTGGATTGTAAATGGCAGAGCCAAGATGGGAAAACAGCCCAGTGTTTTTGCCTTGTATCATGCTTACCAATTGAAATGTAGCAGCCCAGTTACCCGGGCAGGACAGTCTCTTGGTACATTAGTTTTCTCACTTTGTAAGAGGGTCATCATGGAGGGGAATGAGCCCCCAGAAATCAGTGGGGCAGAGGACATGTGCATCAAATACAAATTTTACCTCTAACTAGCCCTGCCTGCCTTTGCTGGAAACATATTCTTCAAAAATGGAGAAAATTCTTTTCAAGATTCTCAGCTCCCCCACTAGAAAGTTCTTCCTAGAACACAAGCTCATGGTCTTTCATAGGTCTTCCATAGAGGTTTTGCAGAAACTCCCTTTTCCCTAGGTCTTCACCAATCTGAGGGTGGAAGAACTCACTTCCCACAGTGAGGTTTCTGAGAGTGTAAAAGATTGATCTTTGGATATGAATTGCCAATGATTGTCATATCCATGAAGGACAGAAAGAAACAAATTTTGACTCAGTGCCTACAATGTGCTAAGTACTTTACAAATATCATCTCATTTAATCCTCATAACAACTTCGGGAGACAGATGCTCTTATTATCCCCATTTTGCAGTTGAGAAAACTGAGACAGGCTGAGGTTTAGTGACTTGTCTAAGATCACCTTAGTTGGTAAGTGTCTGAGTCTGTATTTGAATTCAGATCTTCTTGAGTCAAAGACCAGTGCTCTATAGATTGCATCACCTGTGACCTCAGGTCGACGATGCCTAGCATTGAACTCTGGCAGCCACTTTAAGGTTGACTATACCTGACTTGATTTGATTGGCTTGTTACAAGGGTAATCTAAACACCTAATTGGAGATAATTATGACTCTTAATTATCATGAGATCATTACATACCCAAACTGCAGCTGGTTTAAGTTTTATTTTTCATTAAAGCAATGCTTTTTAAGAGCTTGTTAAAAAAAACTACTGGAATAATCACTTAATTAGAAAGTAAATAAGAGTGAATTATGATCATGTTTGCAGAAACAAGATGCTTGCTTGGATTCTGTGAATTATTAACTTAAAAGTCAAAACATCTCAAAGTTGAAAGTACCTTAAAGGTTACCTCATTCAAAGCACACCCAGAGTTATAACTAGATTTACTTTCATCCAGAATCAAAACAGTCAAGTGGTGATGGAGCACACAGTGTCATAGGTAGAGTTGTGTCAGGAGTCAGTATGGCCTTCATCCCAAGGCTTGGGAGTAGAATCCTATATTTGGACCCTTGGGTTGGTGCTTGCACTATATTGTGATGCAGAACCATGAGAAAGGCAGTTGTCATGGGAGTAGATATGCTATTGCAAAGATATCATCACTTTAGTCCAAAGACAAGTTTGTCTCATGTTAATTATACTGCTCTTAATTGATCCCCTCTTATAACAACCTTGAAGAGTGGTCATCTTGCCTTCTACTAGTAAAAAGCAATTTTCCCTTACATTGCTATTTTTTACCCCTGCTCCTAATTCTGGAATCAAAGAGAACAAAGTTTAGTTTCATGTGACAATCCTTCAAATATTTGAATATAAGTTACTCCCTTACTTTCCACATATCTTGACAGCAGTCATTGGAGGGGCAGCTAGCCTCAACCTCTCTCCCCTTGGGGCAAGAGAATTCTCCCTCTTATACTTCTAGGGCCCCTAAGGTTGGAATTGTGGGAATCAGAGTAGCAGTTGCTTTCTCTTTTCCCATCCACCTCACATGAGTCTTGGGGGATTTGAGGAGGAATAACTGATAGCCAAATGCCTATGAAGTAAGCTTAGAAAGGGATTGGTTCTAGGAACAAAATGGTGGAGAAATGCATGCAAGAGTTCTTAGTATGCCTCAACAGTTGCTTTTGGTAATTTAGGTGTAAGTGGAGAACATAGTATGGTGGAAAGAACACCTGAATAGATGCTTGGAGATAAAGATTTTATTGCTGACTCTGTCACTGATTAACTGTGTGACCTTGACCAAGACATGTCAATTTTCTGAATTTCATTTTTCTTATCTATAAAATGAGGGGGTTGAACTAGATGGCTTCTGAATTCCCTTTAAACTCTTAATCTCTATTTCTATGATTCTTCAATTAGATGATATTTCAGGTTGCTTGTGGTTCTAGGTCTATAGATCCTAAATCTTAGTAGAATAATACATTTTTTATTAAAAAGATATGTTGTTATTTATTATACTAGTAATTATTATACTATTTTCACTATATCAGTATTTTTGTTTTTAAATGAATAATTATGAGGAACATTCCCTTCCCCAAAGTCTTAGGATCTAGGGGACTAAATCTGATCTGGTCCCTTGGGACTTATGCAACTTGGGTTCAGGTGCTGTAACTCACTTTGAGACCTTCAGACAATTCTCTCCAAGATCTGACCCTTAGTTTCAGGTCACTGATATCCTTTTCCCAAACACCAAAGACTATCCCTAAAACTTTGTGCTCTTGTCCATCTTTTGATATTTTTCAATAACTTGAGAAGCAAAATCAAGAATATTCTGAGGATCTCATATAGTTAGAGAAGGACCCTGTGCTATCCTAAATGTACAAGGAGAAGAAGAGTTATAATTAAAAATTGAAGAAAAATGCCCTTGAGGTGATATCTAATAGGAAGTTCATCCTTAAAGAGAATATTAAGTACCTGAGAATATATTAGGAATAAAAATACAAACATGAAACAGCCGTTGTTCTCAAGGAACTTATACTGTACTAAGAGAACATATTCATACAAAAGATATAAAGATGTTTATATATATATTTTTTAAAAAAATATGGTGATGAGGTATAGCACAAACCTCCCATTGGCTCCTCCTCCCACCCTCACTTTCTCAATTGATAATCTTGTCATTTATTTTATAGAAAAAAATAGGCAATTGTTTGTGAGTTCCTTCTGTTCTCTTTCTCAATTCCTAGCCTTCAGGGGTCTTCTGATCTTCTTCCCTCCTCCTTCACATGATGAAAGATCTTACACCTTACCAAGTCTCCTCCAATATGTTGTTCTCTCTGTTATCCCCACACCATCATTTAATTTCAGTCTCTCCCAAGCTGACCCTCATCAGGCCCAACTTGAAGAAACCATCACTGTTAATACCCATCCTACATCTCTTCTCTTTGTAGCTAAACTCTTTGAAAAGTCTGTTTATAATAGTGCCTCTTCTTTCTCCCTCCCACTCTCTCAATTTTTTCTATTTTATTTTTTCCCTACTTTCATGTAAAAACAATTTTCTTTTTCTTTTTTTTTCACTTTTGCAAGGCAATGGGGTTAAGTGACTTGCCCAAGTTCACATAGCTAGGTAATTTATTAAGTGTCTGAGGCTATATTTGAACTCAGGTCCTCCTTACTCCAGGGCTGATGCTCTATCCACTGAACCACCTAGCTACCCTTAAAAATTTTCAACATTTATTTAAAACAATGCTGTGTTCCAAATTCTTTCCCTTCTTCCCTTTCCCTCTTATTGAGAAGACAAGCAATTTGCTATAGATTATATATGTGCAGTCATACTAAACATATTAGTTATGTTATGAAATAAAATACAAACAAAAACTCAAAAAAATAAAATTTAACAAAGTATTGGTTTTACTAGGTCAAAGAATATTTATAGTTTTATAATCCTTGGGGCATAGTTACAAATTGCTCTCCAGAATGGATGAATACAACTCCACCAACAGGGCATTAGTGTCTCAATTTTTCCACATCCCTCTTAATATTTGTCATTTGCTTTTCTGTTATATATTAGCCAATCTGATGGCTGTGGGATGGTACCTCAAAACTTTTAAAGTTAGCATATTTCTCTACTCAGTAGTGATTTAGAGCAAATTTTCATATGATGATAGCTTTGATCATGTCATGATTCACATTTTTATAAATTTGATTTGGTTCTCTTATTTATTTGTGATATGAAGCCTTTATCAGAAATACTTGCTATAAATCTTTTTCTACAGCTTGATTACTGTGTATTTCTCTCTATCCTATTTCTGCCTATTTATCCTACTCTGTTAGTCTATTCACTCTTATCCTTTATCAAAAGTATTTTGCTCCTGACTTCACTTCCCCAAATCTGTCCTCCCTTCTATCAGTTAACCCCCTTTTCTTGGATTAGAATCCTACTTTTCTGTAGTACAAGATAGATTTCATCACCTGAGTGTATATGTTATTGCTTATTTCAGTCAATTCCAATGTAAATATGGTTCAAATGCTCCTCCCCACATCTCCCATCTTCCTGTCCATTGTAAAAGCTCTTTTTGTCCCTTTTTAATGAGATAATTTACCCCATTCTATCTTTCTTCTTCTTCTTCTTCCTCTCAATGCATTTCTTTTACTCATACCTTAATTTCATCTTTTTGAGATATTATCTTATCATACTCATCAATTCAGGAATGTATGAACAAATTGTAGTATATGAATGTGTTGGAACATCATTATTCTATATGAAATCATGAGGCATTGTACTTCAGAAAAAAAGCCTGGAAAGACTTGTATGAACTGATGCTGAGTGAAGAGAACAGAAACAGAAAAACATTGTAGACACTAATAGTAAGATGATCAACTATGAAGAACTTGCTCATTTCAGCAGAACAATAATCACAGATAATTCTAAAAGATTTGTGATGGAAAATACTATCCATATCCAGAGAAGGAACCATGGAGTTTAAATGCAGACCAGAGTTTACTAGCTTCAATTTTTAAAAGTTGTCTTATGGATTATGCTTTTTCTCTCTCTAATTTTTCCCCCCTTTTCGATTTGATTCTTCTTTCGTGACATGCATAATATAGATATATGTTTAACATAGTTATACATGTGTAATCTATATTAGATTGCTTTCTGTTGGTGGGGAGGGAAGGGTTCAGGGAGAAAAAATGTGAAACTTAAAATCCTTACAAAAATGATTGCTGAAAACTATCTTTGCATGTAGTTGGAAAAATAAATAAAATATTTTGGGAAAAAAAGATATCATCCCATTATATTCAAGTCACACCCAAATCCTCTGTCTATGGATACTGCTTCTAATTGTCCTAAGGGGAAAAAATATCATCTTAACATTTGGAATGTAAACAGTTTAACCTTATTTGTATTCACTAAAATATCATTTCTCTTTCCTATTTATATTTTTATGCTTCTATTCAACTCTGGAATTTTTTAAAAATCAAGAATGCCAATTTTCTGTTTCATTTCTGATTTGTTTCATTTAACGTCTATTTCTTCCTTTGAAGGATTATGCTCAGTTTGCTGGGTAAGTCATTCTTATCCCTTAGCCCTTTGGAGTATCATATTCCAAGCCCTTCAATCTTTTTTTTTTTTTAGGTTTTTGCAAGGCAAACAGGGTTAAGTAGCTTGCCCAAGGCCACACAGCTAGGTAATTATTAAGTGTCTGAGACCAGATTTGAACCCAGGTACTCCTGACTCCAGGGCTGGTGCTTTATCCACTACACCACCTAGCTGCCCCCCCTTCAATCTTTTAATGAAGAAAATGATAAATCTTATATTCGATTGACTGCGGCTCCATGATACTTGAATTATTTCTTTCTGGTTGCTTGCAGTATTTTCTCCTTGATCTGGGAGCTCTGGAATTTGGCTATATTATTCCTGGGAGTTTTCATTTGGGGATCTCTTTCAGGAAGTGATCAGTGGATTCTTTGTTTTTAAACTAACAAGGACAAACTTTCCTTGATAATTTCTTGAAAGTTTGATATGTAGGCTCGTTTTTTAAAAAAATATTTATATGTTTTCCAATTATATACAATAGTAGTTTCTATCTATTGCTTTTTATAAGGTTTTGAATGTCACATGTTTTTCCCTGTCTTCCGTTCTCTCCCCTTTCCCCCCACAGAAGGCAGTCTGATAATCTTTACATTGTTTTCATACTATACATTGATCAAAATGGAATGTGTTGAGATAAAAAATCATATTCTTAAGGCAAAAATAAAATATTAGAGATAACAAAATTATGTAGTATATAAGACAATTTTTTTTTATTAAAATGAAGGTAATATTCTTGGGTCTTTGTTTAAATTTCACATTCTTTTCCTGGATACAGATGGTATTCTCCATTGCAGATATCCTTAAAACTGTCCCTGATTATTGCACTGATGGAATGAACAAGTCCATTAAGGTTGATCATCATCCCCATGTTGTTATTAGGATGTGCAATGTTCTTCTGGTTTTGCTAATCTCGCTCAGCATCAGTTCGTTCAAGTCTTTCCAGGCTTCTCTGAAATCCTATCCCTCCTGGTTTCTAATAGAGCAATAATGTTCTATAATGTATGTATATCACAATTTGTTCAGTTATTTCTCAATTGATGGACATTCACTTGATTTCCAATTCTTTGCTACCACAAACAAAGCTGCTATGAATATTTTTGTACAAGTGATGTTTCTACCCTTTTTCATGATCTCTACAGGATATAGAGCCAGTAGTGGTATTGTTGGATCAAAGAATATGCACATTTTTATTGCCCTTTGGGCGTAATTCCAAATTGCTCTTCAGAAAGGTAGGCTCTTTTTAAAGAAATTTTATTTATGTAAGGCAATGAGTTAAGTGACTTGCCCAAGGTCACACAGCTAGGTAATTATTAAGGTCTGAGGTCAGATTTGAACCCAGGTACTCCTGACTCCAGGGCCAGTGCTCAATTCACTGTGTCACCTAACTGTCCCAGTTGATTTTGTAAACAAGATATTTCACAATTTCCTCAATTTTTTCATTCTATTGATTTTATTTTATTTTTGGTACCTCATAACATCATTAGCTTCCACTTGCCCAAATTTAATTTTTTTTTTTTTTTTTAGTTTTTGCCAGGCAATGGGGTTAAGTGGCTTGCCCAAGGCCACACATCTAGGTAATTATTATGTGTCTGAGGTCAGATTTGAACTCAGGTACTCCTGACTCCAGGGCCACTGTGCCTCCTAGCTGCCCCCCAAATTTAATTTTTTAAAGAATAATTTTCTCAGTGAATTTTTGTTCTTCTGTTTTCATTTGACCAATTCTGCTTTTTTAAGGAGTTCTTTTCGTCAGTGAATTTTGTACAACTTTTTTCATGTGACTGACCAATGATGATTTACAGAGTTCTTTTCTTCAGTGGATTTTTTGTGCCTCTTTTACCAATTGGCCTGTTTTGTTTTTAAGGTGTTATTGTCTTCAGGGTTTTTTGTACCTTATTTACTAAGCTGTTAATTCTTTTATCATGATTTTCTTGCATTTCTGCATTTCTTTTCCAAATTTTCCTCTATATGTCTTATTTGATTTTAGAAATCTTTTTGGAGCTCTTCCAGAAATCTTTTTTGGATCCTGAGACAAATTTGCCATTTTTCTTTGAAGCTAGATTAAAGTAATTTTTACTTTGTTGTCTCCTTCTGAGTTTGTGTTTTGAGCTTACCTGTCACCACAGTAATTTTCTATGGTCAGGTTTTTTTTTTTGTTTGTTGCTTATTCATTTTTTTCATCCTATTTATTGATTTTTTTTTTGCCAGGGCAATGGGGTTAAGTGACTTGCCCAAGGATACACAGCTAGGCAATTATTAAGTATCTGAGGCTGGATTTGAACTCAGGTACTACTGACTCCAGGGCTGGTGCTCTATACAGGGTGCCACTTAACTGCCTCTATTTCTTGATTTTTAACTTTATGTTAAAATTGGACTCTGCTCCTAGGCTGGAAGGAAGCACTGACTCAAGTTTCAGGGTTTTTAAAATAGCCATTTTCAGAGCTACTTCTGGTTGTATGTAATATTTCAGTTCTTCCAAGATGATGTGAGCTAAGGAGATATGTATTCACTGCTCTCCTGGTTCTGGTGTATAAGTAACCATAAGTTCTCTTTTCCACCTGGAAACTATGACAAACCCACTCCATTGTGGCTGCAAGCTATGTTGTGCTAGTGTTACATCTTGCCCTGGGATTGCAATGCAGATTTTTAAGTGGATAATGCAACAGAGTTTTGCACCCAGTACTGGCAAAGGGACCTCTGCAATCTTCTGACCAGTTGTCCCATCTACAAATGCCATTTCTATTGATTCAGTTAATCCCAAGGCCTGCTGCTGAACTGTGCTCCTTTCTCACCTTGGTATGATAGATTTTTCCTGTTGACCCTCTAGGTTGTCTTGGGCTGGAAAACTATTTCACTTTATCCTATTGTGAGGTCTTGCCATTCCAGAATTTGTTTTGAGGTATCATTTTAAAGCTATTTTGAGGGGAATTTGGGAGAATCCCTGACTTTTCTCCCCCATCTTGGTTCTACCCTCTCTCACTCTCTTCTTAATCCCTTTACAATCTGGCTTTTCACTTTCATTCCATCAAAATTATACATTCCAAAATTACTAATAATTTTTTATTTTTGCCATTTCAATGAACTTTTCACTATGCTCATTCTTCTTGACCTTTCTAAAGTCTTTGACACTGATGATCACTCCTCTCTCTTTTTTCCAGATTTGCAAGACAGCACTCTACTGGTTTTCCTCCTACTAATCTGATCCCTCTTTCTCTGTTTCCTTTGTTGGATCTTCTTCCAGATTCCACCTTCTATTCATAGGTGTTCCTCAGGATTCTGTCTTGAGTTCTCTTCTCCCGTATGATACTTCACATCTCATTAATTCTCAAAGGGGAACTAATTTGATTATCGTCTCTATGCTGATCACTCTCAAATCTACCTATGCCTGTAATTCTCTGCTGACCAACAATCTCTGATCTCTGACTGTCTCTCAGAAATCTCAAACTGGATGTTCAGTAGACATCTTAATTTCAATGTCTAAAACATATCTTCCTTCTCCTACCTTCCTTACTATTGTAGATAGTAGCACCATCTTTTCAATCCTTCAAGTTAGTAACCTAGAAATCATCCTGGATTCCTCAGGATCTCTCACATACCCATATCTAATTTATTGTCAAAGCAACATCACTCTAATGTTCCTACTTCTGTTCTCTGACACTGCCATCCAAAAATGGAGATGAAAGTGCACTAAGAGTAATGAAGAGATGTGCATTTGTGGAGTGTTAATCATGGAAATCATCCTATAAAAAGATCTGAATAATTTGAAATTCATAGAGACTTCACAAAACTAGAATTTACAAATAGTTTTTACCTCTTCTATTTCAACAAAACTCCTTGAAAGCTTGCATTGACTATTTATGTAAATTTTTGTTACCAAGTAGATCTAGAGGAAAGTAAGCTGAAGAATAAAAGAAAAGAAAAGCAATAAAATTAATATTTATTAAATGCTTATCATGTATAGAATTCTATGCTAGATGATATATAGGTTATTTTAAGGTGAATTTCATGATTCTTGCTCTCAAGGAACTTATAGTTTAGAAGGGGAAATAAGGCATAGACACAAATAGCTACAAATTCAGGCAGAAAGTACAGTATGACATATTGGAAGGTTTTTGTAGAGAGAGATGTTTTCTTTTTGAGTTGAGGGGTTGGTTTGATCTTGTCTCTAAAGATTCTTGCAGCTCTAAAATTGTCTTATTTAAAATCCAAAATACTATGAATAGTTAGAGAAATAAAAGTTTATATTTGGTTGATTAGATCATGGGAGGCTTCATGGAAGAGGCATTTGGAAGGAAATAAAATCACAGATTGGAAAGCTTGGAGGGATGTTTGGGAGAGCTGTAGTGTTCACATAAAGTATCAAAGGAATGTAAGGCTGTAGATCACCTTTTTTTCATTTTTTATATTTTATTTGTTTATTTTTCCAACTACATGTAACAGTAGTCTTTTTTTCAGACAATAAGTTATCTGTTTTTCTCTACATTGAAGGGAATAGTCCTTGAAATTTGTTCAAACTCCACAGCTCTTTATCTGGATACAGATGGCATTCTTCATTACAGACAGCCCAAAATTGTCCCTGGCTGTTGCACTGATGGAACGAGCAAGTCCATCAAGTTTGAAGATCACCCCCATGTTGCTGATAGGGTGTACAGTGTTTTTCTGGTTTTACTCATCTCACTCAACATCAGTTCATGCAAATCCCTCCAGGTTTCCCTGAATTCCCGTCCCTCCTGGTTTCTAATAGAACAATAGTGTTCCATGGCATACATATACCATAGTTTGCTAAGCCATTCCACAATTGAAGGACATTTACTTGATTTCCAATTGTTTGCCACCACAAACAGGGCTACTATGAATATTTTTGTACAAGTGATGCTTTTACCCTTTTTCATCATCTCTTGCTCATTTTTGTGGCCCTTTGGGCGCAGTTCCAAATTTCTCTCCAGAAAGGGTAGATGAGTTCACAGCTCCACCAAAAGTGTAATAGTGTCCCAGATTTCCTACAACCCTTCCAACAATGATCATTATCCTTTCTGGTCATGTTGGCCAGTCTGAGAGGTGTGAGGTGGTACCTCAGAGAAGCTTTGATTTGCATTTCTCTAATAATTAATGATTTAGAGCAATTTTTCATATGGCTATGGATTGCTTTGATCTCCTCATCTGTAAATTGCTTTTGCATATCCTTTGACCATTTGTCAATTGGGGAATGACTTTTTTTTAAAAATATGACTCAGTTCTCTGTATATTTTAGAAATGAGTCCTTTGTCAGAATCATTAGTTGTAAAGATTGTTTCCCAATTTACTACATTTCTTTTGATCTTGGTTACAGTGGTTTTTATCTGTGAAAAAGCCTTTTAATTTAATGTAATTGAAATTATCTAGTTTGTTTTTGGTGATGTTCTCCATTTCTTCCTTAGTCATAAACTGCTCCCCTTTCCATATATCTGACAGGTAAACTAGTCCTTGATCTTCTAATTTGCTTATAGTATTGTTTTTTATGTCTATGTCCTGTAACCATTTGGATCTTATCTTGGTAAAGGGTGTGAGGTGTTGGTCTAATCTAAGTTTCTTCCATAATAACTTCCAATTTTCCCAGCAGTTTTTATCAAAGACAGAGTTTTTATCCTAATAGCTGGACTCTTTGGGTTTATCAAACAGCAGATTGCTATAATCGTCTCCTGTGTAGATCACCTTTTAGAGGGCCTTGCAATCCATACTAAAACTTTTGATCTTTTTCTTGTTGGTAAAGGGGAATCATTGAGGGTTTTGGTCAAGCGAGTGCTACATGATCAAATCTATACCTTAGAAAATTTCTTTGGTCATGTTGTATAAGATGGATTCAAGAGAGTTTGAGATTACAAGCAAAAATACTAGTTAGGATGCTATTGTAAGCTCATAACACAGTCCTTTACATTTATTAATCAATTACCATCTGCTTGTTGAATTGAATAGTTCAGGTGAAAATAATAATAATTTATTCTATGCTTTAAGGTTTGTAGGTTACAGATATTGTGAATGCAAGTTCTGCATTATAGTTGATGACTCTGGGAAATGGAAAGGTATGACAGATGGGAGAAAAATTGAAGATTCTTTGATTAGATGTTCAGAGAAAGTTGATGTTGAGTGAAAGATAAGATTTTTCTATTTGAATGACTGAAAGGATGTTGGTACAATCAATAGAAATGCAGAAGTCATAAAGATGTCCACTCTGAAATGAAATGTTGGCATTCTATATGTAATATCCTCTTCACTGAAACTCTCTATTGTTCTTATAAGTGGAAAAAAATCACTGGTTTTGAAATCAAAAGACCTGAATTTGAATATCACTTATGCTACTTATTACCTGTATGAAATTGGGAATATAACTTCTTTGAACCTCAACTTCATTATCTATAAGATCAGAAGTTTGAGCCAGATGACCTCTGAGGTCTGTTCTAGCAGTAAGGTTCTTCATTTTATCTTACATCTATCACTAGGGATAAAGCAAAAAACCCCTTCTTTAGGAAAGACAGTAAGGTCCCAAAGAGTGTGTGTGTAAGCCAGAGAACAAATTGGCACAAACTAGAATTTCTACAGAATGCTCAACCCTAGAGACAAAGATGAGAGCAGGAAGCTGGGAGCCAGAGTGAAGATTTTAAGTTAAAAAATGTGGTAAAGATCAGTAGACTTGCTACCAGACCTGCTACCCAAAAGAACTGTTGTCTAATGACAATCTTCTCTAAGCTTTTACTCTGTCATACTTGGGAATTGAATATCTGCCCCTATTTCCAGTAATGTGTCTTTAGTCACTGGCTGGCATTGTATAGAATCCTCTCTGGTGAATCTATGGGCTTTAGTTCTTTACTTCTGTTACTTTACTAGAGAGGTGCTAAGTAGACTGGTGGTAGGATCTTTTTACCATAGTCATGGAGAGAATTCAGTGCAAGCTCTCTCTACATCCCCTCTACAGCATCAGCTATCTCCTGTAATTCATTTTTTTATTGGTTGAACAAGTTTTTATTAAAGGTCAGGAAGGTTGCAGGTCCTATCCCTGAGGTCCTATTGATTGTGTGGGTCTGTTCAATCCCTGAAGCTCTCTACTCCCTGTGATGGTTTTCTAAGACTATACATTTCAGGGTAGATGCTGATCTGTATTTGTAGAGTAAGTCTCCTCTTCGGGAGTTCTCAACAGTAAAACTGGAATGGTCCCAAAATCAATATGCAAGGAACAGTGACTGTGCAAGGTCCTGGGGCTCCAGAGAGAGAGACAGAGATAAATTAAAATAGTCCTTTCTTTCAAAAAGTTTATATTCATCTTCATACAAAAGTAAATGTTCTTTATAATTAGAAAATAGCTTGGAAGGTTTCTAAATCCATGTGAATGGAACCTGGAACATTTAATTCTGTTTTATAAAATTAAGTATCAGTATCAATGACTGGTTCAGTTGGTTTAGTTTTCTAATTGCCCATATCAGAGATGCATTCACCCAATCCCTCCTCACACATTAATGAGCACCTTTAATCTGAGTAATGATTGTCAGTCCTGGTCCACTAGTCATAAATGGACATGATTATTCTAGGTAACACTGGAAAACCAATGTTTCTGTAGATGATGCTAAATCATATGAATGATCTCCAGGAGAATGTTAATTCTGACCCAAGAACAAATCCCTAACTCAGAAACTGAATCTAACCACATGATGAACTAGTTCTTGAGTCAGAATGTTTTCTTCCATTTTCTTGGGTGGTATTGGCAGACCTAGTCAGGTCCTGGGTATACCCAAGACTTGACTCCATCCAATGCAATAGTCACTCCTGGGTTTGAGTTCAGTCTTCTAGGGACTTGACTTAAGTAAGGTTTGGCTGTGCTTCCTTCTTTGTTGCTAACTCCTAGTACAGATCTGAATCCAGAGTTCCCTCTATCCCTTTCTGTGAATCTAATACAAACATCAACAGATGTTGATTGTGCTGGCAGCAGGCCTCCCTTGACATAAAAGATTCTTGGGTTTCTAGAGGCTCCCTAATTCTTTTTTTTCTTGTTGTATCCAAATGTGAGTGTTCTTGGAGCTGAGCTATCTGGTCTTTGGTACTTTGAGGTCTGATGCTGGTCCTGCCCTAAGGTACTATGGATGGGGCTACCTGAGGTTTTATTGGTCCTGCTGTGACTTGAATGTATCTGCCAAAGTTCTGCCTGGGAGCTGGTGAAGTGCTTTCTCTTGTGTTGGGCACTGATTGGACCTTGTCTTCTGGATCTGTGAAACATTTGTGCTTTGCCTTCTGTCCACCCTTGGCTCAGAACCACAATATTCAGACAGTCTTTCTGTGTAGTTTTGGATGGGATAGAGGATCTTGTATGATTTTTCTTTATTATTATTCCTGGTATATTTTTGAGTTTTATTGGGGTTTTTATGGGAGATCTAGGAGATGGGAGATGTCTGGATTCTAGCATGTTGATATCTTCACCCAGTTTCCTCTCACTTGCTTTTCATCCCTTTGAGTTTATGCTTTCTGACCTTATCATTGACCAGAAATGTCTTCTTCAAAGTTACCAACGAACTCTTTATTATGCTATCTTATGGTCTTTACTTAGTCCTCATTCTTCTTGACCTATTACATCTGTCACAGTTGACAAGCTTCTCCTCTTGCATACTCTTTCCAGGGTTTTTATAACCCTGACTGATCACTCCCTCTTAGTCTTCTGAGATAACTCATTATCCAAAGGGTGCAGATACACTCCAAATCTCTGAAAAAGATTCACTCTTTACTCTTTATCTTGGTTACATCATATGTTTCTATTGGTTTCATAATTTGTGTATCTGACTCATATCCAGTCCTGGTCTCTCTGCTGAGAGTCACTTCTGCATTATGAGTTGTTTATAGGATATTTCAAATGGATATCTTGTGAACATTTTAAATATCATATGTATAAGATGGGACTCACTTTTTTTTCTCCCTGCCCCAATCTGCCCCCCAAGTTCCTATTTGTCTTGATGGCACCACCATTTTTTTAGTCTCCCAGATTTGCAATCTCACAATTTTCCTTCACTCTCACTACTTCACTCTAAATAGCCAACCTGTGGCCAATTTTTCTGTTTTTACATCCACAATACATCTTGCATCCAACAGCCTTCCACTCAGGTTTTCTACTCCCTGCTACCACCTGAGCGCAGGAATCCATTACCTCATTTCTACCCCAACTACTATAATAAGCCCTAAATTAGTTGTTCGGCTTCAAATTTCCTCCTACTCCAAGTCTATCCTTCACGTAATTGCTAAAGTGATTTTTCATAGAATCACACAATCCTTTCAAGACACAACTTAAGCACTACATCTACATGATGGTACTTTTACAGACTTCCCCATATGTTAACTGTTTTCTGTCTCTCAGTATTTTGTATTTTAAAAAATTATTCTGTAGATATTTACATATGTCTATGTTGTCTTGCCCAATAGAACATAAGCTCTGCAAGAATTGGGATGTGACATTTTTGTCCACCCTTTCTGAAGAAAGGACCAATTTAACCTTTTAAACTCTAAGCAATTTTAAAAAAATCTGATTACTTCTTCATCCAGATTCTTCTTCCTCTCACCCAACTGTAAAATGAGGTTCTAGATGTTATGGCCTCTGAATGGAATAGCATTTCTTAATAAAAAAATTCCCAGCTCAGTCCTTGGCTTTGAAGGTACACTTGCCTGGAATATAATAACATGCTCCCCTGTTGCAATATATAGCTATTGCTTGGCTGTGCCCCTAGCTCTATTTTTGCTGCAGTAGGGGCAGAACTAGAATTTAACCCAATAGGAAATGAATCCAGAGTTCACCAAAGAAGGCAGGTGCTTTTTATAGCTTTAAATAGATTTTGAATAGTGCACAGAACTGACAGAAATATCTCTTGAGGCAATGACTTTGCTGGACACCATGTTTTGAAAAGGATTCAAATCTTTTTGAATAATAGTATTTCAAATACTTCCCCCCATTCTCATCCTCTTTTTCTTTTACACAGAAAAAAGACACAAATGTGAATCAAAATTGCCTTGAAAAGTCAGGGCATACATATTAAAATGTTTGGTTGTTATTGAAAAAGATTTTTAGTTTCTTTTTATTTTCTTAACAAGGAAAGAAAACTCACTAGATTTTGGAGTTAGGAGACATTTGATTTCTAATCTGTTTCCTTGTCTATAGAGATAAGGATTAGACAAGTAATTTCATTATTATAGAGAGAAAACACCTTGTTTCACTGCAGGTTGACATCTTTTCTACAACCTATCTTCTTGGAGAGTTCTCTAGAGCACCAACTATGACTTCCCTAAGGTCACATTTCCAGTATATGACTGGAATTAAGAAATGAGACTTGAACCCAAGTCTTTCTAGTTTGACTGTCTTCCTATACACCATACCTCACTACCTCTTTCCCTCATGTAAAAATTAGGAATGATCTTATCTCTATTCTCTTCCTCACAGGGTTGTTGTATCAATAGATGGAAGCTATGCTAATCTTAAAAAAACTAGGAAAAATCAGCTATAAATTTTATTTCTTCTTGATAGAAGCTATTTTTACTTCTAGTTGTTTAGTATCAGTGAACTGCCAGTGTCTGGACCATGATAAGGATTTAATAAATGTTCTTTATCTATCTCATCTATATTTCCATCTCTCTATTGTCTCTCACTAACTCCTTTTCATCATAACAATCCCAAAATACAAGTTTTCTTTTATAACACGTAAATACAAATAAGTAAAATAAATTCACACATTGATCAACATATGAAAAGAAAATGTATCTAGGAAAAGAGTGGTGAATAGTGTAAAATAAAATGGAGTTGTCATGAAACAGAAAGACTGAGAAAAAACTCTTTGATAAAAAGTGTTTAGAGATATAAGTTTTCTCAAAGGACTGCTTTTGCTACATTTTAAAAATCTTTTTATTTTTTTTCATTTTTTTTACTTTTTTGCAAGATAATAGGTCTAAATGACTTGCCCAAAGTCACACAGCTAGGTAATTGTTAAGTGTTTGAGGCTGAATTTGAACACAGGTTCTCCTGACTCCAGGGCTGTTGCCCCTTGCCTATCATGTCTATTTTTGATTTCACCTTTTCTGAGATCATGCTTGCCAGGCCTGCTCTTAAATATTAATCTGAAGTATAAAACTCTCTACTCCTATCTCCCATTTTAAATTTGTTTTGTAACCAATATTTTTTGGTTTCTTATTTTAGTCTATTCTGCTATCGTTCTCTGTTTTATGGGTGAATTAATATCATTTTGGGAAATTTTGTTTTCCCTTTTATCTTATTCTCATTTCTTTTCTTCCCTTTTCCACATTACAGCAAAGAAGACACTTAAAAAGAAGAATTTTGATCAATGCAAATAATCTGTAACTGAAATAGGCTGATCCTTTTCCTTTGCTCTTCCTCTTTTTATCTAGCTCAGAAACTGCTTACTGATTTTTCCATTTTCTTTCTCATTCTCTGAAGCTGTAATTTGTTTTTCTTATGGCTATTCCTTCTCTGCCTTTCTTAAAACTCCTTCCCTTTCCATATACCTGCTTATTTCTTGATTGAATTTAATGCATACACACATACAAATGTACATACCCTCACAAACATACATGCACACACAAACTTGTTGCTTAAATGTGTCCATACATGTATAATATACTCATATATGCATATGCACATACATACACACATTCCCATTTCTGTGCTAGAAACTTTCAAGACTATATTTAATCTTGCAACTCTCTCTACCTGTGACATTATAGAAAGGAAATCAATCTACCCAGTTAAGTGCGACCCTGGTCCTATGTCATCAATCTGCTTCTTAGTATAGAGGAGTCCATAAACTGAACTAGAGAAAAGAGGACAGCTTAGAATGATCTGACAAGGCAGGTCTGGAGGCAAGGCAGCCTCTCACTGGATCATATTGTGACCTTCTTTCTCCTCTGCTGTGGCCTGACCCTCATGAAAGCTGAGGCCGGGTGGCCTCCTTCTAATTACTGAGACCTGATGCTACCCTTTGCCCTGAACCTTCTATTTCTGTGGCTCTTCCTTTCCCCTGCTCAACTGACACCTTAAATTAGGACCAATGCTTTCCCTTACACAAATTAAAATTTGTCATACTAAGGCCAATGACTTGTGGTACCATTGTCAATCTGTCTCTTTTGTAAAACTTTTAAGTCTCCAAATAGTTGAACCATGCTGGAACAACTACACTCTTTGCTTTGTATCTCTGTTAACATGGGTTCCCCTAGTCTCAGCCTGGGTCAACACAATTTGTATATGTGTTGAAGGCAGGGGAGGAGAAGAAAGTAGAAACCTGAACTCAAGGCTGGAAGTTAGAGAAGGTCTCTCAGAGGATAGAGAGGAATATAACTTCATAGGTAGTTTGCTCATTACTGAAAACCTGAGTTTAAGCTAAATTTTTGTAATTTAAAATGTTGAATTGGGTCCAGAAGAACTAATTAAAGGAGTTTTGCTGTATATGTTTTGGAAAGGTAAGAGTCCTTTTGTAAAACACTTCCAGGGCAACCCTTTCCCTTTCCCTTTGTTCTGAAGATTTTCCCTAATCCATATGTAATTTTTCAGTACTGCCCATTCACCTTTTCAGGTTCTGACAGGAGTCGCTTATGTACAGCTCTGAGTACAAACTTGGGTTTTAGGGCCCATCTAGTTCAAAGCACAATGCAACAGTTGTGGCTATGCCGATGTGTGCAAGGCCCAATCAAGTAGCCATCTGTTGCAACTCAGTAGTCCCGCTGTTTTCTCTGCATGTCTCTCATCTTTCCCTGTGCCAAACCATTGTTGCTTGACCAGAAGCTTTGCCATTAAGCAATAACCAGAGTTTGTACTTGTAACAAAGTAAGCTAAACTCTGACTCTGGCATCATTTTCTTGCTCTGTCCTATTACTCCTTTTCTCCTCATTTTCCTTTTCAACTATGCTTCCCCATCAGTGCTTGTTGGTAAAAAATCAATGTAATTTGCAGTGGGGAGCAAAGAGAGTAAAACATATAAGGGGGTGCTGAATTAACGTTTCAGAGACTCTCGAGAATATAATTTTCTTATTATTGACAAAGATAATACACTCCTCCAAATCATTCAACTTTGAGGTCACCATTTATCCTCTTTTTCACAGTCCCCAAATATATAATCCTTTGCCAAATCTTGTGGCTTTTTTCCCCTTCACAAAATTTTTCCTATGCACATCCTTTTCACTAATCACACAGCTCCCATTCCTGTGGCAAAACCTCATGTTTAGACTACTGTAATGATCTTCTAGCTGGTTGATCTTGCTGCCTCAAGTCCATCCCTAAACTAATTTGGGGTCCATTTTGCTTCCAAAGCTATTGCTTGTGATTTACTCCAGAATTGAAAATAAAGCCCTCTGACACTTAAAATAAACCTCACAAACTGTTAGTCATACTCTTCAAGTTTCTCCTACTTTACTCCTGTCCATGCATTATACAATCTAGTTATGTTGTCCTGCTTATTCAATTCTCAAAATAAAAAAAGACTGTATTTGGATTCCAGAACATTGAGGCTCAAATTTTGCCTCTGTCACTTACCAATTTGTCACTTTGACCACTATTAGAATAAAAGAGCCTTGAGGACAGCCACTGTCCCTTTTGTATTTTTATCCTTAGGACTACTTGTCACAGATCATTCATTCATTCACTCATTCATTTTCTTTACCAATCTTTAAATATTGTATTAAAAAATCACACAAATTTTAGAGGAATAGAAGTTATTCTTGTCAGTCATTAAAATGACTTGATTTCTTTTTCTGAACAAAGTTAGGTCCATAGCAATTGAAACAGGATCATGACTTTGTAGCTGCTGTGGGAATGATGGGGCCAATCTCTTACTATGTGAGAAATTGCTGAGAATGATTATTGAAAATCTGGAGAATGTGTATATAGCTCAGGAGCCCATCTGTGAGTGCTGGGAGCCCCTGTGTCGATGATCTGATGTGGTCAAGATGACAAGGAGGAGTTTTTTCATTTTCTATGTAGTAGAAACAAAAGGCAGAGGTACTGTGGAGGAAGTGACCTTTTGCAGTAAGGAGAGATGTGCCAATATTGAAACACAATTATCTCAAGTGCCCGCGGGTACCAGCTTCCTGTTGATAACATGTGGTGCTAATTACCTGGAAGAATTCAGGGCAGATGTTTGTGACTGGAATTAATTTGCATGCAGAAGAGATGAATCTAGCCTCAGGAACCAAATGGAAAGGAACAGAACCAAAGGAGAGAACCCAAGGAAAGAAGTCATCACTAAAATGAAGAAATATTGGGCATTTTCTTTTCCACTATTGTTGTCATTGAAGACTGTGGAACAGTTTCTATGCTTCATTTGTTCATGAGGCACAATTTTTCCCTTCTATACTGTTCTAATCTTTTCAGTGAAATGGGATTTTGATTGGCCCACCAGTACACTTTGCTTTTTGTTTATATCTTCCTGCATCAGCAGGGAAGTAGTAGGGATTCTGGTCAATCAAAATCCTCTGCACTCCAAAGGTCAGAGTGCTGTGGTCTATTCAATCTGTTTTCCCAGAATGAATGGCATTAACATTGAATATCTTTAACACTTCTTACTGTAACAGCAAGGTTAGCAACAAATAGACAGAAAATAACACTGATAAATCAATCCTCAGTTATAATTATTTTAATTAGAACCAGTAATGGTATGAGGCTCTTTAGCCTTTAATGTTCTCCTTCTTCTTTGGAATTAATTTAATTTGAAGAGATATAACTGTGTAGAAGGTGGCTCTTAATAGGAAGCTCTCTTTTATTCTGTATAACCTAACCAGTATTGGCATGAGTTATGGGCTAATAGGGAATGATGGGGAATGTGGGTTCAGAGAGGAATGTTTGCACATCCATTTGCTGTTCCGGAGGCTATTGAATGAATACAGGATGCATCTAGGGTATATAGTCCTGGGTAACCATTCCTTGCAAATTGTGATTAAAGAATAATTCATCTACATAAATTAAATTTACACCAAGCAGCCTCTATAGGAGCAATCACTACTTAAGGCAGCAAAATGAGTCTTCTTATGTCATTTTCAGACTTGCCTGAAGTCCTCAGCTTTGAAAAAATCCAGTCAGTGCATCCTTTCTGATGTTGATCTTATTCAAGTATAGTTCTTAGTATAATCCTCTGTATTAGTAATTAATGAAAGTTTGTTGAATGGAGAAATGAATGGATACCTCCAACTCTTCTGTATGTATATATCTGAAGGGATTTTTTTTCCTTGTAGCTAAACCTGTCTCAATAGTAGCTCCTAAGATAGTGATGGTAATTTTTTCTTGGCTACTTAGATGGATAACTGACTTTATCCACATGAATCTTTCTTCTATTGGCATTGATAACAACTCATCTAATATGATTTTGGTCCATGTCTTTCTATAATTCTTCCTAGAAAAACTTTGGATTCCTATCACCAAGCACAGTATCTGTAATATATTCTCATTGACCTTTTTTCATGGAGGTTTTACTTTCATTATTTAAGGTACTGATACAGTTCTTGTCTATTGACTGTGTCTCACTTTTACATTACTTCTTTTCCTATTAATCTTGCCATTAATGAAATCTTTTAGATCACTTGTACAAGTGAGTGCTCTTTCCGCTAGACCAAGATGCCTCGTTCAACTTAACTACATTCTTCTTGACCACATAGATTTCAGCGATATGCCTTTTCAATCTGTGACTTCCCATGCCCTATTATTTGGATTAGGGCTAGAAGGGAACTTGGAAACATAATCAACTTATAGAGAGAAACAGACAAAGTGAATGAGTGAAGTTATTTGCATGAAGTACAAAAGTGGCAAGAGCTGGGGATTCAACCCAGGAATTCTGACTTCAAATCCAGTATTCATTCTTTGTTGCTTCTATAGAAATAACCTATCACTGGAACTTTAAAGGGGGTATCACAGAAGGATTAGACTATAGAGAATTATTTTTACATGATGTATGTAAACTATATGTACATGTACAAACTATATCAGATTGCTTGCTGTTTTGGAGAGGTGGAGGGTAGGAGTGGAGGGAGAAAATTTTACAGAAATGAATGTTGAAAAAATCACTATTATAATTTGAAAGAATGAAATGCTATTAAGGAAATAAAGAAGTATTAGGCCAGGTACACTCTGCTGAAAACAACAGAGCTTTTTATTTGTTATGTTATAGGGAAAATCATGTGGAGACTCTCAAATCTAGGGGTACATAGGAGTTGGGAAGGACAACAAAGGAAATCCAACAGAAGCTCAAATATCTAAAATCAGGGTAGCAGTACTGGTCCCCCTCCCTCACACAACCAAGAAGACTCTAGGCACCTACAAAACAAAGGAAACATCCAACCCAAAACCCAAGGTAGCAGGCATTTGGCATCTTCAAAATAGTATGGTATGATCAAGGAAGAGAGCTTTCTGGATACTAAACAGCAAGAGGTTCTGGTGTGATAGAAGACCAAATGTGTGGTTTTTGGCAAGTCTCCTACCCTCCCTGGTTTCAGTTTCCTTATTTATTAAATGAGGAGGTGGATTAGATGACCTCTTATGTCCCTTCTGGCTCTAGCTTCTTGGTCCTATTGTATACCAAGGTCTAAAGTCTGTGGTGATTCTGTAAGAGTGACTTCTGACCTTATTAAACCAACCTCTCATTCCTTTACCATTGAATGGTTCTCTCTTAGGTCTCTCCTCACTCAGTGTGTTAAAGAAGAAGTGGTCTTTTATAGGGAGGATGTATCCCCTCCCCATCCCACCTCACCCCTTACATTCTCAGAAACCTATGATTGCTACCTTTGAAATGCAAAAAAAGAGGTGACAACCAGCTAGGTTCCGTGACACATGGGAGTTCCCAGCATGGAGGATTTCAGTATGACAAGAAAAGAAAGCTTGACTTGGTTCAAAGATAGTCTGAGAGATAAAGATCAGGTTCCTTATGGTTTTTCTCTACAACAGTACACTTTCAAATGTGGTCTCATGAAGCACCTTTATTCTGCTTGGCTATTTTTGAATCAGAAAGCAGGCTTCTTTGTCTTCTGTTTGATAGTAGTTTCCAATCTCACTTGCAAATGAAACATTGATCCCATAGCAAATATTTGTGGCTCAGTAATAGATTGCTCAAAAGGAAAATGAGAATTATTTAAAATTTTTGAAACTCCTTAATCCACAAGCTCATATAAATATTGTTTTGAACTGAGATTCTTTTATCCTTTAGCTTCATTGCTCCATCTGATTGGTAGTTAATGTCTTTTGCTGTCATGTACCATAACTCTATGAAATTCAGACTTTTGAAATTCTTTTTTTTTTTTTTTGGTGTTAAACTAGCTAGGAAGTATTGACTTCCTTGATGAATTAAAAAAGGCCTTTATCAAAATGTTAAGCCTGGTTAATTTGCATAAAGTATTTCCTTCACAATATACTCTCTATTACTTTAGAAACACAAATTACCTTCGCAACTGTATTGGGGTTTGAATTGGCACGCATGCTATTAGGGTTTTTGATTCCAGGGATGAACAAGTCTCTGAATCAAAGCTCACAGAAATAAATTGGAATCTTACCTTGTGAAGGCCCCTCGGGTGATTTGAGCTAATCTGAAGCAAAGAAGAAAAAGTAGAAATATAGGATCCGGAAGCTGAGGATGCTGAGAAGAATTAGGAAGCTGGAGAGGGAGGTGAAGATGGCAGAAAACTGTTTGGTCCCTGGAAGCTGGGCTGTGGCTTTGTGCATGGGACACTAGAAAAAAGCTTGGGATATGATATATCCTATGCAATCTCATCAAATTAAGCTGTCATAATCATAGTTTTCATTCTGTTAGAAATAATCTCTGAACTTTACACTGCCACAGAATCAAATCCAAACTTTTTTTAACTTGGGAAGTAACATTAAAGTCAGGATACAATTTGGAAATCATTCTGTAGTTTGTGGAAAGTCATTGTATGATTTTGAGTAAGGGGTTTTGACTTTGGTTCCAAGGAGGGTCAGAAGGGACCTCAGAAGTCTCTAGTTCAACCTAACTTGAACTTGGACAAGAATCCTCTCTATAACATCCCTGACACATGATCAGACAAAATCTGCTTAAAGCTCTCCAATGAAGGAAAGTCTACTCTCTCCCAAACAGTCCAAATCATTAGGAAGTCCAAATCAGCCTAAACCTGTGTCCACTTACTTTTGTCCTATGAGGCTAAGCAGAATCAAACTGTCATTTAACACAGGACTTTAAAACTGGCAAAACACTGGCATTATGTTTGCCTCATATCAATACTGTATATCAAATTTTTGTGTTTATATTGAATCTGAAAATTCATTTGGGAACTCCCAGTAAGGAAGATCCTTCTAATAGAGCAGTTTGGAACTTTTCTATAACCTAGAATCAGAATTGTCCATGACACTGTGAGGCTAAGTGACCTCTTTATATATGTGCTTTTAAATATATATATATATATATATATATATATATGTATATATATATCCACATACGTTATTATTATTACCTCCTTGCATAGATAAAGAAACAGAAGCCTTGAGAGATGAAATTGTCACATAACTGGTAAGGGCCAGATTTAAACTTAAATTTTCAGACACTATCTACTGAACTCTATTGCTTTTCTGGGATGAAGTATAAGTAAACTTATTCTTCCTCATGATAGATCTTCACATATTTGAAGATGGAGATTATGATTCTTCCTTTCTCCTTTCTCCCTTTCTTTCTTCCTTCCTTCCTTTCCTTCCTTCTTCCCTTCCTCATTTATTCATCATCATCATTGTGAGCAAAAACCTGTGCTAGATGCCTTGGAAATTGTGAATAAGATAGATGAATAAGAGGTAGAAAGGTTATTTATTGTCTCTGGGTTTCATTTTCCTCATTTAAAAATGAATGTAATGGAATAAATTACCTTGTAGCTCAAAGTCTCTTGATACTATGCTCAAATAGTCCTTGCCCTCTAGGAGTTTAACAATTTCATAGGTGGATGAGACAAATCCATAAATAACTTTAAAACAAACTAGAAAACAATACAAGTCATGAGAGAAGTACAAACAAAATGTTATGAGAATACAGAGGAGGGAGAGATTCTATATTTCTGTAAGGGATTAAGAGAGTCTTCTTTATTATTTTTGAACTAGGATTTAAAAATGGTTAGAAAATGGAAGTGCAGCAAATGAGGGTGAGATAGGATAAAAGAAAATGTCTTAGGGAAAGTCATGGAGAGACAGAAAATAAAAAAGAAGGACTTTATTCAATATCATCCCAATTAAATTACTAAAACATTATCTTACTGAATTGGAAAAATAACAAAGTTCATTTGGAAGAATAAAAAACCAGGACCTTCAAAGAATTCAGGAGAAAAGATGTAAAGGAAGCAGCATCAAATCTTAAACTTTATCATAAAATGAGAGCTTCGTTGAAGCACAAAATGATAATTTTGTATAAATAAATCCTACATGATCAAGAATAGAAGGAATGCAGAATATTGGGGAAAAACTTTCATAGAAATCTCTCAGATAGGATGTGATTGGGATGGAACATTGCTGTGATGTAGGAAATGATGAGCTGGTTGATTTAGAAAAACAGAAAGACTTGGACTTATGAAAGATGTTATTCACCTTCAGAGAAACAGACAAGTGGAAACAAACATATTATAGACTTACATAAATATGTGTGTTTATAAATATATGTATATATGTGTATGTTTATAGACATCCATCTATTATGTATATACATATATGTCTATACTTAGTTGTAACCTTCATTAGGGCAGGGGAGGAAAGAAAGGGAAAAAAGTAATGAATGTACAACAGAGAACATAAAAAGCCTACAAGGAAGCAATGAAAACTGGACAGCTTTGAAAATATTATGTAGAATTTATTATATAGGTTTTCTTGAAATGGAAATTTATTATTTTATATTGAATCCTCTTTTTTGTTGTTCTGCTATATATATGGCTATATGTTTTACTCTTTTCTCATTTTATATTTAAATTTAAAATAAATAAAAAAGATTTATCAAAAAAGGAAGTACATTTTTGTTAAGCTGGAAGGAATATCAATGACTATAGGAAGTTTCACACAGTCATTTTTCATTTTCTACTTGAAATCCTAGGAGTTAATATGAAGTGGAATGTATGGGTATGCTGAAGTGAAAGGTGTGACTTGTGCATATGTGAATGGGAGTATATTTAGAACTGGGTAATTAGAGTCAAGTTGAAATCTGTGCATCCTAAAACAGACAAACATGAAACTCATGAATACTAAATTCTCTTTGGGTATCTGGCAGGAAACAAACATACATACTCTCTCTGGGAAGAAATAAAAGTCACTGTTATTCTCTGTTCTATAACAAGTATTGGGCATCATCACTTATGGTCACAACCAGAAAAGAACAAAATTTTTTTTGGCTCTTCCTTTTCTCTATGGTGTTCAAAGCCAGATTTCTTGTAGTGACACTAAAAATAATCTTCATTTGATGCTGAAGAAATAGAAGCTGAAATTCCTTGGGTACTGTGCTTCTCATGGGATCTGAAACTGATTTTTATGCTTGATGTTGAAAGTAAAAGAAGGGAATTAGGTGCACTTCATTCATTCAGTAAGCATCTATTAAGTGTGCATCATACTCTACTGGTCCTCCAAAGACTGAAGTGAAAAGGTCCCTGCCCTCAAGTAGTTTGCATTAGCTTTGTGATCTGAGTGGTACCATGTAAAGAGTCCATTTAAGTTCCTCCATTTAATGGATGGTGCCTAGGTCAGCTATGTCTTATTCTCTAGGCTGCTCTCAAGACTTCCTTAACCTGGTCCTGGACCTTTCCACCTTTGTTTTCCTCACTCTGTCATTTCCTACCTCTTTGAAAATTCCCTAAATATGTTATCTCCCTCCTTGAGAAGGTAACTTCTTTGAGGGCAGGGACTACCTATTTGTATTTTATTTTCTGTGTTTAGCATTTGGTAAACATTCAACTGACTGATCTGGGTTCAAATTCTGATTCTTTTACTAACTGTCTATATAACTCAACCTGTCTGGATTTCATTTTGCTTATTTATAAGTTGAAAAGTTTAGTCTATAAGAATGATAATGTCCCTTTTATCACTAAATCTTTGTACCTCAGACCTATGGAAGAAGCCTGGCTATCCCATCAAAAGGAGGACAAGGAAAGAATCCTGATTTTGGGGTCAGAGGTCCTGGATTCAACACCCAGCTCTGAAACTGATTACCTGTGTAGCTCACTTAAGCTCTACACCTTGGTTCTTCAATTGTAAAATGAGAGGAATTGATTAGATGTCTTCTGAATCTCTTCTGGCTGAGATTGGTGATCCTGTGATAAGTGAGGAAAGAGGGACAAACTTGATCTACCGTCCACACTGCAATTAATGTCATGGATATTCATTTTCAGTTTTTCATTTAAATGCAATGATTGCTTTGTTCCAAAAGAATTGATCCTGGGCAGACAAATCTTCATATTCTAATACAATGGAGTTTCATTCTCTGGAAGTTCTTATGATGAGCAAGTTTAGAATTGTTTGTTTAGAATTCTGGTAAGATTCTCTGTTTCTATTCCTTTTTACACAATCACAACCTGTCTCTTATTTCATGTCAACATATCTTTTCTCTTCACCTAAATTATTCCTTTTTTATTTAATTTTTATTATTGTAATAACATGTTTCAATAATTAGCACATTGCCTATACTATAGCATAGGCAATAAAATGGTCCTTAAGATACATTTGGTTCCCTACTCTGGCTTCAGGAAGTTTATTTTAGATGAAAAATTCTGAGTTCACTCAGAGCAATTTTTATAATTACTCTGAGCTCCAAGGTAGGAAAATTTCCTCACCTAGTCAAAGATAGGACCTTGCCTTCCATTTATACCTAGTTCTAGTGAACTCTGGAACAATTTGTTGGGGAAGCAAAATTCCAGTAGTCTCTGTGGATAAAGGCATGAAGAAGGAGAAGCTGAGCAAATAACTGAACCAAGTTTCATATTTTAGTTTTGTGACATAGAAGTCAAAGGACCTCTCTAGAATTCAATTACTTCCTCTGTAAAATGAAGATATGTAAGATGAGTGTCCTTCTGTCTCTAAGTTCTGTAATGGTTTTATAGATTTATGAAATAAGATTGATCAATAAAATGATGAACCTTAACTTCAACAAAGGATTTATATGGACACTGATTAAGAATGCTTGCCAGAACAGAACATAAGGCCTGAGAAAGGTCTAAATTCAGGGGCTGACCTAGAGACCTGGTGGCACTTGAACACTTGCTATGCCAGCAGGAACCAAACTCCCCAGTTCTATGTGGAGTAAAGGTAGCATTTTTGACAGTGCAGACCATGTTAGGATTTGGAAGAGAAGAAAATGGTTTTGCCAAAGAACTATTGAATAATCAACCTTGTTCTCATCAGGTGGAAAGAAGCTCTGAAATTTCACCCCATTTAAACACTAAGGGACATTTGGGTCTCCTCCCTACCAGCTACATCTTTCTATGTTCCATAACTTCACTGATTACCAGCTCACACTATTATTAACCTTTTAAGGCTTACTGAGAAACTTCCTCATAACATGCCTGGTAGTCCAGGGTGTTATATCCATTTTACAAAAGAGGAAAATCCGATTCAGAGACATTTATGTTAAACATAGTTATGTAAAACATTTCTACATTAGTTATGGTGTGAAGAAACAGAACAAAAGGGGAAAAACAGAAAAAAGTGAAAACAAAAAAAGCTTTGATTTGCATTCAGACTCCAACAGTTTTTTCTCTGAATGTAAATAACATTTTCCATCATAAGTCTTTTGGAATTGGATCATAATATTGCTAAAAATAATCATAGCTGATCATTGTAAAATGTTATTATTGCACAATGTTACAATATTATTTTCCTCTTTTGCAAAATGCTCTCCTAATTTTGCTTACTTTACTTTGCATCAGTTTGTGTAAATCTTTTCAAGTTTGTCTGAAATCAATCTGCTTATCATTTCTTTTTTTTTACAAGGCAGTGGGGTTAAGTGACTTTCCCAAGGTCACATAGTTAGGTAATCATTAAGTGTCTGAGGTCGGATTCCTGACTCCAGGGTTAGTGCTCTATCCACTGCACCACCTAGCTGCCTCTGCTCATCATTTCTTAATAGCACATCAGATACCACAACTTGTTCAACCATTTTCTAATTAATGATGGGCATTCCTTTGATTTCCAATATTTTACTACCACAAAAGGGCTATTTTGAATATTTTTTATTTTGGGGGGGATATAGACCTAATAGTGGTATTGCTGGATCAAAGACAGAATTTAATTGCCCTTTGGGCATAGCTACAAATTACTCTACAGAATGATTGGTCCACAATTCCACCAACAATGTATTAGTGTTCCAATTTTTCCACATATTTTTCCACATTGTTCTTTCCTGTCATAGGAGAAAACTGTAATATCATATAAAAGAGTTTGGAAAAACTAATAAAAAAACTCAAAAAGAGTATGGAATCTGAGGATTTGAATTTTTGCACCAGCTATACTTCTTATTAGTTATGTGACCTTGGAAAAATATTTAGCTTCTCTGGCTATTTGTTTTCCTTTTTTGAAGAGCACCAATGATGTCATAAAAGGACATCTTAATTCATGTGTGAATTGGATTTAAGTGAGACAGAGTTGCATATCATTAGCTTCATTTTTTCCTTCCAGAGTCATGAAAGTGTAGTGGCAAGAAAAAAAAGTTAGGCCCACTAGTGTCGGCCTGGGAGTCAGTGAATGATTTTGGAGCCTTTCGTGTATGACCAAGTTCTAAGTGCTCCATAGGGCCTGCTTCTGCCATCTTCATGGCAGGCAGAACAAATTATTCTTACTACTTATTCTGTTTAGAGAAGTCTTCATATTCTTGGAGTAGACATCCCCTAACACTAACAGTCATCCAATGTATATAAACATTACTTAACATTTTAACTTAAGGTATCTTCTAGTAGTGAGAGAGGGAGAAAAATCTACTCTTATTTATATGTTTTGTTCAAATAATAATTCTATTAGAATAATGGAATAAAATTCTATGTGCATTTTAAAGGACAGTGGACCACAGTGATCTTGTTTTCAATGTCAGTTTGCCATAGAAAAGATCCCTTACTAATTTCACACAGTAAAATGTTGGTCAGTTCAGTATTTCCATGTGTAGATCATATTTCTCTTCCCAGTGTGCCTGAAGACCTCTTTATAAGGCTGATTCACTCATGATGGGTAACTTGAATGGTTATGGTGGTTCCAAAACAAAGGGTCATTCTGGCAGTGTTCCATTCCTAGGTTGGTAATATGGTGTCAGATTAAAGAAGAAAGTGATTTAATGACCATTTACTCTACTCAGCTTATTTTACAGTTTAGAAAATTGAGAAAGTCAAATGACTTATCCATGTTCATGAGGAGGTTAGGGCTGAACCCACATCCTCTAAATGCAGCACCAGTGTTTTTTCCTATTGTTCCACAGTGGAGGAGAAGTTAATGGACCCAGAATTTGAGTCCTTGGCATCACCTCTCTGTGTTTGTTTCCTCCTCTATAAAATGGAGATGATAGTATTTTCACAACCTACCTATTGTGAGGATCAAATGAGTTAATATATTTCAAAACACAATGCACTGTCTACAATTTCCAGAGGAAACTCAGTGAACAATATCTGATGGGAGAATACTCTGTGGTGGCTTCCTCTTGAGGTTGTTTTAGGTCACAGCTTTCCTATTATCCTTCTGGTCCTGGCTTTACATTGCCATCTAATGAGAAACATCAAGCCTGTCATTATCTTCCAAAGTCCACAAAAGAGAAAACACAAAGACCATGTTTATGAAATTGTAATGCAGTTGCTTGAACACAAACCTGAGTTTCCTAAGGTCTGACTCTGGCTGTTGAATTGCCTGGGTTATTTTAAAATTGAATTCTGTCATCAGAGGAGCTGCCAATACTTACTAGCTCTTGGTATTTTTCTTTACATAATTCAGCTTAACCTTCCTCCTTCTTTCTCTTTCTAAAAGTTGGGTGTGACCAGATTGCCTAATATTTGCTGAAGCTCTGGGAAAAAGGGGTTGCTGGACACTTCTGCTTTCAAGCATGGGGTTTATTTAAAACTCTCACAGCAAATGGAGATGGTCTCTAAGGTCCTAATGGTTTTAAAGTCAGAATCCTTAAAATGCATATAGCTTTCATGGACAAAGTTGTTTGTGTGCTATCTTCCCTATTGTATTGTGAGCTACTGCAAAGTAAGGAATGGTCCTTCACCTCTCTTTGTATTTCTTTGTATTTCAGTACAATAACTGGCACATAATAAATATCTGACTGACATAATTCAATCAAGTGCTCTCAAACTCAAATTGTGTATATATATCTTCATATTGATAGATATATGTATTTATACTGTTTCCAATCAATAGGCATTTATTTTCACTTTTATTAAAAAAAGAAAAATAAAATAAGACTTTTCTAAGAAACATGTAAAGTTAAACAAAACAAATTCCCCCATTTTTGTTTCAAATGGTTTCATTTGAAAATGCATGTCTGCTTTTACATCTTGAATACTTCTTCCTCTAGTTTAGATCTCTAATTGGTCATATTCTTGTCCACTTTTTTAGTCCCTTCAAAATCCCCCCCCCCAAAAAAAACCCCAACCCTTTTAAAGGGGAGTGGAATGAACACTGGGCTCAGAGTCAAAAGATTTGGGCCTGAGTATTAAGTCTGATATTATCTGTGTTGGGATCAAATTTTAATATTTGGAATGAAAATGCTCTGTTAAGTGTACTATGCTGTATAAATGTAAGTTATCATTATATGGGGACAGCTAGGTGCTATAGTGGATAGAACACCCAACTTGGAGTCAGCAAGACTCATCTCCATGAGTTCAAATCTGACCTTAGACACAATACCTGTGTGATTCTGGGTAAATTAGTTCTGTTTGTTTCAGTTTCCTCATCTGTAAGATGAGCTAGAGAAAGAATGGAAAACTTATGGTATCATTGCTAAGAAAGCCCCAAATGGAGTCATAGAAAATGGATCACAACT
Source organism: Macrotis lagotis (assembly GCF_037893015.1). Taxonomy (NCBI): domain Eukaryota; kingdom Metazoa; phylum Chordata; class Mammalia; order Peramelemorphia; family Peramelidae; genus Macrotis; species Macrotis lagotis. The sequence goes on from NC_133658.1 coordinate 452,245,630, forward strand.
GAAAGAACTGAATAATAACAACATGAATCTGAACAAAGATTCAAAGGGATCCATAGTATAAGATGAAGAACACTGAATTTGTAGTTAGAAATCTTGGGTTCAAATTCAGATTGCTGTTCACTTGTTGTGTGACTTTGACTTTGAACAAGTCAATTTACCTTTCTGCCACAGTTCCCTCAAATATTAAAATGAGATTTTTTTGGACTTATTTATTTCTAACTTTTGTGCTGAAAGCCCTGGGATACAAAGGGGTGCATATTTTGCATGGGGAGTTGATAAATAGTTGTAGACCCTGGCTTTGACATCCTTAAACTAATTCATCCTCTGACTCTTGGGAAAGGTTTTATTCAACCATTTTCAGATAGAAGGGAAGGAGCTTTCTTGAGGACCAATTTCTTTTTGCTGTAAAACCCTTTCTTTTATGTCACCCAAATCCATCTAACTGCTGCCAAAGTTGTTGCCAGAATACTTTGGTTCTATTCCATTGTGTTGCTTCTCCTGAAGGAGACTCTGATGCCTCTGACCACTTGTTCTCCTAGTCCCAAAGGAGATACAGACATTGGATATGTGAGGCCACTCCCTAAAACTCCACCAGTCTTTATAGGCTGCCCTCTTCCTGGTATAGCCTATTTCCTCATGTATAATATTGGGATATTAATGTGACCTTGATATAGGGGAATGAGCCTGTTTATATTTTGTTTTGTTTTTGAATAATATGGAAAGTGCAAAATCTTTGTTCAGATCTCAAAAAAAAGGTTAAACACACTGAAATCTTCAATTGTGTTATTTAATCTTGGAATATTAACTTCCATCTATGACATGGTTTCCCCTGAGAAAAGAAAGATGGAAAGAAATGTTTTACAGCATGAAATGTGTGTTTGATGATCCATGCTTCATTAAATTGGAATAGAACTCGTCATTTATTCTTCTAATGGGGATTTCAACAGTACATTCAGAATGATAGTGCTTTTTGTTTCAGCTCTTTACTGAGAAACTCAAACCTTCTGAGAGATGGACCAGGTAGTTGTCCCCTTCTTACCAGTCTCAGTATCCAAAGACTCAGTGGATTTCCTGATGCATGACTTATATCCAATATCAGAAAGCTGAACCTTCCTCCCACTAAGGCTGTCACTCCTTGGAAACATGTTTAGGATGACATATTCTAATTGCATGTGACTACCTGTTTCTACCAAGTTGCTTCGGATCATTCTTATTCAAGTGGGTCTTTTGGCTCCTTTGGGATAACTGGATTGTTGGAAGGTTCTGATATAACTGATGGAATGTAGGTTCTTTGAGGGTAGGGACTATTTTGTTTTTGTTTTTGTATTTCCCTGATGTCTTGCTCAAAGTCCTGCTGAATGAATGAATAAATAAGAGCATAAGTGAATTCCTAAAGGAAATGAATAATTTCATTTTTTCCCCATGCCCAGTGACTAGGCTAGTTTTTAACAGCTTCCTGATGAAAGTGACAACTGCTGCATTTTTCACAGATGACAGCTAACCTTGGTTCAGAGCCCAATCAGAGCACCTGGAGTCTCTCCACCAGCCTCCTCACCTCTCTGGTCTTCTGTTTTCTCTTCATATAATGAGAAGTTGAACTAGATGACCTCTGTGGCAGGTTCCTTTTAGTTCTAGCTCTATGATTCTTTGTCTTGGCATATGGTGGGTTATTCTGTATAAAGTGTTTTACATGTGTTATTTCATTTGATAACCACAGTGGTGTGAGGGAGGGAATACAGCTGACACTACTATATTTCCCTATGTATAAGACACACCTTAATTTTGGGGATAAAAATTTGAAAAAAAAAAGTATGACAAAGTTATTGAACTTGTTTTATTCATCATAAAATTCATACAACTCCTCATCACTCTCAAAACTCTCATCCATTAGCTCATTCTCATCTGTGTTTGATGATGAATCACTGTCTCATTAGAGGCTCTGCCTGCTCTCCTGCCTGGGCCCTGATCTGAAGTTGACCACAAGCTCTCCCTGGGCAACTCAGGTGCATGGATGCATGCTTAGTCCATTCCATTTCATGAACCTGAAACACCCATTGTGTCTCCTTTGAAATCAGTTATTTCTTTTCATCACAATTCTTTTGACTTCCTGCTGACCCATCTTTGTGGATACAGGAATTCCATTGGCCCTTTGTTCTTCAATCCGTCTCTTCACTTCCCTCTCTAACTCAGGCCATTTGGCCGCCTTGGCTCTCATGGCCTTCTTCTGCTGGGGTGTTTTCAGTCAGGTTTCTTCTTCCCCTAGTCAGTTTCTATTGTTTTCTCAGTTGTAGAAGGACCAAAATGAGGTTCAGCAGCACAGTTTCCCTTCCCCCCCTTTTAAAAGATTTTATTTTTTATTTACACAGTACTAAAATATTCTTGTTTAAGAGTAAACATAATACCCACTCCCCCTTAAAAAATATAAAACCTCATGAGAAGTAGAGTAAAAGAAAGAGAAAAAAATGTGTTTCAGCCTGTGTTCTGATACCATCAACTCTGTCTTGGGTGGATCACATTCTTTATCATAAGTCCATCATAGAAGTTACTTCCATATTTTTTTCCACAGTTGCTGTTGCTGATTGTAACTCCATCCATCCATTCCTCCCCACTGCCATCTATTATATTTTCTCTCTCCTTTCACTCTATCCCTCTTCAAAAATGTATTGTGGGGCAGCCAAGTGGCAAAGTGGACAGAGCACCAGCCCTAGGGCCAAGAGGCCCCAAGCCCATATCCCACCCAAGAGACCCAGCAACCACCTGGCCTCATGGTCCCAGGCAGGCTACCCAATCCCAGCACCATGCAAAAAGTAAAAAAGAAAATGTGTTATATCTGACTACCCTCTCCTACAATCTACTCTCTTCTCTATCACTCACATCATCCCCTCCCCTCCCCTTGTCCCCCTTCTCTCCTTTTTCCTCTAGATGTCTATACCCTTATTGCGTGTGTATGCTGTTTCCTCTCTGAGCCATTTCTGATGAGAATGATTCTTCCCTCATTCCTCTTTGCCTTCCCCCTTCCCTACCATTGCAAAAACTACATGAAATATATTTTATATGAAATATCTTAGCTTATTCTATCTCTCCTTTCTCTTACTCCCAGTACATTTCCTTTTCACCCATTGACTCCATTTTTTACAATATATATCTTCAAATTCAACTCTCTCCTGTGCTTCATCTATAAAAGCTCCTTCTACCTGCTCTATTAAATGAGAAGGTTCATATGAGTATTATCAGTTTTATTTTTCCATGCAGAAATACACTCAATTCATCCTCATTAAGTCCCTCATAATTTACCCTTCTCCTCCACTCTCTATACTCATCTGAGTCCTGTATTTGAAGGTCAAACTTTCTGTTCAGCTCTGGTCATTTCAACAGGAACATTTGAAATCCCCCCGGTTCATTGAAAGTCCATCTTTTTTCCCTGGAAGAGGATGTTCAGTTTTGCTGGGTAATTGATTCTTGGTTGCATTCCAAGCTCTTTTGCCTTCCAGAATATTATATTCCAAGCCCCATGAGCCCTGTAGTTGCTGCTAAGTCCTGTGTGATCCTGACTGCAACTCCACGATATTTGAATTGTGTCCTTCTGGCTGCTTGTAATATTTTCTTTTTGACTTGGGAGTTTTGCAACTTGGCTATAATATTCCTGGGGGTTGGTTTATTTTGGATCTCTTTCTGGGGGAGATTGGTGGATTCTCTCAATTTCCATTTTTACCTTCTGCTTCTAGGATATTTGGGCAATTTTCCTGTAGGAATTCTTTAAAAATGAGGTCAAGACTCTTTTCCTGACCATGACTTTCAGGTATCCCAATAATTTTTTTTTAGTATTTGCAAGGCAATGGGGTCAAGTGGCTTGCCCAAAGCCACACAGCTAGGCAATTATTAAGTGTCTGAGACTGGATTTGAACCCAGGTATTCCTGACTCCAAGGCTGGTGCTTTATCCACTATGCCACCTAGCCACCCCTATCCCAATAATTTTTAAATTATCTTTCCTGAATCTGTTTTCCAGATCAGTTGTTTTTTCAATGAGATGTTTCATATTTTCTTCTAATTTTTCATTCTTTTGGTGTTGAACTATTGTGTCTTGATTTCTCACAAAGTCATCAGCTTCCTTTATCTCCATTCTATATCTGAAAGATTTGTTTTACTTAGAGAGCTTTCTTACCTCCTTTTCCAAAGGCCAATTCTGCTTTTTAAAGCATTCTTCTCCTCAATAACTTTTTGAACTGTTTTATCCATTTGGCCTAAGTTGGTTTATGATGTTATTTTTTTCAGCATTTTTTTTGGGTTTCCTTGACTAAGCTGCTGACTTTGTTTTCATGTTTTTCCTGCATCTCTCTCATTTCTTTTCCCAATTTTTCTTCTATCTCCCCTACTTGATTTTCAAAATCTTTTTTTTTGAATTCTGTATTTGCCTGAGCCCAACTTCTATATTTCTTAAAGTCTTTAGATGCAGAAGCTTGAACTTTCTTATCTTCAGATTGAGTATTTTGGTCCTCCACGGGACCAAAGTAATTGTCTATGGTCAGGTTCCTTTTAGTCTGTTTACTCATTTCCCCAGCCTGTGCCTGGTTTTGGGGTGCTTCCTGAGCTTTTGAGTATTATTGGGAACCCCCACAAGTACCTCAGTGTGTGAGGTTCTGACTGCTCTCCTGGTCTATGAATGACCACAAGCTCACCCCTCTGCTCTATGGGGGCCTAGACTGCAACCAGGGTCTGAATGTGGTCAGAGCCCCAGAGTCCTGTTCCAGGGGCAGAGGAGAGACCTCAGCAGTCTTCCTCTACTCCCTTACTTTCCATGGGCTGAGCACTCCTCCATTCCCTTTTGCAAACTTTAATTCAGCAGTGTATGAAAATATTTTCTGAGCCATTTCTGGGTAGAATGTGGCAAAAATGCTACCTAATATCCTGGTAACTAATGGGAAACAGTGAGCGCAAAGACAATAAGCTCAAAAAAGCGGGAAATGTAAGTAAAAAAATCTACCACCACTGCATAAGACGTTCCCAGTTTTTAGACCCTAATTTTTTTGGAAAAAGGTGAGTCTTATAGATGGGAAAATATGGTATATCCATTTTACCAATGGGGGAAATGGAGACTAGTCTCAGGGATGTTAAAAATGATTAGATTAAGGCCATACAACTAGAGCCAAGATTCAAATTCAGGTCTTCTGACTCCAGTCTTAGTGCTAATTCCATTAACCATGGAATGTTAGAAGGGACCCTACAGAATATCTAGTTCAGGGGTTCTTAACCTGATATTCACTGACCTTAATCTGCAGATATATTTGAGGGGTCTCCAATTTATTTTTTTTACAATATAGATTTTGATAACCATTTCAATGTAATTGACTTCCTTTGCAATACTATGTATTTAAAAATACATAAAATTTTCATTGTATTTATTTAATGCATTCTGAGAAGGCTTCACCAGACTGCCAAAGGTGTCCATGACACAAAACAGATGAAAATTCCTAGTTCAAGCAGATGGAGAGAAATAAGGCCAAGGTAGGATAAGTGACTTGTCCAAAGACTCATAGCACATTATGACAGAAACAAAACCATAGCCTCATTCTCCTAGCCTCCATTGCAGAACTTTTTCTATTAAGCTCTTATCTCATATTTAATCTCTTCCCTACATTTGATGGAACAGCCTAAATCTATTTCTTCCGCCATTTATCCTGATCATTAATAGGGAACAGAGAACAGTGACTTCAGGAAATACCTCTGCATATAGAAGTTTCTTTTTGATGATGTTTATTATAAAGAGATGATGTGGCAATATCTAAAAGCATGTGATTGCAATACTCAGAAAGGTTCAGTGAAATAACCTAGAAAAGGAAACTTGAGAGAGAAAGCAGTAAGATCTTTTCTGCTCATTAAGACCCCACCCCCAACCCCAACCAACATAGGACTGTCCCCAAAGGAGAACTATGTGTCCCTTGGTTGGCATTTGGATTTAGAATTCTTTTTTCCCCCTCTGCTTAGAGATTGAATGGGGAAATTTGTATGCCGTTCTTCTAACAGTGAATTTATAGTTGTTCTCATCTCCCCTTCCCCCTCCTACTAACTCTCTGCCTGGTTCAGAAGGACATATTTTTCCTTTAATGTAGCTGCGGTCTATTGCTTTTCCCTATAGTATTGCTAGATGAGGCTCTGTTTAATCTCAGTTTCTCTCTCTCTCTCTCTCTCTCTCTCTCTCTCTGTCTCTCTCCCTCTTCCTCTCTCCTTCTCTTCCCCTCCTTTCCTCCCCTCCTCCCAATTCTGCCCTTTTCAGGCACTGTCTTGACAGGAGCCACTGTGTCTATGTCAAATTAAAAACATTGATCTGTTTTCTTTCTCATTTATATACAAATATTAGAGGACATTTGAGATGCCTAATGATAATGAAAAGTAGAGAATACAGGGAGAATATTTCATTTTCCTCTTCACTGTGTGTGGAGGGAAGATCCATTAATACAATGAAATTGTGGGAGGAAAAAATAACCTGGAGCTAATAGACATGTAATCTCTTTAATTGCCTTAACTAGACTTTCCTCAAATTACATAGGCAAATTATGTCCCAAATAGTATTGTTAAGGAGAGGATGCTATATAGAAAGGAATAGAACTCAACATATGTATTTCAATAGTTCTGTGATCTAATGGAAGTAGAAATTCACTCCATCAAGGCAAATCACAACCTATTTATGTTTTCATATCCTGGGAGATTCTTGTCCACAATTTTTCATTCATTCTCCACAAAGTATCTATCTAGTATACTGAAGACCCTTCTTAATTTTAACATTAATAGGTAAGGTCTCAGACTGTTATTTCTTTCTTTTGTTAAGTGACCAGCCCAAATATTTTGATTTCCTTTTTAAAACATTTCTGTCATGTCCCAATAATTCTGGAGCTCCACCTGCAGAAAGAATACTACTGTGAAACAAAAGAATAGAGATAAGCAAATTAATCCAAATGCATCACTACCTATGTCTTATCCTGTACCTAGAGTTCATCACGTCTCTGACAAGAGAGTTAGTTCTTTGAAATCACAATTAGTCTTTACATTGATCAGAGTCCTCAAGTCTTTCAGGGCTGTTCTTTACATTGTTCATATTTCCTTTTCTCATCATCCCTTATGTGATTTTTTACATGCAGGGCATCATAACATGCAGTAGACCTACTTGTACCCACCATGAAACAAAAAAAATCCATTTCTTCACAATAAAAGATAAATCTTCAAAGAAAGGCCACATCCTGTTACTATTTGTTGGAAGTTCTATCTTTTACAATGTTGCTTCTGAGAAACCGTTAAGCAATATATAAATTGTATTTTTCTTCCCCAGGTCTTGCATCAAATATTTTCAGGATTCTTTGATTTCCAGATTGCCTCTAGATTGTTATCTCTCTTTTCCAGAGGGATCATGGCCAAGGGTACCAAATTCTAAACACAACTTCAGATGTCTAAGACTTGTGCTCTCAATTTTTTCCCCCTAATCTAGGGCTGTCTATACAATGGCTGAAAATAAGTTCAAGATATATGAAAAATGGGTCATTCACAGTGGAACCTATACTTTTTATTTTTTTTAGGTTTTTCTTTTTTGGCAAGGCAATGGGGTTAAGTGGCTTGCCCAAGGCCACACAATTAGGTAACTATTAAGCGTCTGAGGCTGGATTTGAACTCAGGTACTCCTGACTCTAGGGCTGGTGCTCTATCCACTGTGCCACCTAGCTTCCATGGAACCTATACTTATAGGGCAGGTGTGCCCAACCTGTGACATTCAGGCTGTATGCAGCCCTCAAAGACCATTCATGCAGCCTTATTATCTAACTGGAAAAGAAAGTATCAGGTGAGCACATTGCAGCATCACAGACCAGCTTAACCCTAAACTAACAAGGCTTGATTTGTGAAGTCTTACAAATCTCTGGAATTATTTTGTGTTTTTTACAAAAGATATACATATAGGAATTGGGATCTTTATTTTAAAACATTATATAACTAATAATAAATGTAATAGACAACTTTATTGTATGCTGCATTAGTTACTATTTTGTCATAGGACTTTGAGAATAGGTTTCAAGATTTTGGGCAACAGCATTTACATTTCAGAAGATTTGCTTCTCAATTCTCAGTTGACAACATATTGCCTGCAAACCTGCAAATAGAATGTATAGATTTTCATTCAGAAATAAATATTTATTCAATTGTCTTTATTGGATTTTTTTACATGTTGTACCTTCCTAAAGAAAAATATCTGGCATTTCACATGTCTTCTGGGAAGTTCATATAGTTTCAAGCAACTATTTTTCCTTATGAAGCAAACAAAAAGTAAAAATAGAACATTTCAAATAGGCATCTTGAAACCATTCTTTGCATCACTACAACTCAAAGCAGATAAAGATGCGCTGGTATCAAAAAAAAGCAAACTCAGTGTTCACATTAAAAATAGCATATTTTGTTTCAAAAGTAAATGTTTTATTAGTCATTATTTTTATTATTATACTTGATTAAAATTTATCATGCTTTATTACATTATTTCACTTTATTATACTCATATGGTTACATTGTAGTCATAAGTAAGTATTCAATTCTATATGCGCTCTTTGACAAGTTTTTGCTGTGGTCCAGAAAAAGTTGAATACCTTAATTCGAGGGCATGAATTTTGCCACCTTGCACCATTTCTCTTTCTGTTCTAATCTATCTTGCTGGATATACAAATGAAATCTGAAATAATTTCAGAAACAAAGGTTCAAACCTCTGAGCCTGTAGATTTATTAAGCAATGCATGTTAATTGCATGACAAATCAAGTTCAGGCATCCTCAGCTTCACAGTGGAGAAAACTTGCATCAATCTTCTGGTCTGACTGGATTTTCAGTCAGTATAACCTTATTCCTTAGTTAAGACTCTCTAAGCATCATCTAGAGGTGGTCCATTTCCCTAAACCACAGGGTTAAGTTCAAAGCAATAAAGTTTTCTCATGATTCCTATAACTGAATAAAGTTTTCTGATAAGACAGAAACTGGACTAGATCTATAATTGAATAGAATGGGTACCGAGGTAGACCCAGAATTGAGTACAAGATGGAGTCAATATGATTCACTCTCTGAGTAATCTAATGCAGTGCTGTGATAACATTGCTCCTCTATTCAAGAGCAGTGACTCCTTGTTGCCTATTAATTAAATATTAAACTCCTGACCCAGGGATTCAAGGACTAGGTTCTTTATCAAGTTCAAACCTAGTCCAATGTACTCCAGAGAAGACACAATGTTTTTTTTTTTGTTTTTTTTTTTTAGGTTTTTGCAAGGCAATGCGGTTAAGTGGTTTGCCCAAGGCCACACAGCTAGGTAATTATTAAGTGTCTGAGACCGGATTTGAACCCAGGTACTCCTGAATCCAAGGCCACCTTTATCCACTATGCCACCTAGCCACCCCGAGAAGACACAATGAAAGCCTGAACTAGAGAGGTGACTAGGTCATGGGAGTTGCCAAACATTGTGGAGATAGAAGCAGTAAGACTTAGCAGCTACTTAAATGCAGGGAGAGCAAAGAATCAAGGATAATTTTGAGGATATGAATCTAGGATGACTGGGAAGATGATGCTTCAGTAGAAATGAGAAAATTTGGAGGAGTGGAATTTTTGGTGGGGTAGGTATAAAAAGGAAGATAATCATTCTGCTTTGGGGTCAAGATTGGGATGCTTATAAGTTATCCAGGAAGAGATGTCCATCGGGGAGATGAATTGCAATTAGAATTCAGAGAAGATTAGAACTAGATAAATAGATTTGGATGTCATTTGAGTAGAGACAATAATTGAATCCAAGAGTACATAGATAGCCTACAGAAATGAAGAGAAGATAGCCCAGGGAACAGAAAAGGGTTGATTCCTCTTCCTAAATAAAGAAGAATCAGACAAGTAGGAGGAAGACTATCTAGGCAAATATATATATATATATATATATATGTATATATATACATATATATATATATGTACACATGTATATTTGGATAGCTACAATTGTTAGACATTTTTTCCCTGACAATTTTTCTTTTTGTAACTTCTACCTTTTCCTTCTATTTCTGTATTTTGAGACCAAGAAATACAAGTCAGAACCCTCTTCCTTGTGATAACCTTTCACATGCTTGAAAACATCTACCATAATCTTCTTATCTTCAAGGATCTTCCTGTTGGCATGATTTTGATTCTTTTAACTATCCTAATTACCTTAGTTTATCAGTAACATTCCCAGTGATTCTCAGAACAGAACAGATATCATTTGACCCAAGCAAAATATACAGAGACTATCATTTCTCTAGTCTGTATTCTTACCTTTGCTTAAGAAAGTAACTCAAGGGGTGGCTAGGTGGCATAGTGGATAAAGCACGGGCCCTGAAGTCAGGAGTACCTGGGTTCAAATCTGATCTCAGGCACTTAATAATTACCTAGCTGTGTGGCCTTGGGCAAGCCACTTAACCCCGTTTGCCTTGCAAAAACCTAAAAAAAAAAAGTAACTCAAGATGTCATTAGGATTTTTATCTTTCATATATCATATTGAGCTTTCAGTCCACTAAAACCTCCCAGATATTTTTCAAAGTATCATCTAGGAATGCTAATCAATCACAAAAATGCCTTTTTTTGACCCACATGTAAGACTTTATATTTATTCTTGTTAATTTTCATTTTACAAGATTTGGTTTCAAATTTGTCAAACCTATTAATATCTTTTTGAATCTTTATTCTGTCATCCATTCTCCATGTGCTAACAATGCCTTTATCCAAATCATTAGCAAAAATGTTAAATAGCACACGGTCAAATACAGTTTCCTTGGACACTCTACTAGATTGTTGTTCAATCATTTCCATTGTGTCTGACTGTAGCCATTAGGTTGGCTTGTTTGAGCTCGAATCTGCCTGTGACAACTCACCACTCAGACTCAGGAAACCAAGTGTGGAAAGGAAAATAAAATTTATTAAAAGAAGTTACAACACATAAGAAAATGTTCAGTAAAGAGAGACAGAGACAAAAGATCAATCATTCAGAGCTGACTGGGCCAGGGAGTAAGAGAAGACTGGAATGGAGGTCCCATCCAAATTTTTATGGTCTAGTCCCTTATCCAGAGGGCAAAAGGTAGATTTCCCCCCCCCACCCATGGACAGGAATTAAGTAAGAGGGTGAAGCCTGAGAAGATCAAGATGAAAATTTTACATTTAAAACAATGGTAGTCGCTTTACATCTCAAAATCAGGAGACTTCCACCCAATTTAACAAGATTTAACAGCTTCCAAGATTACAAGTTTTGTTTCTGCTATGTTCATAATTCTCTACATCTCAAAAGCAGGGAACCTCCACCAATTTAACAAGATTCATAATTCTCTTCATCTTTTACCTGTATCATGACTGTGACTCCAATTTGGGATTTTCTTGGCAAAGATACTGCATAGGTTTCCCATTTACTTCTCCAGTTTATTTTACAGATGAGGAAACTGAGGCAATTTGCCCAGGGTCACACAGCTAGTAGCTTTGAACTCAGGTCTTCTTGACTCCAATCCCAATGCTCCATCCACTCCATCATCTAACTCACCCATTCTACTTGACAGTTCTTTCAGAACCTCAATTAAATTATGACTATCTTTAGATCCATTCACTTGTGTTATTGTCTAGTCCTTATTTATTGTTTCTATAATAATAATAATAATAACTTGAGAGGTTTTGTTAAAAGTTTTGCTAAAAAAATCTAGTAAACAATAACAACATCCTTTTGCCCTATCAGTTTATCATCCTATCAGAAAAGGAAATGAACTGAATTTGGCATGACCTGTTCTTGCCAGGAATTCTGCTTCCCTTTCTAAATGCCCACAAATTATTCTTTCTGATAAAGCTATACTGGCTACTGCTTCCTTTACTCAACATTTTAATAATATTTTCTTTGATTTTTCTAGTCTATTGTTTTCAATTTTGACTTTCCTTTCTTTTTGAAAAACTTGAGAATTTTGCCTTTCTCAAAGTCTTGTGGTTTGGAGGATAGAGGACATCTGGGCCTGATTTTGAAGTCATTATCTCCTGATTTTTCTTGGGTTTCAACTACTTATTAGTCATTTTTCCCCCTCCTTTAAAAATAATTTTCTTTGACAGAGGGAAAAAAATACAACATATAAGCAATTTTACCTTCTATCTTGTCACAATAGAAATAACAGATATTTTTATATCACATTATGATTATTCAGATATCTTAAACTATTTTGTTCTCATCACCATTTCAAAATTATTATAGTTATTCTGCCAGCTTCTAGATCACACACAATCACAGTCTTCCTGTTTTGTGGTTGTTTGTTTTATATATCTTTAGGTTTTTGTTTTTGTTTTTTTTTTGCAAGGCAAATGGAGTTAAGTGGCTTGCCCAAGGCCACACAGCCAGGTAATTATTAAATGTCTGAGACCAGATTTGAACCCAGGTACTCCTGACTCCAAGGCTGGTGCTTTATCCACTACGCCACCTAGCCGCCCCACTGTTCTATATATCTTGCCAACTGGGAGCAACAATGTGCTGTCTAGTCATTCAGTCACCAAGTGGCACATATTCTCTCACAGGTGAAATATTAATATGTTTCAATTTGTTTATTGTACTTTGAGAACCAAAGTTTAATATACTTGATTTTCTTTGTATTTTATTTTTATGGCTCTAAAAATATTATCATGTGGAGGAGACTTGGTAACTCACCTAGGAGGTATGACAATACTGAGACCACTCTATTATACTCTAGAGTGTAATTTTTCTCCACTGATGAAGCAGGGACGGTCAGTTTTTTCCACCAACAAAGTTGGTGCTCCTTGTTAAAACAGCAACCTCAGGAGTCCCTAAAACAAATGCTTCTGAGGACATGGTCTAAATGAAGCCAGTTTGAAAACTCTTTGAAACAAAATTGTCTTGGGGAGCTTTCTAAGGATTTCCTTGTACAAAGTCAGCTAAACTCAATTAGAGGTTTTGTAGGGACAAATATTTTGTACCTTTTTAGGAGGCTGTGATGAGGAGTTAACCAGACTCTTTAAAGATGAATTCCCATTGTAGCTGTCACCTTGATGTGGGTCTTGGAGAACTGAATATTTAGGATGATCTTATGAAAACAGTAAAGGTTGGGAAGTGGGTCCATTGCAAATCTGGACATGTTGCCATGAGTACAGGACCATATGATCTCAAAGATGGAAGCAATTACTTCTGCCAGCCTAGACTCCTCATGGCAAGCAGTGACCCCTCTCTTTGAATAACCTGTATGGCACAATCCCATATCATTCTTCACTCTTTTTCAATCAAAAATTGATTATATTGGGGCTCTTCTGCCTCTTCAGGGCAAGAAGTATTGAACCTGTAGTCAAGAAGACTGGAGTTCAATCCAGCATCATTTACTCATTAGCTGTGTGAAACTAGGGCAAATCATTTAACTTTTATCTGCCTCTTCAAATGCAAAATAAGATTAGTAATGGCATCTTATCTCATAGGTTGTTATGTCTCAAATTAGATAAAAATTGTTTTTAAAGAGAGGTGCTTACTTAGCACATAATAAGTTCTATATAAATGCTTATTCCACTCCATTCCCACCCTTATTATAGTTTATATCTAATCAGTTTATGATATTTGGTATCAGTGAAATTAACCACAACAACAAGCCATCAAAGCTCTCATTGAACATATCTTCCTTTCTTATCCCTTTCTATTTATCTTTCTGATCAGGAAACCAACTTTACCCTAAAGGAGGTCCAAAATAGACCTACTGTCATAATCTATACAATGAATTTTCCACTTACTATATATACATTCCTCAGGCAACTAATAATGTTGAATTGACTCTGGAAACAAGTGGTTTTTTGCTGAATCTCTAACTATGATGATTGGGGGGGGGGGTCTCACCTCCCAAAGGGCATGTTCTTTCTCAACATAACTCCTCCCAGAGAGAAAGAAGACTATCCAGTACTTTCTCTTGGTTTCAGTCTCCAGGAAGATCTATCTGATATTGGAAATGGTTCTGGTTGATCTCTCAAATTCTTCTCTGTTCTACACCATGGTAGGAATCATCTGAGTTTCATGGTTGCTATTTTCTCAGGGGTCAGGTTCTCCTCTATTGTCATGTCTTTTCACCCAGGATGATTCAAAGAACTGATTCTTATGGAGGGCTTAGAAGATTATGGGGTAGAATTTTTGGGAAGTACCCTGCTTTTAATGACATGGAGAAGATGGAACTATTTCTGCATAATTAGGATGATTTTGGATGATATGGATTTACATGGCAGAAAAGAGATCCCTTAGTCTATTTGAGGGCTATCTTGAATCCTTGGATCAAAGTAAGGGATAATCATTACTCAGCCCTATATAGAAGGAGGGGACAGTATTTCAGCAGAGGTCTCTAAAGGTTTGATATCCTGTGTTAGAACCCGTGGGAAGAGGGAGGTTTTGGTAGGTCTGGGAATACTGTGTGAGTACAGGGAGAACCTCAGTTAGAACTTGGATCCTAAGGGTTATGGCTAAAAGTGACTAGGAAGTCATTATTACAGATGACTTTAATGCAAAATGAATTATTAACTGTGACCTGATGTTCCTGGAACTGTTCCTGCTCATTATTATCACCTAAAAGTAGGAAGAGAAATCTGTGACTCTTAGATGTGTCATCATCTTGTTCTGGCCTTGATGTTCCTGGTGCAGCTCCAGTTCATTATCATCACCCTGCATGAGAAGACCCACTGTGACTTGCAAAGATTTGGCATTACTCACCATATGAACCAGATTGTTGAAACTTGAGATTTGGTTCTTCCAAAATGAAAGGAAAAAACCCAAGAGCTCTGATTTTTGTTTTTCACATTGTTTTCTTCTCTCATTATGATCATATCTTGAGAGGAAGGTGTAATTTTTGATTTTTGTTTTTTCCCCTTTAATACTTCTTAAGAGGGACAACTAGGTGACACAGTGGATAGAGCACCAGCCCTGGAGTCAAGAGGTCCTGAGTTCAAATTTGACTTCAAACACTTAATACTTGCTTAGCTGTCTGACCTTGGGCTAGTCACTTAATCCCATTGCCTTGCAAACCCCGACCCCCCCAAACCCCCATGATTATCTAGGGAATGTCCTAAAATAATTTAAATGGTGGAAGTTCTTCTAGAAGATTTTTGGGACCTTGTCACCATGGGGTGGTTTTTGAAAGGACTAATGTCTACCCCATGTCTTTTCCTCCTTTGCTACATGTTTGCCCCATAATTCCTCCCTTGCTTTCCAGGAATTAGTTTTCCCAAAAATGTCATAAATATCTTCTCTGTTATCTGTTTGGTATCAGGATCCCTTAACATAACTTCTTAGTTACCTGATTGGCTTTCCAGACTTTGTGCTTGACCTGAGACCCAACAATTTACCATATCCTACTTTATTGACTACTGTATTTCCTCAAAAAAGCATCCCTTTCCGAAAAATTTGGGATCTAAAAACTGGGAGCTTCTTATACAGTGGTGGTAGATTTTTTTTTTAACTTGCATTACTCACCTTTTTGAGCTTGTCTTTGCACTCATTGTTTTGCATTTGTTACCAGTATATTAGGTTACATGTTGCCATGTTCTGCCCAGAAATGGCTCAGAAAAGATTTTCATACAGTGCTGAATTCAAGTTCAAAGTGATCCAGTTTGCAAAAGGAAATGGAACTGCTGCTGAACCTCAGTTTGGTCCTTCTCCAACTGAGGAAAGAATTCAAGACTGGCTATGGGACGAAGAAACCTGATTGAAAACGTCCCAGCAGAAGAAGACCATGAGAGGCAAGGCAACCAAATGTCCTGAGTTAGAGAGGAAAGTGAAGAGATGGATTGAAGAGCAAAGGGTCAGTGGAATTCCTGTGTCCACAGAGATTGTTCATTAGGAAGCCAGAAGAATTGAAAAAGAAGTGACTGATTTCAAAGGAGGACACAATGGTTGCTTCAGGTTCATGAAACAGAATGGGCTAAGCATGTGTCCATGCACCAGATTTGCCCAAAGAGAGCTCGTGGTTAACCCCAGACTAGAGCATAGGCAGGAGAGCAGGCAGAGCCTCTCCTAAGATGATGATTCGTCATCAAATACAGATGAGAACAAGCTAATGGATGAGAGTTTTGACAGTGATGAATTGTATGAATTTTATGATGAATAAAACTTGAGTTCAATAACTTTATGTAATACATTTTTTTTTCAAATTTTGCCCCCCCCCAAATTAAGGTGGTTCTTATAAATGGGGAAATATGGTAAATGCAGTTCCATAAGGGGTCAAGGGAAGTCACATATAGCAAAGTTAAAACCAGGTGTTCTTGTATCCTTGCATATACCCTCTTTATAACTTGTTGGTCCCAAGTTAAAAAAAAATCAAGAAAGGAGAGAAATAATTAGAAAAACAGTTCAAGAAATAAATTAGACAACAAAGCTTATATAAGATGAACAAAAAAATTTGCAGGTACAGCTGCAACATTTTAATGACTGCTATCAGTTGAGAAGTGGAAGGAGAGAGTAAACAGTCACTAGGGAAGAAAATAAAAACAAATTAAATAAAACAAAAAATTAATAAGAAATTTTAACTGGTTTCAGAGGAAACCATCAGGGGTAGGCCAGACTACAACTGAATAATATGTATCCTATAAGGTTGACTATGCCAATTATAGTCTTTAAATCTCTATAAAGTAGGAAAACAGTTCAGATATCTTACAATGTGGCTCAAACTCCTAATTGAATATAAATCCCACCCCATCCTAATTTTACCTAAATTAGCATGAAAACTTGCAGTTATAGCAGTGGATGAAAAATAAAAAAATGATCCACTTCTTGTGTTTAAGTCAGATTTTAGAATTGTATTTGTTCATAATAAGCTCTTGAGAAAAAATTAAATATGGATCTGTGGTTTTACTGAGTCAAAGCCCTCACAATAAATAGTCAGAAATCATTCACTCTCTGGGTTAACAGGTGCCTTTAGAAGAATGTCTGGATAAAAAAGACTTCAAAACAGTGTTAAATCAATCTCAGGGTGAGGAATCTAAAAATCATCACCACTGCAGAAATGCCTTTGACCCCTTGTCCCTTGGGATCCACACTTTCTTCAGGGTCTTCATCATTGTATTCTCAACTATAAGACTGTTTTTCAAGGTTTTTGTTCTCAGAAGCAGAATTATTTGGACAGAGGTATGAAAAATTCTGATCAAGATCAGTGGAAAACCCATCTGCCAGACTTATGTGATATTATCTTCTGATAAAGAAAAATAACCCCAGGTTCATTGGGATTCCAGGAGAAATCAGATACCCTGGCAGTGTGACCATTATGAATAAAGAACAATTCTGCTGTCCCATCCTCTGGATCTTCAGGGGACTGCTCCTCTCCACTTTTACTCAAGTCCCAGATATTTAGATTGTGGTTAGTGCCACTGGAAGTCAATATAGTTTCATTGTGAGGAGTCTATTGAATCTAGAATATTTCATCCTTATGTAGTCCAAAGGAATGTTATTTCAGTTTCAGAATTATAAGATCCCACAATGCAACAGTTGTATCAGCTGCTCCCATGGCAAGAGTGCATTAGGGATTCTAAGGATTGAGAGAGAGGCAGGTTACTTTGTCAGGGTGAGCATCCACTGAGTTGGTTCATAAGTACTGTTTGACTATGTGTCCCAGATAGTAAGTTTCT
Organism: Macrotis lagotis; assembly: GCF_037893015.1. Taxonomy (NCBI): domain Eukaryota; kingdom Metazoa; phylum Chordata; class Mammalia; order Peramelemorphia; family Peramelidae; genus Macrotis; species Macrotis lagotis. Next base: position 452,263,275 of record NC_133658.1, read on the forward strand.
GAGCATCAGCACCTGATCCATAGGGAGATTTACGGAGCAGGTGTCAAGAAACAACTTCAACCACTGCTATATGCCCTGCAGATATGGTCTTTGCATCCACTATTTAACCTTCCTTTGGTCCTGCCCTGATGTCCCTCAAGCAGATGATCAAGTGCCCACTGAGATTTGGGATCTATGATAGCCCATAGTTCACTTTTTGATAGCCACAGAGATATAGGTTTGGGTTACAGTCCCCAGAAGGATCTGGTTTTGAAGGGTGCTTGATGCAGTTAAAAATAAGTACATTATTGGAAAGAATCTTTCTGGCAATGATGCAAGGATTCTGGGGGCATTTAACAGGCTCTATTCACTTCTTCAAGGTTAATCTTGATTTCAATTTCAATTTCCCCACTCTCTGAGTCAAGTCTCCAAATTCTCCTTTACCTCTCTTATAGCAAGAGGCATCAAACTGAGCATCATTACTGGGGAATTGCTCACCGGCTTTCACAGGATGGTTCTGTTCATCTGAGGTACATGTGCCCAGTCAAGTCGATGAAGGCTGAAATCTTTTCCTTCAGGATTGGTTACATCTGAAAGACATTGTACAGCCAGACTGGGCCACTTTAGGGCATGGATCATCATTTTTCCATATTTTATACTCCTTGTTGAGCACTCTTCTATAGCATAATCAAAAGCTGCATCTTTGATGGTTATGATGGACAGATGAACTGACAGATGGAATGATGGGTGGAGGAGTCAGGTACTCCTAGGTTTGTGGTTCATCATCTAGTCTTTTAGGTAACTAACCTTGGCATCATTTTTACTCCTTATTCTCCCTCACCTCTTATATCCAAATAGTTCTTAGATATGATCTTTAATTTCTATTTATACAATAATCACATTAGTTCAAGTCCTCAGCACTTGAACCTTAGACTATTGTAACTGTCCTCTATTGGTCTGCTTGCCTCAACCTTCTGTGACTCCAAAGCAGTAAGTACTATGAGGAAGGCAATACAGCCTAAAAGTAAAAGTCTCTAAAATAAAGTCATGGGCAGGACTCAGTGATAAAAGATAACAGAACTTCAAACTTAGTTAATAAGAGCAATTAGCTAAAATGGGAAGCTACCAGATAGTAGGATTAAATGAATTCCTTCCTTTCTCCCATGTAACTTTTCCATCCCAATATAATAGTCTTAGTTGGATCAGCCTCACTCACTCCGATATTGTGGAGTCTCTGTTTCCTCCTTCTCTGGAATGATATCCCATTAGACCCCTCAGATGAGATTTCATTTCATGCAACTTGGCCTGCATTCAGGTGTAGTGATTGCCTCAGTTTGTTTCTGGGTTACCTCATACTTAGAATTCCTACTAAAGGAGGAGAGAATGGAAAACTGAGTAATGAAATAATTAAGACAGATGCTTTGTCTCTGTCTGAAGACTTTCTAAATAAAATCCTTGCTTTCTTGTTCCTAAAATGGATCCTCCTATCTTTATAGAGCAATGTGGGGGTAGTGAATGGAGAGTTGCTGGTGGAGTCAAGAAGACCTATTTTTAAGTCTTAATTCTGACACATGCTGATTGTATAACTCTGCATAAGATTCTTGAACTCCCAAGACCTTTGGGCAAATTCTTCAATACTATAATTCTCAGAGTTGATACAGTTCTGCATTGGCAAAGACTTGGTGGACAGAGTTTCTTCAGTGGGAGTTTCCTATTCCAATGAAAACATAGGTCTTAAAAAATCTTTGTAATAGTTGTGAAGTTTAAATGTGAAGTTAAAAAAAATCTATATTTTCCAAATGCAAATTCCTTTTTTTTTTGTAGCTCCTAGAATTGAATAAGAAAAGACGAGATTATTGTTCAGTTGTGTCTGACTCTCCATGACCTTATTTAGGGTTTTCTTGGTAAATATTTTGATTGGTTTACGGTTTCCTTCTCCAGTTCATTTTGCAGGTGAAGAAATTGAGTCAAACAGAGTTAAATGACTTACCCAGGGTCACACAAGAATCAAATATCTGAGACAGATTTGAACTCACAAAGATGATTCTTCCTGTCATCAGACCTGGCATTTTACTGACTGATCACCCAACTGTTTTGAAGCAGGGTTTAGGAAGTCCAGTATCATCATTTTGCAGACTCAAGTATATAGAATTTAAATAGATTGCCCAAAATTATGCAATGAATCAATAATAGAATAAGAATTTGCAACAGGCCTCCTTCTCATGATGGAAATGCTCTTTCCATCATAATTTAGTCTGTGTGGGATCAGACCCTTAGAGCTCATCACTTTATTCAAAGGTTGGGTCTATGTCCAGGTCTAATTCTCCATTAGGGTCCCATATCTCACCATGTTTTTATTACAATCCAAACTTATCTAATCTAATTTAACCTAACAAGCATTTATTATGCATCAGGAACTGTGCTATGCACTGAGGATACCAATAAAAGTAAAAACAGTCCCTGCCCTCAAGGAACTCAATTTCTACTGAAGGGATATAACATATAAATAGGTAAATATAGATAAATTTATATGTAAATACATATATAAACTGAGAAACAGACACATTTATCAATATATAGTTTTTATACACACACATATGTGTGTAGCTAGGTGATGTAATGGATAGAGTATTAAGCCTATCAGAAAGATTTATCTTTGTGAATTCTTAATTTCCAAATGAGTCAGAAAGGAAATGGCAAATCACTTTGTCAAGAAAGCCTGATATTGGGGCAGCTAGGTGGTGTAGTGGATAGAGTACTGGCCCTGGAGTCAGGAGGATCTGATTTCAAATCTGACATCAGATACTTAATAATTACCTAGCTGTGTGATCCTGGGCAAATCACTTAACCCCATTGTCTTGCAAAAGCTAAACAAAAACAAAAACAAAAACAACTTGATACGGAGTCATGAAAAGTCATACATGACTGAACCCCAGAAACGCACATATTTACATATAAATAAAAGGTGTGTATATGTATATATACACACGCACATAAGTATACATGTATAACAAATATGTACCTATATTATATGCATAGATAACAATAACAAATGATAACTGTGCAAGGTGATCTAAAAATATTACTACCATTTTAAGATATTCAAGTTTAATGTATGTGTTAATCTAATTTATATTGTACAATATTTATAATATAAACCAATATATGCTATATATATATATACATGAACAACACACATATATATGCATGTAAGTATATCATATCCATCTATCATGTATGCACATACATAGTAATTTGAAAAGGAAGCATGTAACAACAACCATGAGGATTAAGAAGGGCTTTCTGTAGGATAGTCACATGAACTGGGCCCTAAAGGGAGCCCAAAATTCTAGGAAGTAGAGGTAGGGAGGGAGTACATTCCAAGCACAGGGTTCCACCTGTGCAAAGACCTGTAGATGCTAGATGTAGTGTCATTTCAGAGAACAGCAAACAAGACCATTTTGACAGAATGTAGAGAGTGCAAAGGAGGGAAATGTGCAGACAGATTTGGAAATATAAGGATAACTGAACTGTGAAGAATTTTAAATGCTACACTGAAAATTTTATATTTTATTATAGAAACAGAAATATTACAGAAATAAATTTTTTTGAGCAGGAAAGTGACATGATGGGACTGTTTTTTTAGACTATTTTGTCAATTGGTGAAGGGAGTGATAGGAAACAGAAAGACTTGTTAGGAGGTTATTGCAATAGTACAGGTAAGAAGTGATGGAGGCCTAAACTATCATGGTAGCTATGTGAGTGAAGAAAAGAAGATTGATGCAAGAACTTTCTGAAAATTTCATTGACAAGACTTTACAAGTAACTGGACTTCTTACTCCAAGAAGCAGGAACTGGTAAAAGCAATTACCTTGATTTCAGTGGCAGAGTTGTTGACCTTGGGGTGATGTAGGTAGGAAATTGTTATTAGATCTTTTCTTGCTGAGGAACAATAACTTCTCCATTCTAAAGGAGATGCCTTTTTTTTTTTTTTATCAATTCAGATGTCTCCTCTGCCTTACCTGTCTCACTGCCAGTTTTTCTACCATTGTTTTCTGGTTAAAGTCAAGTCAGGGGCAGCTAGGTGGCGTAGTGGATAAAGCACCAGCTCTGAAGTCAGGAGTACCTGGGTTCAAATGCGGTCTCAGACACTTAATAATTACCTAGCTGTGTGGCCTTGGGCAAGCCACTTAACTTCATTTGCCTTGCAAAAACCTAAAAAAAAAAGTCAAGTCAGGATTTGGATTATATGATTAATTTGATTTTGGGAAAATTTACTTTTCTTGTGTCTTAGCATCCTAATTAGAAGGCCAGTCTACAGCCAAGAACATGTGTTTTTAGCTGAATCTCTATTGGTTTTATTAATGTTCAATTTTGCCAAGAATGCTATTCTAATGTATTTTGTTTAAAATATTTAAATCCAAATTGATTTTCCTCTTCTCGACCTTAAAGTTAATGTAATGTAGAAATATCAAAAAGACTATGGGAAATGAATAAATTAGCATAGTTTCTTATGGGGAGGAGAAATCTGTTTTTCACACATACGTCAATTGTTTTAGAAGATACTAATGTGGGTATGAATGTTATTCTTGTTTTTTTTTTTTTTTTTTTTTTTTTTTAACAAACGTACTGCACAGGGAAGAATTGTGGAATTCCCTACCTGTGGAGAACAAAGATAATCCTGGTGTAAGAAGGAAGAAGATTGATTAATTATATGCTATTGAAAAACAAGTCATGATCAAAAATTGAGAGCTAGAAGGTATTTTAGAGATCATTTTAGTCCAAATACTTCACCTTAGAGTTGATGAAAAAAATGTTTTAATTTACTTGTCCCAGGTCACATAGATGTATTAGAAACAGGGTTGCAAACTAAGTTTTCTGCCATTAAAACCAGTGCTTATATCAACATACCATGATGTCTCCTCATGACAGCAACAGTACTTAGAATCATTGCATACTAGAGCCCAAACTGAAAGGGACCTTACTATCTATTTGATGAATCTGCTTATTTTAAATTCAGGAAAGCAAATTCCAATGACTTGTCCAACATCACAGAAGTCATATGTGATAGAATCAGATTTTGAAACTATGTTCTCTGAGCCCAAATACAGTAGGTGGCTAATCCAGGTTTAGAGGTGACTAGGTTTCTGAGACCTATGATAGTGGAATATGAGTTCTGGAAAGTTGTCTTACCAAGCTGGAGAGACTTCAAGTCCATCAGCCCAGCCAAGTACAGATAGACCCACTATTCCTAGAGTCGATCCTTAAGTGATGATGAACTTTTGGTCTTGACAAATTATGAAATTCACTTTTTAAGATGTGAAAGAGAACCCACATGGATCTTTAGAAGTTCTGATATGTCATAATATAGCAATAACAAAAGCTTACATGACCACAGTACATAAGTTTACAAAACATTTTCTTCACAATTACCTTGAAAAGTATTATTCCCATTTTATAAAGAAATTGTGATTCAGAGGAGCTAAATGATATTCCCTTAGTGAGTTGGACTTGAAACCTACATCCTCTGACTCCAAGCTCAGGAATCATATAATTTCACCATATTCCCACAGACTAAGGGTTAGTTACATTTTTGGAGGGAACTTTCCCTGTAGTCTAGAAAAGAAGGTAAAGGTCTGAATTCCAATTTAAGAAGAGGACTTTGCTCTAATAGGAGAAATAAGGGAAAAGGAGAAGGAGAGTTTCCTCCTTTCATTGATATCTAGTGCCTGGATAAAACTCCCCTGAATAGTTCTTATGTTTAGGATTTCTTCATTTTTTTTTTGCCCAATTCCAAATTTGTAGATTGTTGTCTTAACACTACAAGAATTCATATAACTATGATTCTCATTATGTGACCAAAGCAACAAAATCAGATTTTCCAAGCTTTATTATCTTCTTCTCCAGACAAACATTTGTATAAGAAATACCTATCCATAATCTCTCTCTCTCTCTCTCTCTCTCTCTCTGTCTTACTCTCTCTCATATATTAACATTTGCTATATGCTAGGCACTGTCTTGGGTACCAGGGACAGATGACAATGACAAAAACTACCCTTAAGACAATTGGCATTCTACCAGGGGATAAGACCATACACATCCAATAAGGGAATCTAATTAATGTTAATATAAATTGCATACAAAGTGATTTCAGCAATGTGGGGCAATAGTTATTAGTTGAAACAGTTTGGGCCTATTGTAGGAGGTAGCATTTGAACTGAGCCTGGGTTGTACTTTTGTTGAAAATCCTGAGCAGTACCCATGTATCTGCTATGCTATGCTATGTTTATGTGCATTTATGTGTGAAAACCACATTCACACATGCCCCCCCCCCCCCACAACTAACTCTATGCTACTTTCCCCATTTTCCACAGACTTTCTGATAATTTGCATCTCATAAACTTTAAGGTGGAGGAAGGGAAAAGCAATTTGGATTTAAATCTATTAATTAAGGATAATGAGAAGGAAGAACAGTTTAGAAATGGGGAATAGGATGTGCCAACACACCAACTTGGGAGGTGGACTGCCATCTGATTTAGGACTGGAAGGACCTGAGGAAAACTTTTAGCCCAACCCATTGTACAGGTAAGAAAAAATTCCAAAGTGTTTCCTACTCCCACCCTTGACCTCCACCTCTGAATGAGTTAATTTTGTACTGACATCCACCTGATCTTATCTTGCTTTGAGTTCACAGTTAATTTTTTTTCTTTTTGCAAGGCAATGGGGTGAAGTGGCTTGCCCAAGGTCACACAGCTAAGGTAATTATTAAGTGTCTGAGACCGGATTTGAACTCAGGCACTCCTGACTCCAGGGCTGGTACTATCCACTGCACCACCTAGCCACCCCCACAGTTAATTTTTGATGAACTTCATTTCATATGTGAAATCAGGACAAAGCACAGATGCAAATTCTTGAGTTTGGATAAGATTGTAGGTTATGTTAATCTTTTTAATCGCCACTTCAGGAATAACACAATCAGTTTTACTGCATCATCTCTAAATATGAAGCACAAACATCTCTATGTAAATGTTTAAAACAAGGTCATATTCACAGCCCAGGAGGACAGGATGCACACACTTTAGCCATTTGGAAATCTTGCCAAGAGAACACAAAGCAAAGCCTATGCTATACTGGTAAGACATGTCTTTTAATTCAATTTTAAATGAAATTTTTACACATTTAAAATTGCTGTTGATTTTACATGTAATAATAATTAGCTATGTAAAGTGAAAGACTTACTAAATTAATGTTAATGGGTTCCTGAACAAACTTGTAATTTAAAATGAATAAATGCAGAGTTGGCTGCCATTTGGGGAGTATAGGGGTAAAGTTAGATGAGTCAGAAGCACAGCAGGGAGGAGAGTAAAAAATGGTCAGTCTAGAAGGTAGAGAAATGTCTAGGAAGCAAAGGTCTCAGGTCTGATGGAAGTTCCAGGGTGAGAAGACAGCTGAGTCACAGTGCCAAAGTCCACAGAAGTCAGAAGTAGAACCAGAAGGAGAATGAAGCATGGCTTCATTTTGAGCCACCCTCAAAATGTCTTTGGAAGGAAGCCACCAAAGGGAGAAGGGAGTCGGTGGAAGGATGTCCTCAGGGTCTGAGTCGTGGAATAACAGTCTCTGAAAAATGAAAGTTGTGAGTCACTCAAATGTCAATGAGGAGGTACATGGTGTGTATGGGTATACTGCAATGCCTTACCAGCCAAGAAATGCATAAGAGAAATAACATAAAGAATATCATTAAAGAAATATATTATCAGAAAGAGAGTGGATTGGTCATGAAACCAGTTTGAGAGAGAACTAATAAAAAAACTTCCATGCTTTTGGTCCACAGAATATCATAGGATAGCCCTAGACAACTTAAGTGATTTACTCCCATTGAAAACTAAGAAGAAGCTGAGACTAAATACCTCTTTTATATTTCACTGGACTTCATCAAGCTCTTCCCTACCACAACTCTGCCTGGTCACAGTTCAGCTTCTTTTTTGTGTAAAGTTTTTCTCTATTAGATTGTAAACTTTTTGAGAGCACAAGTGCTGAACTGTATTTGTATCCCTAGTGTTTAACAAATAAAAAAAGGTACTAGGAGGTGCTTTTGTTTATTGACTGCTCTTTATACAGATTAAAAATAACAGTGCTCAGATTTAAAGTAAGGATCTCTAACTTTACATCCACTGTGTTGTCCGTCTCTCCTAAGAGAACTAAAGAAATGGCTTGAGCAAATTAAGTGGACTTGATGGAAGATTATAGGAGGAGAGGCCATGATAAATGGTGTTTTGTATCATTTGAGGGAGTTCTTATACTCCTCTCAAAGCTTCCATTTTAAGGAAAGAGTCCAGGTCAGCTACTAATGACCCCACTTCTGATTCTCTGAAATTTTCATACTATTTCCCAGAAAGAGTACAGTTCCCTCCTTTCTATTTTGGCTCACTTCAAAAAATATTTTTTAAACTAATACAAATAAGAAAAAATGTTGTCATGTACAGCAAAACATGAAAGAATTCATAATATAAAGCAAACATTTCATTTCAAGAAAGTCTATATAATAAATGTTACACATTGTGTTCAAAATCATCCATCTTTTCTTTGCTTCCTTGTAAGGTTTTCTTCTGTACTCTGTTTATATTTCTCTTGGATCTTGAATGTCAAATTTTTCTATTAAGTTCAAGTCTTTTTGCAATTCTGTAAGTCTGGTAATTCATTGAATATAATTTTTTTTTTCATTCTGGATTATGCTTAACTTTGCTGAGTGTGATATTTTCAGCCACAGTTATTTTGCTCTTCAATATGTAATATTCCAAGAACTACAGTCTTTTAATGTAGCCATTACTAAGGTCTTATGTAATTTTAATTGTGACTCTGCTGTATTTGAATTGGTTTTTTCTTGTTATTATTAATATTTTCTCCTTGAACTAGAGGTTTGGAATTTGTCTGTGATATTACTCAGTCTTCCTCCTAGGATCCTTTTCAGGTACTAATTGGTTAATTTTTTCTGTTTTCTTTAATTAGTTTTTTATTACTGTATCAAGATTCTTTTTTTCATAGATTTCAACTAGTTCAGTTATTCTTATACTTTCTCTTCTTGATCTGTTTTCCAGATTGGTTGTTTTTATGAGGTATCTCACATTCTCTTCCAGTTTTTAATTATATTTTATTTTATTATTTCTTAGTCTAATAATTTCACTGGCTCCCCCTAATTTTCAAGGAGTCACTTTTCTTCCTTAAGATTCTAGATGGGGGGGGGGCGGCTAGGTGGTGCAGTGGATAAAGCACCAGCCCTGGAGTCAGGAGTACCTGGGTTCAAATCTGGTCTCAGACACTTAATAATTACCTAGCTGTGTGGTCTTGGGCAAGCCACTTAACCCTATTTGCCTTGCAAAAACCTAAAAAAACCCCATTCTAGATCTATTTTTCCAGTTGGTTAACTCTCTTTTTTTCATAATTCTGTTCTTCTTGGATTGTTTTTATTTTTTTCCTTTTTAGTTTTTCCTCAGTCTCTTTTATTTGGTTTTTAAGTTTTTTTTTTGAGTTCTTCTTAAAATTCTTTTCGAGCAGGTAGCCATTTGATATTACTCTTTGAGGTAGAAGAGGGTTTTTTAAACTTCAATATCTTCTCCTGAAGACAGACCCTGGTCTTTTCCATTCCCATAATAACTGTTCTTTCTCTTTTGTCTGTTTATTAATATATATATATATGTATTATATATATATTTAATTTTTAGCAGCTTCTTGTTATATTTGCCTCTAGTCCTGAGATGTGGGGAATGATGTCTCTGAACTCAGGAATTTTGTCCTGGGTCCAGCCTCTGGACCATTTCCCCCCTCCAAACCATAGCTGGAGTCCTCATCAGACTGTGAAGGAAATGATTTTACTTCCTGAGAACCCCCCAGTGGCCATAACCTTCAGTTCTCTCCTCTGCCCTGGAACCAAGACCCAAGAACTCAGCTCCTGAAAGCGTCCACAGCCAGTGGCGTCTAGCATCACTGCTTCTGTCCTCACCGAGTGTGTCCTGGATCCTTCTTACCCAGGACCTTGTCTGTGCTTACATCCCTTATTAGCAGAGGTTCCCTCTTTTCCCCAGCTCAGATTTCCCATACTGTCCAGGAGGTAAGAATTCCCTGTGGTTGAGGCTGAGTTTCCTAGGGCTGCCTTTGGATGCTTCAGGAATCTAGCCTGGAGACCTTTGCAACTTCACTCCTGAACCTTGGTCATGGGATCTTTCTTTGGATCTTCTAGGATTGTCCCTAGGTTAAGGAGAAAATATTAAGAGCAACAAGAAAAAAAATAATTCAAATATGATGTAGTCACAATTAGAATTACATAAGATCTAGTTTTTTTGACTTGTTTGTGGAAGAAATTTAGAGTTTGGTGTTTTTTTTTTTCCTCTCAGACTTTGTCTTTTTCCCAGAATCCTCTCAGTTCGCTTTTCTTTTATTAGAGTTAAGAATTAATTAGAATGTAAATTCCTTGAGAACAGAGATTATTTTTTTCTTCGCTTGTATTTGAGACCCCAGAACTTACCACAGTACTTGGGAGATAGTCAATATTTAATAAATGCATGTTGCTGTGTCATAGCATTTAGCATTACCAGAAGAATATTATTTTTTAAATATTATTTTCATGGAAGAAGGGCTAAATCATATTAAAGATCATAATTCATATTAATATTTTCATAACCATTTTGACTGGCATTACTTCAGGAAATTCTTAAAGTTCCAAGGTTTCAGGCCACTAAAAAAAAATGACTAGAACATGCAAATCATCAAGGTTGCTTAGAAAAGGTGTTATTGTCATTTTCACCAAAAGTAATCTAAGGAAATAACTGATAGCATTTGAACCAGCTTGGGTATGATCTTCCATGTTTTCACCCTTCCCACTCGACACAGTAACCAAAGAGAGAATGATATACATCCCACTCCAAGGGATACAACCAAACCAGTGATGCATTATATGCTGGCATTTAACTGACTGACAGCCTCCATTTCTAAAATTAATTCCCTGCTCCTATGGAGTTAAGCTTTCTGATGAGGCCTCTCACAAAAATATGAGGTCTTTACATACAGAATGGTCTAATTAAATAAGAATAAAGGCAGAAAATTTCCAGCTTAAATGAGATACATTTATTCCAAGCATGAGGTTGAATCTTTAATAATTTGAAATGTAACAGTCTTTTTCCTCCTGGGATCAACAGGATATCTTGCTCTTTCCCATGTTTTCTTCCCTTTTCCCTCCTTATCTTTATGTATGATGGTGAAAAAGAAGAGAAATGTGTTTAGTTCTGTTTTCTTCTCTGAGACCTGGGCCAGGGGACTGAGATGTTTGTGACACTCAGGGAATGGAAAGAAAATGAACCTCACTTTGACCTCACCCAGCTCCATGAGCATTCTCCCTTGCAAATTGTCATTCTATAGGATGGGGTCACTTGCTTTGCCCTCACTTTCCTTTGGGGACTCCAAGGCAAGAGTTTGTGACCATTGACGAGCAGAAGCAGATACCTTGGGCTGTACAGCTGTCCTAGGTGATGACTAAGACACCTTTCAAGAGTTTGTTCTCACTTTTTGTCTGAATTAAACTGAATGTGCCAAGAGAAGATGGTGTAATGAAAGGAAGTTTTATATTATGACATGCCAGTTTATACCAACATTTTAAAAGTTGAAAAGGGTTTAAAATACATGTAAACAGGGGCGGCTAGGCGGTGTAGTGAATAAAGCACTGGCTCTGGAGTCAGGAGTACCTGGGTTCAAATCTGGTCTCAGACACTTAATAATTACCTAGCTGTGTGGCCTTGGGCAGGCCACTTAACCCTGTTTGCCTTGCAAAAACCTAAAAAAAAATAAAATACATATAAACAAATGAATTACTTCTACTGGTTGATACAGATAGAAAAATTATCTTTTAAAATAGACATTTCTACACTTTACACACACACACACACACACACACACACACACACACACATACACACATATAGAATACAACCAGGTAACAGTGTCTGACACTGTTATTTTAACACTATTATAAGGTAGTTTTCTACAGGGTTTCTTGTTCCCTAGTCTTGGTACATCTCAATGTGGGATTTCATGGTAGAGAAGGAATGCCTGGGTATCATCTGACTGGTGACTGAGTCATCAATTCCCTTCTCCACATATGGAACTGGTCACATTTTTTTTGCCTGTAGCAAGATGAATTTGTAGGAATTTTTGCCTGAGGTTGGGGGAATAGGAAGGGGGGGGGACAGAATAGATATGAAAAGAAAGGATTGACCCTGTCTTAACTGCCTTCCTCAATTTCCAATTGAATCTTGCACGCTGTCTTGGATTCCTCTTTTGCCTCCCTTTCCCTCAACATGAACATAAGCTAGAAAAAGGTTGCCCTTAGTATCCAAACTATTTACATTTCTAACCCTCACTTCAGTTTCTGACAGTATTGACACAATGATAATGATGTTTTCCTTTGTTCTCAAAGAAAACCATAACAGGGAGGTGATGCCATCCCATGTACCCAAATTAAATTTGAGTGAGGGGATGCTGTGCTGAGTCACCAGCCTCACTTTCTTCTCAAGAGTCATCTGAATTCAGTGTCCAGATAAGGACAGACTAGAGATAACCCTGAATGTGAGGGAAATGGAGTTAATTGACTTGCACACAGCTAGTATTTTTCAAGTATCTGAGGCTGGATTTGAGCTCTGATTCTCCTGACTCCAGGGTCAGGGCCCTATCCACTGTGCCACCCAATTGCACTGGATAGATCACTGACCTTGGAGTCAGGAGGACTCCAAGGTCAAATCCAGTTTCAGTTCAAATCCAATTTATGTGCTTGTCATGTTCCTGCTTGACATAAACACGTGATGTGAAGGAAGTAGCAACGATGCTCAGACATTTTATTCAGAATTCCAAATTCTGGTGATACTAACTCTCTCTCTCTCTCTCTCTCTCTCTCTCTCTCTCTGTCTTTATTTCTCTATCTCTGTCTCTGTGTCTCTGTCTCTGTCTGTCTCTCTCTCTCTGTCTCTGTGTCTCTGTCTCTGTCTCTGTCTCTGTCTCTCTCTCTCTCTCTCTCTCTCTCTCCCTCAGTCTTCTTCTTCCCCTCTGTCCTAAAGGGTTTGGTGTAGTAGTGGTGATTAGAACTAAGGGGGAAATTAGTGAAATTGCTTCTTTTCTGTCACTTCAAGTCCAGTCCAGTCCAGTTTTTTCTCTTCTTGGTAAGAATAAGGTATGTATTCAACAAACCATCAATTGATCACAAAGCATTTTTAAGCACCTGTTGTTTACCAGTCATTTTAATAGCCACTTGGGATACAAAGATGCAAACTGTCTCTGTCCTCAAAAATCTTATATTCTACCAAGGGATGCACACCTACAAGTACATGGAAACGTAGTGTCCCCTCCTGGAACTACTTGTGCTTAAAATTTGGGCCCTGGGAAGACAACTCAGGCTAAATGCCCACTGTGAGTCTGCACTCTTACAACTGTGGTTCACAAGTTCTTACCAGTGCAATAACTTGATTTTAGAATAAAAGAAGCAAAAACCAAAATATTAAAAGAAAATACATTGATCTCAAAGCCATGTAGAAACAATCTAAGGATATAGGTTTCCTAGAAAAACATAAGAAAAACCTGTTTATCCTTATGCAAGAAATAATACAAGATAACTGCACAGAACTTCTGAACATAAATATTGAAATATTGATTGAAAGATTTCACAGATCACCTCCAGAACCCCACCCCCCCAAATCCCTCAAAACTCAAGGCTACAAACTACAGCACACATAGTGGTTAAAATGAACAATTGGATTAAGAAGCAAATTTTGCTAGTGACTAGGAGAAAGACCTTCAAGTACAAAGGTAAGGAAATTTGAATAAATTAAAGACTATTTTGCACCCATCAAAATTCCCAGAAGGGAATGGAATAATGTGTTCTGAGGAGCAGGGGAACCTAGGATACAACCCAGAGTGACCTACCCTGCAAATTTAAGCTTAACCATAAATGGAAAAAGAGGGATGTTCAATAATAAAGAAGCATTTGGAACATTTTTAGAAAGAAAATCAGACCTGAAGAGATTATTTGCTTTTTGCTAACAGGAATGCAGGAGGGGTGAGCAAATGAAGCCAAGGATGGCATTAGCAGGACAATGACAGCAAAGTTGGGGTAGCTAGGTGTTACAGTGGATAAAGCACCTACCCTCAAAACAGGAAAACCTGAGTTCAAATCTGGCCTCAGACATGTAACACGTCTAACTGTGTGACCCTGGGCAAGTCACATACCTGAATTACCTTGAAGTTGGAAAGAGTGGAGAATGACAGCAGAATAACCAAAAAGAGATTTCATTCTAAACGTATAAAAGAATATAGGGTAGAAAGTGGGTTGGAGTTATCTGAAGGTAACTATGGAGAGGCAGACCTGGAGCATTATTGGACAGAACCTTGTGACACCCTGTCTATAATGTATTTTGGTGGGACCATCAAAATGGGAAAGTACATGGAAAGTACAAGGGGAAAAAGGAAATAAAGGGGAGTGTGTAATGTACCAGGATCAAATTGAAGGCTAGTAAAGAGGGGAAGGTGACTCTTACGGACTTTCAGGAAGAAAAGAGCCTACAGGGAAATGGATGAGGTGGAGGGGACAAAAATTGAAAAGGGGAGGGAAGAGGATCGCCTTGTTTTGGAGGGGGGGTTCCACTGATAAATGCTATTATGGGTGAAGAGAGAAGTTCTATGAAGAGAGAAGGGGACCTTGTTCTGAGTGTTACATGGGGGATTTAATGCTTGAAAAGGTCATTTATCCTATGTCAGGAGTGGGGAATTGTAACTCTTAGAGGCAACTGGCATCTTGAAAAATGGAAGAACATAGACATAAGAAGGAGATTTTTAAGTCAAATGATTACCCCATGGGGGAGGGTATAGATAAGTGATGGGCAGTATAATCAGAGACATAGGGGTTCAACCATGAGGGAAGTGTCTTCCAGTCACTTGCAGGAATGGACATTGTTCTGGGAATGAGAAATAATGGAAAAGAGCATTCTGTAGCAAAGGTCCTACAGGACAATAGTGGGAACTGTGTAAGGTGTAGACGTAGATTTTGTTTCCATGAGAAATACAGAGAATAGAGTAGGAGTCATGAAATGGAGAATAAGGATCTAGAGTAGACAGAAAGTGAAATGAAGAAAGTGAAAAAATGCTCTTTGGAAAAATGCAAGTGCAAAAGTGAAAGTTAAAAAGTTTAGTAAGTCAGACTTGCTGAACAGGGGGAAAGAAGGATGAATCTACCTCACTGTAAGGAAAAAAGAAAGTAAATAATCAGAAATAGGAAAAAGGGGGACTAAACTTAAAACAAAAATTTAAGGGAAAGAGGTAACAAATGGGAAGGAGATTACTGGATTAAAGGAAAGAGAGCCAATGAGTATAGGAAATATTAAAAGAAAGAGATTAGAGAAGAAGAAAGATGCATAACTTGGGAAAAACCCCCAATATTAGAGGTAAATGGAGGAAGGCAGAAACCTAATTCTCAAAACCTTATATGTGAGTGGATTAAAATAACTAATAAAATGAAAAAGAGTGACAGATTAGCTAAGAAATAAAACTCTATAATGTCTATATAGAAAGATCAATGAAACAGTCTAGACAAGGGAGAATCTTAGACAGTGGGGCTCAATAACCCAGGGTTTGATAAAATGGAAAACATAAATTACTTTAGAAAATTCCTAATTTGATAAAAAAAAATTGCTAGGAAAAATAGAAAACAGTCTGGAAGAAATTAGGCTTAGATTTACACCTTATTCTACAATACATTTTATTTTTTTAAAAATTAATTAATATAATATTTTATTTTCCCTAGTTACATGTAAAAACAATTTTTAACTTTTGGTTTTAAAGATTTGAGCTCTAAAATCTCTCCCTTCTTCTCACCCCATTCCTCCTCATTGAAAAGGCAAGCAATTTTATATAGATTATACATGTGTAATCATATGACACATTTTCATAATAGTCATAATATAAAAGAAAACATAGATGTATCCCCCTAAAAAACCCTCAAGAAAAATAAAGTTTAAAAAATATGCTTCAATCTGTATTCAGACACCATCAATTCTTTCTCTGGGGACAGATATCATTTTTCTTCATAAGTCCTTCAGAGTTGACTTGGATTGCTGAGAATAGCTAAATAATTCACATTTTAAATGGATACATGACCTTAATATCAAAAGATTGTTAAAAAATTTGAGAAGCAGCTCATATACCTTTCACAGCTTTGGAAAGGAGACATTTTCTTTAACTAAACAAAAGACAGATATAATTTCAAAAGTTGAAGTAGACAACTTTGGTTACATGAAACCAAAAAGTTTCTGCACAGACAAAATTAATAAGCATAGGCTAAGAAAGGAAGTGGTTGAATGGGAAAATAATCTTTGCATCAAATTTCTTGGTTAAGAGTTTGATATCTAATTTATTTACACAATTAATAAATATAAATGACTAATAACCATCCCTTAATAAATAAGTGTTCAAAGATCATACAACGTTCAAAAGGAGAATTGCAAAGTATTAGCAACTACATGAAGTAATGCTTTAAATAAATAATAATAAAAATAGAAATACAAATGAAAGCATTTGTTTTCACTTTATGTCCTGTGTATTGGCAAAGATGACAAAAATGATAGTCATTAATGGAGGATTTGTGGAATGATAGGTACACTAATATATTGTTGGTAAAATTGTGAAATGGTTCAATCATTTTGGAAAATAGTTTGAAGTTATGCAAATAAAGTGACTGAGATGACCATACTACCCTTTGAACCAGAGCTCAACCTAACCATGAACAATTTACATTTTCCCAATTGTTTAGATCTGCCTTTATTTGTGTGAAAAGTGCTTTGTAATTGTGATCATACAGTTTTTGGGTTTGTCTTGGGAGGTAGATTCCCAAGTATTTTGTTATCTATAATTACTTTAAATGGATTTTCTCTTTCTATCTCTTGCCCTTGGGTTTCTTTGTTCATATATAGAAATACTGATGATTTATGTGTCTTTATTTTATAACCTGCTACTTTGCTGAAGTTGTTAATTGCTTCAGGTAGGTTCTTAGTTGACTTTGTAGGGTTCCTTAAGTAAACCATCATCTGCAAATAATGAAAGTTTTTGCTTCCTCATTGCCAGTTCTAAGTTCTTCAATTTCTTTTTCTTCTTTTATTGCCAAAGTTAACATTTCTAATATTATATTGAATAGTAGTGGTGAAAATGGGCATCCTTTTTCACACCTGATCTTACTGGAAATGTTCCTAGTTTATTCTCATTATATATAATATTTGTTGATGGTTTTTACTTTTTATTATTTTAAGAAAAACTTCATTTATTCCTATACTCGCTAGTATTTTTTAATAGGAATGGATGTTGTATTTTGTCAGCATCTATTGAGATAATCATATGATTTTTTTGGTTTTGTTGTTGATTTGTTCAATTATGTTGAGTGTTTTCCTAATATTGAACTATTCCTGCCTACCTGGTATAAATCCTACCCGATCATGACATATTATCCTAATAATAACTTGTAATCTTGCTAAAATTTTATTTAATATTTTTGCAACAATGTATATTAGGGAACTTGGTCTATAATTTTCTTTGTCTAGTTTGGCTCTTCCTGGTTAGGTATCAGCACCATATTTGTGACATAAAAGAAATTTGGCAGAATCCTACTTTTTAAAATAAGTTTATATAGAATTACAATTAGTTGTTTCTTAAATGTTTAGTAGAATTCTCTTGTAAATCCATCTGCACTTGGAGATTTTTTTCTTCAATTTCCTTTTCTGAAATGATGTTATTCAAGTATTTTATTTCCTCTTTGGTTAATCTGGGTTTCTTCAATTTCTTTTTTTTCTTTTCAAGGCAATGGGGTTAAGTGACTTGACCAAGGTCATACAGCTAGGTAATTATTAGGTGTCTGAGGTCAGATTTGGACTCAGTTCCTCCTGACTTCAGTGCCAGTGCTCTATCCACTGTGCCACCTACACCCCCTCTTCAATTTCTTTTTCTGAAATGAGGTTATTTAAATATTTTATTTCCTCTTTGGCTAATCTGGGTAGTTTATAGTTTTTAAAATATTCATCCATTTCACTCAGTTTGTCAAATTCATTGACATACAGTTGGACAAAATAGCTCCAAATTATCTCTTTAATTTCCCCCTCCTTGGAGGTGTGTTCACTCTTTTCATTTTTGATACTAGTAATTTGGTATTCTTCTATCTTTTTTTCAAATCATATTTTAAAAAGATTTGTCTATTTTATTGGTTTTTTTCATAAAACCAACTCAGTTTTATTTTTTAGATCAATTTTTTCCTTTCAATTGTATTAATCTCTCCTTTGATTTTCAGAATTTCTAATTTGATATTTAATTGGGATCTTTAATTTGCTCTTTTTCTAGCCTTTTTAGTCACATGCTCAGTTCATTGGTCTTCTCTTTCACTATTTTATCCATATAAGCATGTAGAGATATAAAATTTTCTCTAAAAACTGCTTTGACTGCATCCCATAAGCTCATTGTTATTTTCTTGGTTGAAATGCTTGATTATTTCTATGATTTGTTGTTTGATCCCTCATTCTTCAAGATTAGTATTTAATTTTCAATTAACTTTTGGTTTATCTTTCCATAATCCTCTATTACATGTAATTTTTATTGCATCATAATCTGAAAAGTATGAATTTATTTTTCTTCCTTTCTGCATTTGATCAAGGTTTTTAAGCCCTAGTACATTATTATCTTTGGTAAAGGTGCCATGTACTGCAGAGGAAAAGGTATATTCTTTTATATCTCATTCAGTTTTCTCCAGAGGTCTATCATATCTAAGTTTTCTCAGATTTTATTCACTTTCCTAACTTCATTCTTGTTTACTTTGTGATGAAATTTATCTAATGCTGAAACAAGGAGGTTGAGGACCCCAATATTATAGATTTACTGTCCATGTTTCATTGTAACTTTTTCAGCTTTTCCTCTAAGAATTTGGATGTTATACCTCTTGGTGCACATATATTTAATAATGATATAATTTCATTTTCTTTTAAGAAGATGTAATTCCCTTCCTTATCTGTTTTTTAGGTTTTGCAAGGCTTGACAAAGGCCACACAGCTAGGTAATTCCTTATCTTTTTTAATGTGATTTATTTTTGCTTTTGATTTGTCTGAGCCATGATTGCTACCTTTGATTAATTTTATTTCCACTGAAGCATAATATATTTTACTACATTCTTTTACCTTTATCCTGTTGTGTATCTATTTCAAATGTATTTTTTTGTAAGCAACATATTGTAGAATTCTGGTTTTTAAACCATTCTGCTATTGGCTTCCATTTTGTAGGAGAGTTCATTCCAATCACATTTACAGTTAAAATTACTAATTCTGTATTTTCTCTCCTTGCTATCTTTCCTCATTTATACTTTTCTTTTTCCTTTCCTTGTATTCCTCCTCATTGTTTTGCTTGTTTTTTTCCCTTTAATTTTTATTTTAAATTTTAACATTAACTTTCCTTTTATTTTTACCTTTGCCTTCCCTTTTTTCAGTCCCTTCTTCCCCTTTCCCTCTCCCCTGCCCCCAACTTCTCTGTGGGTTAGGATAGATTTTTAAACCTAATTGGAAATGTAGGTTATTCCCTCTATGGGCCAAATCTATTGCAAATAGAATTCACTCAGTGATCATCCTTTTCCTTCTTTCCCTCTATTATAATAGGTCTTTATGCCTCTGGTATTATTTAATGCCTAGCCTTCTCCTAGTATAGTCCTTCTTTTTAGGTCTTTCTTGTTTTAACCCTATCTTATGCCTACAACCCCTTTGTCAAAATCTACCTCTTTTATCTATCCTAATAGAAGACCTTTCTCAAAAATTGATTGATTGTTTGCTAGATTGATTGATAAGCAGCATTGCCTCATAGCCAGTGAGAGAATGGGGATGATTGAGAATGCCATCTGCTGACAAGAGTCAATGGGATCAAGAGTGAATTGTAGAAGGCTAGTCTTGTCAAAGAACACTCTTTACATGAGACAGGAGTGAAGGAGAAGTGGGGAAAGACAACAAAGTGATGTGAGATGAAGAGTAGGGAAGAAATTGATGTTGCTGTTGGTTTTCAATACAGTATGAGGGAAGCTTTTTAACTGAGAGGTTGATGGAAAGACATGCTATGAGAGGCTTAATGAGGGTTGAAAAACTATGCAAATGCTGCTGTGATGAATGTGATACTGAATCATTTAGGAAGTGTGAAAGCATTTCCTTGCTGCAGTGAAGGCCTGGTTGAGATTATTATAGCATGAGTTTTTAGTAGATCCCATCAACTTGGTTACAAGATTTTCCCCAATTTCATTCAGCAGCACATGAATAAAAGTCTAAGACTATGGATGGTGGGGCATTTCAAAGTTAGAGGTTGGCAAAAAATAATTGGCAGTATAATAAGGAGACTAGGGACATGAAAAAGGAGGAGAGTGAAGAGAATAATTGACTTTTCAAGGGATTGAGATAGGGGAAATGTAGCTGATCCCAGAGTGATAACCTAGGAAAGACTGGGTGGAGGGATCTGACGTCAAAATGAGGAGGAAGGAGAGGCTTAGGGGTTGTAAGAAATAGAGATAAATGAAACACTTGCTGGTGACAAAAATCTAGGATGTGTAACTGAGTGCATCTTGGGATATTGTAAATTGCTGGGAAAATAAGACATTTAAGGAAGTATCAGAATATATATTAAAATGCCCTAATATAAAATTGGGATGAAAAGACTGAGAGAAAGGTACTGAATTCAGTGTAGAGTATTTTCTTGGTGATAAATATGGAGTAGATGAACTTCAGAGGGTCTGTTTTTCTTTATAAAGGGTTGCCAAAGGTTTAATTGATTCTTCAGGCAAACAATGGTTAACTATCTTCAGATTGTGCAAATTTTTGTCGCTCCTTAAAAACTTTCACACTGTCTCTGGAAACTCTAGTTACTGTCCCTTTATTTTTTTTTTTTTTAGTGTTTTTTTTGCAAGGCAATGGAATTAAGTGACCACACAGTTAGGTAATTATTAAGTGTCTGAGACTTGATTTGAACTTAGGTCATCCTAACTCCAGGACCAGTGCTCTATCCACTGTGCCACCTAGCTGCCCCTTACTTTTTCTTCTTAATTCTATCATCCAAACTGGGAGAAAATCAGTTAATTAATTGTCTCTGATCAACCCCCCTTCTTCTTAGTAGCAGGATGGTAGGAGGACTACCTCCTTGCTTGTATCCAGACTGCTCAGGAGCTTTCCCGATCCTCTTCTTAGGGAATGAATAAATGAATAAAAATAAATTTATTTAATGTACTAAATGCTAAGGTTAGACATTTTAAAAACTAGTTAATCCCTATAGTCAGACCCTGTTCCCATGTAGCTCATGTTCTAGTTGGGGGACAGAGCAAAAAATTAAAATTCAGCTATAGGTGAGCACATCAACAAACAATTTTGAAATACCTACTATTTGCCAGATTCTATACTAAGTGTTGAAATACAAAGCAAGACAAAGACAGTCCCTTTTCTTAAGGAGCTAACAAACAACTATGCACTAATAAGACTTCTAAAAGACAAATTGAGGATAATAGCAAAGGGAAAGCATGAAAATTAAGGAAGGAATAGCTTCTTTTTGTTCAATTGAAATTTTATTTTATTTTTCCAATTACATGCAAAGGTAGTTTTTCAGCATTCATCAATTTGCAAATTTATGACTTCCACTTTTTTCTTCCACCCTCCCTCCCCTCCTCTATCCCCAAGGCAGTGAACAATCTGGTAAGAGTTGTATATGTACAGTCCTGTATATCATGTTTCCATATTAGTCATCCTACGAAAGAAATTAGAACTAAGGGAAAGGGAAAAAACATGAGAAAGAAAGGAAAAACGTAAAAGAAATTTTAGAATAGTGAACAAGGTATGCTTTCCTCCGCCTTCAGACTCCATAGCTTTTACTTCTGCATGTGGATGGCATTATCCATAGCAGATTCCTCAGGATTGACCTTGATCTCTGAACTGCTGAAAAGAGTTCCATCCATCATAATGGGTCAGCTCACAATATTATTGTAAATTGTACAGTGTTGTCTTGGTTCTGCTAACTTCACTCAGCATCAGTTCATGCAAGTCCTTCCAAGTTTCTTTAAAGTCCAACCACTCATGTTTCTTACAGAGCAATAGTACTCCATAATATTCAAATACCATAACTTATTCAGTCATTCCCAAATTGACGGGTATCCTCTCAATTTTCAATTCTCTGACACTACAAAAAGAGGGGCTATAAATATTTTTTAACTGTGAGACTTTTCCCATTATTTATGATTTTTATGGGATATAGACCTAGAATAGTTTTATTGCTCTTTGGTCATAGTTCCAGATCGTCTCCAGAATGGTTGGGTTAGTTCACAACTCTACCAACAATGCATCAATATCCCAATATTCCCACAACCTCGCCGACATTTTCTTTGTTTGTCATCTAGCCAATCTGATAGGTGTGAGGTGATACTTCATAGATGTTTGAATTTGCATTTCTCTAATCTTGGCATTATGATTTGGAGCATTTTCCATATAACTAGAAATAACTCATTTTTTCATCTGAAAACTGCCTTTTATATCCTTTGACCATTTATTAATTGGGGAATGACTTGTAATTTTATAAATTTGATTTAATTTTTCATATATTTTAGAAATGATGATGATGTTTTGCCCTTCATTCTTTAAGAAGACTATGACATCAGGGAGGTGATGCCATGACAAGCACATGAATTGGATTTAAGTGAGGGGGGGTGCTGTGCTAAGTCACCAACCTCACTTTCTCCTCCAGAGCCAACTGGATCTAGTGGCCAGATATGAATCAGGACTACTGGAGGTGGCCCTGGATGTGGGATAGTTGGGGTTAAGTGACTTGCCTAAGGTCACATAGCTAGTAAGTGTTAAGTGCCTGAGGTTGAATCTGAACTCCTGACTCCAAGACTAGTACTCTATCACTGTGCCACCTATTTGCCCCATTTTAGAAATGAGACCTTTATCAGATTATTTATTTAGTCATAAATTTCTCACCTCTCCATAGATCTGAAAGATAGAATATTTCTTGTTCTCTTAATTGGTCTATGGTATCACCCTTTGTGTCTAAATCCTGTATCCATTTTGACCTTATTTTTGTAGAGGGTATGAGATGTGGATCTATGCTTGGCTTTTGCCATACTATTTTCCATTTTCAGGAAAAACTTCTTACAGAAGATGGAATTTTGAGACTTAGAGGAAGCCAGGAGGAGTAGGTAAGGAGAAAGAAATTTCCCTGACAGTCAATGAAAATGCTTAGACATGAGAAAGGGATGTATGTAAAGGCCCAGAACCCTTATGGGTACTTTAGTGGCCAGATGACAGGTCTAGAGGTCCTTAAGTTATATGTGCTGATGTACTGAGAGACACAGAAAATGCTTCCTCTCAAAGAAAACATCAGCATTAAAAGACATACCTAGAACCTTGAATTACCCCTTTTCTAGACCAGAATGAGATACAGAGGGAGTATGGCCCATCTCTAGAGAAGTGAGGCCTGTATTAATTCACTTTCCTTGGACAGAAAGTCATGGATATCTTTATTTAGGACTTGTCCTTGAGATGCCTGGGAACTGTCCAACATCCAGGCTTGGTGATAGTCCTGAGGAATATATCTCTAGTGGACCCAATTCTCAACTGCTCCTAATTCAGATAAGATTATCTAGTAACTTGGAATTTCCTTAATTTCTGCCTTGGTTTTGTAGAAATTTACTATCCCTGTGATTTTGCCTAGGAAAAATAACTTGGTTCCACCCTAGTTATGGTTCTAGGTAATTATTGACTATCTCCTACAATTGCAGTGAGTAGTAACCCTGAATGCTATTTGAGATTGATTGGATATCACTTTCCTATGAGAGTTAAGATTGACTTAGGAATTAAAAGTGTGTTTGTTCTTATTTTGTTCTAATTTTTCTTCCTTCCATCTCACATTGGTATGGCACTGTTTGCTTCACTGCAGAATTTGACACTAGCAATTATCCACATATTTGAGATAAATAAATAGGACTAAAATGTATGTATGCTATTACTTACAAAGTTTTTTGACACCTAAGGGGAATATTGGGAGGGATTATAGTTTCTATGTCTGTGTTAAATCAAAAGCAAACTGATTTCCCATTTCCATCACACTATATCAACATGTTCCTGGTATAATTTTACAAGTCCAGAGTCTAGTTTTCATTTATAGTAGGATTCTTTAATGTTTTGGGGGGTGGGTTGCATACCCCCGCCATGGCAACTAGGTGACACAATGAATAGTATTCTAGGCCTAGAGTCAAACATGACCCCAGATGATTACTAGCTATTTGACCTTTGACAAATCACATAATCTCTTTTTGAATCAGTTTTCTTATCTGTAAAATAATGATAATAAAAGTATCTGTCTCATAGGGTGCTGTGAGGATTACATAAAATAATAATTGCAAAATGAGCCTTTGATTTAAGGCAAATTATATTTCTTGCTGTTGCTTAATCATTTTTAAAATCATGTTCATTATTTTGTGATCCTTTTTGGGGGTTTTCATGACAAAGATACTGGAGTAGTTTGCCATTTCCTTCTCTGGTTTATAGATAAGAAAACTGAGGCAAACAGGGTTAAGTGACTTGCCCAGGATCACTCAACTAGTGAGTATTTGAGACCAGATTTGAACTCAGATCTTCTTGACTATTCACTCTGTTATCTAACTGCCATTTAATTGTCTATAGCTGCATTATTTAAACACATAACCAATTTTATTTTGAATCTTTGTCAAAAGACTTCAAGGTACCTTAGGAAATCAATAAATTCATCTTCAAAAACCTTCCATTTGTATATGGAAAAACTGAGACTTAAGAGAAAAAAGGATTTTCAAAATTACTTAACCATCAATTTGCAGATTCATAAAACTTGAGGTTGAAAGGCATAATGGAAATAACTGAAAAATAACAATTTGACATTGGAAATCTAGTATGGCTGCTTTGCAACATTTCAAAAAAAGAGAATCTTATTTTTATGCTTCTCTGAAGAAATGGCAACTGAGAGTCATAGTCCTTTAAGGACAATATATGTTTTCCATCAAAGAATAATGATATTTTTATAGGAACATATAACTTTTATACATTTCTTCCTTCATTCTCATTCCTTGACCTAATTTTTCCTCTTATTCTTATTTGATCAAGAAAATAATTTTTTAATTCTTTCAGAAATTCTTGTTGAGCTTATTTTCAATTTACATATATCCTCTAAGGTTTTGCATATTAGCTATTTTGTCTGGCATCTTGTTTTTTTGAGTTTGTGTCTTGATCTTGTCTGCCATTATAGAAGATTATTATGGACAGTTTTTTTGTGGTTGTTGTGATGGTGGATTTTGTTTGCTCATTTTTTCCCTACCCTATTTCTTGACTTTGAACTTTATATTAATATTGGACTCCTTTCCTGTTGGGGATTGTAGGAGAGGAAGGGCAGTGTTCCACACTTCAGTCTTTTTTGTATTGCTGTTTTCAGAACTGGGTCTGAGAGTTGTAAGTTTCTAGTGCTTCCAAAGTGGTGTGATCCAGGGAGAGGTGTGGTTACTGCTTTTCTGCTCTGTACTCTGATCCTTACTCAGGAAAAGTCCTAGATCCCTTGGGATTATAATTGATAATGCTTTTCAGAGTCCTTCTTTTCTTGGGACCAGAAATAAGGCACAGGGTTCCTGTGCCTTTGGTATCACAAGTGATACCTGTTTCCTTGGAACTATTCTTTGATACTGTTCTCAAGTTCTCTGCTCCTTTATGAGCAGAAGTGTTCTTCTCCACCTTTGAATTATGCCCAAGAAGAGGATATAGGCAATGGAGCTCCCACACACTCTGTGGTCTTATGCCCATCTCTCATTTGAGTGTTCCTGAGATTGCTACTGTTGCTATTGCCATTACCAAGTCACACCAGGTATTGCCTCTATGTGGACTGCTTTCACAGATATCTCCTTTTGACCTCCTTAGTTGTCTTGGACTGTAACAGTTTCTTATCCTGAACATTTATTGACTTTGCTGGCCCAGAATTTGGTTTGAAGTGTTGTTTTAAAGTTGTTTGGAATGGTTTTTTTGGGAGAGCTCAGCTGTAGTACTTCCTCTATTCTGTCATCTTGATTCTCCCTCTGGAAGTCCAGGAACAGATTACTTCTTTCTATCTTTTTGTTTATTTATTTTATATTATTACAATAATCTTGTTGTGAAAGTAAACATAAACCTCATTCCCTCCAAAAAAGATAGAGATGTAAAGTGAGAGGAAAAAAAAGTCTGTGTTCAGATTCCATCAGCTCTATCTCTGAGATGAGTTGCCTTCTTTATCATAAATCCACCAGAGAAGTTGCTCCAATATCTTTTTCCATAATTGCTATCACTAGCGCTATATTTCCCTCTATTTTATTCCTTCCCACTGTCATTTATTCTATTCTCTCTCTCCTTTCAATCCTGTCCCTGCTCAAAAGTGTGTTGTATCTGACTACCCTCTCCTACAATCTTCCCTCTCCTATCACCTCCCCTCCCTCATCTCTCTTCTCCTTATCCCTTTCCTCTCATTTTTCTCTAGGTTAAGAGAGATTTCTATAACCGATTAAGTGTGTATGTTATTTCCTCTCTAAGCCATTCTAGTGAGAATGAAGGCTCATTCACTCCCCCTTACCTCCCCCCTTCTACTCTATTGCAAAAGCTTTTTCTTGACTCTTTTATGTAAAATATCTTAACCCATTCTACCTTTCCTTTCCCTTCCTCCCAGTACTTTCCTTTATCACCCACTGATTTCATCTTTATACTGTAAATACCATGATATTCAATTCCCTCCTGTGCCTTGTCTATACATACATACATACACACACACACACACACACACACACACACACACACATACACTCCTTCTAACTGCTCTAATCCATGAGAAGGTTCATATGAGTATTATCAGTATCTTCTTCACCATGCAGGAATACAGGTGATTCAGCATTATTAAATCCCTCATAATTTGCCCTTTTTTTCCACCCTTTCTATGATCCACCTGAGTCCTGTACTTGGAGATCAAACTTACTGTTCACCTCTGATCATTTCAACAGGAAAGTTTAAAGTCCCTTGTTTCATTGAAAGTCTATCTTTAATCTGAAAGAGGATGTTCAGTTTTGCTGGGTAGTCGATTCTCAGTTGTAAACCAAACCCTTTTGCTTTCTGGAATATGATATTCCAAGTCCTATGAGCCCTTAATGTAGATGCTGTCAAATCCTGTGTAATCCTGACTGTAGTGTCATGGTTTGTTGAATTATTATGCTGTGGAATAAGATTTCATATTTCAAGAAAGAAAAATAAAACTTTTAAGCATGCACTTTCTTGATCGCAATAGAATAAAAATGAAAATTAATCAGTTCTTTGAAGAAAGAGTTGACTTCTGGACTCATGGATCCAAGGTCAATCTTTTGTTTAGTATGCCAGGCTGCCTCCCAAGCTTCCTTTTACTATTCAATCTGCCTCTTAGATATAGTGGTCAGAGGGAACTCCCAATTAATAAATGGTTAAGGGATATTAACTGGTAGGTTTTTTTAGATCAAGTGCTATCTATCAAAATAATTTGTTAAATAATTAAATATTAAGATAATTCTCCAAAATTGGAGAATGCTTTGATGTGCATTCAGACTTCGTTAGTTCTTTCTCTGGAGATGGATAGCATGTTTCATCTTAAGTCTTTTGAAATTATGGAATTCGGAATTCGGAATCATTTTTTTTTGTTGAGGATAGCTAAATCACTCACAGTTGATAATCATACATAATTGCTGTCACTGTGTGTAATATTCTCCTGGTTCTGCTCATTTCACTTTGCATCACTTCATGTAAGTCTGTCCAAGTTTTTATGAGAATGTCCTATTTTCAGTTCTTATAGCATTACATTACATCACATTATATCACAATCATATATGACATCTTGTTCAGTCATTTCTCAAATAATGGACATCCCCTCAATTTCCAGCACTTTGTCACCACAAAAAGAACTGCCATTTTTATTCAAATAGGTCCCTTTCCTTTGTTTTTTTTTAAATCTTTTTTTGGGTACAAACCTGGTGATGGTATTGCCTGGTCAAAGAGTATACATGGATTTATAGACTTTTAGGTACAGTTCTAAATTTTTTCCACAGAATGGCTGAATCAGCATACAGCTTCATTTACAGTGCATTCATGGTCTCAGTTTTTCTATATCCTCTGTCATTTTCCTTTTCCATCTGATAGATGTGGGGTAGTTTCTCAGAGTTGTTTCAATTTGTATTTCTATTATCAATAGTAACAGAGCATTTTTTTGATATGACTACAAATAACTTTGATTACTTGATCTGAAAATGAACTATTCATATTCTTTGATAATTTATCAATTAATTAATGGCACTTATTTTTATAAATTTGACTTAGTTCTCTATATATTTGAGAAATGAAGTCTTTATCAGAGACACTTGCATTATTTTTTTTCAGTTATGATTACTACTACTATGTTTTTCCCTCCATCCTCTTTTTCTATGTATTCATCCTTCTCTCTCTCTCCTCTCATCCTGTTAAGGCTCAAGCATTTTACTTCTTTTTTTACCTCCCCTACTCCATCCTTCTTTCTATCAACACAAGCTCCCAAACCCCTCTCTTCCAGCTGTCCCATGCAGCCCTTCCCATGCAGCTTTCCTATAGGCTGAGGTAGATTTCCATACTCAACCCATTCTATGTCTTCTTTCCCTTCCTTCCAGTAGTTTCCTTTATCACCCACTGACTCCATCTTTATACTATATTATACCATTATCAATTGAGTGTGTGTGTTAAATTCTCTTTGAGTCAATTCTGAGGAGAGTAAGGTTCACCAGCTATTAGTTCTAGTCTACCTTTAGGTTGATGAGGCTGATGATGATGATGGCTGCTACTTCTTCTGCCAAAAATTGAAAACTGAATATGGTCCCTATCTCTTGGGGAATGGTAAACAAATTATGGTATATGAATCTAATGGAATACCACTATGCCATTAGAAATTCAGAGCAAACTGGAACAGCCACTCAGCTAACATACAGAGTGAAGTGAACAGAAGTAGATTACCTTATACACTGACATTATGGAGAAGAACAACTTTGTAAGACTTTAGAATTCTGATCATTTAGAACCATAAACATGAGTCCAGAAGATTGCTCATTAAATAAAGCATTTGCCTCCCGCTCCAGAGATGATGAAGTTTAAATGCATAAAGCTATATGGCTAATGTGGAAATTGGTTTTGCTGGACCATGCAAAGATATTTATGATGAAAGTTTTTTTATTGTGGGGTGTGGTTGTGGGAGGTAGAATTGTGAGAGAGAGATGGATTATATGTATATTGATTAGCCAATTTACAGAGAAAAATCTGCAGTAATATTGAGCTGAAAGACATTTTTCCTATGATTTATTTATTTTCATATTATTACAATAATCTTATAAAAATAAACATAAGTCCCCCCTCCCCCTAAAAAGAATAGAGAAACCTCAAGAGAAATGAAGTAAGAGGGAAAAAAAGTGTACTTCAGTCTGTGTTCAGATTCCATTGGCTCCATCTCTGGGGTGAGTTTCCTGCTTTATCCTAAATCCATCAGAGAAGTTGCTTCAATATCTCTTTTCCACACTCACTATTATTAGTTGAATTTCCCTCCATTCTATGTCTTCTTACTTCCGTTTATTCTATCCTCTCTCTCTCTCTCTCTCTCTCTCTCTCTCTCTCTCTCTTCTTCCACCATGTCTATGTTCAAGTGTGTTGTATCTGAAGACTCTCTCCCATGATCTTCCCTCTCTTCTATCACCTATTCCGCCCCCCTTTCCTGTCCCCAATCCCATCCCTTTCCTCTAATTTTCCTCTAGGGTAAGATAGATTTCTATATCCTATTGAGTGTATATGTTAATTCTTCACTGAGCCGTTTCTGATGAGAATGAAGGCTCACTCATTCCCTTTCACCTTCCCCTTTCTACTCTGTTGCAAAAGCTTTTTCTTGTCTCTTTTATGTGAAATATCTTTGCCCATTCTACGTCTTCTTTCCCTTCCTTCCAGCAGTTTCCTTTATTACCCACTGACTCCATCTTTATACTATATTATACCATTATTTTCAACTCCCTTCTGGGCCTTGTTGATATATACTCCTTCTAACTTTTCTTATAAATGAGAAGGTTCAAATGAGTTATCAGTATATTATTCCCATGCAGGAATATACACAGTTTAACATCATTAAATTCCTTATAAGTAGACCTTCTCATCCACCCTCTCTATGCTTCACCTGATTTAGATATCAAATTTTGTGTTCAACTCTGGTCATTTCAACAAGAAACTGTGAAAGTCCCCTGTTTCATTAAATGTTAATCTTTTACATGAAAGAGGATGTTTAGTTTTGCTGGGTAGTTGATCTTTAGTTGTAATCCAAGCTCTTTTGCCTTCCAGAATATTGTATTTCAAGCCATATGAGCCCTTATGTAGATGCTGCTAAATCCTGTGTAATCCTGACTGTAAAGCCATGGTAGTTGGATTATTTCATTCTGGAAGCTTTTAGTATTTTCTCTTTGACTTGGGAGTTCTGGAATTTTACTATGTTTCTGGGAGTTTTTCTTTTGGGATCTCTTTCAGGAGGTGATCAGTGGATTCCCTCAATTTCTATTTTACCCTCCACTTCTAGGATTTCAGGGCAATTTTGCTGGATCATTTCTTGAAAGATGAAGCCTAGGCTCTTTTCCTGACCATGACTTTCAGGTAGTTCAATAATTTTTTTAGCTTATCTTTCCTGGATCTGTTTTCTAAGTCAGTTCTTTTTCCAATGAGATTTTTCACATTTTTTTCTAATTTTTCATTCTTTTAGTATTATTTTATTGTTTCTTGATTTCTCACAGTTATCAGCTTCTTTAGCTCCATTTTACATTTGAAGGAGTTATTTTCTTCAGAGAGCTTTTTAAATTTCCTTTTCTAGCTGATCAATTCTGCTTTGTAAGGCATTCTCCTCATTTGCCTTTTGAGTTGCTTTTTCCATTTGACCTAAATTTGTTTTTAATATGTTATTTCCTTCAGTATTTTTTTTGTATTTCTTTCACTAAGCTGCTGACATGGTTTTCATGATTTACCAACATTGCTCTCATTTCTCACCCAGATTTTTTCTCTACCTCCCTTACTTGTTTTTCAAAGTCTTTTTTGAGCTCTTCTATTGATTGAGCCCATTTCCTATTTTGATTGGAGGCTTTGGATACAGAAGCTTTGACTTTGTCATCTTCTGAGTGTGTATTTTGATCCTCCATGGGACCAAAGTAATTTTCTTTGGTCTGATTCTCCTTTTTTTGTTGTTTGATCATTTCCTCAGCCTATGACTGATATACCACACTTCCAAAATTTTGGGATTTTTTGGGACACCCCACAAGGACCTTCATTCTTCCAAGGTCTTATGAGAAGCTTTGACTGCTCTCTTGTTTGTGCTCTGGTCTGTGGTCATCCACATACCCTCCCCTCTGCCCTGGAGCTGTGAGGGGGATGCTGCCATGATAGTCTGCTGTCTTCCCTGACCCCCTTACCATCTGTGGGCTGTGTTCTCTGGAAGCCATCACAGGTTCCCACCACAGGGCTGTTCTGAGGCTGGCACTGGCTAGGGCTCTGCGCTCACTCTAGTGCTGTAGAGTTCTTTCACCATCTCTTCAAGTTGTCTCCAGTGATCCCTGGGCCAAGAGGTCTGGAAACTGCCTCCTCTGCCATGGACCCAGGCACCCTGTGAGCTTTTCCTGGAAGGATGGAGCAGGTTGGCTCTGGTCCAGCTGCTTTGCAGCGTGGCTGCACTGTGGCTCTTTCCAGTCCCAGTTCTTGTGAAACAGACCTTTCCTGCAGATTTTCAAAGTTGTCTTGGACTAATAAGTTGTGTCCCCCAGTCTTTCTGTGGGTTCTGCCCCTCTAAATTTTGGCTGGTCATAATTTGATGGCCTTTGGAGTATTTTAGGGGATGTTTCCAGGAATTCCTGTCATCACATCAGCATCTTGGCTCTGCCTCCCCTCCCCCACAACAGATCACTTTCAATAATTTTCTTTTAATGGGCAGAAAAGTGAATAATAATTTAAGATCATTTTTTGATTTAGAATTTAAGACCATTGTTGAGCTGGAAGTGCCCCTTGAAGCCATCTGGTCTAAACTTGCTTTACAGGTGAGGTAACTGAGTCTTAGAGAGGTAAAGTATCTTTCCAAGGTCACAAAAAGGCAAGACTGGGATTCCATTCTAGTCCCATGACTTCAGGTTCAGGTCTCTTTTTACTATACCACAATATCTTATTCAATTTTTGTTCTCCAACTTTGGTTGACATTGTTTTATCAGATATCATTGCATTGCAAAGAGTTTACCCTCCAGTTATTCTCAGAAAGGCCAAATGAATTAGGAATTTGTAAAAGAAGAGGAGACAGGGAGACTAAGGGGGACATTGGACAAAGTTCCAACAAGAGAAAGAAAAACCAGAAAGAAAGGGGACTTGATGAAAGAGGAAGGGGCAGGGAAAGAGCAGCTGTAGGTCAACAACTAGGGAGTCAATAGGAGAGAGAGGAAGGAAGAAATACTTTTGGCATTATGAGATAATTTAAAATAAGTAGTAGTGTCTGTTGTTCATTATACCTATAAGATAACAAGTCATTCTTTTCTTGCCAATCTATTTTCTATAGCCTCTCTATCCCTTGAAGAAGAATACAGTGCAAGGAATTGCCTCAATTAATGGTTTAATGACATTTTTCCCCCATCAGAATTAATTTCATTTCAGTTCAGTTCAATTTAATTCAATTCAACTCACTTGAACTCAACTCAATTCAGTTCAATTTAGTCCATTTTAACAATTCTTTATTTAGGATCTAGCATGGGCCTATTCCAGGTACTGGGATTACAAAAATAAAAAAAAATTACATCCATAAAGCTATAATTGGCATGTGGGAAATTGGTTCTTAGGGCTCTTGGACTTCTTCCTGGTTGTTGTTACCGTGGTGACCTTACTTGATATTCTCCAGAGTCCTGGGGAACATCCTCTGGGGGAATGTAGACATGGCTTCATTTTCAATTAGACTGTTCTTTGTTTCATCATATTCCATCCCCTGAACTATTAATGATGATGATGATGAAGATAAAAAGCTAGCAATTATATAGCACTTTACAATTATTTTCTCATTTGATTCTTATGACAACTCTGGGAAGCAGGTTCTATTAATATTCCCATTTTGCAGTTGAGGAAAGAAGGAAACTGAGGTTAAATGACATGTCAAAGGTAACAAATCTAGTAAATGACTGAGTATGGATTTGAACTCATGTCATTTGTGCTGCCATTTTCTCCCTATAACTAAATTTGCCCAGGTGCAGTTTTACCCGGGCCTACCCTCAAGGAGCTTAAGTAAATGCCCCTAAAGTCCCCACCCTCAAGTAAAATTAAAAAAATACTATACACAGAAGAGTATAATACAATGTAGAACAGAGATGTCAGACTAAATGGGCCCACCAATGGGTCACTAATTTAATAAAATAAATAAAACTATAGCATGGCATAGATAATTGCTAATTTGTGTTTTTTTAAAATCAATATGCAGCAAGCAGGGATTCATTTCTATTTGATATTATTGATGTAGGTTATGAAAAGGACAAAAAATATTCAAAGTATTCTGGAGGACTAAGGTCTTCATGGGAGGTGGTACCTGACTTGAGCTTTGAAGAAGGATATGTCTAGAAAATACATTTAATACATGGGGACAGGCTAACATGTTCTGGAAAGTGAGTCCCAGTAGCCTGTAAGCCCTGGGATTGGAATTCACATACTTCTTCCTCGTCTCCCTTGCCTCAAGGGAAAGGACTAGGGATAATGCTCATACCATAATGTGCCAGCACATTAGTCCCAGACTTGTGCATTTCTAAACACATACAAGATGGGATTAGTAAATAGTCAAATTTGGATGGAATACAAAGGAGTTAAGTAAAATAGATGTAAGGTAATATGGAGCTAGAATATAGAAGATCTTGAATGCCAAGCTGAGAAGATTATATTTTACTACATAGGTGGTAGGGAGCTATTTTTTTTTCATGTGAAAGTGAAATTTTTATTAGGTCACTTTTGTACATTAAGAAGATTATTTTGGTAATAGTATAACAGATGGATTCATGAGCAGGAGTAGCTTGATTTAGAAAGACCATTTTAGAGGCTATTAAAATAGTCCAAATAGAGGTGAGGAGGACCTGGGGTTGGGGGGGGGAGGTGGTAAAATCAGGGTATGGAGGATTCCAGAGGTGCAGAGTTGAGGTTGCTGTATTCACCCATGGGACAAATCTTTGTTTTTTTTAAGAGCTGCATAAAAAGGATCAGAGGCAGAAAAGAATGGAATGGTTGGGAAAGAAATAATCAGACCCAAATCCAAGAAAGAAAATAGACCAAAACTCAGTTTCTTACCTCTAATTTACATCCGATAGGTCTGCCACTGTGTTCCCAGCACATGCTGTAGATTCTGGGGAACAAAACCATTTTTATAAAAAGCATCTTAATTTCAGAGAAACTTGGCACAAGCAGGCCAGTTCCTTTACATCTTGGCAATATGCCAATTCCTTTTCTCCCTCCCACCCCTTTTGTTTTTGCCAAGGGGCTTCAGGCCCTTTTTCCTGTCTCTGGTACTAACGTGAGCTGCATTGTCCATATCCAGATGTGCTTGGCAGCTGCAAGGCTCAAATATTAGGATCTGAAATTAGTTTCCTGGTGTATTTTTGAACAGATCACCTCATCTATTACTGCTTGACTAGAGCATCTGTGAAGCAGCCCGTGAAGGTTGTTAAGGGGCAGTAGGGGGTGGGGAGGGCAGAGAAGGATGAAGGGGGGGCTCTTGGCTACATGTGTCTGACTCCTTTGTCTACCCTTTGTGAGCTGGAAAATTCAGGAAATTCATGATAGGGTTTGAGTTCAAATACAATCTCTTCATTTCTCCTGTCTGCCTACACCATAGGGGAAGGGAAACTATATAACACAGAGGAAACTGAATAAGCTCTGTCCATATTATGCAGACTTTTAAAAAAATATTATATCCTGCACTATAGGTGAAAGGATTAACAACTTCTTTTGAGGATACACATGATTATTAAAAATGTTTTAAAAGTAATAGATTGGCAGAGTGAATTTTTGTTAAATGGTCAAGATATGTGTTAGATTCTGTGATAAATTCTGGGGATATAAATATAAGCAATCGAGATAGTCTTCGCCCTCAAGGAGCTTTTATTTTTATTGAAGAAGACAGCACATAAAATGGAGCTAGAAGGGGGGGTGGAGAACATATACCCCATCTCAAAAAATGTGGAGATGACCTAAAAATGGCACAGTCCTGATTCCTTTGGAAATTGAGGTAGGATCACGTATTAGAACCAAGGATCTCAGGACGTGGAGTTCAAGATTGTTGTGGGTAGTACATGAGAATGATGGGTAGATAATAGACAAGGCAGACACAGTCAGGTAAATAAATGATTTTCCAATGTAAGATAATATAATAAATAACTGGATGTAGTCTGGTGTATTGGAAAGAGTCCTGGATTTAGATTCATAGGTCATTATTTCATAGATAGATAATTGGAAGGGATCCTAAAGACCATCAAGTCTAATACCCTTGATTTTGCAGATAAGTAAACTAGGGCCTGGAGAAGTTAGGTGATTTGTCCATGTTACAAAGTTAGTGTCTGAAGTAGTATTTGAACTCAGGTCTTCCTGATTTCCTTTAGTGCTTATGTATTAGTAGTGTTCAACTAAAATAGAAATGGGTCCCTGTAACCTCATAGTGACTTAGGAAACACAAATTAACATTATCTATGTTGTATTATATTTTTAATTATTTTGTTAAATGTTTACTAATTGCATTTTAATCTGTTTCAGACTGAACCTGGGAATTTTTGGGGCCACTTGAAACCTGTAAGCCTCTAGTTTGATTATCTTTATTTTACAATGCTGCTGTTTATCACCTAGGACTCAGAGGACCTAATTCAGGTAAGTTTCCCAACTTCTCTGCTTCTTAGTTTTCTCTGCTATAAAATGAAGGAATTTGACTAAATTTCTCAGGTCCTTTTCTTTTTTCTTTTTTAGATTTTTTTGTCCTAGGGGTCCCAGAAACTGTAACAGAAAGTATTAGAAACCTACATTCTAAATTCTGGTTCTGGCATGGTGTGAATAAGAGGTGAGTCCTTTATGGGCTTCAGATTCTTTTCTGTGATGTGAGCTGAGACTAGGTGATTTTTTAAGTTCTTTCTTGTTCTGTGATTTTTGAGAGTTCAAGATTAGGTGCCAAGAAGCCCTGGTTTTGATTATGCTAGGACTTATTCTATTCCTGTGGGCAAGTCATTTGATTTTGGAAATCAAGTTCCCTGTTTGGTAAAATGATGGTGTTCACTCATTGATTCATTTGAGCCAGAAAGGGCCATCCAACCTTCTAGTTTCACAGATAAAGAGATTGAAGTCCTAGGAGATAAGGTACTTGTTTTATGGCATAGAGGAATCTATTGTAGTCAGGGAGATTTGAATGGTAGGTCTCTGACTCTAAGGCCCTTGCAACAACGTTTTGTGGTAGGTTTTTTTCTTTTAAGTGACTAAACATTAGGAAAAGACAGAAAGAAAAGGGAAAAGGGCAGCACTGTATTCCCTGGACAGTGGACCAAACACATTGCTTCAATTTGCTGAACAATGCTATAGTCTTTCATTATAATGAAGCTATAAAGGGTCACAGCACACTGTGGAGAGGTCAAATTTTGTAATTAAGGATATGCAGATTTGACAACTTTTAGCAACATCAAGAGATGGCTGGCCTCACACATATAAACAGATTTAATCTGCTTTTGCAGGGGTATCTTGGAAAAAGGTAACATTGGGTGGAACAGAGATGCATTTGCTACAATTAGCATTTTGAAAGTTTGAAGAAGTCATTTAGGAGATGTGGTGTGGTGGAAAAGAGCACTGAGGTGGGTGTTAGTAAATTATTCCAGGCTTGATTTTATCTTGGTCTTGGGTTCCAATAATCCCATATAGCTGGCACAATGAAGCATATTCATGGTCATCATAGGCTTTACTGAAGAATGCTCAAAGACAGAAAGAATTAGCAACATATAGACTGCTCAGTAGAGAGAGTCCTGGACCAGGAAAATCTGAGTTCAAATGTGGTCTTCAATTCTTATTGGTTGTGTGACCCTGGGTAAGTAATTTCAACTCCTGTTTGTCTTAATTCACTGGAGATGGAAATGGAAAATACTCCAGTATCTTTGCCAAGAAAACTCCATGGACCAATCAGTCATAATTGAACAAAAAAAACTAGATAAATTTAAAAAGTTATAAATATTTTGTCTGTTCGTCCTTAATTTTCAAAGAAGCCCAAGACATCAGAGAGGTGATGCCATGCCAAATCCATGAACTGAATTTGAGTGAGGGGTACTGTGCTAAAGTCACCAGCCTCACTTTCTCCTCTAGAGTCCAGTGGCCAGATATGAATCAGGACAACTGGGGATGGTCATGGATGTGAGGCAATCAGGCTTAAGTGACATGCCCAACATCATAAAACTACATAGAATCAAGTGTCTGAGGCTCTGTTCGAACTCCTATCCTCTGGAATCCAAGCATCACCTAGCTGCCCCATATTTTATATGATATCTGTGCTCTCATCAGTTGCACCCCCCTGGAATAAGAACTATGACTCTAGAATTTTCTTTAAATAGATTAGAACTTCTATTAGAGTCAAAACATCTGCCTCCTTATGGGATTTATGATTTTAATGGAAGGTGTGTGGTTGTGGCTTGAGTTTAGCCCAGTCTAGGCAGTGTTTATTTCAAAGGTTATTCTTTATTCTAAAAACTATTTTCTCCACCAAAGGTCAAATCATGGGCATATTTCACCAGAGGTAGGTGACGTGGAGGATGAGAAAAACATATGACTCCCAGTTTGGACCTACTTCCAAATACTGTGTTATCTGACGTTAAACAAATTACTTTTCTACGATTAGTTTATCTATCTTTATAAAGAGGAGCTTGAATTAAATGATATACATAAAGGTTGTTCCAGATTGAACAGTCTATGTTCTATTAAAAATAAAGTTATAGATAGATTGAATGTAAGCATCATGTTTTATATATTATATATGTATGTATATGTATGTATGTATATAAACATATATATATATATATTTGATAAATTAGAGATTTGGTAAAATGAATAGTTACTAAAAAATTAAATTACACAAATTGATATAATAGGGAGGTCAATTTCAGAGAGATAAATAAAGCAAATCATAAATTAATAGTCTCTCCCATAAACCACCCAAACTAAATGAGTTAATGGGTAAATTTTTTTCAAATTTACAAAGGATAAATTCCCACTTTGTTATACAGATTATTTCTAAATATGCAAGAAGATGGCATGATGGCCAGTTTGTTTTAGGAAGCAAATAATCTGGACTTCAAAACCAAATGGAGACAGCATTGAAAAAGAAAATTATAGATCTAGCTCACTAATAAATATCAACGCAAAATTTAAATAAAATTTTTTTTTTAGGTTTTTGCAAGGCAATGGGGTTAAGTGGCTTGCCCAAGGCCACATAGCTAGGTAATTATTAAGTATCTGAGGTCAAATTTGAACTCAGGTACTCCTGACTCTAGGGCCAGTGCTCTATCCACTGCACCACCTAGCCGCCCCTAAATAAAATCTTAATCAAGGAAAGAGGAAAGTACCAAATAAATTTTCCCCACTGCAGTCAAATAGAATTAAATTCTTAAATTCAATGATTCAATTTTAAAAAGATCATGCACATAAGTATCATAATACTCACTCTTTCCCTATTCATGTATTTTTCATACTGCTTTATAAATTTGCCTTGTGGAGAGATGTAAATATCATTCTGTTTAAACCTGTAATTAGTATAATTAAATAATTAGTATAATTAGTATGAACTATACATGGATGTCAGGACCCTTCATAACCTATTCTATCCTCCCTTTTCAGACTATCCTAGCCATATACTTCATGTTTTCTTTTCTTTCATGTGCCCAGAATGTTTTCTTTAACACAATATACTTGCCTGTAGAAGTCCTACCCATACTTTACAGCATAATTCAAATATTATCAAGTCTCTAGCTCCTCAATGAGTAAAATGATCTTTCCCCAAGGCTCACATTGAACTTAAATTTTTTTCATTATTGTTATATATTTTTGTGCTTTCTCTCCCATTTGTAAACTTCATGAAGAAAGAGACTGTTTTATCTGTGTTGGGGAGAAAAAAAATGGTCCAAAAGTGAGTTGTTGCTATTGTTGATACTATTGATAATGGCTAAAGTTAGCAAAATAATCCCATACACAGGCTAAAATCATAGAAGATACGAATTGTTTGGAATCATTCTGTTTCAGGTGTTGCAAAAGAACAATCACCTACAATTATAATATTATTCCACAACAATTCATCTAATTAAAAGCTTTCATTATCTTTTTAGGAAGGAGAAGGAAGGGACTTTTTACATAAGGTTACACAAGTAAGGAAAAGTGTAAAAATCTCCTGAATTTTAGTTCAATATTCTTTCAATTGCTCCATAAAGTCTCAAAAGGATAAGTGAACATAGGAATGGGACCTGGAAGGGACTTCAAAGATCATGAAATCCAATTTTCTATATTTTACTGTGAAATAAAACATGTTAATGTTTTCTGCTGTTTAAGCCTGAGTGCTTTAAAGGAAGACTTTACTATCACTTTGGGGTGCCACATACTAATATTCCCATATTTCCCTGAAAGCAATCCAGAGAAGTTTAGAGCTCTCTAAAATATGGAAAGGCCAGTTTTGAACTCATGAAGAAAGGTTTTCCTGACTCTAGCCCTAGCATTTGATCCACTGTACCACCTAGTTGCCTTGAAATTAAATATAACTTCTCTTATGTAGTCATCAAGTTATGAACTGAAGAAAGCAATCTATAGGCAATCTGAAGTTAAAAGAAGGTCTAACAACCTAGACTTTTCTTTTATGGTTCAAACTATCAAGTGTTTGAAGCACCAGAGGAGAGGAAAGGGATAGAGTAAGGAACAAGCTGTGGTGATAATAGTGCATCATCCCTACTAATATTATTCAGGTTCCCATTACAATTCACCCCTTGATGACACATTTCCCATTTAGTGTTTCCATTGATCTCCAGCTAAAATATTTTCCTCTTGATGAGCCACATCAAGGAGATAATATAAAATTTTGGCTCTTTCAGAGAATTTAACTGAGGGATTACCACCCCCCCCTTAGAAAATTTTTTAAAAATTTATTTTGAGGTTTTTTTGCAAGGAAATGGGGTTAAGTGGCTTTCCCAAGGCCACACAGCTAGGTAATTAAGTGTCTGAGGCTGGATTTGAACTCAGGTACTCCTGACTCCAGGGCCGGTGCTCTATCCACTGCACCACCTAGCTGCCTTTATTTTGAGTTTTACAATTTTTTCCCCCATTCTTGCTTCCATCCCCCCACCCCCCACAGAAGGCAGTCTGTTAGTCTTTACATTGTTTCCATGGTATACATTGATCTCAGTTGGATGTGATGAGAGAGAAATCATATCCTTAAGGATGAAAAATAAAAGTATAAGAGATAGCAAAATTACACAATAAGATAGTGGTTTTTTTTTCTAAACTGAAGTTAATAGTCTTTGGTCTTTGTTCAAACTCTACAATTCTTTCTCTGGATATTGATGGTATTTTCCATTGCAGATAGCCCCAAATTGTCCCTGGTTGTTGCACTGATGGAATCAGCAAGTCCATCAAGGTTGATCATCATCCCCATGTTGCTGTTAAGGTGTACAATGGTTCTGCTCATCTCGTTGAGTATCAGTTCATGCAAATCCTTTCATGTTTCCTTGAATTCCCATCCTACCTGGTTTCTAATAGAACAATGGTTTTCCATGATATACACATACCACAGTTTGCTAAGCCATTCCCCAATTGAAGGACATTCACTTAATTTCCAATTCTTTGCCACCACAAACAAGGCTTCTTTGAATATTTTTGTACAAGTGATGTTTTTACCCTTTTTCATAATCTCTTCACTGTATAGACCCAGTAGTGATTACCCCCTTTTTCCACGGAGGTAATAGGAGTTCACCTTTATGTAGGGACTTAAAATCACCACCAAATAAGAAAAAGGCTTTCCTTTCCTCCCAAGAATACTCCTGACCATCATAATCATACAAACATACATACATATATAAGTATGCATAAAATCTTATCTAAATAGTAAAGCCCTCTCCAAATAACCCCACTCACTACTTTGCCATCTAAACCTTTTTGGGA
This sequence comes from Macrotis lagotis, assembly GCF_037893015.1. Classification (NCBI taxonomy): domain Eukaryota; kingdom Metazoa; phylum Chordata; class Mammalia; order Peramelemorphia; family Peramelidae; genus Macrotis; species Macrotis lagotis. Next base: position 452,304,575 of record NC_133658.1, read on the forward strand.
AGGAGCTGTCCAAACAATCCTAGAAAATTAAGTTGTCAAAGAAGGTTATAAAGGACTAGAATTCCAGAGTGATGGGAATACAGCTTTCCCCCTTCCTCTTTTATGCACTGGTCCCTCCTGTCATCACAGAGGCAAGCATAAACAAAGGATTCTTGCCAAGCTTTGCTTGATTTCATAGACTCAAAAGGATGAAGAAAAAAAAGCAATTCACCCAGGAATAAAACTTTGTTCCTCTGTCCTCTTGTGTGGCCATTTTTGTTGCTGGGAGAAAAAGCTAGGCAAGTGTTCCTGGGTTGGAGACAGTCCTCATTCTATTTGTAATTTACTGAAGTCCAACCACATACTAAGTTCCCTTCTTTTCTTGCTTACTTCCAACATCTCTGCTATTTCCTGCATTTCTGGTACTCTCTCTCAAAGCAGTATGTATTTTTTTTTAATGACCCACCCTCAGACAGAAGAATGACCTAAGGCAACTCTGTTTGGGTCGAATACCCAGAGGCTAATTCAAACCTGCATTCCTTTTTTCTTTCTGTGACTTAAAAGATCCTAGAAATTGAAGGGAGAAAAACCAAAGTTGCTTCTCCTAAAGGTCATATGAACATTGTGGTATTATGGTTATCCTTATTCTTTTCATCTCTCTGGGGGGTTGTTCTTTTTGAAAATTAATATCACCCCAATCAATGCCCCACAAATGTCTCTGATCTTATTGACTCTGGGAGGTGAAGAGGAACAAGGTTAGCCTTTAGAATAGCCATAGGAAATGCAGGGTGGTGGAGTGAAACTATTTTCACTCACATACACAAATATATTTATGCTATTATATATGTATATATATATGTAACTTTACATATAGTAATCAACATATTTTTATATGTTACCAGATGAATTGGCGCAACCAGTCACTATCACACATATCAATGTGCTTGTCATTTGGCTTCTCTTTTCTGTGGTAGAGACTTAGGTATCCTTAAATATTCACATGGATCTGTGTTCTTACAGATTAAGTATTTCCTTTGATTCATATTGCAACCTAGCCATAATTTTTACCAATGTGTGACTTATCCATGTTCTCCTTTACATTTGATAAAAGGGGCTTACCCAGCAAATTGGGGTGGGGTTTCCTTGCTTTCTCTTGACATCAAGAGGATATCTGAGGAGCAGATGGACTCTACATCAATTATCCCTTGCTCTCATCACATAACCAGTCCATTTTTGCTTATGTATTTGATGACATGCTTCATTCCACTTCTTCATAATTTGTTGTTTGTAAAGTATTGTGGTCCTCACATTCATCAAATGCTTTTCCATTGTCTTCTAGAGAGGATTCATTTTCATTCAGGAAATCTTAGTGGTTAGAGAATGACTTCCTAATCAATGCAGATCTGAGTTCAAATTTGATTTATGATACACACTGACTTTGTGACCTTGAGTAAATTACTTAACCTCTCAGTGCTCTAGATAGCTAACAGAGAAGGCATTGCTCTGAATTGGTATAAGAAGTTCTTCACCAAGGAATTTTTATGCCAATGAAAGCACAGGTCTGGTATCCCCAAATTTTATGTGTGTTTGTGTGTGTGTGTTTATAAATTCTAGTGGATGAAGAATGGCTACTGTTCAAACTATGATATGCAGTTAGAGGGACAATTTATTTATATGCATATATATTATATATATATATATACATATATGAATTAGAAGCTCTATAAATTGCCTATCCAATTGTATATTATAGTTTGAATGGGGGTATTCTTCATTCACTTAGTTTTTCCTATGTGGATAGTTAAGTCACATTATTTTAACTTCATCTAGCAGGCTGAACTCAATTTTAGTCCCTTTCTTTTGGTTTGTTTTTTTGTGTGGTAATGGGATTAAGTCATTTGCCTAAGGTCACAAAGCTGGTGTCTATGGCTGCATTTGAACTCAGCTCTTCCTGACTCTAGGACCAGGGTTCTATACACTGTACCACCTAGTTGTCTCTCTCTATTTTAGTTTTAGAGCAATCAGAACATATCTTTAAAAAGAACTCATTTGCCATTATGAAACATATTTTGTCCTAATTTTTTTCTCTATCTCATTCCCAAATCAGTAACCCAAACTCACTACAGCAGGTCCTAAAGTCCAACTTCATGGTTTTAAGAAAGACTATATAGCAGCACAAGCTTTTTTTCCAGGATCACTAGGATGAGAGGTAGAGAACTGGGTTTCATTCTCACTTCTTACTGTGTGGCCTTCAGAAAATGACTTAACCTCTCTGCTTTCTTTCTTCAACTATAAAATAGAGATCATAGTAACTCCTTTGTATTTCCCAGGGGCCATGTTTTAGGGATTCATTAGATTGGAAAATAAAACTTGTGGGACTCTTTGGAAATAGGAACTATGTTGAAATGAGGAATTATTATAGCTCCGTAGTAACAAGAGAAATTTGAAAACATAGCCTCAAGGCATATTATTGATTTTAGCTCCTTTGTGCTTCAGAACATAGGCTTGTAAACCTGGCATCCTTCTTTTCCTTTCCCCTCCCTTTCCACTCATCTGTCTCCAGGTGTTGGTTGACTTGATGACATGTACCTTCCTATGTCCTTTTCCTGACAGGCAGGGTCTAGAGAAGGAGAGATACAGAATTGGGGGCTAGGGAGAGGGGAGGTGAACACAGAAGCTTGGGTCTGAGCCTTGGTTAAGTGTAGCAAAAATACCTTTCCTACTTCAGAAACCCCTATTCCAGGATAGGATTTGTAGAAAGAAATATCCTTTTTTTTTTTTTTTTTTTTTTGGCTGTGGCTTAGTCTACAAAGGGGTACTTGGAGAAAGGGTAAGTGGGTTGCCATTGAAACTGGTCAGCCAAGAAACTCTCTCATAGGTAAAGTTAGATAGAAGGCAGGTAGGGTCATCAATATTCAATTTATAAGTATATGAGATCATAGATATATGATCAATATAACCTGTTACTACCTATTCATTATGTGCAACTCTTGTGTATGTTCTTTCATAAATTCACCAGATGTCTCCATTCAGCCTGCTGGAGACCTTCCTCCTTTTCTTTAGACACCAGGAGTATACCAGGAGATGATTGAGAAGCTGTCCAAGAATTTTTCTTTATTCCTCTGCACCATGGTTTGGCTGTGAACCTAAGAAACAGACACCAAGATGATCAAATGAAATAAGGACTTCACAAAGCTTAAAGCATGTGTTAAATGGTAGTAGTAGTGCTGCAGTTGCTGGACTTGAAGCCAGGAAGATTTGGGAGGGAGGATTTGGCAGTGAGACCTACAAGTCATTTAACCTTCAGGTTTAGGTGGCTCTCTAAGACTCTAAGTTTTAGAGAAGGTGCTCACTTGTGTTCATTGGAGTCTTTTCCTTCCTTTTCAGTTACAGTGTATATCTATGAAATCATAGGTTTAGTTCCTAGGCTTATTATTCCTTCAATTTTTCCTCTTGTTTTTAGAATCTTATATGGATTGGAAATCACTTTTGTCCCAAAGCAAGGAAAAATAAGTAGAGGATTTAGATTCTCCTAATTCTAAGACTGTTTTGTCTTTTCTCTCTCTCTTTTCTATGTTCTTTATAACCAACTTATACCATCCTCCTGGAGAACCATAGCCCAAAGTCTGAGAACAGACATCTACAGATTTCTCATTTACTGCAGTAGAACCTCAGAAGCTAGATTTTTACTCAATTTGGCAGATAAAACATTAACTCAATCCCAGCTAGACCACTAATTTGCTGTGTGATCTTGGGTGAGAAGTCTTCCTTCTTTAGATTCCTTTCCATGTTATCTCCATCATTAGTCATGGACTTTCTTTGTAAACCCAGTTCTTAGCTCAATGTCTAGTAAACACTTAATAGATACTTATTGATTCATTATAACATGATGGGGTTTGGGTTTGTTGGTCTCTAAGGATTTTTCAAACTCTGATAGGATTCTGTGATAGGCTCCCATAGAGGTATACTTAAAGGTATGCATCTATCCCCTGACCCACATATGCATTTGTACACATTTAATTTACAGGTAATATGAGCAAAGCTCATGGGAACAATTACAAAAAAATCTAGCTATCTAGCTGTCTGTCTGTCTATCTTTCTTCCTATCTATCTAGAGGGATAGTATCATCTTAGAGGGATTGGGCATCCTCATGTAGGGTTTGGGATTATGAGCCAATTCCAAAGCTAGATATACGCCTAACTCCTGAATGGAAATGCAGAGCTTTCCTTTATAGGAAAGTGTAGCCTATTTTAAACATTTTTTTGGGGGGGGGATTATGCAAAACCAACATTTCATTCCAACCTGGCTTTCCCAGCTCCATTGTGCCTTTCTCCCAGAGTCAGTCCAAGGAAAGCAAGTCCATTTGAGCAGGGCCTTAGTCATAATTGGGAAGGAGAATTTGCTCTCCTCTCTCACCATTACTTGGTCCAGCTATATATTTATCATCTCTATCTATCTCTTTCTCTTTCTCTATCTCTATATCTGTGTATGGTATTAGCTTTCCAGGTATGTACATGTATAATTGTGAGACATATATCAGGTATAAATAAACATAGATGTGTATAACATGTATGTAAAACATACAAAGATAAATATATATTATACATACATGTACAAACTATATATATATATATATATATATATATATAAATACATGTGTATATATATGCATGTGTTTTGAATTACTTTTGCTACTGCTTCCACATGCTTTTTTCTTGGCCCAGATGGGTATAACACAAAAAAGATTTCCCCAAAGAGCACTAGTTTCTAGTTTTAACACAGGAGCATGAATCTTAACTTGGATTGTGACCTTGGATCCATTATCTCCTGAGCCTCAGTATTCTCTATTGAAAATGAAGAGGTGGGACCAAAGGATGCTAATATTCTCGGTGAGTTTCTGGTTCTATGTGACCTCCATGATTTGGGGAGGGCTTGAAGGCAATGAATTCAATTTACTTGGCTGGGAAGGGATCTCTCAGAAATGACAATGTTATTTACTTGCAAATAAAATCTTTAGATAGGATTGTAGAAGTGTTAAAGGTGGGGTTAGGTTAAGTGCTTGCCATTGGCAAAAAATCACATACAAACTGAAATATGTAGTCTCTGGTCCTCTCTTCCTGGGTCATACTAGCTACACTTCCCTCTAGGGTTTCAGGCTACCTTGAAGAGTTTGTGGGCTGTCTTTTCTCTGCTGTCATTGGCTGGATCCATGATGTTCCCCAGACTGCTTGTCTCTTGACTTCCAGATTTGAGCATCCTGTCTGAGCCAGTGACCAGCATCCCAGTTCCATGGAACAATTTAACACTGATTACCTTTTACAAAGGGATAGTTTCTTTAAAGATTTAGCAAAAACAAATGTACAAGCATTTATTCTGATATATTGGGACACAATTCCCCCTTTACTACTCAGATTTGGAGGGAGAGAAGAATTAGACTCATAATTTAACTTAGTTCCTATACAGCAATGATTCCACCAAGTTCATAACCCAAACCAAAATTAATATTGAATGTTTTGCTATTGCTAGGCTGGTGTTCTGAAAGTTGCCCTCAAAAGTGACTTTGTTTCTTAGGATTTTTGGTTGCAACACTTGGCCTGAATTCTACCTTCCAGATTCCCAAGACTTGCTCTCTTGTAGTTGGAGACCAAAAGAATGAAAAAAAAAAAGCCAGGGAAGCTTTATTTCTTGGGGAATATATAGCCCAGAAAGAGAAAAGGCTCTGAGTGTCCCAGGACACTATGAGTTTTCTAAAATGTGAATGGAACTGATAGACTGTGGAAACTGACTCAGGGTTTTTTAAGATACTTATAATTCAGTCTACACAATCAATGGAAAAAGGCTCTTCTCAACCAGAACAGTGTTAAAGTGTCCACCCATGCTTCACAATCTCTCCAAGGCATGTCCCTTATTCATCATCACCACTTCCCCGAAAACAACTACAGAAACTCCTGTCCTTTAAACAAAATGCTTTGGTTGTTACCACAGTAATAACTCACATTTATATGTGTTAAAGTTTACTTTGCATCCATTGTCTCAAATCATTGGGGAAGCAGATCTGGGGAAGGAGATGTAAAATTTCTTATTCCTATTTTCCAGGTCAAGAAACTGAGGCTCTGAAATGCTGACGGGCCAAAAGTCCAAGACAGAGTCACCGTTGTGGCTGGACCTCACAGATGAAGAGATAGATCTCCCGCTACCCAGGACCAGGCTTCTGCAGAGCAAGGCAGAGCTGGACGTCTTGGTGGGGAGAGGGACACTTTTCCCGGCACCAGCAGGTTAGTGCTGCCAGGTGCAAGTGTGTGCAAAGGTGTGAGTGTGAGTATCTGGGTCACTGTGTCACTGGGAGCATTTGGGGTGAGGGCACCGCTCCCTCCTCCATGCCGATCCTTGCCTTCCTCCCCCACCTCTCAAGCGCTCTCATCCTGCCTCTCGTCTCTGCCGGCCTCCGGAGCCCCGGACCCGGGCGGCCCGTCTGAGCATGTGCGGGGCCGCTGTGGCAGACCCGGAGCCCGCGGCTGGGCCGGGGGAGACGAGCCGGGGGAGCCGGGCCGGCAGCGCCGCTGGGCGGCGCGCCCGCCAGGGGGCGCCAGAGGGCGCCTCGGCCGTGACCGCAGCACGGAGGAGCCCGGTCCCAGCTCCAGGCAGCTCACAAAGCAGAGGGAGCGCGGAGAGGAGGCGGCGAAGGGAGAGCGGGGGAGCCGGAGCCCGCGGCCCCGACACACAGCCCGAGCCGGACTGCGGCCGCCGGAGCGGGGCCGCCACAAGCAGCGACTGCCGCCCACCGGGCTGCCCCGCAAGGTACGTGCCCTGCCAAATTCTGGGCTCCCCAACTTCCTCCTGGTCGGGGTAGGGGAGGTGGAGGGGAGCTTCCCGGGAAGGGCAGGTGTGCATCACCTGGGGCGGCTGAGGAACGCTGCTGCAAGACGCAGCTACCTTCCTAGCGCTCCAGGTGCGAAGTCTGGGAGCTGCTAGAAGCGCAGGGGACCCCCCCCCCATGCCAACCTCCTCGCCAAACTCCAGTGTACTCTGCGCCCACTGTGGCTGCCGCCACAGGAGACTCCGTTTCCCCCATCCGCGCTTCTTTGCGACCTCCCTTCCCCACACAGCAGCCCAGGTCAAGGTCTGTAATGGGGCACCCCCACATAGGCCAAAAGGAGGGTAACTGAAAACAAGTTCTGTAGCTCCCAATAAAACACCTGCCCTTAACGCCCCCCAACCGCCATCTCCCAGCTGGCAGGGTGAGGCATGCGAATCTTGTGCCCCATCCACCCCAAGGCACCCCGATCTGTCCTGTAACCCCCCTTGCTCTGCAGATGCCTGGCATCATGGTGATCCTGGCGTGGTGTTTCCTACAAGTGGACAGCAGGCACGCGGAGGTGCTCACCGGCCACAACAATGGCAATTTCTTGGACAGTGACAAATGGCTGAGCACTGTCTCCCAGTATGACAGGGACAAGTACTGGAACAGATTTCGAGATGTGAGTATCATACTCCAGTCACTGATATTGAGGAATAAAGGGGTGGTCTTCTTTGAGGTGGGAAGGGAAGAATGGAGAAATATAGCATCGGATGATTAAGTTGATCTGAAGGAGTATGTTTATTGGGATAGGGCTACTGGGGTTTGGACAGCATTGTGAAGTTACTGCGGATTTTTAGTGCAAACAAAATCGTACAACCTCCAGGGCCTTTGGTCCTGTTGGCAATAGTGGCCTGGATGACATTCAGTAGCTACGTTTTTGTTGGAGGATAACTTTGGAAAGAACTTTGTTAGTTTGCCATTCCTCTAGAAAATAATTGTTCAGATATGTCTAAGGGATAGCAAAGAGATGATTGACCAATTGGGGGTGGGGGGTACCTCGCAATAATAACATCAAAAATTGAAGAGCAACTCAGCTTTCCAATATGAGAAAGAGAGAGAGAGAGAGACAGAACAAGCTCAGTAAGTCTTTTGACGTTGATGGATCATTTTAGGAAGCAGTAGAAAAAGGAAAGCTTCATTCACTGAGGATGATATAGACGCCTATTCTATGGGTTATACCGTCAGAAGACTGCCGTTGATTCTTCAGGGAGAGTGAGTCTTGTTCGTTTATATAGCAAACCAGGTGTTAAGGCATGGTGGGGGGAGATCTACTTCCTTGGAGACTGAAATCAGAATCTGTCACTAGGAAGTAGGGCTTTGAGACTCCTCTTTCCTATAGCCAGACTGGGAAGCAGCAGCTCATAGCATTGCTTTTACATTGTGGGTCACAGGGTCACCTCAAAACCAAGAACCTGTTTTTCTCATGCATGAAAGAGTACTTGGGTGGGATGACTTGTAATAAGAACAAAGAAGGATACATTAAGCTAGTATCCCTGTTACATGAGAAAAAATAGATATAGGTTATACTTGTTTACTGGGATGTGAGAAATTTACTTAGTTTTTCTGTGACAGATTGACAGAATTGTGGTGAATGCTCCCCTGTCAATCCATCTCAAAACTATGGAAGGAAATCTGTCCAACCACCTTTTCATTAATCCTGGTTCTTTGTACAGTTTATTCTTTCTGGTCATTGTCTTATTGGTCAGTTTGTAAGTACTGAATCCTTCCCAAATAGGAAGAACATAGTACTGGTGGGCATATTTTATTGCATAAACATTAGGGACTGATAAACATAAGAGATGGTGAATTGACTTAATTCAAGTTATTGGAAATTAAAAATAGCTCGTTTTTTCCTTGATTGCTTCAGAGTTCTCTATGTATGAGAAATTTGTGAATCTCATACTTCAACACACACAACCAGAATTTTAGACACACACACACACACACACACACACACACACACACACAGAGAGAGAGAGAGAGAGAGAGAATGAGAGAGAATGTTTCCACTACAATTGGCATTTCCTAAACTAAAGGGCAGGAGGCAGGATCCTGGGACATTTTTTAATGCCAGTTTGATACCCAAGTTTCCAAACTCCTTAACTCCTTTTGCCAGTTCCTGGCTTGAATATTAGTATTAGTCAGACCCAATTCAAATTGTATTCTTTGATGTCTCTTTTTTCAAAAGATCTTTGGCTAAAGCTACTCAATGTGTTTAATGATATAAATTGTCTAATTTAATTAGGAACTTTTATATGTTTCAATGTAGATGAGATTTCCCTGGAATACAATTTCCCAAGGGGGATGATAATCCCAATTATGCCTGTGCTGCACACCAGGTGTTAATCCAACTGGTCCCTCCTTTATTATCACTCTCAGAAAAAATAAAATCATAGCTCACAGAGCTGTAAAGGAACTTATAGATCACATAATACAGGCGCTCATTTTACTGAGGACACTAAGAGACAGAGAAGGTAAATGATTTTCCCAAGGTCAAGTAAAGTAGCACAGCCAAGATTCAAATACAGGTTGTCTGACTCTAAATCCAGTTGGCCTTTGAATTATTACTCTGGCTGAGCATCCTAGCTTTGCCTTTGAGTGGGTAGGCATTGCATTAGGATCCAAATTACTCATTTTGTTTTTATTTATTGAAATGAAATAAAAGAGGAACTTTAAAAGATTGTTGGCTTTTTTTGAGGATCAAAAAATGGGAAGGAAGGATAGAGTCAAAGCTTTGGAAATGATTTTGTTGAAAGTTATTTTTTAAAAAAGGAAGCCCTTCAAAAACCTTTTTTTTTTTAAACTGCAGGTTGGTACAGTCAAAAGAGGACTGAGTTTCAAATTAGAAGACTTAGATTTGAAATACTGGCTCTTCAGTTGCTAGTTGTATACATGGATACATGACTTTACCTTGTTAAGTCTCAGTTTCCATAGCTTTCAGATGGGAATAATAATTTTTCACTATTTACATCATAGAATGTGAGGAAGCATTTTGAAAATGTTTGAGTGCCATCTCATTATGAACTACTTGGATTACATAGCAAATGGATATATTTGTACTTGTAGGGGGTCTACTGTTCTTCTAGCCTGTGAGCACTATATCTATTGGACTTTTTTTATGCAAGGCAATGGGGTTAAGTGACTTGCCCAAGGCCACACAGCTAGGTAATTATTAAGTGTCTGAGACCGTATTTGAACTCAGGTTCTCCTGACTCCAGGGCTGGTGCTCCATCCACTGCACCCCTAGCCACCCCACTACTGGACTTTTAAACTGGACTTTTAACCATTCCTGTAATTTGCCCATGATTAAAATGTTCCTAAAGCTTAAATTTGGCCTGAGGAATTGTCTCATTTTGGGTTTAGCTTTGCTGATCTACCTTGGGTTTCTCCTAGACTCTTTCTTAGTAATGAAGAAGACGGTGAATTTTTTGTGTTATTTTCAAATTCCTATCCTTAAGGTGGTCACGAAATTAAAAGTTGAGGTACACTGTGTCCTAGTATTTTCCTCTTCCCAGGAAATAGCTTTTGGTGTTAAGGTAATCTTTGAAACTTTTGAAATGAGAGCCATATACTAGGCTAGACCAGAGATATTGAACATAAGGCCTGCTATTAGTCTGAGGAATCAGATTAAGGTATAAATAGGAAATATACAATGAAATAAATAAAAATACAGTAAAACATATAATTTTATTTTTAAAATTGTCAACATGCTGCCTGCAGTACAGATTATTTCTATTTGAGTTTGACACCATTAGTCTAGACTTTTTTTAAAAAAATTAAAATAGTGTACATGGTTGATGCTTAATAAATATTTTGAATTGATTTTTCCCCCCAAAGAGGTCTAAAACCAAAGCCTCTGAGCTATTCCAGTAATTTCTTTTAAATTAGAAAGAAAACCAAAAAAATGTTTAGAAATGATGATGGCTAACACTTATATAGGTGGAAGAGTAGCTAGAGCGTTGGACCTGGAGTCAGGAAGACTCCTCTTCTTGAATTTAAATCTGATTTTAGGGACTATCTGTGTGACTGGGCATATCACTTAACTGTGTTTGCCTCAGCTTCTTCATCTGTAAAATGAACTGGAAAAGGAAATGGCTAACCACTCCACTATCTTTGCTGAGAAAATTCCAATAGGGTCATGAAAAATTAGACACAATTGAAAAATGATTGAATAACAAAAACATTAATTTGATCCTTCTGATAAATATGAGAGGGAGGTAGAGATTATAAAGTTTCCTTTATAGTTAAGGAAACTGAGGCAAATAATGATGAAGTAAATTGTCTAAATTCACATAGGTAGTAAGGGTTTCAGGCTGAAACTGAACTTTAGACTTCCTGACTTCAGACCCAGCTTTCTATCCACTGTGCCACCTTGTTGCCCTTAATTTTCCTAAATGTCTAATGGAGAGAGATTATAATAGGTCATCATGCTTGGCATTTTTGCATTTGAAGACTTATATTAACTCCCCTTAGTCATTTTTTGTTTTATCATATTACTTATTGAGCACCTATGAGACACCTGCTAGGTAGAGGGATAGAAGGATTATAAATTAGATTTGGGTTTGAGTACTGATTCTACCAATTCCTAGTTATATAACTGTGGGTAATTCATGTAACTTCTCTAAGCCTCAGTTTCCTTATCTGTAAAAAGGGGATACCACTTCCCCATCTGTTTTGTTTTAAAGAAAGAACTTTATAAACTTTTAAGTTATTGGTCCTTATAGTCCAGGGATCTTCTAGTCATACAAGAATTGTGTTAATTGGGGCAGCTAGATGGTAGAGCCCTGGAGTCAGGAGGACCTGAGTTCAAATCTGGTCTCAGACACTTAATAACTGCCTAGCTTAGGCAAGTCACTTAACCCCATTGCCTTGGGGAAAAAATTATATAAATCAGTGAACTTTTTTTCCCCCTCATTCAGGAATTTGCCAGACATACTGCAAGGGTATATTATGAATATGTGTAGCATGGCATTTTAATCTCTTCCAGAGAAGGCAAAAATAGAGGCTACCATATAATTCTAATAAATTCTACATAATTCAATTGAATCAAAATTTATTAAATACCTTCTGTGTAGTGGTTATATGCTGGAGACACAAAGAAAATTGAAAATATTCCTTGTCCTCAAGGAGATTATTTTCTATGTTGGATTTTTCATAAATGTGAGCCATTATATGCAAGGGTCAGTGTAGGATATAGAAAGTCTAAGACATGGCCCCCTGCCCTTTAGAACTTGAGGGAGACATGAAGTAGTTTGAGTCACATGAAATGGATGACTAATAGTTCACTATAGCAGTATAACTGCAATCAAGTAGTAGATGATCAATCATAATCATTTGGTACAGACAATAAATGTAACAGAAGTAATTGGGACTAATCTTTCTGGCTTAGCAAAATAATAATTGAAATAATGAGATTAGTGTTATGTTTGCATTGGTGTGGGTGGCTAGGTGGCCCAGAGGACAGAGCACTGACCTTGGAGTCAGAAGGGCAGGAGTTCAAATCTGGCCTCAGATTCTTGACTCTTACAGTTGTGTGACCTTAGACAAGTCACTTAACCCTGACTGCCTTGCATTCAGGGCCATCATCTCCAGTTGTCTTGATTTCTATCTGGATCCAGATGTCTTAGGAGGAAAAAGTGAGACTGGTGATCTAGAACAGGATCCCTTCACTCAAATCCAGTTCACGTAATTGTCATGGCATCATCTTCCTGATGTCATGATCTTCTTTGAAAAATGAAGGACAAACATTGGATGTATTAAGGCTCATCCAGAGTCTCATACTAGATCCTGGTACAAGTAAACATTATTTATTTGGTCAAAGAAAGCCTGGTTCTTACAACTTTGATATTTTCTAGTCATTAAAAAATTGTGTAAACCAGTGGATTTTTTTTTCCTACTCTGGTGTTTGCCAGACATGATGTAAAGGTATATCATGAATATATGTAACATGGTATTTTTGCCTATTCCAAAGAAGCAAAATCAATGACTACTAAATGTTGGATGATCTCATTTGAAAGAACTTTTTGTCTTGACTTTCTGATTATCTTCAGGATTGCAGGATCTCAGGTTTAAAAAGTGTAAGGGGTCATAGAAGTCCTTCAGTTCAATTTCTTTCTTTTAGAGATAAAGGATTCCAGCCAATTATGATTTGGGGTGATTTGTCCAACTTTATGGATTATAAAATAGATCTGGGTTGGAGTACTGATAATATGTGGTAGAACCAGAATTTGAGTATAGATCCTCTAACTCCAGATCCAGCTATCTTTCCGCTGTACCACTATGGTGCCTTTAGAGAGGCCAGGAGAATTACTGTGTCATCAGTCTAAGCAAGACCTAATGAAAGATGGGGCAGCAGGGTGACATGGTAGGTACAATGCCAAGCCTGGATTCAGGAAGACTCACCTTTTCCTAAGTTCAATCTGGCCTCAGAGAAGGATCTGTGTGACCCTGGGCAAGTCACTGAACTCTATTGGTCTCAGTTTCTTCATCAGTAAAATGAGCTGGAGAAAGAAATGGAAAACTCCTCCAGGAGCTTTGCCAAAAAATGGGATCATGAAAAGTCATACACAACTGAAAAAACTGAGAAAAAACAATGAAGAGGGCATTATGTGAGGGAAAAAAAGATTTTATTAGCATTTTGGATTATTCATATTCTTGCTTCTGTCCATGAATTCAATAATCAAAAGTCATCTGGCTTCTGAATGAATCCTCCTTTTTTGTGAAATGGTAATCTTTTCATAAGCACCACCTCTGAGGATCAGCTCCAATGTGAATCTGGAAGCAACTTCCTGGAATTTTTGCTGTGGGGTGATAGAACAAGGCTCATCTTCCCTCCATTGATAAACTCCTGATTTTATGAAAATCTGCCCCTTGATTAGACTAAACATGAATGGCATGTTCTTTCTTTTGCACACATTCAAAAGGCCCTGACATTTAACTCTGGGATAATTACCTATAAAGACTCAAAGAATCAAAAGCATGGGACTTGCTTATGAGTGACCTAGATTTGTAATTCTAATGAGGCCATATGAACTGGCTGGATTCCATTCCTCATCCCACAGGCTGTGTAGGATTTGTCCATCTCAGCAGTAGGCGATCTGGAGAGGCTGTGAGGAGTCAGAATTGCTCATTTGATCTCAGTATCTTAGCTGTAATGAGTTTCAAGGGCAAGTGTAGTTTACTGATAAAATAGTGGTTCCACTGAGGCAGTGACAAAGGACACGGTAGGGCTTTAGTAGATCAGTCATTAATCTGTCTCTGCTGAAATTTAGCTTGTAATCTAGAGTAGCAGAAAATCATTTTGATTAAACAGGTGCAAGGCAACTTAAATGAATTTTGTGATATTTAACTCTCCTTAATGAATCCACTATCTTCAATCCCCTTTACTAGATGACCACTGATAGAAACAATTATTTCAAGAAAACTATTCTTTACGACCTTAGAGTTGACATGTTCTAAAGCCATTTTATATTAAATATGCTCTTATTCTTTTTGGCTTACCGTTGGAATAATAAAACTATGTTTCTGCAGAAAGGGCTTGGTGGTAGTGCTCAGTTCCCAGGTTTTTTTTTTTTTTGCCAGAGCATCTGCTGAAGGAGAGGTAGAGCAGGTGGCAATGTGTTGCTATGGAAAGAGTGGTAGATTGGAATACAGAAGGGCTGGGTTCAAATCCTCTCTCTGTCACTTTTCAGTCTGTATGTCCTTGGTCAGATACTTAAACTTTCCAGGCCTCAGTTTTTTCCTCACCTGTAAAATGAGGGGATTTGTCTAGATGACTTCTAAGGTCCTTCCTGGTTCTAAATTCTGCAGTTCTATGAAAGACACATCTCTCTGTGAGTTTATGAATATCTTAGAAATCTGGGCTAGAGAATGCACAATGAGAAATCTTGTAGTTCATTACTGTGGGATAATGGTACTTCTAATAAAAGCAACTATTTCTATAATGCTTTAATGTTTCCAAAACCCTTTCTGGTCTAGTTCTAGTAAGATCTCTGGACCAATAGTTGGCTGGGTAACCTGAGAAAAATCAGTGTCCTAGGCAGCTCTGTAAAACTCATTGCCTATATGCACATCATTGACAGAGGGAGTTTTTTCCTTTTGGAAGCATGAAATCATAGATCCAGTCCCTAGGCCCTGTTTCAGTTGATCTTCACATCATCCTCATAAAGGAGGGACCATAGGTATCTTAAGACCCTATTTTACAGATTGATAAACTAAAACCCCTTGTGCTTGCTCATAGTCACACCATAGTCAAGGTCAAAGGTAGAATTTGAACCCAAATCTACCTGATGCTAAAATCAATGCTGCCTCCCTCCAGCCCCTACTGTACCAATCTGCCTGTAATGCTCACTTCTCTGGGATAGAGAGTTCCCAAGTTGAACAGTTTCATATCCCTCAGAGTGCCCTGTGCAGGACATAAACATTAGTAGGTACTTAGGTACTTAAAAAGCATTTGTTGATTGACTGATTGAAATGTCCCAAAGAGACATTTTTTTACATCTTTGAAGGCAATTCTACCTGCCATGTAAGGAAGCTAGTCTTTATATCCTATTCAGATCCATCCTGCTGGCTTCAGTTTCCATTTGCTTTCATTATTTCATTCTATTTATTTTATTTTATTTTATTTTATTATTTTATTTTATTTTAGGTTTTTTTTAAGGCAAACGGGGTTAAGTGGCTTGCCTAAGGCCACACAGCTAGGTAATTATTAAGTGTCTGAGACCGGATCTGAACCCAGGTACTACTGACTCCAGGGCCGGTGCTTTATCCACAATGCCACCTAGCCGCCCTCATTATTTTATTAATAGCAATAAAGATAATGATTCACATACCTATAGTGAATGTGTATAAGGTTACAAAGCATTTACCTCAAAACAGTCTTACCAGGGAGATAGTGTAGCAATTTTTGCAAATGAGAAAACTGGGTTTATGTGAGATTATTGACTTACTGAGAATCATGTGCCTTTATAGAACTTGACTTAAATCTAGCTCTTTGGATTCTATCGCTAGCACACTTGTCACTCGGCTACGTTGTTCCTCATTTTTGTATGTGGAATAGTGATCATCAGATAGGGAGGGGAGGTGGTAGTTTATCCTATTTCTGTGATTTTATGACTCCATGGTGCAAAATCACATCATCAGTGAAATGCAGAAAAGACCTCACAAGGTCGTAGAAGGAGAGCTTGAAGGAGCCTTAAAGAACATTTAGTCAGATCTTGGCATGTTACAGATGAGGAAACTGAGGCATAGGGAGATTTTTAAGTGACTTGCCCAAAGTTGCACAAGTAATATATGTCAGAAGTGAGATTTAAGCCCAGAGTCTCTGCTAAAAAAAGGTCCCCTTAAAATACTGTGATGAGGACTGGCTACTTCTGCTTAAAGGTCCAATTCATAGGATGATGGATTTAGATCTTTAAGGGATCTTAGAGGGAGGTTATTGAGTCCAACCTCCTAATTTTATAGATGAGGAAACTGGGGCACAGGATAGTTAAGAACTTGAACATGGTATTGCAGACAGTGTTTAAAGTTGAATTTGAACCCATCTCTTTCTGATTCTAGTGGCCTATCCATTAGACTAAAGTAATTAAATTCAAATAGAAATGGGAACCAATTATAAGGATCTCTGTGGTTGTATATAGACTAAGTTTTAAAATACTGTATTACCTATGTTTTATTATATTTTCATTTATTTTGATAAATATTTTCCAATTACATTTAATCTGCTTCACACCACACTTGGCAGTTTTGTGGGCCATTGTGTGTCTGAAATCTCTACACTAGACCATGTTGTCTCTCAAAATTCTGTTGATTTCTGCAAAGGGTCCTAAGTTAGTTTGTAGGACTGAAGTAATAGTATGGACACAAATTGACATGTAACTGGTATACATTTGAAGGTCATTAAACTCCTTTTCTGTGCTGAGCAGAAAGTCCTTAGTCTAGTGATTGGATAGAGAGCTGACTGGTCATGAGAACCTGCCTGCCACTCCCAGTTACTAGCTCTGGAACCCTACCCCATTCACAATATTTCAGTGCTCCAGAAACCTCTCTAAATCTATAAACTACAGAATAGTTTCTGCTGTGTGAGTGGTGGCAGTTTGCACACCTGAAGTTTGCAGGCACAATAAAATCAAGGGACTTTGACCAAAAATAAAACTGGTGGACTCTGAAGCTAAGTAAAACTCTGTCCCCAAGGAAGTCTAATCCAGAGCTTTATTTTATTTCATTTACTTTATTTTCTTGGTGAAAATAAAAGGTCCAGGGAGTGGGCAGTGTGTCTCTATCATGGGTGGGTTCTGATTGTTTCGTCTTCTAATCTGGAAGGCCAAGAAACCTACTTGGGTTTTCCTGTCCTTTTTCTTTCTTGGCTCCCTAGCCCATATTGTTCTCCCATCATGTTTTACATTCACTTTGTATCTCACTGGTAACCAACATCTCTTATTACTGAGTCTCTCCTGGGGGACTGAATCCAGCTGTGTCTGAAATCCTAGTTATGGGAACAGCTCCCAAGGGGGCCGGTCACGCCTACTAGGCCAAAACTGCCTTTATTTGAACTTTCAGCTCTAATGCAATTGCCTGCCTCCTTTGCATCCTAAAAGGTGAAATCTAATCTCATCCCATGGAAATTCAGCAGGGGGGCTTAATTTGGAGGTGGGACACTGGGTGCTTTCTGAAGCAAATAATGGTGAGTAACAGCATGTGTCTTACTAGAACACTCCACATCCCCACTAACAGTTTTGTACAGTTGGTTTGGTCCCGGTGTTTGCTATAAGGTAGATATCACTGTCTCTGAGAGAATCTTCAGGGCTCTAACAAAAATAATTTTTTAAAATTAAATTTTAATTTTAATTTATTTTTTCAATTATTTTTGAAGATAGTGTTCAACATTCATTTCTGTAAAGTTTTATCCTTCCTACCTTTGCCTTCCCCCACCTTTGGATGGCAAATAATCTGATATAGATTATACATAGCAAAATACTTCTTTTTTTGATATATCTATATATCTATATCCTAAATAACCCGCAGGTAACAACTTACACCACAATGATAATAGCTTGCATTTCTATGTCACTTTCATATTTAAAAAGTATTTTCCTTCCAGCCACCCTGTGAGTCAAGTCATATAAGGAATATTATCTTCAATTTATAGGTGAGGAAACTTACAGTGAGATTAAGTGACTTACCCAAAGTCTTGGTATAAGTTCATCACTTTATATCACTGATTCTTGGTATAAGATTGCTATTAAGATGACACTTTCTTGAATTGGTATCTTTTGTTTTTGTGAGGTAATGGGGTTGAGTGATTCTTCCCAAGGTCACACAACTAGTAGCAAGCATTTGAGATCAGATTTGATCTCCTCCTGACTCCAGGACTGATATTGAATATATTCTTGGTGACCTTGAATAAGTCATGTCAACCTCTTTGTGCCTCAGTTTTCCAACTCTAAAATAAGGAGTTGGACTAGATGAACTTAGAAGTTCTTTCTGACTTCAAATCTTTTTAATTATTTTAGGGAAGGGAGGGGTTGATCAGGGCAAAATTCAGCATAGCACAATTAAATTATAAAAAGAATCATTTTATACAGAAGTCTAAACTGATTTGTCACCAAATCACAGAATGCTAGTGCTAGAAAGGACAGCAAAGGGCATTTACAGCAAGCCTGTCAGTTTACAGATGAGGCAACTGAGGCAAGGGCACCCCTGTCATTAATTGCAGAGGCAGAACTGGAGTCTAGTTCTAGAATCTAATTCTGACTTTCTATTTGTTGTTCTTTGTATTAGTAATTTTTCATGTCACTGAATTTGTCACTTTTCTAATGGGTTCACCTCAGGGCCCCTCACTACATTTCAAGTAGGTTCTGATTTTCACACTTGCAATTTTCACATCTTGTTCAAGGAGCACATTCACTATGTAAAGAAGCTTTACTGAAATGTTGTCAGAAAAGAGTTGGGTCAGATCAGTGAAGTGGCTTGGTTTCAAAGTAAATATTAATAGGGCATCACCATGTGAGCTCTTTCAGAGAAGAGATTGCATTTTACCTTTCTTTGTATTCCCAGAACAGTGACTGGCATGGAGTAGGTGCTTAATAAATGTGAGGCAGTGGTAGGATCTGAAGCTGTATAAGCAAAGCTTGCTAAACAGTATTCCAAATAAAGACATTTCATAATAGCCCTCTAAGAGAGTTTAACCAATCCTCATTATAAGAATCTACTGTTGCACTTATCTGGACCTCAATTGATGATATATGGAACCAATGACTTCTTGTAACATTCTTTCATTAAAAAAAATATAATTTTCCAAAATCAAAAATATTGAAAATAATAAAATTGATAATAACAACTAAGGTTTATTTTGGTACTTTTCAGTTTAAAAAGTGCTTTTCAGACATGATCTCATTTGATCCTAAGAATAATCCCATGACTTCAATAAGATTTTTCAAACAAGGACACTGAGGCACAGAGGAATTAAAGGACTATATAGATTGTGAGTGGCAAAGATATTGATCCTCCTTTACTGACTCTCAGCTTCCTCACCTCTGAAATGAAAGGTTTGGATTAGGAAAGTTCCTTTTCTTTTTTAAACCTACCATTTTATGATCTTATTATTTGAATCTAGGACTCCTGATTCAAAATCCTTTCTACTATTCAACAACTTTTCCAATCAAGGAGGTCAGGTGAGGCCATGTCTTTTCACCAAGGGAAACCTATTACCTTTCCCCCTTTTTTCCCAAATTATTTTGGAAGGACAGAGATTTTCTTTTTCTTTTTAATTTGGGTGATGCAACTTTGATCGAAAGAAACTGTTACTAAACCTTGTTAGTATTGTACAATTTGTATAATTGTAACAGAATATTTCCCACAGCCTAATCCATATCCTTCATCATTGTTTTAGTGAGGGACTAAGAGCAGAGACTGGGAGTGCCCTGGAGGAGTAGAATTTTCTGAAGAAGTGATATCTTTGTGTCTCAGTTTCTCTCTGTACTTTCAGAACACATGAAAAAATCAAACATATACCCTGGATAAAGCTTGCATTTAGCATTTTTCCTTTCTCTATTGTCTTAATAAATGACACCACCTCATACTGTTGTAAGAAAAGGGCAGGTTTAGAGAAGACTAAACTAGCCCAGGCAGGGATTTCAGATGTCCAAAAATGATCCATAATCCAGGAGAATTTTAAAAAAATCAATTCTAGTAGCCAACATGGGTGGTGCAGATGGATTGTATTTCATTCAGGAGAGAGCTGCCATCTCACTTTGAAGGATACTAGTAAAATATGACCAAGGTGGTTTTGTCTTCCATAATCAGGGCTGTTCCTGAATGCATGGGCAGAGGTCTGCTCTGAAAATTGAAAGTCTATACACGGCCTCAGCTGCAGCCATTTTTCATAATGAGCTCAATGGGGACTCCTAGAATGAAATGTCCCCTTTGAGTGGAGATTGGCTTCTAGAATTTTATAGGATGCAATTGTTTTTGCTACTGGCAATTGTGGGCCCTATGCTACCAGAGTGGGTAAAAGATCTCATACATGCTCCTGAACTCTGACCAGTTTCAGTCCAAGACAGCTTTGATTCAGATGAATATTGTTTGTATGTGTGTGTGTGTGTGTGTGTGTGTGTGTGTGTGTGTGTGTGTGTGTGTGTGTGTGTGTGTGTGTGTGAGAGAGAGAGAGAGAGAGAGAGAGAGAGAGAGAGAGAGAGAGAGAGAGAAATGTATGTACTAGATAAAACATGGATTGCTTAGCTTGGCATTCAAGGCTTTTCCAGGTCTGGCTCTAACTTTTCTCTCTCACTTTATTTCACAGCACTTTCCTTTACACACTATATTTCAGTCAAATGAGACTCCAGATTATTCCATGATGTTGTCCCACTCTCTCTTTCCTCTGTGAATTTATGCAGATTATCCCCTGTGCCTGAAAGCCACTCCCTCTGTTTCTCTTGTCTTTTGAAATGTTTCTTTTCTTACAAGGCCTAGTGAAAGTGCTACCTAATTTCCCTCAGCTGAAAGTCATCTCTTCCTTAAATATTCCAAGAGTCCTTTGTCTGACTCCCTCCTAAATCCTTATCAAATTCTAATTTGTATCAGATTGATTGGTGCACATGCCATATCCTCCTTGTTTGATTTCATGCTACTTTAGGGAAGGGATCAGGTGGTTTGCCATTTTGCTTGGAACAGAACAGAACTTAATTAATAATAATAATTATGATAATAACTTTTATATAGTACAATAACAATTGTTATTATTACCCCCATTTTATAGATTGTCTATTATTGTTTGCTGCCCTTGTGAAGAGGAGTGGTCAGAATTTGAGGTCCAAACTCCTTGAATCATAGACAGGGATCTTAGAGGTCTAGTCCAATTGGTGCCTTTTTTTTTTTTTTTTTTAGATTTTGAGATTTTACAAACAGACGCTAAGTGACTTCTCCAGGGCACAGATAGATAGTAAGTTATCTGAGGCTGTATTTAAACACAGATCTTTCTGCCTCCAGACTGTGCTCTTTCCACTATGCTATCTTAATGTTGAATTCAAGTGATCCCTTTTATGAGTGGAATTTTCTGGTGGGATCTTGTGCTTTGGTTCTGTATAATTAATATAGAAGTAAAAAGTGAGCTGTTGCTCCAAGGAACTGTGTTAGTTTTCAGGATGGATGGCTGCTTCTGAAACTGCTTTTATTTTTAAATACTCCAACCTTGGCCAAAAATTCTCTCTTTTACTTTTACATATACCAGTCAGGTATGCCATGGATCCCCAGGTTTTTATTTTATTAATGCTTTTCTTAGTGTAACCTAGCTATTTGCTTGCCCAGATTATTTGTGGAAGATTGGAGAATTGGGGCAGCAAATACTTGGGAAATTTAAGGCAATTTATGATGTTCTACTGGGCTTCACAGTGTTTTTGGGGAAGCTGTTGCCCATAGCTGTTCTTTTACAATATACTAGTTTTTAAACTCAAATACATCAAAAATATTTTGTCTTACTTTTTAATAAATGTCCCATAATTCATAAACTTGAATTAAGCAAAGTGCTTCTATTGAGGGAGAACAATGCAACCTCTCACTGGTTTGACAGTTGTTTGCTGCCCTTGTGAGGGGAGTGGTCAGAATTTAAGGCACAAATTCCTCAAATCATAGACTTAGAGTTTGCAGGGACCTTAGAGGCCTAGTCCAATTGGTACTTTTAAAGATAGATTTTGAGATTTTATAGATCTTAAGGCCTTACTTCAAGTGATTAGTCCAAAGTCACACAAAGAAAAGTCATGATTTTTACTCAAATCCTCTAACTTCAAATCCAGAGCTCTTTACACTGTACCATCTGGTATGTGTAGAAAATTGTGCTTGTGTGGGATGCAAAGTCAAAAAGCAAACAGCCTTGTCCTCATGGAACTACATTCAATTGATGATAGTATGGATCATCATCATCATCATCTTTAATTCTCATGACAACCCTGTAGGATATTTGCTATTATTAACTGTATTTTCCATATGAGTAAACTGAATCCAAGAGAGGTTAAATGACTTGTCTGCAGCCATACTACTATTAAATGTCTAAGGGAAGGTTTTTTTTTTTAAATTTAAATGTGCAATTTTAAATTCTCTCTCTCTCCTGTGTTTCTCCCCACTCATTGAGAGAGCAAAAAATATAAATCTAAGGGAAGATTTGACTTCAGGTTTTCCTGGCTACAAGTTCATCACTTTATATCACTGATTCTAGTTATCTAGCTTCTAAAATCATTGACTTTAAGAGTTGCAAGGAAGTTCAAAAGTAATCTGGTCTCACCCTTGCATCAAATATGACTCATTGCTTCCCTGTTCCTATTAGGTGTTCATTTAGTTTCTGCTTAGAGATCCTTCAGCAATGATGCATCTACAATCTTATTTTATAGTTGGGAGGTTCTAATGGTTGGTACCTCATCTGATGACATCATGGAAGACAATGTCAGGAAAGTCATTCCCTGGTTATGGTAAAGTAATTCAACATTTCTTCTTTTTTTGCATTGTGCACAAAAGAAACCTTGCAAGCATTAGTCAAATACTTTCCATTTTATCTTATATTCATTTCATCAATAAACTCTGGGGTACGAAATAGAAAGAGAATTGGATGTGCATTAAAGGATTAGAATTCAAATCCTACTTCTGCCAGTTATGTGACCTTGAGCATGTCATTTAACCTCCTTACCTTTCATTTTTTTTTAATCTGTGTAATGAGAGCATTGGACAATAATATGACCTTTGATATCCCTTTGGCCTCTAGATCTTTAATTTGTTTATTAAATGCCTTCACTGTGGTGGGGGACAGCTAGGTTATACAGTATATATAGAATATTAGGCCTTAAGTCAGGATGACTACTGTTCCTGAGTTCAAATCTGGCCTCAGACACTTCCTAGCTGTGTGACCTTAGACAAGTCACTTGCTTGGAATCAGGAAGATGAGTTTAAATGCAGCCTCAAAAACCTCTTAACTGTGAGACACTGGGAAAGTCACTTAATCTTTTTGCCACTGGAGAAGGAAATAGCAAACCACTCCACTATTTTTGCCAAGAAGTTGACTTGTACCTCTCTATATGAAGAGCCAGACACAACTGAAACAACTAACCAACAGCATACTAAACATGATTGGTCCATAGATGACAGCATATTGATTCATAAATGAAAGGATGGGCACCTGTCAGAAAGGATATGGAAGTGATTCCTTTAGAACTAAATGGTCTCTGAAGAGATTCTTAGTACCAGCTGAAATCAGAGGGAGTGTGTATGTGTGTGTGTGTGTGTGTGTGTGTGTGTGTGTGTATGTGTGTCTGATGACAGTACACAAAGCATGTAAGACATTGTTAATTTGTATTGACCTTGTTTAGAATTTGTTGGTGATATCAGTAGTGAAATCCTATAGTTGACAGGGAGAAAATGTTGAAAAATATCCCAAGTAGCATTGTAATTTTTCTTATCATGAAAGCCAGTGAGACATCTAACAAGAAAAAAAATGGTAGAAATATCAGGTATTATACATCCCCAAGGTGCTGTTGGCTCCTTACTGATTATTTCATTGGTAGACCAAGGTTCCACAACCTATGTGGATTTGCAACTTTTATACAGTTTATATCTTAAATAGTGTAGCATTGAGAGGTTACATGATTTCTCCCAGGGTCACGTGGTCAATATGTATCAGAGGTAGGTCTTGAACTCAGGACTTTGTTACTTTAAGGCTGACTATATATGTCATCCCTAAGTTATCAAATCATATACAAGTGGGAAGACTCATAAATTGAATGCTGGCATGGTAGGTCAGGAAGAAGGCCAGATTTCCCTCTGATTTTAACAGGGAACCCTATATGAAGAGCTGGCTTTGTGAAAAGGAAGGTCAGGGTCTCAGCAAAAGAGAACAGCTGCCTCCCACTTCCCCACAGTTCATGATTAACCTTGGGGTTGCCTAATAGAACTGTATCTTGTTAGATTCCTTTGAACTTGTTGCTGGCATAATAATGAATTTCAGATGCGTTCATAATTAGGAGCAGGAGCAGATGCTCAAAGCTTGATTTCTAGTCAGAGTTCCTGACTGATCCTCTTTTGTTGGCATATTTTGTAGACATTTTAATATCCTTATGGTGGAGGGGGTTGGGAGATTATTAAAAATCAAGCCCATTCTTGCCACAACTGTAAGCAAGTTTTCCTGTAGAATTCAGACGAGAGTATGAAGAGCTTGCTCAATTTTCACTTGTGTTTAAGGCCTCACCCTAATTTTTCACCACCTGGTGTGTCCTCCTTCTATGCTTTGCACACCATTTGTCTGTCATCAGCTCCTATTTCATTGCCATTGTCAAATAAAAGGTCCCTCCAAAGAAAGGAGGGGGTACAAATAACATGCTTGGGAGTTGTGTTTCAGTTGTAGCATGTGAGTTCAGTCCCTGCCCCTTGATATTTACTATCTATATAAGCTTGGACAGTCCTCCCTCAGTATCAGGTTTGTTATTGGTAAAAGAAAAGGATTGTATTGGATGACTTCTAAGGTCCCTTCCAGTTTTAAAATCAATAATATTGTGCAGATCATTTGACATAAGAACCTGGAGGACAAAACCAAGAAGTTGCTTCTGTATCTACATGAAAAACCCTAACCCTCTAAGAGTAACTCCTTATTAAAGTTACCGACAATATAATTTATTAAAAATGTAAAAATAATATAACAAAGATATAAATATTTACAAAATTTTCATCATAGAAAGGATCTCTGTTTAACTATAATTACAGTGTTTTCCCCTTACTTCTAAAAACTGTTCCATCTTTCAACTAACTTAAGGTACCAAAAACAGTCATTTTTTTATGAAAACCCTCATCATCCTCTTCACAAGATACAGCCAAATAATTCCATCAGCAAAGAAGATCCTTTGTCTTCTTTGTCTTCTCCAGGTTCTCTCCAGTCACAGCAGGGAAATAATCTCTTTAGTTTATTTCTAGCTATCATTTTTAGCAATCTCTCTTTACATTCAGTCCTGATAAAATTCTATTTATGACATTTCTTCATAAAATAAGTTAACATAGTTCTCTGAAACAAATTTTAATCCTCTTCTTTTTCTTTGTCATTGCCAAACTTTCTTGCAAAATATATCCATTGACTCTTCTTATTTTTAAATTTATTTCTATTTTTCAAGTATCAAGTATTTTTAAATTAATTTTTCCTTTCTAGTACTCCTTTCTTATTGAGAAAGTTTACACACACACACACACACACACACACACACACACACACACATGCTGAAAAAATAAAATCTCTAATACATATGTATCTAGTTCAGCAAAATAAATTCCCACATTAACTTCATCCAAAAATGTATATATATATCTAAGCAACTTAGGTTCATCACCTCTTCATCAGGAGGTAAGTTGTGTATTTCATCTTCATTCTTTTGAATCCATGGCTTATCGCCATTTTGATTAGCATTCTAAAGTCTTTCAAAGTTGTTTTTGTCTCTATGCTTTTGTTATTACTGTGCAAATTGATCTGCTAGTTCTGCTTACTTTTCTCTGCATTAATTCATAAAGATCTTTCCACTGAAAGTGTCTATTTCATCATTACTTATGGCTGAATAATATTCTGTTGTATTAACATACTACAATTTGTTTAACTCTTCTCCAGAGCAACTAGATAGTGCACTGACCCTGAAGTCAGGAGGACCTGAGTTCATAACCAGTCTCAGACACTTACTAGATGTGTGACCTTGGGCAAGTCACTTAATCCTGATTAACTCACATCCACGGCCATCTCCAGGCATCCTGATTCATATCTGATCACTAGACTCAGAGGACTCTGGAGGAGAAAGTAAGTCTGGTGACTTAGCACAGCACCCCCTCACCTAAATACAATTCATGCCCTTGTCATGGCATCATCTCCCTGATGTCATGATCTTCTTCGAGAATGAAGGACAAACATCATCATCATCATCATCATCATCAGCTATTCTTCAGTAGGAAGGAATTTACATAGTTTCCAGATACATGTAGCTCCATTTCCTCTTTGATGTTTTGGGGGTATAGACTTAGTAGTGATATAGTTCAAAGATGCACAATTTGGGAACTTTATGGGCATAGTTTCATAGTGCTTTCCAGAATGGTTAGACCAATTCACAGGGATGAAAAATAACAATGACACTTTGAGGTCCTGTAATTAGAATAAGTAAGGGCACAATGAATAGAGCACCAGCTTTGGAATCAGGAGGACCTGAGTTCAAGTCTAATCTCAAACACTTGACATTTATTTAGCTTGGACAAGTCACTTAACCCTGATTGCCTCACATCCAGGGCCAACTCCATTCATATCTGGCCACTGAACCCAGATGGCTCCAGAGAAGAAAGTGAGACTGGTGACTTAGCACAGCACCCCCTCAATCAAATCCAATTACTTGCTTATCATGGCATCACCTCCCTGATGTAATGGTCTTCTTTGAGAACAAAGAAAAAACATCATCATTATCATCATCTACCCACAGTGTAGTAGTATACCTGTTTTTCCACAATCTCCCCAACATTTACCATTTTTGCTAATCTGATAGCTTAAAGTACGAATTTTTCTAATGAGTGATTTCATATATTTATCTCATTAATCCTTCTCAGTTTCTTAAAAAAACCATCTTGCCTCAATTGCCAAGTCTGAAATATTCCATTTGTCTTTTGAAGCTATAGCAATGTTATAGTAATGATATTTATAGCTTACAGAGGAGAGGTTTTTAAAATAACTGTTATAAAAGCCATGTATTCCAACCTTCTCATTTTATAAATGAAAAAATTGGAAAGTGACTTGCTCAGGATCACTTATATAATATAGTAACAGTGGTACTTTTTGAAACCAGGTCCCTGACTCTAAAGTCTCTTCTATCTGTTTTTTTTTTTTTTACTATTTTATACTGTCTCTTGGTTGGTATGCTTTTCTTGAAAAGATTTTATAGTCCCGAAGATAGTCAACTGTGGTTTGTATGAAGGGAATGTTCAAGATGATGAGATTTAGGATTGGACAGGTGACAGATGACAGTAGGATTTTTCTTAGGTGTTGAAATATTTAAATTTTTCTTGGCTCAAAAAGAGAAAATTGTGGTAAGACTTTGTCTCTCTAATTGAAAAAATATGCTATTTCTACATTCCAATGAGATGATAGATTATTCCAGCCTATAAGCTACAATAAAGATCATATGATTTTTATGATTTTACAAAGACAAACTGGCAATGGAGAGCTTTTTGTGTGAGATGTTATGTATTTACCTCCAATCACAGTAAATTGGCTGCACTGTGAATCAGAAGGGCTGCATTTGAGTTTGCATTACCCTATGGACTTGGAAAATGCAACATAAAAAATATTTCTGTTCCCCCAAAGAGCTGACAGCCCCTAGATGAATGGGATTGTTACACTTCCTTCAGTAATATGCTGCCGTATATTTCAGGCTGTATCATTTATTTCTAACAAGATGACACTTGTTCTTAATACATTTCTTTTTTTCATATGTAGAACTGTAAATTTTAATGACCCACTTCTCTGAATTCTGATGGTGGCAGCAGTTTGCACAAGACCACCCTTTTCTGAATTATGTGTGTTTCTGAATTGGTGTTTCTGAGCCTTGGAGAGCAGGGCATGTCCTGAGGCTAGAGGATATGGCAGCTGCTTGGTTGATACTTGATATAGATAAAGTTTTACCATTTTCACTGTAAACCAGGTCCTTCTGACTGGGCAGCCTTTATGGAACTCTGGCAACTCATTTGGTTGCTCAGTAGGGATCCAGGCAAGATGGATTTTAGAGAATTTGGCATCATAAGAGTTGTGTTTGAATTCTGGCCATGCTTCTATCTGTGTGACCTTGGAGAGGTCACTCAGTTGTCTTGGCTTCAGTTTTCTCCTCTCTAAAGAGAGGGAGTTGAATTAGATGGAAGATCAGGTACATTTTTGCTGTAAATCCTTTGATGCTAAATCCAGCAAATATTTTAGAAATAACCTCTGAGCTTATTGAGTAACTATGAACAAGCCACCTACCATCTTTCAATCTCAAGCAGTTCTTTAGGATTATAAATTATTGATTAATTGGTAGAACTAAGGAAATCAGATGTCCTTAATGTATTGTCCAGCCTTATATGAGGTTTTGAATATTATATTCTTTATTCACTTGACTGGGAGCAGTTGCTCTTTATATTGAGTTACTTTGGTATCTAATCTCACTTCAACCAGTACATAAGCATTTGTAAAGTACCTACTGTGTGTCAAACCATGAGACAAATAAAGCAGACCCTGTTTTCTATGAACTTATAGCCTATAGGGGAAGATGACATATTTACAGGAATATATGTACAAAATATATGCCAAATACAAACAGTAATTTGGTGGTAGTGGAGGACCAGTTGAGCTGAGCTTTGAAGGAGACAAGGGATTCTAAGAGGCAGAAGTAAGAAAAAAGTCCATTGTGGTAGGGAAGCAGACTGTGCATGGATAGGGAGGGAAATGCATTGTTGTACATAAGAAATGGCAAAAAAATAAATTTGACTCGATGGTAAAGGTGTACTTAGGGAAAGATTGGAAAATTATGTGGACTCAGATTGTGAAGAAGTTTAGATGCCAAATGGAATTTTCATTTCATTCTAGAGTTCATTGGGCAATAATGGTATTTATTAAGTAGGGGAGTGAGATGATTGATGTTAATGTTTGTCCTTCATTCTTGAAGAAGACCATGACATCAGGGAGGTGATGCCATGACAAACACATGAATTGGATTTGAGTAAGAAGTGTTGTGCTAAGTCAGCAGCCTCACTTTCTCCTCCAGAACCATCTGGGTCCAGTGGCCAGATATAAATCAGGATGGCAGGAGATGGACCTGGAGGTGAGGCAATCAGAGCTAAGTGACTTGCCCAAGCTAGTGGCAAGTGTCTGAGGTTAGAATCAAACTCCCGTTCTCCTGATTCCAAGGTCAGTACTCTGCCTACAGCACCACCTAATTGCCCAAGTGAAATGGTGAGTTCAATGCTGGAGGGAGATCTCCTTGGTATCTGTATATAGGATGGTTTGGAGACATTTAAGACTCAGACCAATAAGGAGGAAATTGCAGTTGTCTCAATTATAAGAGGTGATGGGGGCTTATAATCAACTAATTAGAAGCTTGATCTTTTGGCAATAATGATATACCAGAAACATAAGCAAGAGATTTAGCTTCATGTCATGTGTGAATCATAGGAACACAGATTTAGAACTGTGGGCCCTTAGATTGTAGGGAAATTGTGCAGGGAAGGAGAATTTTCTTCATTATTTTACTCAAGTAAAATTAGTGTCTGAGGAAGGTATGGGAAAACATGTAGCTGGGCCTTGCGGAATTTGTTCCATTTCAGGGCTTTGATTCCTTCAGCAAAGTCCTCATTAGAAGACATGGTTGCTCTTTGTGTATTTGGAATGATGACAATTCTAATAGAAATATATGGCATAATCAGGAATCCTGGGTTCTTTTCCTGTCTCAAGACTTTGTTTTCTTGTTCTTTTCTCTGTATAGTTGTTAGTCTGGTCAGAATACAAAGGTTATTTTCTGTGGCTGACTTAGAAGATTTTCTACAGTTTAATTCTTAGATATCTTTTTCCATTCTTGTCTCTTCAATGTGGGCCGGACCTTCCCAGTAAAGGGAATAAGGGAGATTCTTCAAAACCAGGAGGAGGACCTTATGATGGGATTACATACAACCCAGTTGCAAATAGCAGTTCTGATTGGAGCTTAATGCCTTCCGGCTGTATTGATTCCTCTCTTAGCAGTGTTTAGTGGCATTCTTTTCTGAGGCTCAAGAGAATGTGAAAAGATGTAACTTGCAGAGGCTAGTCACAAGCTCATATGTCAATATTTATGCCTTCTGAAATAAATGTTGATTTCCATTTTGAATTTAAATCTGCATGTTAATTTATATTACCTGAATCTTTGCTGAATACAAAGACTTATTTGTATTCAACATTACTAGAAACTAGAAATGAAGATTACATGAAACATGAAAACATATCTTAATGCATCGTTTAGTGATTATGTTCCATATTAAGTGAGGTAAGTGATTAGAACAAACTTGGAATCATAGGGATTCAATTAGCCATCACTGAGACATGAAACTTGATATGATTTTTAAACTGAGTAAATGCTTAAGCTCATGAGAGATGCAGAGAGATGAAGTAGGTCTCCTGGAAACCACTTTGGTGAGTAACATACTGACATATTTTTGGAACTTCTCTCTTTCATGGGATCATAGAACTAGAACTACAAGGGAGCTTAGAGGCCATCTATTCTTTTATCCATTTTATAGATGAGAAAAATGAGTACCAGAGTGAGGTTAAGTTATTTGTCCAAGGTTACACAGGTAAAGTGTGATTTTAATACAGGCTCTCTGACTTCAAATACATGGTCTTTTGCACTTTTGCAAGGAGCATGTTGCAGTTCCTTGAGTGACTTTGGAGTCATCTTTGGAGTGATTGGTCAAATCATCTTTCTTAGAGTGACTAGATTATGAGATGGTAGTGCCCAAGGGACAGAAGAGTAAAGTTGCTTTACTTAGATGTGGGCAGAGATAGATTTTGGTGCAAAGAGGTGGGGGAGTAGTTAGGTGGTATATTGGATAGAGTGGTTGACCTAGAGTTCAGGTATTAATTAACCTCAGATACTTATTTTATGTGACTCTGGGCAAATTACTTAATCCTTTTGGCCTCAGTTTCCTCATCTGTAAAAGGAACTGGAGAAGGAAATGGCAAACTACTTCAGCATCTTTGCCAAGAAAACCTAAAATGAGGTCAGGAAGAGTTAGACACACAAAGATTTTGGTATGATGAATAAATAATTTCTTAATAATGTTCTCTATGCCAAGAGCCTGCCCAGTTCTAGTTTCCATTCTGTGATATGCAATATCAAAAAACATGAGAAAAACTCTGGTCCAACCAGGCCTCACCTATCAAGATTGGCACTAAAAAAATTCCAAGAGACCCAATGAAATCTGTCAATCTCTTGACTTGATATGGGAATTTTCCTGAGTCCCAGGAAGAGGTGAAGATGATATAGTTCCAGTGAGATGAGGGCTCCCTATCTCTTTCAAACTGGAAGTGCAGGGCTTTTCATGAGTCCAATATTATTGTGATGAGCATAGGTGCTTTGACCTGCTCCATTTCTGACCAGAGTTTGTTTACCCCTCTTAGGTAACCTGGAGTCTCTATCCTTACTACTACCCCCACCAAGGAGCTAGATGCTAAGAAAGTTTAGCTTAGTGTAACTCAGAACTCCAACCTCTGCCTCCTCAGCAGCAGGAATTACAAGTATGCACCACTATGCTTGACTTTTAAATATATATATATATATATATATATATATATATATATGTATATGTATATATTGAAACTTAAGTATTAGACAATATTTAGTCCTATTAAATTTCATTTATACCAAGGAAATCTCATTTCTAAGCCCTATCCTTATTTTATATTCAGTTTACCATCCTAGCCTGTCAAGATCCTTTTGTATCATGACTTTGTTTTGGGATTTGTTAACTATATACCTTCCTGCTTTCTGGCATCAGATAAAGGACCTACTTGTTCTCCTGCCTTTAGTGCCTTTGCACAGATCATCCTCTTTCCCAGGAATTTTCTCTCTTTGTTTCTTGCAAACTCCAGTTCTTTTCTAGGTTCTGTCACTTTCTATAGTAGGTTCTTCCACATACTTCTAGTTGCTAGTGTTTTTCATCTCCTGAAATTAGATTTTATTTTCTTTGTATACATTTTATTTTTACTTATTCCTAGTTTCTTTCGAAACTTAGTTCAAATTCTGTTTTCTTTATGAGACCTTTATGATTCTCTGTGACCCCCCACCTGGCCCCCTCCCCCAGCTATTTAAAACTTAAAATTATGCTAAGTTTTTTTGGATGCCCTGTAAAACACACACACACACACACACACACACACACACACATGAGTACAGATTATTTTAGGGCAGGAACAATTTAATCTTTGATCCAGTGCCAAAAATAGTGCTTGGCACATAATAAGTAATTAATGAATAATTGTCAAAATGAATGTATTTCAAGAGAAGCACTGAGTGGGGTTGTGGAACCTTTGATCCAAGCCAGAGTCTATGGTATCTCTCACAATGGCTTCCCATGAATGTGGGGACACCACTTTACAGGACCATGAAATGTTAGAGCTTGAATCGACTTTAGAGAGGCAATGCCAGATATGGAGTCAAGAGACTTGGGCTTCAGATTCCTACTTTTTGTGTAACCCTGAGGAAATCACTTAATTTCTTTGGACCTCTGTTGTCAATCATGCAATCAACAATCATTTATTATGCCTCTACTATGAGGCAGAAAGAAATCATTTTTTTTTCAAGGCAATAGGGTTAAATGACTTGCTCAAGATCACACAGCTAGTACATGTCAAGTCTCTGAGGCTGCATTTGAACTCTCCTCCTCCTGACTCCAAAGTTTGTGGTTGATCCACAGCATCAGTGACCTTAGAGTTTGGAGTTTGGATGCAGTCTCAGAGACTTGATATGTACTAGCTGTGTGACCTTGGTCAAGTCACTTAACCCAATTGCCTTGCATCCAGAGTCATCTCCAGTTGTCCTAGTTCACATCTGGCCATATGGCTCTGGAGGAGAAAGTGAGGCTGGTGACTTAGCACAGCACCCCCTTGCTTAAATCCAATTTATGTGCTTGACATGGCATCATCTCCCTGAGGCCATGGTCTTCCAGAACAAAGTACAAACATCATCGCTTTCAACCAGGCACTAGAGATAAAAAGGTAAAAGTGAAACAGCTCCTTCCTGCAAGGATATTGTATTCTACTGGGGGAGACAACATATACACTCTTTTTTTTTGTGGAAGGGGAGGCCACTATCAACTGGGTGGGTGAGGGGGTTAGGAAAGTCTTCTGTGAAATCAGAGAACCATCCTCCAAGATCCCTTCTAGCTTCTAGGATCTAGTCCAGCCTCTGGATTTTTATGGTTAGAGCAAGAAAGTCACTGCCAAAGGTGACAGGACATAGCTGTCCAGCAAGTGGGTCAGGCCTAAGGTTTTTTGATAATGGACCTAATAATGTTTTGATGGAAGGTGAAGGTAGTGAGAAGGAAGGGATAAAAGGAGGGATAAACTTGGCAGGCACCCCCCTCCCCTTTCTTTTTGTCCTTCCCTTTGAAGACCTGACCAGTCCTCTACAATTTTTTACCTGGGAACAATGCCCAAGTTATGGGACTTTGCTCAATCAGCATCCCTGACTTCACTAAACTAGTGATTTCAGAAGGGAGTTTCTGTTGTGTCCCTGATCACATCCTTTAATAAGTGGCTTTGATTGCAAATTGCTTGGTGCCTAGACCTGTCGGGTGGCCTTTCTTTTCGAACCTGTCACTATCCTGGATAATTCATCTTCCCCAGTTCTCCCAGGAGCAGGGACCTGCTGCAAAGGCTGATTGCCTCTTGGCTGATTGCTCAGCAGCTGCATGACACCAGTCCCCTCATTACTGCTGAGGGGCCAGCCAAGAACTCAGATTGTCTTCCTGGAGCATCTTAGGGCTCAAGGGGACCCTTTTAAGCTTTGCTTTTCTGGAATTGCCCTTGCCTTGGGACTCTGCTCTATCCATAATTTTGACTAGCCATATGTCCTACCCCTTTGGTGGGGGGGCTCCTCATTGCTGAGATACTTGAAGAGAGTTTCTGGTCTAGCTGTGGTGAATGAGACATGAGCTTGGACTTAGACATATGTTCCAGGACCAGTTCTGACATTTACCAGCTTTGTAACCATTCTTGGTCAGGGATAAGTTATTTTTCTCTTTTATTCTTCTAATATTTTCTAATTAAAATTTTTTTTTCCTTTTTACACCAAGGCAAATTAAGTGCCAGGGAGTTTAACTTAAGGACTTTCCTTAGTCTCATTTCTTTGTAGTAGTTGTTCCCTTTAGCCACTTGCTTCTTGAAAGACCCACATTCTTCGGTGTTGTGCTTTCATTATTTCTCCTTTTAGACTATACCTTCCCTATATCTTTTTCTTGTTCTTAATCTCTCTTCCCCCTGCCCCACTTCTTAACCATGTGCTTCAATACTGTATGTCCTTGCTTTTTCATTTGCACTTAAACACATAGGATTTAAAACTGGAGAAGACTGTAGAGAGCATCTAGTCCAACCTCATTATTTTTTTTAGGTTGAAATTGAAGCCTGCAAATGTAAAGAGACATTTTCAGGGGCTGAAAAACTAGAATTATGTCTTTTTTTTTTTAGATTTTTCAAGGCAATGGGGTTTAAGTGGCTTGCCTGAGGCCACACGGCTAGGTAATTATTAAGTGTCCGAGGCTGGATTTGAACCCAGGTACTCCTGACTCCAAGGCTAGTGCTCTATCCACTGCGCAACCTAGCCACCCCCAGAATTATGTCTTACAACTCAATGTTCAATGCTCTTTTTTACTTTCAAGATGACTGTCAAGAGTAAATTACCCTTAACTATCTCCGGTACATATGTCATAAGATCATAGAGATGCAAGGGGAAGTTTGAAGGCATGTAGTTCAATCTTCTCAGTTTTCATTTGAGGAAATTGAGACCTAGAAAGATTAAGTGACTTACCTAAAGCAACATAGTACATGGCAGAGTTAGGATTTGAATCCCTTCAGCTGTCTGTGGAAGATCCATTTAGCTCCATCTCATTATCTTTTTATCTACCAACTACTGCACCTTCCCCACTGCTAGTTCCTATAGTGTGGCAACTCCATTCCTTGAAATTAATATTTCCTTCTCCTTTTTCTACAATGCATGTGTTATTAAAGTCTGTCATTTTTTCCTTTCAAGTTGCCTCTCACATCCATCACCTCCTTTGCATTTTCATAGCTGCCAGCTACTCTAGTCAAGTCTCATATCACCCTCTACCCAGTTCAACTCTCAGATCTCTTCAAAAAGAAGATCCCTGACTGCTCTAGCTAGCTGAGGTCTAGGATAGAAAGCAGAACTACAGTATGACCCTCCTTGAGGGTAGGAACATTAGCTTAACTTTATGAGGTTTGAGGGTGCAGAGATATCACCAAGAACTGAGGGCAGTAAGAGAGGTCTTAAAGCAGATTTCATTTAAAGTCGGTTTTGAAGCTTGAAACTTGGACCAGTTGTTTTGGTTTCCTTATCTCACTTTATTCAGTTTGGCTTTTACCTCAGGAACTTTATCTTCTATCAAAAGCATTGGGGGTAGGAATTATGTTCTCCATGGCATGAGCTTATTGACAGTTAATAAATTGAAAATAATAAATATGCTGAGCTAAGCTTGGAATCTTAATCACATATTATTTATGAATTAAAAACTGAAAGAGTACTTGACATAATGCAGAAATCTAACAGAAGATGGAATCCTTCCTCAAAAGGATTACCATATAAATCATATTTCATGACAATCTTAGTCTATGTTAAAACATGGATATAATGAGCATCTACTAATTAATTTCCCTGCACAAATGGTTCAGACTTCAGACCTCTTTAGTTGTAACCTTTAACACCTGATTCTGCATATCATATATGAGAGGTCAAGGAAGAGAGTTGTAATGTTTTAGATGAAAAGTTTTCTCTGCCTCCACACCTTCAGTGATACATCTATTGCTGCTTCTGTTTCTTAAATCTTGGACATCAAAGGAAAAATGTCTTTTTTAATTCTTAGTGTATCATTTTGTGCTGTAGTTTATAAAGTGCCAATTAGAATTTCAAGTTTATTTCAATCATAATACTACTTTCTGTTCTAAAAATCACATAGGGTTATAGCACAGGTAAAAGTGATTGGAATTTATCAAATGGAATGAGAAATTCTGAGTTAATAACTTTTGGTTATTGCATCTTCACTGGCCCTTAAATTGAAACACAATACTAATTCTAACACTATTCTAATTCTGTTGTCCATTTTTGAAAGTTTTCTCTATCAAAAATTATCTCTATAATTTAGGCCCTTCAGCTTGACATGTTTGGCTGAGACCTAAGTATATTTCTTTGGTTTTATTTATCTGAAGAAGTTCAGTTATGCTGACCCAGCCACACTTATTTGGACTGAAATCTTTAAATTATATTATGTAGATAAATTAACTCAGAAAATAGGATAATTATAAACATCTCTTTGCTTTACTATTGGAAATTTGTTTTTGATGTCCCCATTAAAATATTGGCTACTAAGGGATGAGCCTCAGTAGGCTGAAATAAGCTTAGTCTCAGGCAGTCACTTAGTCATAGGTTCATGGAATTTCAAAATAGAAAGGGACCTTACAGATCATCTGGTTCAATCTTCTCATTTTGTAGATAAAGACACGAAAGAGGTTGGTTGACTTGCTCATTGTCTTACAGGTTGTGAATAGTAATACTGGAAATTGAATTCTGGTCTTCTTACTCTAGGCCAGGGCTCTAGTTTTTAAAAAGGAACTGATAATACAGATCTTAGGATCATAGAGCTACCTAAGATTATTTGAACTCCTCATTTTACAGAAGATGAAACTGGAGCCTTGAGACTTGTGACTTATCCAGGGTCACATGGTTTAGTAAGTTGGAGAGATGGAATTTTAACACTGTCTTCCAGGATCTTGCGATTGTAACACACCTCCTCTTTCACAGAATACTCTGGAGCCTCTAGAATTGGGTAGGAGAAGCTGCCTAGTTTGTGATTGTGGGGCAACAGTTCATCTTACACACTACATTTTTATAGATGCTGAAATGAGCAAGAGATGTAACCCTTTTAGATGAAATACTAGATGTTTTTTAATGACCCACTTTCATGTGGCTAATATGGAAATGGAAGAGGAAAATATAGAGCCCTGCCAGTCCCCCTGTGTTCAAGAATAAAATCCAATCAGAAATATAAAGGATAGCATGAAAGGATTGAACTGGCTTTGTTATTTCTCGTGTTAGAAACCATGGTGGGTTTGGGAATAAAGTAAGTAGCATAAACCATGATTATGGTTTGTTTTTCAACTCCTGCAAAATAAAATTAAACTGAGTAATTGTTTGCATATTAAACCACATGATTCTGATCTATCTTTAGTAGATTGTTGCGCTGTGAATATTTAAACCAGTAATAAAGTCTTTTAAGCCCATGTTCCATTCAGTCTCATTTTATAGGCCTAAATATGAGACAGAACAGAATGTAAAGCTTGCTGGGAAAAGAGTATCTCTCTGAAAGATTATTGTGGATTTAGACTGCCACATGTCAAAGCCCTGTATTGAGATCACATTTCTTGACTAGACTAGGTTTCTGAGAGGAAAGTAGATTCTACATGCCATAGCCCTTGGCCTTTAGGGGTGGACATGGAGGGGCAAGGTTCCTATGGTCTCAACAGAAATTTCTTCTGATTTTGTATATTTTAGGGCCCAATTAAGCTCTTGTACATTGTAATTGATCTCTTCCCAACTATTGAGCTATTGCCTTCAGGGGATGAACAAAATAGGCAGTACTTACCAGGGGAAGAAAGACAAAATAAAATGGTCCCAGCTCTGAAAGAGTTTATATTGGTCATCACTTTCTTATCTATAAAATTGTGGGAGTCAACTGGAGTGAACCTTTATGATGCCTTCTAGCTCTAAAGCCATGAACCTATGAGTAACATTTGTGTTTCTAGCAACATTTTGAAAATACTGATTAAAAAAAAACTTTGGCAGATGTATTTGAGTTAGCTCAAAACCTTTCAGACATTGAGCAAATCATCTTCAATGGAACAGAAAGTCTCCAGAAAGCCAAGAATCAAGTTTATGCTCATAAGAAATGATCAATATAGAATTCAATCTGGAAAGAGATTTTGCATTGTTACTAATGTCAGTCTGAGAAATGAATTTGGGGAGGATGAATTTTATATTAAAAGGCTTTACTTTGCTTATGATGTTTGGCAGTCTTTATAATGGCAGCTTCTCAGTATTGAAAGGGTTTTCTACCACAGTGGAATTGCAGGAGAATGAAATAACAGTCTGCTTGGCATGGTGTTTTTTTCTTGTTGTTAATTTAATGTGTGTGAAATGCATGCATGAAATTTATGTTAGTAACTCTGATTTCTCCTTACAAAAATGCTTATGTAAATATATCCCCAAATAAAATTTGAGCTGTTTATTAATGGATCCATCTACATATTTTCTCATATTATAAATTCAATTTTTGTCACCACTGCAAAGTCAACAAAATGCAAATATTATTCTTCCTAATCTAACAGTGTTGCCATGCTCAAACACTTGTCTTTCTTTTCCATTGAAGTCTTTTGCTGGCAGTATTTCTCTTCCAGTTGAGGCTTCATGAACAAGTTGGTTTTCTTTATAGTGAATTTGTCCATGGAGAAATTATTTTTTCAGCTAAAGACAAATGGGTGGTCACAGTATATGAGCATGTATATTTTGGGATGCTTGTCAAATAGGCAGCTGACATGGCATTTGGAGGGAGACCTACCACACTGAATGTCAGACCTAGAATCCAGAAAGAACTCAACAGGCTAAACTGATAGACCAAATTTTAAGAAGAAATTAGCAGAGTAAATCTAAACTTCTTTAACTGGATTTAAAAAAATTAACTACAGAATAAAAGAGTTGGGGCTATATATATATATCTTTTACTATGAAAAAGATCTTGGAATTTTCGTGAATTGCATACTCAATATACTTCAATAGTGGCGTAAGGCAACCAAAGTAGATAATGCTATCCTATACTATTTTAAGGCAAGTATAATTTCCAGAATGAGGAGCCCCTCAGAATTCTGCCCTACTCAGAACACATCTGAAGTCAGTACATTTTTGGGAAGAAATAGATAAGCTGATCCACTTTCAAAAGAGGACAGTAAAGGTGGTAAGAGGACTAGGAACTGTGCCATGTGGAGATGATGTGAAGGAATTGGAGATGTGTAACCTGGAGGGGAAATTGAGATAGATACATGATAGCTATCTTCAAGTGTATGAAGACCTATTGTATGAGGGAGTTTTTAGATTTGTTTCCTTGGTCCCAGACCTAGAACTTGGAAAAATAGGTGGAAGTTGATGACTGGCAGATTTGGCAGTCTTATTGATTCTGTTTCTACAGTAACTTTTGTATTCATTCCCTTGTTGTCATACATATGGCCTCTAGGTTATTACAGGAACTTCCTAATTGGTTTCCCTTCATCTTGCTCCTCTCTAAACCATTCTCTATTCATCTGCTAACTTGGTATTCCTAGATTATAGCTGTGTCCCTGGTTCACAAATGTTCTTATCTTCTCTTAGAGAGGGGATGGATTCAAGATACAAAATGAGGCAGATAATTTTGGACAGGGACAAAGAGAGGATTTGATTTGCTTGACCATGTACATTTGTTAAGATAATTTTTTTTTATTTTTCTCTTTTAAATTGGTGGGTGGGTGGTTGGGGGAGAGAGCAAATAAATGTTTGTCAATTGAAAAAATGAAATAAATTTTAAACAAAAAATTAAGTATTCATTGGTTTCTAATTGCCTCTAGGATAAAAGCATTTCTGTTTGGTACTGAAAGCACCTCACTTTCTGACTCCTACCAACTTTCTGTAATTAGTACTACTTGTTGTCTTTAACATACTCTTTTTTAAAATTTTTTTTAATTTCTATTAAAGATATTATTTGAGTTTTTCAATTTTCCCCCAATTTTGCTTCCCTCCCCCCACCCCCACCCCACAGATAGCACTCCCTCAGTCTTTACTTTGTTTCCATGTTGTACCTTGATCCAAATTGGGTGTGATGAGAGAGAAATCATATCCTTAAAGAGAACAGAATTCTCAGAGGTAATCAGATCAAACAATAAGACATCTGGGTTTTTTTTTTCCGAATTAAAGGGAATAATCCTTGTACTTTGTTCAAACTCCACAGCTCCTTATCTGGATATAGATGGTACTCTCCTTTGCAGACAGCCAAAAATTGTTCCCAATTGTTGCGCTGATGAAATGAGCAAGTCCTTCAAGGTTGAACATCACTCCCATGTTGCTGTTAGGGTATACAGTGTTTTTCTGGTTCTGCTCATCTCACTCAGCATCAGTTCATGCAAATCCCTCCAGGTTTCCCTGAAATCCCGTCCCTCCTGGTTTCTAATAGAACAATAGTGTTCCATGACATACATATACCACAGTTTGCTAAACCATTCCCCAATTGAAGGACATTTACTGGATTTCCAATTCTTTGCAATCCATAAACAGGGCTGCTATAAATATTTTTGTACAAGTAATGTTTTTACCCTTTTTCCTCATCTCTTCAGGGTATAGACCTAGTAGTGGTATTGCTGGGTCAAAGGGTATGCACATTTTTGTTGCCCTTTGGGCATAGTTCCAAATAGCTCTCCAGAAGGGTTGGATGAGTTCAAAGCTCCACCAAGAGTGTAAATAGTGTCCCAGATTTCCCACATTCCTTCCAACAATGATCATTATGCTTCCTGGTCATACTGGACAATCTGAGAGGTGTGAGGTGGTACCTCAGCGAAGCTTTAATTTGTATTTCTCTAATAATTAATGATGTAGAGCATTTTTTCATATGGCTATGGATTGCTTTGATCTCCTCATCTGTAAATTGCCTTTGCATATCCTTTGACCATTTGTCAATTGGGGAATGGCTTTTTGTTTTAAAAATATGACTCAGTTCTCTGTATATTTTAGAAATGAGTCCTTTGTCAGAATCATTAGTTGTAAAGATTGTTTCCCAATTTACTACTTTTCTTTTGATCTTGATTACATTGGTTTTATCTGTGCAAAAGCTTTTTAATTTAATGTAATCGAAATCATCTAATTGGTTTTTAGTGATGTTCTCCAACTCTTCCTTAGTCATTAACTGTTCCCCTTTCCATAGATCTGACAGGTAGACTAGTCCTTGATCTTCTAATTTGCTTATAGTATTGTTTTTTATGTCTATGTCCTGTAACCATTTGGATCTTATCTTGGTAAAGGGTGTGAGGTGTTGGTCTAATCTAAGTTTCTTCCATACTAACTTCCAATTATCCCAGCAGTTTTTATCAAAGAGGGAGTTTTTATCCCAATGACTGGACTCTTTGGGTTTATCAAACAGCAGATTACTGTAATCATCTTCTGCTTTTATACCTAGTCTATTCCACTTGTCCACCACTCTATTTCTTAGCCAATACCAAACAGTTTTGATGACTGATGCTTTATAATATAATTTTAGATCGGGTAATGCTAAGCTACCTTCGTTTGCATTTTTTTTCATTAAGCTCCTGGCAATTCTTGACTTTTTATTTCTCCATATGAATTTACTTACAATTTTTTCTAACTCATTGAAGTAATTTTTTGTAATTTTGATTGGTAGGGCACTAAACAGATAGTTTAGTTTTCGTAGAATTGTCATTTTTATTATATTAGCTGTCCCTATCCATGAGCTGTTGACATTTGCCCAGTTATTTAAATCTGATTTAATTTGTGTGAGAAGTGTTTTATAATTGTTTTCAAAAAGATTCTGAGTCTGTCTTGGCAAATAGACTCCCAAGTATTTTACACTGTCTGAGGTTACTTTGAATGGGATTTCTCTTTCTAGCTCTTCCTGCTGTTTCTTGCTAGACATATATAGGAAAGTTGAGCATTTATGGGGGTTTATTTTATAACCTGCAACTTTGCTAAAATTGCTAATTGTTTCCAGTAGTTTTTTAGATGATTTCTTGGGATTCTCTAGGTAGACCATCATGTCATCTGCGAATAGTGAGAGTTTTGTCTCTTCCTTCCCAATTCTAATTCCTTCAATTTCTTTTTCTTCTCTAATTGCTGATGCTAACATTTCTAATACAATATTGAATAGTAGTGGTGATAATGGGCACCCTTGTTTAACCCCTGATCTTATTGGGAATGCCTCTA
This sequence comes from Macrotis lagotis, assembly GCF_037893015.1. Lineage (NCBI taxonomy): Eukaryota > Metazoa > Chordata > Mammalia > Peramelemorphia > Peramelidae > Macrotis > Macrotis lagotis. Next base: position 452,346,699 of record NC_133658.1, read on the forward strand.
GCCTCTCCCCATTGAGTATAATGCTTGTTGATGGTTTCAGATAGATACTGCTAATTATTTTAAGGAACAGTCCATTTATTCCTACACTCTCTAGTGTTTTTAATAGGAATGGATGCTATATTTTGTCAAAAGCTTTTTCAGCATCTATTGATATGATCATATGGTTTCTGATAGGTTTGTTATTGATATAATTGAGTATACTAACAGTTTTCCTAATATTGAACCAACCCTGCATTCCTGGAATAAATCCTACTTGATCATAATGTATTATCCTAGTGATGACTTGTTGTAGTCATTTTGCTAAGATTTTATTTAGGATTTTTGCATCTATATTCATCAGGGAAATAAGTCTATAATTTTCTTTCTCTGTTTTAACTCTTCCTGGTTTAGGTAACAGTATCATATCGGTTTAATAGAAAGAGTTAGGCAGAGTTCCATCTTTCCCTATTTTTCCAAAGAGTTTATATAGGATTGGAACCAATTGTTCCTTAAATGTTTGGTAGAATTCACTTGTGAATCCATCAGGCCCTGGAGATTTTTTTTTAGGGAGTTCAATAATGGCTTATTGAATTTCTTTTTCTGAGGTAGGGTTGTTCAGGTATTTAATCTCTTCTTCATTTAACCTGGGCAACTTATATTTTTGTAAATATTCATCCATTTCACTTAGATTATCAAATTTATTGGCATAAAGTTGGGCAAAATAATTTTGAATTATTACTTTAATTTCCTCCTCATTGGTGGTGAGTTTACCTTTTTCATTTACAGTACTAGCAATTTGGTTTTCTTCTTTCTTTTTTTAATCAAATTGATGTTTATCAATTTTATTGGTTTTTTCATAATACCAACTTTTGGTTTTATTTATTAATTCAATAGTTTTTTTGCTTTCAATTTTATTAATTTCTCCTTTAATTTTTAAAATTTCTAATTTGGCATTTGATTGGGGATTTTTGATTTGTTCTTTCTCTAATTTTTTTAGTTGCATGTTTAGTTCATTGATTTCCTCTTTCTCCAATTTATTCATATAAGCATTTAGAGCTATAATATATACCCTGAGAGTTGCTTTGAATGAATCCCATAGGTTTTGGTATGTTGTTTCATTATTATCATTATCTAGGATAAAATAGTTAATTCTTTCTATAATTTGTTTTTTGGTCCACTCATTTTTTAAGATGAGGTTGTTCAGTTTCCAATTTGCTCTGGGTCTATATCTCCTTGGCCTAGTATTGCATATGACTTTTATTGCATTATGATCTGAGAAAGATGTATTCACTATTTCTGCCTTTGATCATTAAGTTTTTATGTCCTAGTACATGGTCAATTTTTGTATAAGTTCCATGTACTGCAGAGAAAAAGGTATATTCCTTTCTATCCCCATTCAGTTTCCTCCGTAAATCTACCATATCTAATTTTTCTAACAATCTATTTACCTCTCTAATTTCTTTCTTGTTTGTTTTATGATTGGATTTATCTAGATCCGATAGCAGGAGGTTGAGGTCTCCTACTATTAGAGTTTTGCTGTCTATGTCTTCCTGTAATTCTTTCAGCTTCTCCTCTAAGAATTTGGGTGCTGTCCCACTGGGTGCATATATATTCAATATTGAAATGACTTTATTGTCTATGGTACCTTTTAGGAGGATAAAGTTTCCTTCCTTATCTCTTTTAATGCTATCTATTTTTGCTGCTGCTTTGTCTGAGATAAGGATTGCTACCCCGGCTTTTTTTACTTCAGCTGAAGCAAAATATATTTTGCTCCAACCTTTTACCTTTACTCTATATGTATCTCTCTGCTTCAAATGAGTTTCTTGTAAGCAGCATATTGTAGGATTCTGGTTTTTAATCCACTCTGCTATTTGCTTAGGTTTTAAGGGAGAGTTCATCCCATTCACATTCAAGGTTATAATTACTAATTCTTTATTGCCCTCTGTGCTATCTTCCCTCTGTTTGTATTTTTCCCCTTTCCCCCACTTTTATCCATATTCCCCAGTATTTTGTTTTTGAATACCACCCCCTTCAGTGTGTTTGGCCTCCTGTATCACACCCTCCCCTTTCTTTCCCCTTTCCCTGTTCCCTTCCCTTCCTTTTGTTATTTCCCCTTATTTCCTCCACTCCCCTTCCCTTTTTCCATCCCCCTCTCCCCTTTTCCCCTTTTAATTCTTGAAAGGTTAGATGTTTTATAAGTTAACTGAGTATGTGTAGGTTGACTTTAAGCCAAGTCTGATGAGAAGAAGATTCAGGTGTTTCTCCTCTACTTCCTTCTTCCCCTCTATTACCATAGGGTTTTTTGGTACCTCTTAGTGTAATGAGATTTGTCCCATTCAATCCCCTCTCTCCTTCCATCTCTTTCCTGTCCCCCTTTTTAGGGAGGTAGTGTATTTTTTTTTAGATCATTCTATCTAGGTCATAGAAAATTCTGAGTGTCTGTCCCTTCTAGTTCAGTATATTCTGTTGAATAGAGTCAAAATTCCTGAGAGTTATTAGAGTCTTTCTCCCCAATGGAGTTAAAGCCAGTTACATGCCATTTGATAGTAGTCTCATGGATAGGTCATGGATGTCCATCATTTCTGGCTAGGTATATTCTCTCTGTTAGAGTTACATTTCTCAGGATTTATGAGAGTCTCTTCCCCCCCCCCCCCCCCCAATGCTGGGATATAGCCAGTTTCAACTTACTGGATTGCATTTTTTTCCTTTTACTGCCCCCCCCCCCCTTTTTTTTACCTTTTCATGTGTCTCTTGAACCTCCTGTTTGATATCCAAATTTTCTGTTTAGCTCTGGTCTTTTTATCAGAAATTTTTGGAATTCTTCCATTTCGTTAAATGTCCATCTTTTTCCCTGGAAGCGAAGGCTCAGCTTTGCAGGAAAGTAGATTCTTGGCTGCATTCCAAGCTCCCGTGCTCTTCGAAATATCTCGTTCCAGGTCCTTCAATCCCTTAAAGTTGATGCAGCCAGGTCCTGCATGATCCTTACTGTGGCTCCTTGATATTTAAATTGTTTCTTTCTGGCTGCTTGCACGATTTTCTCTTTTATCTGATAGTTCTGGAGTTTGGCCACAACATTCCTTGGTGTTTTCATTTTAGGATCTTTTTCTGGTGGGGATCGATGTACTCTTTCTATAACTACTTTGCCCTCTGATTCGATGATGTCAGGGCACTTTTCCATCACTAGATCCTGTAATATTAAGTCCAGGCTTTTTTTCTCTTCAATGTTTTCAGGAAGTCCTATAATTTTCAAGTTTCACCTCCTCGATCTGTTCTTGAGGTCAGTGGTTTTGTTGATGAGGTATTTCACATTTGCTTCTATTTTTTCTATTTTTTGATTTTGTTTAACTGACTCTTGCTGTCTCGTGGAGTCATTAGTTTCTGTAGACTCCATTATTTTTTGGGGGGAGGAGTTTTCTTCATTAACCTTTTCCAATTGGTCAATTCTACTTTTGAAAGAGCTTTCCATTTGACCAATTGAGGTTTTGAGAGAATTAATTTCTTTTTGCATTTGCTCATTTGAGGATCTGAGAGAATTATTCTCATTTTGTAATTGTCCAATTCTACTTTCTAAGGTTTCATTTTCTTGTTGCAAGGTATTAATTGTCTGCCCCAAATTTTCCAGTTGATTTTTAAATTCCTTCCTTATTTCTTCAAGGAAGTCTTTAAGTGCTGGAGACCATATTGTTATCTCCTCAGATATTCCAGGTCTCTCTGGGTTGGGGTCTTTCCCTTCCAGGAATTTTTCTATGGATCCACCTTTCCGCTGACCCTTCTTCATTATGCTAAGACCTTGAGTTGGCTGGGGCTGGTTCACCTGGGCTTGGGATCTCTAAAGGCTTTACTGAGTGCAGTTTCTCTGGCTGGCCAGTAGGAGGTGCTGGTTGCCCTCTCTGGGGTGTCTGTGACCTTGGTTGGGAGACCTTCTCCCTTTGCCCAAAGTCAGGAATTGGAACTATTGAATTCTTTTGCCTTCAATCAGTGGTGGGCTTTACCCTGGGCTGAGGTGATTCCTCAGCTGGGCTGGTTCTTCTGCTCACACACCTGGGCCTGAGGCAGAAGTAATTTGCATTTGTTTGGGAAGAGGCCTCTGTGCAATGGAGGCGTGGGCTCAGAGTTTCTCAGACCTGAGGAGCCTAGTGATGTTGTCTGCAGCTCTCCTGCACCAGACCTCTCCCCACAGCCCCCTCCCCAAGCTCCAGGGGACAGCACCAACACCATCGCCCCTGCTTCCCCACGGACCCAAGCCCCCTTTGTCCATCTCCACCGCTGATCCAGCAGGTCCGGCTCTTGGGCCCTCAGACTCCTGGCTCCGACTCAGCTGCCGATCTGGCTGATCCCGGGCTGATCTTCCCTCGGAGCTCAGACTCACCCACTGGTACTCAGCCAAGGCTGTTGCGGGAGACAAATCCTGAGGTAGATTTTCCTCTCCTGGCTTTTCTTTCTGTGTTTCCTGGTTTGGATTTCTTTTAAGAGGTTTGTTTCATGTGATAGATGGGGAAGAGATCAGGAGACTTTAGAACTGTGCCTGTCTTCTCTCCGCCATCTTGGCTGGAAGTCCATCTAACATACTCTTAAATGCCAGCCAAATTAGCCTCCTTGCTATTCTTCCTATATGCCACTCCATTTATGCCTCTCTTTCTGCTCAAACCTTTGTCCTTTATCACTAGAAAACAATCCTTCCCTATCTCTTCTTAGTAGAATTCCCACTTTTTTTTGAAGCAATTGAGATTGCCCAGGGTCACACAGCTATTGACTGAGGCCCCATTTGAACTCAGGTCTTCCTGACTCCAGAACCAGTGCTCTATCCATTGCACCACCTAACTACCCCAAATCCTTGCATTCTTACAAAGCTGAGCTCAACCATATCCTCCTATATGATGCTTTTCCTGATTTTTTGCATCTCCTGATTTCTTCCACCTCCATTTTTTTTGTAAAACATTTATGTCCATGTATTGTTTTCTTTAGCACACTGTCATCTCCTCCAGGGCAGGAATTGTTTTGCTTTTTGTCTTTGTATCATGCTTATTGATTAAAGAAATTTTTTTTTTAAAGTTAGAGCCATCCCAAAGTTGTTTGGGTGATCTCAAAAATCAGTATGTTTGTCTGCATTGGAAGTCTTCCAGCTGAGCCTGGATGACCATTTGTAAACAACATTATCGAGAAGGTTATTATTGGTCCTGCATAGGCTGGATAAAATGACCTCTCTGGTCCCTTCCAACATGTAGACTCTATGATTTGAGTTGAGAGTAGCCTAGGCTCCCCTAGTCTGGGAGTCAGAGAGCCTGAAATCTAGATGCCATCACTTATTGAATATATGTCTTTGGATAAATCATTTAAACTTTAGCTGCCTCATTTTCCTTATCTATAAAGTAGACAACAGTACGTGCAATAAGATATGTGCAAAACATGCTTTGAAATGAAGTATTACACACCTAGAAACTATGATTGCATTAGAATTCACTGTATGGTTGCTGGGGAGGACAACCTTTGGAAAAAAGGCTAAGTATATTGTCTCTAAACCCAGAAGAGACCTAAGAGATTATTTAATTTAATCTTGTCATTTTATAAATGAGGAAAGTAAGACAGAGAGATTAAGTGATTTCAGTTCATTTCAGTTCAGTTCACCAAACTTGTTCTTTCTATTCTCTTATTTCATTTTTTCTCAATTACATGTACATTTTTAAATATTTATTTAGAAAAAATTTGTTGAGGTCCTGTTCCAGACCTTATGCTGAGTCCCACTTCTGGACTTCTTCAATCTTCCCCAGGTGAGCCTTGGAGGGGCAGGAGACAAGGATGACAAAGGAGACAAGTACTCTATCAAGATCTCCAAGTGCTCCTTTTATTTACTAGAACATATTTGCCTAAATATCCTCTCCAGTCCCTTGTTCCACTCCCACTCCTGTGGCACTTAGCAAAACAAAGTTCTGATGCTCAAAGATACCAGGTGATGATAATTTACAGTAATCCCACATACAACAGTCCCTAACATATCCCTCTTCTTGTTTTTGAAACAAAATTATTGCATAATGAATGCCACATAAATTGTAAATAAAAGTTCAAAAATAGTATAAACAAATGTCAATTAAACAATAGTAAAACTAATATCCCCAAATTCCTTGAAATACATTTATCCTCAATTTACAAACAAAGATTACAAAGCTTTTTCTTTTGCCAACAAAAACCTTTCAAAGCAATCAAATTCAAAATTCAAGCAAAAAGGAGTAACATTTAACTTTACCTAACTATTTCAGAGTTTAGACACTAACACAAACACAGAAAACAATTCTTTTTAATTTCAAACTTTCCAAAGTGAGATTGTTGGACACCCTGGCCAGCACCAAAATCTCAAAATACAGAAACATTTTCCCACCTCTCCAGCCAGTGGAGAGATGTAAAAAACGTCCTATTGATGATTAAATACATATATACACATTACACACAAATTAAGACCTGTCAACAGAAATGCAAGCTATACTCACAGACTTCAAAATATAAATTTCCCAGTCCCAGAAAAAAATCTTCTTTCCCTTTTTTCTTAGCTATTTAATCACGAAGCTTCCCAATCAAATATCTATTGAAAAACATAGTCATTGCTCAAACCCCTTCCCCAAACCAGGAAGAAGGCATGGGGGTCCCTAGGTTTTGGAGGTGTCTTATCCTTGTAGCAAAGCCTGCATTCCATTTGAGACATAAGCTTGAGTTTTGAAACTCCATAAGGAAGATTTCTCTTCTCCCCCCTTCTGCAGAAGGTGAGAGTGGCAGAGAATGAGAGAAAGCATTTGAAATCACCTAAGTGGTTAACATCAGTACAATGTGGAGTTGCCACACCTTGGGAACAGTAGCCATCACCATAACACACTGTCCAACAACATGTGACACTTTTGCTCGCAACACAGGAAGCATGCAATTCATAGATGCCCCAGGCTGTAGGCTGAAAAGTGAAACTAGCTGTATTTGTCATTGGTGTCAGGATCTGCATCAAAGTCTGCATCAGGGTCTGCATTGGGTTCTGTGTCAACATTGAGAGATCTCTGCAGCAGGTTGCAGGTCCAGGGGCCTGGGTTGCATCTAGAGCACACAGTGTGGTCAGGCAGGCAGTTGGGGGCTAAAAAGAATAGCAAGCAGGTTCTCCAGAATAGCAAGCAGGTTCACTGCATCCTGTTCAAGGCACTGATGCTTGGTGGCAGGCTGCTGCTTGAAAAAGAAACTCCATCCCCTGGGGTACTGCCTCAGAGACTCTACTTCCCACTGACTCCTCAGTTTTAAATACTTAATTGTTTTCTCACTTCCAGTGGTTCTTCTTTGTTTAAAATCAACTGCCTAAGTAACAAATCAACCTGTTACTTTCTCCAGTGTCATCTACTTTGGGATGTTGCCTGGTTCTTTTGCTTGTAACTGCTATGTCCTTCCTTCGGACTTTACTCAGATAACACTGCCTTTATGTCCCTTTACAGGTGCCATATGTTTAGTCCCAGTTCGGACATCATATGTTGAGTCCCTATTCTGGACTCTTATGTTGAGTTCCACTTCTGGACTCCTTCAATCTTCCCCAGGAGAGCCTTGGAGGGGCGGGAGACAAGGATGACAAAGGAGACAAGTACTCCATCAAGATATCCAAGTGCTCCATTTATTCACCAGACTACAAGTGGTTAAATATCCTCTTTAATCTCTTAGTCCATGCCCATTCCCTTGGTACTTAGCAAAACAAGGTTCTGATGCTCAAAGATACCAGGTAATGATAATTTACATTAATCCCCCACACAACAACCCCTAACAAAATTTGAATTCCAAATTTGCTCCTTCCCTCCCTCCCCTCACTCTTCCTTAAGAAGGCAAGTGATTTATATAGATTATACATGCATGCAAAGCATATTTTCAAATTAGTCACATTGCAAAAGACAACACATTAAAAAGACAAAAAAAAGTTTTTATCTGTATTAAGACTCCATCAATTCCTGGGAAGGAGGATGTACATTTTTCTTTCCCCCCCATGTTTGATATTTATTTATTTAAAAACAATAGAACCAAGGAGGTAGAAATTTTAGGATGTTCCTTTTTCTTTTTTTTTATAAAGTTCAGTTTAAAAACAATAATCTACAGTTTCTATCACCTGATCTTCCACGTGAAAAATAACTTTATAACAAATTCTTGAATTACCCACATCCCCCCCAAAATGTGTATCTGATTCTGCATCCTGAGGTCCATTGCCTTTCATTGCAGTCATGTTTTGTCCTCTAGGATTGTGGCTTTCCCTCAATTTTCTTTGATGCTGAGTTAAGATATCATGTCCTCCACGAAGCCTTCCAAGATCCTCATTAGATCATCAGAGTGATATTTCCCACATCAGGTCCTTTAGGACTTTGTCTGGACTTCTTTGTGTGAATTTTGACTCCTGTCATGCTTTTTCTGTGTTAATGGGTGCACATCAGGAAAAATGTCTCTTCCCCCAGAATTTCACAAGCCTGTATGTTGTAAGCAGCTTACTAAGTGTCTTTTGACACTTAGAAGAATGTCAAAATGATTTAATCTAATTCCCTTCTTTGCCTGATCAAGCAACTGAGGCTCAAAGAGGTAAGAGGATTTTTAAAAGTACACAGCTAATGCATAGCTGAGCCAGGATCTGAAACTAAACTCTCGTTCTTCAAATCTAGTGTTCTTTTCATTACACCACACTGCACTTACCATTTGCTATTAGATCTCAGGAGGTTTGGTGGAGGAGACCAAAATAAGGTTTTTGATTTATTGGTGGGTTTCATTTATTGTTTCTTTTTACCTCATTAGCACTAGTAAGTGAGAGAGTTGGCTGCATTTTGCCGTTTCTAGGCTATACTGAAATTGTCTAAAAGACAGCTATGCCTTTTATAAAATCTTATTAAAGCTCAGGAGACAGTGGGAGAACAAAGAGGCAGACACACAAGCATACTGTGACTTATGATATAAGCTTTCTGGATGACTCCATTATTTCTAATGCTTTGGAATGCTGCTTATTCTTTTCCTACCCCCTTGTCTTTATCTTCATTGTTATGGAAGTTATATTACTAACAATGACAATACATCAAGAAGATGCTTTCTGGGGGAAAAAAAAACCTGCTTCATTAATGAAGATATTTCTTCAAGTTTCTTTTTTCCCCTTAAAATGTACATTAAGCACACTTCCCATTGATTTGTCTCTTTGATGTAAATACATACTAAAGTGCTGTTCATTCTATTACATGCCTTTTGAAAAAAAATTCCTGCTCCCAGAGCATTTCCTTTAGAATTTGGATGTTTGTAACAGCCTCCTACCCAGTCTTTCTGCCTCTAGTCTTTGTATCTCTATACCAATATATCCTGGTTTTACTTGCAGTTAATTTTCCTAAATTCTTACCATGTCACTTTCCTCCCTAAAAATCTTTAATGACACCCCATTGCTTATATGGGAGAATTAAAAAAAATTCTCAGTTTACTTATATTCCCCAAACATAAGTTTGTGTTCTATTTCTGTGCTTTTTCTTTCCTTTTCTGAAGACAGCCTCTCAATTGTTTGATTTGAGTCTTTTCTTCCTCCAGGTCCCAGATCCTACCCCATCTCCTCTGTGAAAATTTCCTCCCCCCACAATGATTCTCTAATTTCTTGCTGCACATGATATCTTATACCACTCATTTAATTCAATTCTGTTCATTTCAGTTCAAAAACATATATTAAGTACCTATTATTTACATGTCACTGTGTTGGGTTTTTGTTATACTGAGACAAAATAGATATCTAGGTCTCAAGGTTGGGATATATATGGATATATCACATGCATAGATTAAGTAGATACATGATTATTTGAAGAGAAAAAGTGAGGAGAGAATCAAGAGGGTCTTTGTTTAGTAAGTGACACGAGTAAAGATTGAAAGTTACTGAAGTATAAGAGATTAGGGCTAAATTTGTGATTTCATTGCTCTAAGGAAATCCTAGATGAGGATTCTCCCTCTCTACCAGTTATATCAGCAACTTCTATTCAATTAAAGTTTCTTAGAGCTCTGAAAGGCTAAGCAAATTGTACAATATAGGTGGGACATGAACCCAACTTTTCCTAGTATTGAAGTGGCTATCTATTATGCCATGCTGTTCAAAGGGGGAATACTGAGATTAGGGCCAGATAATGTCTATGCTTTCTACAAGCTCTAGATCCTATGAATCTATGAATTTAAGTTAAAACACTATAGCGCCTTTCAACTTTTGTATCTTTATACACTGATTCTGTGTTCCAAGATTCCTTGACCTACAAAGATTTTCTCTAACTCAGCATTCCATTTCTTAGTTGGAGTCCTGGGAAATTAAATGCAAAGCTAAGTAAAGTCAGGTTGTGAAGAGAGAGCTTACTTGGCCCATTCCATCCATTGCCTCATGATAATTATTTCTTCAACTTCATATTTGGCTGTAACTTCCTGAGGGAAAAACTGTGACTTATAGGAGGCAGGAGATATTCCAGTTCTGATAGTGTTCAAGTAATAATAATGGTGATAGCAAAAGAATATACATCCAGATGGTAGACTTTTTGGAGAAAATGTAGAAAGCACTTTTATCAATTGGGGTAAAATAGTCATTTTAGAAAGTTGAGGAGATAAGGGAAAAAAGGATATTCTATCTAAGAATGATCAGCTTCTTTTTCACTCATTCTCCCATTTTGGAATTAATTTCTTTCCTTTTGTAGTGAATGAAGGAAATATTTTTTTCATTAAAGAAAATGTACTCATTGAAGAGACTAAGCAAGACAGAAGAGGAGGCAAAAGTACTTTTGAGATTCACAGTTGGAGGTCTCTTTCACAATTGAAAAGGAAACTCAGTACTACAAACTAGTCAATTATGAAGAACTGTTATGAAATCATAGAATATTAGAGTTAAAGGGGATTTTAGCTATAATCTAGTTCAGCTTCCTCCTTTGACACACTGGGAAACTAAACCTCAGAGAGGTAAATGTTCCACATTGAGTCCATGCAGGATCAGAACTAGAACTCAAATCTGACTTCCTGTCTAGTGCCTTAAAATACTGATGATTTGAAGAAGCAGATGATAGGTGGAATACTGAATAAATGATTACTTGAAAACCTATCCCACTGATAGTGTTTTGCTGTTCAGTCATTTAAGTTGGATCTAACTCTTTTTGGCCTCATTTAGGGTTTCATTGGCAAATATATTGGAGAGATTTGCTATTTCGTTTTCCATCTCCTTTTATAGATGAGGAAACTGAGACCAATAGGGTTATGGGACTTGCCTGGAAGCATATAGCCAGTAAGTATACAAGGCTACACATTTGAACTCAGAAATATGGGTGATTGGTAGAAAGCATCAAAGTTCTCAAAGTTCAGATTTCATTCATGTTTGCAGAAAATTAGAGATACCAAAGTCAAGTTCTCTTGGTTATCTAGGTTTGGGGAATGTTTAGTATTACAATGGGCAGTATCAAACCAATCTCTTGATCTCTGACCAACTTCTTGCATTATAGGTATCTTCCTACTATTTTGCCAAACCTATATCTAAATATCCAAATTTATGCAAAGGATACACTTTAAGAGATTATTGATTTACAAAAGTATGGTCCAAAGAACCAAACTAATGCATTGAAAAGTCTTACTGCTATCTTTTGCTTTTATATCTTCATTATTTCTAGGTATATGCCTTGTTCCTCTTCAGCAAGGAATCTTCTACTTATAACACACAAAACCAAACAACATTATGCATACAATGTATTTTTCATGATCTGTTCTCTCGGACCAAGATAAGTCAGTACAGTTGTTCAGACTTCATCTTCCTCTTATTGTGTTTTTAATAACATTTTGTAGACATTATTTTCCTGTACTGTTTATTGCATTCCACATGCATCTGTACAAATCATCCCATGATTCTCTGAATTTCCCATATTTCTATTATACATAGTCTTAATATACTTCTATATATTACTTTGGAAAAGCAATTTATTTACTTGCAAAGTTTTCTACAATAGGTCTCCAGTATGCATATTTTGAGTTTATAAGAAAGGGGTTCCTGTATTTAAGGAATTAAGGGTGGACTTTATACTTTGCTAGATGCGACTTTCACAGGAATTCTAATTACCTAGAATTCTCACATCTTAGCAAATAACTTGCAGACAGAACAATATAAATTAAGACATTCCTAAATACAAAAAAATCAGTAGTCATGATAGTATGGCATATGTTGTTGTCTGTGCTCAAGATTTCTCCAATCTTTTGTCATTAGAGTCATAAACTATTTTCCAAATGTTTCTAATGGTGTATTCTGGCAGGATGTTGTTTGCAATAGTTTTCCTAGTGCAAATTAACTGTTGAAGGACTCAGTTCTTTTATTTTTTTTAAATTATATTACTTTTGTTTCAGCCCAACATCCAAATTTTATTTCTACTCTAATAATTGTGAACCACAAACTAGATTTATTGTGTCTCAGAATCAGCTTTCTCTCTGTGTCAATATCTTGTTGAATATGGAAATTTCTTTCTGCAGAGATTAGCAGTCAAGGGTCCAGGGTGGGTAGTTTCTTGGTTATGGTCTAGATTTTTATCTCCATTTGAGTCCTTTGTAGTCCTAAGTTTGAAAGTACAACTAGTGCTGCTTCCTACCCATTTCCTCACCTTGGTATTTCTAAGAAAGTCTATCCAGGTCAAGCAGCATGGTGTTCTGCTCATGTTCAAGTTCTTCTTGGATAGACTTTATCAGTATTCCTCTCCTAGATGTCACTGAATCCAGCCCTTATTCTCTTCTTGTTCAGAACCATTCATGTCTGTTTTCACTTTGATCCTCCTCTGCAAAATTCATAAGGCCCTCTGCAGGTAGCTGCTTATGCACAGGCTTCTGTCTAGAACTAGCAGCATGTAACTCCATCAGCACCAGAGGGAAGCTCTGTCTTAGCCAGTCATTATCTTATCAGAAAAGTCACTCACAAATTTTACTTTCTTTTGCCTTGATTAGAGAGGTGAGTTGGGAGGGGACTAGTAAGCCACTGGCAGGGTATGAGCTTATCCTATACAATCAAGTTATATTAACTATTTGAAATAAAAAAAGGTTAAAATGTCTACTTCTGTCTAGGTTAAGGTTGATAATTAGAAATAGATTAGGCATAAATTTAATCTGAAAATGTCAAGCTCTCTTTCAGAAAAAATGATGTTTTGAAAACATTTGCATGGAAAATATCCAGAAGATAAATGAGAAAACTTTTCAGGTTTTGCAATTAGTTTAAGGAAGAATAAATTTAGTTTCTAGATTCAATCTCAGTTGAATATTAATATTTCTATTCACTTAGGGACTCAATTTGATTTTGCAAATATATATTTATTAAACATCCTCTGAACCCCTCGGTGTAGCATACACAGTAAATAAAATGCTGGACTGGGGTCAAAAAGATCTGAATTTAAATTTCATAAGTCTCTTAACCTGTCTGAACTACCAATTCTATAATTTAAGATCTATGTTGTAAGGAAGTTTCACAGTAGGAGTTCCCAATCTGATGGAATCACAGGTTCTTGGAGAATTGATTTATGGACAAGGCTGTGCAAAGGGCCAGGGTTCAAAAATAAGAATGGCATCTGCTCCTTGGAACAAAAGAAGCGGAAATTTGGCATAAGAGACAGGAGTTAAATTTATTAAGCACTTGCTATGTGCTAAGTAAATAGCTAAGCATTGGTGTTACAAAGGCAAACAGATACTTTCAAGATACCTACATTTTTCTAGAAGACAAATATATAATGAATTGAGTAAATAAAGAATAACTTGAGGAGAGAGTACTAACACCTAGGAGGAAAAGAGAAAAGTTCAAATAGGAAGTGACAACAGACCTGAACTTTGAAAGAAGAAAAGAATTCTAAAAGACAGGAGCAAAGAAGGATATGCATCCCAGGTTTGACAGCACCTCATGCAAAGGCACAGAAATGAAAAATAGAACATGCAAAATGGAAAAGCAAGTAGCCTTTTTGGCTAGAATATTTGAAGGTGAGTAATGAGAAATGTCTGGGAAGGAAGGTGGTGGGTAGATTGTAAAGTGTCTTTAATGCCAGGATTGCATGCATCCATTTTGGAGGTAGGGAGAGAGAGAGAGAGAGAGAGAGAGAGAGAGAGAGAGAGAGAGAGAGAGAGAGAGAGAGAGAGAGAGAGAGAGAGACAGAGAGAGAGACAGAGAGAGACAGAGAGAGACGGAGAGAGACAGAGAGAGAGACAGAGACAAAGAGAGAACATATTCAGCAGTCCATTAAATTAACTCCATATATCATGGAACTCTTTGGATCATTATCTCTATGACAGTACTAGACATAGGAAGGGAGAGCCTTTTGTCACAGGGCCATGACTGTTTCTGTTTAGAAAACAATCTATTTCTTTTTTTTAAAGAATGATTTGATTTATTTTGAATTTTTCAATTTTTCCCTTAATCTTGCTCCCCCCCCACAGAAGGCAGTCTGCTAGTCTTTACATTGTTTCCATGGTATACATTGATCTAAGTTGAATGTGATGAGAGAGAAATCATATCCTTAAGGAAGAAACATAAAGTATATGAGAGAGCAAAATTACATAATAAGATAATGGAAAACAGTCTATTTCTGAAGGCCCTCTGGTCTGGCTCCTTTTTTTTTTTTTAACATTTCCCATAAATTGCTTTTTTTTTGTAGGAACTTTTAGACCTAAATAGGAATTTCTCTCCTCAGAAATTCAATTTATATTTGGAAAGCCATTATTGGTGTTTGATATAAGCATCATGGTCTTTGGTATGGACTGTCTCATGGAACCACATATATTTATTTACAGTTAAATTATAATCCCTCATAAAGTAGCTATTGGACCTTGGATAATTCACTTCATCTCTGTTGACCTTAGTTCCTTATTTGTGATTTGGGGAGAATAATTTCTTTCTTTTCCCTTTAAATTTGAAGTACCCATGAAAGATTTCTAAACTCCTTGAAAGATGCTTTCTATATCCAAAGTTTTGGCAAGATCATCATCAAAGTCCAGTTGTGGATTATTGTGCTAGGTACATTATCCTATTTTAAATTAAATATTCAAAATGGAGGCATACCCATGTAAGCATTGTTACATCCCTCTGTGGTTTTTAGCACAATTAATCAGTAATAATATAGAGTTGAACAATAGGAGTGCTCATCTGGGGAAATGTAACCTTTAAAATGTCAGAGGACTGATTTATTTTGCTAAATTAAATTTGGAAAAGGGAGACCTTCAAGCATCTTGTTTTCTTTGGAAAGAATAAAACCCCTTAGAAAGATGAACCATAAGCTTATTTATCCTAGTGTATATACTTAGTAAGATTCATGTACAGGCACGAGGATTTTTCAAAAACAAGAGTAGAAAAGGGGGGGAAAATTATATATGTCTTGGCAATGTCCCTGGTCTAATATGTTATGGAGTGTGTAATTAATTGATGTAATTTTACCATTGTGAGTAATTACTAAAACACCTCCCTTCTTTTTTGTCAAAGCAGAATTTAAGTAGAAGACAAACAAACAAGCAGCAAATGTAAATTTAATTATGTGAGCCTTATTTTTTTTAACTTGAAATGGAATTCAGAAAGGAAAAGATTTTCATAGAAAATCCTTAACATTGTGATTATTACTTGAGCATATTGCTCAAAAGAAATGATTTCAAAATGACTTCATTGTGGCCTTAATTCTCCTGCATCTTTATTCCTTTCAGAAGCCTAGTATTTATGTACAGATATATGGTATATATTGTCTGCTACTTTAGTATCTTTATAATCTTAGACAAGTCACTTACCTATTCTAAGACTCATTGTTCTTATCTGTAAAATGAAGAAGTTGAAGTGGATGACCTGTGTAAGGTCACTTTCAGCTTTAAATTTCATGAGATTTGCACTATAAATGTTTGTGGAAATAGCTGAGCATGGGTTATTTTGCTCCTATGACCTAGTAAAGGCAAAAATCACATTTTAATTCACTTTCAATGTGATATTCATAAAAAATATAAACAGCCTCTCCTACCCCTGAGTCCTCCAGGGAAATCTCCTATTATCCACTGATGTTAAAGAATGAAATTAATTTTCTTGGAATGAAACCTGATATTTATTAGAATCTATATTGTCACAGCTGACTCTCCTCTATACTGCCAATAAGTTGGTCTCTTTGTCTGGCGTACTTGGTATTAACAATACTATAGCTATTTACTGTGGCCCACTCAAAAGACTAGCTTTGATTTGAGAGGTAGGGTGGTATTGTGAATAGAACTACAGATTTAGAATGAGGACAAACTCAAATTAAATCCCTTCCTCAGAAGCTCATTAGCTCTGTGACTATAGGTAGCCTAATTAAGTTCTTTGAACTTTAATTTTTAAACTGAAAAATAGTGGTATGATTTTCTCCCTGTGTATGGCTCAAATGAAATCATACATACATACATACATACATACACATAAATAAGTTACTTTAAATTTTAGAGTACCATATAAATGGCAGTTATTATTTATTTATTTGTTTATTCATTCATTCATTCATTTATTTATTTATTTTAGGTTTTTGCAAGGCAAATGAGGTTAAGTGGCTTGCCCAAGGCCACACAGCTAGGTAATTATTAAGTGTCTGAAACCAGATTTGAACCCAGGCACTCCTGACTCCAGGGCCAGTGCTTTATCTACTTTGCCACCTAGTCACCTCTATTAATTTATTTTTGAAAGTTCTAATAAGTGCATGTTTATACTAGATCATCCATCAGTAGATGAAACCTAAAAAGTGCCAAAGAATGTGCTTATCTTTGCTTTCCCCTGCATATTCCTTTCCTTGAACCTAGTTACCTCTCTTGTCTTTTGTTTTCCTTGCTTTTTTTTCTCTAGTCCTTAACAGGATCCTTCAGGTTATACTCTTTTTTTTTTTTTTTTGGCAAGGCAGATGGGGTTAAGTGGCTTGCTCAAGGCCACACAGCTAGGTCACTATTAAGTGTCTGAGACCGGATTTGAACCCAGGTACTCCTGACTCCAGGGCTGGTGCTTTATCCACTGCGCCACCTAGCCCCCCACTCAGGTTATACTCTTGATGAACTCTCATACTACAGTGTTTGTTGTTGATGCTACTTTTCAGACTCTTGTGGGGAGGGGGTACAGAGGAATGTCAGCTGCTTTATCCTATGTTACTTGGGTGAGGTATGAAATACCAGAGACAAAAGATACCTTATTAAATTTCCAGTAATATCTATATTTTCCATCTTTGACCTATTACCAAATTTAACATACTGGTTTATACTTTTGTGCTATTTGCTTCCCATTATTAGTTCTTTTTTGGTTGACCCCTCTCTGTCTACCCTCATGTTCTGTTTATTTGAATAACTTTAAAATAAGGAGATTGGACTCCCCTAAGGTCCCTTCTACCTCTAAATTTTGTGAGAAACAGCAGTGGTAAATACTCTAATACTCTTTTAGTTTTGACATTCCACTAAAGGTGGTCTGAACTATCCATGGTGCTGATTTAGTTTAAAGAGAATAGAGCATTTCTGTATCTTTTAAAATAAACAAATAAAATAAAATAAACAAGGTCCCTAAGTAATAGTGAATTAAACATTTTGCTTTTTAGTTTTAGGAATATTGATTCTCCTTGGTGGCCAAGAATACATACACATATATATGTATATATATATATATATATACATACACATATATATATATATATATATATATATATATATATATAGAGAGAGAGAGAGAGAGAGAGAGAGAGAGAGAGAGAGAGAGAGAGAGAGAGGTAGATATACAGATATATAAATATATCTTTATATATTTAATTTCAGAGTTGGAGCAATACCAGTTAGGAATCCAGAAGTGAAAAATACTTGGTACTGTACAAAATAGTACAGCATAGGGAGGTGTTGCATGTGGTGTTCAGAAAATGGAGTGTAATAGAGTGCTGTGTAATATAGACGGTTATCAAGGTTTGTCTGTAGATGCTGAACTAAAGTAAAAAATTTCCCCCACTCTGGAAAAGTTGCATTAACTCTGATATACTGAGTTTGGAAATACATTCCTGGAAGAAATTAGAAATTTCCCTTGTTAATTCTAATTAAGAAAGGTAGGACTTTAGCAAAATATGCCCAATGCCATGTCCATTGTCATATCATTTCCTCATTTAGAGACATTAGTGATACAGGACTCTCCTTAACTTGGGTCTTTTGATTCATGGATTTGATTTTTTTAGAAAAGTTCATTGTAAAAATCCTCCTACTCTGGCATAGTAGGAAAAGTCTTGAATTTGGAGCTGAAGAATTCATATTCTAATTTGCTGCTTAACCTTTGTATGACCTTGAGTAAGTAATTTCAGCTTCCTTGTCTCAATTACTTCATTTGTAATATTAAAGAGGTTGGAGTAGATTATTACTAACTCAATCTATTACTTCTGGGAACCTTTGATAACTAATATTCACATTTCAGATTTCTTATACATTGCCCCAAATACTAAGGAATGAATTAATATAAGAACATTGGCATTTTTTATAGCAATAGGGACAAAGCCATATCAGCTTATAGGCTTAAGATGAATATTTGAAGAGTAACAATTAGGAGAGATCTGACAAAGTAATCTTCTCTATCCCTTGGTTATAGATAGATTCCATCTCAGCCATCACAAAATAGATAAAAATTTAAGCTGTGTAATTTCTAAAGAACTATAGGGAAAAAGATTGTCAAATGATGACCAGGCCTCATGTCTCAATCTGACCAAGGGTAAGTTTTCTCATCTGTCATGTTCTCTTCTAATTTTCATTGTGAAAATAAACTAACAGAAGAATTACATTGAGCATCTAGTACTTGAAATATACCTCAAAGTAATATGGAAGATCTTGACTAATTCAGTTTATGTGCTTTTTCTGCCAATTACCACTAGCTCTCATTTGAATATTTAACAAGAATTTTTGGGGGTAAAAATCTCCCTAGATCCATGTGGAAATATATAATAGAATTAGCTTATTTGGATAATAGTTTTACCCTATGCACACTTATTATGTTTTTATTAAAAAATTTAAGCACTATTGCAACACAGTAAGCAGCAAATCAGCTGATTTGTTTATTCATTTGCATTTTATTAACTGTTCCCCAATTTTCTTTGAATTTTTACCTTACTAATATTTGTTAGGACTTCAATTCAGGATAGTTTTCTATAATAATTTTGTTATTAATGTTTGATATGTACAGTGTATACTTTATTCTCATTCTCTTTCTCATTCAGATTTGACTTTATTAGTATAGGGAGCTCCTATTGTCAAAAAAACCTCCATCAAACCAAAGCAGCAACTATTTTCATGTAATTTGTAGTCTTAGACAGTTGTCTGGGACACTGAAATGTTAAGCAACTTGCCTATGATCAGACAGTTAGTATATAACAGAGACAAGATTTGAATCCAAGTTTTGCTGACTCTAGGTCTCTTTATACATCATGATGTTTCTTTTTTTCAATTTATTTATGTATATGTAATGGACATACATATGTATATATTTTAATCAAATGTGGTAATTAGGTTTGGAGAATTCTTGGTAAGATCTGCAAAAGATCGATTTTGTAGCTTGTAATATTTTTATAAATTAATATTTATATAGTATTATAAGAATTATAGTATTGGTATAATTTAGTAAAATATTACTATAGTATTATAACATAGTACTGTCCTCTTTGTAAATTTGTTTTTCTTAGGTTGAAATGGTATACATGTAATTCCTGCTATTGGGGGAGGGTAAGCCTAGCTGAATGCTTGATTTGTGGAGTTCCAAGTTATGTCACATGCTTAAAACCTATTAATTATTCACACCAAGTTCAGAATTAATATGGTATATTTTCAAGAAGGAAGGGGGATGGGTCATCAGTGAATAAGTTAATCAGCAGCAGGGTTGGTCCTCTAAGCAACCACTGATTACAGACTGGATACCCCCAACTTCCTCACCCCCTCCCCATTTGTACATATGCTTACACATACCTACATGTATATCTATCTATCTATCCATATATATATGTATATATGAGTGAGTGTGTATGCTGGAGTATATATATATATATGTGTATATATATATATATAATATAGTTATGTATAGGTATATGTATATAAATTATATATAATATATATGCTTATATTGGTGTGTGTGTGGCTTAGACCAGTACCTGGAACATATTCCGTCATTGTATCTGACTCTTTGTGACCCTATTTAAGATTTTCTTGGCAAAAATACTGGATGAAATTGAGGCAAAAAGGTTTAAAAGACTTGCCCAAGATCACAGAGCTAGTAAGTGTCTGAGGACACATTTGAATTCAGAAAGATGAATCTTCCTGAATCCAAGTCTGGAACTCTACCCAGTGCATCACCTATCTGTCCATCTGGCACATAGTAGACACTTAAATATTAATTGATTATATATACAAATATATGTGTATGTATATGTCTGTAAATACATATATATTTGGAAATATATATATATATATATCCATTATTAACCATTTATTTTTATCTCATGCACCCTCCAACTTATAGAAAAGCAAAAACCTTGTAACGAATAAATAAGCATATTCAAGCAAAACAAATTCAAAATGAATTCCTCATATTAGTCCATTTCCTCTCTGTTAGGAAATATATATACATAGCATTCTTGTTTCATTACTGATCCTCTAGAATCATGATTAGTTATTATGTTGATCATAGTTCTTGAGCCTTATAAAAAAATGAGCAATATTGGTGCTATAGCGTACACTATTCCTGGTTCCTCTCACTTCATTCCTGCAACTTATACTCTTTCTTCTGTGCACTAAGTGGTTAGGTGACTTTTTGTATTATAGGTGGGACTTGAACTCATGTCTTTCTGACTCTACTTTCTCCACTTATATTCATTTGAACTCAGTTTTCACATACATCTTTATAGATGTTTAGAGACTATATGTCAAAGTAGAGAGAAAGCAGTGCTCAGAGTTAGGAAGATGAAGGTAAAAGGTCTGTTAAACTGCAAATCAGGTGCTGGCAGTTTTAGAAAGAATTTCTTTCCCAAGAATTCATGATACCAATGAAATTACAAGTATTACTCAAATATGTGTGTTCTTATATCTGTTATGTCTACATATACATTGTATATACATGCAAACATATGAATATTGCATTTCCTACAGAGTTCCATGAAAATGAAGT
The DNA here is from genome assembly GCF_037893015.1 of Macrotis lagotis. NCBI lineage: Eukaryota > Metazoa > Chordata > Mammalia > Peramelemorphia > Peramelidae > Macrotis > Macrotis lagotis. Next base: position 452,367,820 of record NC_133658.1, read on the forward strand.
TGTTTTCAAGGCAATCTGAGATCCAGTATCTATATCATGGAACCTCATCTCCTTGTAATTGATGTATTTTGTAGCAAAACAACAATAATACCATTATATTTATGTTTTTCTAAGGAATCATTTGTTGTCTTAGTTCTACTGTCCAACAGGTATATAATATTGTACTTTGCTAAATCCTTGAGACATTGTCATTTTGAAGGGGTATTGGCTTAAAGTAGTGTCTCTCAATCTAGTAGACTGGCAAAAAACTGAAATTATCTGTTGTGAATCATTAAAATTACACAATTATATATCACTATTCACATTCCTTAATATATCAGTGTTTTTAATAGTTTATCAATAATTAATTAAATTAAATTATCTACAATTAATTAAATTATTTACAATTTTTATACTTTTATTACAGAAATAAAAGTCACTTTAAGAAAGTATATTTAAAATAGATAACTATTACATGAAATAAAAGTAATATGAAATACATTAATAAAAATGATGAAAATGATTGAAGTTTTCAATCACTTGGAGTTAAAGCTTTTCTTGCTTGTACTTAGAGTTAAAGCTTTATTTTCCACACACACACACACACACACACACACACACACACACACACACAAACACACACATAGATTATAGCCAGCCCCAACTCATTTTTTTAACTTTGATTTGATTTACTTTGATTTACTATTGTCAAAGTCAAACTTATTTCATTAGAATCTAAAGCAGAAAAAGGTACATTTTCTTTTCCTTTTCAAGGGGAGTTGTATAGAATTATTTTCCCATTCATCTGATGAAGTACTGTTAAAAATCCTAAATCTGATGGTAATTTTATAAATTTTTCTTCTTCATTGCTTATGAGGTGCTATTTTTAACGATTTACAAATGAATTAGTAAACCATAGATTTCCTTAATACAAATCCTTTCATGGTTGCCATCAGAGATTTAAGAAATTCTTTTTGGTGTTTATAGCTAATGCTTGTGATGCCTCACATATTCAAGTCTTTAGAATTTGAGAATGTGGTCCACGAAGAGAATATTTTCTTATCATTCTTTTGTCTGCACTCTACCACATTTTGACATTTTTTCTTGTGCACATCAATTTTATTACAAAAATTAAAGGCAATTGTAGTGTTTCAGAGATTTTAATAGGGTCTAAAACTGTCAGAGACTATATATCAGGTCCTAACTTTTGATTTTGTAGGTGAAGAAACTAAAATCTAGAAAGTGACTTCACCAAAGTCATGTCTGTATGTGTGTGTGTGTGTGTGTGTGTGTGTGTGTGTGTGTGTGTGTGTGTTTCATGGCAGAGACTGGCTACAACTCCAGATGATTTGTCTCTAAATGTAATTTTAAAATATTCTCTATAAATAATTGAGTTTAGAAACTTATTATTTTTCCTTAAAAATATATGCCCAAATTGATTTTATAATTTAAAAATATTTGAAAATACATAGAAATACTTTTTGAATTGATTTTTCAAAACTCTTTACTTTCTTTACTAATAAATGTGCATGCTTAGATCCCATTATTTCACTTGAAAATAGAAACATTCAAGAATTCAAACCTAATCAGATGCATGAATTCTAATGATTGCTTAAGGAAGTCATTTAAGTATGAAGATCTTTTTTTTTTGACCACTCATTCTCTGGGCAAATAAAAGTATGTAAATGATATTAAATCTGTGGTGAACTCATTAACTTTCTTCATATTCCAGGATAAATGACACTCTCCAGGTGGTTGTGTGGATGTTGTGATCTTCTCTTCTAGGAAATGATTGTGAGTGTGTGTGTGTGTGTATGTGTGTGTGTGTAGTGACTTTTCATTTTATCATTTATCTAGCATTAATTCTTATATTTTGTAGCTTTAAGAAGTAAAGTCCCTTGGGGAGGCTAGGTGGTACAGTGGATAGAGCACCAGCCCTGGAGTTAGGAGTACCTGAGTTCAAATCCAGCCTCAGATACCTAATAATTGCCTAGTTGTGTGGCCTTGGGCAAGCCACTTAACCCTGTTCACCTTGCAAAAACCTAAAAAAAAAAATAAAAGTAAAGTCCCTTGGTAGTAAAAGTTTTGTGGAGACTGTATTACAAAGTAGTAATCATTAATACAATCTATTAACTAGCTAAGAAATAGAGTGGTGGATCAGTGGGATAGATTATAAATTGCCATAACATTAGTAGCTACAAATGGGGGGTGGGCAGGGGGCAAGTATTAACTAATTGACAAAAACTTGGGAAAACTGAAAAGCAATTTGACAGAAGCTAGGTTTAGACCAATATCTCAAACTGTATACCAAACTTGATATAAGATTTAGACATGAAGGATAATATAATAAGTAAATTAGGACAGTAAGGAATACTTTACTTATCAGATCTATGGTAAAAGAAAAATATGACCAAACAAGAGATACAGAGCATTACAGGATGCAAAATGACTAATTTTGATTATATCAAATTTAAAAGTTTTTGCAAAAATAAAACCCATGTCACCAGGATTAGAAGGGAAGCAAAAACATGAGAACATTTTTTTTACAATATTTTTCTCTGATAAAGACCTTCTTTCTTAAATATTTAGATAACTGAGTCAAATTTATAAGAATATGAATCCTTCCCCAATTGATAAGGATATGAACAGGCAGTTTTCAGAAGAAATCAGAGCTATCCATAGTCATATGAAAAAATGTTCTAAATCAATTGATTAGAGGCATACAAATTAAAATAGCTCTTAGGTACCACCTCAGAGGTATTACCCCATATCAATTTTGCTAATATAACAAAATTAAAAATAACTAATTTTGGAGGGGATGTGAAAAAATTGAGACTCTAATACATTATTGGTGCAGTTGTGAATGGATCCAATAGAAACTATACCTGCAGGATCATAAAATTGTGCATATTCTTTGATCCAGCAATACCACTACTAGGTGGAATAGATTATAAATTGCCATAACATTCGGAAAAAAGGATCTATGTATACAAAAATTTTTATAGCAGCTCTTTTTGTTGTGGCAAAGTCTTGTAAATTGAGGCTAAGTCCACCAATTGGGCAATGATTGAATGAATCCCTAGTACATGGATTGTGATTGTCATACTGTGCTATGAGAAATGATGAACAGGATTATTTCAGAAAAATTTGGGAAGATTTATGTGAATTAATACAAATTGGAGTGAGCAAAACCAGGAGAACATTATACATTACCATGTAGCAATATTGCATGATCAACTATAAATATCTTAGCCATTCTGATCATACGATTCAAGTCAATTCTGAAGGACTTAGGATGAAAAATGTTATTCACCTCTAGAGAAAGAAATAATAGTGAAGATCAAAGCATACTTTTTAAAACTTTACTTTTTTGGGGCTTCTGTTTTCTTTCTTAACATGGTAATATGTAAATATGTTTTGCATGACTGTATATGTATAAACTATATAAAATTACTTGCCTTCTCAAGGATGGGGAAAGGGAGAGATTTGAAACTCATTCTTTTAAAAAAGAATTTTAAATTCCTTTTACATGTAATTGGAAAAAAATAAAAGTTTAAAAAAAAGTTTTGTGGAGTGTTAAAGATTTGTTACAGACAAATCCATTGAGAAATGCTGACTTATATGATACTAAATGATATCTTTCACCTTTTCCATCTTTGTTTTCTTATTTAGAAAAAAAATTAAGAATGGATTGGAGATAATGACATAATTTGAAGTTTGATGTGATTTAAGAGCTCTTGTCTTTTGATTGTTTTATTTACCAGGGCAAATGTGATGACTCTGAAATTCCACTCTAAGCATTTTGAAGAGTCAAGAAGAAAAAGAAAACTTAGTTCCACAAGTCTGACCCAGGATAGTTTTTCTTTTTCTGATGAGGCAATCAAGATTAAGTGACTTGCTTGTGGCAAATGTCTGAGATGGATTTGAACTCAGTTCCTCTTTACTCCAGGTTTGGTGCTCTATACTCTGTGCCACCTAGCTATCCCTTCATTACCATTTCTAATACTAAAAATTTGACGTTTTAATTTTACTTCTGGTACTAAGGGAAAGAATAGTAAACAAACTGATAAGAGGAAGAACCTCTAGTTCTTTGCATTTCTGACACATTAGATTTTCTTACAGAGTAAGAATATTGGCTGTTATATTCCATGAGACATGTGTATGAAACATTTTCCCTTATTTTGGTCCCTGCCCTGTTTTGCTAGGGATTAGTGTTAGAATTTCAGGATTTAAAAAATTTAGCAACAAAGGTTGCTACCTATTCCTATTGTTAATCAAAGTATGGTATGGGTAACCTTGAATTTGGAGCCAGAGGGCCTGGTTTTTAAATATGCTACCTCTATGACCAGGAGCAAGTCATTTTCCCTCTTGAGATCTCAGCTCAGGATCTAGAATATTCCTTGGAGGTCCATCTTCCTCATTTTGAACTTCCCCTTTGTCTCAGATACTCTTCTTCCCACCCTCATTCATTTTTTTTTAGTTTTCTGAAGCATTCATCAGTTTGTGTTGTGTCCCCTACTAGACTTAAAAATGTCAAGTGCACAAATTTCTAAGAGAACAGGGATTGTTTCCTCTAATATATATGGCACAGCCAGCAGCTAGCATGATGTAGCATATACAATAAATGTTTAACAAATGATTGCTAGGGAAAATGGGGAAAAAAGGTACTGGATGAATGATTTTTATCACATAAATATCCCTATTCAGAAGTCACTGACATTGGGACAGTAATAAGTATGTGATTCTAAAGTTGAGACTATAGGATCAGAGGGTCCTAGAACTTGAAGGGATGTTAGAGCTCATCTAGTCCGATCATTTCTTTTTTACAGATGAGGAAACTAAGTTGGAGAGAAATTAAGTGGTTTATCAAGTCAAGATTCATACTCAGATATTCTCCTCAAAATTCAGGACTATTTGATTTGTAAGGAGCCTAGCTGGGGTGAGAACCTAGGAATTTAATCCTCCCAACCACACTAGTGGAAAATGCTACCTAAAACCAAGCCATCTCTTTTCTCCCTCTCCCTCACTCTTTGGTCTCCCACCCTGGAATGTAGGGACTGAGTGAGTAAAGTTGCCAAGGAAAATGACCAAATAATGCTATCTTTACCTCTTTCCACCCTTACTTGATGACTCAGTGAAAAGTATAATCCAAGTAAAGTTATTTTAGACAATTATACAGGTCTCCTGAAGAGAGGGAAGTTTTGTTTTGTTTTAAACAGAGAAGGGAGTGAAATTGTACTGCCAAGAGTACATCAGATAAGGGACAGATAACAACATTTATAAGAATGATGAAATGTAGCTTCTTTATGCAAATTATCTGTTAAACTGGTTGATCAACACAATGAGATGATTTTAGTAGAGACAATTGAACACTGTGAAATCAGAACTCCATTTTAAGATTAATTCTAAATTAATGATTAATATCTTTAAAATGTCAGAGCAGGGGTTTAAATTTGTTTTTTAAAAAACTCAAGAGCTACTGTTATTAGAGAGAGAGTAAAATATTTTTGCTTAATTTTCCTGTACATATCAATTGATGTGTATTCTAAGCCTAAATAGCAAAGAGATCTAGTAGCTTTAACTCTATCCAAAGTATAATCTATACAGTATGTTTTATTCAGTCTTGCTTTAGATACATTTTTGTCCTGAGGCAGGAGGGTAATCCAAAGACTTTTGCCACAACCATTTAACTTCAAAGTCAGGATCATTCAATAGAGCTGGCCACCCAACATTCATTCCAGAATCTGGGAGCACAGAATCATAGAATCTTAGAATGAGAAGGGCCTCCCAGGACATCTAAACCAATCTATAAGATGCACAGGAATCACCTTAATGACTTTCAGTGGGTATTTGGCCAGCCTTTGCTGGAAGACTTAGAGAGAGGGAATTCATTACACAACCTTTGATCCTCTCCATTTCATTTTTAAAAACAAAATAAAACACAATTTAGCCCAGATATGCTAGTGGCAGAATACTGTTCCTATTTGATTCTTTGGAGTCAAGCAAAACAATTGTAGACATTCTTCCATCTGGTAGTCCTTTAAAAAGTAAAGACAACATTCCTGCCAGATCTACAATTCCTTCTTTAAATGATGTGTTTTATTTAGTTTTTGTACCATTCTTTCCTTACTTTAGACCTTCTCCATTTTATTTCTGTGCTCCTCCTTAGATATGGTACTCAAAGTTGTACATTTGTTCTGAACATGGCAGCATGCAGCAGGATTAGCACCTAAGCCCAAGATCACAGTACTTACATCACATATTGATGGTGACATAGTTAGTAAATAAGTTGCAGTCTAAAAGGATGACTATAGGAGAGATCACTAGAGAGAATATAGGATTACAGGGTCCTAGAACTTGAAGGAATGTTAGAGCTCATCTGATCTAACCCTTTCTTTTTTACATTTGAGGAAACTGAGTCAGAGAGAAATTAAGTGGTTTATCAAGTCAAGATTCATACTCAGGTCTTCTTCTCAAAGTTCAGATTCTAGCTAAGTCAAGTGTTCTCTCCACAATGGCATAAAAGAACTTGATTGGGTTGACTTGGCAAAATATCTATATCATTCATAGCCTGGCTATGAATGGGAGATAGGTGGTATCATGACAGAATGTTGGACCTGGAGTCAGGAAGACCTAGGTTCACATCTGACCTCAGAATCAAAGGAGTTATGTGATCATAAATAAGTTATTTAATTTCTCTTTGCCTCAGTTTCCTCATCTGTAAAATGTGGAGAGAAATGGGATTTATCTACTAGGATTGCTTTCTTATACTATATTGAAACCTAAAAGGATATTGAGATTAAAACATAGCTTTAATTTAGCATAGGACATAGGATGACTAGAAGGGACTACTATATTATATCCTAGTTGAACTTCCTCATTTCAAATAGAAAGAAACTAAAATTCACAGGGATTAATTGATTTATCCAAATTGTAATGATATAGCAAGACATCATAGTATAATAGAATTAGAATTGCCGGTGGAACCAGAAGAAAAATCTGGAATTGAATTTTGGATTTGATATTTCTCCTTATGACTTTACAAAAGTCTGTTTTATTTTCCAATCTATTAACGGAGGGAGTTAGATTAGGATGATTTCTAAAGTTTCTCTGCTTCAGGGCATTTTTAATCTAATATAATTTATGTGGCCTCCAAGATCCTTCCCAATTCTAAAGCTATGATTCCATGTCAGAAATTTCTTGTGAAATGGAAGTAGAGCAAAGCCATGTGAAGTCTGGGATTGGGCAGAATATAGAGAAGTAAAACAGGTGGACCATCAGGTATCAAGAAGGCTTGGCATCAGGGGGCAAGAACCAAGTCATTGTAGAATTACATTATATTTGGGATTCCAGGCTTTGGGAAATTTTGCGAAGAGTAGGACAAGACTCCAGTCTTGAAAGTGATCTACAAGCTTGGTAGATGGGATATCAGGACAGGTCTTAGCGTGGTGTGGCTAATACAGGAAATGGTCTTTCACTTCTTCCATTCAATTCCCCTTCTGTATCTTTTGTATCATGAGGAATTTTCTCTGAATCCAACTGAATATTTACTCCCCTCCTTTATTGTTTAAGCATATTTTTAAAGGTAGAATGTCAAGATTATTTATTTATTTAGATTTTGGCAAGGCAAACGGGGTTAAGTGACTTGCCCAAGGTCACACAGCTAGATAATAAATGTCTGAGATCATATTTGAACTCAGGACCTCATGACTCCAGGACTGGTACTCTATTCATTGTGCCTCTAGCTGCCCCCTTTCCTCCCTTTATTAGCCAAAGGCATCACATGATTCAAAATGGTGGAAAGACCTGCCTTAGCTGCAATATAATTTCACCTGTACCTGACTGAAATTATCCTCTACAATAAGTATTTGCTTGATGACTTTTAGTAAAGGAGGAATGGGACAGCCCATCACACCTTTGAGTAGTTCTCATTGGTAGGAACTTGTATCTCATATAGAACTGAGATTTGCCTTTCTACCTCTTCCATGTAATGATAGTTCTTTGTTTTGCCCTATAGAAACAACTAGGATAAATCTGATCTTCCACATGATAGTAGATGCTTGAAAATATTCTCAGATCCTCTCCAATTTTCTTAATTTTCTAGGTAGCCAGGTTATCAACATATTTTCTAAAAAATTTTTGGCATCCAGAACTAAACACAAAAGAAATTTTCATAAAATCATAGCACTTGGGTTTGGAAGGGATCTTAGAAGTTTTCAAGTCTAATGGTTTATACACATTTCCTTCTTTGTGGCACAATTTTATTCTTTATTATGATCAATCAGTACTCTGCTACTGAGATGTTTAGAGATTTGAAAATAGCAAATATGATTGCAAATATAAATTCCATACATTTTAGGGGGAACACCTGGGTATGAAATTGCTAATGTAAGTTTCATAATATTAATGGTACATCTAACAAAAATTGTGTAGTTGTAGCCCTTTGAGAATTTTTGAATTAGCCAATCCAATGTAATAAAAATGACAGTACTACCTAAATTAATTTACTTATTCATGAGCATTCCAATTACACTACCAGATGAATACTTTACAGAGCCAGAAAAAAAGATTAAGAATATCAAATAAAAGAATGGAAAACATTGAGAAAGAAGCGATCCTTGTAGTACCAGATCTCAAGTTATAATTATATTCATCATTAAAATGAGTTGATACTGGTTAAGTAATATAGAAGTCAACCAAGGGAATAGATTAGTTATACATTGTATAGAATTATACAGCAACCTAGTGCTTGTTAAAACAAAGATTCCAGCAAGTGGGGTAAGAACTCACTGTTCAACAAAACCTTCTGGGAAAATTGTAGAGTAATCTGGCAAAAACAAAGTATAGATAAGCATTTCATACCATATACCAAGATTAATTCCAAATAGGCACGTGTCTTTCAAATGGGCATAAAGGTTAGCAACATAAACAAATTAGAGGAACAGGAAAGAAAAAAAACAAACCTTTGAATTATATTACTAGGAGAAGAATTTATAACCAAATAAAGGATAGAAGCTATCATAGAAGATAAAATGAATAATTTTGATTATAGAGTTAAATTTTTTTTGGGGGGCAATGAAAACCAATGTAGCTAAAATTGGAAGGGAACCAAGTAACTGGGGGGGGGCAATCTTTGCAGCAGTGTCTCTGATAAATGTTTAAATTCCAAGATATATAGCAAATTGACTCAATTTCATAAGAATAAAAGTAATTCTTTAAATGATAAAATAGTCAAAGGTTATGAACTGCTTTCAGAGCAAGAAATTCAAGTTATCAATACCATATTAAAAAAATTCTCCAAGTCATTAATCATTAGAGAAATTCAGATAAGAATAGTTTGAGGGTCTTCCTCATACTCATCATATTGTCAAAATTCACCAAAAAAGGAAAATAAATGGTGGAAAGGCTATGAGTAAATAGGCACATTACTATGATGTGTGTGGAAATATGAACTCTTTTAGCCTTTTTGGAAAGTAATTTGTAACTATATCTAAAAATCTACTGAACTTGTGCATATCCTTTTACCTGACAATATAACTATCAGGTTTGTATTCCAAAAAGATCAAAGAAAGAGAAAAAAGAATTCACATGTATAAAAACATTTATAGCAGTTCTTTTGTTGTTGGAGGACAGGGGGAAAAGAACTGGAAATCAAGTAGGTTTTCTTCAATTGGGGATTGATGGAAAAAATGATATATAAATGTATTGGGAAACTTATAATATAAGAAATGATGAAGGGGATGTAAACTTATTTGTATGAATTGATACAGAGTGAATGAGCAGAATCAGAAGAATAATCTGTATGATAACAACATTGAAAGACTTAAAAACTCTAATCAATTCAATGATGTCATAATTCCAGAGGATATATGATGAAACATGCTACCTACTTCCTGACCCACCTGAGGGATTTTTGGGGCAGGTTAAAATGAATTCTAGCATAGTCAGTCTGAGACTCTAGTCTGACTTTGCTTGACTTTGTATATTTGTTACAAGGGTTTTGTTTTCTTTCTTAATTTGGGATGTTGAAAGGGAGAGAAAAATCAATTTTTGTTCTTGCAAAAAAGAGAAACATTGATCTAGTACAACCCATTTATTTTACAGGAAAGAGAATCTGATTAAGGCATATTAGAATGAAATTATTTCCTCCTTTGTTCTGGACTAGCTTTCTCTCTTAATGTAGTTTTATGTATAAGAGGTACTGACATCAAACAATATCATGAAGAGTTTGGAATGAGAGAATCTTGGGTTCAAATTGAAACTGTATGACTTTGGGCAAGTCATTTAATTTAAATGAGATTGTTTCATTTCCTGCAAGATGAGGGAATGGAACTTCTGACCTTTGGTCCTTTGGTGAAAGATCATAGTGAAATTACAATTAATCAAATTTAATCCATTGGTCGTATAACTTATTGTAGCAGTGGGCAGATGGTGATGGTGATGCAATGTGGGAGGAAGCCTGGTTAAGGAAGTTGTTTAAATTGGAGGATAGAAAAGTAATGTCTTTGATTTAATTGCATTGCAAATTTGAGCCAAGAAAAAAAGAGCTTAGCCACAAACTCATTTTTCTGTTGTGAATAAAACTCAGAGGACACTCTATAATTAGCGCTGTTTATCTGCTCCAAGAGGCAAGTGTCTCTCTGGAATTGTTTTTTTTTCCCTTTTCATCAGGATATGTTGATCATCTTTGAACCAAACCAAAGTGGTAGGAACAGTATCCTAGTGAAGCAGACAGATTTTCTCAGGGGATGGCACATTAGCACAAGCTATACTAGTAGTCTGTCCAAGCAGCTAAGGGTCTGTGTCCTGTTGCTAACTGCTAATAGGTTCATCAGCCCCTATAGGCCTTGTAGAAGCCCTAATTCAGGGAGTGCCTGGAAATTCAGGCAAATTTCAAAGCGACTTCATTTAAAGCTCTATAGCTAAAATCTGTAGAATAGCAGAAGTCCTGGCTGAACATCATTAGCAAGAAACACTCTGAGTCCTGTACTTTTGGGTCTGACACTTAGTTCCTTGTTTAGTTTTTTCTTTTGCTCTTTTTTAAGGAGGAAGGTGGACCTTTTTTGGGATTCATAGAAATAATGTTGACCTTCCTTAGAGATGCTGCTGACTATAGTGGGCCTTCAGCAGAAAAACCATGAGGTTCCTTCTGAGCTGGACATGACCCATAAAGCTGCTTAGAGTGATGCTCACATACACTGTTCTGACAAGATCACAGTTAAACATGCTTATTATAAGCCCTTGTATCCTCTCTTGGCATTTGAAGAAACACATTTCACTCATTTAAAGGAACCTCCTTATGGATATTCTTTTGTGAACAGGGATAGGTTTTGTGGACTCATTGCTGAGGCTTTGCTCACACAGAGGCAGAGATGTTGGCTCTGTGTGATGGGAACCTAAAATAACAGCCAGGTGAGTTAATACAAAGCTGTTATCCTCGGCCCAACTTTTAATTCTCTCCTGTCCATAATAGGCCTGAAAATATACAATTGTCCTCTTGCCTAGAGTGAGAAGTGATTTAAAGCCAGGCAGGTGGTTAAGAGTGTGGAGTTCATTCATTTTGTTATACAGATTACACATCACTTATTGATGTACATACAGGACTGATCTGGGACCCATTGGGGCCTTATATAGGAGATGATGTAAACCTCTTGCTCATTGATAAAGTGCAGATGTTATCACATCACTCCTCTCCTCAGAAAGCTACAGTTGCTTCCTGGTGTTTTTAGGATAAAATGCAAACTTCTGTTGGACTTTTAAAGTTATAGTATAGTTAGGCTTTATCCTATTTTTCCAGGGTAATTATACATTTATACATTCTAGGCAAACTTGTAATTCTATGCATATGATATCTCTCCTTTGTAATCTCTGTTCCCCATGCCTGAAATGCTCTCCTTCTTCATCTTTGTCTTTTGGGATCCTCAGATTCCTTTAAGGCTTAGCTTAAGAGGTAACCTCCTTCAAGAGATCTTTATTGATTCTTTCAGTTGTTAATGTCTGCCCCCTCACCCCCATTTTTGTGCCTCTGTATAATCTATATTTGATTATGCATTTACTTACCTACAAACATCCATTATCTAACCCAGTGCCTGGTACACAGTAGGTCCTTATTGATGGATCAGCCCAGTGGTGCAATGGTTAGGGCACTAGTCCTGGAGTCAGGAGGACCTGAGTTCAAAGCCTTAGACACTAAGTTGTATGATCTTGATTGCCTTCAAAAAGAAATTGTTTATCCAGGCCTGTTTCCTGGTATCAGATTCTAATTGGGTCATTTGGGTTTCTGGATGCAGAAGTGGCAAGAGGGCTCCATGAGAAACTGAGAGTCCTATCAAGTCTCCAGTTCAGATAATGAGCCAAACTATAATCTTCATGCAGCTTTCTCAGTGATATAATACTATTGAATCATTCAGCCAGGCATCCTTAAAATTTATTTTCATGTCACCATTTTATATGTTTTATTGCCTTGAGAGTGTAGCATATGAAGTCAAGAAGACCTGGGCTCAAATCCCTCTCTGTTGCTTAGTAGCCATAGGACCATTTAATCTTAACTTTAACCACTTAACTACCTTAACTTCTCTGAGCCTTGGTAAATTGGGATTAATCATATTGTAAGTACCTAATTCAGAGTTATTGCTATTATCATTGTTACTTATTAATTAATACAATTTGTTTATTAATCAATTATTAATTATTTGTTTCCTATTAATTAAACTTTGTAGTGATTGGCAGTGCTTTTCAGACCTTGAAATGCAAGTCATAATCATTGTGACTTGTGACTTAGTCCTATAGCCCTGATAAATGCTTTTTCATTTATTCATCATGAGCATTGGGCCAGATCCATCCAAATGATTGACTCATCCTCTGATTGAGGATGATTATTTATTGCTTGTTTTTCATGAACCCTGGGGGCACTTTCACAATGGAGTCAATGTTGCCCAGAGAGACATAATGACAGGTCAGGTGCATCTTTTAAGCCTAGGAGAGAATTAACTCCCCACTTGAATTTGTCTCCAAAAGCATCATTTTTAATGAGGCATTCCTCTCTTCCTGTTTATAATAAAATCTTCCATTTGGAATATGGTATTTTTTGCTGTTAGCCTCTTAGGAGAAAGAGAGACATCACAATAAAACAAGCTATTATAAGGAATTTAATAAGAACCCCCCCCCCCCCCCAAAAAAAAACCAAACAAGTAAACAATTTTCAGGGTATGTTTTAAAGTTACTACTTATGATCTCAGTTTTCTATACATTCTACTTTTATTTTACTCTGTAATGAGAATTTAGGTATAAAATAACAACCCTCAAAGATAACTTTTCATTGAAGGAAGATCATGGTATAGAATGATAAAATGTCAGAAATGAGAGGAATCTTAGAGGGCCTCTAGCCCTAGCACACTGAGCCTCTGAGAGAGGTGGGACTGCCCTAGATTATACAAATTATGTAGTCAGGACAGTAGTCAGAACTCAGATCTCCTGACTGCCAATCCAGACTTCTTTCTGCTAGGCTAATCTTTATCTTAGACTAATGTCTAGACAAGTTTATAAGAAGCAAGGATTGAAACAAAAATTTTTTTCCTCTGTTAAAGTGGGCAAGGATTTAACTCTTAAACATATACAGTGCCTTCCCCCCTTCATTTGTGTGGAATCAGTTTCTTTGTCCCAGTTTCCCAGTTCCTCTCAAAATGACAGACTCCAGAGTAGGATGCATGCTGGATTTGGAATTAGAGAATCTGGCTTTTTATCCTAGCTCTACTCCTACCCTCTCTGGGACCCAGGGTAAATCACAGGTATCAGTTTGCTTATCTATCTATAAAAGGAGGGAATTTGCTTATCTATAAAATTGGCCTTGAGGGTCCTTTCAGGTCCTAAATCGTAGTCAGGTGTTCCCATGGGCATGCTTGTATAGATATGTGATCCAAGAGAGGTAAGAACATCATCCCAAAAGGAGCTAGAACTTTCCCTGGAGCCAGGGACACCAAGGTTATACAACCATCTCCTCAGGTTGTGTGAAGACAGAACTTCCTTAATTTCCTCAATTCTTTTCTAGAGCTAAGTGAAACACTTAGTGATTGTATGTGACTTTTTTTTTTTTTTTTAAGGTTTTTGTTGCAAGGCAATGGGGTTAAGTGGCTTGCCCAAGGCCACACAGCTCGGTAATTATTAAGTGTCTGAGGCCAGATTTGAACTCAAGTACTCCTGACTCCAGGGCCGGTGCTCTATCCACTGCACCACCTAGCTGCCCCTGTATGTGACTTTTAAAAATGTTTGTTCCTGTTGCATATATGTTAAATGAACTTATTAAAATTTAAGAGAAGCAACCCATATGAATTGGTGAATCAACTCACATATGTTTAGTACTTTGTAGAGCTGTGATTTCATTCCTGACTTTCACAGAAGTCTTGTGACTTCTTCCTGATGCTTCCTTTTTGTGTGCATTTCCACCACACCTTAGTTTTTGTGATGCTATTGAAGAAAAATCCTCTAAGCTATGACCAAACTAAAAAAGAATGTTTAGTTACGTGGGCCTACAGTCCAACACTAGGTTCCTACTTAAAACTTTGTTTTCTTAGTAGGAACTCTTGGAGCTTTTGTTAAGCCAGTCTGAGAGGTGTGAGGTGGTACCTCAGAGATGCTTTAATTTGCATTTCTCTAAGGCCTTCAACTCGGCCATAAGACATCATTATGAAAGAGTTCATAAATGTTGAGAAGAAAAAAATAGCTGTCCTATAAATACATTTAACACTCAGATATGATGAACTTGATTTTCCTTTGTAGCTAGTCCAGGCAATTGTTCATTGCTTTGTGCTCAGATGAACTGAGAATCAATGTCTGTCAAGGCAAGTTCTTTTTGTTGTTTAATTTTATTTATTTATTTTGAATTTTACAATTTCCCCCCTAATCTGGCTTCCCTCCCCCCCAACTCCAACTGAAGGCAGTCTGTTAGTTTTTACATTGTTTCCATGGTATACATTGATGTAAGTTGAATATGACGAGAGAGAAATCATATCCTTAAGGAAGAAAAACAAAGTATAAGAGATCACAAAATTACACAATAAGATAATGTTATTTTTTTAAAATTAAAGGTAATAGTTGTTGGTCTTTATTCAAACTCCACAATTCTTTCTTTGGATACAGATGGTATTTTCCATCACAGATACCCCAAAATTATGCCTCATTGTTATTCTTATCTCACTCAGCATCAGTTCATGCAAATCCTTCCAGGCTTCCTTGAATTCCCATCCCTCCTGGTTTCTAATAGAACAATAGTGTTCCATCACATACATATACCACAGTTTACTCAATTTCCAATTCTTTGCTACCACAAATAGGGCTGCTATGAATAGTGATGTTTTTACCCTTTTTCATCATCTCTTCAGGGTATAGATCCAGTAGTTGTATTGCTGGATCAAAGGGTATGGACAATTTTATTGCCCTTTGGGAGTAATCCTATTGCTCTCCAGAAAGGCTGGATGAGTTCACAGTTCCATCAATGCATTAGTGTCCCAGATTTCCCAAAACCCTTCCAACAATGATCATTGTCCTTTCTGGTCATGACTGAGAGGTATGCTTTAGAGATGCTTTAATTTGCATTTCTCTAATAAGTAATGACTGAGTAATAGTCATGACTGAGAGGTGTGCTTTAGAGATGGTCCCTTTTATATGCCCTTCTTTTCTCCCCTATTGTCTCTTCCTCTCCTTTTATTGTCTTAACCTGTTATTGCCTTTATTTTTCCTCTTTTCTCTCATCTCTCCCTTTATCTTAGGTCTGCCATTGGCACACATACCCATTCCTTTGATGAGAGATTTTTGGGAGAACACACAGTTGACCCTCATTAATTCCATCCTGTAGCTCTAGTCATTTTTAAACAATGAATGATAATATGTCTGACAGCATGAACCTGCTAGAGAAAGAAAGAATTTTGCTAGCAGGAGATTTAATACAATTTTGAGGAGAATTTCTAACTTGGACCTAACATGCACATTCATCAAAACAAATTCTGTAAATTAAGATTATAATTTTAAAAACATGACCCCCCAAATACAACATTCCTAAGCATTTCTTTAAATTGGATAGAATTAAATTACCTCTCCTGAGTCCAAATGGTTCTTCCTTTGTCATGTCTTCCATGACTAAATTAAACAAAGAATAAAGGAGAAAAATACACTGCTGTTTGCTCTTTCACCTACCAGGAAGAAGAAACAGGAGTAAAAGCTTAAAAGAAGAACTAGAATATCCTGAGCTTTGGTGGCTACATTTCACCTTTCAAGGTGTCAACTGAGAGTCATTTGAGGTGTTAACCCTTTTTGGTTTTTGAATCAAGGAGGTTTAACTCTGTTAACAACAGAAGGCTTTTTTCCTTAATACAATCATGATTCTTGTTGGCCCCTTTTCTCAGAGCCATTATAGTTAAGGAACCGATTTGGGGAGGGATAAAGTATGCCACCTCTCCAACTAATGAGAAAGTAAGGAATATAATAACTATTAGCTGGCACAGACAGCTCCTTGAAATAGCAGGCTTGGAACTGCATCCAGTAGAGCTAAAGAAGTTTCTGATTTGCAATCTAGATTTTCCATAAGCTAGCATCTGAGACAGAGATGGAATGAATTAATAAAATGTGAAAAGAAAGCATAAAATAGGATCAGGAAGTAAAGCAAATCAGGAAATAATTGAGAGAAGGTCTATCTATAGTGATAGTTCCCAGAGAGGAACTTTGAGTACAGAGAAATGGTGGAATCTGTTTTGTATTGGAAATATTTCTGTACTGTGGGGGTGTGCTCTATTCTGTATTGGCTCTTTGTGAACCCCATTTGCTAAGCCACTTTGAACTTGAACAATAAAGCTGACCTTGGCACCACCCTTATTCTGCCCACTACAGAAATGTATTTGAGCAAGGTTCCTCCCATGCTCTGTCTTTTTGTCCTTCTTGACTCCTGGTCACTTTGCTTCCCTTTTTTCTGTTCTTCCTTTCTCTCAACAGGATCCACTGGCTCCTGCTCCATGATTCTTTTTTTTTTTTTTTTTAGGTTTTTGCAAGGCAAATGGGGTTAAGTGGCTTGCCCAAGGCCACACAGCTAGGTAATTATTAAGTGTCTGAGACTGGATTTGAACCCAGGTACTCCTGACTCCAGGGCCGGTGCTTTATCCATTATGCCACCTAGCCGCCCGCTCCTGCTCCATGATTCTAAATCTATATTGATCTAAGTTTCCTTTTTCCCTTTTAACTGGACTATCCTCTTTGCTTCTCTATCTCTACTGGCTCTTTTTGCTTAACTTTATTACTCACCTCCTTTCCTAGTTTGTAACTATCTCTTTAAAATGATGATTCCCTTTACTATTCTCTCTCATCTGTCTCTTTTGCTTGACTTTATTGCCTTCTTGGAAACTACTATCTCCTTAGTAACTCTCCTTTAAGAAATTCACTCTTGAACTGCTTCTCCAAAGGGCCTAATTTGTGAACTTTTTGTAGTTGTTTTTGGACTTTTTGTGATAACTTTTAACTGTTTGTGCAATCTGGTGATTTCTTCACCCCCAAAATGAACCACAGCTGTCCCACTCTCCCCTCAGTGGGATTTGAAATTATTGTGTTTGGCTAAGCAATAAGATTTGAATTCAACTTCTGGCTTTGCTCCTTATTGCTAATCTTTAAATAAATTTACTTATCGATAACTCTCTGGCACTTACAGTTCTTTATCAGTAAAAAAAAGGAGTTGAACAGTAAGTATTTAGGTTCTAATTCTATAGCCTATGACCTATTAATTGGGATAGACCTAGAAAGGCACTTTCCTCTTCTATATAAGGTAGGATGTTTAGAGTCTGTTAACAAATTATTAATTTCCAACTATTTATTTTGTATTTTATAATTAACTCAGTATTTGTAAAATATTCTTTTGAAAAGAGAACTGGTACTTTCAGCCCAGAGGCCTAGGTTTTAAGTCTGACCTTTTCACTAGTTCTTCTCACCTTTCAATTAAACCTGATCTGCACACAATATGGCATTGATCTTCCTCACTGAAAGTTTTTAAGTGGAGGCTAAATGATCAATTGTGGTGATATTGTAGTGGAAATCTTTTGTCCAGGTATGATTGGAATGAGATCAGCTCTAAGAGTCTGACCCTTCTCAAGGCCACATCCTCCCGAGCTCATATCTTCTTGATTTAAGACAGGCAGCAAACTCCTAAAGTCATAAATTTAGAGAGCTAGAAAGGATCTAACAGATTCTATTCTAATCTTCGCATTTTACAAAGGAAGAAACTGAAGCTCAATGACTTACCCTAGGTTACACAATTAGCAAATATCAGAGGTGGGATGACAACACAGGTGTTTTGATTCTAGAATCAGCATTTTTTCCCCTGCACCATGCTGTTTCCATTGTGATTTTGTGAATGTCAAATTTAGGTTAAAGCATTTTACAATTATTAATAGTTATATATATGTTACTATTATTTGTAGATGATTGATCTTTTTTCTTTGATAATATGGTGATGACAGTGAATCAAAGAAAACCATCCTGGTTTAGCCTTAAGTCTTATCCAGTCTTTCTTTACATGGACTAAAGACAGTATTATAAAGGAGGTTGTCATATAAAGTTTGAATATGATCATATATCATTGTACTTCCAACCATCACATCTCAAAGATGATTGGTTAGTCTGTGAGGGAAGACTGTACTTACGTTAGTGGAGAGACCAGTTAGGATGTACCAGGTTGTCATATATAGCATAGATTAGTGCTTTGACCCACATTGCAGATGGGCTGTCATTGCCTCACTGATAAAGGAGAGTTCAAAACCATTTAAGGCCAATAGACTTACCCAGTAACCAGATCATCTCCAATAGTCCAGTATCCTAAAAATTAGGCCCTGGGATGGGATGATTCTGGTAAAGGCTCACTATAATAAACATAATTGTGCAACTTATGTTTCCAATCATTTAGTTGGTGTGGTCTTCTTTGTTCTTCAAAAGACTAGTGATAGTAGTGTTAGAAAAGAGATATCTCTCAACTTTGCCAGGAGACCTAGATGCAAATCCAATTTTTCTATTAATTTATTGTATAACTTTGGGCAAAGCTATTATCCTTAAATGGACCACAATTTCCCTGTCTGTAAAATGATTAGATTGGAAGCTAGAATCCTTCTAGCTTTGTTGTTCAATTTCAGATGGTCATCCTCCATGAAGAAAACCTCAAGACTTAGACTTGTCTCTAGAGTTTCTATTAATAGAATTACCATGGATTTATTCTGAATTCAGTCCTTCTTGAAGCTATTAATATATTTGGCCAGCATATCCTCTGGGAAAGAGATTCAAAAGCCCCCTCTCTCATTCAAGCAAGGATTTGTATAAGTAAATTTTGATACATAATATAGTTTGAAGTGGGGTGATGTTGGACTGATGTCTCTGTCTGTGTAATTCTTGACTATAGCTAGCTTGGTAAGGTCTAGATCCCTTGTTCTCCTTTAGTCTGGCTATAGATCTGGGATGATCCTCTGTTTTCTGAAGGGATTTTTGATTAGCAACAGGAAACATTCTGTTGAGGAAATCTCCCCTGAGGAAGCCACTGTACAATGTTCAAACTTCCAGGAAATCTCTCTTCTTTTTCTAGAAGGCTAGACTCCAGGATTATTTGATGTTTTGTTGTATTTCAGTTATTTCTGAGTCTTTGTAAACTTATTTGAGGATTCCTTGACAGTTACTGGATTGAAATTTTCTTTTCCAGATCGTTTAATGGATGAGGAACTGAGGCCAATGGAGTTAGGTGACTTGCCAAGGGTCACACAGCTAGTAAGTGTCAGAGATCAGATTTGAACTTGGGAAAGTGAGTCTGTCTTACTTCGGGCCCAGCACTCAAACCACTGCTCCACGTGGCTTGGGGAATTCAAAATACCTCTACTTTCATCAAGGAATTTGAAGTTCTTGATCATGCCTTATAAACAACCACCCTTTCATAGTGAACAGGCAGACATCTATGTACTTTTGCCATTTGCTTCTGCTGCATTTTGGATTTTTCTCTCATTGGGAGAGAAAGAGAAAGGGGAGAAATACTTCCCTTCCTCATTGCATATTGAAAGAAGGAAAAGGCATGAAAAGGGGATACTGAGGATAAACAGAACCTCCAAGTTGGTCTCAGTGTTCACTTTATATATATATATCATGAAGGAAGAGGTAGCTACTCTGGTAAACTTTTAATTTTGCTGTCTCTCAGTTGCCAGTAAACTTGGAGGCAGGTCCAGTTACTGAGAACTCTGTAGCCTTCCAGCAAGGAGTCAAAGTAAATGTACAGCTCCATTGGAAATGCCCTTCAGTTCATTATCTATAATGTCATCAATTTGAATGAGGAAAATCATCAAATTGATAAGTGACTTCTCTGATCAATTCTCCTTACAGTAGTTTGGCTTTTAAGGCTCTGCCATCAGAACACATTAGGCAGCAATGATATATTATGTGACTCTAATGCTCAACCTAAGTACAGAGAAGCTCATCACCAGTGAATTGGATACCAGGGGATTATTTTCTTGGCTGTGGGAATTCATGAAACTATTTACTACGATAAAGAGCAAGGTGGGGTGGGAGTTCAATCTTCATTGATGGAGAATATATTCACATCATTGATGTCTTAGATTCTTTGAAGTATAGAATGGGCCTAAGGTCAGAATGGTAACCTACAGGAAACCTCTTATGTACTTTAGAGAAATTATAAAAGTTTATTTATTGCAGTCAGGCATGATATAGGAATAAAAGTAACTTTCATTGTGAAAGACTAAAGATCAATTCTAAAAATTCCCAATCTCTACCCAAATCAGCCCTAATCACAGTTGAGGGAAAATGTTGATTATTTCCCTTCCTATTTGGAGGTCATCAGGAACTGCTTTTAAAACCAGTGCAGAGAACAACAGATTTGTTGTTTTTACAGTCAGCCAGTTCTGGTGGATCTATTTAATTAGATTTCAGGACAGCATCTGTAGCCCTAGTAAATGCAATAATCAAGCTTCATGATTTCTTGTGTGTTATAAATGTCACTAAAATCGCTGTGGCAGAACAGATCATTTCTTTGGTAATTGGAATTTCTGTCATGAATTGTTTCATCACTTATAGCCATTAGAACTTTCAAATAATTTCCTATAATTGGACTCAATTGAATTATATGTGTGTGTATGTGTGTGATAGTCTCCTTGTCATTATGTTTCTTTGATTTTACATTTGTTTACTTGTTTTAATTATGTTCCCCAGGAACAGAACTCCAGAATTAGGAGGAGAGGGAGAAAGGAAGAGAGAGATTTTGCATTTTCTTTAAAAGAGAGGGCATGTACCATGAACTGCTGTTATGATATTGCTGCTGTGGGGCATGGTTTCCAGCCATACTAAATAACCCGGGTTTTAACACTGAAAGATGGTGTGTCCCTCACTGTATTTTAATGCAGCCAGAACTTGCCTGCAGAAAAACTGAACCTCTGAAAGAAGCATTTGATTTTTGTATTAGAATTATCTACATATGTGCCATAATCTCATATTAGAAGTTAAGACCAGTTAGGACAAGAATCAAGTATTATTTATCTTTTCATCTTCTTCATCTGTTTTTATTACCCTCCTCAGCATCCAGGTATCTGCCCAAAGTAGATGTTTAAAACATTTCATAAAGGGAAAGAATATGAAAATCAAATATATCAAGAACTTAGTGTAATATGAGGTTCAAGAAAGGTTTATTTCTTTCTGGGTAGGTTTGGGAAAGATTTAGGGAGGAAGTGTCACAGTCTGAGTTTGGAAGAATAGATAGGAATCTAGACAGACATCATGGAAGCTTACAGCTGAATCTCTTGGGTCCTAGTATCACATGTCTCTTCCTAGGCTTTGTAATCTGTAATCTTTGTAATCTCCTGTTCTTTCAACCATTCCCCTTATCCACATCTCCTTATTTCTATGACTTTACCTCTAATTCTCACAGATTGCACAATGCTGGATCTGAAAACTTACGTTTCAGTCTGTTGACTTATCTCATACAATCCTTCTTGGAGGAGTTAAACTTTAGTAGAAGAAGTCCATGGAAAAATTCCAAAGGTAGATGAAACCTCAACAAATGAATCAGTGGAAGTTTTTCTAAATTTTTATGTTTTTATCCAAATAATCTCTATGGAAGTGAAAGGGGAAAATGCAATGGAAAGATGAAACCTTGGCACTGCAGCTTCCCTGCCCTGGTGTAATACATCTCTTTTCTTTTTTAAAAAATCATTTTACTCATGGGCTTTGTTTCTATGCCACCTGACTTTCTCAACATAACCCTCAAACCCCCAGAGAATGATAATTTTCTTCAGTGAATAAAAAAGAAAAAATCTGTCCAGCAAACTAATTAATACATCAATTACATCTAGCATTATATGCAACTCATTTGTAGTTCTTAGCATTGTTTAGTGAATAGCATGATAAAATTGGAGTCAGAAAAATCTGAGTTCAAATCTTGCATCTGATACTGACTGTTTGACCCTGCCCAAGTCATTCTCTCTGAGTCTTTGTTTTCTTATTTGAAGATGAGGGCATTGGGCTAGAATTGGAAGTTGGCCTGCCACCTTTTTTTCTATGAGCCACATTTTTACATTTTTAAATCATTCTTAGCTCTCTAGGTATACAAAGACAGACAGAGGAAATGACTTGGCTAAGGCAACAAAGGGTTGAACTCAGATCTTCAGACTTAGAAAAATGGAAATTCTTTCTACTACATCTCACTTGCTGTCCTTTGTTGTATGAGGATATTCCCAATTATATGTTGGGGAAAAGGATCATAGTTATGATTCTGGGTCTGACCTCATTGAACCTTCTCAAATTAGCGAGAGAGGTTACATCTGAGCATAGTGCTGATGGAGTGTCTGCTCCCATGTATGTCTGTCCTTCAGTGTGTGTTTGTAGGATAGATTTAGATTAAACTTTAATTCCCAAGAAATGAACCTCTGGTAGAAATCAAGTAAACAAGACTATCAATTTTTCTGCTCTGTTCTGTTTGCCAGGATAGCGGATGTATCCCATTTCATTAATGGGTATGATGCCATCAATAGCTTCTATTTACTATCTACACTTACCTTTTGAGCCCTAGGTATGACCAATGTTAGGGAAGGTACAGTATACAGTAACTTAGAAACACTGTCCCTGGAGCCTTTGAACTCCTCTATGTTATGAGCTGAACTGATGAAAATAAAGAGGCCATGAAAATAATCTGACAAGGTGACACCATGTATGGGCAAAGAGCCCCACACCTCCACATATGATTCAATTCAACAGACTTTTACTGAGTATCCACCATGTGTTGAACCTTATGGTGTGCTATATTCAGATAAATCATTACAAAAGGGTTTGTGGTATAGAAAACTCTGGAAAAGAAACTTCTTTTCCCAATACAACTTATAGTCATATTTTCCTGGGATACTGAGGGGTTAATTGACTGGATCTAGTATGTATTTGAGGCAAGATTTAAACATGGGTTTTCATAACTTCGAGACAGGAGATAGTAATCATAACAAAAGGAAGAAAACTATAATTTGCATAAGGAAAACATCTTTCAACTCTATGAAAGTCTAGCGGAGGGGCTGGTTGAGGGAATCACAGGTTTCTGAAGGACTGAGAGGAAGGGAAGAATAAGCTCAGCAGTAAAGACATAGTTACTTGAATTCTAGTCCTGTAGCTTTTCCCTTTTTATTAGTCTGACCTTTGACAGGTCACCTCCCCTTCTAGACTTCACTTTCCCTCTCTGTAAATTTTAGGGCTTCTAGCTGGTGATCCTTAGGATTCCTTTCAACTCTGAAATTCTATGACTTTATTTTTCCATCTCTGAGGCTGGAATTATAGTAGGACAGATAAATCTATGGAACTGTTGATATGACATATAAGATTATATCCATGCAGAATATTGTGTTCTCATTTGATGTCCAGTGACCTTATAGAAACTGGGAAAATAAACAACTGAAGCAGGTCAATAAATGCATTAGTAATAAATGTATCTCCACCATGTAAGACAATCCATTGTGCTAATCCTAACTTTAAGTATTAGTTTAAAATATTTCCCACATGAAGACATTTTAGAAGAAATCAATAGCAAAGGGAGCCAAACCTAGCAGCTAGAAATCTATATATGCAAACTTTCGTTCTCATAAAGATCAAACTCCTTGGTAAACTTTTAAGTCAATAGCCTATGATGGTAATCAGGAAGACGGGGCTTCAGTTTACTCCAAAGTGGAAGCTCAATCAAATCTCTTTAGATTGCTGAGGAAACAATAAAACGTCTAATGAATTTCCACACAGGAAGTCAGTACATATGGCCTAACCATTCCCCCCCCCCCCCCAGAAGCCCTGATGGGCTTGTTGCCAGGTTCTGAATTCAAAAATGAGTTACTTCAAATTTTAATCTCTGTAGGTCTGTATCATCCATCTGCTTAATTTTCTTGATTTCCCTGATGTGGCTATCTAGTTTAAACTCCCACAAACATTCTGCTTTCATTGGTATTGTAGGGAATGTGTTGTTGGATTAATGAAAGGTTTTCCTCCCCTTTATCACCAAACCAACTTTCTAAATGTCTAGGCTTCTATAAGTAAGCAGAGATTGGATGTGAGGTGTAGAACGTTCCAAAGGGTGCCATGGAAACCTTGGAAATAGACCTGGAACCCTTTTGTCATTATTTACTCCCTCTTCTTTCTTGTTCCCTTAAGTATTTTAGGTACTCCCCTAGGGAACTCAAATTTTCCCTGAAGGTGGACTCCTTAGAGCTACAGAGTACTCCTGATGGGGGTGTACTGTATATCATAACAACACTTTATTTAGTTATTTAGATTTCTGTAGCATTAAAAGGGAAGGCTGAGTTTTTAATACCTTTCCAAAGGTTCCCTAGAATTTTGCCTATATCTTGACTAGTGCCTTCAGGGACCTATCTATACAGATTCTTAGCTTTCTTTCCTAGCTTGTGATTGAAGGCTCAGACTCTCTTATTTATTCATAGATGTAGCTGTGGTAAAGTGGAAAGAATATTGGTTTCAAAACAAAAGACCTGAGTTCAAATCCCAGCTGTCCCCCAACCATCTGTGTGGCCTTAGACAAAACACTTTTAATTTCTCTGTCTGAACATCAGTGAGCCTAATAGCATATACATAATCAAGTGTACAATGTTGTTGTGAAGAAGAGACTTTGTGATCTCAAGCATAAAGCCCTCTGTCCATGTGCATTGTTAATCCTTCAATTCATTTACTCAACCAACTTTTATGAGGCACCTACTGTGTGTAAGACCTCATACTAGATGTTCAGCACAAACAAGACAGATTTGAAAGGCCATTGCTCTGGAGAAGTTTATAATTGAATAGGGGAAAAGGCACGTGTCCATGTAATTATGAAACAAAAGAGGGTGAGAAGTGCAAAAGAGAGGTACAAGTGAAGTATATGATAAATCTGAAGAGACAATAAATCACTTTCGTTTGTAAGTGTTAGGGTTATCGAAATGGCTTCATTCAATCAATAAGTATGTATTGATTGTCTAGTATGTGCCAGTTATTATGTAAGGCATTGGGGATAAAAAACAAAAATGAAAGAATTCCTGACTTCAAGTTGTTTACATTCAGTTGGAGGAGTGTATATTTTATATGTATTTTTATATATTATATATATTTAGTTATATCTATATATGTGTGTGTGTGTGTGTATATGTTATCATTTAGTTGTTTCAGTTGTATCCAACTCTACATGATTCCATGGATTTCTCAGCAAAGATACTGGAGAGGTTTGCCATTTTCTTCTCTAGTATGTCCCCATTTCAAAGATAAGGCACTGAGGCAAATAGTTTAAGGGACTTGCCTAGGTTCACACAGCCTCTGACTCAGAGGTTGAATTTGAACTCAGGGCCAGTGTTCTTTCCAGTGGGTCACCTAGCTGCCATGTGTGTGTATGTGTATATATATATGTAAATACAATATAATATTTACAGAGGCAGCAAGGTAGTACAATGGAGAGTGCTAGTCTTAGTTGGGAGTCAGGAAGATAACTTCAAATGCAGCCTTGGACATTTAACTAGCTGTGTCAAGTTACTTAAATTGAGATTAATTCTTTCTCAACTGAAGAATGAAAATAACAACAGCACCTACCTCAAAGTATTGTTGTTGAGGATCAAATGAGATGATATTTGTCAACTATTTGGTGAGTTGTCTGGTATATAGCAGATAATATATAAATGTTGTCCTACCTCTTTCTTTCATATATAAAATACATGGAGGGTAAGTATTAGCAATGAGGGGAGAATCAGAAAGGCTTCATGTGAAAGGTGAGTGCTTTTTCAAACAGGATTCTAAAAGGTAAGAATGAGGAGACAGTGAATTTCTGGTCTGTGGACAGGCAACTGGTATACAGGCCCAGAAAAGGAGATGGATTGCCATGTGACAGAAACTAGGAGGGAGGTCATTTATAGCAAAAAGAGGAAGAATGAATTTCCAGATAGGGAAGATAGGTTGTAAAGGACTTTAAATAAAAAAAATTTTATTTTGGATCCCAGAGGCAATAGGGAGTTACTGTAATTTTTATTGTCTAGTGAAGTAATATAGTCAGTTTTAGTAAAATCATTTGAGCATCTAAGTGTTGGTTAGATTAGAAAGTATATACTGTTTGTGTTTCATCTTCCAGAAATTTTAAAGACTGTCCTTTTGTTATATCAAATGTCACTAATTTTGATAATTGACTTTTTTTAAAAAAGAAAAAAGATAGATTTAAGGCACTGAGACCCAGGAGGAGGTTATTACAATAGTTTAGAAGAGAAATGACAAAAGCTTCAACTTTCCTACTGTCAGTGTGAGGGGACAGTTTTGAGGGATGTGGTGGAGGTAGAAATAAAACTTGACATTTGAGGGGAGGACAGATAAGGGGTTGTGGTCTTTTGGTAGGTGACAATATGAGATTGGAGATCTGTGTGTGTGTGGGGTCTAGCCTGCAGGTATAGCATTTGGAGTTGTCTGCAGAGTCTCATGCTAAAAAGTTTGGACTGAGACAACTTGGGTTCTATTCCTGATTCTGTCAGTATCTGTGTGACCTTGATTGTTATTCAGCTTCTCAGTTTTCTCACTTATAAAATGAGAAGATTCAAGTAGATGGTCTTTCCCTGGCCCCAATCCTGTTCTGCTCCTCTGAATAGGATCATTCAGGAGAAGAGGAGATAGAAAACCATACAACAAAGTCTTTGGGGGGGGGGTCCATTCCATGTTACTCCATACAAAGTTACATCTTTCTGTATTTCTGTTTATTTTTCTGTTTTTTCCCCTATGTTGCTATCGATTTATATGTGTATGTATATATTTTTGATTGCCTCTTCCTTTGGCATCTCCATTGGCCTTTATAGCTTTTTTAAAAATCATTTCTATCACCTTAACTCCACTTGTTTTCTCTTTTAACTGGTGAGGATATATAATTACAATACATTTGTATGTATATGATTGTGTATATATGTGGAAAAAATATGCACATAGATATGAATGCATTCATTCCATCAATTTATTTTTTTATTTATATGACTTTTTGTATATCTTTTCCTTTCTGTGGGTCACTTGTCTTTGATAGAATAAGAATAAAGGTTCTCTGACCCTGCTGTCAATGCTTCCCCCTTAATGCAACACTTTGCCCACAGTCATACTGGGATTAGTTTTCTGTTCCTCTGCTCACTCTGTAACCTTGTGAGATCTCCCTGCGGGGTATCCCCAGTGGTTCTCTGAATGGAATAGTTTCCTTTTCCAGTTCATTGTTACTAAAGACATAACTAGGGCAGGGTGATATGGGTTTTTCCCTATGACACTGAAATCTGGTGGAGACAGAACTTACAATTGAATTAGTACCTAATTACTAAGATTTTTCATTTGTTTTTGGAGGGATTGATTTTGAATCTTTGTGGATTTCACACAGTGCTCTGAACAACAATTGATATATAAACACTTTACACTGATGTGGATGGGAAATTTGTCTACAATTTAATATCTTAAATATGTGCTTTGGGGTCCTGAAAGGTTAAGTGATTTGTCTATCATCACACAGCTAGTGTGATCAGAAGATATGACTAGAACTCAGTTCTTCCTGACTCCAGGGCATTGCCTCTATCTGCTATAGTATGTTGCCTCTTTTATTAGGAATATTTATTAGATTCTCCTCCTTACCCATGAGGAGGTATAACATGCATCCTCCTCAATGCCTGGTGATTAAATCCTAGTTGATCTTCCTCCTCACCAATCTTTTTCTGCTTGCTCTATGTACAAATATTTGAAGTTGTAACTTTGTTACTAGAATTAAATATGCGTTGTTTGACCAGTACTCATCCTTAGGAAGTCCACCTCAGAAATTATCTATTGCTTCAATATGAAGTTCACATAAAGTGGTAGTCTGAAGTTGTACCAAGCATGGGTTACACAGTGACATAGTTGTAGCAGTCAGATATCATATGATGGAAGAAGTCTTCAATTACATTCTAATTGTTGTAAATGTCTGCAGTGCCATCTAGTCCTTAGAATGTAGCATCTTGGAAAAACAATATTCTATTGGGATTAAAACAGGA
The DNA here is from genome assembly GCF_037893015.1 of Macrotis lagotis. Lineage (NCBI taxonomy): Eukaryota > Metazoa > Chordata > Mammalia > Peramelemorphia > Peramelidae > Macrotis > Macrotis lagotis. The sequence goes on from NC_133658.1 coordinate 452,396,343, forward strand.
TATTTTAGAAAGTTTTTTTTTTGTTCTTTTTAACCTGCTGAGAATCAAGGTGACGGATAGAATGGAAAGAATGTGAGAAGATTTGGAGGAAGAAGCCTGGGTTCAAGTCTTAACTTTTGTCACTGTTTCTGTAATCATCTTAGACAAATTCTTTTTTCATTCTGAGTTTCAGTGTTACCTTTTTTTTTTTAAAGATGAGGATTTGGATTAGATACCTTGAATGTCCCTTTCATCTCTAAATTGAAGATCCTATAATTTGTCCTCAAAGGAAATAACATCAGGAGTTGTTGGAAAATACAAATTCTTTTGTTTCCTTTTTCCATCTCAGTACATATAGGTCAACCACTGTGCCCCATTTCCAACCTCAGTACCCCAATTGGATAAATTCTTTAAAACCAGGACCATAGGGGCAGCTAGGTGGCTCAGTGGATAGAGCACCTGCTCTGGAGTCAGGAGTACCTGAGTTCAAATCTGGCCTCAGACACTTAATAATTACCTAGCTGTGTGGCCTTGGGCAAGCTACTTAACCCCATTGCCTTGCAAAAACCAAAAAAAAAAAAAAAGATCCAGCAAAGGAGATTGAGAAGAAGCAGCTGGATAGATGGGAGGAGAACCAAGAGAGGGCAGTGTCATGAAAACTTAGGAAGAAGAGAGTATCAAGGTATAGAGAATGATCCATAGTGTTAAAGGCAACAGAGAGAGAGAGGTAAAGAAGAGGGTCTGAGAAAAGGTTATTGAATTTGGCAATTAGGAGATCTTTGTTAGGTAAGTCAGGAGAGAACGTTTTGATTGTTGAAAGCAAAGATACTGCAGTGGTATAAAGAGAGAGGAGAGGAAGTGGAGCCATCAGTGGTAGGTGACCACCTTTGAAATTAATCCATTTCATCACCCAATCAAAATTCTGATATCAGGGGCCTCCTACTTTCCTGAGTTCAAAGCCAGGCTCCCAGTCATTCTCCCCAACTCTTACCTTCAGACTAAGATTAAATTTTCTAGTTCCTTTTTCTGGTGGATGGAACATTTTCTTCTTTCAACATGATCTTTTCAGTTTTATAGGGATCTAAGTTTGTCTTCAAATGCCTTGCCAACTTATTTAAGGACTTCTGCTTTAACTCTAAATTCTTCTATTTTTGTTTTGAGAAGTTAGTAGATGTAGAACATGCTCAGCCCTTCTCATGATTATGCCCTTTTTGGTTTTATAAATTTTATTTTATTTTTAATTTATGGAATAAAACAAGTATTTTCATAATATTTTATAATAAAAAAAGATGATTGCACATGAAACTGAAAAATCTATTATGTACAACTTGCTATTCCTTTTAACTATATAAGTTATCATGTAAATTTCTTTTTTGGAATCCCTTTAGTCCTAGTTTTGTCACACCCTAGCAACATGACAGTTGTATCATAGCTAACATTTACATAGAATTTTATGCTTTACAAAGGATTTTGCATTTATTATCTTATAGGTGAAAAATTTTCCCTACTTTTTTATTTTTTTTCCCCTTTCTTTCCTAACTCTGGGTCTTAGGCCAGACATTCCGGCTTTCTTGAAGTTCATCATCTAGGATCTTTCTTCTCTTGTCTTCATGTCTCTCCACAGGGTGATCCTCATGTTTGTAAATACAGTTCACTTCTGCATCTTTATTTTTTAATATTTTGTTTAATTTAGGATAAAACAAATCTTTCTGTAACATAGAATAGTTATAAATGATTGCATGTGAAACTGCAAATCTATTATATATAATCTGCTATTCCTTTTAAATATATAATAAAGTTATCATGAAAGTTTTCTTTCTTCTCTTCCCACCTCATGACTGCCATAACACAAATATGTATATGTGTAGAATCATTTTTATACATCTATCAATTCTTTCTCTAGATTAAAGACAGTGTCTTCCTTTATGTCTTTTGTAGTTAATTGGTCTGTTTATGAGTCAAAATTCCTTATTCACTGAAAATTGTTCTTAAAACAATATTTCTGTAACTATATAAATATTCTCTTGGTTCTGCTCATTCCACTTCTGCTCATTCCACATTCCATTATTTTGTGCAAGTCTTTCCATCATTTTCTAAGATCATTGACTTCATCATTTCTTATAGCACAGTAAGATTCTGTCACAATCATATACCACAACTTGATCAACCAATCTATCTCTTAAAAGTCCTAGTTGCCTTCAAACCTCAGATCAGGCCCCACCTTCTATATGAGACCTTTCCTAAAGGAAGATCAACTATTCTTTCTTCCTCTTAAAAATTATTTTGAATTCATTTCATATATAATTTATGTATGTGTGGGGCAGATATACTGTAGTGTAAAAGAGATGACCTTGAAGTCAGGAAGATGTCAAGTCTGAAATATATTGGCTATGTGTCATTTAACTTCTCTGCTCTAAGCAACTTTAATTCTATAAACTTCTGATAAGGTGTCAAAAATTGTATTGGAAGAGGGAATTTTATTACCTGGCTTTCTGTATGCCATTGAAATTGCTGGTTCAGTCCTCTATCTCTTATCCCATATTTTACATGTAGGATATATTTATATCCATTATTTACGTATGCATACATTTGCTTCAGTAGAATATAAACTCTTTGAGGGCATTTTTTTGTATCCCCAATGTCCAGCATAGATCCTGGCACATAGTAGGTGCTTTAATATGTTTTTGTGGATGGATTGATTTTGTCATCTGTAAAAGTAGGAGTTTTGACTTTCTAAGATTTGTGTTATAGATCTTTGCAGGTATAACCTATTAACTATAATCATTAGTTATGTGTTCATTTTTAACTACTACAAGCACTGGAATTATGCTTGATCAATGTTCATTTAGGCCATGTGAATTGAAATCCATCATAGTTTATCTATAACATATGGTAGCATGCAATAATAAGATCTATAATAAAGGTAGATAAAAATCTTTAAGGGGTACCCAGGCTTTAGAGGATATTTTAGTCAAGGAATTATGGGAATGAACTTGATAATGATAGGCCTGTGACTGGGGATAGTGTACTCCAGAGCTACATCATTATGGGATATTAGGACTGGGAGAAGAGGGACCAACCTAGGAAAGTAAGGCACTAGTAGGAAGGAGGACATAATCATGGTTAGGACCCAGCCATCTATTCCCATTCAGTAGAGACAAGGAATTTTCCAGAGTCATTCATGGGAGATAGTAATGCCCAGGCTAAGAAATGTTGGTATATGGCACCACAAATCTGGGAACAGAAAACTGGTAATAGTTCTTGGGACTAGGAAGGAAAAAAACACTAGTCAGTGACATAGCAAAGAGATGGGTTCTGAGTTAGCTAAAATAGAATCTAAAAGAGTTGGAGGGGTGAAAGGATATATTTATATAGAATATGACAGAGTCATATTCATATTTGCATGGTACATAACAGCAATTTTATGGCTATTCTAATAAAGCATGTGGGAGCTTTGGGGTGTGGAAGGGAACATTCAAGCCAAACAGAAAATAATACATATCATCTATGAAAGCTACTATTTAGTGTCCCATTTTCTTTAGAAAACAAGATATTTTCCATTAGTGCTGTAATAGAATAGATCGAACACTTTGGCTCTGGAGTTAAAGGACCTCAGAGCTAATCTTTTTCTGCTACTTAATCTGTTAATGTAGTTTCCCTGAGGCTTAGTTTTTTAATTTATAAAGAGGGACCTGTGAGGACCTGTGAGGTCTCTGTCATCTTGTCATCTCAGAAGGAATGAATCTTTGGTCCAATCTCTCCCTTAAGGGTTGTTAGAGGTTCAGTAGGCTGCATATGAAAAAATGTGGATTGCCAAGTCAGCTAGCAATGGTCCATTTGTTCATGAATCCAGCCTCAGACACTTGATTCTTACTTACTGTGTGACCTTGGGCAAGTCACCTAACCATGATTGCTTCTCAGGGCCATCTCCAGTTGTCCTGATGTATATCTGGCCACTGGACCCAGATGACTCTGGAGGAGAGAGTCAGACTGGTGACTTAGCAGCACCACCCCCACTCAAATCCAATTCATGTGATTGTCATGACATCACCTCCCTAATGTCATGGTCTTCTTTGAGAAGGAAGGATAAACATTATTAACATAGAGAGGAGGTGGACTTCCCAGAAGGAAACTTCATTCAGATTTAACACAGATATGGTATAAACTGAATGGGGCTTTGTGATTCTGCATTCAACCATTCAGTAATCCAATCACTATTTTTTAAGTACAGCATGCAAGGCACTGTGATAAAGGCTGAGAAAACCAGTCTCTGACCTCAAGGGGCTTCATTTACTTGGAGAATACAAAAATTAAAAGATAAATAATTATCAATTGCTGGATGCAAATAACTAAGTATTAATTGTTGGATGTCTTGTAAAAATAAATTGTCTTTTAGGTCAGTGGTATCAAACTCAAATAGAAACTATCTTTGTAGACTTCATATTGACTTAGAAAAACCACAAAATCACGTTGGTAGTATTGTATCTACTGTGAGTTTGACACACATTGTTAAAATGTCTTAGGTCAATAACATTTTCTGCTTATGCTTTGGGATGAAGATGTGTTACCATTTCTTCCCATTCAGTGATCAGTTGTCTGGTTTCTAAGTGATCCCAGTGCCTTTGCTCTAGGCTCTGTCAGAGCTGGTCTATGAAGAGCTGTCTATGAAGACATCTTCTCAAAAGCAGAAAGAAATGAAGGAAAGGACAAGAGAAGAAAATCCCACTCATTTATCACTTATGGTATATTGCTAGAGGAGCAGAAGGAGAATTGAAGTAAGGTCATCAAAGTAGAGAACAACTGCTGTTCACGGACTAGATCCATTGTTAGGTGTCTTCTTGTAATCCTAACACAAATGCAGGACAATTTTCAGGTCATGTCAGACAAATAAACAAAAAAGGGGTCACTTTGACTCAATTCACAGCAATAGAAAGGAAACCAGAATTTTGAAATAGAAACTGAAAGCAACATAGCAAAGAAAATAGTATCAAACATACAACTTTCATTTCCAAAGAGCTTATGAAATACAAAAAGCATAAAACGAGCCATACCAGGGCTTTTAATAGTTGAATGGAAGGAGCACTAGCTTTAGAGTTGAGAAGACTAAATTCAAATCCTATCTCCGAAGTTTGTTGCTTTCTAAGACTCTGGGAAGTAACGCAATTTCCCAGGTTTTCACTTTTCTCAAGTATAAAATGAGGGGGTTGGACTAGATGGCCTCTGGGGCTCCTTCTAATGCTAGATCATTACTATTGATTAGAAAGTTCCCCATTTCTTTTTCCATTGTCCATGATGTCCATAGCGGGGAACCTTATTATTGACCAGGGCTTTAAGTTCGAATGTTGACATGCTGAGGTGGTAAATTGGATTATATTGGAGACCTCCATTGGATTATATTGGAGACCTCCAAAGTTTCCATTGTCTACTGATCCTCTCTTGGGGGCCATCTTTTTGTCATAATCTCATATGGAGTCATGGGTTGGACTCTGGAGACTGGCTGTCCCCTTTTCTGTTATGACTCAATTTATATCCTCTGTGTCAGAGTCATTCCTTTCTATTCTCCTCTCTCCTTGGCCTTGTTCATTTTGTATACTAGAGGTAAATTGATGTCTAGTTATATTTTTTGTTATTGACTGAAAAATTCCTTCTTCTAAGACTCTATACAACTCCCTGTTGAGTCTTCATTTTTCATACTATGTAGAGAGTCCCAAAGTTTTCATTAGAATGTGACATAGAACCCAGAGTTGGTAGATCCAGGCTGCCATCTCAGAAATTTGGACCATCATTTTTGTGAGACTTTGACAAGGCAATTAACTTCTCTTGACTTCATTCTCCTCAACTCTATAATGAAGCATTGTGCTGGATAGTGTCTAAGCCCTGACATGCTGAGATCCTATGGTTCAGTCTAGATAGAAACTCTATACCATTTCCTCCATTTTCTTTTGTACATAAGGAGAAATGAACAATTTTCTGGGATGGTTTTACTAATTCCCTTGGACAAATCTAGCAGTTTGTGTTCAGAGTGGGAAAGAACATAGGAAGTTTTGCTACCTCACCTGTTTGGGTGGTGCTTATAACTTTTTACAATTGTCAAGAAAATATGAACCACTCCAGCCTGAGCTCATGGATTGCATTTCCGTTTATTTCTGGATAGTCTCTGATTGCCACATAATTCCACATAATACTACATATAATAATTCAAAAATTATTTAGTATGTGTAAGGTGGAAATTGTTTGTAATAATGTAAAGAATAAAACAATAAGAAAAAAAGATTATTTAGGAAACTTCAAAGGGAATATCATAATATAAGCCCCTCTCTCTGCTCAGAAACCAGGCTGCATGTAATATATAGAAGGGGATCTGCTGGCAAGATAACCTGCCTGCTTATCCATTTCTAGCAACTGGTTCTCCCAACATCTTGATCAGTTCTTAAAATTAATGATCACCAGGAAACGAGTCCAATGATGCTTGTAAAAGATGCTTTGAAATGCTGGCCAAAATAGTGGTGGTGCTTGGTGATAAGGGGGAATAGATCAGTTGGAAGATGGATGGTAATAAAGCCTTAGAGCACCTTGATTAAGTGCCTATGAAAGCACAGTATCAGGAGCATGACAATAAGGGGGATGCTTGGGAAAGCATTAAAGGTGTTGGTGAAATGATACAAGGCACACTGAAGCTAAATCTCTGGGATGAGAGTGAACAATAGATGTCCATGCCTACCTGTGGGTGGACTGGATTGGCATCATAAGGGGAAAGTTTTGGAAAGAGGTGACTTAGATTGAGACCTTCTCTGCTGTCTGGAGAAACTTTTAGAACATGTGCCACAGATGAGGGAAAATATTTCACATTCCATCCACCCCAATACTCTATGTCTAAGAATCATATTAGAGTGGGATTGTATACTATACAGGAGTATAGTAGAAAGACTGACTTAGGAGTCAGAAGGCTTGAATGAAAAAACCTGTCTTTTATATTTACCTGTGAGACCTTGGGCAAGTCAGTTACATCTCCCTGATCCTTAGTTTCCTTATCTGGAAAGTAAGGAGATTGAATTAGTTAGTCTTTGAGGTAGCTTCCAGCTTTAGATCTGTTAGCCTTTGACCTGATTTGGCAATACTTTATATTCCTCTTAGAAAATTATAATAGTCAAATTTCCATTATATTTATATATTTGTCTTGGGTCCTTTTTTAGGCAAGGCTTTTGTCTCATTTAATTTTCTCTCCCTCCCTCCCCCCATGCCTAGCATGGTGCATTCTGTACAATAGCTACTCCATAATGCTGTGCTGAATGGACAAAGCAGAGAATCATAGAATTTCTAAGTTTGGAGGGATCTAAGCTACCTCTATTTTGACCCATATCAGAAAAAAAACCCTGAATCTCTACTGCAGTTTACCTGACAAGAGATCATTGAGTATCTTTTTGAAGATTTCCAAGAAAAGGGGCCTGTCATTTTTTTTGCATGAGATTTAATAATATTTCCCCCAGTTACATGTAAGTATATTTTTAACATTCATTTTTTCCATTTTTAATTAATTAAATTTTTCATATTACTACAAAGTCTTGTAAAAGTAACTGTAATCTCCCCTCCCCTTACAAAGATAGAGAAACCTCAAGAAAAATAAAGTAAAAGAAAAATAAAGTGTGTTTAAGTCTGTATTCAGATACCATCAGCTCTATCTTTGGGGAGGGATCACATTCTTTATCATAAGTACATCAGAGCAGTTGCTTCAATATTTTTCTCCCACAGTTGCTATTGCTAGCTTTATTTCCCTCCATTATATTCCTCCCCACCCCCCATTTATTCTATTATTTCTCTCCTTTATCCTGTCCCTTCTCAAAAGTGTGTTGTATCTGGCTATCTTCTCCCTCAATCTTCCTCCTTTTCTATCACTTACACCACCCCACTTTCCCTCCCCCTGTCTCCTTACTCCCATCCCTTTTCTCTCCTTTTTTCCTCTAGGGTAAGATAGATTCTATACCCTATTGAATGTTTAACATTAAGTTTTAAAAATTTTGAGTTCCAAATTCTTTTCCTCTCTCCCCTCCCCTTTTCCTGAGGTGGCAAGTAATTTGACATACTTTATAAATATGCAGTCATGCAAACCATATTTTCATATTAGTTGTGAAAGAAAATACAAAACCAAAAAAATTCACAAAAATATAGAAAGTGAAAAATAGCATACTTTAATCTGCATTCAGATTTCATTGGTTCTCTCTCTGAAGGTAGATAGCATTTTTCACCATGAATCCTTTGAAATTATCTTGGATCATTGCTGAGAATAATTAATTCATATTTAGTTGATCATATGGAATTGCTTACTATGTGCAATGTTCTCCCGCTTCTGCTCACTTTACCTTACATCAGTTCATGTAAGTCTTCCCAGGTTTTTCTAAAATCATGCTGCCCATCATTTCTTATATAATACATTACAATAATATTCCATTATAATCATATGCCACATTTTGTTTAACTACTCTCCAACTAATGGATATCTCTTTAATTTCTCATTCTTTGCCATGGGCCCACCATCTCTTGAGACATCCCTTTCCACTTTTGGAAAACTGTTAGGGAACTTATCTTGACACATATTAATCCTTCAGATGAATGAGTGAATAAGTAATACTATTTGTTTCAGAAATTTAGGATACTTTCTTGACCATCCCAGATTCCCCTTTAATAACCTCTGGAGGATCTATCCTTTACAAATTTCATGAACTTGATTAATTCAGGCTGTACCTCCTAAATTTCATCCTGTACCACATCTCAAGGTTGGCAAGTCTATGTCTTCATATCATCTCTCCATTATGCTTATTGGAGTACCCTTTTATGTTATTTTTCTTTTTTTCTTTTCCATTTGTACCACATTGAATTGACCATTGACTCAAACAATAACTCTGAAGTTTATAGGTGAAAGACATTTTCCTGCTTTAGCTTATGTAGGAAGTTGTTTCTATCCTTGTGGGGGCTGCTCAAGAGAGTTTAGATGACCTCCTGCTTCCATCTAGTAGCCTTTTAGGTTGTCAAGGTACTTTGAGGTACAATAGTGAGAAAGCAGCCTTCTCTTATTAGAGATGAAGAAAGAGAAAGGACTTTGTCCATGGTCACACAACAAATTAGAGGTAAAGAAGACAAACCAGGGCTCCTAACTTATAGACTAAGAAGCTTGTTGTAAATAATTTATCCTCCTCTGTCTCTTTTCTTTCCCCAACTTCTCCCAAAACTTGAAATGTGAATTGAAGTTAAAAAGTACATGCCACATGCTCCCTAGAGAAAAAGACCAATTGCTGTAAAATTGCCTGTCTTGGGTAGCAGTAGCTTGCTTAAAGTGACAGTCACACATGTCAAGAAAAGCTCTTGTGAATTTTCTTTTTCAGCTTGAAATCAAGACCTGCATGGATTAAAATGGCTGATCAAGGAGGTGACTAAATTTTTAACCTCTCCAAATTTGTTGTGAGAAGATTTCTGAGGCATGCCTGGACATTGTCAGTGATTTTGCCCTCTTACTTATTATGCACATAGTGGAAAACTACATAGCTCAGAACAATTATTCTTTTTCTATTTTTTAAAAATGGTGCTAGTGGAATATATTGTTGGTGGAGCTGTGAACTCATCCAACCTTTCTGGAGAGCAATTTGGAATTATGCCCAAAGGGCAACAAAAATGTGCATACCCTTTGATCCAACAATACCACTACTGGGTCTATACCCTGAAGAGATTATGAAAAAAGGCAAAAACATCATGTACAAAAATATTTATACCAGCCCTATTTGTGGTGGCAAAGACTTGGAAATTAAGTGAATGTCCTTCAGTTGGGGGATGGCTTAAAAAAACAGTGATATGTGTATGTCATGGAACACTATTGTTCTATTAGAAACCAGGAGGGATGGGAATTCAGGGAAGCCTGGAAGGATTTGCATGAACTGATGCTGAGTGAGATGAGCAGAACCAGAAAAACACTGTAAATCCTAACAGCAACATGGGGGTTATGATCAATCTTGATGGACTTGCCCATTCCATCAGTGCAACAACCAGAAACAATTTGGGCCTATCTGCAATGGAGATTGCCATCTGTATCCAGGGAAAGAATTATGGACTTTGAACAAAGACCAAAGACTATTTACTTCAAATTAGGGGAAAAAATATGTTATCTTATTATGTAATTTTACTATCTTATTTTTCTTCCTTAAGGATATAATTTCTCTCTCATCACATTCAACTGAAATCAATGTATAGCATGGAAACAATGTAAAGACTAAGAGAATGCCTTCTGTGGGGGGGTGGGGGGAGGGAAGCAAGAATGGGGGAAAATTGTAAAACTCAACATAAAATCTTTCTAAAAAATGGTATTAGTGAGACTTTTGTTCTGAAGGCTTCTTTAAATTGAGATATTGTGGTGATCTTTTGTATTATCCTGGAGGGTGAGTTTAGAGGCAATCTGGGTAAAAGAGTGTGAAGGTGAGCTCCCCAACATGACTCCTGGGTCATAATGACTGAGTTTAATATCCTAGACATGCCCTCAACTCCCACATTATCTTAGTTCCCTCATTAATATTCTCACTCCTCAAACTGCCTCTACCTCAGAAATAAAGCCTGCTTCCTATAGCAGAGGCATCCAAAAGGTTTCTTTGCAAAGTGGTGGTGGTTTTATTTGAGAGCCATTGTGGTGCAGTGGAAAGAACACTGGGCTAGGAGCCAGAAGAACTTAAGTACGGCTCTCACTCCTCACCTAACTTTGGGACTTTGGGCAAGATCTGAAACCTCTTTGAGGCTCTTTGAGCCTCAGTTTCCTCTTTTTTTTGCAATGCAACCTACCTTATAGAGTTTCTGTGAAAGAATACTTTAGAACTTTAGTTCTATAAAAATGTGAAGGATAAAACAAGATAATAGATGTAAAAGTACTTTGTAAACTTTAAAATGCTGTTTGTGAAAAGAATGAGGATAATGGTTCAACAGCTCAATTTAATAAATATTTTTCTGAGTATACCCAAGTCATCTAAAATCAGGCTAGGCTGGAAAAGATAATATCTTATTACAAACTTCCATAAACAAGAGATCGACTGTAACTTTTTGTTTTATAACTACTGCAAAATAAGATGTCATCACATTTTGCACAAAAAGGTGTTTCTTAAAAGAGGTTTGCAAATTCAACTATAGTTTTATTTGAAACTTCACATAGTTATTGTATTGATGTGCATCAATACAAATAATTAAATGTTTAATAAATATTTGCTTTTAAATTAGTTTTAACATAAAGCATTTTTTTTCAGTTTCTCCATATCTGGATTTGTTGTCCATTTATTCTCTCTCATTTTTCCTCATGTGATCAATATCAATGTGTGTTCTTTTCTCCTAATTCTATTGTATTTTCCTCCTTGTTTTCTTCTGTCATCAAAATCTTTCCATATTTCTTTATAATCCTTATCTTGAAGACCATTTAAAATCCCTCCACAGGGTAATGGAAAGATGCATGGTAGACAGTACGCAGAAGATTTTCTAATGATGACATATTTGAGAAGTCGCATAAAAGATATTCTAAAAGTAGATGCAGATAACAGGAGTGAGAGATTATTTTTAATAATATTTTATTTTTTCCAATTGTATATAAAAATAATTTATAATATTCATTTAAAAAACATTTGAGTTCCAAATTCTCTCCCTCCTTTCCTTCTTCACTCTTCCCTGAGATAAGAAATTTGTTATAGTCTATACATGTTCAATCATGCAAAACGTATTTCCACATTATGTTATGTTGTGAAAGAATACACAAACCAAAATATCTATAAAAAATAAGAGTGAAAAACAACATATTTTGATCTGCATTCAGACTCCATCAGTTATTTTTCTGGAGATGAATAGCATTTTTCATCATGAGTTCCTTGGAATTGTCTTGGATTGTGAGAAGAGTTGTCATTTAAAGTTGATCATCATACAATATTGCTGCTACTGTGTACAATGTCCTCTTGATTCTGCTCACTCCACTTTGCAAAATTCATGTAAATCTTTCTGAGTTTTTCCTGAAATCATCCTGCTTGTCATTTCTTATAGCACAATAGTATCTCATCACAATCATATATCACAACTTGTTCAAACCATTCCTCCATTGATAGGCATCCTGTCAATATCCAATTCTTTGCCACCACAAAAAGAATTGCTATTAATATATTTGTACAAATAGATCCTTTTCCCTTTTTTTTTTGATCTCTTTGAGGAACAGACCTTTTAATGGTTTTGTTGGGGTAAAGGGTATGCATAGTTTTATCACCCTTTGAGCATAGTTCCTAATTGCTTTCCAGAATAACTGAATCAGTTCACAACAGTACCAACAGTATATCAGTGTCCCAATTTACCCATATCCTTTCCAACATTTCCTTTTCTGTCATATTAGAATTGTAGGAGTTGGTATGTATAAGTTGGTGCATCAGAATTGTTTTATTTGCATTTTTCTCATCAATAGTGATTTAGAGCATTTTTATATAATTATAGATAGCTTTGATTTCTTCATCTAAAAACTGTCTATTCATATCCTTTGATCATTTATCAATTGAGAAATGACTTGTATTCTTATAAATTTGACTCCGTTCTCTAAATATTTGAGAAATGAGACCTTTATCAGAAACATTTATTGTAAAAAAATTTTTCCCCAGCTTTCTGCTTTCCTTCTGATCTTGGCTGTATTGGTCTGCAAAACCGTTTTATTTTAAACCGTTTCATTTTACTTCTTGTCATGTTCTCTATCTCTTGTTTGGGGCACACAGTCTTCCTTTACCAAAGATCTAATAGATAAACTATTCCATGTTCCCCTAATGTTCCCATGGCATCCCCCCTTTATGTCTAAGTCATTTACCCATTTTGACCTTATCTTGGTATATGGTATGAATATTTTTTGTCTATTCCTAACTTCTGTCAAACTGTTTCCCAGTTTTTGGCAATTAGTGAATTCTTATCCTAAAAGCTTCACTGTTTGAGTTTATCAAACATTAAAAGGTCATTTATGATCATAAAAACTAAAAAGAAACCAAAAAACAAAAAAAAAGAGTTAATGGATTTGGACCTGCAAAGAATTCCAAATTTAGAACCATAAATATGTAAGGAGTCACCTGGTTCAACTCTCTTATTTTAAAGATGAGGAAACTGAAAGATTAAAGAACTTATCCAACAGCACACAGGTAACAACTGCAGAGCAAAGATTAAAACCTATGTCTTCTCATTCCAAATCCACCATTCTTTCCATTTGTACCAAGATTCTTATCTTTGTGTGGATGATTCCCCAAAGCTTAAATATTCAGCTCTGATCTTTCTCTAGAGCTCAAATACAATATTACCAAGTGGTTGTTAGATCTTCCTTTCTAGATGTCTGAGCAACACTTCCAATTCAATGGCATTTTCAAAACTGAACTAAATTCCTGCCACTGACTTTGTCTCTTTATGTGATCACTAATTTTCCAGCATCCAGGTTCATAACATCAGGGTCATCTTTGATTTTGCTCTTCCCCTTTACCCATCCAATCACTTGCAAGCTCCTATCTATTGTATCCTGACAGCATCTCTCTCATCCATCTTCCATCTCCACTCTCAAAGTAACCACTTTAGTTTAGGACCTCAGTGTGATAGTATCCACACTTAACATTCCCCATGGATCCCTTAAATTACAGGAGATCTCTTGTGGGAAGTTCTTTTAAAAAAGCAAGAAATTCAATATAACAGATTTACTTAAATTGAGGGTATGCCTTTCTTTCTGTCTTGGGAATATTCTTTATATTTTAGAGTTGGATTAAAATCAATTCAACAAATATTTATTAAGTGACTACTATATAAAATGCTTTGGGTTGGGTGCCAGGATCATAGGAATATTAGACTGTTTGGATTCTAGAATATTAGTTCTATGAAGGAACTTGGAGCTCACCTTGAACACTTCTCTCATTTTGCAAAGGAGGAAACTATGACCTTCAGAAGTGGCAACTTTCCTAATCTTAACTGACCCTGCATTGTATTTCTATAAAAGTTTTGATGATAACTTCTTCCCTTGTCTTTTTTTTTGACAGGGGAAGGGATATTGATATTCTTTTTCTTGCCACCTGAACACATTTGCTAACTCATCAAGAGCACAGTATATTATTAATTCATTGCAAGACTTTCTTCAAAGCAGCAATGCCTGATGTGTAATAAAACCCTTAATAAATGACTGTTGACTGACTCAGAACACTCAAAGCATTTTATTTGTTTTCACAGTATTTGAGAATAATCATGTCATTGATTATTTGTACAGTTTCACAGATGGGGAAACTGAGACCTAGGGAGGTTGTGACTTACCCACATTCTTACCAGGATCATTCTTAGATTCGACCTCTCCTATCACAACATGAAGTTTCTATTTGCTGCCTTGTTTTAGTTTGCCAGGGCCAGATTGATGAACAGTGTTAATGTATTGTGGTTTTACATTATTTGGGAGCTTGTATAAAGCAAGCTGAGTGGTTATGTTGCCTAATATGTATTCATAGAGGCATGACTAGTCGATGTGTTTTATGTTCAACACAGCTGTTAGGCCTTTGTTCAGATTTCTATCTATGAATAAAGTCACATTCTCTGTAAATTAAGATTTTAATTGCATTCAACTAAAATGAAAAAAAGGAATTACTCAAACTTTTCTCTTTTCTTTGCCCTCAACAGTTTGGGATTCATTAGCCCTCTCTTTCCTCCTAGTAATTCTCACCTACAGGGTTCAGAAACAATCTGGAGCTGCTGAGAGGCTCCTGCCAGGAGGAACGGAAAGTACCATCTGTTGTCTCAGCAGGGCAAAGTCACCTGTAAACTGTTTCTGTTTCAAGTAGGAAGAGGTTGAAAGACCAAGTATCCTTGCTCTGAAGTAGTATATAGTCCCAAGACTGTGGTGGGGGGAAAGGGAATTCTGCTCAGTCTCAGCCTTCCTTCCAGAGCCAGGCTCTTAGGCAACTAGAAGGAAAGGCCAGTATAAAATAGACAGTTACCTTAGCTTACGTCCCTGGAGAGAATTTCAGCATTTACAGACCTTCTGCTTTATCCACCTGTTGTTCCTCCCAAGAAACCCCTTAGTCTCATGTTTCCTTGCAATAACAGTTGATAATAGTCCCAATGATGATGTCTCATTGAGTACAGTTCAGCTGATTTATGGATCTAAGATAAACTCATTATAAGAGTTGTCAGCAATTATGTGAATTGATGGAGGAATTTTCCTGCTTCTTCCTCAGTAAAGGTACATTATTTCAGTGTTGGTTTCTCTGCCTCGACCTAGGTCAATAATGGCTCTAATTATGAACCTCTTTCTGAACAGAATAACCTCCAAATCTTTTGCCTTGCTTAATACTTAGAGTGAGTTCATACTATATTTTGCTTGTGCTCTGAGCTCTCAGCTATGAGAATGTCATATGAATTATGAACTTCAGTTACCTTTTATTAAAATTTTATTGATAGCTTATCATGTGACAAATAATGACTTATAAATGAGAAGAGACATAAGAAATGTCATGTAAGAAAGATACCTATGACTGGAAAAGTCATGAAGTAAAAATAAGGGAAAACTGATGGATAGTCTAGGTGTTCTTATAGTATTCATGTTGCATATAAAAAAATAAAAACTTGGGGGCAGCTAGGTGGCGCAGTGGATAGAGTACTGACCCTGGAGTCAGGAGTACCTGAGTTCAAATACAACCTCAGACACTTAATAATTACCTAGCTGTGTGGCCTTGGGCAAGCCACTTAACCCCATTTGCCTTGAAAAAACCTACAAAAATAAAAAATAAAAAAAATAAAAACTTGATGAAGATCTCTCATGTATTGGGTAGAGTCTCTATAGAAGACTTACATAAAAATTTGAACAAGAATTGAACATTATGGAAAGGAGTGGGGGGTGGCAGTCTACAGTGCTGTAAGTGATATAAGTACATATAAGTGATATAATTACACTGATGAAATTATAGAACTATTAAAGGAACCTTGAGAATAATTAAAGTTAGTGGCCCATGGCCTGTATGTTTACAGCATCATTGGTGATCAGGAGAACATTATTGTTGTGGCTCTTACTTAAAAATCTAGGATTTTTGACCTTACAAATATCTCTGGTATGCTATGATTTTTCCTAAATCAATGGGAAAATTATTTGTATGCTTTATTTAATTTCTTGGGAGTTGTACATTCAATAAATATTTGCTATGTGTAGCCTGTATTTTTAAAAAGAACTAATGAATAAGCATTTATTAAGACCTCACCATGTGCCAGGTACTGGGTTTTGTTGTATTTTCATTTCCCAATAGTGCTTTTTTCAAAAACTATCTTTTCTTCAAGGAAAACAGTTAAGTAAACCCTTGAAATTGCATATGACAGAATATTCAACATCTTGATCTCATAGTTTACCACCTCTCTGTCAAGGGGAGAAAAGCATATTCCAACATCAGTCTTCTGGAGCTAAGATAATTATTACATTTAATTGTATTCTGAGGTATTTGTGTATTCTCATTTATATTATTATAGTGATTGTGTATATAGTTCTCAATGACAGCTAGCATTTACAGAGCTTTCTATGTTTTGCCAAGGGCTAAACAAATAGTATCTTTTTTTATCCTCATCACAACCCTGGGAGGTAGATGCTTTATTATCCTCATTTTACTGAGAAAGATAGCAGTTAAGTAACTGGTTAAGTGACTGATCTCAACCAATCAGATAATAAGTATTCAAGGTAGAATTTGAATTTGGGTCTTTTTACTCCTCCAGGTAATAATGATGTATCTACTATATCACCTAGTGCCTATAAAAATTCCCTGAATTATTCTTTTTTTCCTTCTTATATACTATATTAATGTTATATATAATATGTAATAATATAATGTCATTTCTTTCAATTAAAGAATGTCTTCATACAATTAGCAAGAAGGCATTTTACCACATCAAGGGGGGAACCCCAAAACAGCAGAGTTGTCTCTATCTCTATAATTTTAAGTAGCATTTTCATGTCAGCAGGATAGGTCTGAAGCTGGGAACTCAGGAAATTTGTCACTGGTTCAGTGGGACCTACCTTTGAAATTTAGTCTCCTCATATCACAATTTTCCTCTTAAACTGGAGTTGGGGTAATACTACATTTATGCAGTGTTCCAGATAAGGTATCTAATCTTTTATTTTATTTTATTTTTGTAAGGCAGATGGTGACTTGCCCAAGGTCACACAACTAGGTAATTATTAAGTGTTTGAGGTTGGATATGAACTCAGGTCCTCCTGACTCCAGGGCTAGTGCTCTATCCACTGTGCCACCTAGTGCCCCATACAATATTGTTCTTATTACATAAATTGTTCTCTGAATCCATTTGTAATATGGGGCCGGGGGGGGGGGCGTTTGGACTAGCTGGTTTCAAAGAATTCTTCCACCTCTAATATTCCCAAATGCCAGGATGCTATGGTTCTTATTAGTGTCAGTTCTGTGTTATACTGTAACACTGACCACTTGGCAGGTACCTTGTAGAGCATGTTCTTTTTTCAGATTTGAACTGAACTACACAGCTCTGTGAGCCCTCACAACTCTGAGATTTTGTAGTTCTGTCAAAGAGACACAGTTATTACAGGCAGTTTTGCATCATGTAATTATGCTTCCAACACATTTGCATAAGATTTAAATTTCTCTCTGAACCTGACATCAGGTGTTAGGAAAATAAATAAATAAATGTTGCTATTTCCTGGGTCTGCACATAGAATTCCTTTTGTGGCCTGAGGTTTTAGTAACTTCTGTTAAATGGAAAACAACCCTCATTTCCAAAGTGAAGCAATTATCAAAGCACTGTGTTCCACACCTGCTTAAATGTTTGGGAGATTTATCAGTGTCACTTGTAGCCTTCTTCAGAAACCATTTCTCAGAAGAAAGTCGCTAGATTGCAAACAGATCAGTACACGGTAACAGACTCATACCTCTATACCTTACCTGCTACTGGAGATGTAGGACATCTTGTTCTTCCTAATTGTACTTAAACTGGAAAAAATACAGGACAGGTCACAGCTTCAGCAGAGCAGTGTAGAATGTATCCCTTGTTTGTGTAGCATGCACATGCTCCTGATGATTGTCAGTTTTTAAAAAAATGGCATTGCAAAATGCTATTGGAATCTAGGCTTTTGAAAAGCTCTGTTCCACAGTTTAAATTCCCTTTTATTGCAAAATATGCAAATCTGATTGATTTTACTGAGACCTGTGAGAATATTAGTCTTCAAGTGCCAGGATATTGTTCTATGTTTCCTGAGCTCAATTTTTGGTTGTTTTTATTAGTTGTTTTCAGTAGTACCTGAGTACCTGAGTCTTTGTCATCCCTTATGGGGTTTTCTTGGCAAAAATACTGGGGAGGTTTCCTTTTCCTTCTCCAGCTCACTTTCAGATGGGGAAACTGAAGTAAACAGTGCTAAGTTATTTGCTCAGTCACATACAACTAGTCTGAGACCAAAATTGAACTTAGATCTTACAGCATTCGAACAAGGTCCAACATTCACGGGAAAATCATAATCTCTCTCTGAGTCTCAGTTTCTATGAGTGGAACTATGAGGCTTAAGAAAAATAACGTGTATAAAGCACTTTATAAATTCTTTAAAATATCAGTTACCAATAGGCTAATGCATCTAAAAGGGGGGGGGGAAGGTGGCTTGTTGGAAAGAGTACATGATCTGTAGTCATGAAAACAGTTTGAATCATGCCTCTGCCACTTATAACTTTTTGATCCTGGTTATTTAGTTATTAGCCTTTTCTGAATTTTGTTTCTTCATTTGAAAATTACAATCAAGCTACTTACTTCACAGCCTTGTTGGAAGAGAATGTATCACTGTTCTGTAGCTATATATGTCATTCTCATCATCTGCAACCATAGTATAATCCAAAGAACTACTTTTTACATAATGCTATTTAATTTCTCATCTCTCAAAGGAAGATTCAATATTTAAGGATGGACTGCTTTCTAGGTCAGCATGGAAGCAATCACGCCCAGCCTCACTGGGTATCACTCCTACTCTCTACCCTTGCTATACAGTCAAACTGGCTTTAGCTTTGTTTCTCACACATTGCACTCCTATTTCCCATATCTATGTCTTTGTACTGATTTTGCATTGTCTGGAATATCCTTCTTTATTATCTCCAGTTAATGAAGCATCTTCTTTTAAAATGCAACTCAAGCATTATCTTTTGCATGAAACTTTTCCTGATTCTTTTTTCGTTAATATCTTTCTTCAGTGCCATTTACCTATGTTTTGTTCCCCTCCCACTAAAATATGAGCTTATTTTGACAGGGAATATTTCATTCTTTAAATTCTTAAATAAAGCACTTAGCAGGTGCTTTATCTGCCTTCCCCAAACTCTGAAAGGAATCCATTGCATTAAAAAACGTTTTGAAAAATCCTTTTTTTTCCTAGCTGTATGAGTGGATGAGTCTCTTAACCCCATTTGCTTCCAAAAGCAAAATAATAACTGTAGTAACAAAAACTCCTGCTCCAGGACTTCTAATTGCTGATATTCTGGGTTTTCTGGTGGTAATAAGATGAAAGAAAATAAGAAACTAAGGGAAAAAGAAAAGAGTCCCAGAAATAAGAGAAGAAAATGAAGAATCTTGGGTTATGATAGTTAGGCCAAAGGACTTAGAGACCTTTTTAAATCTTTCAAAATTGAGAAATTTGTTCTGTTTGTCATCCCAAATATTATTCACCAGACTATCCAATTATATTTTAAAGTGATAGGAAATATGACTGTCAGGAAATAATTTTCCAAGAGAATTAATCCCTTGCATCTTTACAAGACTCCTCTGTCAGTGCCTTCTATTTCTTTAGCCATGGCTTTTGTGTGTCTGTGTGTGTGTGTGTGTGTGTGTGTGTGTGTGTGTGTGTGTGTGTGTGTGATGGAAATTGTTAACTCATTTGGGATGCCATTTGTCCTGGTCTGTCAGGACTGATCTATACATTATTTTTCACTGACTGGACATGAATTTCAAGATTTACTTTGGCATTATAGTATATACAGTGCTTAGGAAGTTGGTTTTTTGTTGAGACTTGTTTAGTTTGTTATGTTTGGTGATTGCTTTTTTAAAAGTATGTGTTTATTGTTTTTTTTGAAATTGCTGCCATTTTCAATGATTCTCCCTCCCCAAAGTAGGATCCTTATGTGCAACAAAAAAAGGAGGAAGCAAACATGTTGCCTATATAAGACAACAGGCACTCTGTTGTTATAGTTCATTATTTTTCTATAGAGAAGAAGGTGACATATTTCAACATCAGTCCTCTAAAATCACAATTGGATGCGATTGATCAGAATCCTAATGTTCTTTTAGGGTAGTGTACCTTACATTATTGTAGTCATTGTGTGAATTGATTTCTTCATTCTTCTTGCTTCATGTTGAATCAGTCCATTCATGCCTTCGAAACTTTTTTTCTGAATTCTTTTTTTTCTGAATTCTTAATATTTGATAATTCTTAATAAGCATTAATGTTTCATCCCATTCATATTTCATTTTGGCATTGGCTTTTGAGAATGGAGTGACAGTATTTGTCTCAGATTCTGAATTTTTATAGTCTTTCAATGCCAATATCAAGGTCAATATATAGGGAAGGAGTAGCTCACCTCTTATTTGTGAATCTAAACTAGTATTCAAAAACATCAAAGCCTTGTTAAGGAGCAAAGTCAGTTGAGTCAATTGGGTCCCTAAAACTGCTTATATTTGTTAAGAAGAGGTCACTGAGATTTGACTTTCCATTCCCCATTCCAATAAAAAGAAACAAAATCTCAAGAGGCAGTTTCACATGATGGAGAGAGAGAACAGATCTTGGAAATTTTGGGTTCAAGTCCTACCTCTGAAGTATACTGACTGTAGGACTTTAAAGAAGTCAGTTTGTGCCATACCCACTTAGAACTCTTAGCTGCAGAACAGGTGATGATCTGCATCCCTAGAAGGCATTTCCTCCCTGGGAATTGCCTACAAGTCTGAACAAAAATAATAACCAAAACCAAAACTCTCCATCTTGGCTATCATTAGATTGAAAAGAAAAAAAAATCATTTGTATCTGCCCAGTTAATTTTTTCCTGTTTGTGGCAGTGCATGTGATCTTAGCATTTTGAAGCTTAGTTAAGCTTTCCCCTGATGCTTCATGAAAAGTCCTTTTGAGTGAAATATTTAGTGATCTGTGTAGGAATGCTTTGATAACCACCTTGGTGATCACCTCTTCTGCACCATGAATGAAATCTGAGAGACCAGTTAAGCTAAAAGCTCTGTTCTTGATACCTGAATGTAATAATAACATTGCATTTCCTGAACCCTTTCTTCTGAGAAATGTAGAGTGCTCCTGGGGCATTATTTCATTAGTTTTCAGTGCTTTGTCAGGTTTGAGGAAGTGACAGCTACTAAGCTTCCTCTCTATTGAATTGAGGGGCTGGGAGTGTGGAGAGTTTAGAGGCTTGACCAGAGACCCTGGAAGTTGCTGGTGATTCCAAAGTTAGAATATTATCCCTCATTTCCTCCTCCTCACCCCCCTCTAGTTTCTAGCATTCTTTTCATTAGTGTTTTGCCTTTTTGCATGAAAATGAAGCTGTTCGTATAAAGGATATGTTATTGGAGTGGCTATTCTAGTAGTAATAGTAATAGATTTGGACTGAGCTAGTTGCAATAAGTCAACCCTTTGTAAGTCGGAGTACACATTTGTGTGATGGAGAGACTGGTAGTGGAATAGACTATCTATTAGGAGTTGTAAGATTCAGATTCCATTTACATATCCAAAATTCAAGTCATGACTATGTCCTTATCTATGGAATAGGAATTATTGTGACTAGAAATTTTTTCCCTATTTATAAAATAGGAATAATAATAGCATCTCAGAGGGGAGGGTATGGTGAGGAAGGTACTTTTCTAATTATGAAGCACTATATATATATGGGGAGTAGTAGTCATGTTTGTGTGTTTGTTTACATTTTTAAGCAGCTAGGTTTTTGTTTTTTTTTTTTTAGGCAGGAGAACAGAGTTCTGTCTCTGACACTTATTGCCTGTGTGACCTAGGGCAAGTAACATTGTTTCCTTATTTTTTAAAAGAAGGGGTTAGACCTAGTGATCTTTTTTGTCCTTTCAAGCTCTAAATTCATTCTCTGGGTATGGGTTAGGGAAAAGGAGAATGTTCATTATAGGAAAGGAGAAGGGCCTGCTCTAACTATAGCTTAACCAAAGGAGCTGACCTAACTGCAGCTTTAACCATATTCTGGCCTCCATTGCCATTTCTTTCTCTAGGTCATTTTTATCTACGAGAAATATGAGACAAAAAGGATTAAATGACTTGCCCATAGTCACTGAAACTATAAGTGTCTGAGACCAATTTGAACTTGAGAAGATGATTTTCCTGACTTCAGATCCGGCACTCTATTCATTGTGCAACCTTAACTGCCCTTATAGCAGTTTAAACAAAAGAATTGACCTAATTAGAGATTTAACCAAAATACTATTCAAGAAATGTTAGAGGACAAATCCTGCTCTAAGATATTAGTGAAATAAATTGACAGAGGCATTGTACTGATGTTAAGGTTCATATGCAGAAAACAGTACATTACTCTGGGCCAGTCTTTTAGGGAAAAAAATCAGTTGATGGAACCTGAAAAAAAAAAATATATATATATATAAAATAATTTAATTGTTAAAGTAATAAAGATGTATCTAGTGAACTTAATTATTTACTGAGATTGTATGATCTTGGAATAGTTGATAGAGCATTGATCAATGAGTTAGGAAGAATCAACTTCTCACTGTTCTGGGCAACTCAATCAGATTATAATCAGAGCAGGTGCCAATCTGTATGAGTGGAGGGGAATCTCCTCATTAGGAAAGTGATGAAATCCTAGGTCCTTACCAAAAAGTGATTATATTTAACCTCCATGAACACCCTGACTTTACCAGAGAAGCATAAAAATCTGACTTGTCCTGTTGAGCATAGGCCCTGGGATGGGCTGTGAGTCTGTTATCTGAAAACTAGTCTAGCTGAGCAAGCAGAGGCATGTCATTACCCAAATGATGAATTTTTTCAGTCACAGAAACTGTTGAAAACTGTCTACTAAGGAAAGACTGTATGGATTGTGATTCTTGACAGTAGAAGGGACACCCACACAAGTGAAATATGGATCTTTAAAAGATGGAATGATATTTCTTTGCAAAATTTGTTTTAAAATTTAAAATATTGGAATGGACTATTCTTTGTACATGGGTAGACCCTGCTAACTAATTAACTTGTCCTTTAACCTGTGCAACTGTTGGATGTTTACACATGTAACCATTCAAAGAGAAGGGAAGAAAGAAGGGAAACTGGCCTAATGATAACTGATAAGAGCAACATATATATGTTAGCTCTTAATAATAGCTCTTAAGCTCTCTGATGAATGAAAAGCATGAAGATACAGAGAGGGGTTTGTTAAAGTAATAATAATGTTGTTTCTGCACTTATTAATTTCAAGAAGACCTTGTTTTTCATTCAAACCTCTATTCTGCTGTGTTTAGAATGACTGATAAAGGAATTTGAAAACAATGAAAAGATCTGAAATTGCATGGAGAGGTGCCAAAAGAAGCAGGTGGGAAATTATACTAATGATTTACCTCTTCAGTACTGAAATATATTGCTACTAACTTCAATTCACAGCAAGGACTTTGAATGGTTATAGAGGTGGGACTGGTTTTGGAGGGGACACAGACACCTTGATTTGTGGAGCATAGAAGCCACTTTCTCCTTACCTTATTTTGGACAGGCATTAGCAGTTTGGGGATGTATGGAAAATTGTGGTGGGGAGTTCTCAGAATATGGCTAGATTTTTAGCCAACAGGTGTTTCCATGTTAGATTTTTATTGATCACTTAACTCAGATGAAATGATGAAAATATTATCCACAAAATAACCATAAAACCCTTAATCTGAAAGATTTTGAAATTAAAGAATCAATTAGATTTGTGAAATATTTGTTTAGCTCTGCTCTCTTGGTAGCTTCTGCTTTGTTTATGCTCCTGATTCCCCCAAAGATTTGTTTCTGTAGCCCTGGCGGAAGGGAGGAAGGATGTATTCAGAATATCTCATTAAAAGCTATTTGGATGATTATAGTAGGGAAATAAATTAAACAAATATTGCAAATTTGTTACTGTATTTTCATGCACACTATAAGTTAATGATCCAAACCCAAATATACTTGTCCATGCCAGGCACAATCAGGGTAAGAATAGCCTTTCCTTGGGAAGATGATGATGGATAGATTGTGGTTCATGTTTTGATGACTCATATCCTCAGGTGATAGAATAACTTAGTACCATTTTTTGGACCAAAGATATTCCAAGAGATTTGTATGTGATGAGAATATGATCTCAATAGTATAGGTATTCTCTCCAGTGCTGCATTGCCTACTCAGAATGGGTTCTGAATGGCAGAATGAGAGAAGACACTAATTTTGTGTTCATGGAATTTAAAGTCAAACAATGAAATAAGCTATAAACACCAGTAACTCTAATACAGCATATCAAATGACAAGTGCATTCAAGGGTTATAAAATAAAGTGGAAGGTCAATGCCATCTGAGATATCAGGGAAGGCAACATGAAGGAGGTGATCATCAATTTGAGGTGGGCCTGAAAGGACAGATATGAACTCATTAGGTGAAAGGATAAATGTCATTTTAAGGAGGAACAATTTGAGCAAAGGCATGGAGCTAAAAGATTCCTACATACCCCAATCAATCAAATAGTATTTATTGATCACCTTCTTAGTGTCAGATATTATACTAGAGGCTAGGTAGATACATACATATATATATATATATATATATATATTTGTATCTATAAAAACACACACATAAATGTAGATGCATATATAAACATATACACATATGTACACATCTATATGTTGGTCTTGAGGGCCCAGGCCCATATCAAAGAAAAGGAGCCAATATCTATAAAACCACAACATTTTGACCATTCCAGGTAATCCTTTTATGAGAAAAAAACAAGTCCATTTGGTGAATTAGAAAAGAAGCAATGCAAAAGGATGAACAGAATGTTTCTGGGTATTTTCTAAGGTTCAGTTTGTCTTAGTCTAGGAAGTCAGAGTCAAAGAAGACCCTAGTTCCTGATGAAATTTATAGAAGATACACAGAGCTACAGAAGGGGAGGCTATGAGAATCTGTATAGAGCTGGGAGAGCAGCTCTCATGTGTAGAGAGTGTGATAGTAGATTATTCCAGGCAAGTTGTAGAGGTAGGAATGCACAGAAAGTATTTTGCATGTGTTTGTTTGACTAAATCTTACTAAGAAATCATGTCAGATAAGGTTGAAAAAAAACAGAAATGACTGGATTGTCTAAACCTTGAACATCTATTTAGGGAGTCTGGTCTTTAACTTAGGTCTAGTAGGAAATCATTAAAGATTTTTAAGTGTAGGAATAATGTCATTAAAGAGGTGCTTCATTTAAATTTTAAATTAATTTTTTGTTTTATTTGTTTCTGTATTTTTGTTTGTTTCAAATTCTCTCTCCCTCCTCTCCTTTCCTTAGCCAGAAATGCAGTATTTATCAAATATTTGAAATCATACAAAATATATTTCTGTATTCACCATGTTCCAAAAAAATAGCAAGATAAACAAAGGGAAAATGTTTGTTTTAATTTTCCCTATAAGTCTATCAATTCTTTATCTGGAAGTTTTTCATCATACATCCTTTGCTGTTGTGGTAGATCACTGTATTGATTAGTTACTGAATCTTTCATAGATGATTGTCTTTATGATATTGCTGTTATATTGTTCAGTTCACTTCACTTTGAATTATTTCATAAAAATCTTCCTAGGGTTTTCTAAAACCATCCTTTCATCATTTTTTACAAGACAATTAATAGAATTTCATCACATCCATATGACATAACTTGTTTAGTTTTTACCCCAAAGATGGGCTTTTAAGAAGATTCTACAGATAAGGAAGAGACTAAAGGTAAGGTAAGTAATTATGAGATCACTGAAATAATCTAGTTATGAAGCAATAAGTTCTCAAATTAGGGATAGGACAAGGAAAGTGCACAGGAAGTTTGCCAAATATGAATCAGCAAAACGTGGGGATTGATTTCCGTTGATAGAAATTAATGGAAGCCAGGTTTTTGGTTTGTTTAATTTTGTTTTTTTTGGGGGGGGAGATATAGGGTTTAGATATGTTTGAGTTTTAGGAAGCTGATATTCAGCTTTGGAAAGGAGATGAGACCATCTCTTCAAAAGGGAAATGGGGAGAAGAAGAATGAAGACAGATACTTAGAAGGAGAAAATGGGGAAACTGCATTAGCTTCATACTTTGAAAAAAAGTTTAAAGCAACAGAGAAATGCATCATTTATTAACTTTGTCTCCTACAAGAGTATAAGTACCTTGAATGCTTTATGATGTAAGAATTTGGGTTTAGTTTTTTGTGCCAGTTTCAAGCCCAGCTTAACTTTGTGAATAACATTTACTTTGGGATATCAAAATCTCACACGTTTGAGGTATGCTAAAATGTTTCTACCTTCTTTATTGTATATAGATAGTTAATTTTCTTTCCTATCTTTTCCCCTGAATCCCTTTGTCTCTATTAGTATATGAGTAGATCTTGTTCACTATACTGTAAACTTAAGGCCCAAATCTTTTGCTAATTCAAATTTCTAGACTATTAGAAATTCACAGGCAATTAGCATAAATTTCTTAACTACTTGTTTTATTATTACATATATTGAAAATCTCTCTGAGTCCAGCAGGTCCTGGTTCTATTCTAACATTTGTTTCTATCTAGCTAGCTTTTGTAATTTTTTAAAGAAGACATGAGGTATCACCTGTAGAAATTGGCACTTCCAAAAAAGTCCCCTATCCTATATCGTTAGATCTTTCTGCTGCTCTTGATATGTCTCTGGTCTTTCAGTTGTTAACTTTGAGAAATGTTGGCTTCTTAATTGTGAAAGTCTGCCTTTAGTCTCCTATGCCATTGGTCAAAAGCTCTGGTTTTGTAGTCAAAAAACTTGATTTTTAAAAATTTTGTGATCTTGAGATGGTAATTTATCCTTCTGGGCCTAATTTTTCATATCCTTTTGGTAATATATTACACTAGTCTCATTGCTAAAAATTCATTTAAGATTTTTGCATTAATATTCATTAGGGAGATTAATCTATAATTTTCTTTGCCAGTTTTGGTTTTTCCTGGTTTAGGTATCAATGCCATGTTGGTGTCATAAAAGGAGTTTGGCAGAACTCCTTCCTCTCCTATTTTTTAAAATAGTTTATGTAGAATAGGAATTAATTATTCCTTAAATTTTGGTAGAATTCACTTGTAAATCCATCTGGACCTGGGGACTTTTTCTTAGGGAGTTTATCGATGGTTTCTTCAATTTCTTTTTTCTGAAATGGGATTATTTAAGTAATTTATTTCCTCTTCTGTTAATCTGGGCAGTTTGTATTTTTGAAAATGTTCATCCTTTTCACACAGGTTATCCAATTTATTGGCATACAGTTCAGCAAAGTATCTCTTTAATTTCCTTCTCATTTGTGGTTAATTCACTCTTTTCATTTTTGATACTGGTAATTTGATCATTTTTTCTTTTTTAAAAAAATCAGATTAAGCAAAGGTTTGTCTATTGTATTGGCTTTTTCATAAAACCAACTCTTAGTTTTATTTATGAGATCAATGGTTCTCTTACTTTCAGTTTTATTGCTCTCTCCCTTGATTTTCAAAATTTCTAATTTGGTTTTTAATTGGGGATCTTTAATTTGTTCTTTTTTCTAGCCTTTTGAGTTGCAAACCCAATTCATTGATCTCCTCTTTCTCTATTTTATTCATATAGGCATTTAGAGATATAAACTTTCCCCTCAAAACTGCTTTGACTGCGTCCCATAAATTTTGGTATGATGTCTCATTATTATAATTTTCTTGTGATAATTTCTAAATTGCTGTTTGATCCACCCATTATTTAAGATAAAGTTATTTAATTTCCAATTAATTCTTGGTTTATCTTTCCATGACATTACATGTAATTTTTATTGCATTATGGTCTGAGACCTCCTTCTTTCTCCAATCATTCATTTGGAGATCTCATCAACTGCTCAGAAGTTCAATTGTCATCTCTATACATTCCACACCCCCCCACCGCCACCCCAGTCTAACTCCAGGGCTCCAGTCCTACATTGCTAACTACCTCAAACCGTATGTCCCAAGGACATCTCAAATTTAACATATCAAGGTAGGACTAATTTTCTTTTTCTCCAAACCCATCACTTTTCTAAGCCACCCATATCTGTTGAAGATATCTCTATTCTTTATCTTCACCTCAGTTTTCTCCTCAACTTCTCCTTTCTCCTCCCATATATATTAGATCCATTATTTAAGTTTGTTTTTTTCTATTTCCACAATATTTTTAGAATATGATTTCTTCTAGTCACATAGCCTTCATCTTATTTCAGGCCTTCATCACCTATTGCAAGGATCTCCTATTTGATCTTCCTGCCTCAACTCTCTTTCTGCACTCCATTCTATACTCTGTGTAGCATCGTAATGATTTTCCTTAAGCACAAATCTGACCATGTAATTCTCCTAATGGATAAACTCAAGTGCCCTAGGATAAGCTAGAGATGCTTTACAACATGACCTTATCTTTTCAACCTTATTAAAAACTGTTTTCCTTCCTATATCCTACCATCTAAACAAACATCCTCCTCCTTGTTGCTCCCATATGTCATTTAATTTCCCTTTCATGTTTGTACCTTTGCAATAGTCTTGACCTCTTCCTTTCTGCCTCATAGAATTCCTCTCTTCCTTATGTTATACCTAAAATGCCACCAACTACATGTAGCTTTCCTGATCCTCATAAATAAAGTGCTTATTGAAAGGGTGGGGAGGAAAAAGGATATAAATATTTAAAGCACCTAATATTTGAAAGAGACTTTGCTAAATCCTTATACAAATATTATCTCATTAAATCCTAACAACAACCCTGTGAGGTAGGTGCTATTCTTGTCCACATTTTATAGCTGAGGGAAATCTAGACAAAATGTAATGTCTGAGTTCAGACTGGAACACAAGTTTTCCTGATTCCAGGGCCAACTCTCTATCCACTTTGCCACTTAGTTGTTTGTTGAAGGACAAATGCTCTACCCTCCTCATAATAATCTTATATTTGTCTATCTTGTATTTTGTTATACATATACATATATGAATATATATACCTATATACATATAGGTGTGTATATGTATTTATATATACATTCACACACATGCATATTGTCTTTCTCAACTTAATGTTATATTCCTGAGACTATAAATTGTTTAATTTTTTGTCTGTGTTCTTAGGGCTTCTCTAGGGCTCCTCCCAGATCAGGGATACTCCCAGTAGATTAGGTTGAAGTGTTTCTGAGGAGGGACAGTAAGTCATCTTATGGTGGAAAGAAAAATGCACAGGAGATCTGGATGTTTGTCCAAGCTCTGAAGTTAATTAACTATAAAATTTCATAGGAAAGGGATCCAGAAGTGGCCTTAGATGTCACTTGATCAAAATTTCTAATTTAATGTGAGAAAACTGAGACCAAGAGGGGTGAAGTAATTTAAAGGTGATAGAGAAAGTAAGAGTAAGGATTTGAACCCAGGTCTATTTATTCAATTCCAAATTTTTTAAACTACTATTTATTTATTTTTCTATTATATGTAAAGATTGTTTTCAACACTCATTTTTGTAAAGTTTTCTCCTCCCACCCTTCTTTCCCCCCTTACACATGTACAATCATACTATACACATTTCCTTAGTTATACAATGACAGAGGAATCAAAACAAAAGGAAAAACTACAGGAAATAAAAACTAAAAAACAAATTTCAAAAAGTGAAAATAAAATGCTTTGATCTGGATTCAGATTCCACAATTCTTTTTCTGGACATGGATGGCATTTTCTATGACAGTCTTTTAGAATTATCTTTGATCACTGTATTTCTGAGAAGAGCTAAGTCTATAATAGTTGACATCACACAATGTTGCTGTTACTATTACACTATTTAAATTCCAGTTTGGGGCAAGACACCTTCCTTTCAAAATTTATTTTTTAAAAATATTATTTATTCCAACTTTTTTCTTTTTTTTTAAAGATTTATTTATTTAAAGAAATGAGATTAAGTGACTTGCCCAAGGTCACACAAATATGACAATTATTAAGTGTCTGCGGTCACATTTAAAATCGGGTCCTCCTGACTTCAGGGCTGGTGCTCTATCCACTGCACCACCTAGCTGCCTAGTAACATTCTTTTTCAAAGAATATTTTGAGTTCCAAATTTTCTCCTTCCCTCTTGTTCCTCTCCCACCTATTGAGAAAGCAAGAAATACAATATTGACTATACATGTGAAATTATGCCAAATATATTTCCATATTAGCCATATTGCAAATAAAAAAACAAGAAAAATGAAGTGAGAAATGCTTCAATTTGTACTCAGAGTTCATTAGTTCTCTTTCTTTTTTCTTTTTTTCTTTTTAATTCGGTTCTCTTTCTGAAGGCAGCATTTTTCACAATGAATCCTTTAGAATTGTCTTGGATCACTGTATTCATCAGAGTAGCTAAGTCTTTCCTAGTTAATCATCATTACAATATTGCTGCTATTGTATATAATCATCTGATTCTATTCACTTCACTTTGTTCACTTTGTATCAGTTCATACAGGTCTTCCCATGTTTTTCTGAACCTATTCTCCTCATAATTTTGTAATAGGACAATAGTATGCCATCACAATCAAATTCTATAACTTGGTAATCATTCTCCAATTGATAGATAGTCCTTCAATTTTCAATTCTTTACCCACATTAAAAAAAACTACTATAAATATTTTTGTACACACAAGTCCTTTTTCCTTTTCCGTTGATCTCTTTGGGGGTACAG
The DNA here is from genome assembly GCF_037893015.1 of Macrotis lagotis. Taxonomy (NCBI): domain Eukaryota; kingdom Metazoa; phylum Chordata; class Mammalia; order Peramelemorphia; family Peramelidae; genus Macrotis; species Macrotis lagotis. The sequence continues at coordinate 452,427,219 of NC_133658.1, forward strand.
ACCTAGTGGTGATATTGCTGGCTCAAAGGGCATGCACAGCTTTATAAAGTCTTTGTACAGTGTTCCAGAATGGTTGGATCAGTTCAAAACTCCACCAACAATGAATTAATGTGCCTATTTTCTCTTTTCCCTTTCTGATAGATATGGAATGGTATCTCAGAGCTGTTTTAATTTGTGTTTGTCTTTTTAAAAAATTATATAAATATTTTATTTGTTTTCCAATTACATACAATGGTAGTATTTATCAATCTTTTTTGCAAGGTTTTGAATCCCCCCTTCCATTCCCTCCCCTTCCCTCCAACAGAAAGCAATCTGATATAGTCTTTACATTTGTTTCCATGATATGGATAGATCAAAATTGAATGTGTTGAGAGAAAAAACATATCCATAAGGATGGAAGAAAACATTAGAGATAGCAAAATTATGTGTTACATAAGACAACTTTTTAAAAATTGAAGATAATAGTCTTTGGTCTTTGTTTAAACTCTACTGTCTCTGGTATTCTCCATGGTATTCTCCATCATGGATCCCCTAAAATTGTCCCTGATTATTGCAGTGATAGAGTGAGCATGTCCGTCAAGTTTGATCATCACCCCATGTTTTTGTTAGTGTGTACAATATTCTTCTGGTTCTGCTCATCTCACATAGCATAAATTCATGCAAGTCTTTCTAGGCTTCTCTGAATTCCCATTCCTCATGATTTCTTCTAGAATAATAGTATTCCATAACATACATAAACCACAGCCATTCTCCAATTACTTCTAATTCTTTGCCACCACAAACAGGGTTGCTATGAATATTTTTGTACAAGTGATGTTTTTACCCTTTTTTCATGATCTCTTCAGGATATATATGCAGCTGGATCAAAGGGTATGTAACATTTTGTTGTCCTTTGGATGTAATTCCAAATTGCTCTCCAAAATGGTTGGATCAGTTCACAGCTCCACCAACATGAATTAGTGTCTCAGATTTCCCACATCCCTTCCAATATTGATCATTATCCTTTCTGGTCATATTAGCCAATCTGAAGTGTGAGGTGGTACCTCAGAGATGCTTTAATCTGCATTTCTATAATCAATAGTAATTTAGAACATTTTTATATGATTATAAATAACTTTTATTTCTTCCTCTAAAAAGTGTCTGTTCACATATTTTGGCCATTTTTCAATTGAGGAATGGCTCTTGTTTTTATATATTTGACTTAATTTCTTATATATTTAGGAAATGAGTCTTTTTTCAGAGAAACAATGTCAAAAATTTGATATTACTTCATTGTGGTGCCTTTAGCAAAATGTAGTATCCCCAAATTATCTCTTTTAATTAGGCCTATTTTTGTTTCTGTTTTATCTGAGATCATAGTTGTTACCCCTGCATTTTTTACTTCAACTAAGGTATAATAAATTCTGTGATAGTCCTTTTTTTAACTCTCTGTGTACTCTTTCTATTTTATGTGTGTCACTTATAAAAAATATAATGGTGGATTTTTTTTTTTAAAGATTGGGTCTTCCTGGGTCTTCTGGGTCTTCCTGGGAGGGGGAGGGAATAGAAAGGGGGGGATTCAAAACCTTTCAAAAAGGCTAAAAAGTGTAAGGGCTCTTTTATAGACTTGGTCCTATTCTGATTGGCAGAGGAGTCAATTTTTGACTAGGGCAGGTTTTCTCCTCCTTAGACAACCTGATTCTTATCTTCATCCCTCCCATTTTCCAAGTGGCTCATCATATTAATGGCAAACAACTTGCAGCAGCTCCACTTGAGCAGCAGAGAGCTCAAGGACTCTACCAGCATCACTCTCTGGATAGCTGGGATAATAGATGTGTGTCACCATACCTGGTACCTGACACTTTCCCATCTCTGGTCCTCTATTTGTTCATTTGTTAAAAAAAAAAAAAGGAATGTTGGAATGTGTGACCTCTAAGAGATCTTTCAGCCCTGAAATTATGTTTTTTTTGCAAGGCAGTGGGGTTAAGTGACTTGCCCAAGGTCATACAGCCAGGTTAATTACTAAGTGAGGCTGGATTTGAACTGAAGTCCTCCTGACTCCAGGGCTGGAGCTCTATCCACTGCATCACCTAGCTGTCCCCAGCTCTGAAATTCTGTGCAAAATTTTCATTCATTTCTAGAATATACAAATTTACATTTCTAGAAAGTAGCTTGAGGTAATTATTGACGATTTAGGTATTATTTTATTGCTGTTGTTGTAGGGGTTAAGTTATGTGATTTCATCTGTGTAGGGAATTTCTAGTGTAGTAACTCTACACCAACAAAAGACCTGTAAAATTTGATAACCATGGTCACACAACTATTATTTCAGAAATAGAATTTGAACTCACGTCTCCCTGACCAACCACTAAACTGTGTTAATGCTATTAGGGGATAAAAATGATTTTATGATTATCAAAGGGATTAACATTCTTAGCTCCATGTGCTTGGGAGATTCAGTTAGAGCTGTATCTGAAAGGGTTTTCTGTAAATTCATGAGAAAAACATTTCCCATGACAGCTTCTTTATAGCTGCCTTATCTAGCTTTTGGGTGCATACTTAGATGTCTCATATAGCTGTCAGGTTTTTGTTTTTTGGTTGTTGTTTTTTTGGCCTATGATAATTATGCCAATTTACTCCAAGAAGGATGCTCAATGACAAGTGAATTGTCAGTGGTGAATTCTTCATTTGGAAGCCTTTTTGCCTGTTTGTCAAAGCTGCGAGCCTTGGCATGTTCTCCAGATAGATTTTCTTTTCTCCTTACATTTTCCTCTAAGGCTAAATATGACAGTGGCTTCTGGATGTTGCCGAGAACACACAATATTTTGAGGAACAAAATCTGCCACTCTGCAAAAGGCGCCAGAGCTTTTGAAGCATGCTGTGATGTGCCAAGAGCCATAAACAAGAGGGAACCTGAACCACATTCCATTCTAAATTGCTGCACAAGTACAGTTCAGTTCACTTTGCTGTTTAACAAAATTTCTCTTGGACTCCAAATGAAGGGCTTAACTGATTATTTATTCATCATCATTTTATTAAAATATTTTTGCATTTGTTGAAATAAACTCATTAAATGTCAAGAATATTAGGAACGCCTCTAACTATGAACCTAATACCCTGATTGATCTACTGAAGAGAATTTGTGGGATGGAGATGAGTTGTACAGGACAAGAATACCCACAGTGAAGATGTAACTTATCAACCATCATATAAATGTGACGTTAAAGATCTGTAAAGTAGTTGTATTTTTAACTAGCCCATTAGCCAAATATTGCAGGTATTTGTATTTTCATTTTACAGATGAGAAGACTTAAGGGTCTTAGAACTAAAATCACTTTCCCACTTGAAAGTTCTAAAGACAGAACCTGAAACTAAATCCTCTATCAATCCAGTGCTAGGTCCTGAATTATTAAGGCATCCAAAATATCTACATTATAGGGTAGCATTAAGAAATATTTTGTAATCCAAAGGGGAAGGGAAAAGAAACATTAATATAGTGCCTACTGTGTACCAGGTACTATGCTAAACACTTTACAAATATTATCTCATCATGACAACTTTGGGATTTTGATACTGTTATTATTTCCATTTTATAGACGAGCAATTTGAGGCAAATAAAAATTAAGTGACTTGTTTAGGGTCAACAACTAGTCAAGTATCTGAGTTGAAATTTGAACTCAAATCTTCCTGATTCTAGACCCATGGTTCTATCATTGAACCACCATTTGCTTCAGTATTTAGCAGCATTGAAATCTGAATACATTGAGGTACACATATGTTTGCATGTCAGCCTCGTATATATGATTCACCACAGGTGCATTTGGGTATGTAGGACTCAAATGTGATCTAGACCACTCCTCTCATTTTAAAAAGAGAAACAGAGATCAAGTGACAAGATGATTTGCCCATGATCATATCTAAAGTTAGTAGACAATGAGGACAAGAACATAGGTCTTCTGATGCATAGTTCTGGTGCCACCAAACCATACTGTCTTTTGTAAGACTGAGATCCATCTTTAATAGAGTATTTTTATGGTGAAAATATTTTTAAAATAATTTTTTAATTTTTTGTTTAAGTTTTTAAAGTTGTTAAAAATTTAATTTTTAAAAATTCATTTAAAATTTATTTTAAATATATTCTTTCCCCTAATTACAGTGAGTATTTTCAGTTTCATGTAATTGAAATTATTTCTTTTATTAAACTATTTTAAATAATTTTCTTTACACTTTTTCATATTAGAATTAACAGAAAATCAAAGGCAGAAGGTATTACTTGGTTCACTCCTTGAAAGCAATAGTTTGATCCACTTGGGCCTTTTCTGTTTCTAAAAGTATATTCTTATATATACTTTATGTGTATTGCCTTTGCATATCCTTTGACCATTTGTCAGTTGGGGAAATGGCTTTTTTTTAAAATTTGACTCAGTTCTCTGTATATTTTAGAAATGAGTCCATTGTCAAACACATTAGTTGTAAAGATTGTTTCCCAGTTTACTACATTTCTTTTGCTCTTGGTTATAGTGGTTTTGTCTATGCAAAGGCTTTTTAATTTGATGTAATTGAAATCATCTAGTTTGTTTTAGTGATGTTCTCCATCTCTTTCTTAGTCATAAACTGCTTCCCTTTCCATAGATCTGACAGGTAAACTAGTCCTTGATCTTTTAGTTTGCTTATAGTATTGTTTTTTATGTATAAATCCTGTATCCATTTGGATCTCATCTTGGTATAGGGTGTGAGGTGTTGGTCTAATATAAGTTTCTTCCATTCTGACTTCCAATTTTCCTATCAACCTTTATTGAAGAGAGAGTTTTTATACCAATAGCTGGACTCTTTGGCTTTATCAAACAAAAGATTACTATAATTGTTTCCTGCTATTGCACCTAGTCTATTCCACTGGTCCACCACTCTATTTCTTAGCCAATACCAGACAATTTTGATGACTGATGCTTTATAATATAATTTTAGATCTGGTAGGGCTAAGCCACCTTCTTTTGTACTTTTTTCCATTGAATCCCTGGAAATTGTTGACTTTTTATTTCTCCATATGAATTTATTTACAACTTTTTCTAACTCATTAAAGTAACTTTTTGGAATTTCAATTGGTAGGACACTAAACAGGTAGTTTAGTTTTGGTAGAATTGTCATTTTTATTATATTAACTTGACCTATCCATGAGCAGTTGATATTTGCCCAGTTATTTAAATCTGATGTAATTTGTGTGAGAAGTGTTTTGTAATTGTTTTCAAAAAGTTTCTGAGTCTTCCTTGGCAGATAGGTTCCCAGGTATTTTATATTGTCTGAGGTTATTTTGAATGGGATTTCTCTTTCTAGCTCTTCCTGTTGTATCTTGCTAGTCATATATAGAAAAGTTGAGGATTTATGAGGGTTTATTTTATATCCTGTAACTTTGCTAAAGTTGCTAATTATTTCCAGTAGTTTTTTGGATGATTTCTTGGGATTCTCTAGGTATACCATCATATCATCTGCAAAGAATGAGAGTTTTGTCTCTTCCTTTCCAATTCTAATTCCTTCAATTTTTTTCTTCCCTTATTGCTGAAGCTGACATTTCTAATACAATATTGAATAGCAGTGGTGATAATGGGGAGAGGATGTTAATTCTTTAAGGTTAGGATTATTTTGGCTTTTTTCCTATTATCTCCAAGACCACAATGTTTGCCACTTAGTAAGTTGTTGGTGATTGATATTCTCTACATAATATCGCCCAAATGAAAATATGTGCATTAAAAAGGACTCTCTTACTAATATTTGCTGTTCATGATCTCACCAGTATTTTTCTTCTCTCCCAGATTCCATCTCCAAAATAATTTACAGGTGCATCTTGATCTGATCAACATTGTATAGTGATAAGGAAAGAGGAAGGAAAGAGGAATTGAGGAAGCCTCTAAGTTATTGGAGCCATTACCAAATTTTTCCTTTGTTTTCATTCTTTTTTCTTCTTTTGTAATATGATGGATCATAGAATTCAGAACTAGGGATTTGAAGAATATTTAGTCTGACTATTTTTTTTAATGAACTATAAAACTGAGTTTCAGAGAGAAGAAATAACTTGCCTAAGGTCACACATTAAGTGGCAGAGCTGTTTCTTCCTCTAAGCCAGTACTTTCCCCACCTTGTCATACTACCCTTACAATAGATTTGGACTAGATGACTTCTAAAATCTCTTCCAGATATAGATGCCTATGAGATGTATTAAATTAGAATTCAGTCCTATCTCTGCCATTAATTCACTGTGGAGCTATGGGCTAATCACTTCTTTTCTCTGGTCTGCATTTTCTTCTCCCATAAAGACTTGTTGCCAATATGATTGATATTCTGTAATTTTATGCATCTCTTGCATGTTCTTAAAGTCCCTGAAATGATTCTACTGCCCTGATGTATACATTTTGTGTCTGAAGGTACACACTGTCCAATGCCCTCATAAATGGGAATCAACCCAAAAGAATTGTACCTTTCACTGACAGAGAATAAGTTTGGACTGTGTGTTTGAGTTACGTATTGTTCATCTGAGCAAATGGGGCAGCTATGGGTGAAGAAAGGGGTGAAACTGTCTGTAGAGGCTACAGATGGGCCAACCAGAACTTTTTAAGTGCTAGGAAGAACAATGACCTTGGTTTTATTGAGAAGACAGTATGAAGAGGTTCATTAATTCTTTCAAGATAGTTCTAGGCTTTCACCCCAGTGGAACCTAATGGCCCATAAAAGCATTTCTAGAGGGGGGGAACATTTGTTCTTTTCTCATCAAATTTGGAAATAATCAAAAAGCATTTAAAATATTCCTACTTATTCATAGTATGGTGATTGTTCATTTTTTTTCAGGCATGTCCTTTGTGGCCTCATTTGGGATTTTTTTTTTTTTTTGGCAAAGATACTGGAGGGGTTTGCCATTTCTTCTCTGGTTCATTAAGGCAAACAGAGTTAAGTGACTTGAACAGGGCCACACAGCTAGGAAGTGTCTGAGACCAAACTTGAACACAGGAAGGTGAATTTTTCTGACTCCAGATCTGGTAGTCCATGCACTATGGCATCACCTAATAGCCTCAGAATATGGTACAGATAAATCAGGACAGATCTGACTTTGGCTATCAAGGCTTCTAATTTAAAATGTTATCTCAACCCCACAGTGTAACAGCCATTTCCATCTTAATCTGGGTTTCTTGAACTTCTGAAAGCTCTGGTTTGACTTGGATGAAAATTTCTTTCTCTGATCCTTTCCATTCTTTGTTCCTTTTTTTGTTTTCTACTTCTGAAGGATCTCTGATGAAAAATACTATACTGCTCCCAAGAAAGAACTGATGGAATCTGAATGCAGATTAAAGCATGCTATTTTTTAAACTTTATTTTGAGGTTTTTTGTGTATGTGTTTTCTTTTTCTATATGGTTAATATTAAAATGTTTTGCATGATTGCACATGTATAACTTTTATCAAATTGCTTGCCTTTTCAATAAGAGAGGAGGAGAAAGAGGGTGGGAGAGAATTTGGAGGTCAAAATTACAATGAAGCTTTAAATTTGGGATTTTTTACATTTAATTGGGAAAAATAAAACATCAGAATAAAAAAAGTCTTCATGGCCATGAGGTAGAAGAGGAAACCATCTCAACTAGATTTCTAGAGCACTTTAGATTTTCATACATTGTAGCTGACCATTTGGTATGGTTTGGTGACAAAGGGCCCTTCTGGAGTTCTTCTGAAATTCCTCCTTTAACTCACTCACTCCTTTGGGATAAGACATTGAAGGTTCTTGTTAATATGCAATTTATTTTTGGGACAAAGCAGTAAACAACATAATATAGTCATTAGGGACAATATTGGAAACTTTCAGGGGGACCTAAGTTTTTTAAAATAGCTCTTTTTGGTTAATGTTTTAAAACGACTTGGCAAATTATCTCCCTTCTCTTAACCTGTTTTCTCATCTGAAAAATGGGAAAAAGAATATCTACCCTGCCTATTTCACAAGGGTATTGTAGGATATAAATAATATAAGAGATGGGAAAGCATTTGGTGAATATACAAATATAAATCAGTGATATTATTTTGAACTGTTCATAGACTGGATTTGTCCACTAGGCCTTGAGGAGATGCAATACTACATATATAAGTTTTAATGCGGGAATGAACAGCTTGGAAGTGTGGACTAAGAAATACATGTCAGTGATAGGCAATGGTTACTTTGCAAGGAACAGAAACAACTATAAGGGAGGGGAGCCAGAAAAAGAGATTAAAAAGCACAGAGAATAAAATTCCTCTATTATAAAATTTTGTCTGTGGCCAACCTTCATACTCTTTTAAAATTGACCTGTATTTCATAGTATCACACAAATGAAAATATGTTCATTAAAAAGGACTCTCTTACTAATATTTGCTGTTCATGATCCCTCTAGCCTTTTCCTTCTCTCCCATATTCCCTCTCCAAAAGTCATAGCCAATTTTAGAAAGAATGCTGTAATGGACATATTGGATGTATAGTCCATTAAATTATATAGCTTCTTTTTTAATTGCCTTTGAAAAGCACCTGAAATCTATTGTGTGAGTATATTTAATAAAGAATAAATTAATATGTTTGCATTGGAATAAATCTAGTTTTAATGTTTAGTGTGAGGGTATTACTCCTTCCCTCTTCCTTCCCCTCCCTCCTGCTCCCCCCCCCCCCAACCTGGACCAGTCAAACAAAGGAGCAGCTGGAGTTTAACCTCAGCAATGCCTCTTAAGAGTTTTGCTTCCTCAAAAAAAAAAAAAATCCCCAGCAAAAGAAAAAGTTTTGCTTCCTCAATGCTCTCCATAGGTACCATCGTTTTGGTCCTGCTTCCTTATTAGTTCTCTCTTCTACAAATTACACTTATTTGTTTACATTTGTTATTTAAATCAACAAACATTCTGTAAGATTAGAATCCCTTGACTTGGTAATTCTTTTTTTTTTTTTAGATTTTATTTTGCTAGGCAAACAGGGTTAAGAGGTGGGCCCAAGGCCACACAACTAGGTAATTATTAAGTGTCTGAGGTCACATTTGAACTCAGGCACTCCTGACTCCGGGCTACCTAACTGCCCCTTGGGGTTTTTTTTTTTTTTTTTTTTTTTGCTTTTCTCCAGCTATATTTATGGAGCATACCCAAAGAACAATTTGAATTGACAGGTCCCTTAAAACATTATTACTCTTTCTCACTAAGTGCTTAACAAAGACAACTTTAAAAATAATAAATAGGAAAGAAGCAAGTATTACATTTAATGGCTAGCCTAAGTACTGGCACTAAAAAGTGGAGCAAGAAAAGAGAAATGAGATGAAAAGATTTGTTTGAGTTCTACAACTATTTGGGAACTAGATCTGAGAGATCAAGATGCCATTTTGTGCACTGCTACGGTGATGCCATCATGTTTCTGGATCATTATATTCCCATTGTCTGATTCCAGACAGACTACAGGAATGTCTGTTGGGTCAGAGGTTAATTTGGCTGCTTGTTGGGCTAGGACGGAGATCACCCCAGCATGTTCATCTGACAGGGTTCCACGGCAGCCCAGGTTCAGTCCCTGCGAGTCTGTGCACAGGACGCACACGATGGACGGGTTCTTCATCCTAAAACAGAGCGGAGGCCGCGGTCACCGGGGGAGGGGTTGCCCGGCCCCCCGGGGTGGCACGCCACAGCGCCCGGCGGCGCAGCCTCCCCTCCCTCCCGGGGCAGGCCTACAGGATGCCCCCCGCCGGCCCGCTTCGCTCACGCGTCCTCCTTGGTAATTCTTAAAGAAGAATTTCATAACCACCATTCTACAGGAGCTTTTGAACATTACTGCTGCACCCCCCCTTTTTTAGTTTGTCATGAATTTGTGTGTGTTTGAGGTGAGGATAAATCTGTATTTATATGATTTTTTTATATTGAAAGAATAATATTGATTCATTATTATGATAATCTCTTTGAATGATTTAGCAAATCTGTTATGATGGAAGCCTAATTTTTATTTTGTTCTAATTCTCCACCAACAAAATTCATTCACTTTGTCCCTAGTTTGTACTTGCATGCCTTAAAGTCTGTGTGGGTCTTGTACACACATTTACAGTTGAGTATAAAAGCTTTTTGTTTGTAAATAAATTATGTTAATTGCAACTATTTAGTAGATTGTAAGCTCCTTTAGGGCTAGGACTATTTCATTTTTATTTCTATATCCTTAGCATTTTGCATGGTGCCTTGTAATCCAATTATACACAATAAATACTTGTCATATAAATGAATTAAGCAATACTTGAAACAGTACAGGTCTTCTTCAACAATACCATGATCACTCAAGAGAAAAACCAGGTGCAATATCTAACTGGATTGTCAGCCTACTGGTTAGTGTAGCAGAATATGTTTCTTGGATAGACACTGTACAGTCCCAGAACTGAAGATTGAGGAGCATTGCATTTGGAAAATTAGTCAACACCTTCAGTGATTCCCCAGCTTCTCCCTTACTACTAAAAAAAGATTAGATTGGTGATCTAGAAAGTGAGGAATAATAGATGGACAGCCCAAGTATTACACTGGTATTCACAAATTGAAAGAGGTCCTCTAGCATTAAAAATAGCAATGAAGAAATGAGAAAATGGGGTTCAGGAAAGGGACTTAAAAGATTGGGTTCATTTGGGCAGTCTGGTTCAGGCAAGTAAGAAAGGCTTAAACTTTAATTCACTGGTTACTGCAAAAGTTCACAGGTTATTACAGAAAGTTCATAGGTTAATACATAAAGTGTGCAGTTTACTACATAAAGTGCACAGGTGATTTCAACAATTCACAAATTAAGTTCTTTGGAGAAGCAGCAAGATAGTGAGTTTTTTTAAAGGACAAGATGATTAGCAGAAGTTGAGATTAAAAAGGCTTAAAAGGAAATAAGGAAAGAAAAGAAGTTTAGATCAGCATAGATCCAGCTACATGGAGCTGGGGCCAAATTATTAATTACAAACTTGGGAAAGGAGTAGTCAGGTTAAAAAGGAAAAGGAAGAAGAAAAACTTAGAGAAAAGAAGAGAAAAACAGATGACAGAGACCAGGAGAAAAAGAAGAGAGGAGAAGGCAAGAGAAGACGAGAAAAGAGAAAAGAGAATAGAAGCTTAGAGCAACATAGATCCAGCCACATGGACCTGTGGTCATATTGTTCCAGCAGCATGGCCAGACCATGTGGATCTAGCTTAGAGAGAGGAGTGAAAAGAGAGCTCTCTGGCTCAAACACCTTTTTGGTGGGTGAGACAAGGGTGGTGCTTGAGGAATGGTTTAGTAGCACGGGACTCCAGGTATTCTCCAAATTGGGCGAGTCTCCAAGGAGTGGCTAAATCATTCAGTACTCATTGTACATGAGAGACTTTCAATGTAAGTACTACTGCATGCTATGCCTTCTCTTACCCTAAAGGGAGTGACCAAAAGTCCAATATGGTTTAGGAAGTGGAGAATCAACACAGCAAAGATTCATTATAGGATGGAGAATGCCTGCCACAGAACATAAGAGTTTTAAAAGATTACAACTTTGTATCTAGTAGCATCTATAAAAATGGTTTTCAGTTTTATGAATGCCATAAGTTTTGAAAATATTCAGATTGCCATTCACTTTGGTTTTTCAAATTACATCCAAATTCTGTATCACTTCCATGAATCTTATTGGTCCTAGGTATGAAGAATGAAAGACTAACTCTTTCTTACTATCTATGTCATTCACTCACTGCTTCATTCTATTGTTCCTCCAATTATTAGGTTAAGAGAACATGAATGTCTCTTTGCAGTAGACAAAGACTGCTCCTCAAATGTATTTTCTCTTTGTGTGAAATCTCCCTAAACCTTTAACTAAAAATGATATCCTCTTCGAGCTAGGCTGCATGTTGGTATCTTATTCTTAGCAGGCTGGCTTCCCTTTCAACAAGTATCATAACCTATTAGAGGGAGGTGAGAGCTGTCTTGATCTATTTGCAGCACAATGCAAAGCTATCTAGAGGAAGACAGTGACCTCTCTGAGGCCCCTTCTATTAGCATACAGCCTGTATACAAAATCACCAGCAGCTACTGGTTGTGTCATCCACAAGGGGAAATAGACTTTGATCCAAAGCCCCACTCTGCGTGGAACAGAAAATAATCAGAGCTGTGCATTCTGAGATGGGCAGATGGTCTCCCTTATAGGAAAGAGAGGAACGTGGAGTGTTAGGTTCTTTTTTTTGACTTTATTCCAAGTTTTGCCTAGGATACACATGCGAAATAGTGGTGAACTTGCTATGTGTACTATAGGTAATTTTTATAACAGAGTCTGGCTCTGTGCCATTTACATTATATAGTGGATTGTAGATACATCATTGTTACATTCTTGTATGCAGGAATCACAGAATCTTCTGCCTTATAGTGATCCTTTCATTGTTATGGAGTAAGAGATGCTGCTTCTCTTCATTCTTTTCTTTATTTTTTAAAAATTTTATTTTCCCCCAATTATACAATAAAACATTTCAAAATATTTTTTATGTTTTGAATTTCAAATTCTCTCCCTTCCTCTCTTCCTTTCCCCTTCCCTGAGAAGGTAAGTAATATGATATAGATTATACATGTGCATGTAAAACATTTTTCCATGTTTATCATTTCATATAAGACTTGAATAAAAAAAGGAAAGAAAAAAGAAAAGAAAGTAAAAAGAAAATGAAAAATAGCTTCCTTCAGCTTAAATTTAGTCAATATTAGTTCTTTCTCTGCAGGTGGATAGCATCCATCATCATGAGTCCTGTATTTTCTTTTCTTTTTTCTTTTTCTTTTTTTTTTAGGTTTTTTGCTAGGCTAATGGGGTTAAGTGGCTTGCCCAAGGCCACACAGCTAGGTAATTATTAAGTGTCTGAGACTGGATTTGAACCCAGGTACTCCTGACTCCAGAGCCGGTGCTTTATCCACTGCGCCACCTAGCCTCCCCTGAGTCCTGTATTTTCTTGGATCATTGTATGACTGAGAATAATTGATTATACAATACATTACTATGTATAACATCCTCCTGGTTCTCCTTCCTCTAGTTTGCATCAGTTCATGTAAATCTTTCCAGGTTTTTCTGAAATCATCTTGCTTGTCATTTCTTTTTTTTTTAATTTTATTTATTTAAGGCAATGGGGTTGAGTGACTTGCCCCAAGGATCCTCCTGACTCCAGGGCCAGTGCTCCATATACTGCACCACTTAGCTTCCCCACTTGTGCAGCCATTCTCCAGTTGATGGGCTTCCCCTCAACGTTTTTTATTGTATAAAGAAGAAAGGACCTTTTGTCTTGAATGAACTTGGGTTCATTCTTTCTATTAGACTCAGCCTTGAATTACATTAAATTACTATCTGAGGTCACTTGAATTTTAGAGAACTTGAAGTATCTGAGGAAACTGATTTCTAACTTTCATTGTATCTTTCTGAGCTCCCAAGCATTGCATGCTATCTCATATTATAGTTAAATCTCCAATAGGATTGCAATCTGAGAGGCAGCAATTTGTGGTGGAAAGACTACAGTCAGGCCTCAATTATCTCAATATTCACTTAATCAGTCAACAAATATTTGTTAAGCTTCTGCTTTGTGTCAGACACTATAGTAGGCCCTGGGATTACAATGCCAAAAATGAAAGTTTCTGACCTCAAGGAGATTATAATCTTATGGTGGGAGATAATGTACATAGATTTTAATCTATGTTTGGAGGGAAATTTAATCAATCTAATATTTATTATATTAATAATAATTATTATTATAGGATTATAGGATTTTAAGGTTTGTAAAGCTCTTTACATATAACTCATTTAATCCTCACAACAACCATTTAAAGTAGGTTATCCCCATTAACAGATAAGGAAACTGAGACTGGGACTTGCCCAAGGTCACATAACTATTAAGTATTGAGAACAGATTTAAATTCCTGTCTTGTTGGCTCTATGTCCAGCACTCCAAAAGCAGTTTATACGGAAAAACCTAACTGCTTAATTTCTAAAGTCTCTTCTTGCTCTAGTATTCTATGTTCTATATTTAATTCAGAATGATTAAAGAAACATTAATTAAACTCTAATTACATGCAGAACATTAGGAGATATAAAGTTTATGATCCTTTTCTTCATGAAGTTTCTGACTAGGGTCCTATGTTCTGAAGTTCCTTATTCTGCTATACTTTTGTTCTGTGATGATGCTAGAGGCCAGAGATAATATCTTATTTGTATCTCCCCTAGTATTTTGTATACAGTATACTCAAAAATGTTTTTGAATAAATTAATGAATAAGATTATTTCTACTTTTCTCCCTCTCCCTACCCCATTGTAGCTGCTGGCTACTTGGGTTTAGTTCTGCCTATGAGGAATCATTATTCAGACTCAGAAAAGCATGGGTGGAAATAAAATGAAAATTTATTAAAAAGGTTATAAGACATAAGGAAGGGAGAGAGAGAGAGAGAGAGAGAGAGAGAGAGAGAGAGAGAGAGAGAGAGAGAGAGAGAGAGAGAGAACAGCCAAGCATCCTTGACTGGGCCATGGTCAGGGAAGACTGAACCAGCTCTGAACTTGAGTTCAGTTCAGGTTTTTATGTCTTGGCTCTCATCCAGAGGGCAAAAGGTGAACTCCCTTCCCCTATACTTGACCTAGAATTAGGTAGAGAGTAAAACCCAAGGAGATAGGATACAAATTTTACATTAAACAATGGTACTTTAAGAATGGGGAGGGTCCCCACCCAAGATTATAATTATTTCTGTTACAATCATAATTCTCTACTTCAAGTCAATTTACATCCCAAGAGTCAATATACATGTCCACCCAAATTCTGTTACATACAAATTCTCTTCCTCCTTCCCTGCATCATTCCCACCTCAGTCATTTTAGGACCAGTCTTCTGGGCCTTTCAGAGTCCATTTGGAGATGAATGTATTACAGTGAGGGCTTCATTGAGGCAGGGTCCAGGAAATGATTGGCTGGCACAGCTGGTTGGCGTGCTGTAGAGACTGGTCTTGGAGCTATATAGCTAAGAGAAACAAAATTCAAGGAAAAAAAAATTGAACAAGCAAAAACCAGAGATACTGTAACAGAAAAAGGCTATTTAACAGAGGTCTAATAATTTAGGGGAAAAAACTAGAAGGTCTATAAGGGGAAATAATTATACTTTATAATCCTAAGCAAGTATCAAAATATATTTTATAAGAATATGGGTTCCAATATAACAGATTTGTTGATGGATAGCACACAAGTTGCAAACAAAAGCTCAAATAGTATAAACAAATGTACTGAAAAAACATTTTGAAAACTGCACATGTCCAAAAAGTAATTTGCAACAAAATTTTCTATTTTGCTTTGGCTATGTTTAGAATGAACAAAAATTCTAGTTGAAGAATAGATCTCTCCTTTAAAGCTGTTAAATAAGCCAATAGGCATTATCCTGATCCACTGGCTCACTCTCATACTTAATTATGATGTACCTGGAATGATCATGGCAATTTTCTATTACAGAAGAGAGAGGGACACACGGACATGTTCCTTTATACAGACAATGTTTTTCTTTTTTTTTTTTTTTGTTAGGTTTTTGCAAGGCATCTGGGGTTAAGTGGCTTGCCCAAGGCCACACAACTAGGTAATTATTAAGTGTCTGATACCAGATTTGAACCCAGGTACTCCTGACTCCAGGGCCAGTGCTTTATCCACTACGCCACCTAGCAACCCCCCCCAGACAATATTTTTCAATGGGCCAGGTGAGGGAACTTTTAAAAGAATCCTACCCTAGTTGAGGCTAGGGTCATTCTTTCAAAGGTCACTTACTCCATCTGAACATCAAACCCTGTTTTATAACTGATATCAGGCAGATCAATTATGTTGTAATATAGCAATTACCTATAAACCAGAGCATCAGGTGGTTTGAGCACTAAAGAGAACCAAGAATGTTCCAGGCTGCCATTTGGTATAAGAGATTCAGAAAAAAAATCATAATTCAGTTGTTGCTCATGGAGCTAAGGACAGTGCTGCAAATGAAATGCAATAAACAGATTTTGAGATGTAAAAACAATAAGCCTAATTCTATATATTATGTATTTTTTTTAACAAAATCAACTTTTTGCAATGAACCCATTTAGTTATTCACTATATTTAAAAGAATTAAACATCTTTTTCTGGCTAGGAGGTTGCCCATCATCTCCATACTTTTTACATAACAGTTGGTTAGAGATTGTCAGAGAAATCTCAAATCATCATCATGGTATGTAGGGGCTTTTCCCTCAAAGCAAATAACCACAGTTTAGTCCCAGTTTACATATATAGCTAGACATTTCTATACATAAACTTTTAACTACTAGCCATCTTCAAAAATACAAATTCAGAATTCTTAAAAAACCATTAGAACATTTTAGGTAACCTTAAATTTCTAACATGTGTTATCGATTCCAATGCAATTAAACAATAGTAAAAACAACTAGGCATTCAAGTCAATTAACAATGTGAGTTATTAAATTTTATAAAATAATATTTCCATTATATTATACATGAATCCACAGATGTAACCCAGAAGGGGGCCATAATTTGTGATATTTCCCTTACCATCCCTTTAAAACAATCACATGTTAATTCCAGGCTTTAACATTATAGTATTCAAATAGCTGACATGTTCACAAAAGAACCTTATAGGAAAGAGTATTTCTTTGAAGTTACAAGAGAATATCACATAACTGATAAATACATATATGTATATATATATATATATATTCTCTTCCATAAACATATGATAAATGATGAGACAGAGATTACAAACTTTCTTCCTTTACCAACAAAAGACCTTGTGAGAATGTTGACAATGTATACTAATTTAACATAAAAATAAATCAGATTATAAAATTTAGTACAATATCTCTTTCCCAAAAGAAATCAGTAAATTATATGATTCAACATTCCCAAATTCCTTGATTTACAATTTATCCCAGTTATATTTTCCCTATTACTATCACACACAAATTCTCAAGACTTGTTACAAAACTTAGGTGACTAAATTACTCTCAGATAGTTTCCTCTTTCTTTAAAGACAAAGTGGTGACCTTTCCTACCCTCTTTTCAAAGCTTTTTTGAGGGCAGAGAGTCTGGCTACATTTACTAAACCTAAACCTTAAGGTCTCCATTAACCCAAGTTGGATATGTTCTTCAATCAATATATTAGGTCAACAAAAACTTAGCTCACAGCTGAAATCATTTCAAACGTTTCCATATACAAACTTTCAAATGGTATAAGCAGATAGGCTCAGATCCCAACTTCATTAATTCCTTAAAATTAGACCTTTTTAAGCAATTAAATTCAAAACCCAAATTAAAAGGAGTAACATTTAACTCAGGTAACTGTAACTATTTCAGATCTGAATTACACACACACACGCACACAGACCCAGAGACAGACACAGGCATAAACAACAGAATTTACTAAGGTGAGGTTATTGGATACCCTGGCTAGTACCAGATCTCAGAATATAGAAACATTTTCCCACCTCTCCAGGCCAGCAGAGAGATTTGAAAACGTCCCATTGATATTTAAATACACATACAAATATATTTATATTTTTTCAATGTACCAATTAAAACAAGTAAAAAAATAACCTTTTTAGAATCAATCTGAATTTCATGAGGAGCCTCTTAAATGTTTATTAAGATTTTGAAATAGCCAACCAATAGTTAAAATGGAATGCATTCTTAAGTAACTTTATAAAGTTCATATCCAGTTACTCTATTACAGAAATAATTTAAAGATGAAATCTGAATTTCCTAGTCCCAGAAAGTCTTCCCCTTCTTTTTCTTAACTGACAATCAATCTATTTCCCCTTCCCTCTCCAAGGGTGGGGCTTTCTCAGCCCAGTTAAATGGGGCTTAAAATTGATAAAACACCTGTAGCCAAAGAAAAAAAATGTGGTCATTGCCCAACCCCCCTCCCTAAATCAGGAAGAAAGCATGGGGGTCTCCTGTTTTCTAAAACAAGTTTTGAGGGGGGGGTTCTTACCCTTCCTGCAGTGAAGCATGCATTCCATCTGAGACTTAGGTTTGAGTTTCGAAATTCTAAAAAGGAAGATTTCCCTTCTCCCCGCCCCTCCTCTGCAGAGGGTGGGGAGGCAGAGAATGAGAGAGAGAATTTCAAAAAGAGAGAGAGAACCATCCAAGGATAATTTCCAGGAGCTCAGATGTTTTGCTTTTGTCAAATCTAATTCTTTCCAAGGAGCAAGCACACTGCTGGGGGAGGAGTATTAGTACCAGATCCCCCCCCCACACATATTTTAATTCTCATCAATTTATAGGTAGGCAAATATGTCAATTGGACATATGCCTAATGTCCTTCCTTAACAACCCTCACTCACAGTGGGGTATAAACCAAACACATCTCAGAACTGTCATTTCTCCAGTCAGTCTGAACAGGGCAGGCCCACACCAGGGCTACTGCCAAAAACCAAGTGGGTTCAGCTTTGCTGACAACCCACAAACTCAACCTTTTTCCATTTTCCAGAAAAAAAGGTAAACACAGAAGGAGGGCTAGAGATCCAACAATTTTCCTACTTTTCTAAAAATCTAGGATATTAAAAAAGGGGTGTTGTGTCTCACCTATGGAGCTCAATCCAATTTCCCAGTCTGTGTAGAGAGAATCCTTTTGTTGGCTGCCAAAATGTAGCCACTGGCTACTTGGGGTCGGTTATGCCTATGAGGAATCATTATTTAGACTCAGGAAAGCACAGGTGGAAATAAAACAAAAATTTATTAAAAAGGTTACAGGACATAAGGAAGGATGAGAGAGAGAGAGAGAGAGAGAGAGAGAGAGAGAGAGAGAGAGAGAGATAAAAGAACAGCCAAGCAGCCTTGGCTGGGCCATGGTCAGAGAAGTCTGAGCCAGCCCTGAACTGGAGTCCAGCTCAGGTTTTTATATCTTGTCTCTCATTCAGAGGGCAAAAGGTGAACTCCTTTCCTCTATACTTGACCTGGAATTAGGTAGAGGGTAAAGCCAATCAGGACACAAATTTTACATTAAACAATGGTACTTTAAAAATGGGGAGGGTCCCCACCAAACAATGGTAATTTAAGAATGGGGAGGGTCCCCACCCAAGATTACAATTATTTCTGTTACAATCATAATTCTCTACTTCAAGTCAGTTTACATCTCAAGAGTCAATTTACATGTCCACCCAAATTCTTTCTGTTACATTCAAATTCTCTTCATTTTCCCCTTCATCACCATTACAATTTACTCATCCAAATATGTGGATTATTTAGCTAGAATCTGGTAAGATTAACAATAGGATTTTAGGACTAAAACTGAAAACCATTTAGTCCAACCTCTTCATTTAACAGATGAGGAAACTGAGGTATGAGGAGACTATGACTTTGTCCACATTCATATAGATTGTAAGCATCAGAGGCAGTGAAACTGGGAGAATTGGGCTTTGGGGGAGTGAGTTGGTTTTGTGAAGAATTCATCAGGCAATTCCATTCAGAGGGGTGAGAAAAGACATATTTTAATTCATAAGTTGCTCCAAAAGGTCAAAGGTTCAAGGTTGTGTTCTTTGGAGAAGCAGTAAAATAGAGTTTCAGTAGTTAAGTAGAGAAGAAATAGCCACAAATTGGGCTGGTAAGAATATCAAGGACAGCTTAAGAGAGAGGAAAAAGAAAGAGCCACAAGATGGTGACTGGGCTTAGATCACCATGGATACAGCAGCATAGAGAAGCAGGTGGGAGAGTCTGGAGGATCATACTCCCCCAGAATGAGCTAGTTTCACAGGAAGACAAGCAGGCAGGAGATAAGTAGTAGAAAAGAGCAAAGGGGAGGGGAATCATGCTCCACCAGTGGCGAGTGAGGTGAGCTTTTAAGGAGGATGTAGGTTGGAGGGGGAGATATGTTGATGAAGGGCAGTAGCTCAAAGAGCAGAGATGAGATAATTAGGTCTATGAAGATGAGGAGTGGTAGCTCAAAGACTTACTCCCAAGGCTAAAACAATGATCCATAGGGGTTTTTGTGCCTGGAAGCAGGGATTTACCAATACCTGGCCAGGGAGGGGCAAAGTATTTATTAAAAGTTCATTGACCTTAACTCATAACTTGGACCGTGGGATGGAGGGAAGAGGGTCAGTGCTAATTCATTATAGAACATATTTCTCTTAACATGTTTTTCTACTTCAGTGGAGGGTTCTTTTACTCCAAAATCAGGGTTCACTCTCTTTTTTTAATCTGGTATGCTGCTTATACAACATTCTTACAAATAAAGGGACCCATTTTTGGCAACATTAAAACAGCTGCAAAACATGAAAACCTAGAAGTCTACAAGAAAGTCCCTGATTCATCATGAGAAAAAAGTGAGTGGGAAGTCAGTTTGCTCTTGCCTTGCTCATATTCTAGTTAGCCTGACTTGCAGAGAATTAGAACCAAAGAGGCCCTCTCTTCTGGGTAAGGTGCTTAGGATAGGACAGAAAAGGAAACCATTTGAGTTTTTCTAGAGGCAGAGAGCAGAATAGCCTAAGTATTTGAAGACACTTCTATCAACCTGATATCCAATGATTTATACCCTGGCTGCTGTTTGAATTAGCTATGCTATTACAATTCAATTTAACAATCATTTATTGGCTATCTACCCTATAAAATTATACTTTGCAGCTGTCTTGGTCAAATCCTTCAGTTTCCCCCCAAAAACAAGTAAACCAAGGATAAAAAGGCAGTGATCTCCTTATTCCTGGGTTTTTGAGACATTGCTGCTGATATCAAACAGACATTTCCATTTCTGGGTTGGTCTAATGAATATAGATGGGTGAAGAGGTGACAAACATTTCAGTGTCTGGGGAGGAGAGAGAGGACCTTGACTCCTTCCTATCCTTTTTATCCATTGGCCTTCTCATTGCAAATCACCCTGCAGTGAATCCAAAATAAAGAATTTCTTATGGTAGATTTTTCTTTTTCTTCTCTGCCAAGATCTGGGGATTCCCAGGAGCTGTCTTCTGGTCGAAATTATCTCTGCTGGTCATTGTCAGTCATGTAGAGGTCTTTCAAGCCGTTTTTTTTATGAATGTACTTTTACTTCTAGTACAATTGGCAGCTAGCAATTATCATGATAGCATTATACTTACATGTTACCACCTAAAAATAGTTTTAGATCTCTGCTAATTACCATATCTTTACCAAGGGAGCTCATGGCTAAGCTATAATAAATGCTTTGCCCAGTGAGGATCCATGCAATATACTAGACCCTTTTCTCTCCCTTCTCCGCCCACCCCCCTCCCCCATTGCTTTTCTCTTAAATTCCCAGGAAGGCAGTGTTAACTCTTCTATGATTAGTATTTTTCTGTACTTTGTAGCTTGGGGTATATTTTACTTTTTTACTTTTTAACCTAATATTATCTAACCTCTGCAATGTTCATGATTTCTGACACAATTGAACTTTTGATAGGTATCAACTCTTTGGGATCATTTGGTGTTGTAAGGAAAGTGATTTTTCTCTTCTTTTTAAGAGAGTGGGGTTTCACCCTGGGTTCATTTTCAGCAGATTTAAACAATGGTGTATGTCAACATTTTTCCTTCAAAAATGCAAAACAAAAAACAAATTTCATATGTCTTTTCATGTTCCTTTTGGGCACCAAGATGTTTTCATCTGGTCCCATAATGAGAGAGAAGCTGTTATTTTTGGTAAAGGGTGGAGGCAGTTTTAGATATGGGATATGTCAGTTATTTCTTTCTGAATATTTTATTGATAAATTGTATTGAATTTTAGTGGTTTGTAGGATTGGTGTTAGCTGCCACCACATTCCTTTTTGGTCTATTCTTTGCTTTGAATTTGATAATTCGACTCATTATATAATGTCAATATTTATAGCATCAATTGCATAACTTCAAATTCCTCTGTGATTGTCTAATAGTTATCATATTCAGAATAGCTTTAGTTATTAAATGTTTATTTCTCTTACTGGATTTCAGCCCCTGCTAGGCAGATGGATGAAGGTGGAGAGACTACGGTGAAGTCAATATTCAAAGATTGATGCAATTGCCCATTTCTTACTACTAGTAAAGAAAATAGTTTAGGGGGATATGATATCTGGACTCCAGAGGGCAGTAATAGGAAAATTGAGTAAATGTGTAGGAAAAAAATAAATTTAGGTTTGATTTAAGGAAAACCTAATAATTTAACAAAAGGACCTTGACTACCTTGAGGGAAGATGGGTTCCTCTTCACTCTTTGTCTTCTTTAGGAATGGATTGGCTCTGTAGGATCAGAAATGCTGGGTCTGACTCTGACTCTGCTATTGATTGAGCTGTGTGATCTTGGGCAAATCAGTTCACCTGTCTAGGCCTGTTTTTTTTTTTTTCTCTTTCAAATGATGGGGTTGGTCTAAGGCCGCTTTAGGTTGTAAATCTATGATCTTATGACATCTTCTCTGCTCATCCTGTAGTCTGAGAGATCTCTTCCAATTCACAAATTTTGCATTTCTGTGATTCCTTCCTCCTTCATTAGGGTAGGTGCAGGGGATCTATCATGGCAAGGAGAAAGGAAGAAGTGTTAAGCAGAAGTAAACTAAGAGTGTATGGAGGGAGAAAAGGGTTAAAGATCTCTATGCTGACATAGATATTAACTATATTTAGTGTCTGAATTTGCCTAGCTGGACTGAAGTATACATCTGATATAATTAAATGATAATTCCAGGACCACAATCATTTTTGGAAGAAATTTCAGTGTAGCTAAAATTCAAATCCTTCTATTAGCAAAGGTCATTCTCTTTTGTATAAATTCATTAATGACTATCATTTTAATTAAATTCAAAGAAAAGATGCTGATGACAGATTTGGGTGTTTCTTGGTTGTAGACCATCTTGGCAGCACATTTTCTAATGAGTAAGGACCACTGATGGGTGTGGCTTCTTTTCAAGAAGAGTTTCTTGAATAAAAGATTTCCACTTAAAGTCCTGGTTTTTTCCTCTTTGACCTGTTTTCAGTCCTAATATGCAAGGCTTATTCCTCACCTCTTGACATCTGATGCCTGTTAGAGTCTTATTAGCATTTGTTCACACTGATGTTCACTGCATTTTAAGCTGAAGAGAAACGTGATAAAGAGGTGAAAAATCATTGGACACAGTTCATGTATGGCTGACTGTCAGATCTTTGCATGGGGACAACTCCACTTTAACTCACATCTGCTGTGCCCTCTAATTCCTCTCATGTCAAGTAAAAAAGAAAATTCATTTCTAAGTCAAAAGGGCAGGAGAGTTAGGGAACAGGCAGGAAACACATTGGTGCTACATTTTGTAATGTGAGCATCCGAATATCACATGATTATAGATTTAGAGCTAGGTAGAACCTCAGAGTTCATCTGGATTGGAGGTTTCAAATTCATTGTTGCAAAGTTCTCTAAATCCGATTAAAAATATAATTTGAAAATGTTTAACAAAATAAATAAAAATACAGTAAAACACAGTTAATATTATTTAGTACTTTTAAAGTAAATATACACCCTTCAGGATTCCTTTCTATTTGAGTTTGACAATACTGATCTAGATCAATTCTCATTTCAGGTGAAGAAACTGAGGCAAGAAGGTTACTTGCTCAAGGTCATGCAGGTAGCAAGTAGCAAAGATGGGATCCAAATCCAGGTTATCTGAATCTAATTGGTCAAGTTCTAATTTAACTTCATGTGAGGAAAGATAGTCCTGATTCTAGATTTATAGAGTAGAAAAGAATTGAAACATCATAATATAGTACAGATACCATATCCCTATCGAGGATAAATAAAGGTTTAATAATAATAGGTGAAATAATAACTGACATTTGTCTAGCTCATCTCATTTCCTATTTGGCAGCACTCTTTTTAAATTTCTTTGGCTTCTCCACTATACTCTTGGTAAACTCATCATTGGGAAATCTCATCATTTTGCAAATTCCAATGAGTTTCTTCACTATTCCAACACTTTTTTTAGGTTTTTTTGCAAGGCAAATGGGGTTAAGTGGCTTGCCCAAGGCCACACAGCTAAGTAATTATTAAGTGTCTGAGACCAGATTTGAACCCAGGTACTCCTGACTCCAGGGCCGGTGCTTTATCCACTGCGCCACCTAGCCACCCCTATTTCAACACTTCTTCAGTATTTTAAAACCCTTCTGGAGCTTGATGCTTTAAACTTCTCCATTTAAAGACAGATATTAGGACTGACATCATTTAAGCCCTATGATTACCTTTTGTAGTTGGTACTTGCAAATATTATCATTTTCACTTTATTTTATGTTTTAAAATATGTTTTAGTGCTCTTCCATCCCCCTCATTGACCCCTATCTTTTGGTAAAGAAAAGCAATTAGGAAAAAATATTTGATACTGAATCATTTTTGACACCATACACTATTCTGCTCTAGTACATTTGCACTTCTCTGAATGAATGAATTACACATGAGAAAGCTTTTTATTTAGAATTTTCTGGCAATCCAAAGAATAAAAAAACAGCCCTGCCTTCACAGAGCTTGAATTCAAATAGGAGGTAGACAGGATGGGTAGCCAGGAAGGAGGAACTTTGATTCATTTTTTCTTCTTCATGACATTTGTTGTTGCTGTTCCCTCTCCTACTTTCTTTTACTCATAGAACAAAAATGACTTGGAGTGGGTTTGGCTGTCTGCAGCTCAGGGGGGCTACACAGAAATCTTCCGCACACAGTGGAACAATAGTTTTAAATCATTCATGGCAGTAAAAAAAGAGGTGTAGCTTCAGGCTGTAGTGCCTGAAAAGAGTTAAAGACCCCTGGGAGAGTTGGGTTGTTTTATGGCATCATATCCAGGTCATTTTGGCTCAGCCAAAGAAACAAGACAGCGTGCTCTTTGAACAGCAGATTTGGAAAGAGCCCTGCTGCTCTGGACAAAATAACAGTAAGGCACTTTTAATAAGATGCAGCCAGGTAAATAAAAGACATGTTGTCCTCTCTCACTAATGTAATATACCTTTTAAGGTATTGTTATGCCTTGAAATGCCTTGTGCTCAGGAATGGTTTCAAGTGAAGACAATTAACTAGGCATGGATGAGGTCATATAAAGGAAAGAGAAGGGACCTGCTGGGACAGAGGACAGCAGGGAAGAAGACTCCAAGGGAGACTCCCAGGGAGGGCTGGGAAAATGGAACACAAAAAGAGATAGAAGCTCCAGTGATTACAACAGTAGCTCACATTGGTTTGACACCTTATAGCTTACAGTGCTTTCCATTTGTCATCTTCCCCTCTAGATCTGTACCTCCTGCTGACTTCTCTATTCCTCTGCCTTCACCTCTCAGGTGAACTTCCATCAATCTAGTCTGCATGCAACTTGTATGTACCTCTAATTTGCATGTTGTCTTCCTCATTAGCATATGAGCTCCTAGAGGGCAATGAACATGTTTTTGCCTTTCCTTGTATGCCAGAATGTAGCATAGTGTCTTGGCACATTGATAATTCTTAACACACTTCTTGACTGATTGATTCTGTAGGTAGTACTACTGTGCCTCCAGACTTCCATTTTCTATATTTCCCATTTTCATTTTTCCATACTCACCACAACTAATCTCCTGCCAGGTTCTGTCATTTTTACTTCTACGGTAACCTGGGCATCTGACCTTTCCTTCTCAATAACACAAGCATATTCAGACCTTCATCACTTCTCACTAGATTCACTGAAAAAGTTTCATAACTGACTTCTCACCTCCAGTCTATCATTTCTCCCACTTACCATTCACATAGTTGTCCAAGGAACTGTTTTCATGTTAGGAACCTTGGCCCTCCTTAAATTAATTGATTTCTAAAGCCATCAAATAAATCTAGATCCCAGCATTCAAAATCCTTCACAGTATGGCTCTAATATTTATCCAGTTTTTTCATATTCAATTTTTTGTTATTCTCTTTCATGTACTATTTCATTCAAACTAGACTACTCTTTTTATTTTGGCATTGTGCTTTGCTTCATCCTTTGCTAAGTCAATTAGCAATCTGTTTTACCAGATGCTAAGGAAGCCAGGTGGTTCAGCGGATAGTTTGATGGCCTTGGAATCAACAAGACTTGAGTTAAAATCTGACATTAGTTATTAGCAGGGTGATCCTGGGTTAGTCTTTTAACCTCTACTTGCACAAGTTTCCTCAACTACAAAATGGGGATAATAATAGAACCAGGGTTGTTCTGAGTCTCAGATGAGAGAATATTTGGAAAGCACTTAAAGTGCCTGGCATATAAAGACTTTTTATAAATGCTTATTTCCTTCCATTCTTCCTTCCTTCCATATGTTGATGTCTCTCTTTTTAAGACCCAACTCATATGCCACATCATCCATGAAGGAAACTATTCTGATATCTCCCACTTGTAGTCTTTCCTGTTACTGCTGTTACTTCTTGACAGGTGAAAATGAGCTCTCTCCTTATCTTTCTCCATCAGAATCTCTCCCTTGTACTTGTTACATATATATATATATATATATATATATATATATATATATATATATATATATATATTCCTTCCTCCTCTTCCTCCCTCCCAGGGCTTATGTCCAATTAGTCTTATCCCCCCCAGTTTCTAGAACAATTAGTTGGTAGTCATACCAGCTGTTTGATGACTGGAGAAGTTCATCAGTATAGTATGTCAATTTTACAACAGTATGCATGCCCAGGTTCTGGATAGTGGACAATGCTCTCGAGATTTCCCAGTCACCAATGGAGTAAAACAAGAATGTGTCCTTGCTCCCATACTTTTTAGCATGATATTTTTAGCTATGTTATCAAACACTTTCATTGAGGATGAACATGTCATCAAGGTCAACTATTGCACTGATTCTTCAACTTGAAAAGGCTACAAGCCAAGACCAAGATGGAGGGAATGTTAGTGCATGATCTTCTGTTTGCAGATGACTGTGCACTCAATGCAACCTTTGAAGCTGAGATGCCACTAAGTATGGATTGATTCTCTGCTTCTTGTGCTAATTTTGGTCTAACAATTAACACCAAGAAAACACAGGTGCTCCATCAGCCAGCACCACACCATCTATATACCTAGAACCATAAATTGCGGCAAATGGAGAAGTTTTGAATACTATGGATAAGTTCACTGACCTTGGCAGTGTTCTCTTTAGGGAGGTACACATTGGCAATGAGATTGATACTCACATTGCCAGAGCTAGCTCAGTATTTGGTAGGCTCTGAAAGAAAGTGTGGGAGAGAAGAGGTATTACACCAATTACTAAACTGAAGGCCTACAGAACCATTGTGCTATATGCCTGTGAACCCTGGATAGTCTACCAGCACCATGTCAGGAAACTGAATCACTTCCATTTAAATTGTCTTAGGAACATTAGGAAGATTCTGAAGATCACCTGGCAGGTCCTTTCTCAGACAAACTGCCCAGAATTCCAACAACACTACAGAGAATGCAACTATGATGGATTGGGCATCAGAAGTATGTTTGCCAAAAAGATTATTTTATGGAGAGCTCACACAGGGCAAGTGCTCACAAGGGGGTCAGAAGAAACAATAACAAAACACCCTGAAAGTCTTATAGAAAACCTTTAGAATTGGTTGTACAGCATGGGAGACATTGGCACAGGACCACCCAGCATGGAATGCCTTCATCAGTGAGGGGGCTGCACTCTGTGAGGAAGGCAGAATGGAAGCAGCTCAAAGGAAATGTGATGTCTGTAAGTTTAAAGTATCCACCCCAAGGGTTCACATGAACCATTGTGCCTAACCCTGTGGTAGAGCATTCTGAGTTTGTATTGCTCTGATCAGCTACAGTTTGACACTCTGCAATTTGTCTCAAACTTAAGTGATGTAATTTTGGTCTTCTTCAATAATGAAGGACAAGAGCCAACCATAAAAGATAGGCAAGACAGGTATTATGATCAATATTTTACAAATGACAGAATTGAGACTCAGAGATGTAATTTTCAGTAGGCCTCACATCTGCTCAGTGGGTCTCAGACAATGATTTTTTGATTCCCATTTTAGTTAGGGCTCATGAGGTCTAGATTTTACAGTGTGAAGAATGGAGGTTTGTCAGTGGAAGAAATCTGAAAATAGATTGTCCAAAGAATGTTGGAAGTTTTGTGAGGAATGAAAAAAAGTATGGTTATCTAAAGTGGTTATCTTTTTTTTTTAAACTAAGTAACTCAGGAAAAGAGAAAAATGTGTCTTATCTAGTCATATCACTACAGGGACTCAAGGAATTCTAGTTTAATTGATTTGACTTTCTTTACACTTCATAGGGTCATTGGACAATAGATTTAGAGTAAGATGGGCTTGAAAAGCCATTTGGTCCCACCTTTTCACTCTTCACTAGATTAAAGAACTAAGGTTCAGAGAAGTTAATAACTTTCCCAAGGTTATATGTAGTAAATGTCAGATTCAGGACTAGACAAAAGGCCTCTGACAAGTTTGTGCTCCTCTGGGGTAAGGCTCACACTTTGCACAGTACTCAGGAAGCTGGATTGCTTTATACTGAATGATGGATCTTGACTATAATCAGATTTAAGGTTTTCCCATACTACTTAGTCACTTGGTGCATAAAGAGAATACTTGGACATATTTTCACCTCCAGCTTTTGCTATCAGGTGATATCTTAATTACCAGTTATGCCTCTGTCATAAGGGAACATGGCAGGCATCATATTTTTGACATGGAATTTAAGCATCACATGCTAAGAAACATAAGGTAAGCCTCTCGATCTGAATTGATCCATACTTTGTGGCATCTCAGCTTCAGAGGCTGATTTAGAGGAAACTACTTCTTATCAAGCAGGAATGAGTTTATTCATTCTACAACACATATTCTGTTCCTCACATTTGATAGCCCTCCTATCTCTTAACTTTTGCATTGGCCATCCCACATATCTGTAACACTGTCCCTCTTTATCTCTGTCACAGAATCCCTTTATATCTTTAAAATGTAGCTCAAGGAATATCTTCTGAATGAAACTACTCACCCTATCCCCATGCCCCCACAACTGCAATGTATTCTCCATTAAAAATACCTTGTTTATATTTGTAATTTTTCACATCATATTTGTGGTATTGTGGTATATGGGTGTATATGTGTGTGTATATATATGTATATATGTAAATATATTTATATATGTACTGGTATTCTTTTTTTGTCATTTCTCTACCAATTATGGCTTATGCTAAATTAGAATGGTCTTCAGAGATGCTCCTCCATTTTCCATGCTTCTAACTTCTATGGGGGAGAACATATGGGACCAATAAAGTTAGCAGAAGCCCAGGTAGCCAAACCAAACTCAGAAACCACTTCTTTATCCATATGCAAAGGAGTTGGATACCCTCTCAATCAGGTGCTTGGAGGTCCACATAGATACTGCTGTTTGAAAGAGGTTATGGAGCGAAGGAAATTGGAAATATTCTCAAATTAAATATCTGCAGGCAGAGGACAATAACATGGTTTAACACTAGGGAATGATTTTCACCCTTCTTCTTGGGAAACATCTGGAGTGTTATATTTCCTATCCACTACTCCCCTATCCCAATATTCACTCCTATCCCCCAGATGAGGGCTATTGACTACTGTCCAGCAGAGAAAAACTGAAATACCTGTAAACTGGATAAGGGAAATCAGTCTCAGCTGAACCACTTTTGGAAAGTTGGTCCTTTTTCCTTCGGGGCTGTTTTCTTTTCCTTTCTATTTTTTTCTTTTTCTTTCATTGGAGCAGGGTTGGGTCTGTGAAAGTCATGTCTGTCTGATAAGAAATGGGAGTTCCTTGTAAGTATATATTATTTTTATTTTTGTACTCGTATCACCAAGGTCTGGCCCATAGCAGGTTCTTAATCAATACTTTTTGATTGGTTGATATACCAAAACATACTAATGATAAAAAATAAAGAACTCAAACACAAAATATGTAGTGTTTGTTTTTCAGTGGACTGAAGTAACTCTTCTATGGTCTTTTGTGTTCCAGCTCATTCTCAGCTCTTTAGCCAGCTTTGGGAATGCTGTTTATAGGTAATATTCACACTGCTTTGTTACTAAGGCATCCAGAGCTGCTGTGATGAATCTCACTCTCTTTCCTTCCTTTGCCTAATGGGATTGTCTTGATTCTGGGACAGCTGCTTCTGTTCAGTTATTCTGGAAGCATTCTCCTTTATAGATTTAACTGTTCTCTGGAAATCAGTTCTTCAATCATTTCTAGATCACCTTGATTTTTTTCTCTTTGTATCTTCTCTGACTTTTACAGTGGAAACCTGTGGTATTTTATTGTGTCTGCCTAGATGAGTTTAATTATGCTTGTACCTGATCCTTCTTACTTTTGTACTTTTCATTACTCAGCAAATTCCCTCTTTAAAGGAATCAGAACATTTGGAAATGCAACCTGTGTATGTTGAACAAAGTTAACACATTCAGTCCAGTGATTATAAATTAAATAGAAAAGGATATCTTCTGGTAAAGGAGAAATTTAACTTTGCCTTCCCATTTTACCTCTTCCCATTTATCATAGTGTCATTAGCCAAAATTCCATTTCAGTTTCTGAAATACCTTACTCCCTTTTTCATAGATTCAAAGAAAGGTAGTACTGGAGGTGATTTACATTTTTTATAAATACATTTTATAAATTTTTATTTTACATAAAATTAGCACTTTATAAAGAAGTATAGCAGATGCTTAATATATGGTTTTAACTATCATCTTATTTGGTCACAGTGATACTAAGGTAGAGAGATTATCTATTTTCAGAATCACAGAATTGGAAGGGACTCATAAGTGCTCTTTGTATCCCACATCCAATTTATGTCTGTACCTGAAAAAGGGATCTTTTCTACACCATAAATGGCACATGGACATCTGGCCTTTGCTTAAAGATCGCAAGTGGAGAGGAACACATTCATTACCTTCCAAGGCAGTTAATTATACATTTGGATAACTTCTAGAGTTCTTACAAAACTTTTTCTTATATCAGACTAGTTGGTTTTTTCTTTTATACTTCTATTCATTATTTCTAGTTTTAGCATCAATTCTAGTCTAATACAATTTTTTCTGAAGCCCAGATTGAGGAAAATATTTGTTGATGGTACCTTAGTTGATGGGACTAGGTCTTATGAATCTCAGGGAATTATCCCTTCTGTATACCATACTGCCTCTTTTCTGTCCCTCTACCCAGATGGGTGGATGCCTTTTTTGAGATCATTACATTTTTTTGCACCTGGCTTAACTCTTAATTGCTATTTGTCACACAAGAAGGATTTTCAGGGTGTCTTTGGAGCTCAGTGAAATCATGACTGAATTCATGGAGAAGGCAGTTATATAGACTTGTCTTGGTTTCTGAGATGGTGTATACGAAACTTATGTTTAAGGAATCATGCTTTTGTGGGATTTTGGCACAAGTGGTGCTACAGAATATTTAATAAAGTCATCCAGATTGTGTGTTTGAAAACTGCATGGATGGAGTTAGGAAAGCATGATTTGATTGCATGAGGAATGCTTAAAATGCAAGCTAAAAATGCAATAACTTATGCTGTCAATGGTAACATGCTGAGTTCAAAAGCGATTTCTTAGAGTGAGAAACAGAAACTTCTGTTCATCTTAGTGGAAGTTTTTCATTAAACAAATTATTCATGTTAGAGGAGTTGGATGATTAATATGAATTAGGACAAAATTATTCTAACTGTCAAATGTCTGAGGGACAGTCTGCTCTATAATTGGGGGATCTAGGAGTTTCTTAGACTAGTAAATAGAGAAGACACTAACAAAGGGGCTTACCTGATATTTCTGGCCCTGCTGGTTATAGAACTTTCAGCATCCTTTACCCAATGAGTTAACTTGCTCTCTGTGATAAGAAATTATTCAATCTCATTTCTCTCAGAATGAACACTAAAGTTCAAAGAGGAAGGATATAATAATTAGAAGCTTAACTACCTTCTTTGCCTCCATTTCCCTATATGAGAAATGGGAATAATAATTACTCCTATATAATATTATTATTGGGAAGATTGACAGACACAGACAGATAGATAATTATATAGATATTAGAGAGAAGAAAAAATAGATAGGGGACACAAATCAAGCAAGATAGATAGTCTCTATCCTCAAAGACTTTACATACTAATCAGGGAAGATAACACATAAATAGGAGTAAGGAAAAG
Source organism: Macrotis lagotis (assembly GCF_037893015.1). Classification (NCBI taxonomy): domain Eukaryota; kingdom Metazoa; phylum Chordata; class Mammalia; order Peramelemorphia; family Peramelidae; genus Macrotis; species Macrotis lagotis. The sequence goes on from NC_133658.1 coordinate 452,459,255, forward strand.
TTATGTGTGTTGGGGGGGAAGGAGTTAGCATGGTGTGGTGATAATCATATGGAAGCCTGGTTCTCTATGAGATAAAGCAAAAAACTCACCTTTCAAAGCTTGGAAGCACAGGAACACAATTGTGTCAGAGAGTTAAGGTATTTAAGAAACCTATTATTTGACATTATTTTTAGTAAAATGAGAATGAGGTAGCTTAAATCTCAAACTTAATATACCTCAATGATAATATATCATCATGCATTTTATTGTGTTGGTCTTTGAAGACTAGAGGAGGTTGAGGAAAACAGAAAATAATGAAAATTTAATTGGGAAATGTCATGACCTCAATTAGGAAACAAATGTTCCCATTTTCGACTTTTTTCTATGTCTAAACAAGATCTTCAATAAAGAAGTCATGGAACAAAGACTTGGTTTCACATCCTAGCTCTGATATGTCTTCTCCTTTCTCTGAGACTCAATTTTCTGATCCAAAAAATTGGGAATAACAATACTTAACCACATGGATTATTGTAAGAATGAAATGAGATTTAGGGTGGCTAGGTGGCACAGTGGATAGAGCACCGGCCCTGGAATCAGGAGTACCTGAGTTCAAATCTGGCCTCAGACACTTAATAATTACTTAGCTGCAGGGGCGGCTAGGTGGCACAGTGGATAGAGGACTGGCCTTGGAGTCAGGAGTACTTTGCAAAAATTGCCTTGCAAAAATAAATAAAATGAGATAATGGATGTAAAGCACCATGAACAGTCCATTTATCAATGTCAACATTTTGTTTTTATTATTATTGATATTACTTATTTTTCTATTATTATTTAAAGATGAATAAGCCCTGGCCCTATCCCTACAAGTTCTTGAAAAGATAAAAAATACAAATAAAAACCTAAATGGCAGCAGAGGGATATATCATTAAGACATTTATTAAGCATTTACTAAGAGCTTGACATTGTGCTACATGCTGGGGTTTAGAGGTAAACAGTAGTCCCTGCTCTCAAGAAATTTACATTATACTGGGGATATAACACACAAGGTTGCACACAAAATATATAGTATATATAATAGATGGAATATGTAGTAGATCTGAGAGGGAGAATGCACTAGCAGCTTATGTGGCAAGGCAGGGGAGTCTTCTACAAAAATGTGAGATTTGAACTTAATCTTGAAGTAAGTCATAGGAACTAAAAAAGATGAGGGTGAAGAATAAACCACAGAATGGAACAATCAGTAAAAAGACAGAGATAGGAGATGGAGATTCATATCTGAGGAACAGCAGGTAGGACGGTGTTGCTTCTCCTACCTCACACTGTTATGTTCAAAACATCTCTTTATTTCTCCTGCCTGATTTCATCTGCAACCTCTTCCATAATTTTTTTCTTTTTAATTTTTGCTAGACAATGGAGTTAAGTGATTTGCTCAGGATCACACTTCTGGATACTTATTAAGTATCTGAGTTTGAATTTGAACTCAGGTCCTCCTGACTCTAGGGCTGGCACTCTATGCACGGTACCAACTGGCTGTCCCTCACTTATATTAACTCGGCCTACCCATGAGCAGTTAATATTTTTCCAATTGTTTATATCTTGTCTTTATTTGTGTTAAAAGTGTTTTATAGCTATATTCCTATAGTTTTAGGGTAGGTAGACTCCCTAGTATTTTATATTGTTTAAAGTTCTTTTCAATGGAATTTTTCTTTTTATCTTTTGGTGCTCAACATTTTGGGGAGGAATATATTGAAATACTGATGATTTATGTGGGTTTATTTTGCATCCTGAAACTTTGCTAAAGTTGTTAATTATTTCAATGAGTTCTTTAGTGCACTCTCTAGGATTCTCTGTCATCTGCAAAGAATGACAGTTTTATTTCCTCATTGCCTATTCTAATTTCTTTAGTTTCTTTTTTTCTTATAGTTATAGCTAGCATTTCTAGTACAATATTGAATAATACTGGTGATAATGGGCATCCTTTCTTTGTCCCTTATTTTATAGGGAAAATTTCTAGTTTATCCCAATTACCCAAAATTCTTGCTGATTATTTTAGATAGATATTATTTATCACTTTAAGGAAAACTATTTTTATGCTCTTTACTATTTTTTAATAAGAATTGGTGTTATATTGAAATAATCATGATTTCTCTTGGTTTTGTTATTGATATGGTTACTTTTGTCTATAATATTTTAAAGTTCTTGTCTGACCATCACTCCTCTCCTCAGAAAACTCTAGTGGCTTCTTGTCATCTCTAGGATCAAATATAAACTTTTTTTTATTTTGCATTGAATACCCTTCAAAATGTGACACCACTATTCCCTTCACAAACTCTTGGACAGGGCAAATTGACCTTCTCACAGCTCCTGAAAGATGATACTCCATCTTCCTTCTCTGAGACTTTATATTGTCTTGCTTGCCTAGCATTAATGACTTCCTTATCTCTTCCTCTCACAATGACCAGTTTCCTTTAACTCTTAAGATTCCATGCTGGTTTTTCAAAGGGTGACAGAGTTTCTGAACATCATAGCTCTACAAATATGAAAAAGAGTTACTAAAAAAGTCTTTATATACTAAGGAATTCTCTCCTTTAGAATATCAGGCAGGTGATTTGTTTACAGTAGGTTAGACTTGAGTAAGCCTTGATGTGACTTCAGGTTAGGGACTACAGGCACAGCAGTGGAGGAAGAGTCACTTTTCTTCCCCCTTATCTTTTTTCACCTAGATTAAGAAGGTTCAAAATTCCTTAAGAAAAACTGGTGTCAAAAAGGCTGAGGATGGAGGTCTTGAGCAAAAAGCACTACAGTATATAGTATAATTATAGTGTGTATGTTGAGACTGGTCTCACCTTGTTGTCCCATTTAGGTTCCTTTAAATGGGCATTTAACATCTGATTCAGTCAGAAAGTGACATCTTAGGACTATTCTACTGTTTGGGTTCCTAATGCCAGTCCATAAATACTTTTCAGAATGATTCACCAACACAGATGTGATCAATTTAATGCCCTGATTGCTTTCTGAAGTTTTGCTTTAAAATTGTCTTGTTTTTACACTTTTGTGCATCATTTAAGGGATATGTTCATTTCTGTTCCACTCATCTGCCAACATGACTTCTCTTAAAGTACAAGTCTGACTATATCATCACTAACCTCTCACCACCCCAAGCCTGTAAACTATGGTAACTTCCTATATTAAATAAACATACTCTGGCATTTAAAACCCTTCAGCCTGGTTCTTTCCTCCTATTTTTATTTTCTTGTTTTATTTTGCTCTCCTCTATGATCTGATTATGCTGGCTTACTTAACTATCCCTTTCACATAACACTCTACCACCTCTCTCCTAGTTGTTGCATGGACTATCCCTCATCTCTAGGATGTTCTCTCCTCACTGCTTCTTCCTTCAAGACTCAATTTCAAGATCTACTGCAAGAAGCCTTTCTTGATCTCTCTAGCTACCAGTGCCTTCCCTCTTGCCTTGACTTGCAAGGTTGTTTCATATTTCTTTGTATCCTAGTTTTAAGAAAGTTCAAAAACAAGAACATCTAGGGGAAAGCATTGGCATAAAACTATCCTTGTTAAAAAAGAGGGTGAGACAATTCCTTCATTCTGAACTCCTTGGAGATCCTTCCTCCAGTTGGTTCCTTTCTCATTGGAGGTCTTCAAAAAAAGTCTGAATTGCCTTTATCTGGTGGACTATAGTGTGGATCCCTTGTCCAAGGTGAATTGGTCTCTGAAATCCCTTCCAAATCTAGGATTCTGTGCCTCCGTTAAGTCCAATATTAAGAACTTTCAAGAAAGTTTTCAAAACACTTTCAGTTTTCTCTATTTTTGTTTCTGTTTAGGATTTTGGGTTTTCTAAACCTGTGGGTTTTTCTTTGATTGACTCATGGGAAATGTGCTCTTGACTGACATGAAGGGAAAAGGAATGAAATTCTCCACCTTTCTGGTAGTAAAAAACCTTAACCATTTTCTTCTTAAATTATTATCCCATTGTTTCATTCTTCTAGCTATTTAGCTTCTTCCTAAAAGGCAATGTTCTTGAACTAACTCCCCCCTTCCCTTCACTTCCCTCCCCTTCCCCAACCAATCCATCATGGATTTAAGGGCAGGTTCTATAAATGGTGGAAGTGAAGTGATTTTTGAAGTACACTTGGACTCTCCAAGTCTCTTGATTGATTTAAGGTAATCAACACAATCTTCTGGTAACATCTGTTTCTCTTCACCACTCAGATCCTCAGATATAGTTCCCATGAGTACACAGAGAGACACATTCTATTTTCAAGGTCAGTTGATGTGGACAGAGCCAAGTGCTAATGTATTCCATGATGTGATGTGAAATTAGTAGAAAGAGAAAAGTTCAGATTTCAAAGTAGAAAACAATTGCATGAGTTAAATACCTTCTTTCTGTTTTAGTGAATGAATACAGCGTAGAGGAGCTCTGCTGTTTGTTTGTTTTCACATATGTCTCCTCTACTCCAAGCTCCTTTAGAAAAGAGAGATTGTTGTTATGACAAAATGATTGCAGATTGAGTTGTGCATTTTGTGTTTGACAGCAGAGTGAGGCCAAGGAATTCTGCATCCATCCTGAGGCGGTTAAAATCTATTGCTATTATTCTTAAATACTCTTAGAGTTGTCAGAATGAACGTCAAACATGGTAGATATTGAGGTGTCCTAATTTTTATCCCATGGTAAATAACTCAAGTCAGTATTCAATGTATGCTGCTTACCCACACATTCAAGGATAGAACCATATTCAGTAGCATGGTTCACTTTACCAAGTTCTGGAGCTAGAGATCTCACTTTTCTTGTCTTTTTCTCTCCAATAAAGTTCTCTAATCCTGACTCAATCATTTCAGCAAATCTGCATTACAAATCCAGGAATCAGATCTTGTTAATATACTCAGGTGTTCATAGTTTTCAAGTTGCTTTCATGGCAATCAAAAGGACAGGCATCCCCACATGCCTTTTTCCCATCAGATCCTCTGGATATTCTCTTTGTCTTCCAGTCTTCCAAGGTTTCAGAAAGGAGGAACTGCATATACCTTGAATCCCTCAGAAGTCTCTGAATAAGTCTCTAGATCTAAATATATTATAACTAAAGACCAAAGGTCAACTTATTTCCACAACATATTACAGGCAAATTTATACTCCTATTCTTAAGGAAACATATGTTAGTATGAAGGATGCTATTATGGTCATAGTTATGAGTATAAACTGAGTCTGCCCTTCAATATAAAGCAACTAATTTTGGTGAAAACACAGTCAGGACTTCACTTACTGAAGTTTGTAATTAGTACAGAAGTAAACATTTGAGCAACATCAAATCACTTGACCAACATCTTTTACATGAGTGGTGTTCTTACATGTATGTGGTCTTTAATCATGAAGAATATGTGTGTATGTTGTGTATATACACACACATTTATGCTGAGAGAGAGAGAGAGAGAGAGAGAGAAAGAAAATGTTTATCTCTCTCCATGTTTACTTTATTAGGCAGCTGACATACTTAAAATGATGACTAAGCTTTTACAGTTCTAATAATAAATATTCAAAAATATATTTTGTAACCAAATATTTGAATATAAAAGTTCAACTGAATCCATAGATTGCTTTTCTAAGATACTAATATTTCTGTAAAACAGTTTAAGTTTTTGCATTTAATGACCCTTTGTCTTACTTAGATTTTTTTTTAAATATGTGAGGCTCTCAAAAGATTGCCTCTAATATAGGTCTCATGTCTTAGTATCCCTAGTGGTTAGACTTACTTAGCTTTCCTTTGAGGTTGTCTGTGATAGTCAATTTTTAACCTTCTATTTGAGGAATGATGCCTTAAGAATCTGTCCCTCACTTTCTTTTGTCTTTGTGTTAAGTTCATACATTTAGTACAATCAGAAGTTTCCTATTAAATTATAGTCCAAAATTCCAACATTTTTGACTTGATCCTAAAAGCCTTAAAATATTACCCAGGAGACCTAGAAAGGGTTTCAAAGTTTTAAATCTTTAACCTTTTTTTTTTAATTAACAAAGTAAAGCAAAGGGTTTGGTTGAAGAGTATCAAAATCTGATGCAAACAGTTTATTGAAAATCCAAGAAAGTTTCTTTTAAGTACCCAACTTCCTGGAACAGCAAGTTGGGAGGAAGAAAATATATCACAGACTTACCTGTGAAAAATATGGTCCAATTTAAAAGGTTGTTAGAAAGCAAGGCTGGTTCCTTCTTCTCCCCTGGGGGAAGTGAAGAGCAGACGAGATCAACCTTGATGTCTAGAGCATTTAAAATGGGAGGAGAATTTAAAAAGGATTTTTGAACTGAAGAGAGTCCAACTTGATATAAATATTTTACTAAAACAAAACAAAGCAATAAAGAGAATTTCTCTTAAAAACCTAACTACATGTTTGAAGAGGGGAAATCATTCAAAGTGCACAGAAAGTTTTAAGAGAGGAAGATTATAATAAATTGTCTATAGGACACCAAAATATCATAGATTTAGAGCTGGAATAGTTATTAAAGGTCATATCATCCAATTAGCCCTTTTTATAGATGAAGATATGAGAAGAAAATCGGCATAACTTGCCAGAGGTTATAGCTGTCTGGGAAAGTCAAAATTTGACCTCTGGTCCTCTGACTCCAATTTAGATCTTTCCACCAGAACTTAGGAATTTTCTATTTTTTCTTTGCTATAATATAGTAAGAAAAACCCAACTTCTTCCAAACTTGAAAAAAAAACTTATACCAGTAAAAAAAGAGAAGTACTTTATTGTCTTTAGAGAACATTTTCTATGTCCTAAATGTGTCTAAGGGATTTTCTTGGGTCCTCTGAAACATTAGTAGTGGACATAGTAAACATCTGCTATAATGTGACTTGCCTTTGAGGCTGTGTTATAACCCCAGAGCTGCTTTGTGAAAGGACTCTACTGTATTTTGTTTAATCTCAGAAAATATATCAATAGAACATTCATTGTTTGATAAATAGTAAGGCAATTTTTCTTAAATAGAAAGGCAGTGTTTCTTATGCTCTTGTGCTCTTAAAAGATGATCCAGAAAGAAGAAAAGAATTTTTTTCTTGACTAATGAGACAGAAAGAGATGGAGAAAACTCTGCTCTGCTAATTACTGAGTCAGCAGATACAATCGTTTTTTCACTGTGTCCCAGGAGACAAAGATCCATAATAAAACTTGAACTATAAATATGGTGAGTTAGACTGGTCCTCCAGGAGCAAGAGGAAAAGAAGTCCAAAGGTCAGGAGCCCAAATCACTAGAATGTATCTTTAAAGCTTCATTAAGAGAAAATGAGCAGAATTCATTTGCTCAATTTCTTGTCAATAAAAAAAGCAAATGAAATACACTTCTTTATTGGCACGATGTCTGACAAATGGTGACTTTTCTTTTAAATTTCCCAACAATTTCCCATATTGACCAGATGGAAATTCTTGCATGAATAACCAGCTTTTTGATGCATTATATATGTATGTTTTAAATTATAAAATTACCCTAGCTGAGTTGTTTACTTTAGCTATTAAGTAGATTTCACTCTTATAGAAGTGTATTTAAAGAAAAAAATCTGATTTTGAGCCAATCTGTTATAAGTGAAGTGTAATTGGGGCTGTCATAACCCACTTCACACCCAAAAACATGTGCTGTGTGACCACAGAGCACAGAAAAGGTGGGCTTCAGTAAGCCATATGATTTCAAGCTGGATTTGAGCATTGCACAGATGTTGCTTAGGTCAGAAAGTCACTGATGGGGTGCAGGCATGCTGGGAACCAACGCTAAAGGACATTAATCCCTCGAGGCTTTTTTTGCACATTGGAGCTGGAGCAGGTTGTTTGGGGTTGGGAAGTGATCTTTAAGCTCCAACATGCATATTATTTTCATTACCAGTGATAGATATTGTTTTAGAAGTCTGTATCTACAGAAGAATAGATGAGTCTCACTTTTAAAGAATTAAATCTAGTCAGCTGTTGATAAAACAAGGGTTTTAGGATTTTACTGGTTGAGGGAGGTCAATGTAGTTCTGTTGTTTTTTTTGAATAGAGCTATATAATTGAAGAAAACTACCTATAATAGACCAAGAGTCAGAAGGCCTTGGTTTCAATTATAATTCTTTTGAAATGTGATAATATCATAAGCAATATGACAATGAGACAGATCATTTAGCTTCACTGGAACTTGAATAACTGCATTGAAAATTGAGAGAGTTGGACTATGCATGAAATAGAGGAGAGCATAAAGACTCTGAAATTATAGTGCCTTGAGTCAAAGCTTCCTTCTGAAGCCTCCTATATATTTGACCCTTGGCAAGTCACTTATACTCCCTGGCTAACAGTTTCCTGATATATATATATATAATCAGAGAGTTGGGCAAAATGATTTTTGAGGTTCCTTTCAACTTTAAGATTATGATTTCCAATGAATCTGATTAATTTCTAAATCCCATCTAACTTTAGCATACAATTATGGTTCTTCTGAAACTATAACCATCTGAATGAGGTAAGACACCTCTCATAGATGATGAGTAAGAAAGTCTTGATCTGACCTTACTTCTTAGCTCCAGACAAATTTCTACAATCTTTTGTAGTACATTTGGATGTTCTACTATCTTGCAAATTCAACTGACAGAAATCAAGCTCATATCTAGACAGTGTAACACAGCCAATTAGATACTAGATTTTATAGTAGGGAAGATGTAACTTGGAATCCTACTTCAAATACTTATTAGCTGTATGACCCTGAACAGATCACATAACCTCTTTGTTCCTCAGTTTCCTCATCTGTTGGACTCTGATCTCTAGGTCCCTTTTAACTCTAAATCTCAGATCTATAATCTTTCTCCCTCTTTTTTCTTCTGACTTTAATTTCAGTCTGTGGTCACCATCTCCTGGGTATAGAGAACTAGGATCATCTTTGATTTTTCCCTGCTTATCCACAATCATTTTCCAAGTTCAGTCACTCAGTCACAAAATCAATAGATTTGTATAAAAAGTCTACTATTTCCAGTGCTAAGTTCTGTGTATACAGAGAAAGTCAAAAAAGAGTCTGTATTCTCATTGAGCTTGTAGTCCAATGGGAGGAGACAATTATGTATCAAAACATATCAACATATGTATCAATACATGTATCAATACATACATGGTGATTTGGAGGTGCTCTCTTAGGGGAAATCCTGCCATTATGTATTTTCAGGAAAGACTTCTTGTAGAAAGAGAAATTTGTAACTGACTCTAGGGAAGCCAGGAGGCAGGGACCAGGAGGGAGGTCATTTCAGGTATAGCCAGTGAAAATGCCTAGAATGTCTTGCTCAAAAGGCTTTTGTCCCTAGATTGAAAAGTATACGTAAAGTTTAGGTAAAATGTAAGAAGACAGTGAAGGAAGGAAATGGCTAGGTTATAAAAAGTTTTAAAAATTAACCAGAGGATTTTATATTTGGTCCGCAAGGTAAGAAGGAGTCACTAGAGTTTATTGAGTAGGGAAATGACAAAGTTAGATGTGTGCTTTAGGAAGAATACTTTAACAGCTAAGTGGAGGATGAGCTGGAGTAGGAAGATACTTGAGGGTGGGAGACCAACCAATAAGCAAATTAAATAATCTAGGCATGAGGTGATGGGGCCTATACCAGGTGCTGTCAATGTCAGAGGTGTGAAGAGGTCATATGTGACAGGTAGAAACACTAGGACTGGATAACACATTGAATATTGGGGATTGGGAGAGGGGAGTTGAAGACGACATTGAGATTGTGTAATTTGGGTAACTGGGAGGATGACGGTGCTCTCAACAGTAACTGGAACCTTTGTAGGAAGGGGGAAGGCTTGGGGATAAGGATAATGAGTTCAATTTGAGATATGCTTAGTGTTAACATATCCATAACAATCAGGTTTAAAAGTTGAATAGGGAGTGGGAGAAGCAGATTGGTGACCAGGAGATCAGTTAAAGCTGGATTAATAGATCTAAGAATTATTTGCCCAGTTAATAAGATCTCCAAGCAAGATAATGAAGGAACAAAGAGAAGAAGCCTTGGACTTTGAGAGTCACTCATGGCTAGTGAGCGTAATCTGGATGAAGACCCAGCAAAGGAGATTGAGAAGGAATGGTCAGACAGAATCTCATGATCATATGAATACTGATTCCATATTATTTCTTTTACCCATTCCTCTTTTCTTTTCCCAAAGCTAACAGTATCATATTATGTTCTGTTTTTCATTCACCTAGCCCATTCATTCATTTATTTCGTAAGCATTTCTTTTTTATTTAATATTTATTCTCATCTTGTACAATAATGTTTTTTACATTAATAAAATATTCTTGTTTAAGAGTAAATGAAATACCCCCTCCCCCCATAAATATAGACTTGCTTGATTGATCAAGTAAAGGGGAGAGGAAAAAAAATTAAAATTAAAAAAATAGTAATAATTGTAGGTATAGCCAGGTGGTGCAATGGACGGAGCACCAGCTCTGGAACCATGAGCACCCAAGCCCACATCCAGCCCCGTACACCCAACAATCACCCAGCCATGTGACATGCAAGCCACCCGAACCCCACTGCCCTGAAAAAGCCAAAAAAAAAAAAGAAAAAAATACTCAAAATAAAATAAAATAGCAATAATAGTAGGGGTGGCTAGGTGGCAGACAGAGCATTGGCCCTTGAGCCAGGAGCACCTGGGTCCAAATCCAGCCTCAGACTCCCAAAGACCACCCTGCTATGTGGCCCCAGGCAGGCCACCCAGCCCCATCTGCCCTGCACCCCCCAAATAATAATAATAATAATAATAATAATAATAATAATAATAATAATGATAATAATAATGATAATAATAAATGTTCTTGAGTCTTTGTTCCAACACCAACAACTCTGTTGCGGATGGATCACATTCTTTATGATAAGTCCATGGCAAAAGTTACTTCCATATTTTTCCACCGTTGCCATTGCTGATCGCAACTCTCTCCTTTCCTCTTTCTTCACTACCATATACTATGTTTTCTCTTTCCTTTCACTCTGACTCTGCTGTAGGATAGCTGAGTGGCACAGCAGACAGATCCCTGGCTCTGGGGCCAAGAGGCCCTGAGACCCCATACCACCCCTTAGGCCCAGCATTCACCTGGCCCTATGGTCCTGTATAGGCCATCCAATCCTAGCCCCTTGCAAGAAGTAAAAAAAAAAAAGAAAATGTGTTATATCTGACCACTCTTCCCCCATGGTCCATCCTCTCCTCCTTCATTCACATCCCCACCCCCCTTCCCCCTGTCCCCCCACTTCTTACTCCAGATGCCTATACCCCATTGAGTATATATGCTGTTTCCTCTCCTAGCCACCTCTGATGAGAGCAAAAATTCCCTCATTCCCCCTTGCCTTCCCCCTTCCATATCATTGCAATAGCTCATTGTGATAAAGAAAAATCTTATTATATGAAATATCTTAGCCTATTCCCCCTTTCCTTTTTCTTTCTCTCATTACATTTCCTTTTTTTCTATTGACTCCATTTTTACACCATATTTTATCTTCAAATTCAGCTTTCTCCTGTGCTTCAACTATAAAAGCTCCCTCTGCCTGCTCTATTAACCGAGATGGTTCATATGAATATTATCAGTATCATTTTTCTATACATGCAGTTCATCCTCATTAAGTCCCTCATATTTCCCCCCTCTCCTCCAATCTCTATGCTTCACCCGAGTCCTATATCTGAAGATCAAACCTTCTGTTCAGCTCTGGCCATTCCAAAAGGAACATTTCAAATTCTCCTGATTCATTGAAAGTCCATCTTTTTCCCTGGAAGAGGACATTCATTTTTGCTGGGTAGTTGATTCTCGTTTGAATTCTAAGCTCTTTTGCCTTCTGGTATATTATATTCCAAGCCCTATGAGCTTCCAATGTAGTTGCTGCTAAGTCCTGTGTGATCCTGACTGCAGCTCCACGATATTTGAACTGTGTCCTTTTGGCTGCTTGTAATATTTTCTCTTTGACTTGGGAGTTCTGGAATTTGGCTATAATATTCCTAGGGGTTGGTTTTTTGGGATCTCTTTCTCGGGGGGGATCGGTGGATTCTCTCCATTTCTATTTTGCCCTCTGCTTCTAGAATATCAGGGCAATTTTCCTGTAGTAATTCTTTGAAAATGATGTCAAGGCTCTTTTCCTGATCATGACTTTCAGGTATTCCAATAATTTGTAAACTATCTTTTCTAAGTCTGTTTTCCATATCAGTTGTTTTTTCAATGAGATGTTTCACATTTTCTTCTAATTTTTCATTTTTTTGGTTTTGAAGTATTGATTCCTGATTTCTGGTAAATTCATCAATCTCCCTGAATTCTATTCTTTGTCTGAAGGATTTGTTCTCCTCAGAGAGTTTTCTTATCTCTTTTTCCATCTGGCCAATTTTGCTTTTTGAAGCATTCTTCTCCTCAATAACTTTTCGAACTGTTTTAATCCATTTGACCTAAGCTGGTTTTTAGCATGGTATTTTCTTTAGCCTTTTTTTGGATCTCCTTGACTAAGCTGCTGACTTCATTTTCATGTTTTTCCTGCATCTCTCTCATTTCTTTTCCCAGTTTTTCTTCCAACTCCCTCATTTGATTTTCAAAGTCTTTTTTGAGCTCTGTCATAGCCTGAGCCCAATTTCTGTTTTTCTTGGAGTCTTTAGATGCAGGAGCTTGTGCTTCTTCATCTTCAGACTGAGTGTTTTGATCCTTTTTGGGCTCATATGCAAAATATTTCTCAATGGTGTTCCTGTTTTTTCTCTGCTTGCTCATTTTCTCAGCCTAAGCCAGTTTTTGGGGTGTTTCCTGAGCTTTTGGGACACTCCCACAAGGGTCTCAGTGTGTGAGACTCTGTCCTCTCTCCTGATCTGTGAATGACCATATGCACCCCCCTCTGCCATGGGGCTGAAGTGGGGGGCCCTGCTGTTCTATGGGGGGGCCTAGACTGCAATCAGGATCTGAATATGGTCAGAGCCCCATAGTCCTGTTCCAGGGGCAGGGGACAGAGCTTTGCAGTCTCTCTCTTCACTCCCCTCCCTAGGTTCAATGGGCTCATGCCCTGGGGGCTCCTGCTTACTGGCTCCGCCTGCTTCTGTTCCTGGAACTGGGTTGTGCTGGCCATGCTGCTCTCTGTGTGCCCTGAGGGTCACCCTGCTGTTCCCCCAATTTGTGCCCAGTGCTCCCTAGAGTGTAGCTCAGGAAACTCCCTCGCTGCTGTGAGCCCTGGCTTCCTGGGACTGCCTCTGGGAGGCTGAAGTTCTTTCGCTTTGGCAGGACACCCCTCTGGCAGGACACCCCTCTGGTGGGCTGCCCTTCCAACCCCGGGGGAGCAGAGCCTTTCTGCTCTTTTCCAGGTTACCTTGAGTAGGAGAACTGCCTTACTGGGTCCCTCTGTGGGTTCTGTCTCTTGAAAATTTAGTTAGAGTCCTTAGCTTGTGATTTTTATGAGAGAGCGCCTAAGACACGATCCATTCTTGTCGCCATATTGGTTCTGCCCCCAAGCATTTCTTAAGAATCCATTACAAGGGGGCATCTAGGTGGCAGTGGATAATGCACTGGCCCTGGAGTCAGGAGTACCTGGGTTCAAATCCAGTCTCAGACACTTAAAAATTACCTAGCTGTGTGGCCCTGGGCAAGCCACTTAACCCCATTTGCCTTGCAAAAACCTAAAAAAAAAATCCATTACAAGCAGAGCACTATGCTAGATGCTAGGGGAACTAAAAGTTTAGTTAAGGCATGATATCTGTACACAGATAACTAATCTGCATACCTTTAAATGATAAGGATATTGGTTGTAGGTCCAATCCAAATGTCTCTGTGGACTCAAAGGTCATTACAAATGGAGGTGTCAGAAATGACTTTATGGAGGAGCTTGTATTATATTAGACTTTAAAGCATGATAGAAATTCAGCAGGATGTACATGGATCAGAAAGCCATTCCAGTGTGCATGGAGTATTCGGGAAACAGACTAAAGAACACTTTACTTGGATCATAGAGTGAATGGAGAAGAGTCATATGAAATAAGGTTAGTGTCAAACTGGGGATGAACATGAATGCCAGGAAAAAGACTAGTAGAAAACTACTTGGAAGGTAACAGGTAACCAATGAAGACATTTTTTGATCATAATCATGAAATGATTGGATATATTCATAAGAAAGATGAGCATGGCAATGGTGCAATGGATGAATTGATGGGAGAGAGTAGAAGCTGGAATATCAGATGAATGGTAGCAGGTCTACTAAGTTTTGGCAGTGGGAAGAGGACAAATGACCTAAAAATAAAATTGGCGGAACTTGAGACCTGAATGATGATGGGAAGTAATACAAAAGAAAGATTCAAGGACACTGACAACTATTAATTGTCTGATCCTAGGCACTTAACTTCATGGGTCTTTTCATCTGCAAAATGAAAATAATAAAAAAATAAAACTTGTAGCACCTAGCTCATAGGATTGTCCCAAGAATCAAATGAGTTAATAAGGGCTTTTCAGTATTTTGAAAACTGTGAAGTTTTATATGAATGTCAATTGTCTAACTACTTAAGTCCCCTGACACCTAGCACTGTGTTGTGAGTATGATAGTCACTTAAATGATTATTGAGTTGAATTGAGAATGGTTTCTAGACTGCAGTATGATTCTTTCCATTTCATTTTTTCTGTATCCATTTTCTTGTTCCCTTCATTTCTCCTCTTAGGTAACTGGGCTGAGTTAAGATATCTGAGTAAAGGGAAAGGTACGGCAAAAATACACTAAGATATTGGAGAGCATAAGAAAATTAATAAGAAAATGGGGAGAAAGCTTTGAACATGAGATATTCAAAAACATTACATAAAAACAAAAATAGTATGGCATAATAGCATAATTTATAATTGGCAAAACATTTAAATATATTATTTAGTCAAAAGATTTAGATCTTGAAGATCATATAGTCCCCTAATATTATAAATACAGAAACAATGTATATGACTTGGAACCAAAGCTCTCTGATTCCAAAGTCTATTGTATTCTTTCTGATATACTAATAATAACTCTATGAGGTAGTAAGACAAAGTTATACTGATAAGGAAAATGACATTCAGAAGACTAAGTGACTTGTCAAAGACCACACAGCCCACACATGTAGTCTCCTGACTCCAAATTCAATGCTCTTTTTGCCAAGAAAAAGATGGAAAAAATAATGCAAAGAAAGGTGGTGATAGCTTATAGAAAATTAAATCATTTAGATATTAAAGAGGACTGAGGAGCAGAAGAATTATAGTAAGGAATTCAAAATCACTGAACCACAAATTTCTGCTAAGTTGAATACATTTGCCTCAAAATATTCACATTGCAAGATTGTTAGGTTTAATTGTTTACTACTCATGGATACACATCTCGGTGTCCAATCTCCCTTAATTGTTAAAATTAACATTTAGAAAAAAGTGTTTTAAATTGAGAGGATGTGTTGACTGAGAGGAAGATCTTCTGGGTATCCTCTAACCTAATTATCTGGTACATTGATGCAACCCATGCCTTTTAGATAATAAAACTATTTGGATAGCAATCAGGTATAACTCAAGCAGTCTTAATAGACTGTGTAATTTCTTTCTCTGTCAAACAAGTCCTTTTTTCTTATCCAATCAAGAAACATTTGTTATCAGATTGCAAACCTTTGTTCCCACTGTGTAAAGATAATGAATGAAGTGACCAAGGTTTTTTTAGCCTACAGGGCTAGGAGACTATAAGAATCTGTGAAAGCATCTTCTGGTATTTTGAGATATTTTGAAAAGCTAATGAGTCTCATTCTTCTTTGATGCAACTTTCTGGTAACTCACTGTAAACACCTATGTATTCATTCATTTTTGAGCAACCCATTCTCTTCTCTTAGATGGATAGATATGTGTATGTACACACACACACTCACACACACACACACACACATATATGTTTATACATGTATATAGAGTTATTTGTATTTATTTGTGTTCCAATGTATACAAAAGCTTGCAACAACTCTTGGCAAATTGAGAATTTCCAAAGAGTAAATGAACAAATCCCTTGTTTTGTGAAAATAATGCAATATGAAAAGGCAACAAATTTTTTTTGTATTTTTTTTCAAGGCAATGGGGTTAAATGACTTGCCTAAGGTCACACAGCTAGGTAAGTATTATGAGTCTGAGGCCCAATTTTGAACTCAGGTCCTCTAGCTGTATGACCTTAGACAGATCACTTAATACCATTACCTTGCTAAAATAAAATCAATTAAAAAACAATTTAGTTTGTGTCTGGCACTATGTTAAACACTGAGGATATAAATAAAAGCAAAAATAAGACAGTCCTGACCTCAAGGCGCCTATATTTTTGTGGGTTAAGACAATATATAAAAGGAAAATGGAAAGAGTCAAGGAGGCAGAGAATAAGGAAAGTCCACTTGGGGGACTTGTGGCAAAGTCTCTAGAATTAGGACTATTACTGAGTGAGAAGGCTCCAGGTGCTGAAGGAAGTTCTGGTTGAAAGAACAACTGAATTAGGGTTGCAGAGTCCTCAGAGTCAGAAGCTCAACTATAGCTGAACTGGGCACATCCCCCAAGTGTCACTCCCCCCCCCCAAGTCTCACTCCCAAATGAAACTTGCCAAGGGAATAAGGGGGATATCATTAAGGAGGAATATTGCAGAATGAGAAGGCCCTGGTAAAGTGCATTTACAAGGAGATTATACACATTATAGATATTGGTTGAATTTTTGTGAAATTCACTTGTATTATATAATTGGCACTTTAGCAATTCTGTCTTTTATGTGCATAAATTGATATTTTCTACTTGATAAGTTCATTATAGTCCATGAAAATGCCTTGATTCTCCCTCAATCTAGTTTCTGAGTCTTTACTTTACCCTCATGATTCTTTGAGTTTATTTTATTCCCTGGTTCCTGTTATCAGACATATGGGCAGTAGAAAGATTTCTAAAACTCAGTTCTGGTCCTTTAGGTATTTGTGGTTTGGAACAATAGTGATTTTATATGACATACTAAATAATGGTTATGTAGCAAAATGTAAGAAGCATCTATTTTTACTGAGAAATATAATTTAACATAGTTTTCAAGCTTTTACATACATTGGAATGCATACACACACAAATATATAAATGTGTGTATATATATGTGTGTGTTTGTGTATATATATATATATATATATATGTGTGTGTGTGTGTGTGTGTGTGTATGTGTGTGTGTTTGTACACATATCTATAGGCACTTAATAATTGCTTGTTGACCAGAAAAATGGAAATATTTGGTTTCCCATAGGTTTAGTTTTGTGTTCTGTGGGTACATTTATTTAAAGGGTCAGTTTATGTGCATAAGATAGAATCTGAAAATGCTCTTCAAAGCTATTGCAGTTCCCCTTTAACTTTTCCAGTGTCTTAACAGTGTTGTTTGTTCTGTTTTGTGTATATAGCAAAGGCTCAAAGGACAGCAATAAGGCTGTGTTTGTCTTTTGACTAATTCTTTAAACTCTCACTTGTTCACTGATTGATTTCTTTTTTTCCCTGGCTTCATTTCCACTGGGCCCTGAGATGAGGTATCCAATGTAGATTTGCAGCACTGATTTATTCATTCAGTGAGTAGTATTTAAGAGGACAATAACTTCTGCACAGAGAATAGTAAAGCATTGAAATGTGGAAAGATGTTTCTTCTATTAATCTGGCAATATAAATATATGGGAAAATTAGTGTTTAAAATGGTAAAGGTACTCTGTTCAAAATTCACAATACTACAGAATTTATCAGCAGCAAGATGCTGGAGAGCCTATCTAAATGTGACTGGTCCTACACCTTTATTTAACTTCATTTTTTTATTTAACAACAAGATATTGTCCAACCTTTGTTTAAAGATCCTTTTGGGAAGAAGCAACTACTTACCAACATAACATATGCTCAAAAATACAAGATAATTTGGTGGGGAAGGGTATTGGTTCCTGGGTGAAAGAGTGAACATCAAGAAAGGTTTAATGGAGAAAGTGGCTCTTGAACCAAGTTGTGAAAGAAACAAAGACTTCTAGAGAGGTGATGAAGGAGTGCATGCCAGACTACGAGTGCAAATACATGGAACTGGAATATGGTATATTGTGTGTGATGAAAAAAAAAAAACACAAGCATGTTTGGCTGGAAGATAGAATGTGGGAAGGAGAGTAATGAGGAGTCAGGTAAGAAAGGTAAGGTAAGTCAAGACCAGACTGTGAAGAATTTCAAAATTCAGAGGAGCTTATTTTTGATCCTACAAGCGATAAAGATCTATTGGAGTTTATTCACAGAAGAAGAATGTGATTAGAACTGCATTTTAGTAAAAGCAATTTGGTAGATATGTGGAAAAGAGATTAGGAAAAAAATTGTTCAAAACTGTTACACATGACTATGATTTTCTCCCATTTTGGCTCATGAAAATGGAAAATGAAATGAACATAGATTTATGCTTTGGTCCAAAATACTGTAGAGTATTTTGCAGTTGTCAGTTTCCCTAAGCAATGCTAGAAATTAGCATTAAAATGAAATGCAAACCCCAAATACCTTTTGAATCTCAGATCGCTGTACTTGAGGTTTTCAGAGGAAAATGATTTTTTAAAAGTTTTGTTTTATTTTCACCATCAAGTAAGCTAATATTAACAGTCCATATATGAAAACCTGGAGTTGACATACCCTCCCTCCCATTCTCCTAAGACCTATAGATTTTGACCTTGGAGAGCTTTTCAAAAGTTTTTCTTTTCAATCACTTCTTTTTCATTGTGTGCTTCATGAGCCAATGGGCTGTGGCCTACAAAGCCATCATTGTCAGGGATCTTTTGAGTTGAGCTCAGCTCTTTGGAAAGCCCAAGCCTGAATGAGGAGTTTTAAAGCAGTATTGATTTTGAGCAGGTTATTGAAGTTTTAAATGCTTGACTCCATTTCTTCCTTTCAATTATATTGAAATCAGTGGTCTGCAGAATTAAGCAAGTCAAGCCTTCAAATAGATAGTGTGTTCCTTTCTCTGGGAAAGGATTTAAACAAGTTACCAAGGCCTGTCCTCTCACAGCAATAGCTTTACTTTGGTATTGTTGAAGTGATAGAAGTATTATCATCTGATTTTATATTGCAATTTTCAATAAGCTGCCCACATTTAGAGCATGTATACCTCTGGTTTTATTGCCAGGAAATTATACTTTATATGGAGAAGCTACCAGCATGAGAAAGAGAAACATGAAAGCCTTACATAATCATTGAAAAGTGCATCCATATATTTCATATTCATAATTCACAGTTAAGTTCACATAGGTGGCACTTTCTTTGAATGAGTGAAGTAAGAATTTAGCATATGAGGCAATTACTTGCAATTGTGATGCCTTGTTCTTGTTGGTGAGCTTAGCAGCAAAGGAGAGATACCAAACAGGGCTTCAAGCCCTGTCTTCTATTTTTCCCAACCTCTTTTGTTATTAAAGGACTCATCTTCTTTGCCTGAAATTCAGGGCTCTTTATAATCTGGAGTCACGTATTTGTCTATTCTTACTTACCTCATATTCCAGCCAAGTTGAACGGTTTCCTGTCTTTCTTAGATACCACATATGTACTTGTTTACTTCTTTGTCTTTTCTTATACCTGTTCCCTTTGCCAAGAAAATCCTCCTTCCCCTTCTTCACCTAATGAATTTTGGTCCATCCTTGAAAGCCCAATGTGAATGTCATTTCTCCAAGGCATGCCTTAATCTTTCTGTCGCATATGATATTTCTCCCCCTGGACCTCAAGTAAGAGTTTTCCAGTATCTTACTAATGCATTTATCATAAAAAATGTACATTATAATTATCTGTGCTTGTATCATATTTTCTTTCATGACTATAAATTCTATTAGGCCTAGGATTGTCATATGGCTAACATTGATCACACTATCACTAAACAATGTGATTTGCCAATAGCAGAGAGAGGATGGTACATGGGAAAGAGGATTTGGCTCTGAAATTAGAGGTTATGGATTCAAATACTACCTCATTCTACCTGTGTTATGTTCAAGTCTGAATTTAGACATTTACTATCTAAATGACTTTGGGCAAATCACTTAAGCCCAATTGCCTTTACCATTCTTAGTTACAAGTAAAAAGAGAGTCCCTGCCCTCAAGGAACCTACATTGTCAAAGAGGTGAAGAAATAAAAGGAAGGTATGGTGGTAAAACCTGGAGGGTCAGAAGCGTAGCAGATAGCAGAATGGTGGTTGAGGGGATAAAGTTTGATCAATCTGGGCATGTGCTCAGAATAGCAAATTTGAAAGGTACCCAGGGAGAAGGGAGCCAACATGGAGTAATGGTGTTCTGACTTGAGATAGCAACTGAATCATGGTAGTGAAGTCTCTGGAGTCAGAAGCACAGCGTAAAGTCTCAAATCTATGATTCTAATAGCATTTTAAAA